>NC_135506.1:125117607-126327838 GCF_052857255.1 Amblyomma americanum | reverse complement strand
GTGCCCGTTCTTTTCGTACCTTGTTTCTGGTCACGTGCTTTGTCCGCAGTTATCGATGCGATGAACAGGCCGATGCTTTTTCTACTGTCAGCCGGAGGACAGCCCAGGAGGTTTCTGTATTATCGCTCAAGGCTTCCTGTGAACAAGTCTAGAGCGGGTCAAGCACGCGTTCAGACCACGGTCCACTGCTGCCGCGTGAATATCAGCTGAACCGTAGTGCCCGTTCTTTTCGTACCCTGTTTGTTGTCACGTGCTTTGTCCGCAGTTATCGATGTGATGAACGGCCTGATGTTTTTTCTACTGTCAGCCGGAGGACAGCCTAGGAGGTTTCTGTATTATCACTCTAGGCTTCCTGTGAACAAGTCTAGAGCGGGCTAAGCACGCGTTCTGACCACGGTCCAATGCTGCCGCGTGAATATCAGCAGAACCGTAGTGCCCGTTTTTTTCGTACACTATTTCTGTTCACGTGCTTTGTCCGCAGTTATCGATGCGATGAACAGGCCGATGCTTTTTCTACTCTGAGCCGGAGGACAGCCCAGGAGGTTTCTGTATTATCGCTCAGGTCTTCCTGTGAACAAGTCTATAGCGGGTTAAGTACGCGTTCAGACCACGGTCCACTGCTGCCGCGTGAATATCAGCAGAACCGTAGTGCCCCTTCTTTTCGTACCCTGTTTCTGGTCACGTGCTTTGTCCGCAGTTATCGATGCGATGAACGGGCCGATGCTTTTTCTACTATCAGCTGTAGGAAAGCCCAGTAGGTTTCTGTATTATCGCTCAAGGCTTCCTGTGAACAAGTCTAGAGCGGGTTAAGCACGCGTTCAGACCACGGTCCACTGCTGCCGCGTGATTATCAGCCGAACCGTAGTGCCCGTTCTTTTCGTACCCTGTTTCTGTTCACGTGCTTTGTCCGCAGTTATCGATGCGATGAACAGGCCGATGCTTTTTCTACTCTCAGCCGGAGGACAGCCCAGGAGGTTTCTGTATTATCGCTCAAGTCTTCCTGTGAACAAGTCTATAGCGGGTTAAGTACGCGTTCAGACCACGGTCCACTGCTGCCGGGTGAATATCAGCAGAACCGTAGTGCCCGTTCTTTTCGTACCCTGTTTCTGGTCACGTGCTTTGTCCGCAGTTATCGATGCGATGAACACCCCGATGCTTTTTCTACTGTCAGCTGTAGGAAAGCCCAGGAGGTTTCTGTATTATCGCTCAAGGCTTCCTGTGAACAAGTCTAGAGCGGGTTAAGCACGCGTTCAGACCACGGTCCACTGCTGCCGCGTGAATATCAGCAGAACCGTAGTGCCCGTTCTTTTCGTACCTTGTTTCTGGTCACGTGCTTTGTCCGCAGTTATCGATGCGATGAACGGGCCGATGCTTTTTCTACTGTCAGCCGGAGGACAGCCCTGGAGGTTTCTGTATTATCGCTCAAGGCTTCCTGTGAACAAGTCTAGAGCGGGTTAAGCACGCGTTCAGACCACGCTCCACTGCTGCCGCGTGAATATCAGCACAACCGTAGTGCCCGTTCTTTTCGTACCCTGTTTGTTGTCACGTGCTTTGTCCGCAGTTATCGATGTGATGAACGGCCTGATGTTTTTTCTACTGTCAGCCGGAGGACAGCCTAGGAGGTTTCTGTATTATCACTTAAGGCTTCCTGTGAACAAGTCTAGAGCGGGCTAAGCACGCGTTCTGACCACGGTCCAATGCTGCCGCGTGAATATCAGCAGAACCGTAGTGCCCGTTCTTTTCGTACCTTGTTTCTGGTCACGTGCTTTGTCCGCAGTTATCGATGCGATGAACGGGCCGATGCTTTTTCTACTGTCAGCCGGAGGACAGCCCAGGAGGTTTCTGTATTATCGCTCAAGGCTTTCTGTGAACTAGTCTATAGCGGATAAAGCACGCGTTCAGACCACGGTCCAGTGCTGCCGCGTGATTATCAGCCGAACCGTAGTGCCCGTTCTTTTCGTACCCTGTTTGTGGTCACGTGTTTTGTCCGCAGTTATCGATGCGATGAACGGGCCGATGCTTTTTCTACTGTCAGCCGGAGGACAGCCCAGGAGGTTTTTGTATTATCGCTCAAGTCTTCCTGTGAACAAGTCTATAGCGGGTTAAGTACGCGTTCAGACCACGGTCCACTGCTGCCGCGTTAATATCAGCAGAACCGTAGTGCCCGTTCTTTTTGTACCCTGTTTCTGGTAACGTGCTTTGTCCGCAGTTATCGATGCGATGAACGGGCCGATGCTTTTTCTACTATAAGCTGTAGGAAAGCCCAGGAGGTTTCTGTATTATCACCCAAGGCTTCCTGTGAACAAGTCTATAGCGGGTTAAGTACGCGTTCAGACCACGGTCCACAGCTGCCGCGTGAATATCAGCAGAACCGTAGTGCCCGTTCTTTTCGTACCCTGTTTCTGGTCACGTGCTTTGTCCGCAGTTATCGATGCGATGAACGGGCCGATGCTTTTTCTACTATCAGCTGTAGGAAAGCCCAGGAGGTTTCTGTATTATCGCTCAAGTCTTCCTGTGAACAAGTCTAGAGCGGGTTAAGCTTGCGTTCAGACCACGGTCCACTGCTGCCGCGTGAATATCAGCAGAACCGTAGTGCCCGTTCTTTTCGTACCTTGTTTCTGGTCACGTGCTTTGTCCGCAGTTATCGATGCGATGAACGGGCCGATGCTTTTTCTACTGTCAGCCGGAGGACAGCCCAGGAGGTTTCTGTATTAACGCTCAAGGCTTCCTGTGAACAAGTCTAGAGCGGATTAAGCACGCGTTCAGACCACGGTCCAGTGCTGCCGCGTGATTATCAGCCGAACCGTAGTGCCCGTTCTTTTCGTACCCTGTTTCTGGTCACGTGCTTTGTCCGCAGTTATCGATGCGATGAACGGGCCGATGCTTTTTCTACTATCAGCTGTAGGAAAGCCCCGTAGGTTTCTGTATTATCGCTCAAGGCTTCCTGTGAACAAGTCTAGAGCGGGTTAAGCACGCGTTCAGACCACGGTCCACTGCTGCCGCGTGAATATCAGCAGAACCGTAGTGCCCGTTCTTTTCGTACCTTGTTTCTGGTCACGTGCTTTGTCCGCAGTTATCGATGCGATGAACGGGCCGATGCTTTTTCTACTGTCAGCCGGAGGACAGCCCTGGAGGTTTCTGTATTATCGCTCAAGGCTTCCTGTGAACAAGTCTAGAGCGGGTTAAGCACGCGTTCAGACCACGGTCCAGTGCTGCCGCGTGATTATCAGCCGAACCGTAGTGCCCGTTCTTTTCGTACCCTGTTTGTTGTCACGTGCTTTGTCCGCAGTTATCGATGTGATGAACGGCCTGATGTTTTTTCTACTGTCAGCCGGAGGACAGCCTAGGAGGTTTCTGTATTATCACTCTAGGCTTCCTGTGAACAAGTCTAGAGCGGGCTAAGCACGCGTTCTGACCACGGTCCAATGCTGCCGCGTGAATATCAGCAGAACCGTAGTGCCCGTTCTTTTCGTACCTTGTTTCTGGTCACGTGCTTTGTCCGCAGTTATCGATGCGATGAACGGGCCGATGCTTTTTCTACTGTCAGCCGGAGGACAGCCCAGGAGGTTTCTGTATTATCGCTCAAGGCTTTCTGTGAACAAGTCTAGAGCGGATAAAGCACGCGTTCAGACCACGGTCCAGTGCTGCCGCGTGATTATCAGCCGAACCGTAGTGCCCGTTCTTTTCGTACCCTGTTTGTGGTCACGTGTTTTGTCCGCAGTTATCGATGCGATGAACGGGCCGATGCTTTTTCTACTATCAGCTGTAGGAAAGCCCAGTAGGTTTCTGTATTATCGCTCAAGGCTTCCTGTGAATAAGTCTAGAGCGGGTTAAGTACGCGTTCAGACCACGGTCCACTGCTGCCGCGTTAATATCAGCAGAACCGTAGTGCCCGTTCTTTTTGTACCCTGTTTCTGGTAACGTGCTTTGTCCGCAGTTATCGATGCGATGAACGGGCCGATGCTTTTTCTACTATCAGCTGTAGGAAAGCCCAGGAGGTTTCTGTATTATCGCTCAAGTCTTCCTGTGAACAAGTCTAGGGCGGGTTAAGCTTGCGTTCAGACCACGGTCCACTGCTGCCGCGTGAATATCAGCAGAACCGTAGTGCCCGTTCTTTTCGTACCTTGTTTCTGGTCACGTGCTTTGTCCGCAGTTATCGATGCGATGAACGGGCCGATGCTTTTTCTACTGTCAGCCGGAGGACAGCCCAGGAGGTTTCTGTATTAACGCTCAAGGCTTCCTGTGAACAAGTCTAGAGCGGATTAAGCACGCGTTCAGACCACGGTCCAGTGCTGCCGCGTGATTATCAGCCGAACCGTAGTGCCCGTTCTTTTCGTACCCTGTTTCTGGTCACGTGCTTTGTCCGCAGTTATCGATGCGATGAACGGGCCGATGCTTTTTCTACTATCAGCTGTAGGAAAGCCCAGTAGGTTTCTGTATTATCGCTCAAGGCTTCCTGTGAACAAGTCTAGAGCGGGTTAAGCACGCGTTCAGACCACGGTCCACTGCTGCCGCGTGATTATCAGCCGAACCGTAGTGCCCGTTCTTTTCGTACCCTGTTTCTGTTCACGTGCTTTGTCCGCAGTTATCGATGCGATGAACAGGCCGATGCTTTTTCTACTCTCAGCCGGAGGACAGCCCAGGAGGTTTCTGTATTATCGCTCAAGTCTTCCTGTGAACAAGTCTATAGCGGGTTAAGTACGCGTTCAGACCACGGTCCACTGCTGCCGCGTGAATATCAGCAGAACCGTAGTGCCCGTTCTTTTCGTACCCTGTTTCTGGTCACGTGCTTTGTCCGCAGTTATCGATGCGATGAACGGGCCGATGCTTTTTCTACTGTCAGCTGTAGGAAAGCCCAGGAGGTTTCTGTATTATCGCTCAAGGCTTCCTGTGAACAAGTCTAGAGCGGGTTAAGCACGCGTTCAGACCACGGTCCACTGCTGCCGCGTGAATATCAGCAGAACCGTAGTGCCCGTTCTTTTCGTACCTTGTTTCTGGTCACGTGCTTTGTCCGCAGTTATCGATGCGATGAACGGGCCGATGCTTTTTCTACTGTCAGCCGGAGGACAGCCTAGGAGGTTTCTGTATTATCACTCTAGCCTTCCTGTGAACAAGTCTAGAGCGGGCTAAGCACGCGTTCTGACCACGGTCCAATGCTGCCGCGTGAATATCAGCAGAACCGTAGTGCCCGTTCTTTTCGTACCTTGTTTCTGGTCACGTGCTTTGTCCGCAGTTATCGATGCGATGAACGGGCCGATGCTTTTTCTACTGTCAGCCGGAGGACAGCCCAGGAGGTTTCTGTATTATCGCTCAAGGCTTTCTGTGAACAAGTCTAGAGCGGATAAAGCACGCGTTCAGACCACGGTCCAGTGCTGCCGCGTGATTATCAGCCGAACCGTAGTGCCCGTTCTTTTCGTACCCTGTTTGTGGTCACGTGTTTTGTCCGCAGTTATCGATGCGATGAACGGGCCGATGCTTTTTCTACTGTCAGCCGGAGGACAGCCCAGGAGGTTTTTGTATTATCGCTCAAGTCTTCCTGTGAACAAGTCTATAGCGGGTTAAGTACGCGTTCAGACCACGGTCCACTGCTGCCGCGTTAATATCAGCAGAACCGTAGTGCCCGTTCTTTTTGTACCCTGTTTCTGGTAACGTGCTTTGTCCGCAGTTATCGATGCGATGAACGGGCCGATGCTTTTTCTACTATAAGCTGTAGGAAAGCCCAGGAGGTTTCTGTATTATCGCCCAAGGCTTCCTGTGAACATGTCTATAGCGGGTTAAGTACGCGTTCAGACCACGGTCCACTGCTGCCGCGTGAATATCAGCAGAACCGTAGTGCCCGTTCTTTTCGTACCCTGTTTCTGGTCACGTGCTTTGTCCGCAGTTATCGATGTGATGAACGGCCTGATGCTTTTTCTACTGTCTGCCGGACGACAGCCCAGGAGGTTTCTGTATTATCACTCAAGGCTTTCTGTGAACAAGTCTAGAGCGGGTTAAGCACGCGTTCTGACCACGGTCCAATGCTGCCGCGTGAATATCAAGCAGAACCGTTGTGCCCGTTTTTTTCGTACCCTGTTTCTGTTCACGTGCTTTGTCCGCAGTTATCGATGCGATGAACAGGCCGATGCTTTTTCTACTCTGAGCCGGAGGACAGCCCAGGAGGTTTCTGTATTATCGCTCAAGTCTTCCTGTGAACAAGTCTATAGCGGGTTAAGTACGCGTTCAGACCACGGTCCACGGCTGCCGCGTGAATATCAGCAGAACCGTAGTGCCCGTTCTTTTCGTACCCTGTTTCTGGTCACGTGCTTTGTCCGCAGTTATCGATGCGATGAACGGCCCGATGCTTTTTCTACTGTCAGCAGTAGGAAAGAACAGGAGGTTTCTGTATTATCGCTCAAGGCTTCCTGTGAACAAGTCTAGAGCGGGTTAAGCACGCGTTCAGACCACGGTCCAATGCTGCCGCGTGAATATCAAGCAGAATCGTTGTGCCCGTTTTTTTCGTACCCTGTTTCTGTTCACGTGCTTTGTCCGCAGTTATCGATGCGATGAACAGGCCGATGCTTTTTCTACTCTGAGCCGGAGGACAGCCCAGGAGGTTTCTGTATTATCGCTCAAGTCTTCCTGTGAACAAGTCTATAGCGGGTTAAGTACGCGTTCAGACCACGGTCCACGGCTGCCGCGTGAATATCAGCAGAACCGTAGTGCCCGTTCTTTTCGTACCCTGTTTCTGGTCACGTGCTTTGTCCGCAGTTATCGATGCGATGAACGGCCCGATGCTTTTTCTACTGTCAGCAGTAGGAAAGAACAGGAGGTTTCTGTATTATCGCTCAAGGCTTCCTGTGAACAAGTCTAGAGCGGGTTAAGCACGCGTTCAGACCACGGTCCAATGCTGCCGCGTGAATATCAAGCAGAACCGTTGTGCCCGTTTTTTTCGTACCCTGTTTCTGTTCACGTGCTTTGTCCGCAGTTATCGATGCGATGAACAGGCCGATGCTTTTTCTACTCTGAGCCGGAGGACAGCCCAGGAGGTTTCTGTATTATCGCTCAAGTCTTCCTGTGAACAAGTCTATAGCGGGTTAAGTACGCGTTCAGACCACGGTCCACGGCTGCCGCGTGAATATCAGCAGAACCGTAGTGCCCGTTCTTTTCGTACCCTGTTTCTGGTCACGTGCTTTGTCCGCAGTTATCGATGCGATGAACGGCCCGATGCTTTTTCTACTGTCAGCAGTAGGAAAGAACAGGAGGTTTCTGTATTATCGCTCAAGGCTTCCTGTGAACAAGTCTAAAGCGGGTTAAGCACGCGTTCAGACCACGGTCCACTGCTGCCGCGTGAATATCAGCGGAACCGTAGTGCCCGTTCTTTTCGTACCTTGTTTCTGGTCACGTGCTTTGTCCGCAGTTATCGATGCGATGAACAGGCCGATGCTTTTTCTACTGTCAGCCGGAGGACAGCCCAGGAGATTTCTGTATTATCGCTCAAGGCTTCCTGTGAACAAGTCTAGAGCGGGTTAAGTACGCGTTCAGACCACGGTCCACTGCTGCCGCGTGAATATCAGCAGAACCGTAGTGCCCGTTCTTTTCGTACCCTGTTTCTGGTCACGTGCTTTGTCCGCAGTTATCGATGCGATGAACGGACCGATGCTTTTTCTACTATCAGCTGTAGGAAAGCCCAGGAGGTTTCTGTATTATCGCTCAAGGCTTCCTGTGAACAAGTCTAGAGCGGGTTAAGCATGCGTTCAGACCACGGTCCACTGCTGCCGCGTGAATATCAGCAGAACCGTAGTGCCCGTTCTTTTCGTACCTTGTTTCTGTTCACGTGCTTTGTCCGCAGTTATCGATGCGATGAACGGGCCGATGCTTTTTTTACTGTCAGCCGGAGGACAGCCCAGGAGGTTTCTGTATTAACGCTCAAGGCTTCCTGTGAACAAGTCTAGAGCGGATTAAGCACGCGTTCAGACCACGGTCCAGTGCTGCCGCGTGATTATCAGCCGAACCGTAGTGCCCGTTCTTTTCGTACCCTGTTTCTGGTCACGTGCTTTGTCCGCAGTTATCGATGCGATGAACGGGCCGATGCTTTTTCTACTATCAGCTGTAGGAAAGCCCAGTAGGTTTCTGTATTATCGCTCAAGTCTTCCTGTGAACAAGTCTATAGCGGGTTAAGTACGCGTTCAGACCACGGTCCACTGCTGCCGCGTGAATATCAGCAGAACCGTAGTGCCCGTTCTTTTCGTACCCTGTTTCTGGTCACGTGCTTTGTCCGCAGTTATCGATGCGATGAACGGGCCGATGGTTTTTCTACTGTCAGCCGGAGGACAGCCCAGGAGGTTTCTGTATTATCGCTCAAGGCTTTCTGTGAACAAGTCTAGAGCGGATAAAGCACGCGTTCAGACCACGGTCCAGTGCTGCCGCGTGATTATCAGCCGAACCGTAGTGCCCGTTCTTTTCGTACCCTGTCTGTGGTCACGTGTTTTGTCCGCAGTTATCGATGCGATGAACGGGCCGATGCTTTTTCTACTGTCAGCCGGAGGACAGCCCAGGAGGTTTTTGTATTATCGCTCAAGTCTTCCTGTGAACAAGTCTATAGCGGGTTAAGTACGCGTTCAGACCACGGTCCACTGCTGCCGCGTTAATATCAGCAGAACCGTAGTGCCCGTTCTTTTTGTACCCTGTTTCTGGTAACGTGCTTTGTCCGCAGTTATCGATGCGATGAACGGGCCGATGCTTTTTCTACTATAAGCTGTAGGAAAGCCCAGGAGGTTTCTGTATTATCGCCCAAGGCTTCCTGTGAACAAGTCTATAGCGGGTTAAGTACGCGTTCAGACCACGGTCCACTGCTGCCGCGTGAATATCAGCAGAACCGTAGTGCCCGTTCTTTTCGTACCCTGTTTCTGGTCACGTTCTTTGTCCGCAGTTATCGATGCGATGAACGGGCCGATGCTTTTTCTACTATCAGCTGTAGGAAAGCCCAGGAGGTTTCTGTATTATCGCTCAAGTCTTCCTGTGAACAAGTCTAGAGCGGGTTAAGCTTGCGTTCAGACCACGGTCCACTGCTGCCGCGTGAATATCAGCAGAACCGTAGTGCCCGTTCTTTTCGTACCTTGTTTCTGGTCACGTGCTTTGTCCGCAGTTATCGATGCGATGAACGGGCCGATGCTTTTTCTACTGTCAGCCGGAGGACAGCCCAGGAGGTTTCTGTATTAACGCTCAAGGCTTCCTGTGAACAAGTCTAGAGCGGATTAAGCACGCGTTCAGACCACGGTCCAGTGCTGCCGCGGGATTATCAGCCGAACCGTAGTGCCCGTTCTTTTCGTACCCTGTTTGTGGTCACGTGTTTTGTCCACAGTTATCGATGCGATGAACGGGCCGATGCTTTTTCTACTGTCAGCCGGAGGACAGCCCAGGAGGTTTCTGTATTATCGCTCAAGGCTTCCTGTGAACAAGTCTAGAGCGGGTTAAGCACGCGTTCAGACCACGGTCCACTGCTGCCGCGTGATTATCAGCCGAACCGTAGTGCCCGTTCTTTTCGTACCCTGTTTGTGGTCACGTGTTTTGTCCACAGTTATCGATGCGATGAACGGGCCGATGCTTTTTCTACTGTCAGCCGGAGGACAGCCCAGGAGGTTTCTGTTATATCGCTCAAGGCTTCCTGTGAACAAGTCTAGAGCGGGTTAAGCACGCGTTCAGACCACGGTCCACTGCTGCCGCGTGAATATCAGCCAAACCCTAGTGCCCGTTCTTTTCGTACCCTGTTTCTGGTCACGTGCTTTGTCCGCAGTTATCGATGTGATGAACGGCCTGATGCTTTTTCTACTGTCTGCCGGACGACAGCCCAGGAGGTTTCTGTATTATCACTCAAGGCTTTCTGTGAACAAGTCTAGAGCGGGTTAAGCACGCGTTCTGACCACGGTCCAATGCTGCCGCGTGAATATCAAGCAGAACCGTTGTGCCCGTTTTTTTCGTACCCTGTTTCTGTTCACGTGCTTTGTCCGCAGTTATCGATGCGATGAACAGGCCGATGCTTTTTCTACTCTGAGCCGGAGGACAGCCCAGGAGGTTTCTGTATTATCGCTCAAGTCTTCCTGTGAACAAGTCTATAGCGGGTTAAGTACGCGTTCAGACCACGGTCCACGGCTGCCGCGTGAATATCAGCATAACCGTAGTGCCCGTTCTTTTCGTACCCTGTTTCTGGTCACGTGCTTTGTCCGCAGTTATCGATGCGATGAACGGCCCGATGCTTTTTCTACTGTCAGCAGTAGGAAAGCCCAGGAGGTTTCTGTATTATCGCTCAAGGCTTCCTGTGAACAAGTCTAGAGCGGGTTAAGCACGCGTTCAGACCACGGTCCACTGCTGCCGCGTGAATATCAGCAGAACCGTAGTGCCCGTTCTTTTCGTACCTTGTTTCTGGTCACGTGCTTTGTCCGCAGTTATCGATGCGATGAACAGGCCGATGCTTTTTCTACTGTCAGCCGGAGGACAGCCCAGGAGGTTTCTGTATTATCGCTCAAGGCTTCCTGTGAACAAGTCTAGAGCGGGTTAAGCACGCGTTCAGACCACGGTCCACTGCTGCCGCGTGAATATCAGCTGAACCGTAGTGCCCGTTCTTTTCGTACCCTGTTTGTTGTCACGTGCTTTGTCCGCAGTTATCGATGTGATGAACGGCCTGGTGCTTTTTCTACTGTCAGCCGGAGGACAGCCTAGGAGGTTTCTGTATTATCGCGAAAGCTTCCTGTGAACAAGTCTATAGCGGGTTAAGTACGCGTTCAGACCACGGTCCACTGCTGCCGCGTGAATATCAGCAGAACTGTAGTGCCCGTTCTTTTCGTACCCTGTTTCTGGTCACGTGCTTTGTCCGCAGTTATCGATGCGATGAACGGGCCGATGCTTTTTCTACTATCAGCTGTAGGAAAGCCCAGGAGGTTTCTGTATTATCGCTCAAGGCTTCCTGTGAACAAGTCTAGAGCGGGTTAAGCATGCGTTCAGACCACGGTCCACTGCTGCCGCGTGAATATCAGCAGAACCGTAGTGCCCGTTCTTTTCGTACCTTGTTTCTGTTCACGTGCTTTGTCCGCAGTTATCGATGCGATGAACGGGCCGATGCTTTTTCTACTGTCAGCCGGAGGACAGCCCAGGAGGTTTCTGTATTATCGCTCAAGGCTTCCTGTGAACAAGTCTAGAGCGGATTAAGCACGCGTTCAGACCACGGTCCAGTGCTGCCGCGTGATTATCAGCCGAACCGTAGTGCCCGTTCTTTTCGTACCCTGTTTCTGGTCTAGTGCTTTGTTCGCAGTTATCGATGTGCTGAACGGCCTGATGCTTTTTCTACTGTCAGCCGTAGGACAGCCCAGGAGGTTTCTGTATTATCGCGAAGGCTTCCAGTGAACAAGTCTAGAGCGGGTTAAGCAGGCGTTCAGACCACGGTCCACTGCTGCCGCGTGAATATCAGCCGAACCGTAGTGCACGTTCTTTTCGTACCCTGTTTCTGGTCACGTGCTTTGTCCGCAGTTATCGATGTGATGAACGGCCTGATGCTTTTTCTATTGTCTGCCGGAGGACAGCCCAGGAGGTTTCTGTATTATCACTCAAGGCTTCCTGTGAACAAGTCTAGAGCGGGTTAAGCGCGCGTTTTGACCACGGTCCAATGCTGCCGCGTGAATATCAGCAGAACCGTAGTGCCCGTTTTTTTCGTACCCTGTTTCTGTTCACGTGCTTTGTCCGCAGTTATCGATGCGATGAACAGGCCGATGCTTTTTCTACTCTGAGCCGGAGGACAGCCCAGGAGGTTTCTGTATTATCGCTCAAGTCTTCCTGTGAACAAGTCTATAGCGGATTAAGTACGCGTTCAGACCACGGTCCACTGCTGCCGCGTGAATATCAGCAGAACCGTGTTGCCCGTTCTTTTTGTACCCTGTTTCTGGTAACGTGCTTTGTCCGCAGTTATCGATGCGATGAACGGGCCGATGCTTTTTCTACTATACGCTGTAGGAAAGCCCAGGAGGTTTCTGTATTATCGCCCAAGGCTTCCTGTGAACAAGTCTAGAGCGGGTTAAGCATGCGTTCAGACCACGGTCCACTGCTGCCGCGTGAATATCTGCAGAACCGTAGTGCCCGTTCTTTTCGTACCTTGTTTCTGGTCACGTGCTTTGTCCGTAGTTATCGATGCAATGAACGGGCCGATGCTTTTTCTACTGTCAGCCGGAGGACAGCCCAGGAGGTTTCTGTATTATCCCTCAAGGCTTCCTGTGAACAAGTCTAGAGCGGATTAAGCACGCGTTCAGACCACGGTCCAGTGCTGCCGCGTGATTATCAGCCGAACCGTAGTGCCCGTTCTTTTCGTACCCTGTTTGTGGTCACGTGTTTTGTCCGCAGTTATCGATGCGATGAACGGGCCGATGCTTTTTCTACTGTCAGCCGGAGGACAGCCCAGGTGGTTTCTGTATTATCGCTCAAGGCTTCCTGTGAACAAGTCTAGAGCGGGTTAAGCACGCGTTCAGACCACGGTCCACTGCTGCCGCGTGAATATCAGCCGAACCGTAGTGCCGGTTCTTTTCGTACCCTGTTTGTGGTCACGTGTTTTGTCCGCAGTTATCGATGTGATGAACGGCCTGATGCTTTTTCTACTGTCAGCCGGAGGACAGCCTAGGAGGTTTCTGTATTATCGCGAAGGCTTCCTTTGAACAAGTCTAGAACGGGTTAAGCACGCGTTCAGACCGCGGTCCACTGCTGCCGCGTGAATATCAGCCGAACCGTAGTGCCCGTTCTTTTCGTACCCTGTTTGTGGTCACGTGCTTTGTCCGCAGTTATCGATTTGATGAACGGCCTGATGCTCTTTCCACTGTCAGCCCGAGGACAGCCCAGGAGGTTTCTTTATTATCGCTCAAGGCTTCCTGTGAACAAGTCTAGAGCGGGTTAAGCACGCGTTCAGACCACGGTCCACTGCTGCCGCGTGATTATCAGCCGAACCGTAGTGCCCGTTCTTTTCGTACCCGGTTTGTTGTCACGTGCTTTGTCCGCAGTTATCGATGCGATGAAGAGGCCGATGCTGTTTCTACTCTAAGCCGGAGGACAGCCCAGGAGGTTTCTGTATTATCGCTCAAGTCTTCATGTGAACAAGTCTATAGCGGGTTAAGTACGCGTTCAGACCACGGTCCACTGCTGCCGCGTGAATATCAGCAGAACCGTAGTGCCCGTTCTTTTCGTACCCTGTTTCTGGTCACGTGCTTTGTCCGCAGTTATCGATGCGATGAACGGGCCGATGCTTTTTCTACTGTCAGCTGTAGGAAAGCCCAGGAGGTTTCTGTATTATCGCTCAAGGTTTCCTGTGAACAAGTCTAGAGCGGGTTAAGCACGCGTTCAGACCACGGTCCACTGCTGCCGCGTGAATATCAGCAGAACCGTAGTGCCCGTTCTTTTCGTACCTTGTTTCTGGTCACGTGCTTTGTCCGCAGTTATCGATGCGATGAACGGGCCGATGCTTTTTCTACTCTGAGCCGGAGGACAGCCCAGGAGGTTTCTGTATTATCGCTCAAGTCTTCCTGTGAACAAGTCTATAGCGGGTTAAGTACGCGTTCAGACCACGGTCCACGGCTGCCGCGTGAATATCAGCAGAACCGTAGTGCCCGTTCTTTTCGTACCCTGTTTCTGGTCACGTGCTTTGTCCGCAGTTATCGATGCGATGAACGGCCCGATGCTTTTTCTACTGTCAGCAGTAGGAAAGCCCAGGAGGTTTCTGTATTATCGCTCAAGGCTTCCTGTGAACAAGTCTAGAGCGGGTTAAGCACGCGTTCAGACCACGGTCCACTGCTGCCGCGTGAATATCAGCAGAACCGTAGTGCCCGTTCTTTTCGTACCTTGTTTCTGGTCACGTGCTTTGTCCGCAGTTATCGATGCGATGAACAGGCCGATGCTTTTTCTACTGTCAGCCGGAGGACAGCCCAGGAGGTTTCTGTATTATCGCTCAAGGCTTCCTGTGAACAAGTCTAGAGCGGGTTAAGCACGCGTTCAGACCACGGTCCACTGCTGCCGCGTGAATATCAGCTGAACCGTAGTGCCCGTTCTTTTCGTACCCTGTTTGTTGTCACGTGCTTTGTCCGCAGTTATCGATGTGATGAACGGCCTGGTGCTTTTTCTACTGTCAGCCGGAGGACAGCCTAGGAGGTTTCTGTATTATCGCGAAAGCTTCCTGTGAACAAGTCTATAGCGGGTTAAGTACGCGTTCAGACCACGGTCCACTGCTGCCGCGTGAATATCAGCAGAACTGTAGTGCCCGTTCTTTTCGTACCCTGTTTCTGGTCACGTGCTTTGTCCGCAGTTATCGATGCGATGAACGGGCCGATGCTTTTTCTACTATCAGCTGTAGGAAAGCCCAGGAGGTTTCTGTATTATCGCTCAAGGCTTCCTGTGAACAAGTCTAGAGCGGGTTAAGCATGCGTTCAGACCACGGTCCACTGCTGCCGCGTGAATATCAGCAGAACCGTAGTGCCCGTTCTTTTCGTACCTTGTTTCTGTTCACGTGCTTTGTCCGCAGTTATCGATGCGATGAACGGGCCGATGCTTTTTCTACTGTCAGCCGGAGGACAGCCCAGGAGGTTTCTGTATTATCGCTCAAGGCTTCCTGTGAACAAGTCTAGAGCGGATTAAGCACGCGTTCAGACCACGGTCCAGTGCTGCCGCGTGATTATCAGCCGAACCGTAGTGCCCGTTCTTTTCGTACCCTGTTTCTGGTCTAGTGCTTTGTTCGCAGTTATCGATGTGCTGAACGGCCTGATGCTTTTTCTACTGTCAGCCGTAGGACAGCCCAGGAGGTTTCTGTATTATCGCGAAGGCTTCCAGTGAACAAGTCTAGAGCGGGTTAAGCAGGCGTTCAGACCACGGTCCACTGCTGCCGCGTGAATATCAGCCGAACCGTAGTGCACGTTCTTTTCGTACCCTGTTTCTGGTCACGTGCTTTGTCCGCAGTTATCGATGTGATGAACGGCCTGATGCTTTTTCTATTGTCTGCCGGAGGACAGCCCAGGAGGTTTCTGTATTATCACTCAAGGCTTCCTGTGAACAAGTCTAGAGCGGGTTAAGCGCGCGTTTTGACCACGGTCCAATGCTGCCGCGTGAATATCAGCAGAACCGTAGTGCCCGTTTTTTTCGTACCCTGTTTCTGTTCACGTGCTTTGTCCGCAGTTATCGATGCGATGAACAGGCCGATGCTTTTTCTACTCTGAGCCGGAGGACAGCCCAGGAGGTTTCTGTATTATCGCTCAAGTCTTCCTGTGAACAAGTCTATAGCGGATTAAGTACGCGTTCAGACCACGGTCCACTGCTGCCGCGTGAATATCAGCAGAACCGTGTTGCCCGTTCTTTTTGTACCCTGTTTCTGGTAACGTGCTTTGTCCGCAGTTATCGATGCGATGAACGGGCCGATGCTTTTTCTACTATACGCTGTAGGAAAGCCCAGGAGGTTTCTGTATTATCGCCCAAGGCTTCCTGTGAACAAGTCTAGAGCGGGTTAAGCATGCGTTCAGACCACGGTCCACTGCTGCCGCGTGAATATCTGCAGAACCGTAGTGCCCGTTCTTTTCGTACCTTGTTTCTGGTCACGTGCTTTGTCCGTAGTTATCGATGCAATGAACGGGCCGATGCTTTTTCTACTGTCAGCCGGAGGACAGCCCAGGAGGTTTCTGTATTATCCCTCAAGGCTTCCTGTGAACAAGTCTAGAGCGGATTAAGCACGCGTTCAGACCACGGTCCAGTGCTGCCGCGTGATTATCAGCCGAACCGTAGTGCCCGTTCTTTTCGTACCCTGTTTGTGGTCACGTGTTTTGTCCGCAGTTATCGATGCGATGAACGGGCCGATGCTTTTTCTACTGTCAGCCGGAGGACAGCCCAGGTGGTTTCTGTATTATCGCTCAAGGCTTCCTGTGAACAAGTCTAGAGCGGGTTAAGCACGCGTTCAGACCACGGTCCACTGCTGCCGCGTGAATATCAGCCGAACCGTAGTGCCGGTTCTTTTCGTACCCTGTTTGTGGTCACGTGTTTTGTCCGCAGTTATCGATGTGATGAACGGCCTGATGCTTTTTCTACTGTCAGCCGGAGGACAGCCTAGGAGGTTTCTGTATTATCGCGAAGGCTTCCTTTGAACAAGTCTAGAACGGGTTAAGCACGCGTTCAGACCGCGGTCCACTGCTGCCGCGTGAATATCAGCCGAACCGTAGTGCCCGTTCTTTTCGTACCCTGTTTGTGGTCACGTGCTTTGTCCGCAGTTATCGATTTGATGAACGGCCTGATGCTCTTTCCACTGTCAGCCCGAGGACAGCCCAGGAGGTTTCTTTATTATCGCTCAAGGCTTCCTGTGAACAAGTCTAGAGCGGGTTAAGCACGCGTTCAGACCACGGTCCACTGCTGCCGCGTGATTATCAGCCGAACCGTAGTGCCCGTTCTTTTCGTACCCGGTTTGTTGTCACGTGCTTTGTCCGCAGTTATCGATGCGATGAAGAGGCCGATGCTGTTTCTACTCTAAGCCGGAGGACAGCCCAGGAGGTTTCTGTATTATCGCTCAAGTCTTCATGTGAACAAGTCTATAGCGGGTTAAGTACGCGTTCAGACCACGGTCCACTGCTGCCGCGTGAATATCAGCAGAACCGTAGTGCCCGTTCTTTTCGTACCCTGTTTCTGGTCACGTGCTTTGTCCGCAGTTATCGATGCGATGAACGGGCCGATGCTTTTTCTACTGTCAGCTGTAGGAAAGCCCAGGAGGTTTCTGTATTATCGCTCAAGGTTTCCTGTGAACAAGTCTAGAGCGGGTTAAGCACGCGTTAAGACCACGGTCCACTGCTGCCGCGTGAATATCAGCAGAACCGTAGTGCCCGTTCTTTTCGTACCTTGTTTCTGGTCACGTGCTTTGTCCGCAGTTATCGATGCGATGAACGGGCCGATGCTTTTTCTACTCTGAGCCGGAGGACAGCCCAGGAGGTTTCTGTATTATCGCTCAAGTCTTCCTGTGAACAAGTCTATAGCGGATTAAGTACGCGTTCAGACCACGGTCCACTGCTGCCGCGTGAATATCAGCAGAACCGTAGTGCCCGTTCTTTTTGTACCCTGTTTCTGGTAACGTGCTTTGTCCGCAGTTATCGATGCGATGAACGGGCCGATGCTTTTTCTACTATACGCTGTAGGAAAGCCCAGGAGGTTTCTGTATTATCGCCCAAGGCTTCCTGTGAACAAGTCTAGAGCGGGTTAAGCATGCGTTCAGACCACGGTCCACTGCTGCCGCGTGAATATCAGCAGAACCGTAGTGCCCGTTCTTTTCGTACCTTGTTTCTGGTCACGTGCTTTGTCCGTAGATATCGATGCAATGAACGGGCCGATGCTTTTTCTACTGTCAGCCGGAGGACAGCCCAGGAGGTTTCTGTATTATCCCTCAAGGCTTCCTGTGAACAAGTCTAGAGCGGATTAAGCACGCGTTCAGACCACGGTCCAGTGCTGCCGCGTGATTATCAGCCGAACCGTAGTGCTCGTTCTTTTCGTACCCTGTTTGTGGTCACGTGTTTTGTCCGCAGTTATCGATGCGATGAACGGGCCGATGCTTTTTCTACTGTCAGCCGGAGGACAGCCCAGGAGGTTTCTGTATTATCGCTCAAGGCTTCCTGTGAACAAGTCTAGAGCGGGTTAAGCACGCGTTCAGACCACGGTCCACTGCTGCCGCGTGAATATCAGCCGAACCGTAGTGCCCGTTCTTTTCGTACCCTGTTTGTGGTCACGTGTTTTGTCCGCAGTTATCGATGTGATGAACGGCCTGATGCTTTTTCTACTGTCAGCCGGAGGACAGCCTAGGAGGTTTCTGTATTATCGCGAAGGCTTCCTTTGAACAAGTCTAGAACGGGTTAAGCACGCGTTCAGACCGCGGTCCACTGCTGCCGCGTGAATATCAGCCGAACCGTAGTGCCCGTTCTTTTCGTACCCTGTTTGTGGTCACGTGCTTTGTCCGCAGTTATCGATTTGATGAACGGCCTGATGCTCTTTCCACTGTCAGCCCGAGGACAGCCCAGGAGGTTTCTTTATTATCGCTCAAGGCTTCCTGTGAACAAGTCTAGAGCGGGTTAAGCACGCGTTCAGACCACGGTCCACTGCTGCCGCGTGATTATCAGCCGAACCGTAGTGCCCGTTCTTTTCGTACCCTGTTTCTGTTCACGTGCTTTGTCCGCAGTTATCGATGCGATGAACAGGCCGATGCTTTTTCTACTCTAAGCCGGAGGACAGCCCAGGAGGTTTCTGTATTATCGCTCAAGTCTTCCTGTGAACAAGTCTATAGCGGGTTAAGTACGCGTTCAGACCACGGTCCACTGCTGCCGCGTGAATATCAGCAGAACCGTAGTGCCCGTTCTTTTCGTACCCTGTTTCTGGTCACGTGCTTTGTCCGCAGTTATCGATGCGATGAACGGGCCGATGCTTTTTCTACTGTCAGCTGTAGGAAAGCCCAGGAGGTTTCTGTATTATCGCTCAAGGTTTCCTGTGAACAAGTCTAGAGCGGGTTAAGCACGCGTTCAGACCACGGTCCACTGCTGCCGCGTGAATATCAGCAGAACCGTAGTGCCCGTTCTTTTCGTACCTTGTTTCTGGTCACGTGCTTTGTCCGCAGTTATCGATGCAATGAACGGGCCGATGCTTTTTCTACTGTCAGCCGGAGGACAGCCCTGGAGGTTTCTGTATTATCGCTCAAGGCTTCCTGTGAACAAGTCTAGAGCGGGTTAAGCACGCGTTCAGACCACGCTCCACTGCTGCCGCGTGAATATCAGCACAACCGTAGTGCCCGTTCTTTTCGTACCCGGTTTGTTGTCACGTGCTTTGTCCGCAGTTATCGATGTGATGAACGGGCCGATGGTTTTTCTACTGTCTGCCGGACGACAGCCCAGGAGGTTTCTGTATTATCACTCAAGGCTATCTGTGAACAAGTCTAGAGCGGGTTAGGCACGCGTTCTGACCACGGTCCAATGCTGCCGCGTGAATATCAAGCAGAACCGTTGTGCCCGTTTTTTTCGTACCCTGTTTCTGTTCACGTGATTTGTCCGCAGTTATCGATGCGATGAACAGGCCGATGCTTTTTCTACTCTGAGCCGGAGGACAGCCCAGGAGGTTTCTGTATTATCGCTCAAGTCTTCCTGTGAACAAGTCTATAGCGGGTTAAGTACGCGTTCAGACCACGGTCCACGGCTGCCGCGTGAATATCAGCAGAACCGTAGTGCCCGTTCTTTTCGTACCCTGTTTCTGGTCACGTGCTTTGTCCGCAGTTATCGATGCGATGAACGGGCCGATGCTTTTTCTACTGTCAGCTGTAGGAAAGCCGAGGAGGTTTCTGTATTATCGCTCAAGGTTTCCTGTGAACAAGTCTAGAGCGGGTTAAGCACGCGTTCAGACCACGGTCCACTGCTGCCGCGTGAATATCAGCAGAACCGTAGTGCCCGTTCTTTTCGTACCTTGTTTCTGGTCACGTGCTTTGTCCGCAGTTATCGATGCAATGAACGGGCCGATGCTTTTTCTACTGTCAGCCGGAGGACAGCCCTGGAGGTTTCTGTATTATCGCTCAAGGCTTCCTGTGAACAAGTCTAGAGCGGGTTAAGCACGCGTTCAGACCACGCTCCACTGCTGCCGCGTGAATATCAGCACAACCGTAGTGCCCGTTCTTTTCGTACCCGGTTTGTTGTCACGTGCTTTGTCCGCAGTTATCGATGTGATGAACGGCCTGATGTTTTTTCTACTGTCAGCCGGAGGACAGCCTAGGAGGTTTCTGTATTATCGCGAAGGCTTCCTTTGAATAAGTCTAGAACGGGTTAAGCACGCGTTCAGACCGCGGTCCACTGCTGCCGCGTGAATATCAGCCGAACCGTAGTGCCCGTTCTTTTCGTACCCTGTTTCTGGTCACGTGCTTTGTCCGCAGTTATCGATGTGATGAACGGCCTGATGCTTTTTCTACTGTCTGCCGGACGACAGCCCAGGAGGTTTCTGTATTATCACTCAAGGCTTTCTGTGAACAAGTCTAGAGCGGGTTAGGCACGCGTTCTGACCACGGTCCAATGCTGCCGCGTGAATATCAAGCAGAACCGTTGTGCCCGTTTTTTTCGTACCCTGTTTCTGTTCACGTGATTTGTCCGCAGTTATCGATGCGATGAACAGGCCGATGCTTTTTCTACTCTGAGCCGGAGGACAGCCCAGGAGGTTTCTGTATTATCGCTCAAGTCTTCCTGTGAACAAGTCTATAGCGGGTTAAGTACGCGTTCAGACCATGGTCCACGGCTGCCGCGTGAATATCAGCAGAACCGTAGTGCCCGTTCTTTTCGTACCCTGTTTCTGGTCACGTGCTTTGTCCGCAGTTATCGATGCGATGAACGGGCCGATGCTTTTTCTACTGTCAGCTGTAGGAAAGCCCAGGAGGTTTCTGTATTATCGCTCAAGGTTTCCTGTGAACAAGTCTAGAGCGGGTTAAGCACGCGTTCAGACCACGGTCCACTGCTGCCGCGTGAATATCAGCAGAACCGTAGTGCCCGTTCTTTTCGTACCTTGTTTCTGGTCACGTGCTTTGTCCGCAGTTATCGATGCAATGAACGGGCCGATGCTTTTTCTACTGTCAGCCGGAGGACAGCCCTGGAGGTTTCTGTATTATCGCTCAAGGCTTCCTGTGAACAAGTCTAGAGCGGGTTAAGCACGCGTTCAGACCACGCTCCACTGCTGCCGCGTGAATATCAGCACAACCGTAGTGCCCGTTCTTTTCGTACCCGGTTTGTTGTCACGTGCTTTGTCCGCAGTTATCGATGTGATGAACGGCCTGATGTTTTTTCTACTGTCAGCCGGAGGACAGCCTATGCAGGTTTCTGTATTATCGCGAAGGCTTCCTTTGAATAAGTCTAGAACGGGTTAAGCACGCGTTCAGACCGCGGTCCACTGCTGCCGCGTGATTATCAGCCGAACCGTAGTGCCCGTTCTTTTCGTACCCTGTTTGTGGTCACGTGCTTTGTCCGCTGTTATCGATGCGATGAACGGGCCGATGGTTTTTCTACTGTCAGCCGGAGGACAGCCCAGGAGGTTTCTGTATTATCGCTCAAGGCTTCCTGTGAACAAGTCTAGAGCGGGTTAAGCACGCGTTCAGACCACGGTCCAATGCTGCCGCGTGAATATCAAGCAGAACCGTTGTGCCCGTTTTTTTCGTACCCTGTTTCTGTTCACGTGATTTGTCCGCAGTTATCGATGCGATGAACGGCCCGATGCTTTTTCTACTGTCAGCAGTAGGAAAGCCCAGGAGGTTTCTGTATTATCGCTCAAGGCTTCCTGTGAACAAGTCTAGAGCGGGTTAAGCACGCGTTCAGACCACGGTCCACTGCTGCCGCGTGAATATCAGCAGAACCGTAGTGCCCGTTCTTTTCGTACCTTGTTTCTGGTCACGTGCTTTGTCCGCAGTTATCGATGCGATGAACAGGCCGATGCTTTTTCTACTGTCAGCCGGAGGACAGCCCAGGAGGTTTCTGTATTATCGCTCAAGGCTTCCTGTGAACAAGTCTAGAGCGGGTTAAGCACGCGTTCAGACCACGGTCCACTGCTGCCGCGTGAATATCAGCTGAACCGTAGTGCCCGTTCTTTTCGTACCCTGTTTGTTGTCACGTGCTTTGTCCGCAGTTATCGATGTGATGAACGGCCTGGTGCTTTTCTACTGTCAGCCGGAGGACAGCCTAGGAGGTTTCTGTATTATCGCGAAAGCTTCCTGTGAACAAGTCTATAGCGGGTTAAGTACGCGTTCAGACCACGGTCCACTGCTGCCGCGTGAATATCAGCAGAACCGTAGTGCCCGTTCTTTTCGTACCCTGTTTCTGGTCACGTGCTTTGTCCGCAGTTATCGATGCGATGAACGGGCCGATGCTTTTTCTACTATCAGCTGTAGGAAAGCCCAGGAGGTTTCTGTATTATCGCTCAAGGCTTCCTGTGAACAAGTCTAGAGCGGGTTAAGCATGCGTTCAGACCACGGTCCACTGCTGCCGCGTGAATATCAGCAGAACCGTAGTGCCCGTTCTTTTCGTACCTTGTTTCTGGTCACGTGCTTTGTCCGCAGTTATCGATGCGATCAACGGGCCGATGCTTTTTCTACTGTCAGCCGGAGGACAGCCCAGGAGGTTTCTGTATTATCGCTCAAGGCTTCCTGTGAACAAGTCTAGAGCGGGTTAAGCACGCGTTCAGACCACGCTCCACTGCTGCCGCGTGAATATCAGCACAACCGTAGTGCCCGTTCTTTTCGTACCCGGTTTGTTGTCACGTGCTTTGTCCGCAGTTATCGATGTGATGAACGGCCTGATGTTTTTTCTACTGTCAGCCGGAGGACAGCCTAGCAGGTTTCTGTATTATCGCGAAGGCTTCCTTTGAATAAGTCTAGAACGGGTTAAGCACGCGTTCAGACCGCGGTCCACTGCTGCCGCGTGATTATCAGCCGAACCGTAGTGCCCGTTCTTTTCGTACCCTGTTTGTGGTCACGTGCTTTGTCCGCTGTTATCGATGCGATGAACGGGCCGATGGTTTTTCTACTGTCAGCCGGAGGACAGCCCAGGAGGTTTCTGTATTATCGCTCAAGGCTTCCTGTGAACAAGTCTAGAGCGGGTTAAGCACGCGTTCAGACCACGGTCCAATGCTGCCGCGTGAATATCAAGCAGAACCGTTGTGCCCGTTTTTTTCGTACCCTGTTTCTGTTCACGTGATTTGTCCGCAGTTATCGATGCGATGAACGGCCCGATGCTTTTTCTACTGTCAGCAGTAGGAAAGCCCAGGAGGTTTCTGTATTATCGCTCAAGGCTTCCTGTGAACAAGTCTAGAGCGGGTTAAGCACGCGTTCAGACCACGGTCCACTGCTGCCGCGTGAATATCAGCAGAACCGTAGTGCCCGTTCTTTTCGTACCTTGTTTCTGGTCACGTGCTTTGTCCGCAGTTATCGATGCGATGAACAGGCCGATGCTTTTTCTACTGTCAGCCGGAGGACAGCCCAGGAGGTTTCTGTATTATCGCTCAAGGCTTCCTGTGAACAAGTCTAGAGCGGGTTAAGCACGCGTTCAGACCACGGTCCACTGCTGCCGCGTGAATATCAGCTGAACCGTAGTGCCCGTTCTTTTCGTACCCTGTTTGTTGTCACGTGCTTTGTCCGCAGTTATCGATGTGATGAACGGCCTGGTGCTTTTCTACTGTCAGCCGGAGGACAGCCTAGGAGGTTTCTGTATTATCGCGAAAGCTTCCTGTGAACAAGTCTATAGCGGGTTAAGTACGCGTTCAGACCACGGTCCACTGCTGCCGCGTGAATATCAGCAGAACCGTAGTGCCCGTTCTTTTCGTACCCTGTTTCTGGTCACGTGCTTTGTCCGCAGTTATCGATGCGATGAACGGGCCGATGCTTTTTCTACTATCAGCTGTAGGAAAGCCCAGGAGGTTTCTGTATTATCGCTCAAGGCTTCCTGTGAACAAGTCTAGAGCGGGTTAAGCATGCGTTCAGACCACGGTCCACTGCTGCCGCGTGAATATCAGCAGAACCGTAGTGCCCGTTCTTTTCGTACCTTGTTTCTGGTCACGTGCTTTGTCCGCAGTTATCGATGCGATCAACGGGCCGATGCTTTTTCTACTGTCAGCCGGAGGACAGCCCAGGAGGTTTCTGTATTATCGCTCAAGGCTTCCTGTGAACAAGTCTAGAGCGGATTACGCACGCGTTCAGACCACGGTCCAGTGCTGCCGCGTGATTATCAGCCGAACCGTAGTGCCCGTTCTTTTCGTACCCTGTTTCTGGTCACGTGCTTTGTTCGCAGTTATCGATGTGCTGAACGGCCTGATGCTTTTTCTACTGTCAGCCGGAGGACAGCCCAGGAGGTTTCTGTATTATCGCGAAGGCTTCCTGTGAACAAGTCTAGAGCGGGTTAAGCAGGCGTTCAGACCACGGTCCACTGCTGCCGCGGGAATATCAGCCGAACCGTAGTGCACGTTCTTTTCGTACCCTGTTTCTGGTCACGTGCTTTGTCCGCAGTTATCGATGTGATGAACGGCCTGATGTTTTTTCTATTGTCTGCCGGAGGACAGCCCAGGAGGTTTCTGTATTATCACTCAAGGCTTCCTGTGAACAAGTCTAGAGCGGGTTAAGCACGCGTTCTGACCACGGTCCAATGCTGCCGCGTGAATATCAGCAGAACCGTAGTGCCCGTTTTTTTCGTACCCTGTTTCTGTTCACGTGCTTTGTCCGCAGTTATCGATGCGATGAACAGGCCGATGCTTTTTCTACTCTGAGCCGGAGGACAGCCCAGGAGGTTTCTGTATTATCGCTCAAGTCTTCCTGTGAACAAGTCTATAGCGGATTAAGTACGCGTTCAGACCACGGTCCACTGCTGCCGAGTGAATATCAGCAGAACCGTAGTGCCCGTTCTTTTTGTACCCTGTTTCTGGTAACGTGCTTTGTCCGCAGTTATCGATGCGATGAACGGGCCGATGCTTTTTCTACTATATGCTGTAGGAAAGCCCTGGAGGTTTCTGTATTATCGCCCAAGGCTTCCTGTGAACAAGTCTAGAGCGGGTTAAGCATGCGTTCAGACCACGGTCCACTGCTGCCGCGTGAATATCAGCAGAACCGTAGTGCCCGTTCTTTTCGTACCTTGTTTCTGGTCACGTGCTTTGTCCGTAGTTATCGATGCAATGAACGGGCCGATGCTTTTTCTACTGTCAGCCGGAGGACAGCCCAGGAGGTTTCTGTATTATCCCTCAAGGCTTCCTGTGAACAAGTCTAGAGCGGATTAAGCACGCGTTCAGACCACGGTCCAGTGCTGCCGCGTGATTATCAGCCGAACCGTAGTGCCCGTTCTTTTCGTACCCTGTTTGTGGTCACGTGTTTTGTCCGCAGTTATCGATGCGATGAACGGGCCGATGCTTTTTCTACTGTCAGCCGGAGGACAGCCCAGGAGGTTTCTGTATTATCCCTCAAGGATTCCTGTGAACAAGTCTAGAGCGGATTAAGCACGCGTTCAGACCACGGTCCACTGCTGCCGCGTGAATATCAGCCGAACCGTAGTGCCCGTTCTTTTCGTACCCTGTTTGTGGTCACGTGTTTTGTCCGCAGTTATCGATGTGATGAACGGACTGATGCTTTTTCTACTGTCAGCCGGAGGACAGCCTAGGACGTTTCTGTATTATCGCGAAGGCTTCCTTTGAACAAGTCTAGAACGGGTTAAGCACGCGTTCAGACCGCGGTCCACTGCTGCCGCGTGAATATCAGCCGAACCGTAGTGCCCGTTCTTTTCGTACCCTGTTTGTGGTCACGTGCTTTGTCCGCAGTTATCGATTTGATGAACGGCCTGATGCTCTTTCCAATGTCAGCCCGAGGACAGCCCAGGAGGTTTCTTTATTATCGCTCAAGGCTTCCTGTGAACAAGTCTAGAGCGGGTTAAGCACGCGTTCAGACCACGGTCCACTGCTGCCGCGTGATAATCAGCCGAACCGTAGTGCCCGTTCTTTTCGTACCCTGTTTCTGTTCACGTGCTTTGTCCGCAGTTATCGATGCGATGAACAGGCCGATGCTTTTTCTACTCTAAGCCGGAGGACAGCCCAGGAGGTTTCTGTATTATCGCTCAAGTCTTCCTGTGAACAAGTCTATAGCGGGATAAGTACGAGTTCAGACCACGGTCCACTGCTGCCGCGTGAATATCAGCAGAACCGTAGTGCCCGTTCTTTTCGTACCCTGTTTCTGGTCACGTGCTTTGTCCGCAGTTATCGATGCGATGAACGGGCCGATGCTTTTTCTACTGTCAGCTGTAGGAAAGCCCAGGAGGTTTCTGTATTATTGCTCAAGGTTTCCTGTGAACAAGTCTAGAGCGGGTTAAGCACGCGTTCAGACCACGGTCCACTGCTGCCGCGTGAATATCAGCAGAACCGTAGTGCCCGTTCTTTTCGTACCTTGTTTGTGGTCACGTGTTTTGTCCGCAGTTATCGATGCGATGAACGGGCCGATGCCTTTTCTACTGTCAGCCCGAGGACAGCCCAGGAGGTTTCTGTATTATCCCTCAAGGCTTCCTGTGAACAAGTCTAGAGCGGATTAAGCACGCGTTCAGACCACGGTCCACTGCTGCCGCGTGAATATCAGCCGAACCGTAGTGCCCGTTCTTTTCGTACCCTGTTTGTGGTCACGTGTTTTGTCCGCAGTTATCGATGTGACGAACGGCCTGATGCTTTTTCTACTGTCAGCCGGAGGACAGCCTAGGAGGTTTCTGTATTATCGCGAAGGCTTCCTTTGAACAAGTCTAGAACGGGTTAAGCACGCGTTCAGACCGCGGTCCACTGCTGCCGCGTGAATATCAGCCGAACCGTAGTGCCCGTTCTTTTCGTACCCTGTTTGTGGTCACGTGCTTTGTCCGCAGTTATCGATTTGATGAACGGCCTGATGCTCTTTCCACTGTCAGCCCGAGGACAGCCCAGGAGGTTTTTTTATTATCGCTCAAGGCTTCCTGTGAACAAGTCTAGAGCGGGTTAAGCACGCGTTCAGACCACGGTCCACTGCTGCCGCGTGATTATCAGCCGAACCGTAGTGCCCGTTCTTTTCGTACCCTGTTTCTGTTCACGTGCTTTGTCCGCAGTTATCGATGCGATGAACAGGCCGATGCTTTTTCTACCCTAAGCCGGAGGACAGCCCAGGAGGTTTCTGTATTATCGCTCAAGTCTTCCTGTGAACAAGTCTATAGCGGGATAAGTACGCGTTCAGACCACGGTCCACTGCTGCCGCGTGAATATCAGCAGAACCGTAGTGCCCGTTCTTTTCGTACCCTGTTTCTGGTCACGTGCTTTGTCCGCAGTTATCGATGCGATGAACGGGCCGATGCTTTTTCTACTGTCAGCTGTAGGAAAGCCCAGGAGGTTTCTGTATTATCGCTCAAGGTTTCCTGTGAACAAGTCTAGAGCGGGTTAAGCACGCGTTCAGACCGCGGTCCACTGCTGCCGCGTGAATATCAGCAGAACCGTAGTGCCCGTTCTTTTCGTACCTTGTTTCTGGTCACGTGCTTTGTCCGCAGTTATCGATGCGATGAACGGGCCGATGCTTTTTCTACTGTCAGCCGGAGGACAGCCCTGGAGATTTCTGTATTATCGCTCAAGGCTTCCTGTGAACAAGTCTAGAGCGGGTTAAGCACGCGTTCAGACCACGCTCCACTGCTGCCGCGTGAATATCAGCACAACCGTAGTGCCCGTTCTTTTCGTACCCTGTTTGTTGTCACGTGCTTTGTCCGCAGTTATCGATGTGATGAACGGCCTGATGTTTTTTCTACTGTCAGCCGGAGGACAGCCTAGGAGGTTTCTGTATTATCGCGAAGGCTTCCTTTGAACAAGTCTAGAACGGGTTAAGCACGCGTTCAGACCGCGGTCCACAGCTGCCGCGTGAATATCAGCCGAACCGTAGTGCCCGTTCTTTTCGTACCCTGTTTGTGGTCACGTGCTTTGTCCGCTGTTATCGATGCGATAAACGGGCCGATGCTTTTTCTACTGTCAGCCGGAGGACAGCCCAGGAGGTTTCTGTATTATCGCTCAAGGCTTCCTGTGAACAAGTCTAGAGCGGGTTAAGCATGCGTTCAGACCACGGTCCACTGCTGCCGCGTGAATATCAGCAGAACCGTAGTGCCCGTTCTTTTCGTACCTTGTTTCTGGTCACGTGCTTTGTCCGCAGTTATCGATGCGATGAACGGGCCGATGCTTTTTCTACTGTCAGCCGGAGGACAGCCCAGGAGGTTTCTGTATTATCCCTCAAGGCTTCCTGTGAACAAGTCTAGAGCGGATTAAGCACGCGTTCAGACCACGGTCCAGTGCTGCCGCGTGATTATCAGCCGAACCGTAGTGCCCGTTCTTTTCGTACCCTGTTTCTGGTCACGTGCTTTGTTCGCAGTTATCGATGTGATGAACGGCCTGATGCTTTTTCTACTGTCAGCCGGAGGACAGCCCAGGAGGTTTCTGTATTATCCCTCAAGGCTTCCTGTGAACAAGTCTAGAGCGGATTAAGCACGCGTTCAGACCACGGTCCAGTGCTGCCGCGTGATTATCAGCCGAACCGTAGTGCCCGTTCTTTTCGTACCCTGTTTGTGGTCACGTGTTTTGTCCGCAGTTATCGATGCGATGAACGGGCCGATGCCTTTTCTACTGTCAGCCGGAGGACAGCCCAGGAGGTTTCTGTATTATCCCTCAAGGCTTCCTGTGAACAAGTCTAGAGCGGGTTAAGCATGCGTTCAGACCGCGGTCCACAGCTGCCGCGTGAATATCAGCCGAACCGTAGTGCCCGTTCTTTTCGTACCCTGTTTGTGGTCACGTGCTTTGCCCGCTGTTATCGATGCGATAAACGGGCCGATGCTTTTTCTACTGTCAGCCGGAGGACAGCCCAGGAGGTTTCTGTATTATCGCTCAAGGCTTCCTGTGAACAAGTGTAGAGCGGATTAAGCACGCGTTCAGACCACGGTCCAGTGCTGCCGCGTGATTATCAGCCGAACAGTAGTGCCCGTTCTTTTCGTACCCTGTTTCTGGTCACGTGCTTTGTTCGCAGTTATCGATGTGATGAACGGCCTGATGCTTTTTCTACTGTCAGCCGGAGGACAGCCCAGGAGGTTTCTGTATTATCCCTCAAGGCTTCCTGTGAACAAGTCTAGAGCGGATTAAGCACGCGTTCAGACCACGGTCCAGTGCTGCCGCGTGATTATCAGCCGAACCGTAGTGCCCGTTCTTTTCGTACCCTGTTTGTGGTCACGTGTTTTGTCCGCAGTTATCGATGCGATGAACGGGCCGATGCCTTTTCTACTGTCAGCCGGAGGACAGCCCAGGAGGTTTCTGTATTATCCCTCAAGGCTTCCTGTGAACAAGTCTAGAGCGGATTAAGCACGCGTTCAGACCACGGTCCACTGCTGCCGCGTGAATATCAGCCGAACCGTAGTGCCCGTTCTTTTCGTACCCTGTTTGTGGTCACGTGTTTTGTCCGCAGTTATCGATGTGACGAACGGCCTGATGCTTTTTCTACTGTCAGCCGGAGGACAGCCTAGGAGGTTTCTGTATTATCGCGAAGGCTTCTTTTAAATAAGTCTAGAACGGGTTAAGCACGCGTTCAGACCGCGGTCCACTGCTGCCGCGTGAATATCAGCCGAACCGTAGTGCCCGTTCTTTTCGTACCCTGTTTGTGGTCACGTGCTTTGTCCGCAGTTATCGATTTGATGAACGGCCTGATGCTCTTTCCACTGTCAGCCCGAGGACAGCCCAGGAGGTTTTTTTATTATCGCTCAAGGCTTCCTGTGAACAAGTCCAGAGCGGGTTAAGCACGCGTTCAGACCACGGTCCACTGCTGCCGCGTGATTATCAGCCGAACCGTAGTGCCCGTTCTTTTCGTACCCTGTTTCTGTTCACGTGCTTTGTCCGCAGTTATCGATGCGATGAACAGGCCGATGCTTTTTCTACTATAAGCCGGAGGACAGCCCAGGAGGTTTCTGTATTATCGCTCAAGTCTTCCTGTGAACAAGTCTATAGCGGGATAAGTACGCGTTCAGACCACGGTCCACTGCTGCCGCGTGAATATCAGCAGAACCGTAGTGCCCGTTCTTTTCGTACCCTGTTTCTGGTCACGTGCTTTGTCCGCAGTTATCGATGCGATGAACGGGCCGATGCTTTTTCTACTGTCAGCTGTAGGAAAGCCCAGGAGGTTTCTGTATTATCGCTCAAGGTTTCCTGTGAACAAGTCTAGAGCGGGTTAAGCACGCGTTCAGACCGCGGTCCACTGCTGCCGCGTGAATATCAGCAGAACCGTAGTGCCCGTTCTTTTCGTACCTTGTTTCTGGTCACGTGCTTTGTCCGCAGTTATCGATGCGATGAACGGGCCGATGCTTTTTCTACTGTCAGCCGGAGGACAGCCCTGGAGGTTTCTGTATTATCGCTCAAGGCTTCCTGTGAACAAGTCTAGAGCGGGTTAAGCACGCGTTCAGACCACGCTCCACTGCTGCCGCGTGAATATCAGCACAACCGTAGTGCCCGTTCTTTTCGTACCCTGTTTGTTGTCACGTGCTTTGTCCGCAGTTATCGATGTGATGAACGGCCTGATGTTTTTTCTACTGTCAGCCGGAGGACAGCCTAGGAGGTTTCTGTATTATCGCGAAGGCTTCCTTTGAACAAGTCTAGAACGGGTTAAGCACGCGTTCAGACCGCGGTCCACAGCTGCCGCGTGAATATCAGCCGAACCGTAGTGCCCGTTCTTTTCGTACCCTGTTTGTGGTCACGTGCTTTGTCCGCTGTTATCGATGCGATGAACGGGCCGATGCTTTTTCTACTGTCAGCCGGAGGACAGCCCAGGAGGTTTCTGTATTATCGCTCAAGGCTTCCTGTGAACAAGTCTAGAGCGGGTTAAGCACGCGTTCAGACCACGGTCCACTGCTGCCGCGTGAATATCAGCCAAACCGTAGTGCCCGTTCTTTTCGTACCCTGTTTCTGGTCACGTGCTTTGTCCGCAGTTATCGATGCGATGAACGGGCCGATGCTTTTCCTACTATCAGCTGTAGGAAAGCCCAGGAGGTTTCTGTATTATCGCTCAAGGCTTCCTGTGAACAAGTCTAGAGCGGGTTAAGCATGCGTTCAGACCACGGTCCACTGCTGCCGCGTGAATATCAGCAGAACCGTAGTGCCCGTTCTTTTCGTACCTTGTTTCTGGTCACGTGCTTTGTCCGCAGTTATCGATGCGATGAACGGGCCGATGCTTTTTCTACTGTCAGCCGGAGGACAGCCCAGGAGGTTTCTGTATTATCGCTCAAGGCTTCCTGTGAACAAGTCTAGAGCGGATTAAGCACGCGTTCAGACCACGGTCCAGTGCTGCCGCGTGATTATCAGCCGAACCGTAGTGCCCGTTCTTTTCGTACCCTGTTTCTGGTCACGTGCTTTGTTCGCAGTTATCGATGTGATGAACGGCCTGATGCTTTTTCTACTGTCAGCCGGAGGACAGCCCAGGAGGTTTCTGTATTATCGCGAAGGCTTCCTGTGAACAAGTCTAGAGCGGGTTAAGCACGCGTTCAGACCACGGTCCACTGCTGCCGCGTGAATATCAGCCAAACCGTAGTGCCCGTTCTTTTCGTACCCTGTTTCTGGTCACGTGCTTTGTCCGCAGTTATCGATGTGATGAACGGCCTGATGCTTTTTCTACTGTCTGCCGGACGACAGCCCAGGAGGTTTCTGTATTATCACTCAAGGCTTTCTGTGAACAAGTCTAGAGCGGGTTAAGCACGCGTTCAGACCGCGGTCCACTGCTGCCGCGTGAATATCAGCCGAACCGTAGTGCCCGTTCTTTTCGTACCCAGTTTGTGGTCACGTGCTTTGTCCGCTGTTATCGATGCGATGAACGGGCCGATGCTTTTTCTACTGTCAGCCGGAGGACAGCCCAGGAGGTTTCTGTATTATCGCTCAAGGCTTCCTGTGAACAAGTCTGGAGCGGGTTAAGCACGCGTTCAGACCACGGTCCACTGCTGCCGCGTGAATATCAGCCAAACCGTAGTGCCCGTTCTTTTCGTACCCTGTTTCTGGTCACGTGCTTTGTCCGCAGTTATCGATGTGATGAACGGCCTGATGCTTTTTCTACTGTCTGCCGGACGACAGCCCAGGAGGTTTCTGTATTATCACTCAAGGCTTTCTGTGAACAAGTCTAGAGCGGGTTAAGCACGCGTTCTGACCACGGTCCAATGCTGCCGCGTGAATATCAAGCAGAACCGTTGTGCCCGTTTTTTTCGTACCCTGTTTCTGTTCACGTGCTTTGTCCGCAGTTATCGATGCGATGAACAGGCCGATGCTTTTTCTACTCTGAGCCGGAGGACAGCCCAGGAGGTTTCTGTATTATCGCTCAAGTCTTCCTGTGAACAAGTCTATAGCGGGTTAAGTACGCGTTCAGACCACGGTCCACTGCTGCCGCGTGAATATCAGCAGAACCGTAGTGCCCGTTCTTTACGTACCCTGTTTCTGGTCACGTGCTTTGTCCGCAGTTATCGATGCGATGAACGGGCCGATGCTTTTTCTACTGTCAGCTGTAGGAAAGCCCAGGAGGTTTCTGTATTATCCCTCAAGGTTTCCTGTGAACAAGTCTAGAGCGGGTTAAGCACGCGTTCAGACCACGGTCCACTGCTGCCGCGTGAATATCAGCAGAACCGTAGTGCCCGTTCTTTTCGTACCTTGTTTCTGGTCACGTGCTTTGTCCGCAGTTATCGATGCGATGAACGGGCCGATGCTTTTTCTACTGTCAGCCGGAGGACAGCCCAGGAGGTTTCTGTATTAACGCTCAAAGCTTCCTGTGAACAAGTCTAGAGCGGATTATGCACGCGTTCAGACCACGGTCCAGTGCTGCCGCGTGATTATCAGCCGAACCGTAGTGCCCGTTCTTTTCGTACCCTGTTTGTGGTCACGTGTTTTGTCCGCAGTTATCGATGCGATGAACGGGCCGATGCTTTTTCTACTGTCAGCCGGAGGACAGCCCAGGAGGTTTCTGTATTATCGCTCAAGGCTTCCTGTGAACAAGTCTAGAGCGGGTTAAGCACGCGTTCAGACCACGGTCCACTGCTGCCGCGTGAATATCAGCCAAACCGTAGTGCCCGTTCTTTTCGTACCCTGTTTCTGGTCACGTGCTTTGTCCGCAGTTATCGATGTGATGAACGGCCTGATGCTTTTTCTACTGTCTGCCGGACGACAGCCCAGGAGGTTTCTGTATTATCACTCAAGGCTTTCTGTGAACAAGTCTAGAGCGGGTTAAGCACGCGTTCTGACCACGGTCCAATGCTGCCGCGTGAATATCAAGCAGAACCGTTGTGCCCGTTTTTTTCGTACCCTGTTTCTGTTCACGTGCTTTGTCCGCAGTTATCGATGCGATGAACAGGCCGATGCTTTTTCTACTCTGAGCCGGAGGACAGCCCAGGAGGTTTCTGTATTATCGCTCAAGTCTTCCTGTGAACAAGTCTAGAGCGGGTTAAGCACGCGTTCAGACCACGGTCCACTGCTGCCGCGTGAATATCAGCAGAACCGTAGTGCCCGTTCTTTTCGTACCTTGTTTCTGGTCACGTGCTTTGTCCGCAGTTATCGATGCGATGAACGGGCCGATGCTTTTTCTACTGTCAGCCGGAGGACAGCCCAGGAGGTTTCTGTATTATCGCTCAAGGCTTCCTGCGAACAAGTCTAGAGCGGGTTAAGCACGCGTTCAGACCACGGTCCACTGCTGCCGCGTGAATATCAGCAGAACCGTAGTGCCCGTTCTTTTCGTACCTTGTTTCTGGTCACGTGCTTTGTCCGCAGTTATCGATGCGATGAACGGGCCGATGCTTTTTCTACTGTCAGCCGGAGGACAGCCCTGGAGGTTTCTGTATTATCGCTCAAGGCTTCCTGTGAACAAGTCTAGAGCGGGTTAAGCACGCGTTCAGACCACGCTCCACTGCTGCCGCGTGAATATCAGCACAACCGTAGTGCCCGTTCTTTTCGTACCCTGTTTGTTGTCACGTGCTTTGTCCGCAGTTATCGATGTGATGAACGGCCTGATGTTTTTTCTACTGTCAGCCGGAGGACAGCCTAGGAGGTTTCTCTATTATCGCGAAGGCTTCCTTTGAACAAGTCTAGAACGGGTTAAGCACGCGTTCAGACTGCGGTCCACAGCTGCCGCGTGAATATCAGCCGAACCGTAGTGCCCGTTCTTTTCGTACCCTGTTTGTGGTCACGTGCTTTGTCCGCTGTTATCGATGCGATGAACGGGCCGATGCTTTTTCTACTGTCAGCCGGAGGACAGCCCAGGAGGTTTCTGTATTATCGCTCATGGCTTCCTGTGAACAAGTCTAGAGCGGGTTAAGCACGCGTTCAGACCACGGTCCACTGCTGCCGCGTGAATATCAGCCAAACCGTAGTGCCCGTTCTTTTCGTACCCTGTTTCTGGTCACGTGCTTTGTCCGCAGTTATCGATGCGATGAACGGGCCGATGCTTTTCCTACTATCAGCTGTAGGAAAGCCCAGGAGGTTTCTGTATTATCGCTCAAGGCTTCCTGTGAACAAGTCTAGAGCGGGTTAAGCATGCGTTCAGACCACGGTCCACTGCTGCCGCGTGAATATCAGCAGAACCGTAGTGCCCGTTCTTTTCGTACCTTGTTTCTGGTCACGTGCTTTGTCCGCAGTTATCGATGCGATGAACGGGCCGATGCTTTTTCTACTGTCAGCCGGAGGACAGCCCAGGAGGTTTCTGTATTATCGCTCAAGGCTTCCTGTGAACAAGTCTAGAGCGGATTAAGCACGCGTTCAGACCACGGTCCAGTGCTGCCGCGTGATTATCAGCCGAACCGTAGTGCCCGTTCTTTTCGTACCCTGTTTCTGGTCACGTGCTTTGTTCGCAGTTATCGATGTGATGAACGGCCTGATGCTTTTTCTACTGTCAGCCGGAGGACAGCCCAGGAGGTTTCTGTATTATCGCGAAGGCTTCCTGTGAACAAGTCTAGAGCGGGTTAAGCACGCGCTCAGACCACGGTCCACTGCTGCCGCGTGAATATCAGCCAAACCGTAGTGCCCGTTCTTTTCGTACCCTGTTTCTGGTCACGTGCTTTGTCCGCAGTTATCGATGTGATGAACGGCCTGATGCTTTTTCTACTGTCTGCCGGACGACAGCCCAGGAGGTTTCTGTATTATCACTCAAGGCTTTCTGTGAACAAGTCTAGAGCGGGTTAAGCACGCGTTCAGACCGCGGTCCACTGCTGCCGCGTGAATATCAGCCGAACCGTAGTGCCCGTTCTTTTCGTACCCTGTTTGTGGTCACGTGCTTTGTCCGCTGTTATCGATGCGATGAACGGGCCGATGCTTTTTCTACCGTCAGCCGGAGGACAGCCCAGGAGGTTTCTGTATTATCGCTCAAGGCTTCCTGTGAACAAGTCTGGAGCGGGTTAAGCACGCGTTCAGACCACGGTCCACTGCTGCCGCGTGAATATCAGCCAAACCGTAGTGCCCGTTCTTTTCGTACCCTGTTTCTGGTCACGTGCTTTGTCCGCAGTTATCGATGTGATGAACGGCCTGATGCTTTTTCTACTGTCTGCCGGACGACAGCCCAGGAGGTTTCTGTATTATCACTCAAGGCTTTCTGTGAACAAGTCTAGAGCGGGTTAAGCACGCGTTCTGACCACGGTCCAATGCTGCCGCGTGAATATCAAGCAGAACCGTTGTGCCCGTTTTTTTCGTACCCTGTTTCTGTTCACGTGCTTTGTCCGCAGTTATCGATGCTATGAACAGGCCGATGCTTTTTCTACTCTGAGCCGGAGGACAGCCCAGGAGGTTTCTGTATTATCGCTCAAGTCTTCCTGTGAACAAGTCTATAGCGGGTTAAGTACGCGTTCAGACCACGGTCCACTGCTGCCGCGTGAATATCAGCAGAACCGTAGTGCCCGTTCTTTACGTACCCTGTTTCTGGTCACGTGCTTTGTCCGCAGTTATCGATGCGATGAACAAGCCGATGCTTTTTCTACTGTCAGCTGTAGGAAAGCCCAGGAGGTTTCTGTATTATCCCTCAAGGTTTCCTGTGAACAAGTCTAGAGCGGGTTAAGCACGCGTTCAGACCACGGTCCACTGCTGCCGCGTGAATATCAGCAGAACCGTAGTGCCCGTTCTTTTCGTACCTTGTTTCTGGTCACGTGCTTTGTCCGCAGTTATCGATGCGATAAACGGGCCGATGCTTTTTCTACTGTCAGCCGGAGGACAGCCCAGGAGGTTTCTGTATTAACGCTCAAGGCTTCCTGTGAACAAGTCTAGAGCGGATTATGCACGCGTTCAGACCACGGTCCAGTGCTGCCGCGTGATTATCAGCCGAACCGTAGTGCCCGTTCTTTTCGTACCCTGTTTGTGGTCACTTGTTTTGTCCGCAGTTATCGATGCGATGAACGGGCCGATGCTTTTTCTACTGTCTGCCGGACGACAGCCCAGGAGGTTTCTGTATTATCACTCAATGCTTTCTGTGAACAAGTCTAGAGCGGGTTAAGCACGCGTTCTGACCACGGTCCAATGCTGCCGCGTGAATATCAAGCAGAACCGTTGTGCCCGTTTTTTTCGTACCCTGTTTCTGTTCACGTGCTTTGTCCGCAGTTATCGATGCGATGAACAGGCCGATGCTTTTTCTACTCTGAGCCGGAGGACAGCCCAGGAGGTTTCTGTATTATCGCTCAAGTCTTCCTGTGAACAAGTCTATAGCGGGTTAAGTACGCGTTCAGACCACGGTCCACGGCTGCCGCGTGAATATCAGCAGAACCGTAGTGCCCGTTCTTTTCGTACCCTGTTTCTGGTCACGTGCTTTGTCCGCAGTTATCGATGCGATGAACGGCCCGATGCTTTTTCTACTGTCAGCAGTAGGAAAGCCCAGGAGGTTTCTGTATTATCGCTCAAGGCTTCCTGTGAACAAGTCTAGAGCGGGTTAAGCACGCGTTCAGACCACGGTCCACTGCTGCCGCGTGAATATCAGCAGAACCGTAGTGCCCGTTCTTTTCGTACCTTGTTTCTGGTCACGTGCTTTGTCCGCAGTTATCGATGCGATGAACAGGCCGATGCTTTTTCTACTGTCAGCCGGAGGACAGCCCAGGAGGTTTCTGTATTATCGCTCAAGGCTTCCTGTGAACAAGTCTAGAGCGGGTTAAGCACGCGTTCAGACCACGGTCCACTGCTGCCGCGTGAATATCAGCTGAACCGTAGTGCCCGTTCTTTTCGTACCCTGTTTGTTGTCACGTGCTTTGTCCGCAGTTATCGATGTGATGAACGGCCTGGTGCTTTTTCTACTGTCAGCCGGAGGACAGCCTAGGAGGTTTCTGTATTATCGCGAAAGCTTCCTGTGAACAAGTCTATAGCGGGTTAAGTACGCGTTCAGACCACGGTCCACTGCTGCCGCGTGAATATCAGCAGAACCGTAGTGCCCGTTTTTTTCGTACCTTGTTTCTGGTCACGTGCTTTGTCCGCAGTTATCGATGCGATGAACGGGCCGATGCTTTTTCTACTCTCAGCCGGAGGACAGCCCAGGAGGTTTCTGTATTATCGCTCAAGGCTTCCTGTGAACAAGTCTAGAGCGGATTACGCACGCGTTCAGACCACGGTCCAGTACTGCCGCGTGATTATCAGCCGAACCGTAGTGCCCGTTCTTTTCGTACCCTGTTTGTGGTCACGTGTTTTGTCCGCAGTTATCGATGCGATGAACGGGCCGATGCTTTTTCTACTGTCAGCCGGAGGACAGCCCAGGAGGTTTCTGTATTATCGCTCAAGGCTTCCTGTGAACAAGTCTAGAGCGGGTTAAGCACGCGTTCAGACCACGGTCCACTGCTGCCGCGTGAATATCAGCCAAACCGTAGTGCCCGTTCTTTTCGTACCCTGTTTCTGGTCACGTGCTTTGTCCGCAGTTATCGATGTGATGAACGGCCTGATGCTTTTTCTACTGTCTGCCGGACGACAGCCCAGGAGGTTTCTGTATTATCACTCAAGGCTTTCTGTGAACAAGTCTAGAGCGGGTTAAGCACGCGTTCTGACCACGGTCCAATGCTGCCGCGTGAATATCAAGCAGAACCATTGTGCCCGTTTTTTTCGTACCCTGTTTCTGTTCACGTGCTTTGTCCGCAGTTATCGATGCGATGAACAGGCCGATGCTTTTTCTACTCTGAGCCGGAGGACAGCCCAGGAGGTTTCTGTATTATCGCTCAAGTCTTCCTGTGAACAAGTCTATAGCGGGTTAAGTACGCGTTCAGACCACGGTCCACTGCTGCCGCGTGAATATCAGCAGAACCGTAGTGCCCGTTCTTTACGTACCCTGTTTCTGGTCACGTGCTTTGTCCGCAGTTATCGATGCGATGAACGGGCCGATGCTTTTTCTACTGTCAGCTGTAGGAAAGCCCAGGAGGTTTCTGTATTATCCCTCAAGGTTTCCTGTGAACAAGTCTAGAGCGGGTTAAGCACGCGTTCAGACCACGGTCCACTGCTGCCGCGTGAATATCAGCAGAACCGTAGTGCCCGTTCTTCTCGTACCTTGTTTCTGGTCACGTGCTTTGTCCGCAGTTATCGATGCGATGAACGGGCCGATGCTTTTTCTACTGTCAGCCGGAGGACAGCCCAGGAGGTTTCTGTATTAACGCTCAAGGCTTCCTGTGAACAAGTCTAGAGCGGATTATGCACGCGTTCAGACCACGGTCCAGTGCTGCCGCGTGATTATCAGCCGAACCGTAGTGCCCGTTCTTTTCGTACCCTGTTTGTGGTCACGTGTTTTGTCCGCAGTTATCGATGCGATGAACGGGCCGATGCTTTTTCTACTGTCAGCCGGAGGACAGCCCAGGAGGTTTCTGTATTATCGCTCAAGGCTTCCTGTGAACAAGTCTAGAGCGGGTTAAGCACGCGTTCAGACCACGGTCCACTGCTGCCGCGTGAATATCAGCCAAACCGTAGTGCCCGTTCTTTTCGTACCCTGTTTCTGGTCACGTGCTTTGTCCTCAGTTATCGATGTGATGAACGGCCTGATGCTTTTTCTACTGTCTGCCGGACGACAGCCCAGGAGGTTTCTGTATTATCACTCAAGGCTTTCTGTGAACAAGTCTAGAGCGGGTTAAGCACGCGTTCTGACCACGGTCCAATGCTGCCGCGTGAATATCAAGCAGAACCGTTGTGCCCGTTTTTTTCGTACCCTGTTTCTGTTCACGTGCTTTGTCCGCAGTTATCGATGCGATGAACAGGCCGATGCTTTTTCTACTCTGAGCCGGAGGACAGCCCAGGAGGTTTCTGTATTATCGCTCAAGTCTTCCTGTGAACAAGTCTAGAGCGGGTTAAGCACGCGTTCAGACCACGGTCCACTGCTGCCGCGTGAATATCAGCAGAACCGTAGTGCCCGTTCTTTTCGTACCTTGTTTCTGGTCACGTGCTTTGTCCGCAGTTATCGATGCGATGAACGGGCCGATGCTTTTTCTACTGTCAGCCGGAGGACAGCCCAGGAGGTTTCTGTATTATCGCTCAAGGCTTCCTGTGAACAAGTCTAGAGCGGGTTAAGCACGCGTTCAGACCACGGTCCACTGCTGCCGCGTGAATATCAGCAGAACCGTAGTGCCCGTTCTTTTCGTACCTTGTTTCTGGTCACGTGCTTTGTCCGCAGTTATCGATGCGATGAACGGGCCGATGCTTTTTCTACTGTCAGCCGGAGGACAGCCCTGGAGGTTTCTGTATTATCGCTCAAGGCTTCCTGTGAACAAGTCTAGAGCGGGTTAAGCACGCGTTCAGACCACGCTCCACTGCTGCCGCGTGAATATCAGCACAACCGTAGTGCCCGTTCTTTTCGTACCCTGTTTGTTGTCACGTGCTTTGTCCGCAGTTATCGATGTGATGAACGGCCTGATGTTTTTTCTACTGTCAGCCGGAGGACAGCCTAGGAGGTTTCTGTATTATCGCGAAGGCTTCCTTTGAACAAGTCTAGAACGGGTTAAGCACGCGTTCAGACCGCGGTCCACAGCTGCCGCGTGAATATCAGCCGAACCGTAGTGCCCGTTCTTTTCGTACCCTGTTTGTGGTCACGTGCTTTGTCCGCTGTTATCGATGCGATGAACGGGCCGATGCTTTTTCTACTGTCAGCCGGAGGACAGCCCAGGAGGTTTCTGTATTATCGCTCATGGCTTCCTGTGAACAAGTCTAGAGCGGGTTAAGCACGCGTTCAGACCACGGTCCACTGCTGCCGCGTGAATATCAGCCAAACCGTAGTGCCCGTTCTTTTCGTACCCTGTTTCTGGTCACGTGCTTTGTCCGCAGTTATCGATGCGATGAACGGGCCGATGCTTTTCCTACTATCAGCTGTAGGAAAGCCCAGGAGGTTTCTGTATTATCGCTCAAGGCTTCCTGTGAACAAGTCTAGAGCGGGTTAAGCATGCGTTCAGACCACGGTCCACTGCTGCCGCGTGAATATCAGCAGAACCGTAGTGCCCGTTCTTTTCGTACCTTGTTTCTGGTCACGTGCTTTGTCCGCAGTTATCGATGCGATGAACGGGCCGATGCTTTTTCTACTGTCAGCCGGAGGACAGCCCAGGAGGTTTCTGTATTATCGCTCAAGGCTTCCTGTGAACAAGTCTAGAGCGGATTAAGCACGCGTTCAGACCACGGTCCAGTGCTGCCGCGTGATTATCAGCCGAACCGTAGTGCCCGTTCTTTTCGTACCCTGTTTCTGGTCACGTGCTTTGTTCGCAGTTATCGATGTGATGAACGGCCTGATGCTTTTTCTACTGTCAGCCGGAGGACAGCCCAGGAGGTTTCTGTATTATCGCGAAGGCTTCCTGTGAACAAGTCTAGAGCGGGTTAAGCACGCGCTCAGACCACGGTCCACTGCTGCCGCGTGAATATCAGCCAAACCGTAGTGCCCGTTCTTTTCGTACCCTGTTTCTGGTCACGTGCTTTGTCCGCAGTTATCGATGTGATGAACGGCCTGATGCTTTTTCTACTGTCTGCCGGACGACAGCCCAGGAGGTTTCTGTATTATCACTCAAGGCTTTCTGTGAACAAGTCTAGAGCGGGTTAAGCACGCGTTCAGACCGCGGTCCACTGCTGCCGCGTGAATATCAGCCGAACCGTAGTGCCCGTTCTTTTCGTACCCTGTTTGTGGTCACGTGCTTTGTCCGCTGTTATCGATGCGATGAACGAGCCGATGCTTTTTCTACTGTCAGCCGGAGGACAGCCCAGGAGGTTTCTGTATTATCGCTCAAGGCTTCCTGTGAACAAGTCTGGAGCGGGTTAAGCACGCGTTCAGACCACGGTCCACTGCTGCCGCGTGAATATCAGCCAAACCGTAGTGCCCGTTCTTTTCGTACCCTGTTTCTGGTCACGTGCTTTGTCCGCAGTTATCGATGTGATGAACGGCCTGATGCTTTTTCTACTGTCTGCCGGACGACAGCCCAGGAGGTTTCTGTATTATCACTCAAGGCTTTCTGTGAACAAGTCTAGAGCGGGTTAAGCACGCGTTCTGACCACGGTCCAATGCTGCCGCGTGAATATCAAGCAGAACCGTTGTGCCCGTGTTTTTCGTACCCTCTTTCTGTTCACGTGCTTTGTCCGCAGTTATCGATGCTATGAACAGGCCGATGCTTTTTCTACTCTGAGCCGGAGGACAGCCCAGGAGGTTTCTGTATTATCGCTCAAGTCTTCCTGTGAACAAGTCTATAGCGGGTTAAGTACGCGTTCAGACCACGGTCCACTGCTGCCGCGTGAATATCAGCAGAACCGTAGTGCCCGTTCTTTACGTACCCTGTTTCTGGTCACGTGCTTTGTCCGCAGTTATCGATGCGATGAACAAGCCGATGCTTTTTCTACTGTCAGCTGTAGGAAAGCCCAGGAGGTTTCTGTATTATCCCTCAAGGTTTCCTGTGAACAAGTCTAGAGCGGGTTAAGCACGCGTTCAGACCACGGTCCACTGCTGCCGCGTGAATATCAGCAGAACCGTAGTGCCCGTTCTTTTCGTACCTTGTTTCTGGTCACGTGCTTTGTCCGCAGTTATCGATGCGATGAACGGGCCGATGCTTTTTCTACTGTCAGCCGGAGGACAGCCCAGGAGGTTTCTGTATTAACGCTCAAGGCTTCCTGTGAACAAGTCTAGAGCGGATTATGCACGCGTTCAGACCACGGTCCAGTGCTGCCGCGTGATTATCAGCCGAACCGTAGTGCCCGTTCTTTTCGTACCCTGTTTGTGGTCACGTGTTTTGTCCGCAGTTATCGATGCGATGAACGGGCCGATGCTTTTTCTACTGTCTGCCGGACGACAGCCCAGGAGGTTTCTGTATTATCACTCAATGCTTTCTGTGAACAAGTCTAGAGCGGGTTAAGCACGCGTTCTGACCACGGTCCAATGCTGCCGCGTGAATATCAAGCAGAACCGTTGTGCCCGTTTTTTTCGTACCCTGTTTCTGTTCACGTGCTTTGTCCGCAGTTATCGATGCGATGAACAGGCCGATGCTTTTTCTACTCTGAGCCGGAGGACAGCCCAGGAGGTTTCTGTATTATCGCTCAAGTCTTCCTGTGAACAAGTCTATAGCGGGTTAAGTACGCGTTCAGACCACGGTCCACGGCTGCCGCGTGAATATCAGCAGAACCGTAGTGCCCGTTCTTTTCGTACCCTGTTTCTGGTCACGTGCTTTGTCCGCAGTTATCGATGCGATGAACGGCCCGATGCTTTTTCTACTGTCAGCAGTAGGAAAGCCCAGGAGGTTTCTGTATTATCGCTCAAGGCTTCCTGTGAACAAGTCTAGAGCGGGTTAAGCACGCGTTCAGACCACGGTCCACTGCTGCCGCGTGAATATCAGCAGAACCGTAGTGCCCGTTCTTTTCGTACCTTGTTTCTGGTCACGTGCTTTGTCCGCAGTTATCGATGCGATGAACAGGCCGATGCTTTTTCTACTGTCAGCCGGAGGACAGCCCAGGAGGTTTCTGTATTATCGCTCAAGGCTTCCTGTGAACAAGTCTAGAGCGGGTTAAGCACGCGTTCAGACCACGGTCCACTGCTGCCGCGTGAATATCAGCTGAACCGTAGTGCCCGTTCTTTTCGTACCCTGTTTGTTGTCACGTGCTTTGTCCGCAGTTATCGATGTGATGAACGGCCTGGTGCTTTTTCTACTGTCAGCCGGAGGACAGCCTAGGAGGTTTCTGTATTATCGCGAAAGCTTCCTGTGAACAAGTCTATAGCGGGTTAAGTACGCGTTCAGACCACGGTCCACAGCTGCCGCGTGAATATCAGCAGAACCGTAGTGCCCGTTCTTTTCGTACCTTGTTTCTGGTCACGTGCTTTGTCCGCAGTTATCGATGCGATGAACGGGCCGATGCTTTTTCTACTCTCAGCCGGAGGACAGCCCAGGAGGTTTCTGTATTATCGCTCAAGGCTTCCTGTGAACAAGTCTAGAGCGGATTACGCACGCGTTCAGACCACGGTCCAGTACTGCCGCGTGATTATCAGCCAAACCGTAGTGCCCGTTCTTTTCGTACCCTGTTTCTGGTCACGTGCTTTGTCCGCAGTTATCGATGTGATGAACGGCCTGATGCTTTTTCTACTGTCTGCCGGACGACAGCCCAGGAGGTTTCTGTATTATCACTCAAGGCTTTCTGTGAACAAGTCTAGAGCGGGTTAAGCACGCGTTCTGACCACGGTCCAATGCTGCCGCGTGAATATCAAGCAGAACCATTGTGCCCGTTTTTTTCGTACCCTGTTTCTGTTCACGTGCTTTGTCCGCAGTTATCGATGCGATGAACAGGCCGATGCTTTTTCTACTCTGAGCCGGAGGACAGCCCAGGAGGTTTCTGTATTATCGCTCAAGTCTTCCTGTGAACAAGTCTATAGCGGGTTAAGTACGCGTTCAGACCACGGTCCACGGCTGCCGCGTGAATATCAGCAGAACCGTAGTGCCCGTTCTTTTCGTACCCTGTTTCTGGTCACGTGCTTTGTCCGCAGTTATCGATGCGATGAACGGCCCGATGCTTTTTCTACTGTCAGCAGTAGGAAAGCCCAGGAGGTTTCTGTATTATCGCTCAAAGCTTCCTGTGAACAAGTCTAGAGCGGGTTAAGCACGAGTTCAGACCACGGTCCACTGCTGCCGCGTGAATATCAGCAGAACCGTAGTGCCCGTTCTTTTCGTACCTTGTTTCTGGTCACGTGCTTTGTCCGCAGTTATCGATGCGATGAACAGGCCGATGCTTTTTCTACTGTCAGCCGGAGGACAGCCCAGGAGGTTTCTGTATTATCGCTCAAGGCTTCCTGTGAACAAGTCTAGAGCGGGTTAAGCACGCGTTCAGACCACGGTCCACTGCTGCCGCGTGAATATCAGCTGAACCGTAGTGCCCGTTCTTTTCGTACCCTGTTTGTTGTCACGTGCTTTGTCCGCAGTTATCGATGTGATGAACGGCCTGGTGCTTTTTCTACTGTCAGCCGGAGGACAGCCTAGGAGGTTTCTGTGTTATCGCGAAAGCTTCCTGTGAACAAGTCTATAGCGGGTTAAGTACGCGTTCAGACCACGGTCCACTGCTGCCGCGTGAATATCAGCAGAACCGTAGTGCCCGTTCTTTTCGTACCTTGTTTCTGGTCACGTGCTTTGTCCGCAGTTATCGATGCGATGAACGGGCCGATGCTTTTTCTACTGTCAGCCGGAGGAGAGCCCAGGAGGTTTCTGTATTATCGCTCAAGGCTTCCTGTGAACAAGTCTAGAGCGGATTACGCACGCGTTTAGACCACGGTCCAGTGCAGCCGCGTGATTATCAGCCGAACCGTAGTGCCCGTTCTTTTCGTACCCTGTTTCTGGTCACGTGCTTTGTTCGCAGTTATCGATGTGCTGAACGGCCTGATGCTTTTTCTACTGTCAGCCGGAGGACAGCCCAGGAGGTTTCTGTATTATCGCGAAGGCTTCCTGTGAACAAGTCTAGAGCGGGTTAAGCAGGCGTTCAGACCACGGTCCACTGCTGCCGCGGGAATATCAGCCGAACCGTAGTGCACGTTCTTTTCGTACCCTGTTTCTGGTCACGTGCTTTGTCCGCAGTTATCGATGTGATGAACGGCCTGATGCTTTTTCTATTGTCTGCCGGAGGACAGCCCAGGAGGTTTCTGTATTATCCCTCAAGGCTTCCTGTGAACAAGTCTAGAGCGGATTAAGCACGCGTTCAGACCCCGGTCCAGTGCTGCCGCATGATTATCAGCCGAACCGTAGTGCCCGTTCTTTTCGTACCCTGTTTGTGGTCACGTGTTTTGTCCGCAGTTATCGATGCGATGAACGGGCCGATGCTTTTTCTACTGTCAGCCGGAGGACAGCCCAGGAGGTTTCTGTATTATCCCTCAAGGCTTCCTGTGAACAAGTCTAGAGCGGATTAAGCACGCGTTCAGACCACGGTCCACTGCTGCCGCGTGAATATCAGCCGAACCGTAGTGCCCGTTCTTTTCGTACCCTGTTTGTGGTCACGTGTTTTGTCCGCAGTTATCGATGTGATGAACGGCCTGATGCTTTTTCTGCTGTCAGCCGGAGGACAGCCTAGGAGGATACTGTATTATCGCGAAGGCTTCCTTTGATCAAGTCTAGAACGGGTTAAGCACGCGTTCAGACCGCGGTCCACTGCTGCCGCGTGAATATCAGCCGAACCGTAGTGCCCGTTCTTTTCGTACCCTGTTTGTGGTCACGTGCTTTGTCCGCAGTTATCGATTTGATGAACGGCCTGATGCTCTTTCCACTGTCAGCCCGAGGACAGCCCAGGAGGTTTCTTTATTATCGCTCAAGGCTTCCTGTGAAGAAGTCTAGAGCGGGTTAAGCACGCGTTCAGACCACGGTCCACTGCTGCCGCGTGATTATCAGCCGAACCGTAGTGCCCGTTCTTTTCGTACCCTGTTTCTGTCACGTGCTTTGTCCGCAGTTATCGATGCGATGAACAGGCCGATGCTTTTTCTACTCTAAGCCGGAGGACAGCCCAGGAGGTTTCTGTATTATCGCTCAAGTCTTCCTGTGAACAAGTCTATAGCGGGATAAGTACGCGTTCAGACCACGGTCCACTGCTGCCGCGTGAATATCAGAAGAACCGTAGTGCCCGTTCTTTTCGTACCCTGTTTCTGGTCACGTGCTTTGTCCGCAGTTATCGATGCGATGAACGGGCCGATGCTTTTTCTACTGTCAGCTGTAGGAAAGCCCAGGAGGTTTCTGAATTATCGCTCAAGGTTTCCTGTGAACAAGTCTAGAGCGGGTTAAGCACGCGTTCAGACCACGGTCCACTGCTGCCGCGTGAATATCAGCAGAACCGTAGTGCCCGTTCTTTTCGTACCTTGTTTCTGGTCACGTGCTTTGTCCGCAGTTATCGATGCGATGAACGGGCCGATGCTTTTTCTACTGTCAGCCGGAGGACAGCCCTGGAGGTTTCTGTATTATCGCTCAAGGCTTCCTGTGAACAAGTCTAGAGCGGGTTAAGCACGCGTTCAGACCACGCTCCACTGCTGCCGCGTGAATATCAGCACAACCGTAGTGCCCGTTCTTTTCGTACCCTGTTTGTTGTCACGTGCTTTGTCCGCAGTTATCGATGTGATGAACGGCCTGATGTTTTTTCTACTGTCAGCCGGAGGACAGCCTAGGAGGTTTCTGTATTATCGCGAAGGCTTCCTTTGAACAAGTCTAGAACGGGTTAAGCACGCGTTCAGACCGCGGTCCACAGCTGCCGCGTGAATATCAGCCGAACCGTAGTGCCCGTTCTTTTCGTACCCTGTTTGTGGTCACGTGCTTTGTCCGCAGTTATTGATGCGATGAACGGGCCGATGCTTTTTCTACTGTCAGCCGGAGGACAGCCCAGGAGGTTTCTGTATTATCGCTCAAGGCTTCCTGTGAACAAGTCTAGAGCGGATTAAGCACGCGTTCAGACCACGGTCCAGTGCTGCCGCGTGATTATCAGCCGAACCGTAGTGCCCGTTCTTTTCGTACCCTGTTTCTGGTCACGTGCTTTGTTCGCAGTTATCGATGTGATGAACGGCCTGATGCTTTTTCTACTGTCAGCCGGAGGACAGCCCAGGAGGTTTCTGTATTATCGCGAAGGCTTCCTGTGAACAAGTCTAGAGCGGGTTAAGCAGGCGTTCAGACCACGGTCCACTGCTGCCGCGTGAATATCAGCCGAACCGTAGTGCACGTTCTTTTCGTACCCTGTTTCTGGTCACGTGCTTTGTCCGCAGTTATCGATGTGATGAACGGCCTGATGCTTTTTCTATTGTCTGCCGGAGGACAGCCCAGGAGGTTTCTGTATTATCACTCAAGGCTTCCTGTGAACAAGTCTAGAGCGGGTTAAGCACGCGTTCTGACCACGGTCCAATGCTGCCGCGTGAATATCAGCAGAACCGTAGTGCCCGTTTTTTTCGTACTCTCTTTCTGTTCACGTGCTTTGTCCGCAGTTATCGATGCGATGAACGGGCCGATGCTTTTTCTACTGTCAGCCGGAGGACAGCCCAGGAGGTTTCTGTATTATCGCTCAAGGCTTCCTGTGAACAAGTCTAGAGCGGGTTAAGCACGCGTTCAGACCACGGTCCACTGCTGCCGCGTGAATATCAGCCAAACCGTAGTGCCCGTTCTTTTCGTACCCTGTTTCTGGTCACGTGCTTTGTCCGCAGTTATCGATGCGATGAACGGGCCGATGCTTTTCCTACTATCAGCTGTAGGAAAGCCCAGGAGGTTTCTGTAATATCGCTCAAGGCTTCCTGTGAACAAGTCTAGAGCGGGTTAAGCATGCGTTCAGACCACGGTCCACTGCTGCCGCGTGAATATCAGCAGAACCGTAGTGCCCGTTCTTTTCGTACCTTGTTTCTGGTCACGTGCTTTGTCCGCAGTTATCGATGCGATGAACGGGCCGATGCTTTTTCTACTGTCAGCCGGAGGACAGCCCAGGAGGTTTCTGTATTAAAGGCTTCCTGTGAACAAGTCTAGAGCGGATTAAGCACGTGTTCAGACCACGGTCCAGTGCTGCCGCGTGATTATCAGCCGAACCGTAGTGCCCGTTCTTTTCGTACCCTGTTTCTGGTCACGTGCTTTGTTCGCAGTTATCGATGTGATGAACGGCCTGATGCTTTTTCTACTGTCAGCCGGAGGACAGCCCAGGAGGTTTCTGTATTATCGCGAAGGCTTCCTGTGAACAAGCCTAGAGCGGGTTAAGCACGCGTTCAGACCACGGTCCACTGCTGCCGCGTGAATATCAGCCAAACCGTAGTGCCCGTTCTTTTCGTACCCTGTTTCTGGTCACGTGCTTTGTCCGCAGTTATCGATGTGATGAACGGCCTGATGCTTTTTCGACTGTCTGCCGGACGACAGCCCAGGAGGTTTCTGTATTATCACTCAAGGCTTTCTGTGAACAAGTCTAGAGCGGGTTAAGCACGCGTTCAGACCGCGGTCCACTGCTGCCGCGTGAATATCAGCCGAACCGTAGTGCCCGTTCTTTTCGTACCCTGTTTGTGGTCACGTGCTTTGTCCGCTGTTATTGATGCGATGAACGGGCCGATGCTTTTTCTACTGTCAGCCGGAGGACAGCCCAGGAGGTTTCTGTATTATCGCTCAAGGCTTCCTGTGAACAAGTCTGGAGCGGGTTAAGCACGCGTTCAGACCACGGTCCACTGCTGCCGCGTGAATATCAGCCAAACCGTAGTGCCCGTTATTTTCGTACCCTGTTTCTGGTCACCTGCTTTGTCCGCAGTTATCGATGTGATGAACGGCCTGATGCTTTTTCTACTGTCTGCCGGACGACAGCCCAGGAGGTTTCTGTATTATCACTCAAGGCTTTCTGTGAACAAGTCTAGAGCGGGTTAAGCACGCGTTCTGACCACGGTCCAATGCTGCCGCGTGAATATCAAGCAGAACCGTTGTGCCCGTTTTTTTCGTACCCTGTTTCTGTTCACGTGCTTTGTCCGCAGTTATCGATGCGATGAACAGGCCGATGCTTTTTCTACTCTGAGCCGGAGGACAGCCCAGGAGGTTTCTGTATTATCGCTCAAGTCTTCCTGTGAACAAGTCTATAGCGGGTTAAGTACGCGTTCAGACCACGGTCCACTGCTGCCGCGTGAATATCAGCAGAACCGTAGTGCCCGTTCTTTACGTACCCTGTTTCTGGTCACGTGCTTTGTCCGCAGTTATCGATGCGATGAACGGGCCGATGCTTTTTCTACTGTCAGCTGTAGGAAAGCCCAGGAGGTTTCTGTATTATCCCTCAAGGTTTCCTGTGAACAAGTCTAGAGCGGGTTAAGCACGCGTTCAGACCACGGTCCACTGCTGCCGCGTGAATATCAGCAGAACCGTAGTGCCCGTTCTTTTCGTACCTTGTTTCTGGTCACGTGCTTTGTCCGCAGTTATCGATGCGATGAACGGGCCGATGCTTTTTCTACTGTCAGCCGGAGGACAGCCCAGGAGGTTTCTGTATTAACGCTCAAGGCTTCCTGTGAACAAGTCTAGAGCGGATTATGCACGCGTTCAGACCACGGTCCAGTGCTGCCGCGTGATTATCAGCCGAACCGTAGTGCCCGTTCTTTTCGTACCCTGTTTGTGGTCACGTGTTTTGTCCGCAGTTATCGATGCGATGAACGGGCCGATGCTTTTTCTACTGTCAGCCGGAGGACAGCCCAGGAGGTTTCTGTATTATCGCTCAAGGCTTTCTGTGAACAAGTCTAGAGCGGGTTAAGCACGCGTTCAGACCACGGTCCACTGCTGCCGCGTGAATATCAGCCAAACCGTAGTGCCCGTTCTTTTCGTACCCTGTTTCTGGTCACGTGCTTTGTCCGCAGTTATCGATGTGATGAACGGCCTGATGCTTTTTCTACTGTCTGCCGGACGACAGCCCAGGAGGTTTCTGTATTATCACTCAAGGCTTTCTGTGAACAAGTCTAGAGCGGGTTAAGCACGCGTTCTGACCACGGTCCAATGCTGCCGCGTGAATATCAAGCAGAACCGTTGTGCCCGTTTTTTTCGTACCCTGTTTCTGTTCACGTGCTTTGTCCGCAGTTATCGATGCGATGAACAGGCCGATGCTTTTTCTACTCTGAGCCGGAGGACAGCCCAGGAGGTTTCTGTATTATCGCTCAAGTCTTCCTGTGAACAAGTCTATAGCGGGTTAAGTACGCGTTCAGACCACGGTCCACGGCTGCCGCGTGAATATCAGCAGAACCGTAGTGCCCGTTCTTTTCGTACCCTGTTTCTGGTCACGTGCTTTGTCCGCAGTTATCGATGCGATGAACGGCCCGATGCTTTTTCTACTGTCAGCAGTAGGAAAGCCCAGGAGGTTTCTGTATTATCGCTCAAGGCTTCCTGTGAACAAGTCTAGAGCGGGTTAAGCACGCGTTCAGACCACGGTCCACTGCTGCCGCGTGAATATCAGCAGAACCGTAGTGCCCGTTCTTTTCGTACCTTGTTTCTGGTCACGTGCTTTGTCCGCAGTTATCGATGCGATGAACAGGCCGATGCTTTTTCTACTGTCAGCCGGAGGACAGCCCAGGAGGTTTCTGTATTATCGCTCAAGGCTTCCTGTGAACAAGTCTAGAGCGGGTTAAGCACGCGTTCAGACCACGGTCCACTGCTGCCGCGTGAATATCAGCTGAACCGTAGTGCCCGTTCTTTTCGTACCCTGTTTGTTGTCACGTGCTTTGTCCGCAGTTATCGATGTGATGAACGGCCTGGTGCTTTTTCTACTGTCAGCCGGAGGACAGCCTAGGAGGTTTCTGTATTATCGCGAAAGCTTCCTGTGAACAAGTCTATAGCGGGTTAAGTACGCGTTCAGACCACGGTCCACTGCTGCCGCGTGAATATCAGCAGAACCGTAGTGCCCGTTCTTTTCGTACCTTGTTTCTGGTCACGTGCTTTGTCCGCAGTTATCGATGCGATGAACGGGCCGATGCTTTTTCTACTGTCAGCCGGAGGACAGCCCAGGAGGTTTCTGTATTATCGCTCAAGGCTTCCTGTGAACAAGTCTAGAGCGGATTACGCACGCGTTCAGACCACGGTCCAGTGCTGCCGCGTGATTATCAGCCGAACCGTAGTGCCCGTTCTTTTCGTACCCTGTTTGTGGTCACGTGTTTTGTCCGCAGTTATCGATGCGATGAACGGGCCGATGCTTTTTCTACTGTCAGCCGGAGGACAGCCCAGGAGGTTTCTGTATTATCGCTCAAGGCTTCCTGTGAACAAGTCTAGAGCGGGTTAAGCACGCGTTCAGACCACGGTCCACTGCTGCCGCGTGAATATCAGCCAAACCGTAGTGCCCGTTCTTTTCGTACCCTGTTTCTGGTCACGTGCTTTGTCCGCAGTTATCGATGTGATGAACGGCCTGATGCTTTTTCTACTGTCTGCCGGACGACAGCCCAGGAGGTTTCTGTATTATCACTCAAGGCTTTCTGTGAACAAGTCTAGAGCGGGTTAAGCACGCGTTCTGACCACGGTCCAATGCTGCCGCGTGAATATCAAGCAGAACCGTTGTGCCCGTTTTTTTCGTACCCTGTTTCTGTTCACGTGCTTTGTCCGCAGTTATCGATGCGATGAACAGGCCGATGCTTTTTCTACTCTGAGCCGGAGGACAGCCCAGGAGGTTTCTGTATTATCGCTCAAGTCTTCCTGTGAACAAGTCTATAGCGGGTTAAGTACGCGTTCAGACCACGGTCCACGGCTGCCGCGTGAATATCAGCAGAACCGTAGTGCCCGTTCTTTTCGTACCCTGTTTCTGGTCACGTGCTTTGTCCGCAGTTATCGATGCGATGAACGGCCCGATGCTTTTTCTACTGTCAGCAGTAGGAAAGCCCAGGAGGTTTCTGTATTATCGCTCAAAGCTTCCTGTGAACAAGTCTAGAGCGGGTTAAGCACGCGTTCAGACCACGGTCCACTGCTGCCGCGTGAATATCAGCAGAACCGTAGTGCCCGTTCTTTTCGTACCTTGTTTCTGGTCACGTGCTTTGTCCGCAGTTATCGATGCGATGAACAGGCCGATGCTTTTTCTACTGTCAGCCGGAGGACAGCCCAGGAGGTTTCTGTATTATCGCTCAAGGCTTCCTGTGAACAAGTCTAGAGCGGGTTAAGCACGCGTTCAGACCACGGTCCACTGCTGCCGCGTGAATATCAGCTGAACCGTAGTGCCCGTTCTTTTCGTACCCTGTTTGTTGTCACGTGCTTTGTCCGCAGTTATCTATGTGATGAACGGCCTGGTGCTTTTTCTACTGTCAGCCGGAGGACAGCCTAGGAGGTTTCTGTGTTATCGCGAAAGCTTCCTGTGAACAAGTCTATAGCGGGTTAAGTACGCGTTCAGACCACGGTCCACTGCTGCCGCGTGAATATCAGCAGAACCGTAGTGCCCGTTCTTTTCGTACCTTGTTTCTGGTCACGTGCTTTGTCCGCAGTTATCGATGCGATGAACGGGCCGATGCTTTTTCTACTGTCAGCCGGAGGACAGCCCAGGAGGTTTCTGTATTATCGCTCAAGGCTTCCTGTGAACAAGTCTAGAGCGGATTACGCACGCGTTCAGACCACGGTCCAGTGCTGCCGCGTGATTATCAGCCGAACCGTAGTGCCCGTTCTTTTCGTACCCTGTTTCTGGTCACGTGCTTTGTTCGCAGTTATCGATGTGCTGAACGGCCTGATGCTTTTTCTACTGTCAGCCGGAGGACAGCCCAGGAGGTTTCTGTATTATCGCGAAGGCTTCCTGTGAACAAGTCTAGAGCGGGTTAAGCAGGCGTTCAGACCACGGTCCACTGCTGCCGCGGGAATATCAGCCGAACCGTAGTGCACGTTCTTTTCGTACCCCGTTTCTGGTCACGTGCTTTGTCCGCAGTTATCAATGCGATGAACGGGCCGATGCTTTTTCTACTGTCAGCCGGAGGACAGCCCAGGAGGTTTCTGTATTAACGCTCAAGGCTTCCTGTGAACAAGTCTAGAGCGGATTATGCACGCGTTCAGACCACGGTCCAGTGCTGCCGCGTGATTATCAGCCGAACCGTAGTGCCCGTTCTTTTCGTACCCTGTTTGTGGTCACGTGTTTTGTCCGCAGTTATCGATGCGATGAACGGGCCGATGCTTTTTCTACTGTCAGCCGGAGGACAGCCCAGGAGGTTTCTGTATTATCGCTCAAGGCTTTCTGTGAACAAGTCTAGAGCGGGTTAAGCACGCGTTCAGACCACGGTCCACTGCTGCCGCGTGAATATCAGCCAAACCGTAGTGCCCGTTCTTTTCGTACCCTGTTTCTGGTCACGTGCTTTGTCCGCAGTTATCGATGTGATGAACGGCCTGATGCTTTTTCTACTGTCTGCCGGACGACAGCCCAGGAGGTTTCTGTATTATCACTCAAGGCTTTCTGTGAACAAGTCTAGAGCGGGTTAAGCACGCGTTCTGACCACGGTCCAATGCTGCCGCGTGAATATCAAGCAGAACCGTTGTGCCCGTTTTTTTCGTACCCTGTTTCTGTTCACGTGCTTTGTCCGCAGTTATCGATGCGATGAACAGGCCGATGCTTTTTCTACTCTGAGCCGGAGGACAGCCCAGGAGGTTTCTGTATTATCGCTCAAGTCTTCCTGTGAACAAGTCTATAGCGGGTTAAGTACGCGTTCAGACCACGGTCCACGGCTGCCGCGTGAATATCAGCAGAACCGTAGTGCCCGTTCTTTTCGTACCCTGTTTCTGGTCACGTGCTTTGTCCGCAGTTATCGATGCGATGAACGGCCCGATGCTTTTTCTACTGTCAGCAGTAGGAAAGCCCAGGAGGTTTCTGTATTATCGCTCAAGGCTTCCTGTGAACAAGTCTAGAGCGGGTTAAGCACGCGTTCAGACCACGGTCCACTGCTGCCGCGTGAATATCAGCAGAACCGTAGTGCCCGTTCTTTTCGTACCTTGTTTCTGGTCACGTGCTTTGTCCGCAGTTATCGATGCGATGAACAGGCCGATGCTTTTTCTACTGTCAGCCGGAGGACAGCCCAGGAGGTTTCTGTATTATCGCTCAAGGCTTCCTGTGAACAAGTCTAGAGCGGGTTAAGCACGCGTTCAGACCACGGTCCACTGCTGCCGCGTGAATATCAGCTGAACCGTAGTGCCCGTTCTTTTCGTACCCTGTTTGTTGTCACGTGCTTTGTCCGCAGTTATCGATGTGATGAACGGCCTGGTGCTTTTTCTACTGTCAGCCGGAGGACAGCCTAGGAGGTTTCTGTATTATCGCGAAAGCTTCCTGTGAACAAGTCTATAGCGGGTTAAGTACGCGTTCAGACCACGGTCCACTGCTGCCGCGTGAATATCAGCAGAACCGTAGTGCCCGTTCTTTTCGTACCTTGTTTCTGGTCACGTGCTTTGTCCGCAGTTATCGATGCGATGAACGGGCCGATGCTTTTTCTACTGTCAGCCGGAGGACAGCCCAGGAGGTTTCTGTATTATCGCTCAAGGCTTCCTGTGAACAAGTCTAGAGCGGATTACGCACGCGTTCAGACCACGGTCCAGTGCTGCCGCGTGATTATCAGCCGAACCGTAGTGCCCGTTCTTTTCGTACCCTGTTTGTGGTCACGTGTTTTGTCCGCAGTTATCGATGCGATGAACGGGCCGATGCTTTTTCTACTGTCAGCCGGAGGACAGCCCAGGAGGTTTCTGTATTATCGCTCAAGGCTTCCTGTGAACAAGTCTAGAGCGGGTTAAGCACGCGTTCAGACCACGGTCCACTGCTGCCGCGTGAATATCAGCCAAACCGTAGTGCCCGTTCTTTTCGTACCCTGTTTCTGGTCACGTGCTTTGTCCGCAGTTATCGATGTGATGAACGGCCTGATGCTTTTTCTACTGTCTGCCGGACGACAGCCCAGGAGGTTTCTGTATTATCACTCAAGGCTTTCTGTGAACAAGTCTAGAGCGGGTTAAGCACGCGTTCTGACCACGGTCCAATGCTGCCGCGTGAATATCAAGCAGAACCGTTGTGCCCGTTTTTTTCGTACCCTGTTTCTGTTCACGTGCTTTGTCCGCAATTATCGATGCGATGAACAGGCCGATGCTTTTTCTACTCTGAGCCGGAGGACAGCCCAGGAGGTTTCTGTATTATCGCTCAAGTCTTCCTGTGAACAAGTCTATAGCGGGTTAAGTACGCGTTCAGACCACGGTCCACGGCTGCCGCGTGAATATCAGCAGAACCGTAGTGCCCGTTCTTTTCGTACCCTGTTTCTGGTCACGTGCTTTGTCCGCAGTTATCGATGCGATGAACAGGCCGATGCTTTTTCTACTGTCAGCCGGAGGACAGCCCAGGAGGTTTCTGTATTATCGCTCAAGGCTTCCTGTGAACAAGTCTAGAGCGGGTTAAGCACGCGTTCAGACCACGGTCCACTGCTGCCGCGTGAATATCAGCTGAACCGTAGTGCCCGTTCTTTTCGTACCCTGTTTGTTGTCACGTGCTTTGTCCGCAGTTATCTATGTGATGAACGGCCTGGTGCTTTTTCTACTGTCAGCCGGAGGACAGCCTAGGAGGTTTCTGTGTTATCGCGAAAGCTTCCTGTGAACAAGTCTATAGCGGGTTAAGTACGCGTTCAGACCACGGTCCACTGCTGCCGCGTGAATATCAGCAGAACCGTAGTGCCCGTTCTTTTCGTACCTTGTTTCTGGTCACGTGCTTTGTCCGCAGTTATCGATGCGATGAACGGGCCGATGCTTTTTCTACTGTCAGCCGGAGGACAGCCCAGGAGGTTTCTGTATTATCGCTCAAGGCTTCCTGTGAACAAGTCTAGAGCGGATTACGCACGCGTTCAGACCACGGTCCAGTGCTGCCGCGTGATTATCAGCCGAACCGTAGTGCCCGTTCTTTTCGTACCCTGTTTCTGGTCACGTGCTTTGTTCGCAGTTATCGATGTGCTGAACGGCCTGATGCTTTTTCTACTGTCAGCCGGAGGACAGCCCAGGAGGTTTCTGTATTATCGCGAAGGCTTCCTGTGAACAAGTCTAGAGCGGGTTAAGCAGGCGTTCAGACCACGGTCCACTGCTGCCGCGGGAATATCAGCCGAACCGTAGTGCACGTTCTTTTCGTACCCTGTTTCTGGTCACGTGCTTTGTCCGCAGTTATCGATGTGATGAACGGCCTGATGCTTTTTCTATTGTCTGCCGGAGGACAGCCCAGGAGGTTTCTGTATTATCACTCAAGGCTTCCTGTGAACAAGTCTAGAGCGGGTTAAGAACGCGTTCTGACCACGGTCCAATGCTGCCGCGTGAATATCAGCAGAACCGTAGTGCCCGCTTTTTTCGTACCCTGTTTCTGTTCACGTGCTTTGTCCGCAGTTATCGATGCGATGAACAGGCCGATGCTTTTTCTACTCTGAGCCGGAGGACAGCCCAGGAGGTTTCTGTATTATCGCTCAAGTCTTCCTGTGAACAAGTCTATAGCGGATTAAGTACGCGTTCAGACCACGGTCCACTGCTGCCGCGTGAATATCAGCAGAACCGTAGTGCCCGTTCTTTTTGTACCCTGTTTCTGGTAACGTGCTTTGTCCGCAGTTATCGATGCGATGAACGGGCCGATGCTTTTTCTACTATACGCTGTAGGAAAGCCCAGGAGGTTTCTGTATTATCGCCCAAGGCTTCCTGTGAACAAGTCTAGAGCGGGTTAAGCATGCGTTCAGACCACGGTCCACTGCTGCCGCGTGAATATCAGCAGAACCGTAGTGCCCGTTCTTTTCGTACCTTGTTTCTGGTCACGTGCTTTGTCCGTAGTTGTCGATGCAATGAACGGGCCGATGCTTTTTCTACTGTCAGCCGGAGGACAGCCCAGGAGGTTTCTGTATTATACCTCAAGGCTTCCTGTGAACAAGTCTAGAGCGGATTAAGCACGCGTTCAGACCACGGTCCACTGCTGCCGCGTGAATATCAGCCGAACCGTAGTGCCCGTTCTTTTCGTACCCTGTTTGTGGTCACGTGTTTTGTCCGCAGTTATCGATGTGATGAACGGCCTGATGCTTTTTCTACTGTCAGCCGGAGGACAGCCTAGGAGGATACTGTATTATCGCGAAGGCTTCCTTTGAACAAGTCTAGAACGGGTTAAGCACGCGTTCAGACCGCGGTCCACTGCTGCCGCGTGAATATCAGCCGAACCGTAGTGCCCGTTCTTTTCGTACCCTGTTTGTGGTCACGTGCTTTGTCCGCAGTTATCGATTTGATGAACGGCCTGATGCTCTTTCCACTGTCAGCCCGAGGACAGCCCAGGAGGTTTCTTTATTATCGCTCAAGGCTTCCTGTGAACAAGTCTAGAGCGGGTTAAGCACGCGTTCAGACCACGGTCCACTGCTGCCGCGTGATGATCAGCCGAACCGTAGTGCCTGTTCTTTTCGTACCCTGTTTCTGTCACGTGCTTTGTCCGCAGTTATCGATGCGATGAACAGGCCGACGCTTTTTCTACTCTAAGCCGGAGGACAGCCCAGGAGGTTTCTGTATTATCGCTCAAGTCTTCCTGTGAACAAGTCTATAGCGGGATAAGTACGCGTTCAGACCACGGTCCACTGCTGCCGCGTGAATATCAGCAGAACCGTAGTGCCCGTTCTTTTCGTACCCTGTTTCTGGTCACGTGCTTTGTCCGCAGTTATCGATGCGATGAACGGGCCGATGCTTTTTCTACTGTCAGCTGTAGGAAAGCCCAGGAGGTTTCTGTATTATCGCTCAAGGTTTCCTGTGAACAAGTCTAGAGCGGGTTAAGCACGCGTTCAGACCACGGTCCACTGCTGCCGCGTGAATATCAGCAGAACCGTAGTGCCCGTTCTTTTCGTACCTTGTTTCTGGTCACGTGCTTTGTCCGCAGTTATCGATGCGATGAACGGGCCGATGCTTTTTCTACTGTCAGCCGGAGGACAGCCCTGGAGGTTTCTGTATTATCGCTCAAGGCTTCCTGTGAACAAGTCTAGAGCGGGTTAAGCACGCGTTCAGACCACGCTCCACTGCTGCCGCGTGAATATCAGCACAACCGTAGTGCCCGTTCTTTTCGTACCCTGTTTGTTGTCACGTGCTTTGTCCGCAGTTATCGATGTGATGAACGGCCTGATGTTTTTTCTACTGTCAGCCGGAGGACAGCCTAGGAGGTTTCTGTATTATCGCGAAGGCTTCCTTTGAACAAGTCTAGAACGGGTTAAGCACGCGTTCAGACCGCGGTCCACAGCTGCCGCGTGAATATCAGCCGAACCGTAGTGCCCGTTCTTTTCGTACCCTGTTTGTGGTCACGTGCTTTGTCCGCAGTTATCGATGCGATGAACGGGCCGATGCTTTTTCTACTGTCAGCCGGAGGACAGCCCAGGAGGTTTCTGTATTATCGCTCAAGGCTTCCTGTGAACAAGTCTAGAGCGGATTAAGCACGCGTTCAGACCACGGTCCAGTGCTGCCGCGTGATTATCAGCCGAACCGTAGTGCCCGTTCTTTTCGTACCCTGTTTCTGGTCACGTGCTTTGTTCGCAGTTATCGATGTGATGAACGGCCTGATGCTTTTTCTACTGTCAGCCGGAGGACAGCCCAGGAGGTTTCTGTATTATCGCGAAGGCTTCCTGTGAACAAGTCTAGAGCGGGTTAAGCAGGCGTTCAGACCACGGTCCACTGCTGCCGCGTGAATATCAGCCGAACCGTAGTGCACGTTCTTTTCGTACCCTGTTTCTGGTCACGTGCTTTGTCCGCAGTTATCGATGTGATGAACGGCCTGATGCTTTTTCTATTGTCTGCCGGAGGACAGCCCAGGAGGTTTCTGTATTATCACTCAAGGCTTCCTGTGAACAAGTCTAGAGCGGGTTAAGCACGCGTTCTGACCACGGTCCAATGCTGCCGCGTGAATATCAGCAGAACCGTAGTGCCCGTTTTTTTCGTACTCTGTTTCTGTTCACAGTGCTTTGTCCGCAGTTATCGATGCGATGAACAGGCCGATGCTTTTTCTACTCTGAGCCGGTCACGTGAGCCGGAGGACAGCCCAGGAGGTTTCTGTATTATCGCTCAAGTCTTCCTGTGAACAAGTCTATAGCGGATTAAGTACGCGTTCAGACCACGGTCCACTGCTGCCGCGTGAATATCAGCAGAACCGTAGTGCCCGTTCTTTTTGTACCCTGTTTCTGGTAACGTGCTTTCAACAGGGTGTTCGGATTTTACAGGCATATTTTTAGCGCAAAGGACGGGACGAGATACAGACAAGACGAGCACGGGCGCTTTGTCCGCAGTTATCGATTTGATGAACGGCCTGATGCTCTTTCCACTGTCAGCCCGAGGACAGCCCAGGAGGTTTCTTTATTATCGCTCAAGGCTTCCTGTGAACAAGTCTAGAGCGGGTTAAGCACGCGTTCAGACCACGGTCCACTGCTGCCGCGTGAATATCAGCAGAACCGTAGTGCCCGTTCTTTTCGTACCCTGTTTCTGGTCACGTGCTTTGTCCGCAGTTATCGATGCGATGAACGGGCCGATGCTTTTTCTACTGTCAGCTGTAGGAAAGCCCAGGAGGTTTCTGTATTATCGCTCAAGGTTTCCTGTGAACAAGTCTAGAGCGGATTAAGCACGCGTTCAGACCACGGTCCAGTGCTGCCGCGTGATTATCAGCCGAACCGTAGTGCCCGTTCTTTTCGTACCCTGTTTGTGGTCACGTGTTTTGTCCGCAGTTATCGATGCGATGAACGGGCCGATGCTTTTTCTACTGTCAGCCGGAGGACAGCCCTGGAGGTTTCTGTATTATCGCTCAAGGCTTCCTGTGAACAAGTCTAGAGCGGGTTAAGCACGCGTTCAGACCACGGTCCCCTGCTGCCGCGTGAATATCAGCCAAACCGTAGTGCCCGTTCTTTTCGTACCCTGTTTCTGGTCACGTGCTTTGTCCGCAGTTATCGATGTGATGAACGGCCTGATGCTTTTTCTATTGTCTGCCGGAGGACAGCCCATGAGGTTTCTGTATTATCACTCAAGGCTTCCTGTGAACAAGTCTAGAGCGGGTTAAGCACGCGTTCTGACCACGGTCCAATGCTGCCGCGTGAATATCAGCAGAACCGTAGTGCCCGTTTTTTTCGTACCCTGTTTCTGTTCACGTGCTTTGTCCGCAGTTATCGATGCGATGAACAGGCCGATGCTTTTTCTACTCTGAGCCGGTCACGTGAGCCGGAGGACAGCCCAGGAGGTTTCTGTATTATCGCTCAAGTCTTCCTGTGAACAAGTCTATAGCGGATTAAGTACGCGTTCAGACCACGGTCCACTGCTGCCGCGTGAATATCAGCAGAACCGTAGTGCCCGTTCTTTTTGTACCCTGTTTCTGGTAACGTGCTTTCAACAGGGTGAGTTGTTGGGCTAGTTGGTGTTCGGATTTTACAGGCATATTTTTAGCGCAAAGGACGGGACGAGATACAGACAAGACGAGCACGGGCGCTTTGTCCGCAGTTATCGATGCGATGAACGGGCCGATGCTTTTTCTACTATACGCTGTAGGAAAGCCCAGGAGGTTTCTGTATTATCGCCCAAGGCTTCCTGTGAACAAGTCTAGAGCGGGTTAAGCATGCGTTCAGACCACGGTCCACTGCTGCCGCGTGAATATCAGCAGAACCGTAGTGCCCGTTCTTTTCGTACCTTGTTTCTGGTCACGTGCTTTGTCCGTAGTTATCGATGCAATGAACGGGCCGATGCTTTTTCTACTGTCAGCCGGAGGACAGCCCAGGAGGTTTCTGTATTATCCCTCAAGGCTTCCTGTGAACAAGTCTAGAGCGGATTAAGCACGCGTTCAGACCACGGTCCAGTGCTGCCGCGAGATTATCAGCCGAACCGTAGTGCCCGTTCTTTTCGTACCCTGTTTGTGGTCACGTGTTTTGTCCGCAGTTATCGATGCGATGAACGGGCCGATGCTTTTTCTACTGTCAGCCGGAGGACAGCCTAGGAGGTTTCTGTATTATCGCGAAGGCTTCCTTTGAACAAGTCTAGAGCGGGTTAAGCACGCGTTCAGACCACGGTCCACTGCTGCCGCGTGAATATCAGCAGAACCGTAGTGCCCGTTCTTTTCGTACCTTGTTTCTGGTCACGTGCTTTGTCCGCAGTTATCGATGCGATGAACAGGCCGATGCTTTTTCTACTGTCAGCCGGAGGACAGCCCAGGAGGTTTCTGTATTATCGCTCAAGGCTTCCTGTGAACAAGTCTAGAGCGGGTTAAGCACGCGTTCAGACCACGGTCCACTGCTGCCGCGTGAATATCAGCTGAACCGTAGTGCCCGTTCTTCTCGTACCCTGTTTGTTGTCACGTGCTTTGTCCGCAGGTATCGATGTGATGAACGGCCTGGTGCTTTTTCTACTGTCAGCCGGAGGACAGCCTAGGAGGTTTCTGTATTATCGCGAAAGCTTCCTGTGAACAAGTCTATAGCGGGTTAAGTACGCGTTCAGACCACGGTCCACTGCTGACGGTCCACTGCTGCCGCGTGAATATCAGCAGAACCGTAGTGCCCGTTCTTTTCGTACCGTTTCTGGTCACGTGCTTTGTCCGCAGTTATCGATGCGATGAACGGGCCGATGCTTTTTCTACTATCAGCTGTAGGAAAGCCCAGGAGGTTTCTGTATTATCGCTCAAGGCTTCCTGTGAACAAGTCTAGAGCGGGTTAAGCATGCGTTCAGACCACGGTCCACTGCTGCCGCGTGAATATCAGCAGAACCGTAGTGCCCGTTCTTTTCGTACCTTGTTTCTGGTCACGTGCTTTGTCCGCAGTTATCGATGCGATGAACGGGCCGATGCTTTTTCTACTGTCAGCCGGAGGACAGCCCAGGAGGTTTCTGTATTATCGCTCAAGGCTTCCTGTGAACAAGTCAAGAGCGGATTACGCACGCGTTCAGACCACGGTCCAGTGCTGCCGCGTGATTATCAGCCGAACCGTAGTGCCCGTTCTTTTCGTACCCTGTTTCTGGTCACGTGCTTTGTTCGCAGTTATCGATGTGCTTAACGGCCTGATGCTTTTTCTACTGTCAGCCGGAGGACAGCCCAGGAGGTTTCTGTATTATCGCGAAGGCTTCCTGTGAACAAGTCTAGAGCGGGTTAAGCACGCGTTCTGACCACGGTCCAATGCTGCCGCGTGAATATCAGCAGAACCGTAGTGCCCGTTTTTTTCGTACCCTGTTTCTGTTCACGTGCTTTGTCCGCAGTTATCGATGCGATGAACAGGCCGATGCTTTTTCTACTCTGAGCCGGTCACGTGAGCCGGAGGACAGCCCAGGAGGTTTCTGTATTATCGCTCAAGTCTTCCTGTGAACAAGTCTATAGCGGATTAAGTACGCGTTCAGACCACGGTCCACTGCTGCCGCGTGAATATCAGCAGAACCGTAGTGCCCGTTCTTTTTGTACCCTGTTTCTGGTAACGTGCTTTCAACAGGGTGAGTTGTTGGGCTAGTTGGTGTTCGGATTTTACAGGCATATTTTTAGCGCAAAGGACGGGACGAGATACAGACAAGACGAGCACGGGCGCTTTGTCCGCAGTTATCGATGCGATGAACGGGCCGATGCTTTTTCTACTATACGCTGTAGGAAAGCCCAGGAGGTTTCTGTATTATCGCCCAAGGCTTCCTGTGAACAAGTCTAGAGCGGGTTAAGCATGCGTTCAGACCACGGTCCACTGCTGCCGCGTGAATATCAGCAGAACCGTAGTGCCCGTTCTTTTCGTACCTTGTTTCTGGTCACGTGCTTTGTCCGTAGTTATCGGTGCAATGAACGGGCCGATGCTTTTTCTACTGTCAGCCGGAGGACAGCCCAGGAGGTTTCTGTATTATCCCTCAAGGCTTCCTGTGAACAAGTCTAGAGCGGATTAAGCACGCGTTCAGACCACGGTCCAGTGCTGCCGCGAGATTATCAGCCGAACCGTAGTGCCCGTTCTTTTCGTACCCTGTTTGTGGTCACGTGTTTTGTCCGCAGTTATCGATGCGATGAACGGGCCGATGCTTTTTCTACTGTCAGCCGGAGGACAGCCTAGGAGGTTTCTGTATTATCGCGAAGGCTTCCTTTGAACAAGTCTAGAGCGGGTTAAGCACGCGTTCAGACCACGGTCCACTGCTGCCGCGTGAATATCAGCAGAACCGTAGTGCCCGTTCTTTTCGTACCTTGTTTCTGGTCACGTGCTTTGTCCGCAGTTATCGATGCGATGAACAGGCCGATGCTTTTTCTACTGTCAGCCGGAGGACAGCCCAGGAGGTTTCTGTATTATCGCTCAAGGCTTCCTGTGAACAAGTCTAGAGCGGGTTAAGCACGCGTTCAGACCACGGTCCACTGCTGCCGCGTGAATATCAGCTGAACCGTAGTGCCCGTTCTTCTCGTACCCTGTTTGTTGTCACGTGCTTTGTCCGCAGGTATCGATGTGATGAACGGCCTGGTGCTTTTTCTACTGTCAGCCGGAGGACAGCCTAGGAGGTTTCTGTATTATCGCGAAAGCTTCCTGTGAACAAGTCTATAGCGGGTTAAGTACGCGTTCAGACCACGGTCCACTGCTGACGGTCCACTGCTGCCGCGTGAATATCAGCAGAACCGTAGTGCCCGTTCTTTTCGTACCGTTTCTGGTCACGTGCTTTGTCCGCAGTTATCGATGCGATGAACGGGCCGATGCTTTTTCTACTATCAGCTGTAGGAAAGCCCAGGAGGTTTCTGTATTATCGCTCAAGGCTTCCTGTGAACAAGTCTAGAGCGGGTTAAGCATGCGTTCAGACCACGGTCCACTGCTGCCGCGTGAATATCAGCAGAACCGTAGTGCCCGTTCTTTTCGTACCTTGTTTCTGGTCACGTGCTTTGTCCGCAGTTATCGATGCGATGAACGGGCCGATGTTTTTTCTACTGTCAGCCGGAGGACAGCCCAGGAGGTTTCTGTATTATCGCTCAAGGCTTCCTGTGAACAAGTCAAGAGCGGATTACGCACGCGTTCAGACCACGGTCCAGTGCTGCCGCGTGATTATCAGCCGAACCGTAGTGCCCGTTCTTTTCGTACCCTGTTTCTGGTCACGTGCTTTGTTCGCAGTTATCGATGTGCTTAACGGCCTGATGCTTTTTCTACTGTCAGCCGGAGGACAGCCCAGGAGGTTTCTGTATTATCGCGAAGGCTTCCTGTGAACAAGTCTAGAGCGGCTTAAGCAGGCGTTCAGACCACGGTCCACTGCTGCCGCGGGAATATCAGCCGAACCGTAGTGCACGTTCTTTTCGTACCCTGTTTCTGGTCACGTGCTTTGTCCGCAGTTATCGATGTGATGAACGGCCTGATGCTTTTTCTATTGTCTGCCGGAGGACAGCCCAGGAGGTTTCTGTATTATCACTCAAGGCTTCCTGTGAACAAGTCTAGAGCGGGTTAAGCACGCGTTCTGACCACGGTCCAATGCTGCCGCGTGAATATCAGCAGAACCGTAGTGCCCGCTTTTTTCGTACCCTGTTTCTGTTCACGTGCTTTGTCCGCAGTTATCGATGCGATGAACAGGCCGATGCTTTTTCTACTCTGAGCCGGAGGACAGCCCAGGAGGTTTCTGTATTATCGCTCAAGTCTTCCTGTGAACAAGTCTATAGCGGATTAAGTACGCGTTCAGACCACGGTCCACTGCTGCCGCGTGAATATCAGAACCGTAGTGCCCGTTCTTTTTGTACCCTGTTTCTGGTAACGTGCTTTGTCCGCAGTTATCGATGCGATGAACGGGCCGATGCTTTTTCTACTATAAGCTGTAGGAAAGCCCAGGAGGTTTCTGTATTATCGCCCAAGGCTTCCTGTGAACAAGTCTAGAGCGGGTTAAGCATGCGTTCAGACCACGGTCCACTGCTGCCGCGTGAATATCAGCAGAACCGTAGTGCCCGTTCTTTTCGTACCTTGTTTCTGGTCACGTGCTTTGTCCGTAGTTATCGATGCAATGAACGGGCCGATGCTTTTTCTACTGTCAGCCGGAGGACAGCCCAGGAGGTTTCTGTATTATCCCTCAAGGCTTCCTGTGAACAAGTCTAGAGCGGATTAAGCACGCGTTCAGACCACGGTCCAGTGCTGCCGCGTGATTATCAGCCGAACCGTAGTGCCCGTTCTTTTCGTACCCTGTTTGTGGTCACGTGTTTTGTCCGCAGTTATCGATGCGATGAACGGGCCGATGCTTTTTCTACTGTCAGCCGGAGGACAGCCCAGGAGGTTTCTGTATTATCCCTCAAGGCTTCCTGTGAACAAGTCTAGAGCGGATTAAGCACGCGTTCAGACCACGGTCCACTGCTGCCGCGTGAATATCAGCCGAACCGTAGTGCCCGTTCTTTTCGTACCCTGTTTGTGGTCACGTGTTTTGTCCGCAGTTATCGATGTGATGAACGGCCTGATGCTTTTTCTACTGTCAGCCGGAGGACAGCCTAGGAGGATACTGTATTATCGCGAAGGCTTCCTTTGAACAAGTCTAGAACGGGTTAAGCACGCGTTCAGACCGCGGTCCACTGCTGCCGCGTGAATATCAGCCGAACCGTAGTGCCCGTTCTTTTCGTACCCTGTTTGTGGTCACGTGCTTTGTCCGCAGTTATCGATTTGATGAACGGCCTGATGCTCTTTCCACTGTCAGCCCGAGGACAGCCCAGGAGGTTTCTTTATTATCGCTCAAGGCTTCCTGTGAACAAGTCTAGAGCGGGTTAAGCACGCGTTCAGACCACGGTCCACTGCTGCCGCGTGATTATCAGCCGAACCATAGTGCCCGTTCTTTTCGTACCCTGTTTCTGTTCACGTGCTTTGTCCGCAGTTATCGATGCGATGAACAGGCCGATGCTTTTTCTACTCTAAGCCGGAGGACAGCCCAGGAGGTTTCTGTATTATCGCTCAAGTCTTCCTGTGAACAAGTCTATAGCGGGATAAGTACGCGTTCAGACCACGGTCCACTGCTGCCGCGTGAATATCAGCAGAACCGTAGTGCCCGTTCTTTTCGTACCCTGTTTCTGGTCACGTGCTTTGTCCGCAGTTATCGATGCGATGAACGGGCCGATGCTTTTTCTACTGTCAGCTGTAGGAAAGCCCAGGAGGTTTCTGTATTATCGCTCAAGGTTTCCTGTGAACAAGTCTAGAGCGGGTTAAGCACGCGTTCAGACCACGGTCCACTGCTGCCGCGTGAATATCAGCAGAACCGTAGTGCCCGTTCTTTTCGTACCTTGTTTCTGGTCACGTGCTTTGTCCGCAGTTATCGATGCGATGAACGGGCCGATGCTTTTTCTACTGTCAGCCGGAGGACAGCCCTGGAGGTTTCTGTATTATCGCTCAAGGCTTCCTGTGAACAAGTCTAGAGCGGGTTAAGCACGCGTTCAGACCACGCTCCACTGCTGCCGCGTGAATATCAGCACAACCGTAGTGCCCGTTCTTTTCGTACCCTGTTTGTTGTCACGTGCTTTGTCCGCAGTTATCGATGTGATGAACGGCCTGATGTTTTTTCTACTGTCAGCCGGAGGACAGCCTAGGAGGTTTCTGTATTATCGCTCAAGGCTTCCTGTGAACAAGTCTAGAGCGGATTAAGCTCGCGTTCAGACCATGGTCCACTGCTGCCGCGTGATTATCAGCCGAACAGTAGTGCCCGTTCTTTTCGTACCCTGTTTGTGGTCACGTGCTTTGTCCGCTGTTATCGATGCGATGAACGGGCCGATGCTTTTTCTACTGTCAGCCGGAGGACAGCCCAGGAGGTTTCTGTATTATCGCTCAAGGCTTCCTGTGAACAAGTCTAGAGCGGGTTAAGCACGCGTTCAGGCCACGGTCCACTGCTGCCGCGTGAATATCAGCTGAACCGTAGTGCCCGTTCTTTTCGTACCCTGTTTGTTGTCACGTGCTTTGTCCACAGTTACCGATGTGATGAACGGCCTGGTGCTTTTTCTACTGTCAGCCGGAGGACAGCCTAGGAGGTTTCTGTATTATCGCGAAAGCTTCCTGTGAACAAGTCTATAGCGGGTTAAGTACGCGTTCAGACCACGGTCCACTGCTGCCGCGTGAATATCAGCAGAACCGTAGTGCCCGTTCTTTTCGTACCGTTTCTGGTCACGTGCTTTGTCCGCAGTTATCGATGCGATGAACGGGCCGATGCTTTTTCTACTATCAGCTGTAGGAAAGCCCAGGAGGTTTCTGTATTATCGCTCAAGGCTTCCTGTGAACAAGTCTAGAGCGGGTTAAGCATGCGTTCAGACCACGGTCCACTGCTGCCGCGTGAATATCAGGCGAACCGTAGTGCCCGTTCTTTTCGTACCTTGTTTCTGGTCACGTGCTTTGTCCGCAGTTATCGATGCGATGAACGGGCCGATGCTTTTTCTACTGTCAGCCGGAGGACAGCCCAGGAGGTTTCTGTATTATCGCTCAAGGCTTCCTGTGAACAAGTCAAGAGCGGATTACGCACGCGTTCAGACCACGGTCCAGTGCTGCCGCGTGATTATCAGCCGAACCGTAGTGCCCGTTCTTTTCGTACCCTGTTTGTGGTCACGTGCTTTGTCCGCTGTTATCGATGCGATGAACGGGCCGATGCTTTTTCTACTGTCAGCCGGAGGACAGCCCAGGAGGTTTCTGTATTATCGCTCAAGGCTTCCTGTGAACAAGTCTGGAGCGTGTTAAGCACGCGTTCAGACCACGGTCCACTGCTGCCGCGTGAATATCAGCCAAACCGTAGTGCCCGTTCTTTTCGTACCCTGTTTCTGGTCACGTGCTTTGTCCGCAGTTATCGATGTGATGAACGGGCCGATGCTTTTTCTACTGTCAGCTGTAGGAAAGCCCAGGAGGTTTCTGTATTATCGCTCAAGGTTTCCTGTGAACAAGTCTAGAGCGGGTTAAGCACGCGTTCAGACCACGGTCCACTGCTGCCGCGTGAATATCAGCAGAACCGTAGTGCCCGTTCTTTTCGTACCTTGTTTCTGGTCACGTGCTTTGTCCGCAGTTATCGATGCGATGAACGGGCCGATGCTTTTTCTACTGTCAGCCGGAGGACAGCCCTGGAGGTTTCTGTATTATCGCTCAAGGCTTCCTGTGAACAAGTCTAGAGCGGGTTAAGCACGCGTTCAGACCACGCTCCACTGCTGCTGCGTGAATATCAGCACAACCGTAGTGCCCGTTCTTTTCGTACCCTGTTTGTTGTCACGTGCTTTGTCCGCAGTTATCGATGTGATGAACGGCCTGATATTTTTTCTACTGTCAGCCGGAGGACAGCCTAGGAGGTTTCTGTATTATCGCGAAGGCTTCCTTTGAACAAGTCTAGAACGGGTTAAGCACGCGTTCAGACCGCGGTCCACTGCTGCCGCGTGAATATCAGCCGAACCGTAGTGCCCGTTCTTTTCGTACCCTGTTTGTGGTCACGTGCTTTGTCCGCTGTTATCGATGCGATGAACGGGCCGATGCTTTTTCTACTGTCAGCCGGAGGACAGCCCAGGAGGTTTCTGTATTATCGCTCAAGGCTTCCTGTGAACAAGTCTGGAGCGGGTTGAGCACGCGTTCAGACCACGGTCCACTGCTGCCGCGTGAATATCAGCCAAACCGTAGTGCCCGTCCTTTTCGTACCCTGTTTCTGGTCACGTGCTTTGTCCGCAGTTATCGATGTGATGAACGGCCTGATGCTTTTTCTACTGTCTGCCGGACGACAGCCCAGGAGGTTACTGTATTATCACTCAAGGCTTTCTGTGAACAAGTCTAGAGCGGGTTAAGCACGCGTTCAGACCACGGTCCACTGCTGCCGCGTGAATATCAGCAGAACAGTATTGCCCGTTCTTTTCGTACCTTGTTTCTGGTCACGTGCTTTGTCCGCAGTTATCGATGCGATGAACAGGCCGATGTTTTTTCTACTGACAGCCGGAGGACAGCCCAGGAGGTTTCTGTATTATCGCTCAAGGCTTCCTGTGAACAAGTCTAGAGCGGGTTAAGCACGCGTTCAGGCCACGGTCCACTGCTGCCGCGTGAATATCAGCTGAACCGTAGTGCCCGTTCTTTTCGTACCCTGTTTGTTGTCACGTGCTTTGTCCACAGTTACCGATGTGATGAACGGCCTGGTGCTTTTTCTACTGTCAGCCGGAGGACAGCCTAGGAGGTTTCTGTATTATCGCGAAAGCTTCCTGTGAACAAGTCTATAGCGGGTTAAGTACGCGTTCAGACCACGGTCCACTGCTGCCGCGTGAATATCAGCAGAACCGTAGTGCCCGTTCTTTTCGTACCGTTTCTGGTCACGTGCTTTGTCCGCAGTTATCGATGCGATGAACGGGCCGATGCTTTTTCTACTATCAGCTGTAGGAAAGCCCAGGAGGTTTCTGTATTATCGCTCAAGGCTTCCTGTGAACAAGTCTAGAGCGGGTTAAGCATGCGTTCAGACCACGGTCCACTGCTGCCGCGTGAATATCAGGCGAACCGTAGTGCCCGTTCTTTTCGTACCTTGTTTCTGGTCACGTGCTTTGTCCGCAGTTATCGATGCGATGAACGGGCCGATGCTTTTTCTACTGTCAGCCGGAGGACAGCCCAGGAGGTTTCTGTATTATCGCTCAAGGCTTCCTGTGAACAAGTCAAGAGCGGATTACGCACGCGTTCAGACCACGGTCCAGTGCTGCCGCGTGATTATCAGCCGAACCGTAGTGCCCGTTTTTTTCGTACCCTGTTTCTGGTCACGTGCTTTGTTCGCAGTTATCGATGTGCTGAACGGCCTGATGCTTTTTTTACTGTCAGCCGGAGGACAGCCCAGGAGGTTTCTGTATTATCGCGAAGGCTTCCTGTGAACAAGTCTAGAGCGGGTTAAGCAGGCGTTCTGACCACGGTCCAGTGCTGCCGCGGGAATATCAGCCGAACCGTAGTGCACGTTCTTTTCGTACCCTGTTTCTGGTCACGTGCTTTGTCCGCAGTTATCGATGTGATGAACGGCCTGATGCTTTTTCTATTGTCTGCCGGAGGACAGCCCAGGAGGTTTCTGTATTATCACTCAAGGCTTCCTGTGAACAAGTCTAGAGCGGGTTAAGCACGCGTTCTGACCACGGTCCAATGCTGCCGCGTGAATATCAGCAGAACCGTAGTGCCCGCTTTTTTCGTACCCTGTTTCTGTTCACGTGCTTTGTCCGCAGTTATCGATGCGATGAACAGGCCGATGCTTTTTCTACTCTGAGCCGGAGGACAGCCCAGGAGGTTTCTGTATTATCGCTCAAGTCTTCCTGTGAACAAGTCTATAGCGGATTAAGTACGCGTTCAGACCACGGTCCACTGCTGCCGCGTGAATATCAGCAGAACCGTAGTGCCCGTTCTTTTTGTACCCTGTTTCTGGTAACGTGCTTTGTCCGCAGTTATCGATGCGATGAACGGGCCGATGCTTTTTCTACTATAAGCTGTAGGAAAGCCCAGGAGGTTTCTGTATTATCGCCCAAGGCTTCCTGTGAACAAGTCTAGAGCGGGTTAAGCATGCGTTCAGACCACGGTCCACTGCTGCCGCGTGAATATCAGCAGAACCGTAGTGCCCGTTCTTTTCGTACCTTGTTTCTGGTCACGTGCTTTGTCCGTAGTTATCGATGCAATGAACGGGCCGATGCTTTTTCTACTGTCAGCCGGAGGACAGCCCAGGAGGTTTCTGTATTATCCCTCAAGGCTTCCTGTGAACAAGTCTAGAGCGGATTAAGCACGCGTTCAGACCACGGTCCAGTGCTGCCGCGTGATTATCAGCCGAACCGTAGTGCCCGTTCTTTTCGTACCCTGTTTGTGGTCACGTGTTTTGTCCGCAGTTATCGATGCGATGAACGGGCCGATGCTTTTTCTACTGTCAGCCGGAGGACAGCCCAGGAGGTTTCTGTATTATCCCTCAAGGCTTCCTGTGAACAAGTCTAGAGCGGATTAAGCACGCGTTCAGACCACGGTCCACTGCTGCCGCGTGAATATCAGCCGAACCGTAGTGCCCGTTCTTTTCGTACCCTGTTTGTGGTCACGTGTTTTGTCCGCAGTTATCGATGTGATGAACGGCCTGATGCTTTTTCTACTGTCAGCCGGAGGACAGCCTAGGAGGATACTGTATTATCGCGAAGGCTTCCTTTGAACAAGTCTAGAACGGGTTAAGCACGCGTTCAGACCGCGGTCCACTGCTGCCGCGTGAATATCAGCCGAACCGTTGTGCCCGTTCTTTTCGTACCCTGTTTGTGGTCACGTGCTTTGTCCGCAGTTATCGATTTGATGAACGGCCTGATGCTCTTTCCACTGTCAGCCCGAGGACAGCCCAGGAGGTTTCTTTATTATCGCTCAAGGCTTCCTGTGAACAAGTCTAGAGCGGGTTAAGCACGCGTTCAGACCACGGTCCACTGCTGCCGCGTGATTATCAGCCGAACCGTAGTGCCCGTTCTTTTCGTACCCTGTTTCTGTTCACGTGCTTTGTCCGCAGTTATCGATGCGATGAACGGGCCGATGCTTTTTCTACTGTCAGCTGTAGGAAAGCCCAGGAGGTTTCTGTATTATCGCTCAAGGTTTCCTGTGAACAAGTCTAGAGCGGGTTAAGCACGCGTTCAGACCACGGTCCACTGCTGCCGCGTGAATATCAGCAGAACCGTAGTGCCCGTTCTTTTCGTACCTTGTTTCTGGTCACGTGCTTTGTCCGCAGTTATCGATGCGATGAACGGGCCGATGCTTTTTCTACTGTCAGCCGGAGGACAGCCCTGGAGGTTTCTGTATTATCGCTCAAGTCTTCCTGTGAACAAGTCTATAGCGGGATAAGTACGCGTTCAGACCACGGTCCACTGCTGCCGCGTGAATATCAGCAGAACCGTAGTGCCCGTTCTTTTCGTACCCTGTTTCTGGTCACGTGCTTTGTCCGCAGTTATCGATGCGATGAACGGGCCGATGCTTTTTCTACTGTCAGCTGTAGGAAAGCCCAGGAGGTTTCTGTATTATCGCTCAAGTTTTCCTGTGAACAAGTCTAGAGCGGGTTAAGCACGCGTTCAGACCACGGTCCACAGCTGCCGCGTGAATATCAGCAGAACCGTAGTGCCCGTTCTTTTCGTACCTTGTTTCTGGTCACGTGCTTTGTCCGCAGTTATCGATGCGATGAACGGGCCGATGCTTTTTCTACTCTAAGCCGGAGGACAGCCCAGGAGGTTTCTGTATTATCGCTCAAGTCTTCCTGTGAACAAGTCTATAGCGGGATAAGTACGCGTTCAGACCACGGTCCACTGCTGCCGCGTGAATATCAGCAGAACCGTAGTGCCCGTTCTTTTCGTACCCTGTTTCTGGTCACGTGCTTTGTCCGCAGTTATCGATGCGATGAACGGGCCGATGCTTTTTCTACTGTCAGCTGTAGGAAAGCCCAGGAGGTTTCTGTATTATCGCTCAAGGTTTCCTGTGAACAACTCTAGAGCGGGTTAAGCACGCGTTCAGACCACGGTCCACTGCTGCCGCGTGAATATCAGCAGAACCGTAGTGCCCGTTCTTTTCGTACCTTGTTTCTGGTCACGTGCTTTGTCCGCAGTTATCGATGCGATGAACGGGCCGATGCTTTTTCTACTGTCAGCCGGAGGACAGCCCTGGAGGTTTCTGTATTATCGCTCAAGGCTTCCTGTGAACAAGTCTAGAGCGGGTTAAGCACGCGTTCAGACCACGCTCCACTGCTGCCGCGTGAATATCAGCACAACCGTAGTGCCCGTTCTTTTCGTACCCTGTTTGTTGTCACGTGCTTTGTCCGCAGTTATCGATGTGATGAACGGCCTGATGTTTTTTCTACTGTCAGCCGGAGGACAGCCTAGGAGGTTTCTGTATTATCGCGAAGGCTTCCTTTGAACAAGTCTAGAACGGGTTAAGCACGCGTTCAGACCGCGGTCCACAGCTGCCGCGTGAATATCAGCCGAACCGTAGTGCCCGTTCTTTTCGTACCCTGTTTGTGGTCACGTGCTTTGTCCGCTGTTATCGATGCGATGAACGGGCCGATGCTTTTTCTACTGTCAGCCGGAGGACAGCCCAGGAGGTTTCAGTATTATCGCTCAAGGCTTCCTGTGAACAAGTCTAGAGCGGGTTAAGCATGCGTTCAGACCACGGTCCACTGCTGCCGCGTGAATATCAGCAGAACCGTAGTGCCCGTTCTTTTCGTACCTTGTTTCTGGTCACGTGCTTTGTCCGCAGTTATCGATGCGATGAACGGGCCGATGCTTTTTCTACTGTCAGCCGGAGGACAGCCCAGGAGGTTTCTGTATTATCGCTCAAGGCTTCCTGTGAACAAGTCTAGAGCGGATTAAGCACGCGTTCAGACCACGGTCCAGTGCTGCCGCGTGATTATCAGCCGAACCGTAGTGCCCGCTCTTTTCGTACCCTGTTTCTGGTCACGTGCTTTGTTCGCAGTTATCGATGTGATGAACGGCCTGATGCTTTTTCTACTGTCAGCCGGAGGACAGCCCAGGAGGTTTCTGTATTATCGCGAAGGCTTCCTGTGAACAAGTCTAGAGCGGGTTAAGCAGGCGTTCAGACCACGGTCCACTGCTGCCGCGTGAATATCAGCCGAACCGTAGTGCACGTTCTTTTCGTACCCTGTTTCTGGTCACGTGCTTTGTCCGCAGTTATCGATGTGATGAACGGCCTGATGCTTTTTCTATTGTCTGCCGGAGGACAGCCCAGGAGGTTTCTGTATTATCACTCAAGGCTTCCTGTGAACAAGTCTAGAGCGGGTTAAGCACGCGTTCTGACCACGGTCCAATGCTGCCGCGTGAATATCAGCAGAACCGTAGTGCCCGTTTTTTTCGTACTCTGTTTCTGTTCACGTGCTTTGTCCGCAGTTATCGATGCGATGAACAGGCCGATGCTTTTTCTACTCTGAGCCGGTCACGTGAGCCGGAGGACAGCCCAGGAGGTTTCTGTATTATCGCTCAAGTCTTCCTGTGAACAAGTCTATAGCGGATTAAGTACGCGTTCAGACCACGGTCCACTGCTGCCGCGTGAATATCAGCAGAACCGTAGTGCCCGTTCTTTTTGTACCCTGTTTCTGGTAACGTGCTTTCAACAGGGTGAGTTGTTGGGCTAGTTGGTGTTCGGATTTTACAGGCGTATTTTTAGCGCAAAGGACGGGACGAGATACAGACAAGACGAGCACGGGCGCTTTGTCCGCAGTTATCGATGCGATGAACGGGCCGATGCTTTTTCTACTATACGCTGTAGGAAAGCCCAGGAGGTTTCTGTATTATCGCCCAAGGCTTCCTGTGAACAAGTCTAGAGCGGGTTAAGCATGCGTTCAGTCCACGGTCCACTGCTGCCGCGTGAATATCAGCCGAACCGTAGTGCCCGTTCTTTTCGTACCCTGTTTCTGTTCACGTGCTTTGTCCGCAGTTATCGATGCGATGAACAGGCCGATGCTTTTTCTACTCTAAGCCGGAGGACAGCCCAGGAGGTTTCTGTATTATCGCTCAAGTCTTCCTGTGATTAAGTCTATAGCGGGATAAGTACGCGTTCAGACCACGGTCCACTGCTGCCGCGTGAATATCAGCAGAACCGTAGTGCCCGTTCTTTTCGTACCCTGTTTCTGGTCACGTGCTTTGTCCGCAGTTATCGATGCGATGAACGGGCCGATGCTTTTTCTACTGTCAGCTGTAGGAAAGCCCAGGAGGTTTCTGTATTATCGCTCAAGGTTTCCTGTGAACAAGTCTAGAGCGGGTTAAGCACGCGTTCAGACCACGGTCCACTGCTGCCGCGTGAATATCAGCAGAACCGTAGTGCCCGTTCTTTTCGTACCTTGTTTCTGGTCACGTGCTTTGTCCGCAGTTATCGATGCGATGAACGGGCCGATGCTTTTTCTACTGTCAGCCGGAGGACAGCCCTCGAGGTTTCTGTATTATCGCTCAAGGCTTCCTGTGAACAAGTCTAGAGCGGGTTAAGCACGCGTTCAGACCACGCTCCACTGCTGCCGCGTGAATATCAGCACAACCGTAGTGCCCGTTCTTTTCGTACCCTGTTTGTTGTCACGTGCTTTGTCCGCAGTTATCGATGTGATGAACGGCCTGATGTTTTTTTCTACTGTCAGCCGGAGGACAGCCTAGGAGGTTTCTGTATTATCGCGAAGGCTTCCTTTGAACAAGTCTAGAACGGGTTAAGCACGCGTTCAGACCGCGGTCCACAGCTGCCGCGTGAATATCAGCCGAACCGTAGTGCCCGTTCTTTTTGTACCCTGTTTGTGGTCACGTGCTTTGTCCGCTGTTATCGATGCGATGAACGGGCCGATGCTTTTTCTACTGTCAGCCGGAGGACAGCCCAGGATGTTTCTGTATTATCGCTCAAGGCTTCCTGTGAACAAGTCTAGAGCGGGTTAAGCACGCGTTCAGACCACGGTCCACTGCTGCCGCGTGAATATCAGCCAAACCGTAGTGCCCGTTCTTTTCGTACCCTGTTTCTGGTCACGTGCTTTGTCCGCAGTTATCGATGCGATGAACGGGCCGATGCTTTTTCTACTATCAGCTGTAGGAAAGCTCAGGAGGTTTCTGTATTATCGCTCAAGGCTTCCTGTGAACAAGTCTAGAGCGGGTTAAGCATGCGTTCAGACCACGGTCCACTGCTGCCGCGTGAATATCAGCAGAACCGTAGTGCCCGTTCTTTTCGTACCTTGTTTCTGGTCACGTGCTTTGTCCGCAGTTATCGATGCGATGAACGGGCCGATGCTTTTTCTACTGTCAGCCGGAGGACAGCCCAGGAGGTTTCTGTATTATCGCTCAAGGCTTCCTGTGAACAAGTCTAGAGCGGATTAAGCACGCGTTCAGACCACGGTCCAGTGCTGCCGCGTGATTATCAGCCGAACCGTAGTGCCCGTTCTTTTCGTACCCTGTTTCTGGTCACGTGCTTTGTTCGCAGTTATCGATGTGATGAACGGCCTGATGCTTTTTCTACTGTCAGCCGGAGGACAGCCCAGGAGGTTTCTGTATTATCGCGAAGGCTTCCTGTGAACAAGTCTAGAGCGGGTTAAGCAGGCGTTCAGACCACGGTCCACTGCTGCCGCGTGAATATCAGCCGAACCGTAGTGCACGTTCTTTTCGTACCCTGTTTCTGGTCACGTGCTTTGTCCGCAGTTATCGATGTGATGAACGGCCTGATGCTTTTTCTATTGTCTGCCGGAGGACAGCCCAGGAGGTTTCTGTATTATCACTCACGGCTTCCTGTGAACAAGTCTAGAGCGGGTTAAGCACGCGTTCTGACCACGGTCCAATGCTGCCGCGTGAATATCAGCAGAACCGTAGTGCCCGTTTTTTTCGTACCCTGTTTCTGTTCACGTGCTTTGTCCGCAGTTATCGATGCGATGAACAGGCCGATGCTTTTTCTACTCTGAGCCGGTCACGTGAGCCGGAGGACAGCCCAGGAGGTTTCTGTATTATCGCTCAAGTCTTCCTGTGAACAAGTCTATAGCGGATTAAGTACGCGTTCAGACCACGGTCCACTGCTGCCGCGTGAATATCAGCAGAACCGTAGTGCCCGTTCTTTTTGTACCCTGTTTCTGGTAACGTGCTTTCAACAGGGTGAGTTGTTGGGCTAGTTGGTGTTCGGATTTTACAGGCATTATTTTAGCGCAAAGGACGGGACGAGATACAGACAAGACGAGCACGGGCGCTTTGTCCGCAGTTATCGATGCGATGAACGGGCCGATGCTTTTTCTACTATACGCTGTAGGAAAGCCCAGGAGGTTTCTGTATTATCGCCCAAGGCTTCCTGTGAACAAGTCTAGAGCGGGTTAAGCATGCGTTCAGTCCACGGTCCACTGCTGCCGCGTGAATATCAGCCGAACCGTAGTGCCCGTTCTTTTCGTACCCTGTTTCTGTTCACGTGCTTTGTCCGCAGTTATCGATGCGATGAACAGGCCGATGCTTTTTCTACTCTAAGCCGGAGGACAGCCCAGGAGGTTTCTGTATTATCGCTCAAGTCTTCCTGTGATTAAGTCTATAGCGGGATAAGTACGCGTTCAGACCACGGTCCACTGCTGCCGCGTGAATATCAGCAGAACCGTAGTGCCCGTTCTTTTCGTACCCTGTTTCTGGTCACGTGCTTTGTCCGCAGTTATCGATGCGATGAACGGGCCGATGCTTTTTCTACTGTCAGCTGTAGGAAAGCCCAGGAGGTTTCTGTATTATAGCTCAAGGTTTCCTGTGAACAAGTCTAGAGCGGGTTAAGCACGCGTTCAGACCACGGTCCACTGCTGCCGCGTGAATATCAGCAGAACCGTAGTGCCCGTTCTTTTCGTACCTTGTTTCTGGTCACGTGCTTTGTCCGCAGTTATCGATGCGATGAACGGGCCGATGCTTTTTCTACTGTCAGCCGGAGGACAGCCCTGGAGGTTTCTGTATTATCGCTCAAGGCTTCCTGTGAACAAGTCTAGAGCGGGTTAAGCACGCGTTCAGACCACGCTCCACTGCTGCCGCGTGAATATCAGCACAACCGTAGTGCCCGTTCTTTTCGTACCCTGTTTGTTGTCACGTGCTTTGTCCGCAGTTATCGATGTGATGAACGGCCTGATGTTTTTTTCTACTGTCAGCCGGAGGACAGCCTAGGAGGTTTCTGTATTATCGCGAAGGCTTCCTTTGAACAAGTCTAGAACGGGTTAAGCACGCGTTCAGACCGCGGTCCACAGCTGCCGCGTGAATATCAGCCGAACCGTAGTGCCCGTTCTTTTTGTACCCTGTTTGTGGTCACGTGCTTTGTCCGCTGTTATCGATGCGATGAACGGGCCGATGCTTTTTCTACTGTCAGCCGGAGGACAGCCCAGGATGTTTCTGTATTATCGCTCAAGGCTTCCTGTGAACAAGTCTAGAGCGGGTTAAGCACGCGTTCAGACCACGGTCCACTGCTGCCGCGTGAATATCAGCCAAACCGTAGTGCCCGTTCTTTTCGTACCCTGTTTCTGGTCACGTGCTTTGTCCGCAGTTATCGATGCGATGAACGGGCCGATGCTTTTTCTACTATCAGCTGTAGGAAAGCTCAGGAGGTTTCTGTATTATCGCTCAAGGCTTCCTGTGAACAAGTCTAGAGCGGGTTAAGCATGCGTTCAGACCACGGTCCACTGCTGCCGCGTGAATATCAGCAGAACCGTAGTGCCCGTTCTTTTCGTACCTTGTTTCTGGTCACGTGCTTTGTCCGCAGTTATCGATGCGATGAACGGGCCGATGCTTTTTCTACTGTCAGCCGGAGGACAGCCCAGGAGGTTTCTGTATTATCGCTCAAGGCTTCCTGTGAACAAGTCTAGAGCGGATTAAGCACGCGTTCAGACCACGGTCCAGTGCTGCCGCGTGATTATCAGCCGAACCGTAGTGCCCGTTCTTTTCGTACCCTGTTTCTGGTCACGTGCTTTGTTCGCAGTTATCGATGTGATGAACGGCCTGATGCTTTTTCTACTGTCAGCCGGAGGACAGCCCAGGAGGTTTCTGTATTATCGCGAAGGCTTCCTGTGAACAAGTCTAGAGCGGGTTAAGCAGGCGTTCAGACCACGGTCCACTGCTGCCGCGTGAATATCAGCCGAACCGTAGTGCACGTTCTTTTCGTACCCTGTTTCTGGTCACGTGCTTTGTCCGCAGTTATCGATGTGATGAACGGCCTGATGCTTTTTCTATTGTCTGCCGGAGGACAGCCCAGGAGGTTTCTGTATTATCACTCAAGGCTTCCTGTGAACAAGTCTAGAGCGGGTTAAGCACGCGTTCTGACCACGGTCCAATGCTGCCGCGTGAATATCAGCAGAACCGTAGTGCCCGTTTTTTTCGTACCCTGTTTCTGTTCACGTGCTTTGTCCGCAGTTATCGATGCGATGAACAGGCCGATGCTTTTTCTACTCTGAGCCGGTCACGTGAGCCGGAGGACAGCCCAGGAGGTTTCTGTATTATCGCTCAAGTCTTCCTGTGAACAAGTCTATAGCGGATTAAGTACGCGTTCAGACCACGGTCCACTGCTGCCGCGTGAATATCAGCAGAACCGTAGTGCCCGTTCTTTTTGTACCCTGTTTCTGGTAACGTGCTTTCAACAGGGTGAGTTGTTGGGCTAGTTGGTGTTCGGATTTTACAGGCATTATTTTAGCGCAAAGGACGGGACGAGATACAGACAAGACGAGCACGGGCGCTTTGTCCGCAGTTATCGATGCGATGAACGGGCCGATGCTTTTTCTACTATACGCTGTAGGAAAGCCCAGGAGGTTTCTGTATTATCGCCCAAGGCTTCCTGTGAACAAGTCTAGAGCGGGTTAAGCATGCGTTCAGACCACGGTCCACTGCTGCCGCGTGAATATCAGCAGAACCGTAGTGCCCGTTCTTTTCGTACCTTGTTTCTGGTCACGTGCTTTGTCCGTAGTTATCGATGCAATGAACGGGCCGATGCTTTTTCTACTGTCCGCCGGAGGACAGCCCAGGAGGTTTCTGTATTATCCCTCAAGGCTTCCTGTGAACAAGTCTAGAGCGGATTAAGCACGCGTTCAGACCACGGTCCAGTGCTGCCGCGTGATTATCAGCCGAACCGTAGTGCCCGTTCTTTTCGTACCCTGTTTGTGGTCACGTGTTTTGTCCGCAGTTATCGATGCGATGAACGGGCCGATGCTTTTTCTACTGTCAGCCGGAGGACAGCCTAGGAGGTTTCTGTATTATCGCGAAGGCTTCCTTTGAACAAGTCTAGAACGGGTTAAGCACGCGTTCAGACCGCGGTCCACTGCTGCCGCGTGAATATCAGCCGAACCGTAGTGCCCGTTCTTTTCGTACCCTGTTTGTGGTCACGTGCTTTGTCCGCAGTTATCGATTTGATGAACGGCCTGATGCTCTTTCCACTGTCAGCCCGAGGACGGCCCAGGAGGTTTCTTTATTATCGCTCAAGGCTTCCTGTGAACAAGTCTAGAGCGGGTTAAGCACGCGTTCAGACCACGGTCCACTGCTGCCGCGTGATTATCAGCCGAACCGTAGTGCCCGTTCTTTTCGTACCCTGTTTCTGTTCACGTGCTTTGTCCGCAGTTATCGATGCGATGAACAGGCCCATGCTTTTTCTACTCTAAGCCGGAGGACAGCCCAGGAGGTTTCTGTATTATCGCTCAAGTCTTCCTGTGAACAAGTCTATAGCGGGTTAAGTACGCGTTCAGACCACGGTCCACTGCTGCCGCGTGAATATCAGCAGAACCATAGTGCCCGTTCTTTTCGTACCCTGTTTCTGGTCACGTGCTTTGTCCGCAGTTATCGATGCGATGAACGGGCCGATGCTTTTTCTACTGTCAGCTGTAGGAAAGCCCAGGAGGTTTCTGTATTATCGCTCAAGGTTTCCTGTGAACAAGTCTAGAGCGGGTTAAGCACGCGTTCAGACCACGGTCCACTGCTGCCGCGTGAATATCAGCAGAACCGTAGTGCCCGTTCTTTTCGTACCTTGTTTCTGGTCACGTGCTTTGTCCGCAGTTATCGATGCGATGAACGGGCCGATGCTTTTTCTACTGTCAGCCGGAGGACAGCCCTGGAGGTTTCTGTATTATCGCTCAAGGCTTCCTGTGAACAAGTCTAGAGCGGGTTAAGCACGCGTTCAGACCACGCTCCACTGCTGCCGCGTGAATATCAGCACAACCGTAGTGCCCGTTCTTTTCGTACCCTGTTTGTTGTCACGTGCTTTGTCCGCAGTTATCGATGTGATGAACGGCCTGATGTTTTTTCTACTGTCAGCCGGAGGACAGCCTAGGAGGTTTCTGTATTATCGCGAAGGCTTCCTTTGAACAAGTCTAGAACGGGTTAAGCACGCGTTCAGACCGCGGTCCACTGCTGCCGCGTGAATATCAGCCGAACCGTAGTGCCCGTTCTTTTCGTACCCTGTTTGTGGTCACGTGCTTTGTCCGCTGTTATCGATGCGATGAACGGGCCGATGCTTTTTCTACTGTCAGCCGGAGGACAGCCCAGGAGGTTTCTGTATTATCGCTCAAGGCTTCCTGTGAACAAGTCTGGAGCGGGTTAAGCACGCGTTCAGACCACGGTCCACTGCTGCCGCGTGAATATCAGCCAAACCGTAGTGCCCGTTCTTTTCGTACCCTGTTTCTGGTCACGTGCTTTGTCCGCAGTTATCGATGTGATGAACGGCCTGATGCTTTTTCTACTGTCTGCCGGACGACAGCCCAGGAGGTTTCTGTATTATCACTCAAGGCTTTCTGTGAACAAGTCTAGAGCGGGTTAAGCACGCGTTCTGACCACGGTCAAATGCTGCCGCGTGAATATCAAGCAGAACCGTTGTGCCCGTTTTTTTCGTACCCTGTTTCTGGTCACGTGCTTTGTCTGCAGTTATCGATGCGATGAACGGGCCGATGCTTTTTCTACTGTCATCCGGAGGACAGCCCAGGAGGTTTCTGTATTATCGCTCAAGGCTTCCTGTGAACAAGTCTAGAGCGGGTTAAGCACGCGTTCAGACCACGGTGCACTGCTGCCGCGTGATTATCAGCCGAGCCGTAGTGCCTGTTCTTTTCGTACCCTGTTTGTGGTCACGTGCTTTGTCCGCAGTTATCGATGCGATGAACAGGCCGATACTTTTTCTACTCTCAGCCAGAGGACAGCCCAGGAGGTTTCTGTATTATCGCTCAAGTCTTCCTGTGAACAAGTCTATAGCAGGTTAAGTGCGCGTTCAGACCACTGTCCACTGCTGCCGCGTGAATATCAGCAGAACCGTAGTGCCCGTGCTTTTCGTACCCTGTGTCTGGTGACGTGCGTTGTCCGCAGTTATCGATGCGATGAACGGGCCGATGCTTTTTCTACTGTCAGCTGTAGGAAAGCCCAGGAGGTTTCTCTATTATCGCTCAAGGCTTCCTGTGAACAAGTTGAGAGCGGGTTAAGCACGCGTTCAGACCACGGTCCACTGCTGCCGCGTGAATATCAGCAGAACCGTAGTGCCCGTTCTTTTCGTACCCTGTTTCTGGTCACGTGCTTTGTCCGCAGTTATCGATGCGATGAACGGGCCGATGCTTTTTCTACTGTCATCCGGAGGACAGCCCAGGAGGTTTCTGTATTATCGCTCAAGGCTTCCTGTGAACAAGTCTAGAGCGGGTTAAGCACGCGTTCAGACCACGGTCCACTGCTGCCGCGTGAATATAGGCCGAACCGTAGTGCCCGTTCTTTTCGTACCCTGTTTCTGGTCACGTGCTTTGTTCGCAGTTATCGATGTGATGAACGGCCTGATGCTTTTTCTACTGTCATCCAGAGGACAGCCCTGGAGGTTTCTGCATTATTGCGAAGGCTTCCTGTGAACAAGTGTTGAGCGGGTTAAGCACGCATTCAGACCACGGTCCACTGCTGCCGCGTGAATATCAGCAGAACCGTAGTGCCCGTTCTTTTCGTACCCTGTTTCTGGTCACGTGCTTTGTCCGCAGTTATCGATGCGATGAACGGGCCGATGCTTTTTCTACTGTCAGCTGTAGGAAAGCCCAGGAGGTTTCTGTATTATCGCTCAAGGCTTCCTGTGAACCAGTCTAGAGCGGATTAAGCACGCGTTCAGACCACGGTCCACTGCTGCCGCGTGAATATCAGCAGAACCGTAGTGCCCGTTCTTTTCGTACCCTGTTTGTGGTCACGTGTTTTGTCCGCAGTTATCGATGCGATGAACGGGCCGATGCTTTTTCTACTGTCTGCCGGAGGACAGCCCAGGAGGTTTCTGTATTATCACTCAAGGCTTCCTGTGAACAAGTCTAGAGCGGGTTAAGCACGCGTTCAGACCACGGTCGACTGCTGCCGCGTGACTATCAGCCGAACCGTAGTGTCTGTTCTTTTCGTACCCTGTTTCTGTTCACGTGCTTTGTCCGCAGCTATCGATGCGATGAACAGGCCGATGCTTTTTCTACTCTCAGCCGGAGGACAGCCCAGGAGGTTTCTGTATTATCGCTCAAGTCTTCCTGTGAACAAGTCTATAGCGGGTTAAGTACACGTTCAGACCACGGTCCACTGCTGCCGGGTGAATATCAGCAGAACCGTAGTGCCCGTTCTTTTCGGACCCTGTTTCTGGTCACGTGCTTTGTCCGCAGTTATCGATGCGATGAACGGGCCGATGCTTTTTCTACTGTCAGCCGTAGGAAAGCCCATTAGGTTTCTGTATTATCGCTCAAGGCTTCCTGTGAACAAGTCTAGAGCGGGTTAAGCACGCGTTCAGACCACGGTCCACTGGTGCCGCGTGAATATCAGCAGACCCGTAGTGCCCGTTCTTTTTGTACCTTGTTTCTGGTCACGTGCTTTGTCCGCAGTTATCGATGCGACGAACGGGCCGATGCTTTTTCTACTGTCAGCCGGAGGACAGCCCAGGAGGTTTCTGTATTATCGCTCAAGGCTTCCTGTGAACAAGTCTAGAGCGGGTTAAGCATGCGTTCAGACCACGGTCCACTGCTGCCGCGTGAATATCAGCAGAACCGTAGTGCCCGTTCTTTTCGTACCTTGTTTCTGGTCACGTGCTTTGTCCGCAGTTATCGATGCGATGAACGGGCCGATGCTTTTTCTACTGTCAGCCGGAGGACAGCCCAGGAGGTTTCTGTATTATCGCTCAAGGCTTCCTGTGAACAAGTCTAGAGCGGATTAAGCACGCGTTCAGACCACGGTCCAGTGCTGCCGCGTGATTATCAGCCGAACCGTAGTGCCCGTTCTTTTCGTACCCTGTTTCTGGTCACGTGCTTTGTTCGCAGTTATCGATGTGATGAACGGCCTGATGCTTTTTCTACTGTCAGCCGGAGGACAGCCCAGGAGGTTTCTGTATTATCGCGAAGGCTTCCTGTGAACAAGTCTAGAGCGGGTTAAGCAGGCGTTCAGACCACGGTCCACTGCTGCCGCGTGAATATCAGCCGAACCGTAGTGCACGTTCTTTTCGTACCCTGTTTCTGGTCACGTGCTTTGTCCGCAGTTATTGATGTGATGAACGGCCTGATGCTTTTTCTATTGTCTGCCGGAGGACAGCCCAGGAGGTTTCTGTATTATCACACAAGGCTTCCTGTGAACAAGTCTAGAGCGGGTTAAGCACGCGTTCTGACCACGGTCCAATGCTGCCGCGTGAATATCAGCAGAACCGTAGTGCCCGTTTTTTTCGTACTCTGTTTCTGTTCACGTGCTTTGTCCGCAGTTATCGATGCGATGAACAGGCCGATGCTTTTTCTACTCTGAGCCGGTCACGTGAGCCGGAGGACAGCCCAGGAGGTTTCTGTATTATCGCTCAAGTCTTCCTGTGAACAAGTCTATAGCGGATTAAGTACGCGTTCAGACCACGGTCCACTGCTGCCGCGTGAATATCAGCAAAACCGTAGTGCCCGTTCTTTTTGTACCCTGTTTCTGGTAACGTGCTTTCAACAGGGTGAGTTGTTGGGCTAGTTGGTGTTCGGATTTTACAGGCGTATTTTTAGCGCAAAGGACGGGACGAGATACAGACAAGACGAGCACGGGCGCTTTGTCCGCAGTTATCGATGCGATGAACGGGCCGATGCTTTTTCTACTATACGCTGTAGGAAAGCCCAGGAGGTTTCTGTATTATCGCCCAAGGCTTCCTGTGAACAAGTCTAGAGCGGGTTAAGCATGCGTTCAGTCCACGGTCCACTGCTGCCGCGTGAATATCAGCCGAACCGTAGTGCCCGTTCTTTTCGTACCCTGTTTCTGTTCACGTGCTTTGTCCGCAGTTATCGATGCGATGAACAGGCCGATGCTTTTTCTACTCTAAGCCGGAGGACAGCCCAGGAGGTTTCTGTATTATCGCTCAAGTCTTCCTGTGATTAAGTCTATAGCGGGATAAGTACGCGTTCAGACCACGGTCCACTGCTGCCGCGTGAATATCAGCAGAACCGTAGTGCCCGTTCTTTTCGTACCCTGTTTCTGGTCACGTGCTTTGTCCGCAGTTATCGATGCGATGAACGGGCCGATGCTTTTTCTACTGTCAGCTGTAGGAAAGCCCAGGAGGTTTCTGCATTATCGCTCAAGGTTTCCTGTGAACAAGTCTAGAGCGGGTTAAGCACGCGTTCAGACCACGGTCCACTGCTGCCGCGTGAATATCAGCAGAACCGTAGTGCCCGTTCTTTTCGTACCTTGTTTCTGGTCACGTGCTTTGTCCGCAGTTATCGATGCGATGAACGGGCCGATGCTTTTTCTACTGTCAGCCGGAGGACAGCCCTGGAGGTTTCTGTATTATCGCTCAAGGCTTCCTGTGAACAAGTCTAGAGCGGGTTAAGCACGCGTTCAGACCACGCTCCACTGCTGCCGCGTGAATATCAGCACAACCGTAGTGCCCGTTCTTTTCGTACCCTGTTTGTTGTCACGTGCTTTGTCCGCAGTTATCGATGTGATGGACGGCCTGATGTTTTTTCTACTGTCAGCCGGAGGACAGCCTAGGAGGTTTCTGTATTATCGCGAAGGCTTCCTTTGAACAAGTCTAGAACGGGTTAAGCACGCGTTCAGACCGCGGTCCACAGCTGCCGCGTGAATATCAGCCGAACCGTAGTGCCCGTTCTTTTTGTACCCTGTTTGTGGTCACGTGCTTTGTCCGCTGTGTTATCGATGCGATGAACGGGCCGATGCTTTTTCTACTGTCAGCCGGAGGACAGCCCAGGAGGTTTCTGTATTATCGCTCAAGGCTTCCTGTGAACAAGTCTAGAGCGGGTTAAGCACGCGTTCAGACCACGGTCCACTGCTGCCGCGTGAATATCAGCCAAACCGTAGTGCCCGTTCTTTTCGTACCCTGTTTCTGGTCACGTGCTTTGTCCGCAGTTATCGATGCGATGAACGGGCCGATGCTTTTTCTACTATCAGCTGTAGGAAAGCCCAGGAGGTTTCTGTATTATCGCTCAAGGCTTCCTGTGAACAAGTCTAGAGCGGGTTAAGCATGCGTTCAGACCACGGTCCACTGCTGCCGCGTGAATATCAGCAGAACCGTAGTGCCCGTTCTTTTCGTACCTTGTTTCTGGTCACGTGCTTTGTCCGCAGTTATCGATGCGATGAACGGGCCGATGCTTTTTCTACTGTCAGCCGGAGGACAGCCCAGGAGGTTTCTGTATTATCGCTCAAGGCTTCCTGTGAACAAGTCTAGAGCGGATTAAGCACGCGTTCAGACCACGGTCCAGTGCTGCCGCGTGATTATCAGCCGAACCGTAGTGCCCGTTCTTTTCGTACCCTGTTTCTGGTCACGTGCTTTGTTCGCAGTTATCGATGTGATGAACGGCCTGATGCTTTTCCTACTGTCAGCCGGAGGACAGCCCAGGAGGTTTCTGTATTATCGCGAAGGCTTCCTGTGAACAAGTCTAGAGCGGGTCAAGCAGGCGTTCAGACCACGGTCCACTGCTCCCGCGTGAATATCAGCCGAACCGTAGTGCACGTTCTTTTCGTACCCTGTTTCTGGTCACGTGCTTTGTCCGCAGTTATCGATGCGATGAACGGGCCGATGCTTTTTCTACTGTCAGCTGTAGGAAAGCCCAGGAGGTTTCTGTATTATCGCTCAAGGCTTCCTGTGAACAAGTCTAGAGCGGGTTAAGCACGCGTTCAGACCACGGTCCACTGCTGCCGCGTGAATATCAGCAGAACCGTAGTGTCCGTTCTTTTCGTACCTCGTTTCTGGTCACGTGCTTTGTCCGCAGTTACCGATGCGATGAACGGGCCGATGCTTTTTCTACTGTCAGCCGGAGGACAGCCCAGGAGGTTTCTGTATTATCGCTCAAGGCTTCCTGTGAACAAGTCTACAGCGGATTAAGCACGCGTTCAGACCACGGTGCACTGCTGCCGCGTGATTATCAGCCGAGCCGTTGTGCCTGTTGTTTTCGTACCCTGTTTGTGGTCACGTGCTTTGTCCGCAGTTATCGATGCGATGAACAGGCCGATACTTTTTCTACTCTCAGCCAGAGGACAGCCCAGGAGGTTTATGTATTATCGCTCAAGTCTTCCTGTGAACAAGTCTGAAGCAGGTTAAGTACGCGTTCAGACCACTGTCCACTGCTGCCGCGTGAATATCAGCAGAACCGTAGTGCCCGTTCTTTTCGTACCCTGTTTCTGGTCACGTGCTTTGTCCGCAGTTATCGATGCGTAGAACGGGCCGATGCTTTTTCTACTGTCAGCTGTAGGAAAGCCCAGGAGGTTTCTCTATTATCGCTCAAGGCTTCCTGTGAACAAGTTTAGAGCGGGTTAAGCACGCGTTCAGACCACGGTCCACTGCTGCCGCGTGAATATCAGCAGAACCGTAGTGCCCGTTCTTTTCGTACCCTGTTTCTGGTCACGTGTTTTGTCCGCAGTTATCGATGCGATGAACGGGCCGATGCTTTTTCTACTGTCTTCCGGAGGACAGCCCAGGAGGTTTCTGTATATTCGCTCAAGGCTTCCTGTGAACAAGTCTAGTGCGGATTAAGCACGCGTTCAGACCACGGTCCACTGCTGCCGCGTGATTATCAGCCGAACCGTAGTGCCCGTTCTTTTCGTACCCTGTTTGTGGTCACGTGTTTTGTCCGCAGTTATCGATGCGATGAACGGGCCGATGCTTTTTCTACTGTCTGCCGGAGGACAGCCCAGGAGGTTTCTGTATTATCACTCAAGGCTTCCTGTGAACAAGTCTAGAGCGGGTTAAGCACGCGTTCAGACCACGGTCGACTGCTGCCGCGTGACTATCAGCCGAACCGTAGTGTCCGTTCTTTTCGTACCCTGTTTCTGTTCACGTGCTTTGTCCGCAGTTATCGATGCGATGAACAGGCCGATGCTTTTTCTACTCTCAGCCGGAGGACAGCCCAGGAGGTTTCTGTATTATCGCTCAAGTCTTCCTGTGAACAAGTCTATAGCGGGTTAAGTACACGTTCAGACCACGGTCCACTGCTGCCGGGTGAATATCAGCAGAACCGTAGTGCCCGTTCTTTTCGGACCCTGTTTCTGGTCACGTGCTTTGTCCGCAGTTATCGATGCGATGAACGGGCCGATGCTTTTTCTACTGTCAGCTGTAGGAAAGCCCATTAGGTTTCTGTATTATCGCTCAAGGCTTCCTGTGAACAAGTCTAGAGCGGGTTAAGCACGCGTTCAGACCACGGTCCACTGGTGCCGCGTGAATATCAGCAGAACCGTAGTGCCCGTTCTTTTTGTACCTTGTTTCTGGTCACGTGCTTTGTCCGCAGTTACCGATGCGACGAACGGGCCGATGCTTTTTCTACTGTCAGCCGGAGGACAGCCCAGGAGGTTTCTGTATTATCGCTCAAGGCTTCCTGTGAACAAGTCTAGAGCGGGTTAAGCACGCGTTCAGTTCACGGTCCACTGCTGCCGCGTGAATATCAGCAGAACCGTAGTGCCCGTTCTTTTCGTACCCGGTTTGTTGTCACGTGCTTTGTCCGCAGTTATCGATGTGATGAACGGCCTGATGTTTTTTCTACTGTCAGCCGGAGGACAGCCTAGGAGGTTTCTGTATTATCGCGAAGGCTTCCTTTGAACAAGCCTAGAACGGGTTAAGCACGCGTTCAGACCACGGTCCACTGGTGCCGCGTGAATATCAGCAGAAACGTAGTGCCCGTTCTTTTCGTACCCTGTTTGTTGTCACGTGCTTTGTCCGCAGTTATCGATGTGATGAACGGTCTGATGTTTTTTCTGTTGTCAGCCGGAGGACAGCCCAGGAGGTTTCTGTATTATCGCTCAAGGCTTCCTCTGAACAAGTCTAGAGCGGGTTAAGCACGCGTTCAGACCACGGTCCATTGCTGCCGCGTGAATATCAGCAGAACCGTAGTGCCCGTTCTTTTCGTACCCTGTTTGTTGTCACGTGCTTTGTTCGCAGTTATCGATGTGATGAACGGGCTGATGTTTTTTCTACTGTCAGCCGGAGGACAGCCTAGGAGGTTTCTGTATTATTCGAAGGCTTCCTTTGAACAAGTTTAGAACGGGTTAAGCACGCGTTCAGACCACGGTCCACTGCTGCCGCGTGAATATCAGCAGAACCGTAGCGCCCGTTCTTTTCGTACCCTGTTTCTGGTCACGTGCTTTGTCCGCAGTTATCGATGCGATGAACGGGGCGATGCTTTTTCTACTGTCTGCCGGAGGACAGCCCAGGAGGTTTCTGTATTATCACTCAAGGCTTCCTGTGAACAAGTCTAGAGCGGGTTAAGCACGCGTTCAGACCACGGTCCACTGCTGCCGCGTGAATATCAGCAGAACCGTAGTGCCCGTTCTTTTCGTACCCGGTTTGTTGTCACGTGCTTTGTCCGCAGTTATCGATGTGATGAACGGCCTGATGTTTTTTCTACTGTCAGCCGGAGGACAGCCTAGGAGGTTTCTGTATTATCGCGAAGGCTTCCTGTGAACAAGTCTAGAGCGGGTTAAGCACGCGTTCAGACCACGGTCCACTGCTGCCGCGTGAATATCAGCCGAACCATAGTGCCCGTGCTTTTCGTACCCTGTTTCTGGTCACGTGCTTTGTTCGCAGTTATCGATGTGATGAACGGCCTGATGCTTTTTCTACTGTCAGCCGGAGGACAGCCCAGGAGGTTTCTGTATTATCGCGAAGGCTTCCTCTGAACAAGTCTAGAGCGGGTTAAGCACGCGTTCAGACCACGGTCCACTGCTGCCGCGTGAATATCAGCCGAACCGTAGTGCCCGTTCTTTTCGTACCCTGTTTCTGGTCACGTGCTTTGTCCGCAGTTATCGATGTGATGAACGGCCTGATGCTTTTTCTACTGTCTGCCGGAGGACAGCCCAGGAGGTTTCTGTATTATCACTCAAGGCTTCCTGTGAACAAGTCTAGAGCGGGTTAAGCACGCGTTCTGACCACGGTCCAATGCTGCCGCGTGAATATCAGCAGAACCGTAGTGCCCGTTTTTTTCGTACCCTGTTTCTGTTCACGTGCTTTGTCCGCAGTTATCGATGCGATGAACAGGCCGATGCCTTTTCTACTCTGAGCCAGAGGACAGCCCTGGAGGTTTCTGTATTAACGCTCAAGTCTTCCTGTGAACAAGTCTATAGCGGGTTAAGTACGCGTTCAGACCACGGTCCACTGCTGCCGCGTGAATATCAGCAGAACCGTAGTGCCCGTTCTTTTCGTACCCTGTTTCTGGTCACGTGCTTTGTCCGCAGTTATCGATGCGATGAACGGGCCGATGCTTTTTTTACTGTCAGCCGGAGGACAGCCCAGGAGGTTTCTGTATTATCGCTCAAGGCTTCCTGTGAACAAGTCTAGAGCGGATTAAGCTCGCGTTCAGACCACGGTCCACTGCTGCCGCGTGATTATCAGCCGAACCGTAGTGCCCGTTCTTTTCGTACCCTGTTTGTGGTCACGTGCTTTGTCCGCAGTTATCGATGTGATGAACGGGCCGATGCTTTTTCTAATCTCAGCCGGAGGACAGCCCAGGAGGTTTCTGTATTATCGCTCAAGGCTTCCTGTGAGCAAGTCTTGAGCGGATTAAGCTCGCGTTCAGACCACGGTCCACTGCTGCCGCGTGATTATCAGCCGAACCGTAGTGCCCGTTCTTTTCGTACCCTGTTTGTGGTCACGTGCTTTGTCCGCAGTTATTCATGTGATGAGCGGGCCGATGCTTTTTCTACTGTCAGCCGGAGGACAGCCCAGGAGGTTTCTGTATTATCGCTCAAGGCTTCCTGTGAACAAGTCTAGAGCGGGTTAAGCACGCGTTCAGACAACGGTCCATTGCTGCCGCGTGAATATCAGCTGAACCGTAGTGCCCGTTCTTTTCGTACCCTGTTTGTGGTCACGTGTTTTGTCCGCAGTTATCGATGCGATGAACGGGCCGATGCTTTTTCTACTGTCAGCCGGAGGACAGCCCAGGAGGTTTCTGTATTATCACTCAAGGCTTCCTGTGAACAAGTCTAGTGAGGATTAAGCACGCGTTCAGACCACGGTCCACTGCTGCCGCGTGATTATCAGCCGAACCGTAGTGCCCGTGCTTTTCGTACCCTGTTTGTGGTCACGTGTTTTGTCCGCAGTTATCGATGCGATGAACGGGCCGATGCTTTTTCTACTGTCTACCGGAGGACAGCCCAGGAGGTTTCTTTATTATCACTCAAGGCTTCCTGTGAACAAGTCTAGAGCGGGTTAAGCACGCGTTCAGACCACGGTCTACTGCTGCCGCGTGATTATCAGCCGAACCGTAGTGCCCGTTCTTTTCGTACACTGTTTCTGTTCACGTGCTTTGTCCGCAGATATCGATGCGATGAACAGGCCGATGCTTTTTCTACTGTCAGCCGGAGGACAGCCTAGGAGGTTTCTGTATTATCGCGAAGGCTTCCTTTGAACAAGTCTAGTACGGGTTAAGCACTCGTTCAGACCACGGTCCACTGCTGCCGCGTGAATATCAGCTGAACCGTAGTGCCCGTTCTTTTCGTACCCTGTTTGTTGTCACGTGCTTTGTCCGCAGTTATCGATGTGATGAACGGCCTGGTGCTTTTTCTACTGTCAGCCGGAGGACAGCCTAGGAGGTTTCGGTATTATCGCGAAGGCTTCCTGTGAACAAGTCTAGAGCGGGTTAAGCACGCGTTGAGACCATGGTCCACTGCTGCCGCGTGAATATCAGCCGAACCGTATTGCCCGTTCTTTTCGTACCGTTTGTGGACACGTGCTTTGTCCGCAGTTATCGATGCGATGAACGGGCCGATGCTTTTTCTACTGTCAGCCGGAGGACAGCCCAGGAGGTTTCTGTATTATCGCTCAAGTCTTCCTGTGAACAAGTCTATAGCGGGTTAAGTACGCGTTCAAACCACGGTCCACTGCTGCCGCGTGAATATCAGCAGAACCGTAGTGCCCGTTCTTTTCGGACCCTGTTTCTGGTCACGTGCTTTGTCCGCAGTTATCGATGCGATGAACGGGCCGATGCTTTTTCTACTGTCAGCTGTAGGAAAGCCCATTAGGTTTCTGTATTATCGCTCAAGGCTTCCTGTGAACAAGTCTAGAGCGGGTTAAGCACGCGTTCAGACCACGGTCCACTGGTGCCGCGTGAATATCAGCAGAACCGTAGTGCCTGTTCTTTTCGTACCTTGTTTCTGGTCACGTGCTTTGTCCGCAGTTATCGATGCTATGAACGGGCCGATGCTTTTTCTACTGTCAGCCGGAGGACAGCCCAGGAGGTTTCTGTATTATCGCTCAAGGCTTCCTGTGAACAAGTCTAGAGCGGGTTAAGCACGCGTTCAGACCACGGTCCACTGCTGCCGCGTGAATATCAGCCAAACCGTAGTGCCCGTTCTTTTCGTACCCTGTTTCTGGTCACGTGCTTTGTCCGCAGTTATCGATGCGATGAACGGGCCGATGCTTTTTCTACTATCAGCTGTAGGAAAGCCCAGGAGGTTTCTGTATTATCGCTCAAGGCTTCCTGTGAACAAGTCTAGAGCGGGTTAAGCATGCGTTCAGACCACGGTCCACTGCTGCCGCGTGAATATCAGCAGAACCGTAGTGCCCGTTCTTTTCGTACCTTGTTTCTGGTCACGGGCTTTGTCCGCAGTTATCGATGCGATGAACGGGCCGATGCTTTTTCTACTGTCAGCCGGAGGACAGCCCAGGAGGTTTCTGTATTATCGCTCAAGGCTTCCTGTGAACAAGTCTAGAGCGGATTAAGCACGCGTTCAGACCACGGTCCAGTGCTGCCGCGTGATTATCAGCCGAACCGTAGTGCCCGTTCTTTTCGTACCCTGTTTGTGGTCACGTGTTTTGTCCGCAGTTATCGATGCGATGAACGGGCCGATGCTTTTTCTACTGTCTGCCGGAGGACAGCCCAGGAGGTTTCTTTATTATCACTCAAGGCTTCCTGTGAACAAGTCTAGAGCGGGTTAAGCACGCGTTCAGACCACGGTCTACTGCTGCCGCGTGATTATCAGCCGAACCGTAGTGCCCGTTCTTTTCGTACACTGTTTCTGTTCACGTGCTTTGTCCGCAGATATCGATGCGATGAACAGGCCGATGCTTTTTCTACTGTCAGCCGGAGGACAGCCTAGGAGGTTTCTGTATTATCGCGAAGGCTTCCTTTGAACAAGTCTAGAACGGGTTAAGCACTCGTTCAGACCACGGTCCACTGCTGCCGCGTGAATATCAGCTGAACCGTAGTGCCCGTTCTTTTCGTACCCTGTTTGTTGTCACGTGCTTTGTCCGCAGTTATCGATATGATGAACGGCCTGGTGCTTTTTCTACTGTCAGCCGGAGGACAGCCTAGGAGGTTTCTGTATTATCGCGAAGGCTTCCTGTGAACAAGTCTAGAGCGGGTTAAGCACGCGTTGAGACCATGGTCCACTGCTGCCGCGTGAATATCAGCCGAACCGTAGTGCCCGTTCTTTTCGTACCGTTTGTGGACACGTGCTTTGTCCGCAGTTATCAATGCGATGAACGGGCCGATGCTTTTTCTACTGTCAGCCGGAGGACAGCCCAGGAGGTTTCTGTATTATCGCTCAAGTCTTCCTGTGAACAAGTCTATAGCGGGTTCAGTACGCGTTCAAACCACGGTCCACTGCTGCCGCGTGAATATCAGCAGAACCGTAGTGCCCGTTCTTTTCGGACCCTGTTTCTGGTCACGTGCTTTGTCCGCAGTTATCGATGCGATGAACGGGCCGATGCTTTTTCTACTGTCAGCTGTAGGAAAGCCCATTAGGTTTCTGTATTATCGCTCAAGGCTTCCTGTGAACAAGTCTAGAGCGGGTTAAGCACGCGTTCAGACCACGGTCCACTGGTGCCGCGTGAATATCAGCAGAACCGTAGTGCCTGTTCTTTTCGTACCTTGTTTCTGGTCACGTGCTTTGTCCGCAGTTATCGATGCGATGAACGGGCCGATGCTTTTTCTACTGTCAGCCGGAGGACAGCCCAGGAGGTTTCTCTATTATCGCTCAAGGCTTCCTGTGAACAAGTCTAGAGCGGGTTAAGCACGCGTTCAGACCACGGTCCACTGCTGCCGCGTGAATATCAGCCAAACCGTAGTGCCCGTTCTTTTCGTACCCTGTTTCTGGTCACGTGCTTTGTCCGCAGTTATCGATGCGATGAACGGGCCGATGCTTTTTCTACTATCAGCTGTAGGAAAGCCCAGGAGGTTTCTGTATTATCGCTCAAGGCTTCCTGTGAACAAGTCTAGAGCGGGTTAAGCATGCGTTCAGACCACGGTCCACTGCTGCCGCGTGAATATCAGCAGAACCGTAGTGCCCGTTCTTTTCGTACCTTGTTTCTGGTCACGTGCTTTGTCCGCAGTTATCGATGCGATGAACGGGCCGATGCTTTTTCTACTGTCAGCCGGAGGACAGCCCAGGAGGTTTCTGTATTATCGCTCAAGGCTTCCTGTGAACAAGTCTAGAGCGGATTAAGCACGCGTTCAGACCACGGTCCAGTGCTGCCGCGTGATTATCAGCCGAACCGTAGTGCCCGTTCTTTTCGTACCCTGTTTCTGGTCACGTGCTTTGTTCGCAGTTATCGATGTGATGAACGGCCTGATGCTTTTGCTACTGTCAGCCGGAGGACAGCCCAGGAGGTTTCTGTATTATCGCGAAGGCTTCCTGTGAACAAGTCTAGAGCGGGTTAAGCAGGCGTTCAGACCACGGTCCACTGCTGCCGCGTGAATATCAGCCGAACCGTAGTGCACGTTCTTTTCGTACCCTGTTTCTGGTCACGTGCTTTGTCCGCAGTTATCGATGTGATGAACGGCCTGATGCTTTTTCTATTGTCTGCCGGAGGACAGCCCAGGAGGTTTCTGTATTATCACTCAAGGCTTCCTGTGAACAAGTCTAGAGCGGGTTAAGCACGCGTTCAGACCACGCTCCACTGCTGCCGCATGAATATCAGCACAACCGTAGTGCCCGTTCTTTTCGTACCCTGTTTGTTGTCACGTGCTTTGTCCGCAGTTATCGATGTGATGAACGGCCTGATGTTTTTTCTACTGTCAGCCGGAGGACAGCCTAGGAGGTTTCTGTATTATCGCGAAGGCTTCCTTTGAACAAGTCTAGAACGGGTTAAGCACGCGTTCAGACCGCGGTCCACAGCTGCCGCGTGAATATCAGCCGAACCGTAGTGCCCGTTCTTTTTGTACCCTGTTTGTGGTCACGTGCTTTGTCCGCTGTTATCGATGCGATGAACGGGCCGATGCTTTTTCTACTGTCAGCCGGAGGACAGCCCAGGAGGTTTCTGTATTATCGCTCAAGGCTTCCTGTGAACAAGTCTAGAGCGGGTTAAGCACGCGTTCAGACCACGGTCCACTGCTGCCGCGTGAATATCAGCCAAACCGTAGTGCCCGTTCTTTTCGTACCCTGTTTCTGGTCACGTGCTTTGTCCGCAGTTATCGATGCGATGAACGGGCCGATGCTTTTTCTACTATACGCTGTAGGAAAGCCCAGGAGGTTTCTGTATTATCGCCCAAGGCTTCCTGTGAACAAGTCTAGAGCGGGTTAAGCATGCGTTCAGACCACGGTCCACAGCTGCCGCGTGAATATCAGCAGAACCGTAGTGCCCGTTCTTTTCGTACCTTGTTTCTGGTCACGTGCTTTGTCCGTAGTTATCGATGCAATGAATGGGCCGATGCTTTTTCTACTGTCAGCCGGAGGACAGCCCAGGAGGTTTCTGTATTATCCCTCAAGGCTTCCTGTGAACAAGTCTAGAGCGGATTAAGCACGCGTTCAGACCACGGTCCAGTGCTGCCGCGTGATTATCAGCCGAACCGTAGTGCCCGTTCTTTTCGTACCCTGTTTGTGGTCACGTGTTTTGTCCGCAGTTATCGATGCGATGAACGGGCCGATGCTTTTTCTACTGTCAGCCGGAGGACAGCCTAGGAGGTTTCTGTATTATCGCGAAGGCTTCCTTTGAACAAGTCTAGAACGGGTTAAGCACGCGTTCAGACCGCGGTCCACTGCTGCCGCGTGAATATCAGCCGAACCGTAGTGCCCGTTCTTTTCGTACCCTGTTTGTGGTCACGTGCTTTGTCCGCAGTTATCGATTTGATGAACGGCCTGATGCTCTTTCCACTGTCAGCCCGAGGACAGCCCAGGAGGTTTCTTTATTATCGCTCAAGGCTTCCTGTGAACAAGTCTAGAGCGGGTTAAGCACGCGTTCAGACCACGGTCCACTGCTGCCGCGTGATTATCAGCCGAACCGTAGTGCCCGTTCTTTTCGTACCCTGTTTCTGTTCACGTGCTTTGTCCGCAGTTATCGATGCGATGAACAGGCCGATGCTTTTTCTACTCTAAGCCGGAGGACAGCCCAGGAGGTTTCTGTATTATCGCTCAAGTCTTCCTGTGAACAAGTCTATAGCGGGTTAAGTACGCGTTCAGACCACGGTCCACTGCTGCCGCGTGAATATCAGCAGAACCATAGTGCCCGTTCTTTTCGTACCCTGTTTCTGGTCACGTGCTTTGTCCGCAGTTATCGATGCGATGAACGGGCCGATGCTTTTTCTACTGTCAGCTGTAGGAAAGCCCAGGAGGTTTCTGTATTATCGCTCAAGGTTTCCTGTGAACAAGTCTAGAGCGGGTTAAGCACGCGTTCAGACCACGGTCCACTGCTGCCGCGTGAATATCAGCAGAACCGTAGTGCCCGTTCTTTACGTACCTTGTTTCTGGTCACGTGCTTTGTCCGCAGTTATCGATGCGATGAACGGGCCGATGCTTTTTCTACTGTCAGCCGGAGGACAGCCCTGGAGGTTTCTGTATTATCGCTCAAGGCTTCCTGTGAACAAGTCTAGAGCGGGTTAAGCACGCGTTCAGACCACGCTCCACTGCTGCCGCGTGAATATCAGCACAACCGTAGTGCCCGTTCTTTTCGTACCCTGTTTGTTGTCACGTGCTTTGTCCGCAGTTATCGATGTGATGAACGGCCTGATGTTTTTTCTACTGTCAGCCGGAGGACAGCCCAGGAGGTTTCTGTATTATCGCTCAAGGCTTCCTGTGAACAAGTCTGGAGCGGGTTAAGCACGCGTTCAGACCACGGTCCACTGCTGCCGCGTGAATATCAGCCAAACCGTAGTGCCCGTTCTTTTTGTACCCTGTTTCTGGTCACGTGCTTTGTCCGCAGTTATCGATGTGATGAACGGCCTGATGCTTTTTCTACTGTCTGCCGGACGACAGCCCAGGAGGTTTCTGTATTATCACTCAAGGCTTTCTGTGAACAAGTCTAGAGCGGGTTAAGCACGCGTTCTGACCACGGTCCAATGCTGCCGCGTGAATATCAAGCAGAACCGTTGTGCCCGTTTTTTTCGTACCCTGTTTCTGGTCACGTGCTTTGTCCGCAGTTATCGATGCGATGAACGGGCCGATGCTTTTTCTACTGTCATCCGGAGGACAGCCCAGGAGGTTTCTGTATTATCGCTCAAGGCTTCCTGTGAACAAGTCTAGAGCGGGTTAAGCACGCGTTCAGACCACGGTGCACTGCTGCCGCGTGATTATCAGCCGAGCCGTAGTGCCTGTTCTTTTCGTACCCTGTTTGTGGTCACGTGCTTTGTCCGCAGTTATCGATGCGATGAACAGGCCGATACTTTTTCTACTCTCAGCCAGAGGACAGCCCAGGAGGTTTCTGTATTATCGCTCAAGTCTTCCTGTGAACAAGTCTATAGCAGGTTAAGTGCGCGTTCAGACCACTGTCCACTGCTGCCGCGTGAATATCAGCAGAACCGTAGTGCCCGTGCTTTTCGTACCCTGTGTCTGGTGACGTGCGTTGTCCGCAGTTATCGATGCGATGAACGGGCCGATGCTTTTTCTACTGTAAGCTGTAGGAAAGCCCAGGAGGTTTCTCTATTATCGCTCAAGGCTTCCTGTGAACAAGTTGAGAGCGGGTTAAGCACGCGTTCAGACCACGGTCCACTGCTGCCGCGTGAATATCAGCAGAACCGTAGTGCCCGTTCTTTTCGTACCCTGTTTCTGGTCACGTGCTTTGTCCGCAGTTATCGATGCGATGAACGGGCCGATGCTTTTTCTACTGTCATCCGGAGGACAGCCCAGGAGGTTTCTGTATTATCGCTCAAGGCTTCCTGTGAACAAGTCTAGAGCGGGTTAAGCACGCGTTCAGACCACGGTCCACTGCTGCCGCGTGAATATAGGCCGAACCGTAGTGCCCGTTCTTTTCGTACCCTGTTTCTGGTCACGTGCTTTGTTCGCAGTTATCGATGTGATGAACGGCCTGATGCTTTTTCTACTGTCATCCAGAGGACAGCCCTGGAGGTTTCTGCATTATTGCGAAGGCTTCCTGTGAACAAGTGTTGAGCGGGTTAAGCACGCATTCAGACCACGGTCCACTGCTGCCGCGTGAATATCAGCAGAACCGTAGTGCCCGTTCTTTTCGTACCCTGTTTCTGGTCACGTGCTTTGTCCGCAGTTATCGATGCGATGAACGGGCCGATGCTTTTTCTACTGTCAGCTGTAGGAAAGCCCAGGAGGTTTCTGTATTATCGCTCAAGGCTTCCTGTGAACAAGTCTAGAGCGGGTTAAGCACGCGTTCAGACCACGGTCCACTGCTGCCGCGTGAATATCAGCAGAACCGTAGTGTCCGTTCTTTTCGTACCTCGTTTCTGGTCACGTGCTTTGTCCGCAGTTACCGATGCGATGAACGGGCCGATGCTTTTTCTAATGTCAGCCGGAGGACAGCCCAGGAGGTTTCTGTATTATCGCTCAAGGCTTCCTGTGAACAAGTCTACAGCGGATTAAGCACGCGTTCAGACCACGGTGCACTGCTGCCGCGTGATTATCAGCCGAGCCGTTGTGCCTGTTCTTTTCGTACCCTGTTTGTGGTCACGTGCTTTGTCCGCAGTTATCGATGCAATGAACAGGCCGATACTTTTTCTACTCTCAGCCAGAGGACAGCCCAGGAGGTTTATGTATTATCGCTCAAGTCTTCCTGTGAACAAGTCTGTAGCAGGTTAAGTACGCGTTCAGACCACTGTCCACTGCTGCCGCGTGAATATCAGCAGAACCGTAGTGCCCGTTCTTTTCGTACCCTGTTTCTGGTCACGTGCTTTGTCCGCAGTTATCGATGCGTAGAACGGGCCGATGCTTTTTCTACTGTCAGCTGTAGGAAAGCCCAGGAGGTTTCTCTATTATCGCTCAAGGCTTCCTGTGAACAAGTTTAGAGCGGGTTAAGCACGCGTTCAGACCACGGTCCACTGCTGCCGCGTGAATATCAGCAGAACCGTAGTGCCCGTTCTTTTCGTACCCTGTTTCTGGTCACGTGTTTTGTCCGCAGTTATCGATGCGATGAACGGGCCGATGCTTTTTCTACTGTCTTCCGGAGGACAGCCCAGGAGGTTTCTGTATAATCGCTCAAGGCTTCCTGTGAACAAGTCTAGTGCGGATTAAGCACGCGTTCAGACCACGGTCCACTGCTGCCGCGTGATTATCAGCCGAACCGTAGTGCCCGTTCTTTTCGTACCCTGTTTGTGGTCACGTGTTTTGTCCGCAGTTATCGATGCGATGAACGGGCCGATGCTTTTTCTACTGTCTGCCGGAGGACAGCCCAGGAGGTTTCTGTATTATCACTCAAGGCTTCCTGTGAACAAGTCTAGAGCGGGTTAAGCACGCGTTCAGACCACGGTCGACTGCTGCCGCGTGACTATCAGCCGAACCGTAGTGTCCGTTCTTTTCGTACCCTGTTTCTGTTCACGTGCTTTGTCCGCAGTTATCGATGCGATGAACAGGCCGATGCTTTTTCTACTCTCAGCCGGAGGACAGCCCAGGAGGTTTCTGTATTATCGCTCAAGTCTTCCTGTGAACAAGTCTATAGCGGGTTAAGTACACGTTCAGACCACGGTCCACTGCTGCCGGGTGAATATCAGCAGAACCGTAGTGCCCGTTCTTTTCGGACCCTGTTTCTGGTCACGTGCTTTGTCCGCAGTTATCGATGCGATGAACGGGCCGATGCTTTTTTTACTGTCAGCTGTAGGAAAGCCCATTAGGTTTCTGTATTATCGCTCAAGGCTTCCTGTGAACAAGTCTAGAGCGGGTTAAGCACGCGTTCAGACCACGGTCCACTGGTGCCGCGTGAATATCAGCAGAACCGTAGTGCCCGTTCTTTTTGTACCTTGTTTCTGGTCACGTGCTTTGTCCGCAGTTATCGATGCGACGAACGGGCCGATGCTTTTTCTACTGTCAGCCGGAGGACAGCCCAGGAGGTTTCTGTATTATCGCTCAAGGCTTCCTGTGAACAAGTCTAGAGCGGGTTAAGCACGCGTTCAGACCACGGTCCACTGCTGCCGCGTGAATATCAGCAGAACCGTAGTGCCCGTTCTTTTCGTACCCGGTTTGTTGTCACGTGCTTTGTCCGCAGTTATCGATGTGATGAACGGCCTGATGGTTTTTCTACTGTCAGCCGGAGGACAGCCTAGGAGGTTTCTGTATTATCGCGAAGGCTTCCTTTGAACAAGTCTAGAACGGGTTAAGCACGCGTTCAGACCACGGTCCACTGGTGCCGCGTGAATATCAGCAGAAACGTAGTGCCCGTTCTTTTCGTACCCTGTTTGTTGTCACGTGCTTTGTCCGCAGTTATCGATGTGATGAACGGCCTGATGTTTTTTCTGTTGTCAGCCGGAGGACAGCCCAGGAGGTTTCTGTATTATCGCTCAAGGCTTCCTCTGAACAAGTCTAGAGCGGGTTAAGCACGCGTTCAGACCACGGTCCATTGCTGCCGCGTGAATATCAGCAGAAACGTAGTGCCCGTTCTTTTCGTACCCTGTTTGTTGTCACGTGCTTTGTCCGCAGTTATCGATGTGATGAACGGGCTGATGTTTTTTCTACTGTCAGCCGGAGGACAGCCTAGGAGGTTTCTGTATTATCGCGAAGGCTTCCTTTGAACAAGTTTAGAACGGGTTAAGCACGCGTTCAGACCACGGTCCACTGCTGCCGCGTGAATATCAGCAGAACCGTAGCGCCCGTTCTTTTCGTACCCTGTTTCTGGTCACGTGCTTTGTCCGCAGTTATCGATGCGATGAACAGGCCGATGCTTTTTCTACTCTCAGCCGGAGGACAGCCCAGGAGGTTTCTGTATTATCGCTCAAGGCTTCCTGTGAACAAGTCTAGAGCGGGTTAAGCACGCGTTCAGACCACGGTCCACTGCTGCCGCGTGAATATCAGCCGAACCATAGTGCCCGTGCTTTTCGTACCCTGTTTCCGGTCACGTGCTTTGTTCGCAGTTATCGATGTGATGAACGGCCTGATGCTTTTTCTACTGTCAGCCGGAGGACAGCCCAGGAGGTTTCTGTATTATCGCGAAGGCTTCCTCTGAACAAGTCTAGAGCGGGTTAAGCACGCGTTCAGACCACGGTCCACTGCTGCCGCGTGATTATCAGCCGAACCGTAGTGCCCGTTCTTTTCGTACCCTGTTTCTGGTCACGTGCTTTGTCCGCAGTTATCGATGTGATGAACAGCCTGATGCTTTTTCTACTGTCTGCCGGAGGACAGCCCAGGAGGTTTCTGTATTATCACTCAAGGCTTCCTGTGAACAAGTCTAGAGCGGGTTAAGCACGCGTTCTGACCACGGTCCAATGCTGCCGCGTGAATATCAGCAGAACCGTAGTGCCCGTTTCTTTCGTACCCTGTTTCTGTTCACGTGCTTTGTCCGCAGTTATCGATGCGATGAACAGGCCGATGCCTTTTCTACTCTGAGCCAGAGGACAGCCCTGGAGGTTTCTGTATTATCGCTCAAGTCTTCCTGTGAACAAGTCTATAGCGGGTTAAGTACGCGTTCAGACCACGGTCCACTGCTGCCGCGTGAATATCAGCAGAACCGTAGTGCCCGTTCTTTTCGTACCCTGTTTCTGGTCACGTGCTTTGTCCGCAGTTATCGATGCGATGAACGGGCCGATGCTTTTTCTACTGTCAGCTGTAGGAAAGCCCGGGAGGTTTCTGTATTATCGCTCAAGGCTTCCTGTGAACAAGTCTAGAGCTGGTTAAGCACGCGTTCAGACCACGGTCCACTGCTGCCGCGTGATTATCAGCCGAACCGTAGTGCCCGTTCTTTTCGTACCCTGTTTGTGGTCACGTGCTTTGTCCGCAGTTATCGATGCGATGAACGGGCCGATGCTTTTTCTACTGTCAGCCGGAGGACAGCCCAGGAGGTTTCTGTATTATCGCTCAAGGCTTCCTGTGAACAAGTCTAGAGCGGATTAAGCTCGCGTTCAGACCACGGTCCTCTGCTGCCGCGTGATTATCAGCCGAACCGTAGTGCCCGTTCTTTTCGTACCCTGTTTGTGGTCACGTGCTTTGTCCGCAGTTATCGATGTGATGAACGGGCCGATGCTTTTTCTAATGTCAGCCGGAGGACAGCCCAGGAGGTTTCTGTATTATCGCTCAAGGCTTCCTGTGAGCAAGTCTTGAGCGGATTAAGCTCGCGTTCAGACCACGGTCCACTGCTGCCGCGTCATTATCAGCCGAACCGTAGTGCCCGTTCTTTTCGTACCCTGTTTGTGGTCACGTGCTTTGTCCGCAGTTATTCATGTGATGAGCGGGCCGATGCTTTTTCTACTGTCAGCCGGAGGACAGCCCAGGAGGTTTCTGTATTATCGCTCAAGGCTTCCTGTGAACAAGTCTAGAGCGGGTTAAGCACGCGTTCAGACAACGGTCCATTGCTGCCGCGTGAATATCAGCTGAACCGTAGTGCCCGTTCTTTTTGTACCCTGTTTGTGGTCACGTGTTTTGTCCGCAGTTATCGATGCGATGAACGGGCCGATGCTTTTTCTACTGTCTGCCGGAGGACAGCCCAGGAGGTTTCTTTATTATCACTCAAGGCTTCCTGTGAACAAGTCTAGAGCGGGTTAAGCACGCGTTCAGACCACGGTCTACTGCTGCCGCGTGATTATCAGCCGAACCGTAGTGCCCGTTCTTTTCGTACACTGTTTCTGTTCACGTGCTTTGTCCGCAGATATCGATGCGATGAACAGGCCGATGCTTTTTCTACTGTCAGCCGGAGGACAGCCTTGGAGGTTTCTGTATTATCGCGAAGGCTTTCTTTGAACAAGTCTAGAACGGGTTAAGCACTCGTTCAGACCACGGTCCACTGCTGCCGCGTGAATATCAGCTGAACCGTAGTGCCCGTTCTTTTCGTACCCTGTTTGTTGTCACGTGCTTTGTCCGCAGTTATCGATGTGATGAACGGCCTGGTGCTTTTTCTACTGTCAGCCGGAGGACAGCCTAGGAGGTTTCTGTATTATCGCGAAGGCTTCCTGTGAACAAGTCTAGAGCGGGTTAAGCACGCGTTGAGACCATGGTCCACTGCTGCCGCGTGAATATCAGCCGAACCGTAGTGCCCGTTCTTTTCGTACCGTTTGTGGACACGTGCTTTGTCCGCAGTTATCGATGCGATGAACGGGCCGATGCTTTTTCTACTGTCAGCCGGAGGACAGCCCAGGAGGTTTCTGTATTATCGCTCAAGTCTTCCTGTGAACAAGTCTATAGCGGGTTAAGTACGCGTTCAAACCACGGTCCACTGCTGCCGCGTGAATATCAGCAGAACCGTAGTGCCCGTTCTTTTCGGACCCTGTTTCTGGTCACGTGCTTTGTCCGCAGTTATCGATGCGATGAACGGGCCGATGCTTTTTCTACTGTCAGCTGTAGGAAAGCCCATTAGGTTTCTGTATTATTGCTCAAGGCTTCCTGTGAACAAGTCTAGAGCGGGTTAAGCACGCGTTCAGACCACGGTCCACTGGTGCCGCGTGAATATCAGCAGAACCGTAGTGCCTGTTCTTTTCGTACCTTGTTTCTGGTCACGTGCTTTGTCCGCAGTTATCGATGCGATGAACGGGCCGATGCTTTTTCTACTGTCAGCCGGAGGACAGCCCAGGAGGTTTCTGTATTATCGCTCAAGGCTTCCTCTGAACAAGTCTAGAGCGGGTTAAGCACGCGTTCAGACCACGGTCCATTGCTGCCGCGTGAATATCAGCAGAACCGTAGTGCCCGTTCTTTTCGTACCCTGTTTGTTGTCACGTGCTTTGTCCGCAGTTATCGATGTGATGAACGGGCTGATGTTTTTTCTACTGTCAGCCGGAGGACAGCCTAGGAGGTTTCTGTATTATCGCGAAGGCTTCCTTTGAACAAGTTTAGAACGGGTTAAGCACGCGTTCAGACCACGGTCCACTGCTGCCGCGTGAATATCAGCAGAACCGTAGCGCCCGTTCTTTTCGTACCCTGTTTCTGGTCACGTGCTTTGTCCGCAGTTATCGATGCGATGAACGGGCCGATGCTTTTTCTACTGTCTGCCGGAGGACAGCCCAGGAGGTTTCTGTATTATCACTCAAGGCTTCCTGTGAACAAGTCTAGAGCGGGTTAAGCACGCGTTCAGACCACGGTCCACTGCTGCCGCGTGATTATCAGCCGAACCGTAGTGTCCGTTCTTTTCGTACTCTGTTTCTGTTCACGTGCTTTGTCCGCAGTTATCGATGCGATGAACAGGCCGATGCTTTTTCTACTCTCAGCCGGAGGACAGCCCAGGAGGTTTCTGTATTATCGCTCAAGGCTTCCTGTGAACAAGTCTAGAGCGGGTTAAGCACGCGTTCAGACCACTGTCCACTGCTGCCGCGTGAATATCAGCCGAACCATAGTGCCCGTGCTTTTCGTACCCTGTTTCTGGTCACGTGCTTTGTTCGCAGTTATCGATGTGATGAACGGCCTGATGCTTTTTCTACTGTCAGCCGGAGGACAGCCCAGGAGGTTTCTGTATTATCGCGAAGGCTTCCTCTGAACAAGTCTAGAGCGGGTTAAGCACGCGTTCAGACCACGGTCCACTGCTGCCGCGTGAATATCAGCCGAACCGCAGTGCCCGTTCTTTTCGTACCCTGTTTCTGGTCACGTGCTTTGTCCGCAGTTATTGATGTGATGAACGGCCTGATGCTTTTTCTACTGTCTGCCGGAGGACAGCCCAGGAGGTTTCTGTATTATCACTCAAGGCTTCCTGTGAACAAGTCTAGAGCGGGTTAAGCACGCGTTCTGACCACGGTCCAATGCTGCCGCGTGAATATCAGCAGAACCGTAGTGCCCGTTTTTTTCGTACCCTGTTTCTGTTCACGTGCTTTGTCCGCAGTTATCGATGCGATGAACAGGCCGATGCCTTTTCTACTCTGAGCCAGAGGACAGCCCTGGAGGTTTCTGTATAATCGCTCAAGTCTTCCTGTGAACAAGTCTATAGCGGGTTAAGTACGCGTTCAGACCACGGTCCACTGCTGCCGCGTGAATATCAGCAGAACCGTAGTGCCCGTTCTTTTCGTACCCTGTTTCTGGTCACGTGCTTTGTCCGCAGTTATCGATGCGATGAACGGGCCGATGCTTTTTCTACTGTCAGCTGTAGGAAAGCCCGGGAGGTTTCTGTATTATCGCTCAAGGCTTCCTGTGAACAAGTCTAGAGCTGGTTAAGCACGCGTTCAGACCACGGTCCACTGCTGCCGCGGGATTATCAGCCGAACCGTAGTGCCCGTTCTTTTCGTACCCTGTTTGTGGTCACGTGCTTTGTCCGCAGTTATCGATGCGATGAACGGGCCGATGCTTTTTCTACTGTCAGCCGGAGGACAGCCCAGGAGGTTTCTGTATTATCGCTCAAGGCTTCCTGTGAACAAGTCTAGAGCGGATTAAGCTCGCGTTCAGACCACGGTCCACTGCTGCCGCGTGATTATCAGCCGAACCGTAGTGCCCGTTCTTTTCGTACCCTGTTTGTGGTCACGTGCTTTGTCCGCAGTTATCGATGTGATGAACGGGCCGATGCTTTTTCTAATGTCAGCCGGAGGACAGCCCAGGAGGTTTCTGTATTATCGCTCAAGGCTTCCTCTGAGCAAGTCTTGAGCGGATTAAGCTCGCGTTCAGACCACGGTCCACTGCTGCCGCGTGATTATCAGCCGAACCGTAGTGCCCGTTCTTTTCGTACCCTCTTTGTGGTCACGTGCTTTGTCCGCAGTTATTCATGTGATGAGCGGGCCGATGCTTTTTCTACTGTCAGCCGGAGGACAGCCCAGGAGGTTTCTGTATTATCGCTCAAGGCTTCCTGTGAACAAGTCTAGAGTGGGTTAAGCACGCGTTCAGACAACGGTCCATTGCTGCCGCGTGAATATCAGCTGAACCGTAGTGCCCGTTCTTTTCGTACCCTGTTTGTGGTCACGTGTTTTGTCCGCAGTTATCGATGCGATGAACGGGCCGATGCTTTTTCTACTGTCTGCCGGAGGACAGCCCAGGAGGTTTCTTTATTATCACTCAAGGCTTCCTGTGAACAAGTCTAGAGCGGGTTAAGCACGCGTTCAGACCACGGTCTACTGCTGCCGCGTGATTATCAGCCGAACCGTAGTGCCCGTTCTTTTCGTACACTGTTTCTGTTCACGTGCTTTGTCCGCAGATATCGATGCGATGAACAGGCCGATGCTTTTTCTACTGTCAGCCGGAGGACAGCCTAGGAGGTTTCTGTATTATCGCGAAGGCTTCTTTTGAACAAGTCTAGAACGGGTTAAGCACTCGTTCAGACCACGGTCCACTGCTGCCGCGTGAATATCAGCTGAACCGTAGTGCCCGTTCTTTTCGGACCCTGTTTGTTGTCACGTGCTTTGTCCGCAGTTATCGATGTGATGAACGGCCTGGTGCTTTTTCTACTGTCAGCCGGAGGACAGCCTAGGAGGTTTCTGTATTATCGCGAAGGCTTCCTGTGAACAAGTCTAGAGCGGGTTAAGCACGCGTTGAGACCATGGTCCACTGCTGCCGCGTGAATATCAGCCGAACCGTAGTGCCCGTTCTTTTCGTACCGTTTGTGGACACGTGCTTTGTCCGCAGTTATCGATGCGATGAACGGGCCGATGCTTTTTCTACTGTCAGCCGGAGGACAGCCCAGGAGGTTTCTGTATTATCGCTCAAGTCTTCCTGTGAACAAGTCTATAGCGGGTTAAGTACGCGTTCAAACCACGGTAAACTGCTGCCGCGTGAATATCAGCAGAACCGTAGTGCCCGTTCTTTTCGGACCCTGTTTCTGGTCACGTGCTTTGTCCGCAGTTATCGATGCGATGAACGGGCCGATGCTTTTTCTACTGTCAGCTGTAGGAAAGCCCATTAGGTTTCTGTATTATCGCTCAAGGCTTCCTGTGAACAAGTCTAGAGCGGGTTAAGCACGCGTTCAGACCACGGTCCACTGGTGCCGCGTGAATATCAGCAGAACCGTAGTGCCTGTTCTTTTCGTACCTTGTTTCTGGTCACGTGCTTTGTCCGCAGTTATCGATGCGATGAACGGGCCGATGCTTTTTCTACTGTCAGCCGGAGGACAGCCCAGGAGGTTTCTGTATTATCGCTCAAGGCTTCCTCTGAACAAGTCTAGAGCGGGTTAAGCACGCGTTCAGACCACGGTTCATTGCTGCCGCGTGAATATCAGCAGAACCGTAGTGCCCGTTCTTTTCGTACCCTGTTTGTTGTCACGTGCTTTGTCCGCAGTTATCGATGTGATGAACGGGCTGATGTTTTTTCTACTGTCAGCCGGAGGACAGCCTAGGAGGTTTCTGTATTATCGCGAAGGCTTCCTTTGAACAAGTTTAGAACGGGTTAAGCACGCGTTCAGACCACGGTCCACTGCTGCCGCGTGAATATCAGCAGAACCGTAGCGCCCGTTCTTTTCGTACCCTGTTTCTGGTCACGTGCTTTGTCCGCAGTTATCGATGCGATGAACGGGCCGATGCTTTTTCTACTGTCTGCCGGAGGACAGCCCAGGAGGTTTCTGTATTATCACTCAAGGCTTCCTGTGAACAAGTCTAGAGCGGGTTAAGCACGCGTTCAGACCACGGTCCACTGCTGCCGCGTGATTATCAGCCGAACCGTAGTGTCCGTTCTTTTCGTACTCTGTTTCTGTTCACGTGCTTTGTCCGCAGTTATCGATGCGATGAACAGGCCGATGCTTTTTCTACTCTCAGCCGGAGGACAGCCCAGGAGGTTTCTGTATTATCGCTCAAGGCTTCCTGTGAACAAGTCTAGAGCGGGTGAAGCACGCGTTCAGACCACTGTCCACTGCTGCCGCGTGAATATCAGCCGAACCATAGTGCCCGTGCTTTTCGTACCCTGTTTCTGGTCACGTGCTTTGTTCGCAGTTATCGATGTGATGAACGGCCTGATGCTTTTTCTACTGTCAGCCGGAGGACAGCCCAGGAGGTTTCTGTATTATCGCGAAGGCTTCCTCTGAACAAGTCTAGAGCGGGTTAAGCACGCGTTCAGACCACGGTCCACTGCTGCCGCGTGAATATCAGCCGAACCGCAGTGCCCGTTCTTTTCGTACCCTGTTTCTGGTCACGTGCTTTGTCCGCAGTTATCGATGTGATGAACGGCCTGATGCTTTTTCTACTGTCTGCCGGAGGACAGCCCAGGAGGTTTCTGTATTATCACTCAAGGCTTCCTGTGAACAAGTCTAGAGCGGGTTAAGCACGCGTTCTGACCACGGTCCAATGCTGCCGCGTGAATATCAGCAGAACCGTAGTGCCCGTTTTTTTCGTACCCTGTTTCTGTTCACGTGCTTTGTCCGCAGTTATCGATGCGATGAACAGGCCGATGCCTTTTCTACTCTGAGCCAGAGGACAGCCCTGGAGGTTTCTGTATAATCGCTCAAGTCTTCCTGTGAACAAGTCTATAGCGGGTTAAGTACGCGTTCAGACCACGGTCCACTGCTGCCGCGTGAATATCAGCAGAACCGTAGTGCCCGTTCTTTTCGTACCCTGTTTCTGGTCACGTGCTTTGTCCGCAGTTATCGATGCGATGAACGGGCCGATGCTTTTTCTACTGTCAGCTGTAGGAAAGCCCGGGAGGTTTCTGTATTATCGCTCAAGGCTTCCTGTGAACAAGTCTAGAGCTGGTTAAGCACGCGTTCAGACCACGGTCCACTGCTGCCGCGTGATTATCAGCCGAACCGTAGTGCCCGTTCTTTTCGTACCCTGTTTGTGGTCACGTGCTTTGTCCGCAGTTATCGATGCGATGAACGGGCCGATGCTTTTTCTACTGTCAGCCGGAGGACAGCCCAGGAGGTTTCTGTATTATCGCTCAAGGCTTCCTGTGAACAAGTCTAGAGCGGATTAAGCTCGCGTTCAGACCACGGTCCACTGCTGCCGCGTGATTATCAGCCGAACCGTAGTGCCCGTTCTTTTCGTACCCTGTTTGTGGTCACGTGCTTTGTCCGCAGTTATCGATGTGATGAACGGGCCGATGCTTTTTCTAATGTCAGCCGGAGGACAGCCCAGGAGCTTTCTGTATTATCGCTCAAGGCTTCCTGTGAGCAAGTCTTGAGCGGATTAAGCTCGCGTTCAGACCACGGTCCACTGCTGCCGTGTGATTATCAGCCGAACCGTAGTGCCCGTTCTTTTCGTACCCTGTTTGTGGTCACGTGCTTTGTCCGCAGTTATTCATGTGATGAGCGGGCCGATGCTTTTTCTACTGTCAGCCGGAGGACAGCCCAGGAGGTTTCTGTATTATCGCTCAAGGCTTCCTGTGAACAAGTCTAGAGCGGGTTAAGCACGCGTTCAGACAACGGTCCATTGCTGCCGCGTGAATATCAGCTGAACCGTAGTGCCCGTTCTTTTCGTACCCTGTTTGTGGTCACGTGTTTTGTCCGCAGTTATCGATGCGATGAACGGGCCGATGCTTTTTCTACTGTCTGCCGGAGGACAGCCCAGGAGGTTTCTTTATTATCACTCAAGGCTTCCTGTGAACAAGTCTAGAGCGGGTTAAGCACGCGTTCAGACCACGGTCTACTGCTGCCGCGTGATTATCAGCCGAACCGTAGTGCCCGTTCTTTTCGTACACTGTTTCTGTTCACGTGCTTTGTCCGCAGATATCGATGCGATGAACAGGCCGATGCTTTTTCTACTGTCAGCCGGAGGACAGCCTAGGAGGTTTCTGTATTATCGCGAAGGCTTCCTTTGAACAAGTCTAGAACGGGTTAAGCACTCGTTCAGACCACGGTCCACTGCTGCCGCGTGAATATCAGCTGAACCGTAGTGCCCGTTCTTTTCGTACCCTGTTTGTTGTCACGTGCTTTGTCCGCAGTTATAGATGTGATGAACGGCCTGGTGCTTTTTCTACTGTCAGCCGGAGGACAGCCTAGGAGGTTTCTGTATTATCGCGAAGGCTTCCTGTGAACAAGTCTAGAGCGGGTTAAGCACGCGTTGAGACCATGGTCCACTGCTGCCGCGTGAATATCAGCCGAACCGTAGTGCCCGTTCTTTTCGTACCGTTTGTGGACACGTGCTTTGTCCGCAGTTATCGATGCGATGAACGGGCCGATGCTTTTTCTACTGTCAGCCGGAGGACAGCCCAGGAGGTTTCTGTATTATCGCTCAAGTCTTCCTGTGAACAAGTCTATAGCGGGTTAAGTACGCGTTCAAACCACGGTCCACTGCTGCCGCGTGAATATCAGCAGAACCGTAGTGCCCGTTCTTTTCGGACCCTGTTTCTGGTCACGTGCTTTGTCCGCAGTTATCGATGCGATGAACGGGCCGATGCTTTTTCTACTGTCAGCTGTAGGAAAGCCCATTAGGTTTCTGTATTATCGCTCAAGGCTTCCTGTGAACAAGTCTAGAGCGGGTTAAGCACGCGTTCAGACCACGGTCCACTGGTGCCGCGTGAATATCAGCAGAACCGTAGTGCCTGTTCTTTTCGTACCTTGTTTCTGGCCACGTGCTTTGTCCGCAGTTATCGATGCGATGAACGGGCCGATGCTTTTTCTACTGTCAGCCGGAGGACAGCCCAGGAGGTTTCTGTATTATCGCTCAAGGCTTCCTCTGAACAAGTCTAGAGCGGGTTAAGCACGCGTTCAGACCACGGTCCATTGCTGCCGCGTGAATATCAGCAGAACCGTAGTGCCCGTTCTTTTTGTACCCTGTTTGTTGTCACGTGCTTTGTCCGCAGTTATCGATGTGATGAACGGGCTGATGTTTTTTCTACTGTCAGCCGGAGGACAGCCTAGGAGGTTTCTGTATTATCGCGAAGGCTTCCTTTGAACAAGTTTAGAACGGGTTAAGCACGCGTTCAGACCACGGTCCACTGCTGCCGCGTGAATATCAGCAGAACCGTAGCGCCCGTTCTTTTCGTACGCTGTTTCTGGTCACGTGCTTTGTCCGCAGTTATCGATGCGATGAACGGGCCGATGCTTTTTCTACTGTCTGCCGGAGGACAGCCCAGGAGGTTTCTGTATTATCACTCAAGGCTTCCTGTGAACAAGTCTAGAGCGGGTTAAGCACGCGTTCAGACCACGGTCCACTGCTGCCGCGTGATTATCAGCCGAACCGTAGTGTCCGTTCTTTTCGTACTCTGTTTCTGTTCACGTGCTTTGTCCGCAGTTATCGATGCGATGAACAGGCCGATGCTTTTTCTACTCTCAGCCGGAGGACAGCCCAGGAGGTTTCTGTATTATCGCTCAAGGCTTCCTGTGAACAAGTCTAGAGCGGGTTAAGCACGCGTTCAGACCACTGTCCACTGCTGCCGCGTGAATATCAGCCGAACCATAGAGCCCGTGCTTTTCGTACCCTGTTTCTGGTCACGTGCTTTGTTCGCAGTTATCGATGTGATGAACGGTCTGATGCTTTTTCTACTGTCAGCCGGAGGACAGCCCAGGAGGTTTCTGTATTATCGCGAAGGCTTCCTCTGAACAAGTCTAGAGCGGGTTAAGCACGCGTTCAGACCACGGTCCACTGCTGCCGCGTGAATATCAGCCGAACCGCAGTGCCCGTTCTTTTCGTACCCTGTTTCTGGTCACGTGCTTTGTCCGCAGTTATCGATGTGATGAACGGCCTGATGCTTTTTCTACTGTCTGCCGGAGGACAGCCCAGGAGGTTTCTGTATTATCACTCAAGGCTTCCTGTGAACAAGTCTAGAGCGGGTTAAGCACGCGTTCTGACCACGGTCTAATGCTGCCGCGTGAATATCAGCAGAACCGTAGTGCCCGTTTTTTTCGTACCCTGTTTCTGTTCACGTGCTTTGTCCGCAGTTATCGATGCGATGAACAGGCCGATGCCTTTTCTACTCTGAGCCAGAGGACAGCCCTGGAGGTTTCTGTATAATCGCTCAAGTCTTCCTGTGAACAAGTCTATAGCGGGTTAAGTATGCGTTCAGACCACGGTCCACTGCTGCCGCGTGAATATCAGCAGAACCGTAGTGCCCGTTCTTTTCGTACCCTGTTTCTGGTCACGTGCTTTGTCCGCAGTTATCGATGCGATGAACGGGCCGATGCTTTTTCTACTGTCAGCTGTAGGAAAGCCCGGGAGGTTTCTGTATTATCGCTCAAGGCTTCCTGTGAACAAGTCTAGAGCTGGTTAAGCACGCGTTCAGACCACGGTCCACTGCTGCCGCGTGATTATCAGCCGAACCGTAGTGCCCGTTCTTTTCGTACCCTGTTTGTGGTCACGTGCTTTGTCCGCAGTTATCGATGCGATGAACGGGCCGATGCTTTTTCTGCTGTCAGCCGGAGGACAGCCCAGGAGGTTTCTGTATTATCGCTCAAGGCTTCCTGTGAACAAGTCTAGAGCGGATTAAGCTCGCGTTCAGACCACGGTCCACTGCTGCCGCGTGATTATCAGCCGAACCGTAGTGCCCGTTCTTTTCGTACCCTGTTTGTGGTCACGTGCTTTGTCCGCAGTTATCGATGTGATGAACGGGCCGATGCTTTTTCTACTGTCAGCCGGAGGACAGCCCAGGAGGTTTCTGTATTATCGCTCAAGGCTTCCTGTGAGCAAGTCTTGAGCGGATTAAGCTCGCGTTCAGACCACGGTCCACTGCTGCCGCGTGATTATCAGCCGAACCGTAGTGCCCGTTCTTTTCGTACCCTGTTTGTGGTCACGTGCTTTGTCCGCAGTTATTCATGTGATGAGCGGGCCGATGCTTTTTCTACTGTCAGCCGGAGGACAGCCCAGGAGGTTTCTGTATTATCGCTCAAGGCTCCCTGTGAACAAGTCTAGAGCGGGTTAAGCACGCGTTCAGACAACAGTCCATTGCTGCCGCGTGAATATCAGCTGAACCGTAGTGCCCGTTCTTTTCGTACCCTGTTTGTGGTCACGTGTTTTGTCCGCAGTTATCGATGCGATGAACGGGCCGATGCTTTTTCTACTGTCAGCCGGAGGACAGCCCAGGAGGTTTCTGTATTATCACTCAAGGCTTCCTGTGAACAAGTCTAGTGCGGATTATGCACGCGTTCAGACCACGGTCCACTGCTGCCGCGTGATTATCAGCCGAACCGTAGTGCCCGTTCTTTTCGTACCCTGTTTGTGGTCACGTGTTTTGTCCGCAGTTATCGATGCGATGAACGGGCCGATGCTTTTTCTACTGCCAGCCGGAGGACAGCCCAGGAGGTTTCTGTATTATCGCTCAAGTCTTCCTGTGAACAAGTCTATAGCGGGTTAAGTACGCGTTCAGACCACGGTCCACTGCTGCCGCGTGAATATCAGCAGAACCGTAGTGCCCGTTCTTTTTGGACCCTGTTTCTGGTCACGTGCTTTGTCCGCAGTTATCGATGCGATGAACGGGCCGATGCTTTTTCTACTGTCAGCTGTAGGAAAGCCCATTAGGTTTCTGTATTATCGCTCAAGGCTTCCTGTGAACAAGTCTAGAGCGGGTTAAGCACGCGTTCAGACCACGGTCCACTGGTGCCGCGTGAATATCAGCATAACCGTAGTGCCTGTTCTTTTCGTACCTTGTTTCTGGTCACGTGCTTTGTCCGCAGTTATCGATGCGATGAACGGGCCGATGCTTTTTCTACTGTCAGCCGGAGGACAGCCCAGGAGGTTTCTGTATTATCGCTCAAGGCTTCCTGTGAACAAGTCTAGAGCGGGTTAAGCACGCGTTCAGACCACGGTCCACTGCTGCCGCATGAATATCAGCAGAACCATAGTGCCCGTTCTTTTCGTACCCTGTTTGTTGTCACGTGCTTTGTCCGCAGTTATCGATGTGATGAACGGCCTGATGTTTTTTCTACTGTCAGCCGGAGGACAGCCTAGGAGGTTTCTGTATTATCGCGAAGGCTTCCTTTGAACAAGTCTAGAACGGGTTAAGCACGCGTTCAGACCGCGGTCCACTGCTGCCGCGTGAATATCAGCCGAACCGTAGTGCCCGTTCTTTTCGTACCCTGTTTGTGGTCACGTGCTTTGTCCGCAGTTATCGATGCGATGAACGGGCCGATGCTTTTTCTACTGTCAGCTGTAGGAAAGCCCAGGAGGTTTCTGTATTATCACTCAAGGCTTCCTGTGAACAAGTCTAGAGCGGGTTAAGCACGCGTTCAGACCACGGTCCACTGGTGCCGCGTGAATATCAGCAGAACCGTAGTGCCCGTTCTTTTCGTACCCTGTTTGTTGTCACGTGCTTTGTCCGCAGTTATCGATGTGGTGAACGGCCTGATGTTTTTTCTACTGTCAGCCGGAGGACAGCCCAGGAGGTTTCTGTATTATCGCTCAAGGCTTCCTGTGAACAAGTCTAGAGCGGGTTAAGCACGCGTTCAGACCACGGTCCATTGCTGCCGCGTGAATATCAGCAGAACCGTTGTGCCCGTTCTTTTTGTACCCTGTTTGTTGTCACGTGCTTTGTCCGCAGTTATCGATGTAATGAACGGCCTGATGTTTTTTCTACTGTCAGCCGGAGGACAGCCTGGGAGGTTTCTGTATTATCGCGAAGGCTTCCATTGAACAAGTCTAGAACGGGTTAAGCACGCGTTCTTGTCTTTTCTCGTCCTTGTCTTTTTTAGCGCAATTCCCTTCGTTAAGACCACGGTCCACTGCTGCCGCGTGAATATCAGCAGAACCGTAGTGCCCGTTTTTTTCGTACCCTGTTTCTGGTCACGTGCTTTGTCCGCAGTTATCGATGCGATGAACGGGGCGATGCTTTTTCTACTGTCTGCTGGAGGACAGCCCAGGAGGTTTCTGTATTATCACTCAAGGCTTCCTGTGAACAAGTCTAGAGCGGGTTAAGCACGCGTTCAGACCACGGTCCACTGCTGCCGCGTGATTATCAGCCGAACCGTAGTGTCCGTTCTTTTCGTACCCTGTTTCTGTTCACGTGCTTTGTCCGCAGTTATCGATGCGATGAACAGGCCGATGCCTTTTCTACTCTCAGCCGGAGGACAGCCCAGGAGGTTTCTGTATTATCGCTCAAGGCTTCCTGTGAACAAGTCTAGAGCGGGTTAAGCACGCGTTCAGACCACGGTCCACTGCTGCCGCGTGAATATCAGCCGAACCATAGTGCCCGTTCTTTTCGTACCCTGTTTCTGGTCACGTGCTTTGTTCGCAGTTATCGCTGTGATGAACGGCCAGATGCTTTTTCTACTGTCAGCCGGAGGACAGCCCAGGAGGTTTCTGTATTATCGCGAACGCTTCCTCTGAACAAGTCTAGAGCGGCTTAAGCACGCGTTCAGACCACGGTCCACTGCTGCCGCGTGAATATCAGCCGAACCGTAGCGCCCGTTCTTTTCGTACCCTGTTTCTGGTCACGTGCTTTGTCCGCAGTTATCGATGTGATGAACGGCCTGATGCTTTTTCTACTGTCTGCCGGAGGACAGCCCAGGAGGTTTCTGTATTATCACTCAAGGCTTCCTGTGAACAAGTCTAGAGCGGGTTAAGCACGCGTTCTGACCACGGTCCAATTCTGCCGCGTAAATATCAGCAGAACCGTAGTGCCCGTTTTTTTCGTACCCTGTTTCTGTTCACGTGCTTTGTCCGCAGTTATCGATGCGATGAACAGGCCGATGCCTTTTCTACTCTGAGCCGGAGGACAGCCCAGGAGGTTTCTGTATTATCGCTCAAGTCTTCCTGTGAACAAGTCTATAGCGGGTTAAGTACGCGTTCAGACCACGGTCCACTGCTGCCGCGTGAATATCAGCAGAACCGTAGTGCCCGTTCTTTTCGTACCCTGTTTGTGGTCACGTGCTTTGTCCGCAGTTATCGATGCGATGAACGGGCCGATGCTTTTTCTACTGTCAGCCGGAGGACAGCCCAGGAGGTTTCTGTATTATCGCTCAAGGCTTCCTGTGAACAACTCTAGAGCGGATTAAGCTCGCGTTCAGACCACGGTCCACGGCTGCCGCGTGATTATCAGCCGAACCGTAGTGCCCGTTCTTTTCGTACTCTGTTTGTGGTCACGTGCTTTGTCCGCAGTTATCGATGTGATGAACGGGCCGATGCTTTTTCTACTGTCAGCCGGAGGACAGCCCAGGAGGTTTCTGTATTATCGCTCAAGGCTTCCTGTGAACAAGTCTAGATCGGGTTAAGCACGCGTTCAGACCACGGTCCATTGCTGCCGCATGAATATCAGCTGAACCGTAGTGCCCGTTCTTTTCGTACCCTGTTTGTTGTCACGTGCTTTGTCCGCAGTTATCGATGTAATGAACGGCCTGGTGTCTTTTCTACTGTCAGCCGGAGGACAGCCCAGGAGGTTTCTGTATTATCGCTCAAGGCTTCCTGTGAACAAGTCTAGAGCGGATTAAGCTCGCGTTCAGACCACGGTCCACTGCTGCCGCGTGATTATCAGCCGAACCGTAGTGCCGGTTCTTTTCGTACCCTGTTTGTGGTCACGCGCTTTGTCCGCAGTTATCGATGTGATGAACGGGCCGATGCTTTTTCTACTGTCAGCCGGAGGACAGCCCAGGAGGTTTCTGTATTATCACTCAAGGCTTCCTGTGAACAAGTCTAGAGCGGGTTAAGCACGCGTTCAGACCACGGTCCACTGCTGCCGCGTGATTATCAGCCGAACCGTAGTGCCCGTTCTTTTCGTACACTGTTTCTGTTCACGTGCTTTGTCCGCAGTTATCGATGCGATGAACAGGCCGATGCTTTTTCTACTGTCAGCCGGAGGACAGCCCAGGAGGTTTCTGTATTATCGCTCAAGTCTTCCTGTGAACAAGTCTAGAGCGGGTTAAGCACGCGTTCAGACCACGGTCCACTGCTGCCGCGTGAATATCAGCAGAACCGTAGTGCCCGTTCTTTTCGTACCCTGTTTGTTGTCACGTGCTTTGTCCGCAGTTATCGATGTGATGAGCGGCCTGATGTTTTTTCTACTGTCAGCCGGAGGACAGCCTAGGAGGTTTCTGTATTATCGCAAAGGCTTCCTTTGAACAAGTCTAGAACGGGTTAAGCACGCGTTCAGACCACGGTCCACTGCTGCCGCGTGAATATCAGCTGAACCGTAGTGCCCGTTCTTTTCGTACCCAGTTTGTTGTCACGTGCTTTGTCCGCAGTTATCGATGTAATGAACGGCCTGGTGTCTTTTCTACTGTCAGCCGGAGGACAGCCTAGGAGGTTTCTGTATTATCCCGAAGGCTTCCTTTGAACAAGTCTAGAACGGGTTAAGCACGCGTTCAGACCGCGGTCCACTGCTGCCGCGTGAATATCAGCCGAACCGTAGTGCCCGTTCTTTTCGTACCCTGTTTGTGGTCACGTGCTTTGTCCGCAGTTATCGATGCGATGAACGGGCTGATGCTTTTTCTACTGTCAGCTGTAGGAAAGCCCAGGAGGTTTCTGTATTATCACTCAAGGCTTCCTGTGAACAAGTCTAGAGCGGGTTAAGCACGCGTTCAGACCACGGTCCACTGGTGCCGCGTGAATATCAGCAGAACCATAGTGCCCGTTCTTTTCGTACCCTGTTTGTTGTCACGTGCTTTGTCCGCAGTTATCGATGTGATGAATGGCCTGATGTTTTTTCTACTGTCAGCCGGAGGACAGCCCAGGAGGTTTCTGTATTATCGCTCAAGGCTTCCTGTGAACAAGTCTAGAGCGGGTTAAGCACGCGTTCAGACCACGGTCCATTGCTGCCGCGTGAATATCAGCAGAACCGTAGTGCCCGTTCTTTTCGTACCCTGTTTGTTGTCACGTGCTTTGTCCGCAGTTATCGATGTAATGAACGGCCTGATGTTTTTTCTACTGTCAGCCGGAGGACAGCATAGGAGGTTTCTGTATTATCGCGAAGGCTTCCTTTGAACAAGTCTAGAACGGGTTAAGCACGCGTTCAGACCGCGGTCCACTGCTGCCGCGTGAATATCAGCCGAACCGTAGTGCCCGTTCTTTTCGTACCCTGTTTGTTGTCACGTGCTTTGTCCGCAGTTATCGATGTGATGAACGGCCTGATGTTTTTTCTACTGTCAGCCGGAGGGCAGCCCAGGAGGTTTCTGTATTATCGCTCAAGGCTTCCTGTGAACAAGTCTAGAACGGGTTAAGCACGCGTTCAGACCACGGTCCACTGCTGCCGCGTGAATATCAGCAGAACCGTAGTGCCCGTTCTTTTCGTACCCTGTTTCTGGTCACGTGCTTTGTCCGCAGTTATCGATGCGATGAACGGGGCGATGCTTTTTATACCGTCTGCCGGAGGACAGCCCAGGAGGTTTCTGTATTATCACTCAAGGCTTCCTGTGAACAAGTCTAGAGCGGGTTAAGCACGCGTTCAGACCACGGTCCACTGCTGCCGCGTGATTATCAGCCGAACCGTAGTGTCCATTCTTTTCGTACTTTGTTTCTGTTCACGTGCTTTTTCCGCAGTTATCGATGCGATGAACAGGCCGATGCTTTTTCTACTCTCAGCCGGAGGACAGCCCAGGAGGTTTCTGTATTATCGCTCAAGGCTTCCTGTGAACAAGTCTAGAGCGGGTTAAGCACGCGTTCAGACCACGGTCCACTGCTGCCGCGTGAATATCAGCCGAACCATAGTGCCCGTTCTTTTCGTACCCTGTTTCTGGTCACGTGCTTTGTTCGCAGTTATCGATGTGATGAACGGCCTGATGCTTTTTCTACTGTCAGCCGGAGGACAGCCCAGGAGGTTTCTGTATTATCGCGAAGGCTTCCTCTGAACAAGTCTAGAGCGGGTTAAGCACGCGTTCAGACCACGGTCCACTGCTGCCGCGTGAATATCAGCCGAACCGTAGTGCCCGTTCTTTTCGTACCCTGTTTGTTGTCACGTGCTTTGTCCGCAGTTATCGATGTGATGAACGGCCTGGTGTCTTTTCTACTGTCAGCCGGAGGACAGCCTAGGAGGTTTCTGTATTATCGCGAAGGCTTCCTTTGAACAAGTCTAGAGCGGGTTAAGCACGCGTTCAGACCACGGTCCACTGCTGCCGCGTGAATATCAGCCGAACCATAGTGCCCGTTCTTTTCGTACCCTGTTTCTGGTCACGTGCTTTGTTCGCAGTTATCGCTGTGATGAACGGCCAGATGCTTTTTCTACTGTCAGCCGGAGGACAGCCCAGGAGGTTTCTGTATTATCACGAACGCTTCCTCTGAACAAGTCTAGAGCGGCTTAAGCACGCGTTCAGACCACGGTCCACTGCTGCCGCGTGAATATCAGCCGAACCGTATCGCCCGTTCTTTTCGTACCCTGTTTCTGGTCACGTGCTTTGTCCGCAGTTATCGATGTGATGAACGGCCTGATGCTTTTTCTACTGTCTGCCGGAGGACAGCCCAGGAGGTTTCTGTATTATCACTCAAGGCTTCCTGTGAACAAGTCTAGAGCGGGTTAAGCACGCGTTCTGACCACGGTCCAATTCTGCCGCGTAAATATCAGCAGAACCGTAGTGCCCGTTTTTTTCGTACCCTGTTTCTGTTCACGTGCTTTGTCCGCAGTTATCGATGCGATGAACAGGCCGATGCCTTTTCTACTCTGAGCCGGAGCACAGCCCAGGAGGTTTCTGTATTATCGCTCGAGTCTTCCTGTGAACAAGTCTATAGCGGGTTAAGTACGCGTTCAGACCACGGTCCACTGCTGCCGCGTGAATATCAGCAGAACCGTAGTGCCCGTTCTTTTCGTACCCTGTTTCTGGTCACGTGCTTTGTCCGCAGTTATCCATGCGATGAACGGGCCGATGCTTTTTCTACTGTCAGCTGTAGGAAAGCCCGGGAGGTTTCTGTATTATCGCTCAAGGCTTCCTGTGTACAAGTCTAGAGCGGGTTAAGCACGCGTTCAGACCACGGACCACTGCTGCCGCGTGATTATCAGCCGAACCGTAGTGCCCGTTCTTTTCGTACCCTGTTTGTGGTCACGTGCTTTGTCCGCAGTTATCGATGCGATGAACGGGCCGATGCTTTTTCTACTGTCAGCCGGAGGACAGCCCAGGAGGTTTCTGTATTATCGCTCAAGGCTTCCTGTGAACAAGTCTAGAGCGGATTAAGCTCGCGTTCAGACCACGGTCCACTGCTGCCGCGTGATTATCAGCCGAACCGTAGTGCCGGTTCTTTTCGTACCCTGTTTGTGGTCACGCGCTTTGTCCGCAGTTATCGATGTGATGAACGGGCCGATGCTTTTTCTACTGTCAGCCGGAGGACAGCCCAGGAGGTTTCTGTATTATCGCTCAAGGCTTCCTGTGAACAACTCTAGAGCGGATTAAGCTCGCGTTCAGACCACGGTCCACGGCTGCCGCGTGATTATCAGCCGAACCGTAGTGCCCGTTCTTTTCGTACTCTGTTTGTGGTCACGTGCTTTGTCCGCAGTTATCGATGTGATGAACGGGCCGATGCTTTTTCTACTGTCAGCCGGAGAACAGCCCAGGAGGTTTCTGTATTATCGCTCAAGGCTTCCTGTGAACAAGTCTAGAGCGGGTTAAGCACGCGTTCAGACCACGGTCCATTGCTGCCGCATGAATATCAGCTGAACCGTAGTGCCCGTTCTTTTCGTACCCTGTTTGTTGTCACGTGCTTTGTCCGCAGTTATCGATGTGATGAGCGGCCTGATGTTTTTTCTACTGTCAGCCGGAGGACAGCCTAGGAGGTTTCTGTATTATCGCAAAGGCTTCCTTTGAACAAGTCTAGAACGGGTTAAGCACGCGTTCAGACCACGGTCCACTGCTGCCGCGTGAATATCAGCTGAACCGTAGTGCCCGTTCTTTTCGTACCCTGTTTGTTGTCACGTGCTTTGTCCGCAGTTATCGATGTGATGAACGGCCTGGTGTCTTTTCTACTGTCAGCCGGAGGACAGCCTAGGAGGTTTCTGTATTATCGCGAAGGCTTCCTTTGAACAAGTCTAGAACGGGTTAAGCACGCGTTCAGACCGCGGTCCACTGCTGCCGCGTGAATATCAGCCGAACCGTAGTGCCCGTTCTTTTCGTACCCTGTTTGTGGTCACGTGCTTTGTCCGCAGTTATCGATGCGATGAACGGGCTGATGCTTTTTCTACTGTCAGCTGTAGGAAAGCCCAGGAGGTTTCTGTATTATCACTCAAGGCTTCCTGTGAACAAGTCTAGAGCGGGTTAAGCACGCGTTCAGACCACGGTCCACTGGTGCCGCGTGAATATCAGCAGAACCATAGTGCCCGTTCTTTTCGTACCCTGTTTGTTGTCACGTGCTTTGTCCGCAGTTATCGATGTGATGAACGGCCTGATGTTTTTTCTACTGTCAGCCGGAGGACAGCCCAGGAGGTTTCTGTATTATCGCTCAAGGCTTCCTGTGAACAAGTCTAGAGCGGGTTAAGCACGCGTTCAGACCACGGTCCATTGCTGCCGCGTGAATATCAGCAGAACCGTAGTGCCCGTTCTTTTCGTACCCTGTTGTCACGTGCTTTGTCCGCAGTTATCGATGTAATGAACGGCCTGATGTTTTTTCTACTGTCAGCCGAAGGACAGCCTAGGAGGTTTCTGTATTATCGCGAAGGCTTCCTTTGAACAAGTCTAGAACGGGTTAAGCACGCGTTCAGACCGCGGTCCACTGCTGCCGCGTGAATATCAGCCGAACCGTAGTGCCCGTTCTTTTCGTACCCTGTTTGTTGTCACGTGCTTTGTCCGCAGTTATCGATGTGATGAACGGCCTGATGTTTTTTCTACTGTCAGCCGGAGGACAGCCCAGGAGGTTTCTGTATTATCGCTCAAGGCTTCCTGTGAACAAGTCTAGAACGGGTTAAGCACGCGTTCAGACCACGGTCCACTGCTGCCGCGTGAATATCAGCAGAACCGTAGTGCCCGTTCTTTTCGTACCCTGTTTCTGGTCACGTGCTTTGTCCGCAGTTATCGATGCGATGAACGGGGCGATGCTTTTTATACCGTCTGCCGGAGGACAGCCCAGGAGGTTTCTGTATTATCACTCAAGGCTTCCTGTGAACAAGTCTAGAGCGGGTTAAGCACGCGTTCAGACCACGGTCCACTGCTGCCGCGTGATTATCAGCCGAACCGTAGTGTCCGTTCTTTTCGTACTTTGTTTCTGTTCACGTGCCTTTTCCGCAGTTATCGATGCGATGAACAGGCCGATGCTTTTTCTACTCTCAGCCGGAGGACAGCCCAGGAGGTTTCTGTATTATCGCTCAAGGCTTCCTGTGAACAAGTCTAGAGCGGGTTAAGCACGCGTTCAGACCACGGTCCACTGCTGCCGCGTGAATATCAGCCGAACCGTAGTGCCCGTTCTTTTCGTACCCTGTTTCTGGTCACGTGCTTTGTCCGCAGTTATCGATGTGATGAACGGCCTGATGCTTTTTCTACTGTCTGCCGGAGGACAGCCCAGGAGGTTTCTGTATTATCACTCAAGGCTTCCTGTGAACATGTCTAGAGCGGGTTAAGCACGCGTTCTGACCACAGTCCAATGCTGCCGCGTGAATATCAGCAGAACCGTAGTGCCCGTTTTTTTCGTACCCTGTTTCTGTTCACGTGCTTTGTCCGCAGTTATCGATGCGATGAACAGGCCGATGCCTTTTCTACTCTGAGCCGGAGGACAGCCCGGGAGGTTTCTGTATTATCGCTCAAGTCTTCCTGTGAACAAGTCCAGAGCGGGTTAAGCACGCGTTCAGACCACGGTCCACTGCTTCCGCGTGAATATCAGCCGAGCCGTAGTGCCCGTTCTTTTCGTACCCTGTTTGTGGTCACGTGCTTTGTCCGCAGTTAACGATGCGATGAACGGGCCGATGCTTTTTCTACTGTCAGCCGGAGGACAGCCCAGGAGGTTTCTGTGTTATCGCTCAAGGCTTCCTGTGAACAAGTCTAGAGTGGGTTAAGCACGCGTTCAGACCACGGTCCACTGGTGCCGCGTGAATATCAGCAGAACCGTAGTGCCCGTTCTTTTCGTACCTTGTTTCTGGTCACGTGCTTTGTCCGCAGTTATCGATGCGATGAACGGGCCGATGCTTTTTCTACTGTCAGCCGGAGGACAGCCCAGGAGGTTTCTGTATTATCGCTCAAGGCTTCCTGTAAACAAGTCTAGAGCGGGTTAAGCACGCGTTCAGACCACGGTCCACTGCTGCCGCGTGAATATCAGCAGAACCGTAGTGCCCGTTCTTTTCGTACCCTGTTTGTTGTCACGTGCTTTGTCCGCAGTTATTGATGTGATGAACGGCCTGATGTTTTTTCTACTGTCAGCCGGAGGACAGCCTAGGAGGTTTCTGTATTATCGCGAAGGCTTTCTTTGAACAAGTCTAGAACGGGTTAAGCACGCGTTCAGACCGCGGTCCACTGCTGCCGCGTGAATATCAGCCGAACCATAGTGCCCGTTCTTTGCGTACCCTGTTTGTGGTCACGTGCTTTGTCCGCAGTTATCGATGCGATGAACGGGCCGATGCTTTTTCTACTGTCAGCTGTAGGAAAGCCCAGGAGGTTTCTGTATTATCACTCAAGGCTTCCTGTGAACAAGTCTAGAGCGGGTTAAGCACGCGTTCAGACCGCGGTCCACTGCTGCCGCGTGAATATCAGCCGAACCGTAGTGCCCGTTCTTTTCGTACCCTGTTTGTGGTCACGTGCTTTGTCCGCAGTTATCGATGCGATGAACGGGCCGATGCTTTTTCTACTGTCAGCTGTAGGAAAGCCCAGGAGGTTTCTGTATTATCACTCAAGGCTTCCTGTGAAGAAGTCTAGAGCGGGTTAAGCACGCGTTCAGACCACGGTCCACTGGTGCCGCGTGAATATCAGCAGAACCGTAGTGCCCGTTCTTTTCGTACCCTGTTTGTTGTCACGTGCTTTGTCCGCAGTTATCGATGTGATGAACGGCCTGATGTTTTTTCTACTGTCAGCCGGAGGACAGCCCAGGAGGTTTCTGTATTATCGCTCAAGGCTTCCTGTGAACAAGTCTAGAACAGGTTAAGCACGCGTTCAGACCACGGTCCACTGCTGCCGCGTGAATATCAGCAGAACCGTAGTGCCCGTTCTTTTCGTACCCTGTTTCTGGTCACGTGCTTTGTCCGCAGTTATCGATGCGATGAACGGGGCGATGCTTTTTCTACTGTCTGCCGGAGGACAGCCCAGGAGGTTTCTGTATTATCACTCAAGGCTTCCTGTGAACAAGTCTAGAGCGGGTTAAGCACGCGTTCAGACCACGGTCCACTGCTGCCGCGTGATTATCAGCCGAACCGTAGTGTCCGTTCTTTTCGTACCCTGTTTCTGTTCACGTGCTTTGTTCGCAGTTATCGATGTGATGAACGGCCTGATGCTTTTTCTACTGTCAGCCGGAGGACAGCCCAGGAGGTTTCTGTATTATCGCGAAGGCTTCCTCTGAACAAGTCTAGAGCGGGTTAAGCACGCGTTCAGACCACGGTCCACTGCTGCCGCGTAAATATCAGCCGAACCGTAGTGCCCGTTCTTTTCGTAACCTGTTTCTGGTCACGTGCTTTGTCCGCAGTTATCAATGTGATGAACGGCCTGATGCTTTTTCTACTGTCTGCCGGAGGACAGCCCAGGAGGTTTCTGTATTATCACTCAAGGCTTCCTGTGAACAAGTCTAGAGCGGGTTAAGCACGCGTTCAGACCACGGTCCACTGGTGCCGCGTGAATATCAGCAGAACCATAGTGCCCGTTCTTTTCGTACCCTGTTTGTTGTCACGTGCTTTGTCCGCAGTTATCGATGTGATGAACGGCCTGATGTTTTTTCTACTGTCAGCCGGAGGACAGCCCAGGAGGTTTCTGTATTATCGCTCAAGGCTTCCTGTGAACAAGTCTAGAGCGGGTTAAGCACGCGTTCAGACCACGGTCCATTGCTGCCGCGTGAATATCAGCAGAACCGTAGTGCCCGTTCTTTTCGTACCCTGTTTGTTGTCACGTGCTTTGTCCGCAGTTATCGATGTAATGAACGGCCTGATGTTTTTTCTACTGTCAGCCGGAGGACAGCCTAGGAGGTTTCTGTATTATCGCGAAGGCTTCCTTTGAACAAGTCTAGAACGCGTTAAGCACGCGTTCAGACCACGGTCCACTGCTGCCGCGTGAATATCAGCAGAACCGTAGTGCCCGTTCTTTTCGTACCCTGTTTCTGGTCACGTGCTTTGTCCGCAGTTATCGATGCGATGAACGGGGCGATGCTTTTTATACTGTCTGCCGGAGGACAGCCCAGGAGGTTTCTGTATTATCACTCAAGGCTTCCTGTGAACAAGTCTAGAGCGGGTTAAGCACGCGTTCAGACCACGGTCCACTGCTGCCGCGTGATTATCAGCCGAACCGTAGTGTCCGTTCTTTTCGTACCCTGTTTCTGTTCACGTGCTTTTTCCGCAGTTATCGATGCGATGAACAGGCCGATGCTTTTTCTACTCTCAGCCGGAGGACAGCCCAGGAGGTTTCTGTATTATCGCTCAAGGCTTCCTGTGAACAAGTCTAGAGCGGGTTAAGCACGCGTTCAGACCACGGTCCACTGCTGCCGCGTGAATATCAGCCGAACCATAGTGCCCGTTCTTTTCGTACCCTGTTTCTGGTCACGTGCTTTGTTCGCAGTTATCGATGTGATGAACGGCCTGATGCTTTTTCTACTGTCAGCCGGAGGACAGCCCAGGAGGTTTCTGTATTATCGCGAAGGCTTCCTCTGAACAAGTCTAGAGCGGGTTAAGCACGCGTTCAGACCACGGTCCACTGCTGCCGCGTAAATATCAGCCGAACCGTAGTGCCCGTTCTTTTCGTAACCTGTTTCTGGTCACGTGCTTTGTCCGCAGTTATCAATGTGATGAACGGCCTGATGCTTTTTCTACTGTCTGCCGGAGGACAGCCCAGGAGGTTTCTGTATTATCACTCAAGGCTTCCTGTGAACAAGTCTAGAGCGGGTTAAGCACGCGTTCAGACCACGGTCCACTGGTGCCGCGTGAATATCAGCAGAACCATAGTGCCCGTTCTTTTCGTACCCTGTTTGTTGTCACGTGCTTTGTCCGCAGTTATCGATGTGATGAACGGCCTGATGTTTTTTCTACTGTCAGCCGGAGGACAGCCCAGGAGGTTTCTGTATTATCGCTCAAGGCTTCCTGTGAACAAGTCTAGAGCGGGTTAAGCACGCGTTCAGACCACGGCCCATTGCTGCCGCGTGAATATCAGCAGAACCGTAGTGCCCGTTCTTTTCGTACCCTGTTTGTTGTCACGTGCTTTGTCCGCAGTTATCGATGTAATGAACGGCCTGATGTTTTTTCTACTGTCAGCCGGAGGACAGCCTAGGAGGTTTCTGTATTATCGCGAAGGCTTCCTTTGAACAAGTCTATAACGCGTTAAGCACGCGTTCAGACCACGGTCCACTGCTGCCGCGTGAATATCAGCAGAACCGTAGTGCCCGTTCTTTTCGTACCCTGTTTCTGGTCACGTGCTTTGTCCGCAGTTATCGATGCGATGAACGGGGCGATGCTTTTTATACTGTCTGCCGGAGGACAGCCCAGGAGGTTTCTGTATTATCACTCAAGGCTTCCTGTGAACAAGTCTAGAGCGGGTTAAGCACGCGTTCAGACCACGGTCCACTGCTGCCGCGTGATTATCAGCCGAACCGTAGTGTCCGTTCTTTTCGTACCCTGTTTCTGGTCACGTGCTTTTTCCGCAGTTATCGATGCGATGAACAGGCCGATGCTTTTTCTACTCTCAGCCGGAGGACAGCCCAGGAGGTTTCTGTATTATCGCTCAAGGCTTCCTGTGAACAAGTCTAGAGCGGGTTAAGCACGCGTTCAGACCACGGTCCACTGCTGCCGCGTGAATATCAGCCGAACCATAGTGCCCGTTCTTTTCGTACCCTGTTTCTGGTCACGTGCTTTGTTCGCAGTTATCGATGTGATGAACGGCCTGATGCTTTTTCTACTGTCAGCCGGAGGACAGCCCAGGAGGTTTCTGTATTATCGCGAAGGCTTCCTCTGAACAAGTCTAGAGCGGGTTAAGCACGCATTCAGACCACGGTCCACTGCTGCAGCGTGAATATCAGCCGAACCGTAGTGCCCGTTCTTTTCGTACCCTGTTTCTGGTCACGTGCTTTGTCCGCAGTTATCGATGTGATGAACGGCCTGATGCTTTTTCTAATGTCTGCCGGAGGACAGCCCAGGAGGTTTCTGTATTATCACTCAAGGCTTCCTGTGAACAAGTCTAGAGCGGGTTAAGCACGCGTTCTGACCACAGTCCAATGCTGCCGCGTGAATATCAGCAGAACCGTAGTGCCCGTTTTTTCGTACCCTGTTTCTGTTCACGTGCTTTGTCCGCAGTTATCGATGCGATGAACAGGCCGATGCCTTTTCTACTCTGAGCCGGAGGACAGCCCAGGAGGTTTCTGTATTATCGCTCAAGTCTTCCTGTGAACAAGTCTATAGCGGGTTAAGTACGCGTTCAGACCACGGTCCACTGCTGCCGCGTGAATATCAGCAGAACCGTAGTGCCCGTTCTTTTCGTACCCTGTTTCTGGTCACGTGCTTTGTCCGCAGTTATCGATGCGATGAACGGGCCGATGCTTTTTCTACTGTCAGCTGTAAGAAAGCCCGGGAGGTTTCTGTATTATCGCTCAAGTCTTCCTGTGAACAAGTCCAGAGCGGGTTAAGCACGCGTTCAGACCACGGTCCACTGCTTCCGCGTGAATATCAGCCGAGCCGTAGTGCCCGTTCTTTTCGTACCCTGTTTGTGGTCACGTGCTTTGTCCGCAGTTAACGATGCGATGAACGGGCCGATGCTTTTTCTACTGTCAGCCGGAGGACAGCCCAGGAGGTTTCTGTATTATCGCTCAAGGCTTCCTGTGAACAAGTCTAGAGCGGGTTAAGCACGCGTTCAGACCACGGTCCACTGCTGCCGCGTGAATATCAGCAGAACCGTAGTGCCCGTTCTTTTCGTACCCTGTTTGTTGTCACGTGCTTTGTCCGCAGTTATCGATGTGATGAACGGCCTGATGTTTTTTCTACTGTCAGCCGGAGGACAGCCTAGGAGGTTTCTGTATTATCGCGAAGGCTTCCTTTGAACAAGTCTAGAACGGGTTAAGCACGCGTTCAGACCGCGGTCCACTGCTGCCGCGTGAATATCAGCCGAACGGTAGTGCCCGTTCTTTGCGTACCCTGTTTGTGGTCACGTGCTTTGTCCGCAGTTATCGATGCGATGAACGGGCCGATGCTTTTTCTACTGTCAGCTGTAGGAAAGCCCAGGAGGTTTCTGTATTATCACTCAAGGCTTCCTGTGAACAAGTCTAGAGCGGGTTAAGCACGCGTTCAGACCACGGTCCACTGGTGCCGCGTGAATATCAGCAGAACCGTAGTGCCCGTTCTTTTCGTACCCTGTTTGTTGTCACGTGCTTTGTCCGCAGTTATCGATGTGATGAACGGCCTGATGTTTTTTCTACTGTCAGCCGGAGGACAGCCCAGGAGGTTTCTGTATTATCGCTCAAGGCTTCCTGTGAACAAGTCTAGAGCGGGTTAAGCACGCGTTCAGACCACGGTCCATTGCTGCCGCGTGAATATCAGCAGAACCGTAGTGCCCGTTCTTTTCGTACCCTGTTTGTTGTCACGTGCTTTGTCCGCAGTTATCGATGTAATGAACGGCCTGATGTTTTTTCTACTGTCAGCCGGAGGACAGCCTAGGAGGTTTCTGTATTATCGCGAAGGCTTCCTTTGAACAAGTCTAGAACGGGTTAAGCACGCGTTCAGACCACGGTCCACTGCTGCCGCGTGAATATCAGCAGAACCGTAGTGCCCGTTCTTTTCGTACCCTGTTTCTGGTCACGTGCTTTGTCCGCAGTTATCGATGCGATGAACGGGGCGATGCTTTTTATACTGTCTGCCGGAGGACAGCCCAGGAGGTTTCTGTATTATCACTCAAGGCTTCCTGTGAACAAGTCTAGAGCGGGTTAAGCACGCGTTCAGACCACGGTCCACTGCTGCCGCGTGATTATCAGCCGAACCGTAGTGTCCGTTCTTTTCGTACCCTGTTTCTGTTCACGTGCTTTTTCCGCAGTTATCGATGCGATGAACAGGCCGATGCTTTTTCTACTCTCAGCCGGAGGACAGCCCAGGAGGTTTCTGTATTATCGCTCAAGGCTTCCTGTGAACAAGTCTAGAGCGGGTTAAGCACGCGTTCAGACCACGGTCCACTGGTGCCGCGTGAATATCAGCAGAACCGTAGTGCCCGTTCTTTTCGTACCCTGTTTGTTGTCACGTGCTTTGTCCGCAGTTATCGATGTGATGAACGGCCTGATGTTTTTTCTACTGTCAGCCGGAGGACAGCCCAGGAGGTTTCTGTATTATCGCTCAAGGCTTCCTGTGAACAAGTCTAGAGCGGGTTAAGCACGCGTTCAGACCACGGTCCACTGCTGCCGCGTGAATATCAGCCGAACCATAGTGCCCGTTCTTTTCGTACCCTGTTTCTGGTCACGTGCTTTGTTCGCAGTTATCGATGTGATGAACGGCCTGATGCTTTTTCTACTGTCAGCCGGAGGACAGCCCAGGAGGTTTCTGTATTATCGCGAAGGCTTCCTCTGAACAAGTCTAGAGCGGGTTAAGCACGCATTCAGACCACGGTCCACTGCTGCAGCGTGAATATCAGCCGAACCGTAGTGCCCGTTCTTTTCGTACCCTGTTTCTGGTCACGTGCTTTGTCCGCAGTTATCGATGTGATGAACGGCCTGATGCTTTTTCTACTGTCTGCCGGAGGACAGCCCAGGAGGTTTCTGTATTATCACTCAAGGCTTCCTGTGAACAAGTCTAGAGCGGGTTAAGCACGCGTTCTGACCACAGTCCAATGCTGCCGCGTGAATACCAGCAGAACCGTAGTGCCCGTTTTTTCGTACCCTGTTTCTGTTCACGTGCTTTGTCCGCAGTTATCGATGCGATGAACAGGCCGATGCCTTTTCTACTCTGAGCCGGAGGACAGCCCAGGAGGTTTCTGTATTATCGCTCAAGTCTTCCTGTGAACAAGTCTATAGCGGGTTAAGTACGCGTTCAGACCACGGTCCACTGCTGCCGCGTGAATATCAGCAGAACCGTAGTGCCCGTTCTTTTCGTAACCTGTTTCTGGTCACGTGCTTTGTCCGCAGTTATCGATGCGATGAACGGGCCGATGCTTTTTCTACTGTCAGCTGTAAGAAAGCCCGGGAGGTTTCTGTATTATCGCTCAAGTCTTCCTGTGAACAAGTCCAGAGCGGGTTAAGCACGCGTTCAGACCACGGTCCACTGCTTCCGCGTGAATATCAGCCGAGCCGTAGTGCCCGTTCTTTTCGTACCCTGTTTGTGGTCACGTGCTTTGTCCGCAGTTAACGATGCGATGAACGGGCCGATGCTTTTTCTACTGTCAGCCGGAGGACAGCCCAGGAGGTTTCTGTGTTATCGCTCAAGGCTTCCTGTGAACAAGACTAGAGTGGGTTAAGCACGCGTTCAGACCACGGTCCACTGGTGCCGCGTGAATATCAGCAGAACCTTAGTGCCCGTTCTTTTCGTACCTTGTTTCTGGTCACGTGCTTTCTCCGCAGTTATCGATGCGATGAACGGGCCGATGCTTTTTCTACTGTCAGCCGGAGGACAGCCCAGGAGGTTTCTGTATTATCGCTCAAGGCTTCCTGTGAACAAGTCTAGAGCGGGTTAAGCACGCGTTCAGACCACGGTCCACTGCTGCCGCGTGAATATCAGCAGAACCGTAGTGCCCGTTCTTTTCGTACCCTGTTTGTTGTCACGTGCTTTGTCCGCAGTTATCGATGTGATGAACGGCCTGATGTTTTTTCTGCTGTCAGCCGGAGGACAGCCTAGGAGGTTTCTGTATTATCGCGAAGGCTTCCTTTGAACAAGTCTAGAACGGGTTAAGCACGCGTTCAGACCGCGGTCCACTGCTGCCGCGTGAATATCAGCCGAACGGTAGTGCCCGTTCTTTGCGTACCCTGTTTGTGGTCACGTGCTTTGTCCGCAGTTATCGATGCGATGAACGGGCCGATGCTTTTTCTACTGTCAGCTGTAGGAAAGCCCAGGAGGTTTCTGTATTATCACTCAAGGCTTCCTGTGAACAAGTCTAGAGCGGGTTAAGCACGCGTTCAGACCACGGTCCACTGGTGCCGCGTGAATATCAGCAGAACCGTAGTGCCCGTTCTTTTCGTACCCTGTTTGTTGTCACGTGCTTTGTCCGCAGTTATCGATGTGATGAACGGCCTGATGTTTTTTCTACTGTCAGCCGGAGGACAGCCCAGGAGGTTTCTGTATTATCGCTCAAGGCTTCCTGTGAACAAGTCTAGAGCGGGTTAAGCACGCGTTCAGACCACGGTCCATTGCTGCCGCGTGAATATCAGCAGAACCGTAGTGCCCGTTCTTTTCGTACCCAGTTTGTTGTCACGTGCTTTGTCCGCAGTTATCGATGTAATGAACGGCCTGATGTTTTTTCTACTGTCAGCCGGAGGACAGCCTAGGAGGTTTCTGTATTATCGCGAAGGCTTCCTTTGAACAAGTCTAGAACGGGTTAAGCACGCGTTCAGACCGCGGTCCACTGCTGCCGCGTGAATATCAGCCGAACCGTAGTGCCCGTTCTTTTCGTACCCTGTTTGTGGTCACGTGCTTTGTCCGCAGTTATCGATGCGATGAACGGGCCGATGCTTTTTCTACTGTCAGCTGTAGGAAAGCCCAGGAGGTTTCTGTATTATCACTCAAGGCTTCCTGTGAACAAGTCTAGAGCGGGTTAAGCACGCGTTCAGACCACGGTCCACTGGTGCCGCGTGAATATCAGCAGAACCGTAGTGCCCGTTCTTTTCGTACCCTGTTTGTTGTCACGTGCTTTGTCCGCAGTTATCGATGTGATGAACGGCCTGATGTTTTTTCTACTGTCAGCCGGAGGACAGCCCAGGAGGTTTCTGTATTATCGCTCAAGGCTTCCTGCGAACAAGTCTAGAACAGGTTAAGCACGCGTTCAGACCACGGTCCACTGCTGCCGCGTGAATATCAGCAGAACCGTAGTGCCCGTTCTTTTCGTACCCTGTTTCTGGTCACGTGCTTTGTCCGCAGTTATCGATGCGATGAACGGGGCGATGCTTTTTCTACTGTCTGCCGGAGGACAGCCCAGGAGGTTTCTGTATTATCACTCAAGGCTTCCTGTGAACAAGTCTAGAGCGGGTTAAGCACGCGTTCAGACCACGGTCCACTGCTGCCGCGTGATTATCAGCCGAACCGTAGTGTCCGTTCTTTTCGTACCCTGTTTCTGTTCACGTGCTTTGTCCGCAGTTATCGATGCGATGAACAGGCCGATGCTTTTTCTACTCTCAGCCGGAGGACAGCCCAGGAGGTTTCTGTATTATCGCTCAAGGCTTCCTGTGAACAAGTCTAGAGCGGGTTAAGCACGCGTTCAGACCACGGTCCACTGCTGCCGCGTGAATATCAGCCGAACCATAGTGCCCGTTCTTTTCGTACCCTGTTTCTGATCACGTGCTTTGTTCGCAGTTATCGATGTGATGAACGGCCTGATGCTTTTTCTACTGTCAGCCGGAGGACAGCCCAGGAGGTTTCTGTATTATCGCGAAGGCTTCCTCTGAACAAGTCTAGAGCGGGTTAAGCACGCGTTCAGACCACGGTCCACTGCTGCCGCGTAAATATCAGCCGAACCGTAGTGCCCGTTCTTTTCGTACCCTGTTTCTGGTCACGTGCTTTGTCCGCAGTTATCAATGTGATGAACGGCCTGATGCTTTTTCTACTGTCTGCCGGAGGACAGCCCAGGAGGTTTCTGTATTATCACTCAAGGCTTCCTGTGAACAAGTCTAGAGCGGGTTAAGCACGCGTTCAGACCACGGTCCACTGGTGCCGCGTGAATATCAGCAGAACCATAGTGCCCGTTCTTTTCGTACCCTGTTTGTTGTCACGTGCTTTGTCCGCAGTTCTCGATGTGATGAACGGCCTGATGTTTTTTCTACTGTCAGCCGGGGGACAGCCCAGGAGGTTTCTGTATTATCGCTCAAGGCTTCCTGTGAACAAGTCTAGAGCGGGTTAAGCACGCGTTCAGACCACGGTCCATTGCTGCCGCGTGAATATCAGCAGAACCGTAGTGCCCGTTCTTTTCGTACCCTGTTTGTTGTCACGTGCTTTGTCCGCAGTTATCGATGTGATGAACGGCCTGATGTTTTTTCTACTGTCAGCCGGAGGACAGCCCAGGAGGTTTCTGTATTATCGCTCAAGGCTTCCTGTGAACAAGTCTAGAACGGGTTAAGCACGCGTTCAGACCACGGTCCACTGCTGCCGCGTTAATATCAGCAGAACCGTAGTGCCCGTTCTTTTCGTACCCTGTTTCTGGTCACGTGCTTTGTCCGCAGTTATCGATGCGATGAACGGGGCGATGCTTTTTATACCGTCTGCCGGAGGACAGCCCAGGAGGTTTCTGTATTATCACTCAAGGCTTCCTGTGAACAAGTCTAGAGCGGGTTAAGCACGCGTTCAGACCACGGTCCACTGCTGCCGCGTGATTATCAGCCGAACCGTAGTGTCCGTTCTTTTCGTACTTTGTTTCTGTTCACGTGCTTTTTCCGCAGTTATCGATGCGATGAACAGGCCGATGCTTTTTCTACTCTCAGCCGGAGGACAGCCCAGGAGGTTTCTGTATTATCGCTCAAGGCTTCCTGTGAACAAGTCTAGAGCGGGTTAAGCACGCGTTCAGACCACGGTCCACTGCTGCCGCGTGAATATCAGCCGAACCGTAGTGCCCGTTCTTTTCGTACCCTGTTTCTGGTCACGTGCTTTGTCCGCAGTTATCGATGTGATGAACGGCCTGATGCTTTTTCTACTGTCTGCCGGAGGACAGCCCAGGAGGTTTCTGTATTATCACTCAAGGCTTCCTGTGAACATGTCTAGAGCGGGTTAAGCACGCGTTCTGACCACAGTCCAATGCTGCCGCGTGAATATCAGCAGAACCGTAGTGCCCGTTTTTTTCGTACCCTGTTTCTGTTCACGTGCTTTGTCCGCAGTTATCGATGCGATGAACAGGCCGATGCCTTTTCTACTCTGAGCCGGAGGACAGCCCGGGAGGTTTCTGTATTATCGCTCAAGTCTTCCTGTGAACAAGTCCAGAGCGGGTTAAGCACGCGTTCAGACCACGGTCCACTGCTTCCGCGTGAATATCAGCCGAGCCGTAGTGCCCGTTCTTTTCGTACCCTGTTTGTGGTCACGTGCTTTGTCCGCAGTTAACGATGCGATGAACGGGCCGATGCTTTTTCTACTGTCAGCCGGAGGACAGCCCAGGAGGTTTCTGTGTTATCGCTCAAGGCTTCCTGTGAACAAGTCTAGAGTGGGTTAAGCACGCGTTCAGACCACGGTCCACTGGTGCCGCGTGAATATCAGCAGAACCGTAGTGCCCGTTCTTTTCGTACCTTGTTTCTGGTCACGTGCTTTGTCCGCAGTTATCGATGCGATGAACGGGCCGATGCTTTTTCTACTGTCAGCCGGAGGACAGCCCAGGAGGTTTCTGTATTATCGCTCAAGGCTTCCTGTAAACAAGTCTAGAGCGGGTTAAGCACGCGTTCAGACCACGGTCCACTGCTGCCGCGTGAATATCAGCAGAACCGTAGTGCCCGTTCTTTTCGTACCCTGTTTGTTGTCACGTGCTTTGTCCGCAGTTATTGATGTGATGAACGGCCTGATGTTTTTTCTACTGTCAGCCGGAGGACAGCCTAGGAGGTTTCTGTATTATCGCGAAGGCTTTCTTTGAACAAGTCTAGAACGGGTTAAGCACGCGTTCAGACCGCGGTCCACTGCTGCCGCGTGAATATCAGCCGAACCATAGTGCCCGTTCTTTGCGTACCCTGTTTGTGGTCACGTGCTTTGTCCGCAGTTATCGATGCGATGAACGGGCCGATGCTTTTTCTACTGTCAGCTGTAGGAAAGCCCAGGAGGTTTCTGTATTATCACTCAAGGCTTCCTGTGAACAAGTCTAGAGCGGGTTAAGCACGCGTTCAGACCGCGGTCCACTGCTGCCGCGTGAATATCAGCCGAACCGTAGTGCCCGTTCTTTTCGTACCCTGTTTGTTGTCACGTGCTTTGTCCGCAGTTATCGATGTGATGAACGGCCTGATGTTTTTTCTACTGTCAGCCGGAGGACAGCCCAGGAGGTTTCTGTATTATCGCTCAAGGCTTCCTGTGAACAAGTCTAGAACAGGTTAAGCACGCGTTCAGACCACGGTCCACTGCTGCCGCGTGAATATCAGCAGAACCGTAGTGCCCGTTCTTTTCGTACCCTGTTTCTGGTCACGTGCTTTGTCCGCAGTTATCGATGCGATGAACGAGGCGATGCTTTTTCTACTGTCTGCCGGAGGACAGCCCAGGAGGTTTCTGTATTATCACTCAAGGCTTCCTGTGAACAAGTCTAGAGCGGGTTAAGCACGCGTTCAGACCACGGTCCACTGCTGCCGCGTGATTATCAGCCGAACCGTAGTGTCCGTTGTTTTCGTACCCTGTTTCTGTTCACGTGCTTTGTCCGCAGTTATCGATGCGATGAACAGGCCGATGCTTTTTCTACTCTCAGCCGGAGGACAGCCCAGGAGGTTTCTGTATTATCGCTCAAGGCTTCCTGTGAACAAGTCTAGAGCGGGTTAAGCACGCGTTCAGACCACGGTCCAATGCTGCCGCGTGAATATCAGCCGAACCATAGTGCCCGTTCTTTTCGTACCCTGTTTCTGGTCACGTGCTTTGTTCGCAGTTATCGATGTGATGAACGGCCTGATGCTTTTTCTACTGTCAGCCGGAGGACAGCCCAGGAGGTTTCTGTATTATCGCGAAGGCTTCCTCTGAACAAGTCTAGAGCGGGTTAAGCACGCGTTCAGACCACGGTCCACTGCTGCCGCGTAAATATCAGCCGAACCGTAGTGCCCGTTCTTTTCGTAACCTGTTTCTGGTCACGTGCTTTGTCCGCAGTTATCAATGTGATGAACGGCCTGATGCTTTTTCTACTGTCTGCCGGAGGACAGCCCAGGAGGTTTCTGTATTATCACTCAAGGCTTCCTGTGAACAAGTCTAGAGCGGGTTAAGCACGCGTTCAGACCACGGTCCACTGGTGCCGCGTGAATATCAGCAGAACCATAGTGCCCGTTCTTTTCGTACCCTGTTTGTTGTCACGTGCTTTGTCCGCAGTTATCGATGTGATGAACGGCCTGATGTTTTTTTCTACTGTCAGCCGGAGGACAGCCCAGGAGGTTTCTGTATTATCGCTCAAGGCTTCCTGTGAACAAGTCTAGAGCGGGTTAAGCACGCGTTCAGACCACGGTCCATTGCTGCCGCGTGAATATCAGCAGAACCGTAGTGCCCGTTCTTTTCGTACCCTGTTTGTTGTCACGTGCTTTGTCCGCAGTTATCGATGTAATGAACGGCCTGATGTTTTTTCTACTGTCAGCCGGAGGACAGCCTAGGAGGTTTCTGTATTATCGCGAAGGCTTCCTTTGAACAAGTCTAGAACGCGTTAAGCACGCGTTCAGACCACGGTCCACTGCTGCCGCGTGAATATCAGCAGAACCGTAGTGCCCGTTCTTTTCGTACCCTGTTTCTGGTCACGTGCTTTGTCCGCAGTTATCGATGCGATGAACGGGGCGATGCTTTTTATACTGTCTGCCAGAGGACAGCCCAGGAGGTTTCTGTATTATCACTCAAGGCTTCCTGTGAACAAGTCTAGAGCGGGTTAAGCACGCGTTCAGACCACGGTCCACTGCTGCCGCGTGATTATCAGCCGAACCGTAGTGTCCGTTCTTTTCGTACCCTGTTTCTGTTCACGTGCTTTTTCCGCAGTTATCGATGCGATGAACAGGCCGATGCTTTTTCTACTCTCAGCCGGAGGACAGCCCAGGAGGTTTCTGTATTATCGCTCAAGGCTTCCTGTGAACAAGTCTAGAGCGGGTTAAGCACGCGTTCAGACCACGGTCCACTGCTGCCGCGTGAATATCAGCCGAACCATAGTGCCCGTTCTTTTCGTACCCTGTTTCTGGTCACGTGCTTTGTTCGCAGTTATCGATGTGATGAACGGCCTGATGCTTTTTCTACTGTCAGCCGGAGGACAGCCCAGGAGGTTTCTGTATTATCGCGAAGGCTTCCTCTGAACAAGTCTAGAGCGGGTTAAGCACGCGTTCAGACCACGGTCCACTGCTGCCGCGTAAATATCAGCCGAACCGTAGTGCCCGTTCTTTTCGTAACCTGTTTCTGGTCACGTGCTTTGTCCGCAGTTATCAATGTGATGAACGGCCTGATGCTTTTTCTACTGTCATGCCGGAGGACAGCCCAGGAGGTTTCTGTATTATCACTCAAGGCTTCCTGTGAACAAGTCTAGAGCGGGTTAAGCACGCGTTCAGACCACGGTCCACTGGTGCCGCGTGAATATCAGCAGAACCATAGTGCCCGTTCTTTTCGTACCCTGTTTGTTGTCACGTGCTTTGTCCGCAGTTATCGATGTGATGAACGGCCTGATGTTTTTTCTACTGTCAGCCGGAGGACAGCCCAGGAGGTTTCTGTATTATCGCTCAAGGCTTCCTGTGAACAAGTCTAGAGCGGGTTAAGCACGCGTTCAGACCACGGTCCATTGCTGCCGCGTGAATATCAGCAGAACCGTAGTGCCCGTTCTTTTCGTACCCTGTTTGTTGTCACGTGCTTTGTCCGCAGTTATCGATGTAATGAACGGCCTGATGTTTTTTCTACTGTCAGCCGGAGGACAGCCTAGGAGGTTTCTGTATTATCGCGAAGGCTTCCTTTGAACAAGTCTAGAACGCGTTAAGCACGCGTTCAGACCACGGTCCACTGCTGCCGCGTGAATATCAGCAGAACCGTAGTGCCCGTTCTTTTCGTACCCTGTTTCTGGTCACGTGCTTTGTCCGCAGTTATCGATGCGATGAACGGGGCGATGCTTTTTATACTGTCTGCCGGAGGACAGCCCAGGAGGTTTCTGTATTATCACTCAAGGCTTCCTGTGAACAAGTCTAGAGCGGGTTAAGCACGCGTTCAGACCACGGTCCACTGCTGCCGCGTGATTATCAGCCGAACCGTAGTGTCCGTTCTTTTCGTACCCTGTTTCTGTTCACGTGCTTTTTCCGCAGTTATCGATGCGATGAACAGGCCGATGCTTTTTCTACTCTCAGCCGGAGGACAGCCCAGGAGGTTTCTGTATTATCGCTCAAGGCTTCCTGTGAACAAGTCTAGAGCGGGTTAAGCACGCGTTCAGACCACGGTCCACTGCTGCCGCGTGAATATCAGCCGAACCATAGTGCCCGTTCTTTTCGTACCCTGTTTCTGGTCACGTGCTTTGTTCGCAGTTATCGATGTGATGAACGGCCTGATGCTTTTTCTACTGTCAGCCGGAGGACAGCCCAGGAGGTTTCTGTATTATCGCGAAGGCTTCCTCTGAACAAGTCTAGAGCGGGTTAAGCACGCATTCAGACCACGGTCCACTGCTGCAGCGTGAATATCAGCCGAACCGTAGTGCCCGTTCTTTTCGTACCCTGTTTCTGGTCACGTGCTTTGTCCGCAGTTATCGATGTGATGAACGGCCTGATGCTTTTTCTAATGTCTGCCGGAGGACAGCCCAGGAGGTTTCTGTATTATCACTCAAGGCTTCCTGTGAACAAGTCTAGAGCGGGTTAAGCACGCGTTCTGACCACAGTCCAATGCTGCCGCGTGAATATCAGCAGAACCGTAGTGCCCGTTTTTTCGTACCCTGTTTCTGTTCACGTGCTTTGTCCGCAGTTATCGATGCGATGAACAGGCCGATGCCTTTTCTACTCTGAGCCGGAGGACAGCCCAGGAGGTTTCTGTATTATCGCTCAAGTCTTCCTGTGAACAAGTCTATAGCGGGTTAAGTACGCGTTCAGACCACGGTCCACTGCTGCCGCGTGAATATCAGCAGAACCGTAGTGCCCGTTCTTTTCGTACCCTGTTTCTGGTCACGTGCTTTGTCCGCAGTTATCGATGCGATGAACGGGCCGATGCTTTTTCTACTGTCAGCTGTAAGAAAGCCCGGGAGGTTTCTGTATTATCGCTCAAGTCTTCCTGTGAACAAGTCCAGAGCGGGTTAAGCACGCGTTCAGACCACGGTCCACTGCTTCCGCGTGAATATCAGCCGAGCCGTAGTGCCCGTTCTTTTCGTACCCTGTTTGTGGTCACGTGCTTTGTCCGCAGTTAACGATGCGATGAACGGGCCGATGCTTTTTCTACTGTCAGCCGGAGGACAGCCCAGGAGGTTTCTGTATTATCGCTCAAGGCTTCCTGTGAACAAGTCTAGAGCGGGTTAAGCACGCGTTCAGACCACGGTCCACTGCTGCCGCGTGAATATCAGCAGAACCGTAGTGCCCGTTCTTTTCGTACCCTGTTTGTTGTCACGTGCTTTGTCCGCAGTTATCGATGTGATGAACGGCCTGATGTTTTTTCTACTGTCAGCCGGAGGACAGCCTAGGAGGTTTCTGTATTATCGCGAAGGCTTCCTTTGAACAAGTCTAGAACGGGTTAAGCACGCGTTCAGACCGCGGTCCACTGCTGCCGCGTGAATATCAGCCGAACGGTAGTGCCCGTTCTTTGCGTACCCTGTTTGTGGTCACGTGCTTTGTCCGCAGTTACCGATGCGATGAACGGGCCGATGCTTTTTCTACTGTCAGCTGTAGGAAAGCCCAGGAGGTTTCTGTATTATCACTCAAGGCTTCCTGTGAACAAGTCTAGAGCGGGTTAAGCACGCGTTCAGACCACGGTCCACTGGTGCCGCGTGAATATCTGCAGAACCGTAGTGCCCGTTCTTTTCGTACCCTGTTTGTTGTCACGTGCTTTGTCCGCAGTTATCGATGTGATGAACGGCCTGATGTTTTTTCTACTGTCAGCCGGAGGACAGCCCAGGAGGTTTCTGTATTATCGCTCAAGGCTTCCTGTGAACAAGTCTAGAGCGGGTTAAGCACGCGTTCAGACCACGGTCCATTGCTGCCGCGTGAATATCAGCAGAACCGTAGTGCCCGTTCTTTTCGTACCCTGTTTGTTGTCACGTGCTTTGTCCGCAGTTATCGATGTAATGAACGGCCTGATGTTTTTTCTACTGTCAGCCGGAGGACAGCCTAGGAGGTTTCTGTATTATCGCGAAGGCTTCCTTTGAACAAGTCTAGAACGGGTTAAGCACGCGTTCAGACCACGGTCCACTGCTGCCGCGTGAATATCAGCAGAACCGTAGTGCCCGTTCTTTTCGTACCCTGTTTCTGGTCACGTGCTTTGTCCGCAGTTATCGATGCGATGAACGGGGCGATGCTTTTTATACTGTCTGCCGGAGGACAGCCCAGGAGGTTTCTGTATTATCACTCAAGGCTTCCTGTGAACAAGTCTAGAGCGGGTTAAGCACGCGTTCAGACCACGGTCCACTGCTGCCGCGTGATTATCAGCCGAACCGTAGTGTCCGTTCTTTTCGTACCCTGTTTCTGTTCACGTGCTTTTTCCGCAGTTATCGATGCGATGAACAGGCCGATGCTTTTTCTACTCTCAGCCGGAGGACAGCCCAGGAGGTTTCTGTATTATCGCTCAAGGCTTCCTGTGAACAAGTCTAGAGCGGGTTAAGCACGCGTTCAGACCACGGTCCACTGGTGCCGCGTGAATATCAGCAGAACCGTAGTGCCCGTTCTTTTCGTACCCTGTTTGTTGTCACGTGCTTTGTCCGCAGTTATCGATGTGATGAACGGCCTTATGTTTTTTCTACTGTCAGCCGGAGGACAGCCCAGGAGGTTTCTGTATTATCGCTCAAGGCTTCCTGTGAACAAGTCTAGAGCGGGTTAAGCACGCGTTCAGACCATGGTCCACTGCTGCCGCGTGAATATCAGCCGAACCATAGTGCCCGTTCTTTTCGTACCCTGTTTCTGGTCACGTGCTTTGTTCGCAGTTATCGATGTGATGAACGGCCTGATGCTTTTTCTACTGTCAGCCGGAGGACAGCCCAGGAGGTTTCTGTATTATCGCGAAGGCTTCCTCTGAACAAGTCTAGAGCGGGTTAAGCACGCATTCAGACCACGGTCCACTGCTGCAGCGTGAATATCAGCCGAACCGTAGTGCCCGTTCTTTTCGTACCCTGTTTCTGGTCACGTGCTTTGTCCGCAGTTATCGATGTGATGAACGGCCTGATGCTTTTTCTACTGTCTGCCGGAGGACAGCCCAGGAGGTTTCTGTATTATCACTCAAGGCTTCCTGTGAACAAGTCTAGAGCGGGTTAAGCACGCGTTCTGACCACAGTCCAATGCTGCCGCGTGAATATCAGCAGAACCGTAGTGCCCGTTTTTTCGTACCCTGTTTCTGTTCACGTGCTTTGTCCGCAGTTATCGATGCGATGAACAGGCCGATGCCTTTTCTACTCTGAGCCGGAGGACAGCCCAGGAGGTTTCTGTATTATCGCTCAAGTCTTCCTGTGAACAAGTCTATAGCGGGTTAAGTACGCGTTCAGACCACGGTCCACTGCTGCCGCGTGAATATCAGCAGAACCGTAGTGCCCGTTCTTTTCGTACCCTGTTTCTGGTCACGTGCTTTGTCCGCAGTTATCGATGCGATGAACGGGCCGATGCTTTTTCTACTGTCAGCTGTAAGAAAGCCCGGGAGGTTTCTGTATTATCGCTCAAGTCTTCCTGTGAACAAGTCCAGAGCGGGTTAAGCACGCGTTCAGACCACGGTCCACTGCTTCCGCGTGAATATCAGCCGAGCCGTAGTGCCCGTTCTTTTCGTACCCTGTTTGTGGTCACGTGCTTTGTCCGCAGTTAACGATGCGATGAACGGGCCGATGCTTTTTCTACTGTCAGCCGGAGGACAGCCCAGGAGGTTTCTGTGTTATCGCTCAAGGCTTCCTGTGAACAAGACTAGAGTGGGTTAAGCACGCGTTCAGACCACGGTCCACTGGTGCCGCGTGAATATCAGCAGAACCTTAGTGCCCGTTCTTTTCGTACCTTGTTTCTGGTCACGTGCTTTCTCCGCAGTTATCGATGCGATGAACGGGCCGATGCTTTTTCTACTGTCAGCCGGAGGACAGCCCAGGAGGTTTCTGTATTATCGCTCAAGGCTTCCTGTGAACAAGTCTAGAGCGGGTTAAGCACGCGTTCAGACCACGGTCCACTGCTGCCGCGTGAATATCAGCAGAACCGTAGTGCCCGTTCTTTTCGTACCCTGTTTGTTGTCACGTGCTTTGTCCGCAGTTATCGATGTGATGAACGGCCTGATGTTTTTTCTGCTGTCAGCCGGAGGACAGCCTAGGAGGTTTCTGTATTATCGCGAAGGCTTCCTTTGAACAAGTCTAGAACGGGTTAAGCACGCGTTCAGACCGCGGTCCACTGCTGCCGCGTGAATATCAGCCGAACGGTAGTGCCCGTTCTTTGCGTACCCTGTTTGTGGTCACGTGCTTTGTCCGCAGTTATCGATGCGATGAACGGGCCGATGCTTTTTCTACTGTCAGCTGTAGGCAAGCCCAGGAGGTTTCTGTATTATCACTCAAGGCTTCCAGTGAACAAGTCTAGAGCGGGTTAAGCACGCGTTCAGACCACGGTCCACTGGTGCCGCGTGAATATCAGCAGAACCGTAGTGCCCGTTCTTTTCGTACCCTGTTTGTTGTCACGTGCTTTGTCCGCAGTTATCGATGTGATGAACGGCCTGATGTTTTTTCTACTGTCAGCCGGAGGACAGCCCAGGAGGTTTCTGTATTATCGCTCAAGGCTTCCTGTGAACAAGTCTAGAGCGGGTTAAGCACGCGTTCAGACCACGGTCCATTGCTGCCGCGTGAATATCAGCAGAACCGTAGTGCCCGTTCTTTTCGTACCCAGTTTGTTGTCACGTGCTTTGTCCGCAGTTATCGATGTAATGAACGGCCTGATGTTTTTTCTACTGTCAGCCGGAGGACAGCCTAGGAGGTTTCTGTATTATCGCGAAGGCTTCCTTTGAACAAGTCTAGAACGGGTTAAGCACGCGTTCAGACCGCGGTCCACTGCTGCCGCGTGAATATCAGCCGAACCGTAGTGCCCGTTCTTTTCGTACCCTGTTTGTGGTCACGTGCTTTGTCCGCAGTTATCGATGCGATGAACGGGCCGATGCTTTTTCTACTGTCAGCTGTAGGAAAGCCCAGGAGGTTTCTGTATTATCACTCAAGGCTTCCTGTGAACAAGTCTAGAGCGGGTTAAGCACGCGTTCAGACCACGGTCCACTGGTGCCGCGTGAATATCAGCAGAACCGTAGTGCCCGTTCTTTTCGTACCCTGTTTGTTGTCACGTGCTTTGTCCGCAGTTATCGATGTGATGAACGGCCTGATGTTTTTTCTACTGTCAGCCGGAGGACAGCCCAGGAGGTTTCTGTATTATCGCTCAAGGCTTCCTGTGAACAAGTCTAGAACAGGTTAAGCACGCGTTCAGACCACGGTCCACTGCTGCCGCGTGAATATCAGCAGAACCGTAGTGCCCGTTCTTTTCGTACCCTGTTTCTGGTCACGTGCTTTGTCCGCAGTTATCGATGCGATGAACGGGGCGATGCTTTTTCTACTGTCTGCCGGAGGACAGCCCAGGAGGTTTCTGTATTATCACTCAAGGCTTCCTGAGAACAAGTCTAGAGCGGGTTAAGCACGCGTTCAGACCACGGTCCACTGCTGCCGCGTGATTATCAGCCGAACCGTAGTGTCCGTTCTTTTCGTACCCTGTTTCTGTTCACGTACTTTGTCCGCAGTTATCGATGCGATGAACAGGCCGATGCTTTTTCTACTCTCAGCCGGAGGACAGCCCAGGAGGTTTCTGTATTATCGCTCAAGGCTTCCTGTGAACAAGTCTAGAGCGGGTTAAGCACGCGTTCAGACCACGGTCCACTGCTGCCGCGTGAATATCAGCCGAACCATAGTGCCCGTTCTTTTCGTACCCTGTTTCTGATCACGTGCTTTGTTCGCAGTTATCGATGTGATGAACGGCCTGATGCTTTTTCTACTGTCAGCCGGAGGACAGCCCAGGAGGTTTCTGTATTATCGCGAAGGCTTCCTCTGAACAAGTCTAGAGCGGGTTAAGCACGCGTTCAGACCACGGTCCACTGCTGCCGCGTAAATATCAGCCGAACCGTAGTGCCCGTTCTTTTCGTACCCTGTTTCTGGTCACGTGCTTTGTCCGCAGTTATCAATGTGATGAACGGCCTGATGCTTTTTCTACTGTCTGCCGGAGGACAGCCCAGGAGGTTTCTGTATTATCACTCAAGGCTTCCTGTGAACAAGTCTAGAGCGGGTTAAGCACGCGTTCAGACCACGGTCCACTGGTGCCGCGTGAATATCAGCAGAACCATAGTGCCCGTTCTTTTCGTACCCTGTTTGTTGTCACGTGCTTTGTCCGCAGTTCTCGATGTGATGAACGGCCTGATGTTTTTTCTACTGTCAGCCGGGGGACAGCCCAGGAGGTTTCTGTATTATCGCTCAAGGCTTCCTGTGAACAAGTCTAGAGCGGGTTAAGCACGCGTTCAGACCACGGTCCATTGCTGCCGCGTGAATATCAGCAGAACCGTAGTGCCCGTTCTTTTCGTACCCTGTTTGTTGTCACGTGCTTTGTCCGCAGTTATCGATGTAATGAACGGCCTGATGTTTTTTCTACTGTCAGCCGGAGGACAGCCTAGGAGGCTTCTGTATTATCGCGAAGGCTTCCTTTGAACAAGTCTAGAACGGGTTAAGCACGCGTTCAGACCGCGGTCCACTGCTGCCGCGTGATTATCAGCCGAACCGTAGTGCCCGTTCTTTTCGTACCCTGTTTGTTGTCACGTGCTTTGTCCGCAGTTATCGATGTGATGAACGGCCTGATGTTTTTTCTACTGTCAGCCGGAGGACAGCCCAGGAGGTTTCTGTATTATCGCTCAAGGCTTCCTGTGAACAAGTCTAGAACGGGTTAAGCACGCGTTCAGACCACGGTCCACTGCTGCCGCGTGAATATCAGCAGAACCGTAGTGCCCGTTCTTTTCGTACCCTGTTTCTGGTCACGTGCTTTGTCCGCAGTTATCGATGCGATGAACGGGGCGATGCTTTTTATACTGTCTGCCGGAGGACAGCCCAGGAGGTTTCTGTATTATCACTCAAGGCTTCCTGTGAACAAGTCTAGAGCGGGTTAAGCACGCGTTCAGACCACGGTCCACTGCTGCCGCGTGATTATCAGCCGAACCGTAGTGTCCGTTCTTTTCGTACCCTGTTTCTGTTCACGTGCTTTGTCCGCAGTTATCGATGCGATGAACAGGCCGATGCTTTTTCTACTCTCAGCCGGAGGACAGCCCAGGAGGTTTCTGTATTATCGCTCAAGGCTTCCTGTGAACAAGTCTAGAGCGGGTTAAGCACGCGTTCAGACCACGGTCCACTGCTGCCGCGTGAATATCAGCCGAACCATAGTGCCCGTTCTTTTCGTACCCTGTTTCTGGTCACGTGCTTTGTTCGCAGTTATCGATGTGATGAACGGCCTGATGCTTTTTCTACTGTCAGCCGGAGGACATCCCAGGAGGTTTCTGTATTATCGCGAAGGCTTCCTCTGAACAAGTCTAGAGCGGGTTAAGCACGCGTTCAGACCACGGTCCACTGCTGCCGCGTGAATATCAGCCGAACCGTAGTGCCCGCTCTTTTCGTACCCTGTTTCTGGTCACGTGCTTTGTCCGCAGTTATCGATGTGATGAACGGCCTGATGCTTTTTCTACTGTCTGCCGGAGGACAGCCCAGGAGGTTTCTGTATTATCACTCAAGGCTTCCTGTGAACAAGTCTAGAGCGGGTTAAGCACGCGTTCTGACCACAGTCCAATGCTGCCGCGTGAATATCAGCAGAACCGTAGTGCCCGTTTTTTTCGTACCCTGTTTCTGTTCACGTGCTTTGTCCGCAGTTATCGATGCGATGAACAGGCCGATGCCTTTTCTACTCTGAGCCGGAGGACAGCCCAGGAGGTTTCTGTATTATCGCTCAAGTCTTCCTGTGAACAAGTCTATAGCGGGTTAAGTACGCGTTCAGACCACGGTCCACTGCTGCCGCGTGAATATCAGCAGAACCGTAGTGCCCGTTCTTTTCGTACCCTGTTTCTGGTCACGTGCTTTGTCCGCAGTTATCGATGCGATGAACGGGCCGATGCTTTTTCTACTGTCAGCTGTAGGAAAGCCCGGGAGGTTTCTGTATTATCGCTCATGTCTTCCTGTGAACAAGTCCAGAGCGGGTTAAGCACGCGTTCAGACCACGGTCCACTGCTTCCGCGTGAATATCAGCCGAGCCGTAGTGCCCGTTCTTTTCGTACCCTGTTTGTGGTCACGTGCTTTGTCCGCAGTTAACGATGCGATGAACGGGCCGATGCTTTTTCTACTGTCAGCCGGAGGACAGCCCAGGAGGTTTCTGTGTTATCGCTCAAGGCTTCCTGTGAACAAGTCTAGAGTGGGTTAAGCACGCGTTCAGACCACGGTCCACTGGTGCCGCGTGAATATCAGCAGAACCGTAGTGCCCGTTCTTTTCGTACCTTGTTTCTGGTCACGTGCTTTGTCCGCAGTTATCGATGTGATGAACGGCCTGATGTTTTTTCTACTGTCAGCCGGAGGACAGCCCAGGAGGTTTCTGTATTATCGCTCAAGGCTTCCTGTGAACATGTCTTGAGCGGATTAAGCACGCGTTCAGACCACGGTCCATTGCTGCCGCGTGAATATCAGCAGAACCGTAGTGCCCGTTCTTTTCGTACCCAGTTTGTTGTCACGTGCTTTGTCCGCAGTTATCGATGTAATGAACGGCCTGATGTTTTTTCTACTGTCAGCCGGAGGACAGCCTAGGAGGTTTCTGTATTATCGCGAAGGCTTCCTTTGAACAAGTCTAGAACGGGTTAAGCACGCGTTCAGACCGCGGTCCACTGCTGCCGCGTGAATATCAGCCGAACCGTTGTGCCCGTTCTTTTCGTACCCTGTTTGTGGTCACGTGCTTTGTCCGCAGTTATCGATGCGATGAACGGGCCGATGTTTTTTCTACTGTCAGCTGTAGGAAAGCCCAGGAGGTTTCTGTATTATCACTCAAGGCTTCCTGTGAACAAGTCTAGAGCGGGTTAAGCACGCGTTCAGACCACGGTCCACTGGTGCCGCGTGAATATCAGCAGAACCGTAGTGCCCGTTCTTTTCGTACCCTGTTTGTTGTCACGTGCTTTGTCCGCAGTTATCGATGTGATGAACGGCCTGATGTTTTTTCTACTGTCAGCCGGAGGACAGCCCAGGAGGTTTCTGTATTATCGCTCAAGGCTTCCTGTGAACAAGTCTAGAACAGGTTAAGCACGCGTTCAGACCACGGTCCACTGCTGCCGCGTGAATATCAGCAGAACCGTAGTGCCCGTTCTTTTCGTACCCTGTTTCTGGTCACGTGCTTTGTCCGCAGTTATCGATGCGATGAACGGGGCGATGCTTTTTCTACTGTCTGCCGGAGGACAGCCCAGGAGGTTTCTGTATTATCACTCAAGGCTTCCTGTGAACAAGTCTAGAGCGGGTTAAGCACGCGTTCAGACCACGGTCCACTGCTGCCGCGTGATTATCAGCCGAACCGTAGTGTCCGTTCTTTTCGTACCCTGTTTCTGTTCACGTGCTTTGTCCGCAGTTATCGATGCGATGAACAGGCCGATGCTTTTTCTACTCTCAGCCGGAGGACAGCCCAGGAGGTTTCTGTATTATCGCTCAAGGCTTCCTGTGAACAAGTCTAGAGCGGGTTAAGCACGCGTTCAGACCACGGTCCACTGCTGCCGCGTGAATATCAGCCGAACCATAGTGCCCGTTCTTTTCGTACCCTGTTTCTGATCACGTGCTTTGTTCGCAGTTATCGATGTGATGAACGGCCTGATGCTTTTTCTACTGTCAGCCGGAGGACAGCCCAGGAGGTTTCTGTATTATCGCGAAGGCTTCCTCTGAACAAGTCTAGAGCGGGTTAAGCACGCGTTCAGACCACGGTCCACTGCTGCCGCGTAAATATCAGCCGAACCGTAGTGCCCGTTCTTTTCGTACCCTGTTTCTGGTCACGTGCTTTGTCCGCAGTTATCAATGTGATGAACGGCCTGATGCTTTTTCTACTGTCTGCCGGAGGACAGCCCAGGAGGTTTCTGTATTATCACTCAAGGCTTCCTGTGAACAAGTCTAGAGCGGGTTAAGCACGCGTTCAGACCACGGTCCACTGGTGCCGCGTGAATATCAGCAGAACCATAGTGCCCGTTCTTTTCGTACCCTGTTTGTTGTCACGTGCTTTGTCCGCAGTTCTCGATGTGATGAACGGCCTGATGTTTTTTCTACTGTCAGCCGGGGGACAGCCCAGGAGGTTTCTGTATTATCGCTCAAGGCTTCCTGTGAACAAGTCTAGAGCGGGTTAAGCACGCGTTCAGACCACGGTCCATTGCTGCCGCGTGAATATCAGCAGAACCGTAGTGCCCGTTCTTTTCGTACCCTGTTTGTTGTCACGTGCTTTGTCCGCAGTTATCGATGTAATGAACGGCCTGATGTTTTTTCTACTGTCAGCCGGAGGACAGCCTAGGAGGTTTCTGTATTATCGCGAAGGCTTCCTTTGAACAAGTCTAGAACGGGTTAAGCACGCGTTCAGACCGCGGACCACTGCTGCCGCGTGATTATCAGCCGAACCGTAGTGCCCGTTCTTTTCGTACCCTGTTTGTTGTCACGTGCTTTGTCCGCAGTTATCGATGTGATGAACGGCCTGATGTTTTTTCTACTGTCAGCCGGAGGACAGCCCAGGAGGTTTCTGTATTATCGCTCAAGGCTTCCTGTGAACAAGTCTAGAACGGGTTAAGCACGCGTTCAGACCACGGTCCACTGCTGCCGCGTGAATATCAGCAGAACCGTAGTGCCCGTTCTTTTCGTACCCTGTTTCTGGTCACGTGCTTTGTCCGCAGTTATCGATGCGATGAACGGGGCGATGCTTTTTATACTGTCTGCCGGAGGACAGCCCAGGAGGTTTCTGTATTATCACTCAAGGCTTCCTGTGAACAAGTCTAGAGCGGGTTAAGCACGCGTTCAGACCACGGTCCACTGCTGCCGCGTGATTATCAGCCGAACCGTAGTGTCCGTTCTTTTCGTACCCTGTTTCTGTTCACGTGCTTTGTCCGCAGTTATCGATGCGATGAACAGGCCGATGCTTTTTCTACTCTCAGCCGGAGGACAGCCCAGGAGGTTTCTGTATTATCGCTCAAGGCTTCCTGTGAACAAGTCTAGAGCGGGTTAAGCACGCGTTCAGACCACGGTCCACTGCTGCCGCGTGAATATCAGCCGAACCATAGTGCCCGTTCTTTTCGTACCCTGTTTCTGGTCACGTGCTTTGTTCGCAGTTATCGATGTGATGAACGGCCTGATGCTTTTTCTACTGTCAGCCGGAGGACATCCCAGGAGGTTTCTGTATTATCGCGAAGGCTTCCTCTGAACAAGTCTAGAGCGGGTTAAGCACGCGTTCAGACCATGGTCCACTGCTGCCGCGTGAATATCAGCCGAACCGTAGTGCCCGCTCTTTTCGTACCCTGTTTCTGGTCACGTGCTTTGTCCGCAGTTATCGATGTGATGAACGGCCTGATGCTTTTTCTACTGTCTGCCGGAGGACAGCCCAGGAGGTTTCTGTATTATCACTCAAGGCTTCCTGTGAACAAGTCTAGAGCGGGTTAAGCACGCGTTCTGACCACAGTCCAATGCTGCCGCGTGAATATCAGCAGAACCGTAGTGCCCGTTTTTTTCGTACCCTGTTTCTGTTCACGTGCTTTGTCCGCAGTTATCGATGCGATGAACAGGCCGATGCCTTTTCTACTCTGAGCCGGAGGACAGCCCAGGAGGTTTCTGTATTATCGCTCAAGTCTTCCTGTGAACAAGTCTATAGCGGGTTAAGTACGCGTTCAGACCACGGTCCACTGCTGCCGCATGAATATCAGCAGAACCGTAGTGCCCGTTCTTTTCGTACCCTGTTTCTGGTCACGTGCTTTGTCCGCAGTTATCGATGCGATGAACGGGCCGATGCTTTTTCTACTGTCAGCTGTAGGAAAGCCCGGGAGGTTTCTGTATTATCGCTCATGTCTTCCTGTGAACAAGTCCAGAGCGGGTTAAGCACGCGTTCAGACCACGGTCCACTGCTTCCGCGTGAATATCAGCCGAGCCGTAGTGCCCGTTCTTTTCGTACCCTGTTTGTGGTCACGTGCTTTGTCCGCAGTTAACGATGCGATGAACGGGCCGATGCTTTTTCTACTGTCAGCCGGAGGACAGCCCAGGAGGTTTCTGTGTTATCGCTCAAGGCTTCCTGTGAACAAGTCTAGAGTGGGTTAAGCACGCGTTCAGACCACGGTCCACTGGTGCCGCGTGAATATCAGCAGAACCGTAGTGCCCGTTCTTTTCGTACCTTGTTTCTGGTCACGTGCTTTGTCCGCAGTTATCGATGTGATGAACGGCCTGATGTTTTTTCTACTGTCAGCCGGAGGACAGCCCAGGAGGTTTCTGTATTATCGCTCAAGGCTTCCTGTGAACAAGTCTTGAGCGGGTTAAGCACGCGTTCAGACCACGGTCCATTGCTGCCGCGTGAATATCAGCAGAACCGTAGTGCCCGTTCTTTTCGTACCCAGTTTGTTGTCACGTGCTTTGTCCGCAGTTATCGATGTAATGAACGGCCTGATGTTTTTTCTACTGTCAGCCGGAGGACAGCCTAGGAGGTTTCTGTATTATCGCGAAGGCTTCCTTTGAACAAGTCTAGAACGGGTTAAGCACGCGTTCAGACCGCGGTCCACTGCTGCCGCGTGAATATCAGCCGAACCGTTGTGCCCGTTCTTTTCGTACCCTGTTTGTGGTCACGTGCTTTGTCCGCAGTTATCGATGCGATGAACGGGCCGATGTTTTTTCTACTGTCAGCTGTAGGAAAGCCCAGGAGGTTTCTGTATTATCACTCAAGGCTTCCTGTGAACAAGTCTAGAGCGGGTTAAGCACGCGTTCAGACCACGGTCCACTGGTGCCGCGTGAATATCAGCAGAACCGTAGTGCCCGTTCTTTTCGTACCCTGTTTGTTGTCACGTGCTTTGTCCGCAGTTATCGATGTGATGAACGGCCTGATGTTTTTTCTACTGTCAGCCGGAGGACAGCCCAGGAGGTTTCTGCATTATCGCTCAAGGCTTCCTGTGAACAAGTCTAGAACAGGTTAAGCACGCGTTCAGACCACGGTCCACTGCTGCCGCGTGAATATCAGCAGAACCGTAGTGCCCGTTCTTTTCGTACCCTGTTTCTGGTCACGTGCTTTGTCCGCAGTTATCGATGCGATGAACGGGGCGATGCTTTTTCTACTGTCTGCCGGAGGACAGCCCAGGAGGTTTCTGTATTATCACTCAAGGCTTCCTGTGAACAAGTCTAGAGCGGGTTAAGCACGCGTTCAGACCACGGTCCACTGCTGCCGCGTGATTATCAGCCGAACCGTAGTGTCCGTTCTTTTCGTACCCTGTTTCTGTTCACGTGCTTTGTCCGCAGTTATCGATGCGATGAACAGGCCGATGCTTTTTCTACTCTCAGCCGGAGGACAGCCCAGGAGGTTTCTGTATTATCGCTCAAGGCTTCCTGTGAACAAGTCTAGAGCGGGTTAAGCACGCGTTCAGACCACGGTCCACTGCTGCCGCGTGAATATCAGCCGAACCATAGTGCCCGTTCTTTTCGTACCCTGTTTCTGGTCACGTGCTTTGTTCGCAGTTATCGATGTGATGAACGGCCTGATGCTTTTTCTACTGTCAGCCGGAGGACAGCCCAGGAGGTTTCTGTATTATCGCGAAGGCTTCCTCTGAACAAGTCTAGAGCGGGTTAAGCACGAGTTCAGACCACGGTCCACTGCTGCCGCGTAAATATCAGCCGAACCGTAGTGCCCGTTCTTTTCGTACCCTGTTTCTGGTCACGTGCTTTGTCCGCAGTTATCAATGTGATGAACGGCCTGATGCTTTTTCTACTGTCTGCCGGAGGACAGCCCAGGAGGTTTCTGTATTATCACTCAAGGCTTCCTGTGAACAAGTCTAGAGCGGGTTAAGCACGCGTTCTGACCACGGTCCAATGCTGCCGCGTGAATATCAGCAGAACCGTAGTGCCCGTTTTTTTCGTACCCTGCTTCTGTTCACGTGCTTTGTCCGCAGTTATCGATGCGATGAACAGGCCGATGCCTTTTCTAATCTGAGCCGGAGGACAGCCCAGGAGGTTTCTGTATTATCGCTCAAGTCTTCCTGTGAACAAGTCTATAGCGGGTTAAGTACGCGTTCAGACCACGGTCCACTGCTGCCGCGTGAATATCAGCAGAACCGTAGTGCCCGTTCTTTTCGTACCCTGTTTCTGGTCACGTGCTTTGTCCGCAGTTATCGATCCGATGAACGGGCCGATGCTTTTCCTACTGTCAGCTGTAGGAAAGACCGGGAGGTTTCTGTATTATCGCTCAAGGCTTCCTGTGAACAAGTCTAGAGCGGGTTAAGCACGCGTTCAGACCACGGTCCACTGCTTCCGCGTGAATATCAGCCGAGCCGTAGTGCCCGTTCTTTTTGTACCCTGTTTGTGGTCACGTGCTTTGTCCGCAGTTAACGATGCGATGAACGGGCCGATGCTTTTTCTACTGTCAGCCGGAGGACAGCCCAGGACGTTTCTGTGTTATCGCTCAAGGCTTCCTGTGAACTAGTCTAGAGCGGGTTAAGCACGCGTTCAGACCACGGTCCACTGGTGCCGCGTGAATATCAGCAGAACCGTAGTGCCCGTTCTTTTCGTACCCTGTTTGTTGTCACGTGCTTTGTCCGCAGTTATCGATGTGATGAACGGCCTGATGTTTTTTCTACTGTCAGCCGGAGGACAGCCCAGGAGGTTTCTGTATTATCGCTCAAGGCTTCCTGTGAACAAGTCTAGAGCGGGTTAAGCACGCGTTCAGACCACGGTCCATTGCTGCCGCGTGAATATCAGCAGAACCGTAGTGCCCGTTCTTTTCGTACCCTGTTTGTTGTCACGTGCTTTGTCCGCAGTTAACGATGCGATGAACGGGCCGATGCTTTTTCTACTGTCAGCCGGAGGACAGCCCAGGACGTTTCTGTGTTATCGCTCAAGGCTTCCTGTGAACTAGTCTAGAGCGGGTTAAGCACGCGTTCAGACCACGGTCCACTGGTGCCGCGTGAATATCAGCAGAACCGTAGTGCCCGTTCTTTTCGTACCCTGTTTGTTGTCACGTGCTTTGTCCGCAGTTATCGATGTGATGAACGGCCTGATGTTTTTTCTACTGTCAGCCGGAGGACAGCCCAGGAGGTTTCTGTATTATCGCGAAGGCTTCCTTTGAACAAGTCTAGAACGGGTTAAGCACGCGTTCAGACCACGGTCCACTGCTGCCGCGTGAATATCAGCAGAACCGTAGTGCCCGTTCTTTTCGTACCCTGTTTCTGGTCACGTGCTTTGTCCGCAGTTATCGATGCGATGAACGGGGCGATGCTTTTTCTACTGTCTGCCGGAGGACAGCCCTGGAGGTTTCTGTATTATCACTCAAGGCTTCCTGTGAACAAGTCTAGAGCGGGTTAAGCACGCGTTCAGACCACGGTCCACTGCTGCCGCGTGATTATCAGCCGAACCGTAGTGTCCGTTCTTTTCGTACCCTGTTTCTGTTCACGTGCTTTGTCCGCAGTTATCGATGCGATGAACAGGCCGATGCTTTTTCTACTCTCAGCCGGAGGACAGCCCAGGAGGTTTCTGTATTATCGCTCAAGGCTTCCTGTGAACAAGTCTAGAGCGGGTTAAGCACGCGTTCAGACCACGGTCCACTGCTGCCGCGTGAATATCAGCCGAACCGTAGTGCCCGTTCTTTTCGTACCCTGTTTCTGGTCACGTGCTTTGTCCGCAGTAATCGATGTGATGAACGGCCTGATGCTTTTTCTAATGTCTGCCGGAGGACAGCCCAGGAGGTTTCTGTATTATCACTCAAGGCTTCCTGTGAACAAGTCTAGAGCGGGTTAAGCACGCGTTCTGACCACGGTCCAATGCTGCCGCGTGAATATCAGCAGAACCGTAGTGCACGTTTTTTTCGTACCCTGTTTCTGTTCACGTGCTTTGTCCGCAGTTATCGATGCAATGAACAGGCCGATGCCTTTTCTACTCTGAGCCGGAGGACAGCCCAGGAGGTTTCTGTATTATCGCTCAAGTCTTCCTGTGAACAAGTCTATAGCGGGTTAAGTACGCGTTCAGACCACGGTCCACTGCTGCCGCGTGAATATCAGCAGAACCGTAGTGCCCGTTCTTTTCGTACCCTGTTTCTGGTCACGTGCTTTGTCCGCAGTTATCGATGCGATGAACGGGCCGATGCTTTTTCTACTGCCAGCTGTAGGAAAGCCCGAGAGGTTTCTGTATTATCGCTCAAGGCTTCCTGTGAACAAGTCTAGAGTGGGTTAAGCACGCGTTCAGACCACGGTCCACTGCTGCCGCGTGAATATCAGCTGAACCGTAGTGCCCGTTCTTTTTGTACCCTGTTTGTTGTCACGTGCTTTGTCCGCAGTTATCGATGTGATGAACGGCCTGGTGCTTTTTCTACTGTCAGCCGGAGGACAGCCTAGGATGTTTCTGTGTTATCGCGAAGGCTTCCTGTGAACAAGTCTAGAGCGGGTTAAGCACGCGTTCAGACCACGGTCCACTGCTTCCGCGTGAATATCAGCCGAGCCGTAGTGCCCGTTCTTTTTGTACCCTGTTTGTGGTCACGTGCTTTGTCCGCAGTTAACGATGCGATGAACGGGCCGATGCTTTTTCTACTGTCAGCCGGAGGACAGCCCAGGAGGTTTCTGTGTTATCGCTCAAGGCTTCCTGTGAACAAGTCTAGAGTGGGTTAAGCACGCGTTCAGACCACGGTCCACTGGTGCCGCGTGAATATCAGCGGAACCGTAGTGCCCGTTCTTTTCGTACCCTGTTTCTGGTCACGTGCTTTGTCCGCAGTTAACGATGCGATGAACGGGCCGATGCTTTTTCTACTGTCAGCCGGAGGACAGCCCAGGAGGTTTCTGTGTTATCGCTCAAGGCTTCCTGTGAACAAGTCTAGAGTGGGTTAAGCACGCGTTCAGACCACGGTCCACTGGTGCCGCGTGAATATCAGCGGAACCGTAGTGCCCGTTCTTTTCGTACCCTGTTTCTGGTCACGTGCTTTGTCCGCAGTTATCGATGCGATGAACGGGCCGATGCTTTTTCTACTGTCAGCCGGAGGACAGCCCAGGAGGTTTCTGTATTATCGCTCAAGGCTTCCTGTGAACAAGTCTAGAGCGGGTTAAGCACGCGTTCAGACCACGGTCCACTGCTGCCGCGTGAATATCAGCAGAACCGTAGTGCCCGTTCTTTTCGTACCCTGTTTGTTGTCACGTGCTTTGTCCGCAGTTATCGATGTGATGAACGGCCTGATGTTTTTTCTACTGTCAGCCGGAGGACAGCCTAGGAGGTTTCTGTATTATCGCGAAGGCTTCCTTTGAACAAGTCTAGAACGGGTTAAGCACGCGTTCAGACCGCGGTCCACTGCTGCCGCGTGAATATCAGCCGAACCGTAGTGCCTGTTCTTTTCGTACCCTGTTTGTGGTCACGTGCTTTGTCCGCAGTTATCGATGCGATGAACGGGCCGATGCTTTTTCTACTGTCAGCTGTAGGAAAGCCCAGGAGGTTTCTGTATTATCACTCAAGGCTTCCTGTGAACAAGTCTAGAGCGGGTTAAGCACGCGTTCAGACCACGGTCCACTGGTGCCGCGTGAATATCAGCAGAACCGTAGTTCCCGTTCTTTTCGTACCCTGTTTGTTGTCACGTGCTTTGTCCGCAGTTATCGATGTGATGAACGGCCTGATGTTTTTTCTACTGTCAGCCGGAGGACAGCCCAGGAGGTTTCTGTATTATCGCTCAAGGCTTCCTGTGAACAAGTCTAGAGCGGGTTAAGCACGCGTTCAGACCACGGTCCATTGCTTTCAACAGGACTTGTCGGGCTAGTTGGTTGATCATAATGCAAAAAAGACGAACTGCGCAACAAGAACACGGACGAAAGGGAGGCAGACACACACTAACGTTCTGCGTTAGTGTGTGTCTGCCTCCCTTTCGTCCGTGTTCTTGTTGCGCAGTTCGTCTTTTTTGTCCATTGCTGCCGCGTGAATATCAGCAGAACCGTAGTGCCCGTTCTTTTCGTACCCTGTTTGTTGTCACGTGCTTTGTCCGCAGTTATCGATGTAATGAACGGCCTGATGTTTTTTCTACTGTCAGCCGGAGGACAGCCTAGGAGGTTTCTGTATTATCGCGAAGGCTTCCTTTGAACAAGTCTAGAACGGGTTAAGCACGCGTTCAGACCACGGTCCACTGCTGCCGCGTGAATATCAGCAGAACCGTAGTGCCCGTTCTTTTCGTACCCTGTTTCTGGTCACGTGCTTTGTCCGCAGTTATCGATGCGATGAACGGGGCGATGCTTTTTCTACTGTCTGCCGGAGGACAGCCCAGGAGGTTTCTGTATTATCACTCAAGGCTTCCTGTGAACAAGTCTAGAGTGGGTTAAGCACGCGTTCAGACCACGGTCCACTGGTGCCGCGTGAATATCAGCAGAACCGTAGTGCCCGTTCTTTTCGTACCTTGTTTCTGGTCACGTGCTTTGTCCGCAGTTATCGATGTGATGAACGGCCTGATGTTTTTTCTACTGTCAGCCGGAGGACAGCCCAGGAGGTTTCTGTATTATCGCTCAAGGCTTCCTGTGAACAAGTCTTGAGCGGGTTAAGCACGCGTTCAGACCACGGTCCATTGCTGCCGCGTGAATATCAGCAGAACCGTAGTGCCCGTTCTTTTCGTACCCAGTTTGTTGTCACGTGCTTTGTCCGCAGTTATCGATGTAATGAACGGCCTGATGTTTTTTCTACTGTCAGCCGGAGGACAGCCTAGGAGGTTTCTGTATTATCGCGAAGGCTTCCTTTGAACAAGTCTAGAACGGGTTAAGCACGCGTTCAGACCGCGGTCCACTGCTGCCGCGTGAATATCAGCCGAACCGTTGTGCCCGTTCTTTTCGTACCCTGTTTGTGGTCACGTGCTTTGTCCGCAGTTATCGATGCGATGAACGGGCCGATGTTTTTTCTACTGTCAGCTGTAGGAAAGCCCAGGAGGTTTCTGTATTATCACTCAAGGCTTCCTGTGAACAAGTCTAGAGCGGGTTAAGCACGCGTTCAGACCACGGTCCACTGGTGCCGCGTGAATATCAGCAGAACCGTAGTGCCCGTTCTTTTCGTACCCTGTTTGTTGTCACGTGCTTTGTCCGCAGTTATCGATGTGATGAACGGCCTGATGTTTTTTCTACTGTCAGCCGGAGGACAGCCCAGGAGGTTTCTGCATTATCGCTCAAGGCTTCCTGTGAACAAGTCTAGAACAGGTTAAGCACGCGTTCAGACCACGGTCCACTGCTGCCGCGTGAATATCAGCAGAACCGTAGTGCCCGTTCTTTTCGTACCCTGTTTCTGGTCACGTGCTTTGTCCGCAGTTATCGATGCGATGAACGGGGCGATGCTTTTTCTACTGTCTGCCGGAGGACAGCCCAGGAGGTTTCTGTATTATCACTCAAGGCTTCCTGTGAACAAGTCTAGAGCGGGTTAAGCACGCGTTCAGACCACGGTCCACTGCTGCCGCGTGATTATCAGCCGAACCGTAGTGTCCGTTCTTTTCGTACCCTGTTTCTGTTCACGTGCTTTGTCCGCAGTTATCGATGCGATGAACAGGCCGATGCTTTTTCTACTCTCAGCCGGAGGACAGCCCAGGAGGTTTCTGTATTATCGCTCAAGGCTTCCTGTGAACAAGTCTAGAGCGGGTTAAGCACGCGTTCAGACCACGGTCCACTGCTGCCGCGTGAATATCAGCCGAACCATAGTGCCCGTTCTTTTCGTACCCTGTTTCTGGTCACGTGCTTTGTTCGCAGTTATCGATGTGATGAACGGCCTGATGCTTTTTCTACTGTCAGCCGGAGGACAGCCCAGGAGGTTTCTGTATTATCGCGAAGGCTTCCTCTGAACAAGTCTAGAGCGGGTTAAGCACGAGTTCAGACCACGGTCCACTGCTGCCGCGTAAATATCAGCCGAACCGTAGTGCCCGTTCTTTTCGTACCCTGTTTCTGGTCACGTGCTTTGTCCGCAGTTATCAATGTGATGAACGGCCTGATGCTTTTTCTACTGTCTGCCGGAGGACAGCCCAGGAGGTTTCTGTATTATCACTCAAGGCTTCCTGTGAACAAGTCTAGAGCGGGTTAAGCACGCGTTCTGACCACGGTCCAATGCTGCCGCGTGAATATCAGCAGAACCGTAGTGCCCGTTTTTTTCGTACCCTGTTTCTGTTCACGTGCTTTGTCCGCAGTTATCGATGCGATGAACAGGCCGATGCCTTTTCTAATCTGAGCCGGAGGACAGCCCAGGAGGTTTCTGTATTATCGCTCAAGTCCTCCTGTGAACAAGTCTATAGCGGGTTAAGTACGCGTTCAGACCACGGTCCACTGCTGCCGCGTGAATATCAGCAGAACCGTAGTGCCCGTTCTTTTCGTACCCTGTTTCTGGTCACGTGCTTTGTCCGCAGTTATCGATCCGATGAACGGGCCGATGCTTTTCCTACTGTCAGCTGTAGGAAAGACCGGGAGGTTTCTGTATTATCGCTCAAGGCTTCCTGTGAACAAGTCTAGAGCGGGTTAAGCACGCGTTCAGACCACGGTCCACTGCTTCCGCGTGAATATCAGCCGAGCCGTAGTGCCCGTTCTTTTTGTACCCTGTTTGTGGTCACGTGCTTTGTCCGCAGTTAACGATGCGATGAACGGGCCGATGCTTTTTCTACTGTCAGCCGGAGGACAGCCCAGGACGTTTCTGTGTTATCGCTCAAGGCTTCCTGTGAACTAGTCTAGAGCGGGTTAAGCACGCGTTCAGACCACGGTCCACTGGTGCCGCGTGAATATCAGCAGAACCGTAGTGCCCGTTCTTTTCGTACCCTGTTTGTTGTCACGTGCTTTGTCCGCAGTTATCGATGTGATGAACGGCCTGATGTTTTTTCTACTGTCAGCCGGAGGACAGCCCAGGAGGTTTCTGTATTATCGCTCAAGGCTTCCTGTGAACAAGTCTAGAGCGGGTTAAGCACGCGTTCAGACCACGGTCCATTGCTGCCGCGTGAATATCAGCAGAACCGTAGTGCCCGTTCTTTTCGTACCCTGTTTGTTGTCACGTGCTTTGTCCGCAGTTAACGATGCGATGAACGGGCCGATGCTTTTTCTACTGTCAGCCGGAGGACAGCCCAGGACGTTTCTGTGTTATCGCTCAAGGCTTCCTGTGAACTAGTCTAGAGCGGGTTAAGCACGCGTTCAGACCACGGTCCACTGGTGCCGCGTGAATATCAGCAGAACCGTAGTGCCCGTTCTTTTCGTACCCTGTTTGTTGTCACGTGCTTTGTCCGCAGTTATCGATGTGATGAACGGCCTGATGTTTTTTCTACTGTCAGCCGGAGGACAGCCCAGGAGGTTTCTGTATTATCGCGAAGGCTTCCTTTGAACAAGTCTAGAACGGGTTAAGCACGCGTTCAGACCACGGTCCACTGCTGCCGCGTGAATATCAGCAGAACCGTAGTGCCCGTTCTTTTCGTACCCTGTTTCTGGTCACGTGCTTTGTCCGCAGTTATCGATGCGATGAACGGGGCGATGCTTTTTCTACTGTCTGCCGGAGGACAGCCCTGGAGGTTTCTGTATTATCACTCAAGGCTTCCTGTGAACAAGTCTAGAGCGGGTTAAGCACGCGTTCAGACCACGGTCCACTGCTGCCGCGTGATTATCAGCCGAACCGTAGTGTCCGTTCTTTTCGTACCCTGTTTCTGTTCACGTGCTTTGTCCGCAGTTATCGATGCGATGAACAGGCCGATGCTTTTTCTACTCTCAGCCGGAGGACAGCCCAGGAGGTTTCTGTATTATCGCTCAAGGCTTCCTGTGAACAAGTCTAGAGCGGGTTAAGCACGCGTTCAGACCACGGTCCACTGCTGCCGCGTGAATATCAGCCGAACCGTAGTGCCCGTTCTTTTCGTACCCTGTTTCTGGTCACGTGCTTTGTCCGCAGTAATCGATGTGATGAACGGCCTGATGCTTTTTCTACTGTCTGCCGGAGGACAGCCCAGGAGGTTTCTGTATTATCACTCAAGGCTTCCTGTGAACAAGTCTAGAGCGGGTTAAGCACGCGTTCTGACCACGGTCCAATGCTGCCGCGTGAATATCAGCAGAACCGTAGTGCACATTTTTTTCGTACCCTGTTTCTGTTCACGTGCTTTGTCCGCAGTTATCGATGCGATGAACAGGCCGATGCCTTTTCTACTCTGAGCCGGAGGACAGCCCAGGAGGTTTCTGTATTATCGCTCAAGTCTTCCTGTGAACAAGTCTATAGCGGGTTAAGTACGCGTTCAGACCACGGTCCACTGCTGCCGCGTGAATATCAGCAGAACCGTAGTGCCCGTTCTTTTCGTACCCTGTTTCTGGTCACGTGCTTTGTCCGCAGTTATCGATGCGATGAACGGGCCGATGCTTTTTCTACTGCCAGCTGTAGGAAAGCCCGAGAGGTTTCTGTATTATCGCTCAAGGCTTCCTGTGAACAAGTCTAGAGTGGGTTAAGCACGCGTTCAGACCACGGTCCACTGCTGCCGCGTGAATATCAGCTGAACCGTAGTGCCCGTTCTTTTTGTACCCTGTTTGTTGTCACGTGCTTTGTCCGCAGTTATCGATGTGATGAACGGCCTGGTGCTTTTTCTACTGTCAGCCGGAGGACAGCCTAGGATGTTTCTGTGTTATCGCGAAGGCTTCCTGTGAACAAGTCTAGAGCGGGTTAAGCACGCGTTCAGACCACGGTCCACTGCTTCCGCGTGAATATCAGCCGAGCCGTAGTGCCCGTTCTTTTTGTACCCTGTTTGTGGTCACGTGCTTTGTCCGCAGTTAACGATGCGATGAACGGGCCGATGCTTTTTCTACTGTCAGCCGGAGGACAGCCCAGGAGGTTTCTGTGTTATCGCTCAAGGCTTCCTGTGAACAAGTCTAGAGTGGGTTAAGCACGCGTTCAGACCACGGTCCACTGGTGCCGCGTGAATATCAGCGGAACCGTAGTGCCCGTTCTTTTCGTACCCTGTTTCTGGTCACGTGCTTTGTCCGCAGTTAACGATGCGATGAACGGGCCGATGCTTTTTCTACTGTCAGCCGGAGGACAGCCCAGGAGGTTTCTGTGTTATCGCTCAAGGCTTCCTGTGAACAAGTCTAGAGTGGGTTAAGCACGCGTTCAGACCACGGTCCACTGGTGCCGCGTGAATATCAGCGGAACCGTAGTGCCCGTTCTTTTCGTACCCTGTTTCTGGTCACGTGCTTTGTCCGCAGTTATCGATGCGATGAACGGGCCGATGCTTTTTCTACTGTCAGCCGGAGGACAGCCCAGGAGGTTTCTGTATTATCGCTCAAGGCTTCCTGTGAACAAGTCTAGAGCGGGTTAAGCACGCGTTCAGACCACGGTCCACTGCTGCCGCGTGAATATCAGCAGAACCGTAGTGCCCGTTCTTTTCGTACCCTGTTTGTTGTCACGTGCTTTGTCCGCAGTTATCGATGTGATGAACGGCCTGATGTTTTTTCTACTGTCAGCCGGAGGACAGCCTAGGAGGTTTCTGTATTATCGCGAAGGCTTCCTTTGAACAAGTCTAGAACGGGTTAAGCACGCGTTCAGACCGCGGTCCACTGCTGCCGCGTGAATATCAGCCGAACCGTAGTGCCTGTTCTTTTCGTACCCTGTTTGTGGTCACGTGCTTTGTCCGCAGTTATCGATGCGATGAACGGGCCGATGCTTTTTCTACTGTCAGCTGTAGGAAAGCCCAGGAGGTTTCTGTATTATCACTCAAGGCTTCCTGTGAACAAGTCTAGAGCGGGTTAAGCACGCGTTCAGACCACGGTCCACTGGTGCCGCGTGAATATCAGCAGAACCGTAGTTCCCGTTCTTTTCGTACCCTGTTTGTTGTCACGTGCTTTGTCCGCAGTTATCGATGTGATGAACGGCCTGATGTTTTTTCTACTGTCAGCCGGAGGACAGCCCAGGAGGTTTCTGTATTATCGCTCAAGGCTTCCTGTGAACAAGTCTAGAGCGGGTTAAGCACGCGTTCAGACCACGGTCCATTGCTTTCAACAGGACTTGTCGGGCTAGTTGGTTGATCATAATGCAAAAAAGACGAACTGCGCAACAAGAACACGGACGAAAGGGAGGCAGACACACACTAACGTTCTGCGTTAGTGTGTGTCTGCCTCCCTTTCGTCCGTGTTCTTGTTGCGCAGTTCGTCTTTTTTGTCCATTGCTGCCGCGTGAATATCAGCAGAACCGTAGTGCCCGTTCTTTTCGTACCCTGTTTGTTGTCACGTGCTTTGTCCGCAGTTATCGATGTAATGAACGGCCTGATGTTTTTTCTACTGTCAGCCGGAGGACAGCCTAGGAGGTTTCTGTATTATCGCGAAGGCTTCCTTTGAACAAGTCTAGAACGGGTTAAGCACGCGTTCAGACCACGGTCCACTGCTGCCGCGTGAATATCAGCAGAACCGTAGTGCCCGTTCTTTTCGTACCCTGTTTCTGGTCACGTGCTTTGTCCGCAGTTATCGATGCGATGAACGGGGCGATGCTTTTTCTACTGTCTGCCGGAGGACAGCCCAGGAGGTTTCTGTATTATCACTCAAGGCTTCCTGTGAACAAGTCTAGAGCGGGTTAAGCACGCGTTCAGACCACGGTCCACTGCTGCCGCGTGATTATCAGCCGAACCGTAGTGTCCGTTCTTTTCGTACCCTGTTTCTGTTCACGTGCTTTGTCCGCAGTTATCGATGCGATGAACAGGCCGATGCTTTTTCTACTCTCAGCCGGAGGACAGCCCAGGAGGTTTCTGTATTATCGCTCAAGGCTTCCTGTGAACAAGTCTAGAGCGGGTTAAGCACGCGTTCAGACCACGGTCCACTGCTGCCGCGTGAATATCAGCCGAACCATAGTGCCCGTTCTTTTCGTACCCTGTTTCTGGTCACGTGCTTTGTTCGCAGTTATCAATGTGATGAACGGCCTGATGCTTTTTCTACTGTCAGCCGGAGGACAGCCCCAGGAGGTTTCTGTATTATCGCGAAGGCTTCCTCTGAACAAGTCTAGAGCGGGTTAAGCACGCGTTCAGACCACGGTCCACTGCTGCCGCGTGAATATCAGCCGAACCGTAGTGCCCGTTCTTTTCGTACCCTGTTTCTGGTCACGTGCTTTGTCCGCAGTTATCGATGTGATGAACGGCCTGATGCTTTTTCTACTGTCTGCCGGAGGACAGCCCAGGAGGTTTCTGTATTATCACTCAAGGCTTCCTGTGAACAAGTCTAGAGCGGGTTAAGCACGCGTTCTGACCACGGTCCAATGCTGCCGCGTGAATATCAGCAGAACCGTAGTGCCCGTTTTTTTCGTACCCTGTTTCTGTTCACGTGCTTTGTCCGCAGTTATCGATGCGATGAACAGGCCGATGCTTTTTCTACTGTCAGCTGTAGGAAAGCCCAGGAGGTTTCTGTATTATCGATCAAGGCTTCCTGTCAACAAGTCTAGAGCGGGTTAAGCACGCGTTCAGACCACGGTCCACTGCTGCCGCGTGAATATCAGCCGAACCATAGTGCCCGTTCCTTTCTTACCCTGTTTGTGGTCAGGCGCTTTGTTCGTAGTTATCGATGAGATGAACGGGCCGATGCTTCTTCTACTGTCAGCCGGAGGACAGCCCAGGAGGTTTCTGTGTTATCGCTCAAGGCTTCCTGTGAACAAGTCTAGAGCGGGTTAAGCACGCGTTCAGACCACGGTCCACTGCTGCCGCGTGAATATCAGCTGAACCGTAGTGCCCGTGCTTTTCGTACCCTGTTTGTTGTCACGTGCTTTGTCCGCAGTTATCGATGTGATGAACGGCCTGGTGCTTTTTCTACTGTCAGCCGGAGGACAGCCTAGGAGGTTTCTGTATTATCGCGAAAGCTTCCTGTGAACAAGTCTATAGCGGGTTAAGTACGCGTTCAGACCACGGTCCACTGCTGCCGCGTGAATATCAGCAGAACCGTAGTGCCCGTTCTTTTCGTACCCTGTTTCTGGTCACGTGCTTTGTCCGCAGTTATCGATGCGATGAACGGGCCGATGCTTTTTCTACTATCAGCTGTAGGAAAGCCCAGGAGGTTTCTGTATTATCGCTCAAGGCTTCCTGTGAACAAGTCTAGAGCGGGTTAAGCATGCGTTCAGACCACGGTCCACTGCTGCCGCGTGAATATCAGCAGAACCGTAGTGCCCGTTCTTTTCGTACTTTGTTTCTGGTCACGTGCTTTGTCCGCAGTTATCGATGAGATGAACGGGCCGATGCTTCTTCTACTGTCAGCCGGAGGACAGCCTAGGATGTTTCTGTATTATCGCGAAGGCTTTCTGTGAACAAGTCTAGAGCGGATTAAGCACGCGTTCAGACCACGGTCCAGTGCTGCCGCGTGATTATCAGCCGAACCATAGTGCCCGTTCTTTTCGTACCCTGTTTGTGGTGAAGTGTTTTGTCCGCAGTTATCGATGCGATGAACGGGCCGATGCTTTTTCTACTGTCAGCCGGAGGACAGCCCAGGAGGTTTCTGTATTATCGCTCAAGGCTTCCTGTGAACAAGTCTAGAGCGTTTTAAGCACGCGTTCAGACCACGGTCCACTGCTGCCGCGTGAATATCAGCACAACCGTAGTGCCCGTTCTTTTCGTACCCTGTTTGCTGTCACGTGCTTTGTCCGCAGTTATCGATGTGATGAACGGCCTGATGCTTTTTCTACTGTCAGCCGGAGGACAGCCTAGGAGGTTTCTGTATTATCGCGAAGGCTTCCTTTGAACAAGTCTAGAACGGGTTAAGCACGCGTTCAGACCGCGGTCCATTGCTGCCGCGTGAATATCAGCCGAACCGTAGTGCCCGTTCTTTTCGTACCCTGTTTCTGGACACGTGCATTGTTCGCAGTTATCGATGCGATGAACGGCCTGATGCTTTTTCTACTGTCAGCCGGAGGACAGCCCCGGAGGCTTCTGTATTATCGCGAAGGCTTCCTGTGAACAAGTCTAGAGCGGGTTAAGCACGCGTTCAGACCACGGTCCACTGCTGCCGCGTGAATATCAGCAGAACCGTAGTGCCCGTTCTTTTCGTACCCTGTTTCTGGTCACGTGCTTTGTCCACAGTTATCGATGCGATGAACGGGCCGATGCTTTTTCTACTATCAGCTGTAGGAAAGCCCAGGAGGTTTCTGTATTATCGCTCAAGGCTTCCTGTGAACAAGTCTAGAGCGGGTTAAGCATGCGTTCAGACCACGGTCCACTGCTGCCGCGTGAATATCAGCAGAACCGTAGTGCCCGTTCTTTTCGTACTTTGTTTCTGGTCACGTGCTTTGTCCGCAGTTATCGATGCGATGAACGGGCCGATGCTTTTTCTACTATCAGCCGGAGGACAGCCCAGGAGGTTTCTGTATTATCGCTCAAGGCTTCCTGTGAACAAGTCTAGAGCGGATTAAGCACGCGTTCAGACCACGGTCCAGTGCTGCCGCGTGATTATCAGCCGAACCGTAGTGCCCGTTCTTTTCGTACCCTGTTTGTGGTCACGTGCTTTGTTCGCAGTTATCGATGTGATGAACGGCCTGATGCTTTTTCTACTGTCAGCCGGAGGACAGCCCAGGAGGTTTCTGTATTATCGCGAAGGCTTCCTGTGAACAAGTCTAGAGCGGGTTAAGCACGCGTTCAGAACACGGTCCACTGCTTCCGCGTGAATATCAGCCGAGCCGTAGTGCCCGTTCTTTTCGTACCCTGTTTGTGGTCACGTGCTTTGTCCGCAGTTAACGATGCGATGAACGGGCCGATGCTCTTTCTACTGTCAGCCGGAGGACAGCCCAGGAGGTTTCTTTATTATCGCTCAAGGCTTCCTGTGAACAAGTCTAGAGGGGGTTAAGCACGCGTTCAGACCACGGTCCACTGCTTCCGCGTGAATATCAGCCGAGCCGTAGTGCTCGTTCTTTTCGTACCCTGTTTGTGGTCACGTGCTTTGTCCGCAGTTAACGATGCGATGAACGGGCCGATGCTTTTTCTACTGTCAGCCGGAGGACAGCCCAGGAGGTTTCTGTGTTATCGCTCAAGGCTTCCTGTGAACAAGTCTAGAGTGGGTTAAGCACGCGTTCAGACCACGGTCCACTGCTGCCGCGTGAATATCAGCCGAACCGTAGTGCCCGTTCTTTTCGTACCGTTTGTGGACACGTGCTTTGTCCGCAGTTATCGATGCGATGAACGGGCCGATGCTTTTTCTACTGTCAGCCGGAGGACAGCCCAGGAGGTTTCTGTATTATCGCTCAAGGCTTCCTGTCAACAAGTCTAGAGTGGGTTAAGCACGCGTTCAGACCACGGTCCACTGCTGTCGCGTGAATATAAGCAGAATCGTAGTGCCCGTTCGTTTCTTGCCCTGTTTGTGGTCAGGCGCTTTGTTCGTAGTTATCGATGAGATGAACGACACGTTGCTTATTCCACTGTTGTTTTTCCACGTTGCTTCTTCCACTTTTTCCGCGACGATGTCTTTTTCTCGTAGCCATGATGAGAGCTTCAATTTCGGAGCCTGGCATATTCCATAGAGGAAGAGCTTGGCAGCTTTGCAGTTACACAGCTCGTCAACATTTTTTTGCAGCTGTGAGTGCAGCTCCTTCCACTCATCGAGAATAGGTTTCGGGTGTAGGTTCAATGAAAATGCTGTATTTTTATGCGATTGAGCAATAGAGAACAGCAATAAGTCTTTAAGCACAAAACACCAAGCATTCTCCCTCCTCTGTAAAAATTTCATCTGACTGAGCAGGAAGACAACGCAGAAATATTTGTTTCCGCAAATCTGCGCAATCACGGACAGATAATGTCGACCACGCTTTATCATTAGATGTCTTTCATAGCATCGAGCAACACAAAGACTAAGATTTGCTGTCTTCATGTGGGAGCGAGCAAGCACAATTTATTGGAACAATCCCAGCATAGCGTGCTTGAACAGCCTGATCATTGAAGCGTGCTTCGCAATCTTCTGTGCACGACTAAAGATGCAAGGCTTGGTACAGACTTTAATAAAGCTCCTTCTGGAGATGCAACTGGCTCAGTCGTACCGATGCGCTGTATCTCTGCGTGCAGTGATAATACTATTCAGAGCTTGTAGCACTAGGTGCATTGAAATTCGATGGTGAGACGTGGCCTTTAGCGTAAAATATCGACCACTGCGGCGTAAGCAAAGACCCGAAGCGCGGAGGACCACTGCTCTTCGCAGCTGGAGACGGCCAGCCGGAGGCGTTGTGCAAATGGCACCGTACAAAAATGAAAATCAAGGAAATCGAGCGCCCGCTCCCGCCTCCGGGGCGCCTGCCGGAGTTGCCAATCATGGTTCAGAAATGCGCTGATTATTCAAGCGGGCGAATCGGAAGTACTGGGTTCGGCGCTCCGGCGGAAAATTTTAAAGCGCTGTACTTTCAAACTCAAAAGAATTTTACGCGCGAGTGGCGCACCTGGCTATTGCTGGTTGTATACAGCACGTTTTGTCATTGTCCTGGAGCTAACATGGGCTATGAAGGGGGCCGCAGTACACGTCTCTGGACTGAGGGTGTGCTAGTATTCGGAAATTTTGAATACAGAACTAAATATCCCGATACTCATAGAATGGGACGAATCAAATGGTGCGTTTAAAATTATTCGAAACAATTCGAAAATGGCCTCTAGTTTTCGAATACATTTCGAGTAATTGGCGCGAAGTTCCAATAGGCTCGTACTGGATGGAGGATTCAGCTCAGCTGTGCGGCCCAGTTGCGTGGCTTTGCTCATAATCCTCATGCATGCCTCAGAGATTTGTCGACACTGCAGGGACAAGGCGCTAACCCGGCCTCTACGCCTGAACCCGGTGGCCATGCATAATGCGTAGTTCTCGCCCGTCTCTTCCACTAAGTTGCGGCGGTATTTTGCTAGCCTCAGGTATCAGCAGCAAAAGTACTTTTCGTAAGAACATAAGAAAACAAATATAAATACACTGAATATGTGTTTCGACCCCCCAAATGGAGAACAATGTGGCGTCATTCATGAGATACACCTATTACTGCGAATGCAGCCCTTCGCTGTTTCTCACGATTGCTCACTGTATAATATAACAAGTAGCGAATCTTGGTAAGAATATGTGATTCGTATTCGATTACGTTCTCTGACCCTTCGCATTCGATTCGGTAGCAAATATACAGTATTTATATTACATTCGGTCTGGAAAATTTAAAATTCGTACAGTACTTCTCTGACCTAGTCAGAGCACCTGGGCTTCTTTAATCAGCGCTGACATTGCACAGCAGATGGGTGCCTTTTACATTTAACGTCCATCCAGATGCGGCAGCCGTGGCTGAGTTTCTACCTCGCGAACGTGGCAAGAGCAGGTGAGCTCCAGAGACGCTGATCCATTGTGGTCGGGTCACAAGACGCTACAACACACGGGGAAGACACACGGACTAAGTAGGTCATAACTGCTAGTGTGCTGTTGGACACTGGACTCGAACTGATGGTGTCAAAAAACTTCTGTCATTAACTTTTAGGAAATTAAATAAAAAACTGAACCATTACCTTGATAACTGCTCTATTTCAAAGTGGAAGGTTTCAGGCAGCCTTTATTATATTTATGCATGTATTTATATAAAATAAAAAAACACTAAACAAGGAAGGCCGGTAGTGAAACGTTCGGTTCTTTTTTTCTAATTTCTGTTTTTCGCGATTCGTGGTCTCAATAACAGCCAATCTATGTGAATGAAGGAGCAGCCTTACATGAACGTGTTGCTTGTGTTCACAGTAAGAATTATTATGGTGAATTGTACTGGCGCAAAGGCAGCTTCGAACTCAGAGCTCCGTGGCGGGAGGGTTTGTTCGAAAGCTCAGACTAGTGAGTGGGTTTGTGTTACAGTACAGAGGCGTAAACGCCACAAGCACCTTGGCGTAATGTGACGCCTACGTCTCTGTCTGTCCTCGTCTATGTGCCTTCGTACGTGATATGCGGTGTGTATTTTTCTACAAAAGGTGACCACAGAGAGGCCTAGGAGCAGCCTAGCACTCATGAGGAAACCACGCACTGGGTACCGAATCCCCTCGCGTGCCAGGAGGATGCTCAAACCACCGCTGTGGTATATCGCTGAGAGCGGGCAAAGCAAAAAATGTCTTTGGGGATTTAAATTCTGAGCATAATGGGGTCCTTTTGTCTTTCCCAGTTTGAGGGCCGTATGTGAAAAGCACTGGTTGATACTCTATGGGAAACTGAATTATTTTAACCGAAACAGTGCATTGGGACCGTTTAGCAAGGACTGAATGCCTTCCATAGGCTTCATATAGGAAACATCTACCACTGTGGAAGGCTGATATTTCTCATCAGCACGTGACAACTCCTATTTTGTTTATCGCCATATATTGATTGCCATACTTAATAATAGCGGCCTATGAACACCTGCTAGTGTCAAACAAAGAGGAGGTTTGAAAGGTCCAGCTGGGGGCGGACTTCTTAGTTCGGCATCCACGAATAGTCAAGCCTGAAAATTACAACTTTGTCTATTTTTTTAGAATGTCACTCCCTGCGGCCGTAACTGGTTCGGGTTGCAGTTGTTTTTTTAATTATTCTCAGCAATTTTTTCATGTCTGACATCTGCAGGTTCAGCATGACCCTGAGGCATTTTTTTCTGGACGAAACGCTACGCTACAAGCAATCATATCAAGGCCAAAAGCGGACAGCGACAGCATCCTCAAAACAGGGGAAAAGAACGGAAGTGTTGGCCACGACTAACTACGTGGTCACAGAAGGCGTGCATATCATAAAGGCAGCGGTTACAAGGAGAGGAGGACTAAACGTAAGCTGGCGAGCGAGACGGGTACTTCAAGTAATAATAGATGTCCTAATATTCTTGCTTCACTTTTTGACTTGTACGTGGTGGAGGGCATGAAATTCTCATGTTAACAGTAACGCCGTTTAGCACGAGGCAAAATTTTACTACAGGATTGACCCTGCAAGAACTAATTCTGCGTAGGCGCGAAAACACAGAACCGGATTCCAGATTATTCTTACTAACTTCTCCCCCCTTACTGTGCCGCCGATTAGAATATGTGGGTGTACGCATGGGTCATAATGCATATGCACCGCTGTATGATATCAACAGTTTATGAAATAATCAGCACAATTCCTTACAGCCAAAGCGTGAACGAAGATTGAACGACGTAGTGTTAATGGCTGAACCGTAGGCCTGTCTGCACTGTGGAGGACATCTGTAACCCACATTAGACATGACGCGAAGTAAACATAGCTCTCTAAATAGCTTGATTGCGTCAGACGCCCATGATGAAAGAATATTTTTTGAAGCTCACGCTGTGTTCGCGAGAAAACAGTTCGAGGTGAAAAACGTAGCGCAAAGAAACGAGGACACAGAAAGACGGACAACACACGGCGCTTGAAGTTGAGTCATCTGTGTACGAAACATTTCAAAAAATCTAAAAACGGTGTTGGTTGTACGAAAAAACATAGGAAAAAGTTTGTCCTTTGTATTGAAAATGTCATTTATCAAATTCCTCTTTCCTGTGGCAAGCAGTATGTAGGGCAAACCGGCAGATGCCTTAATGATAGGCTTCGAGAGCATGGGCGTGACGTAGATGATATGCGTGGAAAAGGGTTGTCAGTCCACTGCCGGTCATGTCACTGCATACCGCTTCTTGAACAATGCATGGTCTTAAATGTGCACAATAACCGGTTGACACGAGAAATCATAGAAGCGGAATGGATATAACTTTTGAAAGATGATTGTGTGAGTACCCCCTCTGTATCATTGATGGCGAAAGAGATCGCATATCTGGCTGATACGCTTTGCTAGCACATGGTTTGACGGCGTGTTGGTCGTGATTTCGTTATAAAACCACTTTTTCTTTCTGAAATAAACCATTGTTGGAAGTAAGCGCCGTGTGTTGTCCGTCTTTCTGTGTCCTCGTTTCTTTGCGCTACGTTTTTCACCTTGAAGTTATGAACCAACAAGCCCAAGCATATACCCTTCTGAAAACAGTTCGGACCCTCCAATTACTTTCCGCTGTTTGCGCCTGCTTGAGATACTGTATTGTTTCAAATTGCTTGAAGTAGTATTAGTATTGCTCTTGAGGCGGTGATCTGCAGATGTATTGCATCTTTGTTTTGATTATTTATCTCCGCTACATTTGTGGCTTTCGTTTGTAAATGATTTGAAAGAAACCAGTTTGGAACAGTTGATGCTATGTTGCGCTTTTTACCATAAACGTTATGTACTGAATTGTCGCATGTCTGACCATAGAACGTAGTTTTGCATTGCGTTTTATATTGTTCAACGATCGCAACTCCTGTCTTGGCAGCAGCTGACAGTATGATTTAATAAAAATTAATAAATAAATAAAATATGACGTGGTTCTTGCTTTGAAACGCAGACAATATGGGCAGATGAGGAATTTCTGCAGACATGCAGAGAATAATAAAAGCTCAACGCTTTCTTGGTCTAGAGACCAACTAAATTGAAGGTTCAATGTCTTAATTCAATCATTGCTCTTGATGGTCGTGTGACGCAATGTCTGGCATCACAACATGACAAACTGAATGCCTAATTGGGAGAAAGAACCTAGAGAAATGTGTGGCTTGTCTTTTATGAATATATCGCCGAAAAAACTGAAAGTTATCCCTAATTACAGGAAAATTAGTCTTTGGTATGAAAAGAATGCAAAGCGTAATCGTTAGCAATCAAAGACAAGTAAACTTCACTCTTTTTGTAGCATGCAGGGGTCATGCAACGCCATCTGGGTCATTTTAAATTAAGCGTCTTTCTTATGAAGCGATGAGAGTGTCTTTCTTTGGTCGTTTTCCAAATTAGCCGAACATGTCTATTTCCTCAGCTGTCACAAAACTGTCGGCTGGCCAAGACCTTGAGTGACTCTACCTTGGGGTGCAAATTATTTTTTTATGTACTTACATATTTTTGAGCTGGCATAAAGAGGATTCGCGCCAAGTGGCAAGACATAATTCATATTTTCCTAATTTACCATGTTTAGGAAAAATTGGTTTTAATGCTTAATTTGTTCAGGTATATTATGTCTGTGACATTGGCAGCGCAACATTTAGACGCACACCTTTCGACTGACTGTTTACGCGACTTGGTGATTGGGGCCTCTATGAACAGATAACTGAAGGAATGTGTAATCTTATGTATATAAAGCTTGACAGTGTAAATGAACGCCACACGGTATGACTTGGGTCGACACATGCCTGTGGTCCTGCCTGTCCCCACACGCAGATCTTCGTGGACGATGAGCCGCTACTCCAGGGAGGAAAGCGGCAATTCGGTACACTGAGGGCACTGGACATCAACGTAGCCGGCATCACCGTGTACGAGGCCCATTTCGCTTATCCCGGGAGAGCTAGCTACGCTGTTTTTCACGCTGTAAGTTGGCGCCGTCAACTGTGAACCAATACGCGAATACAGCGGTGTCGTAGAGGCACATTGTCTGTTTGGCGTGCTTTTAAAAGGGACAAAGGTTCAGTCGTCCTGCTGTCGCTCTTCTGCAGCGGTATCAAAATCCGACGTCTTTTCTACAGAACACAATTAAGACACCGGGGTATACCACTTCGCCATCACATTCTGCATGAGAGGACTCGTAAACCACCAGCCCTCATGATGATGCATTTATATGGCGCAAGGGCAGCTTTGGGCATAGAGCGCCATGTTGTGCACAAGGTAGTTTTCATTGTACAAGGTGTGGTCAAAGACCCATTTCCCTAGCATTTCACCCTAAAGAAGCCGATCACCAGGCGGGGGAAGCTTGTGCCCATTGTATCATCGGTGGGTAACCGGGGGCACTGGGCATCAAACCCCACACCTACCGCATGCGAGACGGAAGCTCAAACCACTAGTCCACAGCTGTGGTCCACCAGCCCCCAGTCCCCAAAAGCTGCGGGGAACTTGACCATGGTAATGATCAGGCCTCTGACGCAGTCGAGGGTGCTAAGAAGATTCGGATTAGGACAGGCCGTAAAAGGGAACAGAACTTGGAAACCTTTACGAAGTACCCTTATTAGTGGGGATAACATAGAACAGATTTTGAAGCAACGGGCAGGTATTAAAAGGGGTGTTATTCCGCCTAGTGGTGTTACCAGGACCACTGAAGGATATTCTGAAGTAATGCAAGGATATATATTCTGGCGTAGTATTAAAACGGTGAAATCACAAACTTGTCTGAAACAGATCATTTAGCCCCGCTCCTATATGTCTGCCGGGCCGACGGCTGCTTTTTGCGTCACAGATGTGTCACAAGAGACGACTTTGAACCCCTAATTCTATAGGCGCACACTAAATGTTTGTTTTTGTGATCGCCTCGAGGCGGCATATTCGAGCTTTGCGTTTTTCATCGAAAATGACAACAGCGTACGTTGCAATACGACTCAGGCGGTCGTGCTAGAGTGCGCAACGGTTGGCGCACGAAGACGCGTTTCACTTGCTGTACGAGCTGCATTGACGTTCGTTTTGACTCCCGAAGAAGACTACGGGTAAAATCCACTAAACAGACGTGAAATCAGCTGTTTTCTTGCAGGTCGTCATGTTCTCGGTTCAACCACCTCAGCGCAACCCTGCGGCAGGAAAGTTAACCCACCTGCGAATTAAGTACCAGAACTTAATTCGTACGCACCTTGTTTTCCTTGGTATTTTTCAGCTTTAAACTGAATGCTTTAGAACAATAAAATTTAGCTTCGTTTATTCGCTGAGTTCTTTGCAAAAAAGTTTACAGAAGGCTCTTCGCCGTGCATTAACACGTCTTTTTTGGCTAGTTGTTGCATACTTGAATTAGAGAACAACTAGCGCCAAACCATGCAAACCACTAAACAAGAACTAAGACGACACACTAGCTTTAACTCACAACTGAAATTTATTGAGGCCAGGATGCAGCTTATATAAGGGGAAGTTTCAAGGAGAGAGAACGGTGGAAAGGAGGAGAAGCTGAACAAAGGCAACATCTGAGATCGCGAAAAACAGGCAGCCAGCCTAAAATCAAACCAGAAAAGGACCAGTTGCATTATAACTGATTGGTTTGGTTTGGTTTGGTTTATGCGGGTTTAACGTCCCAAAGCGACTCAGGCTGTGAGAGACGCCGTAGTGAAGGGGTGCGGAAATTTCGACCACCTCGGGTTTCTTAACGTGCACTGACATCGCACTGTACACGGGCCTCTAGAATTTCGCCTCAATTGAAATTCGACCGCCGCGTCAGGGATTAAAAACCGTGTCTTTCGGGCCAGCAGCCGAGTGCCATAACCACACAGCCACCGCAGCGGCACTTTATAACTGAATATAAAGATTAAAATCGGGGGCAAAAAGAGATAAGGACGGAGTACTGACACACCTAGAGCCAAATTTCTTTCTGTAGAAAGCCTCCAAAATAACACGTGCAGTCTTATTTGTGCTCTTTTCAATATTCGTCGTCTCATTCAGCCGCGCCTCGCAACCGTCGCCGCTCATTACGTGCGCAACCAAATCTGCGTACTCATCTCTCAAGTCTGACAAATTTCGGGCATAGCCCCCCAAGCGCTCGGTGACGCATCGGCCAGTCTGGCCGACATAAAACCTCCCACAAGTTAGGGGGTAGCGTAGACCACTCCTACAGAACACTTCGTAAATGGGGTATCATGATTAATCGGGAAACTCCGCTTCCTTGAGTTGCAGATTTGGGGGCACAACTTTCCACATTGTTAGTAGCCGAAAAGGCGACAGTCAAGGCATACATGTTGGCTTCTTTCCTCGAGTTGTGCGAGGTCTTGCGTACGTAAGGCACAACTAGCGGCTTTTGTTTCCCGAAACGATCTTCTCCGGTATTTCTTCGTGTTTCGTGCTTAAATACTTGAAGGAGGGTCTCGTAAACAGCAACCCACACAGAGCTGGGGAACCCAGCTACCGAAAGTCGGCTCATCTTATTTTGAAAGCTATCTTGCAACTGATGCGGGCACGATTTCTTGAGAGCAGACTCCAGGCGTTGCGACGATATTGCTCTTTTTAGTCTTGAAGTGCATAGAATCACAAGGCAAAAGATTCTTTTTTGCACTTCGGGAAATAGCCCCAGCAAACGTGTCTTCGAAGAAGGTTAGTTTTAGGTCTAAAATCTGTAAAACGTTAGTGTCGGGTAGTTGATGCGTAAAAGTGAGCCCAAGTCCATATTTGTCAAATGCATTTAAAACTTTACCACCTGTAGAGAGGTACGTGAAGTAACTCGGCTTTTTTTAAACCACTAATAAATCGTCCACATACCTGAAAACCTTTCAAACCACCCCCCTCTCAAAAACATTTATCTAAAGATTAATCGACATATGCTAAGAATATATCGCAAACGATAGGAGCCACGCAGTACCCTATGCACGCACCGTCGCGCTACAAAAAAGGCAGGTTGTCAAAGTGTATAAAAGCAGCACTTAGGTAGAACTTTAATAAAGCGATAAAGTTATCAACCGATAGTGCTGACGAAATCTGCAAAAAGGTGTCACGTTTGTTTCTAAGCATTTCTTTACAGCCAACAAAAGGTGGTCTTGCGGGACAGAAAAAAACAAATCTTGCAAATATACCGAAAACCAAAAACCGATGTTGTTGGTACTCTGTAGGTACTCAGCGACAACTGTCGAATTTTTTCTGACGAAGGGGTCGTCCAAAACAAGTAATTTAAGATGTTTTTGCAAGAAACCGCTGAACTTCTTCTGCCAGGAACCTTCTTCGCTCACAGTAGTTCTGAAAGGTATTTTTGGCTTGTGGGTCTTGGCTGTAAAGAAAGCATTTAAGCTATTACCTCTGCTCTTTCTTTTATCCTTCGCAAGAGCCTGAAGATTTAATTTTTTGGAAAAGTTCATGAATTTCGTCTTAAGTCTAACAGCACTTTTCCTGACCTGTACAAAGTTCTTATTGACTGCAGCACGCGCTTTCTGATCTGTACATTTCCTCAGGCAAAACAACAAAGTCAGTCTCTTTGTCAGCTTGAAAAAGCTTAAGGCTGTTGTGCCTAATGAAGGAAGCAACACCATTCAGCGTTCTATGGCTCTGCGAACCAACGCAGTTTTGTGAACAGTTCCTCAAACAGTCTACACCCTCTAGGAGGCACCGGCCCTGGTTCTCTCCATCTCTTATTTTTGGAACCAATTTCCTGTGGGAGCGATGAGTTCGAGTGCTTGAACAACAGGCTTCATGTTCCATAATTGGCAGTGCATGATGTGCTACAAAGATCACCCCGAATGGCTCCCCGTGAGAAAGATTTATTCTATGAAGAAAAGAGCTGCTCAACTCGCTTAATTTCATTGGAGAGCCATCGTGAATCAGCTGCTGTTGTGCTTGGGGGAGAGGACTACACGAGACAAAAAGAGAAATGTTCCAGTCCTGGGCGACGTCTCGGTTCCCTACACCGTCATTCGGCTTCTTCAAAAAGGTCCGAAATACCGTTTGGAGCCTGGTGTTCAGACACACGAACCCATCGCTGGGAACAGGAAATTGGCCATAAAGTTAGAGATGGAGGGGACCAGAACCTGTGCCTGCTATAAGGTGTGGACTGTTTGAGGAACTGTTCATCAAAATGCGTAGGTGCGCAAAGCCACAGAATGCTGAATGGTGTTGTTTCCTTCTCTAGGCAGAACAGCCTAAAGCTTGTTAAAGCTGACAAAGAGACTTAGTTTGTTGTTTTGCCGAAGGAAATTTACGATCAGAAAGCGCGTGCTGCAGTCTATAAGAACTTTGTACGGGTCAAGAAAAGTGCTGTTAGATTTACCACAAAATTCATCAATTTTCGAAAGAATTAAATCTCCAGACTCTTGCGAAGGATATAAAAAGGAGCAGAGGTAATAGCCAAAATGCTTTCTTTACACCCAAGACCCACAAGCCAGAAATACCTTTCAGAACTATTGTCAGCGAAGAAGGTTCATGGCAAGTAAATGTCCGCGGTTTATTGCGAAAACATTTTAAATTACTTGTTTTGGACGACACCTTCCTCACAAAAAATTCGACAGTTGTCGCTGAGTACCTACAGAGTACCAACGAAATCAGCTTTGGGTTTTCGGTAGATGTGCAAGATTTGTTTTACTCTGTTCCGCAAGACCAGCTTTTGATGGCTGTAAAGGAATGCATAGAAGCAAACGGCGACGTGTCTGCAGAATTCTTCAGGACTGTCGGTTGGTAATTTTATCGCTTTATTACAGTTTTACCTAACTGCTACTTTTATACATTTTTACAACCTGCCATTTTGCAGCGCTGTTGTGCGTGCATAGAGTCCTGCGTGGCCCCTATTCTTTTCGATATATATTTAGCAAAGGTTGATCAATCTTTAGATAAACTTTTTTATGGGGAGGGGTGATTTTTAAGGTATTGTGGTATGTTGACGATTTTTTAGTGCTTTTCAAAAAGCAGACTTCCTTCAGCAACTGCTCTAAAGTAGGTGAAGTTTTAAATGCATTTGACAAACATGGATTAGGGCTCACTTTTACGCATGAACTACCCGACACTAACGTTTTACAGTTTTTAGACCTAAAACTAACCTTCCTTTGAAGACACCTGTTCGGGGGCTATTACCCGACGCAAAAGAAGATCTTTTGACATGATTCTATGCACTCCAAGACTGCAAAAAGAGCAATAGCGTCGCATTGCCTGGAGTCTGCTCTCAAGAAATTGTGCCCGCATCAGTTGCAAGGTAGCTTTCAAAATCAGATGAGCCGACTTTCGGTAGCTGGGTTCCCTGCTCTGTGTTTGTTGCTGTTTGCGAGACCCTCCTTCAAAAACTTAAGCACGGAACACGAAGAAATTCCGGAGAAGGTCGTTTAAGGACACAGAAGCCGCTAGTTGTTGCTTACGTACGCAAGAGCTCGCACAACTTGTGGAAAGTGGCCAACAGTTAGGGCGTGAGCGTCGCCTTTTCGACTCCCAACAAGCTGGAAAAGTTGTGCCCCAGATTCTGCAACTCAAGGAAGCGGGGTGGCCAGATAAAGCGTGAAATTCCGTTTTACCAAGTGTTCAGTAGGAGTGGTGTAGGCTATCCCCTTAACTTGTGGGAAGTATTATGTCGGCCAGACTGGCCGATGCATCAACGAGCGTTTGGGGGACCATTCCCGAAGTTTATCACACTTAAAAGATAAGTACGCACATTTGGTTGCGCACGTAATAAGCAGCGACGGTTGCGAGGCACGGTTGAATGAGACGAAGATTCTTGGCAAGAGCACAGATAAGACAGCAGGTGTTAGTCTGGAGGCTTTCTACATAAATAAATGTGGCTCTATGTGTGTCAGTACTCCTTTATCTTTTTTGCGTCCGAGTTTAAATTTTTAGATTCAGTTATCAAGTAACTGCTCTTTTTCAGGTGTGATTTTTGGCTGGCTGCCTGTTTTTTGCGATCTCAGATGTTGCCTTTGTTCACCTTCTCCTCCCTGTCAACGTTCTCTCTCCTTGAAACTTCACCTTATATAAGCTGCATCCTGGCTTCAATAAATTTCAGTTGTGAGTTAGCGCTTGTGTGTCGGCTTCGTTCTTGTCTTGCGGTTTGCATGGTTTGGCGCTAGTTCGTCTCTAATTCTTCGTCCTGCATATAGGCGCTTCCAGGGCACCATTGTTCTGTAATTGGCTTATTCCCCTTTGCGTCGAGTGGCGACACCTCATCGTTGCGAAACTTTGCTTTCACTGTCACTAACTTTTGAACCGACATTTGATCATTCCGTAATACGGCTCCTTCTATCATGGTTTAACGGAGAGCTAAGAGCGAGGTGCTTGATTCGTAATCAATAAGGATATGTAGTCGGCAATATTGGCGAACTGTACTGCAATAACGAGAGGGCGACGGCAATCAAGATTAGGCTTAGTTGGATGCCCAAATTGAAACTCTACCAGGCCTTCCTGCACACATCGTCATGGAAACGACCCCGTACCAAGGTTCTACGAACGTACGCATGCGGCAGTGAGCAAAGAATCACGTAGTACTCTTTACTGATGGGCTTCTTCTATGCCAAGGCATACAAAAGGAAGACAGGCGGCTATGTATTAGAAGGTTACTTCATATATTCTGGCAATGCGGGGAGAGAATATTAAACAATTTAGTACAAATTTAGTAATATTTGACATAGAATAAATAATAAACAAGTTCTGTTAAGTAACAAATGGAATAGTTTATCAACAAGCTTATTTTCTGCCTCAACCAGGGAAACCAGAAGTAGACCTGAATGACCCTAAACAGCCACACTAAAATTGAAACAGAATTCTTATTCTGTTCACACCCAGACATCAAGCTGCATGCACAGGTTTTAGGTAATATGGGTGCGATGTAGCTGCAATACCACGGTGCAGTCGCCCACTGCAGAGATTTGATCGAAGAACGAAGGAAGCTAGGTGAAAAGAACTGAATAAACAAGCTAGTTGCAAGAGATGGCAACAGGCATTCTGCATGAATTCAGAAGCCCAACCTTAGTGTAAGCAAAGAAAACGAAGCGATCTGCTCATTGATTACCTTCATAGTCGAGTTTGAAATAAATGCTTGTTGCTTTGTTGATTGCATACCTTCATCAAAAGTGTTGTAATTTGTTCAGTGAAAAATGCACCCTTTTCTTATCTTCCTTTCTGTACTGCAGAACGGCTTGGAAATGCCCAAGAATCCAACCATGTACCCGTCATCTTACATACAGTTCAGCGGCAAGCCTTTCGAAAAGAAACGGTGCGTGCCGGTACTTATTTTTTACGTGTGGCCTGAAAGAAAGCCCGCGAAGCCGCTATTAGCAGCCATATTTAACTACCCAACCCATACCTTCGCGCTTGTCAGTGAACGACCGTTGCGTCTCATTCGTTCAGGGCATTATATGACAATTAAAACCTTGGCTGCGACACCCGTACGTTTAGTGCAATGAAGCTCAAATTACGTCAGTGTGCTGTCTGATGTCACAGCTGCGCCCTAACGAACCCTAGATTGTCGAAAAAATCTGTAGTCGTTCGTAACGGCGACACTCTCCTTTTCTTTCATCGCGCTCTTGATTCCTTCCACAACAATGCAGCTCAGGTGTCCCCCTAGGGTGAGACATTTGCTGCGCTTTTCATTTTCCGATGAAGAAAAGTTGTTATTCATAATATTTGAACGGTTCATTGTTGATCATTATGACACTGATGTTTGCGAGAAAACTACGCTAGAGAGAAAGCAGCCATCTTGTTATGAGCGTGTCTCAATAGTGCGAGAAATAAATATATAAACAAGGCAGGAAAAAACCCCCGATTACTTGAAAGGAGATACAGGAACTGTATGAAATTTATCTCAAAATCAGGCGTAATAAATGGCCAAAAGGGAAGATAAGTTAAACAGCATACAGAATACCTGTTCATTACCCGAAAAGCAGCTCTGGCAAAGGGAATTTTTTGATACGCTGTCAGCCACTGTATTCCATCCTCGCGGAAGATAATCCTCTTTTATTGTTTATAAGCTGAGCAAACGAAGTATATTGTTTATAAGTTGAGCAAACAAGGTCTTCTTTAAGTGAGAGCGGCAGAGTAAGCAAAGGTATGGATAAATTCGGTCAGCGTTGCCTTGCGGTGATATTTCGACGTACGCACTCCGCAACACCTGATCCTGCGTGTCACAAACTTCGCATGTGCTTGCTGCCATTGGACTAGAGAGATGAAAACTTCTAGTCGCTAACTCAGTGCGCGGCAATCAGCCGTAGATGCTTTCGACAGTTCAATACAGTAACTTTTTAATATACGAGGCCTCTATCGTGATACGACATGTAACTGGTTTGGTTTATGTGGGTTTGATGTCCCAAAACGACTCAGGCTATTGGGACGCCGTAGTTAAGGGCTCCGGATATTTCTGCCACATGGGGTTCTTTAACGTGCACTAAAATCGCACAGTACACGGGCCTCTAGAATTTCGCTTCCATCGAAATTCGACCGCCACGGCCGGGTTTGAACCCGCGTCTTTCGGGCTAGAAGCCGAGCGCCATAACCACTCAGCCACCGCGGTGGGTAACACGTAACTCTTCGATTAAATGTGAACTGGATTTCTCTGCTTCCTCTATACAAAGGGGCAACGCAGTGTCTAAAAGCACAGTTGTTCGTGGTCACAAAATTTAGCACGCATCATATGTCAATGTCAAGGGGCGCAAGGCAGAGGATCTATAAAAAGGGACGTGGTTATAGAGCATGCCTTTGTGTCCCGTGCTTGTCTTAGGTCTTCACTCTTCTTTGCTATGTGAGGTAAGTCCAGGTGTGCCAATTTCTAGTGCGCCTCTTGACGAATTCGTGATGGCTCCTGCAGGCCGCGGATCGAGATCCGCTACAGTTTCATCCAGAAGGACCCCGAGGAGATAATATACTTCAGAAAAGAGGCTGCGCCGGTTACCGAGAAGATCCAGGTGGTGTTCAAGGTCTTTGAGGAGCACTTCTCCATCTGGACCAGCGAAGGCCTGGAGATCGTTACCGCCACGGTGTTTCGCGCTCCAAGCTTCTTCGGAATCTACGAATTCGTCCTGGATGCAATGCTCGTGGTACGCTTCTCTGTAGCCATCAATCACAGAACCGTTAAGGAATAGCATGCGGCCACTGCTCACATTAATTTTCCACCTGGCACAGAATTATCCGTGATACAGATGGCTCGCGTCCCTTGAATTATTTGCGGACAAGGACTCAGGATTGTCATAGCGATGTTTCACGTTGATGCATGGCCGTGGTGGCCGCATGTTGAAAACTGTGAAAAATAAAGTCACCTACCTGCCTGCAGACTATTCCGTTGGTGTCAACGGGCGGAAAAGAAAGTGTTCTGCAGTTTAGCACGCAGTGTCTTATCATCCACAGGGCATTTTCAGTACTCATAGAGCGTTGTAGTTAATTATTGCCTTTTGACAACAAAAAAAAGGTGTGGCACTAGTTTTCCTTTTCGTGTAAGTGTTCATCGCTAAATCACGTTAGCAACATTGCTTACGCGACGTCTTGTAACCACACCTTGTTATCAGAAGGCAAGAAAGATGAATAGCTCGAGTGTTGCTGCTTCCTTATTTATTAGGTACGTTGCCCTTCATACGCGACTTTTTCCGCCAGGGCCTTAAATTGCTGCGCAGAATTTTAAACGATGCCCCCAGAAACGATGAATGGTCACGCAATACATTTTTTCATTTATTTGTATTCTTAGTTACCTATACGAGAAACTAAAGGGTGCTAGACAAAAGGTGCTTCCTTGCACCGGACTGGGTCCCAGACGCCATACAAACTGTGTGAGGAGGAAACGCGCTATACTCACATATATTGGAGAAAAAATAAAAAAGTTTACACAGACAGCATACATGCACAGCATACATATAAAGCAGCAAACAGGAAACAAAGTTCATAATACTAACAGTATCGACCTCTTCCTTGGCGCCACACCAACACAACTACACATAAAGAATGGGACGAAAAAAAAAACTAAAACCGCCTAATACCTGTCTTGAAGAAGTGCATATTTTATTTCTCGGTTAAAAGAATAAGTACAATACAAAAGCCTACAAAAGGGTTGTTTAGGTGAAAGCACGTTTCTTCTTGCTGGTGCTGCCGTGCCCGCGGCTATGTCATACGTGCTTAATGTTGCTGTATTCATATGGAAGCTCCTACTGTTGCCAGGGGACATTGAAACAAATCATGGCCCTTAATTGGCTCAAATCGCGAAACAACTGAAATATAATGCTCGCGATGCTAAAGAAATAAAAGAAAAGCGTCTCACAGACATCGAAGACAAGTTAGACACCCTAACACATTTAAAAGGGAAAGTCGTGTCTTGTGAAACAGATTTTTCGCATGAGCTGCGTAATAGAAAGCATGAAAAAAAAATGATGATCTTGAGCACCTAAGTAGCAGGTGCACCTTAATTGTCTACGACGTACCAGAAGTGCATGAGGAAACAAGCGAAAATCTGTAGCAATTGGTCAAAAAAACAATCATTCACGACTCTCTAGAGCTCAACGTATTTGCCATTGAGCGTGTTCACCGGTTAGGCGGACCGCAACCTAAAAAGAATAGTCCTGCAATCTTGAAACTTCTCGACTTCTGTGAGAAGTCTACAATACTGAAGCAACTATTTAAAAAAAAGGCACGAAGTATTCCATTGAAGAAGATTTGTCTCCGAAAAATAGAGAACTGAGAAAAAACTTGTGGAGCAGTGCAAACAAATTCGAGAAAACAAAGACAAATTATCGCTTGCCTTAGACAGATTATTCCTATACAGTCGCGCCTTTAGAAAGACGAAGCCAAGGACATAGTTACGCTCGAAAAAAAAGGAAGCGGAGGTGGAAACAAGCCAAAAAAGCAGCCCGCCATAGACCCCGAGAAGAGGGCGATCAATGAATTTACCTTCACAAATTTAAATGCCTGCAGCCCACTAAACAGAATTACTATTAATTCATCGGGAACCTGATATAGTCGCCGTCACGAAAATTTGACTTTCACCCGATGTTTCAAGCCATGAAATCGTACCACCTAATTACTCAGTCAGTCGGAAAGATAGAGGTTCCCGTGGCTGTGGTGTGGCTTTATTGGTGAAGAAAAACCTGTCGTTTGTTATGCTCACAGATGTGACAGGTACTGGAAGCGTATTTTGCAGGCTTATTTCGAACAATACTACCGTCACTGTTGGTTGTTTGTATAGAAGCGCCTCTTCAGGAGAATAGTGTATTTCTGTCATGCATGACTTCCTTCAACGATATGCTTGCAACTCTACAATGATCCTCATGGCTGACTTTAACCTTCTGGACGTGGACTGAATAACTATACAACACATAACATCATCGTCTTCTGAACCGCTCTTTAACCGAATGCTCTCCTTTAATCTTCCCCAAATGGTCCTAGAACCGAAGCACAAGGAAGGTTCAGCAATTAACATCCTTGATCTTATACTAATCAGTGATCATTTTCCAGTACACCGAGCGCAGACGGAAATTATTGAAGCCATCTCTGATCACAACATACCGCTAAGCTTGTTACCTCTCGACGGCCATATAAAAGCGCGTTTTGACGTTGCTTCGATAATGCAGATGACCCCAGCATATTAACTTATCTTGCACATGAATTTGAAGTCTTCATTAATATAGCCTGTGACCCTTCAATTGATATAAACCCGTTTTGGCTTCAATTTAAGATTATCGTTTCATACTGGGTAACTAATTACGTTCCATTAAAAAACAAGCCACCACAATTAAATAGTCCATGGGTAACCAGGGATGTGATCCATGTAAAACTACATGTGAAAAGGATACGTGATTCTGATAAAATTATGGTTCATGTCCTTCTAAATGTACGAAGTTAACATGCGCAAACGCGAAGTTAAGGCAGTAAGCAAACAGGCGAAGGAACGGTATTTTTATGTAGCGCTACCTAAATTTCTGACAAACAGGCCGCATAGATTTTTGAGCTATTTCCGCCCCAAAAAAAATTTGGAGGAAGATTAAGCTTCGTTTTTAAGAGAGGCGCGACAGCGTGTTGCAGCGCTCGCCAAGAAGTCCACGGAACGCCAACGCCCGTTCGGCGCCACGCTCGGCCCGTTGGACAATTTAAGGAAAGGACGCCTGTCACATACATCTCGGTGGACACTCAAACCGGGCCGTGAGGGAAGTAAATTGAAATGAAAATTGGTTTTAAGAAAGGAAATTACGTCTGTCTCACAATTCTGGCTGGACACCCGTACCGCGCTGTAAGGTTCAGGTGTCCACCGTGATGCGCCATTTTTTGCTCACGGCCAAACACGCCGACGACACCGGCTTTTCTGCGACACGAGCTCCTTAACGCTATTGCGTTAAAATATGTCGTCGAGACTTGCCTCCTGAGCAAAGACCTGACAATGCTAACGCGTACAATACCTTTTTTCTCTAAAACTTCACAACAGATGACGGATTCCTCCCGGTCTTTTATTGCAGTCAAGCACCACGCATCGATCTTTTAATCATATCAGACACAGGCATTTTCAATCTATTACTCACGCTTGACCATATAAAATCATCCGGAGTAGACAATATTCCAAACAGTTTCCTGAAACGATACACAGAATGGTGCGGCAGATACTTGGGCCTTATATTTCTTAAATCCCTCTGGACCTCATATTTACGCAACGAGTGCAAGAAGGCTGAAATCATACCAATTCACGAAACAGGAGATACCACATCACCTTTCAATTGCAGACCAATATCTCTCACCAGGACTGCTTGAAAGATGCTCAAGCATATTATTCTTAAGTACCTAACAAACTTTCCTGATACTCATAGTCTTTTATCGTCAGACCAACACAGATTCCTTCATGGGCTTTCAACCATCACACAGCTTACAGAGGTTGTGGATGATCTGGCATTTACCATAAGTAACTGTAGCCAGACTGACATTACATTATTGGACCTTTCTAAAGCGGTTCATCCCATCTGCGACAGCAAGGTAATAAAAAATGAAGAGTTTTCATCGGGGAAGGGAAAATCTTTCAAATCCAAGTCCACTTTATTTCCAACCTCCAAGTTTCCAACCCCCCGGCAAAAAGCTGTCACCTACAGCTTAACTGGGCCATGGGGGCCATCAGGCAGCATCACGCAGTGGACTTCACAGAGCAATCGAAATTATTATGAACAGGTTGCTTATACGTAGAGCAAATGCAGTCATTACACTTCCGAAAGAATTATACACACAGCAGATGTCAAAAATGAATATGAACATGAAGCTTATACAAAAAGCAAATGGAGTGTTTACACTTCCTGGAGAGTTATAATTAATATTTCAATCAAATATATTTCATTTCAATACATTTAAAAATCCAATACACGCCAGCACATTATGGTGCAAACAGAAGTTAATCGATTAAAAACCAATTAGTTGTCCGTCGGTCGAGTAGTGGTGTCAGGTGTTATTGGTAAGTGCAATTATTTTGGATCTAGTAATATATATTGCTGCATCAAAATATTGTTAAATTCATGTCTACATGTGTTATCCAGGGCAGTAAAGTCAATGTGGGTTTTAGGTTTATTACACAGTGATGGTATGCGGTAGTCAAGAGTGGGCGGGCCATAATTTGTTCGTGTACGTGGCACTGGTCTTAGCCCCCTACGTAAGCTGTAAGAATACAAGGGAGGATGTGTATTATTTGGAAGGTTTGGTTTATTCATAAAGAGAGACAGTTTTTAATCATATAATTTAGTTACTTTAAGCATATTATGCTTAGTAAACGAGGGGTCATTAGATAGCTGGCTAGGGTTTCCATAAAAGTTCTCAAGAATTCGTAACGCTCTCTTTTTGAAGCCGGTCCAGTTTATAGTAAATATGCATGGTTGTCACTCTCCAAACTAAAATGCAATATGAAAGACGATAGTAAAAATTAGTTAAATATATTGCTTTTTTGAGCCTCACTGGAAGTAATTCTCCCAGCTTATTGAGACAGCCAACTGTTTTAATTAATTCTATCGCCTGCTTGCTAACATGCGTGTTCCACGACATGGTTTCTTCGAACCATACGCCTAAAAATTTTTCTGTTGTCAGATGCTGCAAAGCTGTACCTTGAAAATTTAGAGCAAGCTCAGTGTCACAGGCTTTGTTATGTGGCTTGAAAATAATATACTCAGTCTTTTTAGCGTCCAAGGTAGTCTGTTTTTATGCAACCACTCTTCAAGTTTGATCAAACAACTATTTATGACAGTGTTCAATTGAGTTACGGTTTGTGCGGAGAAAGAGATATTTGTGTCATCAGCAAGCATGACCAGTTTCAGGAAAGAGGCAAATTGCAGGTGTTATTATTATACAGGATGAACAACAAAGGTCCCAGCATCGGCCCCTGAGGTACACCATGTTTTACCGTTTTCATCGAAGACGTCAGATCACAAACATTTATACACTGTTTTCTGTCTGAGAGATAACTTTTCATAAGATCAAGGGCGTCGCTACGTATGCCATAATCTGGAAAATTTGAGAGTAATATATTATCGTTTACACAGTCAAATGCTTTCCTGAGGTCAATGAATAAGCCTAAAGTGATTGGTTTGTTATCAATGTTCTTAAGTATTGCATCTTCGATTTGTAGTAAGGCCATTTCAACTGATTTCCTTCCTGGAAGCCGTACTGTGAATCGCTGATAGCACGGTATTTAGTAAGAAAATTCGTAGGTTGAGCATTATTAACACTCTCAAAAACCTTAGAAAATATGGGCAAATCAGATATCGGGCGATAGTTTGATATATCACTAACACCTCCACCTTTGTGCACCGGGGTTATACGCGCTTGTTTAAGGTCAGGAGAGAAGATACCAGTTTCAATCATTTGATTGAATATAAATGCGAGTGGTATGGTTATAATAGGTGCTACATGTTTAATAGGGACACTGCTCTGGTCATCCAATCCAGCAGCTACATTTTTTCGAATGCTGGCAATGAAGCTGATGACTTCTTTGGAAGTAACTGAGAATATAACCGAATTCTCAAGCCTTGGGCAAAGTATCGAAAACGAATTAGCATAGTCTCTGTGTAGAAAACTGTATTCGCCAACGTTATTAAAGAACTCATATATTGCATCTAACGCCTATATATCAGTCTTCCCATCAGCAAAAGCTGCAATATTAAGAGAACACTTAGCTTTAAGGTTATTGGATAAACTATTAATTTCTTGTCATAGCTTTCTTGGTTTGTTGTATATTTCAGGAAATAAACACTGATAGTAGTACATTTTTGCCTTCTTTAAATCGGCATTTGATTTGGTGCGAAATGCCTGGAATATTTTTAGTAGAATAGTATCACGTGAGTGGAGGAAAGCGTGGTACCTTTTGTTTTTTACTTTTATTCTATTATGCAAGGTGGTCGTAAACCAAGGCCTGCGTATTTTTTTCCTTCGGTTAGAATTGTGCCCAAGGGAAAACGTTTCTCATAGCAGGCATTGAATTTTCTGAGGAAAAGACGATACGTTTGACTAGGATCGCATTCGGCGTAGGTACTTTCCCAGTGAATATTATCTATCGCGGTGTAGAATTTCTCGACCGAAGCAAAGCTTATGTCACGATAAGTAGAGCAATAAGTGAGTTTCTGTTTGGCAATCGCTGTCGGCAAACATGTAAGAACCGGAAGGTGGTCAATGATATCAAGGGAAAGCACACCACACCTGAGTAGCGCTGGTCACAAGGTACATTGGTAGTGCAGATATTTCGTGGCTCTGGTATCGGTAACACGGGTGGGCAAGGAAATTATATTTCAACAAGTGAAAGTCAGAAGTATGGTTTATAGGTGCTCACAAGAAGTATCTTCCCCGTGCATATTGATATTCACACCACCTATAACTAATAAAGCTCCTTGCATTGAATGGAGGCTTGGCAGCAAAGTTTGCATGAATTCAAAAAATTGGAACTTGTATCCTAATGGTGGTCTATAGACAGCTGCTATACGAATATTTTTCAACCGTACCACAAGGCACTCAGGACTGGGTGTAATGCATGTTAATTCATTGAAAACTTCACACATAATTGAGGCTTTGATATAGCATTTCCACCGCCTCTGTTTGCGCGCGGCACGATGCCGCGATAAATATAATCTGGTATTTTCAGTGGACTGTCAGTTACAGAAAAGCCAGGATTCTGTGAATAATATAGCATCAAATTTATCCAATAATTCATTTAAGAACATGCGCAGATCGTGCATTTTATTTTTAATGCTTCGAGCATACAGGTGAAATGTCCAGAAGTAGTGAGACGGCATTTTAATGCCTTGTTGAAAATTTCAAGTTCATAGCATTTACTCTTTGGTGCGGTAGCCATATCGCTGTTAGTGCGAAAGTAAGCCCTACTATTGCATTTTGTTTAGATCTTCTTGGCAGGTGATTCTTACCATGTCTGATGAATCTGTCTTCATAGCACAAGTTTTTTCGCTTTGTGTCCAAACAAATTTCCATCCTCCCTTTCGTTTTTGTGTTACTTCGGCACCCAGAAGCTGTTTGACATGCCTAGTCAGATGTTCATTGACAAATACAGAAGCATCGGTTTCGAAACCAATGTCTTGAGTGGAGAAACGTGCCTTCCTGGCTTTAGCCAATACAGCATTTCGCGTATCATGTCGCACAAAGCGTACGAAAATGCTCTTTACATGAGACTTTTTGGTTGATACTCTGTGGCAAATGTCAACATATTCTTGAGTTACCGGCTCCCCTACCTTTTCACAAATCTTCTGCACAGATTCAAAAACATCTCCGCTATCAGGCACACCCTTAAATTCAAGGTTATCGGCCCGTGAGTACTGTTCCAATTCTGTGATTCACATGTGCAGTTTCTGATTTTCTGCACCGAGTTCTTGGCTGCAGTTGCGCGTTGCGGCAAGTTCCTCACGTAGAGCCTTTATTTCTGCGGACAGTGTGTTTACACTCTCACAAGTTTCACTACAATATTCTACGCTCTGTTTGAGGAGCGAAGTTCAGCACGAATTTCGCTTTTGAAATCCTCAAGTGTCTTACTAAGCTCCTTCACGCTTTACATGACAAATAAATGATCTAAAACACTTGGACTGTTATTTGGCAGCAGTGCGCGCAGAACAGTAAGATAAAAAATGAGGAAAATGGTCCTCACCTGCACGAGAAAGAACTTGGACGAGCGTTGTGAAAACCGCACGCACTGCTGCCCAACTGAGGAGAGCGCGCGAAAGCGGCCCGTATATTTAGGCGCGGTCTGTGGCTTGGTAGGACACGACGCAGGCGCGGCAACGTCGACATTCACCAGCTGATCCCAGAGGATAACAGTGCAACGATGCTTGTTGCACTCGACGCTTTAGCTTGTCAGACATCTTCTTTCCCAGCGCAGCTCGTACCCACGCCGAAGACAGCGGATCACGTCGAAGAAAGTATGCGCTCCGCACCTGTGCGAGAAAGGACTTGGATGAGTGTTGTGAAAACCGCATGCACTGCTGCCCAACTGTATTACTGATTGTATTGCTGATTAATTATTGAACCGGACACAATTTGCACTGTTTCGGCAAATGAAATCTGCGATAATGCCCGTCACATCAGGTATCCCTCAAGGATTCGTGTTCGAGCCACTGTTATTTTAAATTTTAATTAATAACACAATAAACAACATTGATTCTAACATCAAACTTCTTACCGATGACTGCATTATCTGCAAAACAATTAACAGCTAGGAAGATCATATTTCACTCAGCAATTCACTGAGCAAGCTAACAGAATGGTGCAAAACATGGCAAATGACCATAAACACGACTAAATGAGTATGCATGACGGTAACGAGAAAAAGCCACCTTATGACTTTCTTTACTTTTTTAAGGACAGAATACTGCCGAAAGCTCACCAACATAAGTGCTTGGGCATAACGCTAACTTCCGACCGCAGATGGGACGCGCACATTGGTAACGTAACCTCGAAGGCATTACGCAAACTGTTTTCTCCAAATATGTCTGCGCCTCACAACCACGTCGACTAAGCTACAGACATATACTACTTTCGTTCGTCCGGTTTCAGAGTACGCTGACACAGTTTTCTTCCCCTATTCAGTGATTAATGTAAGAACACTAGAAAAAGTACAACGTAAAGCACTGAGGTTTATTCATAACAAATATAAGCGCATTGATTCGCCAACTAACCTGGCAGCTGTTTCGGGTTTAGTGAAACTAACATTCAAAAAGCAAAAAGCACAATTAAGGTTTTTCTTTCTCTTGATTCACAACTTTTACAAGATAGACTTACCAGAATACATATCTTTTTCGCAGTCACGTTCTTCGAGGCATAAACACGCACTCGCTATAAGAGAATACTCATGCCATAACGACACGATCATGTATTCTTACTTCCCCCTCGTACTCATAGAATGGAATCGCCTTGATCTGTCAGTCAATACTGCAGATACATCATCTCTGTTCGCGGCACGCATAGAGTCCATTTCAATTAAACAATAACGCAACTGTAACCTAATCGTGAATAATTTTCTCTTTTTCCTCTTTATTTTTCCCTCATTCTCGCTCCCGTTTGTTGCTATTTCGCTGAATTTCTGACTGCTATCTTTAACCTGGCTCCTATACATGTAATTGTTTTCTAAATACGCATGTGTATACTTCTGTTCGTAATCCAAGATGTTTTTCTAATGTTTTTTACTTTGCTTGTTCATTTACGTTTACCTTTGTTTTTCTCTCACGTAACTCACTAGTGCACTGCTTGAATTCACAATGTTCCTCATTGTTGCTCGCCCACCTGCTATGTTCCAGATGAAACTCGCGGTATTAAAAATACATTAATTATTAATAAGTAAACAAATAAATAAATAAAACCAGATGCTGGCTAGTGCCACTCAATTATTGCCATAAGATCCTTATTGTTATTCAAAAGCTTAGGTATCTGGTATTTATACTTTGTTCACCATAATTTGTTCGCAGCTTTGGTACTCTGTAAATTATTCTCCTAAGATCAAACATCTGATTCGTTACCATAAACGTTAGTTAGAAATTTTTACGATCGCTTCTCATTTCTGTATGCATGTACGTCGGAAGCTTGCGATTGTTAAGCTTGTCAATCATTAATATTTCGTTGCGGTCTCGGAATGACAGCGTACTTTTGCTACGGCTTTATTCTTTGTAATTGTTACCGAACTGCCAGCAATTCTGTAATGAAATAAAATCTTAGCCTGCCCTCTTCAGCATCTCGCCGTAAAGCCCTTAGACTTTAACTTTTTTACAGAATATTTAATCATGCTTCCCTTCGCGACAAACCCAGCTCACCTCCCTATAACATTTTATCAAGGCTAGACAACAGTAACAAAGTCAGTATTCCACTATGCAAAACCAATGTCATGTTAGAGTCGTTTCTGCTGTGCACAGCTATTCAGTGTAATCACTTTCCCGCATCAATGGCTACCATTGCTGCATGATGACACACACATCAAGACTGCATCAGCAAACATTTTATAAATTGGAACATCTGCTTCTTTTTCTCTGTTGTACTGCTAATTTTTCCACTGTATTGCTGCGCTGTATGTACTGTATTACATTCTATTAACCGGCACATGAAGAAACCCTGAGATAATAGTATGGCTAGGAAGCATCATTTCTCTATCACCTATTTATTTGCTGCACTGTACGTTGTTTTTTATTTGTGTGACTACTCCCCTCTATAATGCCTCTGGCCCTGAGGACACACGAAATAAATAAATACTTCTTCTAGGGCTCTAATTGAGCTTTTTGTTGAATGTTTTTCATATTATAAGCTGTAGTGGGGCCCTGCATCAGGAGACGTCCGTTGGCTTATTTCTTGGTGCTGACCACGGGAAGCGCTGCTGACGAAAGCTTTCCTAGTAGACAGCGTCAACAGCCTGTAAAGGCTTGGGTCCGTATTCTCTAACGATCTTTTTCGTTTACATTCCAGTTGGTCCTCCGCGATTGGCCGCTGCTCCAAAAGACATAGGGCGTCAGTGAGGACGTCAAGCTGGCCGCTTCAGAAACACGCCCATGATGACAATAACTCGCATAGACAGGTCTCACGCCCATGTCACTCTGGTGCGCTGGCACCGAAAACCACGAATCACTGAGCACGACGGCACGTTTGGCAAGCCTGACGGGTTTCAGTGAATCTAATCCTGTCTCGCCAAATGAATTCGGCTTCGTTTTTTGCGACTAAATTGCGCACAGTGATTCAGCCTGACTAGATGAGACAGCAGCCGCGACCAGACCTTCTCTTTCTGACATTTGCCGTTCGCATTTCCACTTGTTTTCGCGTTCATCCTATTGACGTCACAAAAAAAAATCAAATGATAAACGAATAAATTGTTACAGAATATTGCTTCAGTAACGCTATAAGCTGTCCATTTCACAGTGATTATCATTTTGTGACCGTCTATTCTTCTATCACTCGGATACATCCATAGCTTTCTAGCATCTGTGGAGAGCGACGTGGCATTGGGTGGTTGTCGACCAGACCTGACTGTCATATGCAGCCAGTGGTAAGGTACATCGCAGCGCTCTGTCAACAGCAGGCGACCGGACCAGCCCACAGGCTCCTATGGTTGCGATTATATAGCCAAGAGTTACGTCCGATCGCCGTCTACCCAATTTTCGCGTCGCTTCCGACAGACGCTTGAAAACTGCAGGTGTATATGAGTAACCTATGAAAGCGAACTGTACCATTGGCCATTCTGAAATGCATAGCTAATGGCAGACGGTTCTACATGGCAAACATTATTTTCGAGCCCTCCTATATGTCGTCTCCTATAGCCCAAGTGTTCCTTCGTGACATTAAATCCCAAAATTTGCACTTTTTGCAGTGTATATGTGATTTCTGGATCTCTAATGATCAGCATTTTGTGCTGCGTCAAAGACGAAGGGGCAGTTACTTTGCTTTGTTTATTTCGGTGGCACACGATATCACGGCGTATTATTCTGTTTAACATTAGCAGCTCTTTACCAGCAACCTGTTTTCTTTCAGCAAATTTCATCAAAGTCGGCCATGGTATCAAACTACCCCTACGAATGGCGTAGGACTACAGTATTTTGTCGGACTGTGCTTATTCGCAAGATCCTAAGCTTCTGAAGGAATGCTAGTGCTAATTTGAGTTCCTCAGCGCCGCCATAGTTTGTCGCCGCACAAAAAATTATTTGAGAACTGACGGAGGCATTCTCTGTCTGCGAGAACTTCCACTTGCCTCTGATTGAACTTTCACTCGCTTCCCGACAGCTAGACGTGGTTTTTGTACGCTGCCTGATATTTGCCATCGGCGTGGTGAGGGGCAATAATAAACTGGCAATGTGTTCGTTTGTAACTTCTGTATGAGTAGAGACTGTTTTTTCTGAAAAAAATCTAGATCTAAGAAGGCGTGCAAACTGTCTTTCAGTTTAATGTTTGTACGCCGTTTGTTGGAGAACTACCGCGTCCATGGAAACAAATATGAAGTATATTGTATAAACATTCACCTCCAAAGTGCGAATAGACAACTATACTGTATCCGCCCAAGATAGCACGTCACCAAACCCACAAATATTTGTTACTGGCGAGGCCTTTTTAAGTGTTAGCTTGGCTAAGTCATGGGTATTCTCTGCGGACCCATCACAAACCTAGGTTGCGAATGGTAACATATCATCTCAGGGCGCCCTCTCTGCAGCGCGTCTCACATAACTATGGTACAGGAAGCTTGCTTGAGACAGTTTTTCTCAAATGAGGGATTACTGCCACAATCTGCGAGCTCTGATTGGCGCAACAAAACCAGTACTCTGGACTTCTCCTGAATGAACGACTACCGTAATTCTCCAATTCTATCGCGCTCTTATTTCCCGAAGACGCGCCTCGGGGTGCAATGGGATGCATAATTAAAATCGTGCTCCGAACAGCCGAAGTCTCATCTGCTCTGGCTGATTGCATGGTTGCCATCTTAGAGACGTTACTTTGAATTGGTATTGTAAAAATGAACAATTAATAGTGAGGTCCAAGTCGCACACACTGTGCCCCTCTCCCAACAAGCGGCATAGAGCTCCGTGAAAAACTGTGAACGTACATCCAAATCGCTTCTGCTAAAGCAACTTTGAACTCGGTGTTAATTATTTACTTATGTTCATAATTTGTTCCCATACGCCGCGAGCACATATTTGTTTAAAATCCTCTCTTTTCAAGATTCATAACAGATTGGAATGATCTGCGTAAAGCGATTTTTCCTTCGGAAAATTTTGAGAATGCTTTGACCAGTGCATTGCAATCAAGATACAGCTTGATGTTTCACTGGGACATTTTTCTAGTCTCTTTGTGCAAGCGCAGTTTCATATTTTACGCTCTTGCTGTTTATCGTTTATTTTTTCGTGGAAATCTAATCTATGCTGATGCGCACTGTTATAGGAATTTTTGTCTTGCTGACTGTATTCTTGTTCTGTCGTTGGTAAGTCGATGTGCCATGTGATTTTTGTTGTCTCTGGAACCATTAGCATGTTTCAAGTACGTTTCTCTTAATATTGAGGAAATGTTGTAATCTCTATCTGTATCTTGCCACCTACTGCGCACTCCGAGGCTACAGTGGGTTCCAAATAAAATAGATAAATACCCAAATCGGTTGTTCAATAAAATATTCGAAAAGCATGTTTTTTAACCTGCTCCCTCATGCTGAGGATTCCTTTCCCAATGTGCGGCAGGTGGTGCGGGACAAATCTTCCGGCTAGTGACGTAAAGTCCATTAATCATTGGAACACTCGTCCTGTCGGAATCTGAAAGTAAAGGATCATTGCGAGTTCAGTTTGCCGCCAACCTAACCAGTAGGCCGCGCTCCACGCCACTGTGGAAGGCGCAGAAACTGCTCCTGTCACCCATGTTGATATCCGTTTGCTTGCCTTGCTGGATTTATGGCTGAGTCTGTTGCTTTGAGGACCACTTGCCTGGATGACCGGGAAGCAGCCTCAAGAGAGCGATGAGCGGAAGGTAGCTATGATATCTATTGAGGTTCTCCGCAAATTCTCTTTTTTCCCTGTTTGAGAACATCGAAAGTGAGCGCACTCTCTAGTTGGGCAATTCAGGCATGTTCTTAGCATGTGAATTCGAGCGGGCATATCTAGGTTCAGCCCTAAAGATAACCTGAACTAGATAAGGCATAGGAGCCGTGGAGGAGCCAATGATGGGTGGGAGCATTCGTGAGGGTGGATGTAGTCACGAGGATTGAAAGTGCAATGCCGGGAAAATTCCCCATTTCTTTTTTTATATGAAACAAACATTGTCATAGTTTATAGATTATGCCTATCGCTGCTTTTTCTAAGAATATAGGGCGATAAATTGATTCTTCCATCAAATATTCGAAAAGCGTGTTTTTATCCGAAATTGTCATTGTCATTGTCTTATAAAAAAACGGTCTTGCTCTAACTGGGTTTAATTGTCCCTTGACAAGAAACTATAAATACGTTGCAATCGTTAAAAATCCAGCGCCTTTGTCCCTGTCGACCACCTTCTTTCTAGTCCGTGTCTTTTTTTTTTGCACTGGTTCTTCTGAGAAAAATCTCGTTCTTCTGAGAGAAATCGTTCATTTCCTATTATTAATTCAAATGTAAAGCTGTTTACAATTCATTTTCTTCATAAAATTAGGAACCTACATATCTGAGCTTAAGTTCCGTTGTGATTCACAAAATCTCCACTTTGTAAGGAACCAGATAGAATAATTTTTAGTGGCCTCCTAATATGCGGCTGGCACGGAAGATGGGTCTCGAAACATTGTTTGGCTTGTGCATTTGCGCGCAAAATATCTCGCATGATCATTAATTTCTGTTCCATAGTTTATGCTAATGGTACCAAAAAATGTTTTGGATAGACAAAACGACTGAAAGATAAAATTCCCCAGCCCACGCCACTAGTTATAAATGACTACAATAATAAACAATCATTCACTCACAATCACATTTATGGCGACTCCTAAGCAACTCTATTGCGAAAAGCAGTGCCGCCATTGTGCAGTGTCCAACGCCATAGTTCATTATGGGGCCAGTATGGCGCTGTAGTCTGTCAAGCTGCGAACTATGAAGCTTCGTGCCGGGCGGCACTGGCTGCCCGAAAGAGAATGCTTGAATCAGAAATTAATAACTACAATGCTTGCTCTTGTAAAATTAAATGAAATGAAACTTTTCAAGATGACAGTTCAAAACGAAGAGACCTGCCGGAGTCGTTCCAAGCACCAAGCGGCTGTCAACCCAAAACTCAACCTACAGCACCATGGCACCTTTACTTTTCCCATTATTGCCTACTATTGTGACAACTCGGAAAAACCTTGTTACTTATCCATGCATAGTCTGACTGCATATTTCAGCCTGACTGGTTTATTTCATGAAGAGCAGAAATTGTTGCCGCCGCTCTTCGATTAATGCTGAAGGAGCGCTGCAGCTGGTCGCCACCTATCGAGGTTTGCCTCTGATATTCTGAATGTTTTTCCGCACTAGAGTATAAAAGGAAACGTTTTAGCGCATGAATTTGCTCAATTCCGGTATTTTGGTCGTCTTCGTATACCGGTGGTGTAGCACATTAATGACGCTACGCAAGAAGATGCAGCGCTAAACTTCCCGGCGTAATGCATGACGTAGCTTCGCAACTGGCCCACGAAGCAGCAAGCAGCGTAGTTTACTTCCATTTAAACGTTATATTTATCCCATCAACCCATTAGGAAACGTTGGACGATCATCCCCTCGGCAACTGTACATTTAATTCAAGAAATACAGCAAAAGTAAAGAACCACGCACGGAGTTCTAAAAAGCGACTTATGCAATCTCATTCTCACTCACTGGTTCATCGCTTTGCGGGATATTCAGTTGCATTCGTTTTGCACTGCGGTTTCAACTTGGTCGGTGCGCAAAGATAGCCGACGGATGTCCTCTGCTTCGTGGGCCTCATTCGAAGCCTGTACTCTAGCTATAGTTTTGTATATTTCTGCAGTACTTACTGTGTTTTGTTGTTGTTAAGCGTGTCTCTCAGATTTGCGGCAATGGACTACAACACTCCCTTCACGTTCCGTTGCATGTTGTTGGTTAAGGTTGATGATCACCGTCATGTCGATCGCGTTGGAACTGACTTTTACATCTAAAAACTCGACAGAACGTGGAATGGGTTTCTTTTTCTACGGAAATGCGAATGCGATCCGAGAAACTAGCGCTTGCCGGCAAGATATTTTTCATTTTACCGCTGCCTGCGTGCGGCCGGCTGTGATTTTTGGATACGCGCCTTTTCATCGTGTGCAGCGCTTGTTCCAGTCCCATGAGGGATACGAGTGGCTCGTCAAAAGTAGAAAAAAAAATTCCAGCGTTTCGCACCTTGGCACTAGTGGAAAAAGTGTCTTTCCAACGCAGCTTCAGTAAATCTAGTAAACCACCAGTGTCTCCAGACAAAACCGGAGAGAAAAACACATTGGTTACTTGAAGCAAGACGCTAGAAAAAGCTGTGTTCTTCCATTATGGATGAAATATAGACCAATGCAAATCCATAGCTCCCAAAACTCCGTCGCACGGGTGAAACTCTTTAACGGTGAATTCAGATTTCACACGAGGGCAGATAGTATATTTGATCCATTCATTTAGCCACACTCTGATCCTTGAGTAATGTAAATTTTTCGTTTTCCTTTTTTTCAGTGCGTGCCAACAAGCTAAAGACAGCCTCAGCAAACCAGAATTCTTAAACAGATACCTGAACATGTACGTCTTCCCAACAATAAAAGAGTTTATTGAAAGAAAAAATAAAGTTACTCTGCACAGTGTCGAAACGTTTGAGGCGTAGTGTGGTTTTTAAGACACATAACAGTGTCAGCGAAACTGTTTCTCTGATAGCAGCCACAGAAAAGTTTCCAAGACTGCTTTGTGCCTTTTTGAAGCTTTTATTGATGTCATTAGTAATGCAAAGGAAGAAAAGTATTGGTTAAAGCACGCAACGGTCCAGTTGAACAATCGGTGGGAGCAGGCGTTCGGCGGCAACGGCGGCTGCTTCGTGCTTGAACTTCTTTTTCCAGCGCCGCCCTCGTAGCATGCATCTCGTCCGAGACAGTAGTTCCAGAAGTTGCAGGTAGCTCCTCACTGTGACGACGCTGCAGATGAGCTTCTCGCTTAACCGCGAGCACAACTGAGTCTTTATGGTGACGTCCAAAAGCGGTACACATGGCCCATACCACTGCGGCACGGCAGACGCAGCACCATACGCGCGCTGGTTTTGTAGCGAAGGCTACAGTGGCCACAGACTCGCGGTTTCGTCCTGCTCGCATTCTTACCGTGGTCACACCGCACCACGTGACCAACCTCGTGGCTGGTCACGTGACCAACCGCGTGACGAACCACGTGACAACAACTAGCCAGACAACCAGACTAACCTCGACTTGCAATCAAGATTAACCAAGTCTAACCAAGCTATGCCTTAGCTTTCGCTACGTATTTATACTTATTTATACAAAATACCCCTAAAGGCCCTAATTTGAGGATATTACATAAGGGGGGGGGGCGGTACAGGCAAGAGTCAAAGTAAGAAATAAATAAGCCAAAAAATTCAAGAAACTACAAACAAAAACAGATAAAAGCATATGGATTGTTGGAATAAAAATACAAAACCGACATAACTAAACATAAAAGCATAAATGGCAAGAAACAAAAACATTAACACAATAAAGTTAATATAGGTTATAAAATGTCTATCCACAACGGCACGAAAATAAAACAACGAGAATCATCAATAACAGAAATAAAAGACAAAAATCTAATGCACTGGTAAGTTAACATTGTACTAAAAGATGTTACCCAGAAATAGTGGCAGAATTTTTCCGGATCAGTGGTAGTAGCAACATCTGAATGGAGAGCGTTCCAGTTGGTTTTAGTGCGTGGAATGAATGAATGGGCATAGTTAGATCTACGGCAATACAAGCGCTTAACTTTAAACGGATGGCCGCGGCGGTCAAAAATGGAGGAAGGAAAAGAAAAAATTTCATTATGAAGCGTTGGGTGATGATACAGTTTATGAAAAGTTATGAGCGTGCCACCGTACGACGGAGATATAAATCTTGCAGATCAGCGCGTTTCTTCAAGGCAGTGATGCTGGAGTGACGTGAATAATCAGAGTAGATGAAACGAGCTGCGCGATTCTGCAATAATTCGATGTTATTTTTTAAATATGCTTGATGAGGGTCCCAAATAGACGAAGCATATCCAATTTTAGGTCGAATAAGAGTGGTATAAGCACGTAATCAGAGGTGAGAGGGAGCATGTTTAAGTTATATTTTAAGAGGCCTAATGACCGATTAGCAGATGCAAGAATAAGGTTAATGTGGTGGTTCCATGTTACGTCTGAATGTAGGTGAAGACCGAGGTATTTATACGTTTTTACCTACTCGACTGGAGTGTTATTTAAAGAATAGGTTGTTTGAAATCGAGACATTCGGTAAGTAAAAGACAAACTTTGTTTTGGAAAAGTTAACTTGCATAAGCCAAGTAGACCACCATACTGTTATTGTCTCGAAATCGAATTGTAAGGGTAGACGATCTTCGTTAGTATAAATTTTGCAATAAATTACACAATTGTCGGCAAAAACTCTGATTCGGGAAGAAATGGAGTTAGGTAAATCGTTAATAAATATAAAAAAAGCAAGGGGCCAAGCACGCTTCCTTGTGGGACGCCAGAATGTACTTGGCAGAGAGACGAATTATGGTTATTGGCACTGGCAAACTGAAGCGTGGAACCGAGAAAATCTTTAACCCATGCAATAACAAGAAGGTGAATATTAAGAAGTGTTAATTTGGTTAATACCCTGTTATGGGAACCCTGTCGAAAGCTTTGGAAAAATCAAGAAATATGGAGTCGACTTGAATTCCAGCAACAACAGATGAATGAAGTTCGTGGATGAAACTAGCAAGTTCCGTTTCGCACGAATACCCTTTACGGAAGCCACGTTGGTATTTAAAGATGACTTTGTGTTGTTCAAAAAGTTAAACACCTGCGAATTAACCACGTGTTCAATGAGTTAACAAACCGTGCTAGTTAATGAAATGGGTCGATAATTGAGTGGTAAAGAACGTTCAGCGGACTTGAAAATAGACCTAACCTTAGCTACCAAACGAGATGAAAGGGATTGCAAAAAAGTAGCGGACAAGATGCGATGGATATCTTCAGATGAGTCCTTGAGTATTTGTTATTAAATCCAAGGTGATCAGACGCAAGGTGATAGATCATATTCACACTATCAATCAATGATAGAGAAACGCGAAGAATATAACCAACCACTATATATAGCCTTCTTTGGTTACGAGAAAGCATTCGACTCAATGGAAACCTCAGCAGTCATACAGACATTGCGTAATCAGGGGGTAGAAGAGCCTTATGTCAAAATACTGCAAGATATATATAGCAACTGCACAGCTACTATACTCCTCCATAAAGTCAGCAATAAAATTTCAATAAGGAAGGGCGTCAGGCAAGGAGACACGATCTCGCCAATGCTGTTCACCGCATGTTTACAGGAGGTATTCCGAGGCCTGTATTGGGAAAAGTTGGGAATAAGAATAAATGGAGAATGCCTAAATAATCTGCGATTCGCTGATGACATTACCTTGCTGTGTCACTCAGGAGGTTAACTGCAAATCATGATCAATGAGTTAGACAGGCAGAGCAGATCGATGAGTCTAAAAACTAACATGCAGAAAACCAAGGTAATGTTCAACAGCCTAGCAAGGGAACAACAGTTTACAATTGGCAGCGAGAGCCTGGAAGTTGTGACGGAATACGTCTACTTAGGGCAGGTAGTCACAGCTGATCCGGATCATGAGAGGCAGATAACTAGAAGGATAAAGATAGGGTGGAGCGCATATGGCAGGTTCTCTCAGATCATGAGTGGCCGTTTACCAATTTCCCTCAGAAGAAAAGTCTGCAACAGCTGTATCTTACCGGTACTCACCTACGGGGCAGAAACGTGGAGGCTAACGAAAAGAATTCAGCTTAAGTTAAGGACAACGCAGCGAGCCATGGAAAGAAAAATGATAGGTGTAACGTTAACAGACCTGAAGCGGGCAGAGTGGGTGAGGGAACAAACACGGGTTAATGACATCCTAGTCCAAATCAAGAGAAAGAAATGGGCAGGGCATGTAATGTGAAGGCAAGATAACCACTAGTCCTTAAGGGTAACGGAGTGGATTCCAAGAGAAAGTAAGCGTAGCAGGGGGCGGAAGAAGGTTAGGTGGGCGGATGAGATTAAGAAGTTTTCAGGCAAAGGGTGGATGCAGCTGGCAAAGGACAGGGTTAATTAGAGATACATGGGAGAAGCCTTTGCCGTGCAGTGGGTGTAGCAAGCCTGATGATGATGATGATGATGATCAGACGCTGATGTCGTTTTAAGTTTCCTTAATAAAGGTAAAATACGAGTCTCGCTAATAACTATTTCGGACATTGAGGTATAAGAATGATTCGTAGTAGAAGGTACTGAATAAACCTCTTCTCTGGTAACGACTGATGTGAATGCGTCGTTAAGAATTTGTGCGCATTCAGCCACAGGAACGCTGCCTCCTTCGGCATTGGTAAGAGTTATATCAGGTTGATTGGGAGGGTTGATCGTCTGCCAGAACTTACGAGGGTTATTCTTTAACATTGATGGTAAATCTTGGGTGAAGAAATGGCGAGGAGCAGATTTAAGCGCCGTCTGATAATCTTTATCGCACTTTTTGTATCGCTGCCGGAAATCAGAGTGCCTGTTTTTGTCGGTCTGTCTGCTAAGACGCTTTTTCTTATTGTTCAGGCGACGCAGGTGTTTATTAAATCAGGACGCGGTGTTGGTGTGTGGTATACTGATAACAGGTATATATCTGGCGATAACAGCAGCAAGTTTGTTGCTGAAAAGGTTCCAGTTGTCCTCCACTGACCGAGTTAAGAAATCGAGAAGGAGGTCTTCAGCAAAAACTGTCATCTCAGTGTTAATTTCATCGAGTTTTGCTCGGTTGTAGCACCTGATTTGTTTCTTGCTAGTTATTTTTTTATGAAGCGTGAATTTAATCTTTCCGGGGATCATGGAATGATCCGAAAGTCCTTCTATGAGCGTAATATTAGAACAAAGATAAGGATTATTGGTTAAGACAAGATCTAGAACATTTACAGAAGTGGCGGAACAACGCGTGGGTTCAGAGATTAGATGCTGCAAGTCTATGCAAGACTGGAGGAAAGCCTGAGCTTCTGGATCATTAGTTGAAGCAAGCAGTGAGGACCAGTTAATTGTCAGAAAGTTAAAATCACCTAGTAACAGGAAGCTTGACTTCGGAAACCGAACAGCTACTTCGCTTAATATTCGAGAAGATGCTCTTAAGAATGAAGTGCTCATGTCCGGAGGCCGGTAAACTACACCAATAATGATAACAGAAGGGTCACATTGCAAGCGAACCCACACTGACTCCAGGCACGACGCGACGTCAATGAGTAAAGCGGTTATCTCTTTCTCAACTGCTAGAAGTACACCACCACCTCTACTGCCCACGCAGTCACAACGAAATGTGTTAAATTCAGAATCACAGGTTAAAAGGATATTGTCAGGAATCGTGTCATATAACCATGTCTCGGCAAGCGCGATGATCGACGAACAGCACGAATTGATTAGTGATGAAAGAGCCACGTTTTTAGAAAGAACACTTCTTATGTTAGTGTAGAAGAAGTTTGTACCCAGAACAGCGCAGCGCTGTGCAAGTGACAGTAAGGGTGGTTTGTATGCTAATTCTTGAGGACTGGAAGGTCTGCGTCACTCTTGAGACACGCGTTCTGCACAATTGGCTTCGTTATCCCAGAAGTAAGACACACTATTGACATACAGTTTATCAAAAATGAAACGAACTTTGTCACCATCAGAGTTTACTGGTTTTGCATACGTGAGTTGCTGGCGGCGTTTATTGCGAACAATTTGAGAGTGATCGCGTGAAATACTGAAGTTCTAATTCTTGAGATTTTAGCCCTACTCATCACATATTCAACTTTGTTATCGTTGAAAAACTTAGCAATAATAGGCCGGTTTTTGTCGTCTGAAAAACGGCCTATGCGGTGAGCCCGGGATAGTGAAGATACAGTAAGACCAAGTTTATCAGAACAAAATTCGTTAACAAGACGTTCTGAGTCTTCCCACATTTCAGCCTTATCCTTGTCAGGAACGCCATAGAAAAGAATCCTGGCATAGCCGAGCTAAGCCACTGCCAATTTCTTTTAGGTTTCTTATTTTCTCTCTTCAGCCACCGCACACGGAATATTGTCTTGAGGAGCGCTTTGCTTCCGAGCTGCAGCGCTCGGGGAGAGAGGAAGTATACAGGGCAGATTACACCGGCTCACGGAGCAGCTTTCACGGCTCTGACATCAAGAGGCCGGCGGCTTGAATCCGTGCGCATGAAATTTTTTATTGCTAGCTCTACCGAGATAGCTAGCCTTGGAGATTCAGGTCTTTCTATTTGCCTCCCCGCAACAACATTCTTTCATTTCTCCACCTTGTCTGCACTCTTACTTCTTCTTCTTCCCTACCTAGCCTTGGTTTTCATCTCTTCTTTCAATCTCTGTCGGCAACAGGGTCCCTCCATTTTCTCCCCTACTTTTTTCTTCTCTCGCATCATCGCTCCTCTATTAATTATCGAATCTCTTCTCCCTTCTGCCAACTTCAATCAGTGACTTAGAACAGACTTGATCCACACCTTTGCACGGAGTGTTGTTCCTTATAACGGTTAATGACATAAAAATTGGTTTCTATGGTTTGCGCTCGATAGTGTTGGTGGTAGCGGGAGCGACTACCGACATCCGTAAAAGTGTTTATGGTTTAATGGCAGAACGCAGAAAAAAGCGTAGGCGACAAACAGTATTTTTCTCCATCTACACTGGTATTCACCTCATTTGGCGTTAAAAGACGTGAATGAGTTATAACGTACTGATTTTCATTAGCGATAGGTAATGCGACACGTCAGTGAGCCAAGCTTTTTACGTAGACTTCTATATCCTCCCCCCCTTCCCCCCGCGCATATTTATCTAACCAAACCCCAAGAGGTCGCATGGAGGAAACTCCAAACGAACACCTTCCCCAACCCCGCGATATATGCCTGCATATACCCTGGGGTCTACTCCCACTTATGTCAGCTATATGGCCAACATTACACTCTATCCCACATACTCTGGACTTGCCCTCAGGGCTCCCCTCCACGAGGTTTGCAGCGCTCGAATCCAGACCAGTGGGAGGCCGCATTTCTCACTTCCGACCCGGACATACAGATCCAGGTTGTGACAAGAACCCTAGAAGTCGCCGAACGCCACGGGCTCATGGCCACTTTATGGGGCTATAACCCCACACCGTCAGCTACTTTTGTCGGCGAAAATAAAGTTTAACCTCTTCCTCCCCCTTCCGTGATTAATAACGTCATCGCCCTTGTGACCAGGCCCGCAACTCAGGCGGCAGGCTCTCTGCGCTGGTCAACTAAGTGTGCCGGCTGCGCGCAGCTCGGCTCTTGACGGCGCATTTTACCGTGTTCACGGTCGGTTTCATGTCGACGTTCCAGGGCTGCTTTGACAGCGCAGGTCCCATTGCCCGTTCCTCGGGTTGAGCGTCGGCGCCGCTGTAGGCCGTCGGCGTCAACAGAGGTTTGTTACCACGGCGGCTTGTTAGTGTGGAGCGAGACAGGTATGGCAGGAGAGGAGGAATGTGGCCATTTGCTCGGCGGAGCCTGTTGCGAAACACGGCGCTTTGGGAGAGGGCAGCGGCGGCGTTTATCTTCAGCTTCTACATAACTCCACGGTCATCACGGTGGCGGCGCTGCAATTCGCTTGTGAACTGCAAAATCCTGGCTCGTCTCGGCGTCGGTCTGGAGCTTCTGCTTTGGTGCTCGGTGTTCCCGTGTCTCCCTGCGACTGTTTTAACATTCCGCTACGATGGTGCGCACCCCTGGGTCTTAGGATCAGCGCCCGTACTCTCTCGCCTGCTTCCTGCCTGTGTAGTACCTTTGTTCCCCTGTGATTTCAGTCAAGCAGTCTTTAAGCTGCGATACAGACATGCAGCTTAGTATTATACGCACTGCGAGAGCAGGTACTGTACCAAAAACAAGAAATGGAGTTAGGTGTTTCCAAAAATAAATTGTTGATGCTTTTTCGCATCACGCATAACATTGCACGTAGTGCAGAAAGGCTTTACAGGCCTATCTTCCTCACCTGCATCTGCTGTAGAACAATGGAGGCAATCATTTACAGTTCTCTGATTAAACACATTTTCTTCCCAGACGCCTTACAAGGTTTTATGGCTGGCCATCAAGCAAAACATAATTAGGTAAATTTAGTCGTAGCATTTGCCTGCCTTCGATAGCCAGGAGCCGGCAGAATTCTATTCTTTGATTTCAAAAAGGCATTCGATAGAGTTCCCAACGGCCTCTTACTTCATAAGCTTTCATTTCTTGGCAGAAGAAGCGAAATGGTTCAATGCGTTAAAAATTGCCTTAAAGGGCACAAGGAACAAGTCTTTTCAGACATAGAAATTAGTCACCTCTGGTGTTCCGCAGGTATCGGTGTTAGGGCCTCTGATGTTCTTAATTTATGCGACCGACTAAGTGAAAAATCTTACTAGGTTGAGTTGTAGGCAGATAAATGCGTTTTGTGTCATTAATTTATATTCTCATGTGACAGATAATCTCCAGTAAATCATGGACCGAATTCAACGGTGGAGCGATAAGTGGGACATGAATTTGAAAACTGCCAAGTGCTGCGGTGCTTCCTTCAAGCGCAGGCGCACTCCTATCGTGTCGGATTACCTTTCGAACAAAGAGCCTTTATCTAGAACTACAGATTATATTATCTCGGTGTTAATTTTTCGGCTGGCCTATCCTGGAGAAAACAGGGTGAATATATTTTGAGAAAGGCATCTATCTCTACCAGGAATACATTTCAACAAAGACAATGTTACACACTTAAACGAATTTTCTGGGATAGTCCTCAGAACTTTATGGGAGTTTTATATTTCGATAATATCAGGCCAAATTATGCACTATGCCTGCGAAGTTTGGAGTCCTGTTTTTGGAACGCATTGTCTATATTCGGACCCGTTCAAAATCGTCCATCATGGTTAGTTACTAACAAGTATCCTTTTATTGATCGAAGTAGCTATACGAAGCAGTATCTGAACTGGGTTATCTCATTTAACTGACTCGATAAATGAGCCCCGACTGCGAATTAGTTTGTAGCTTCTCAACCTCAACTCTATCAATAAAACCGTAATAAAATAAAACTTACTGGCTGCACCACATTTATTGAGCGGAAGGTGTGGCCACGAATGGAAAATAGGCGACACAAAATGCCTTTATGTTGCTAGAAGCACTCTGTTTATCAGCATGCCGTCAAAGAAAGGAAAAAGCTGCCCCGTCATAGCCTCGGACTGGCATCAGCCAGTCCGAGGTTATGTTCTCTGCGGTTTTGTCGGACTTGAGACGTGCTGACTGCTAAGAGGCCTTTTCCCGCTTTTTGTTCTTTGGTGTTTCTTTCCTTCTCATATCCAGAACTTTGACCCGTTTGAATCCACAGTCGGCCCTCTTTCTATTGCTATTCGTTTAGATTGCACAATTTATTATGTTCGTCTTGTGTATGTGCGCATCCCGTCTGAAACAATGCCTTCAAGTCACTGCAGGAAATCTAATTGCACAACTAAATAGATATTCGTTCAAAACAAAGTTAGCAGTGCATACATGCAAATCGATAGAAGAAAGCACCTTTTCTGTTATGAAAGACTTCCGGGTAGTCTCCACCTTGTATCATAACTGCCGTGAAGAAACGTGAAGAACAGGGCGTGCTGTGGAGTAAGTTGGTTTCACAGTGTGAACATTGTAGCGCTGGCAGACGACAGACGCATTGAAGACGAGACACACAGTGCGCTGAAATAACAATTTTAATATCAAAGGAGGGCGATCCGCACATTTTATACAGTTATCCAAGATTAGCCAGTGATGACAGGGCACATGCGCAATTCAAAGCAAACAACATAAAAAATAGGGTAAGCGCGCAAGTTCATTTTTGAGCCCACACCATACAGAGGCAAAAAGATACAGGAGGGAGTGACCCACCCCTGTCGACCAGGCATCAGGCACGCCCGCAATCGCACCAAATTCAAGAAGCGGCAGCGAAGGGGAGAGAGAATAAAGGGCATAATAACAACTCTTAATAGTAATAATAATTGGTTTTTGGGGAAAGGAAATGGCGCAGTATCTGTCTCCTATATCGTTGGACATCTGAGCCGCGCCATAACAACTCTTGGTAAAAAGAAAAGTCTACACTCGACGGCATTCCTGTGCGGCTTGGCGATGAGAGAGATAAAAACATAAAAACAATAAAATTAAAAAGCAAGGACGCTAAATACATGTTAAAATCTCGGAAAATAGCGTGAAGGCGTACATAATGAGAATGAAGTTAAAAGGTGGTTGGAATGGGGGAAGTGTTGACAACCTAAAAGAGAGCGATCAAAGCCAACCAACAACACGGCCTAAAATGATGCGATTCTAGCCAAAAATAAACACGGCCTTAATGCGGCGATGCTAGCCAACAATAAACACGGCCAAGAGGGGGGATAGAGGCTAACCACAAGGCCGACCTAAAAGAACAATGAGGGCTAAAGCTAAGAGAGGGATGAAAACTAGAATAAAAGAAAAGAGAGTCTCAAGAAAGTTTAAAGAGAGAAGTGGTGAAAGGGATGTGCTGGGAAAAAAAGCAGCGATAGGAATCAAGTTGCCCAGAAATTATACGTAATCAGAAAGAAACGCAAATTTATTTTTCTAAAGGATTACTGAGAGGCGTACCGACGCACAAGAATTGTTCCTTGTTGATGAAACCTGCCTCAATTATCTCCCGAGTGAGTTGCTGCTCTTTGGCAGAATTTTTGTTTCCTTATACATCGGAGGGCACCTGCGACAGGGACTACAGTCACGAACCTGGACGGCTAAGCTGCTAGAATTAGAGTTGTATTCGAGCAGTCTCTTAATAATACATCGACCTGGCTGGCCGATGGATTCTCTCTCTCAAGACAAGAGGGTTGAGTACACAACTCCTGTGCAGCAACTTACGAACGGATCACGATGCCGAACAGCGCATTCGCGAACATTTTCGCCCGAACTATTCACTCTCCTGTAGAGTCCAGAGAGGCGGTGAGGGGCTGAAAAAACAAAGTTTACTTCTTTGCGTCCATTCCTTTTGAGGTTGTGGGAAACCTGGAGGACGTAAGGAATACGCTTTAATTTCTTGTTGCGTTTCATTCCATGCGACGGGGTGGCGTTTCTTATATTGCATTTTCTTTAACATTTTTTCAGCCACCGAGGGTATTGTCAGCATATAGTAGGCTGGAAGGCTATAGTAGGCTATAGTAGACTATAGTAGGCTAGGAGTGAGTTTGTGCACGTCAAGGACAAGTTGAAGAAGGAAAAGTTCCCGGGTGTCGTGTATTCGATACCATGTGCGGACTGCCCGTCTGTGTATATCGGTGAGTCGGGTGACTTTAAGCGAAGAATACGTGATCACCAGAGTGACGTCAGAAACCGGCGCGCAGATCAAAATGGCTTGCCGAGCACTCGATGTCCGCCGCACACAACATAAACGGGGCAGAGGCACGTGTTATCGCAAAAGAAAAGGACAGGAAGTCACGGCTCTATCTGGAATCGCTGATTATTCAGACGAAAGCGCATATGTTTAATCGAAATTGATGGCAACTTGCCCCCAATCTATGCCAGGTGCCTGGGTTCGCTCATGCGCCTTGTATAAATAAACGACGAAGCTGCGTTATGCCTCATTGTGAACAAGGCTCCCGTGGGAGAGCCGAAACGTCATCCCATCCTTTCTTTTGGTCTGCGCCTTCTTCTTTCATCACGTTTCGTCAGACTATAGAACCAACTGCGGGTATGATGCCGACTGACGCAATCTCTGCACCTGGTTTCGAAAACTGCTTTCCTGACAGTGGTCAAGGGATTTAGTGAGCGCGTTGTTAAACGCAGACTGGACGTTTCGCTTTACAAGTTTCGAATCGGCGGAGTCGTATGGCAGAACAAGCTTATTTCCCCTTGGCTGGAAAATCCCGCAGATATGCTGTGGCGACAAAAAAAGCAGTCACTCGAGGAAGCGGATGGAGCCACTATCTGGTACCTCGTAGAAGAAGCACACTATACACGGGCCAACGCTGCACGCACTTCTGGCTTTATTGGTAACAGGGCATGCTCAATACGTTTTTTTTTTCGCCTGCGCGCCACATATAACCACGTGCCATAGTGAACCCCGAAATATCTTATCTCTTTGGCGAGAAAGGTCATTTTGTAATGAGTACAGAAAAATTTACGCATTGATAATGCACTGGTGGACTCTTTTTATCTGATAGGCCCCACGAGTTCTGATGCGGTTCTGTCCTCGCTCTTACCTAGAATTCTTGCGCTGTCAAAACGCGGCGCACATTTACAGTGTGACCTGCAATGTGCAATAAAGTGCACAATTTCTTTGTGTTTTAGGATTCTTTGATGCTTCTCCAGTCGGTCGTAGATGCATCGACCAGTTTTACCGGCATACATTTACCGCACGTAAATCTTAGTGCGCAGACCACTCTGGAAGTGCGCTACAGAGAGGCCATGGTGTGCTGTTTTCCACACCCCCTTCTTCTCGTCTCTTTTCCGTACATACTATAGGTCATTCTCGAAAGTTTCACCGGAGTCCAAAAAATGAGTTGCACATCAAACCTGTCGGCGACCTTGTTCATGGTATGCGAGACATTTTGTAGGTAGAGGACAATTTATTTATTCAAATACCTCACGGGCTGGTCGTAAGGTTCTAAAAGTTTCACTCGTCTTTGGGTCCGATATGAGTGCCTTAACTTTTTTTAGGAGGCTTTCAGCGACAGCTGTGGCGACCGACGAAGGGCAGCCCGAAGCCATAATTTTCGTCAATTGCTTCTCAAACCTAGCCTGCATTTCACGAACGCACGATTTCTCAACCACCGATTTCAAGCACAACCTAGCTGTCCTTCTTTTTATCACTATAGAATGAGCTGAGTGAAATGGTCAGAGGTGTTTTTGTACACGAGGGGCATACAACCAACACACATGGTCTCTGTTCTACTTGAGCCGTAGATACAACTTTATAAAGACAGAAGTTCATTGTGATCCGCTGTCTCAAAAATGAATGTTAGTTCCTTTCCATACTTATTAAAAGCATCCAAAATCTTGAACAATAGCGCAGTAGTGTAAAGTGCTCTGCTTGTCCAAAAAGATAAAAAAAGCCATCAAAACATCGGTATACTTTTATGACCTCGTCCGGATTAAAAACAATAGCTAAAACCTAGTCAAGGCTGGCTAAAAAGGTGTCGCTTAAAATAGATACTACCCATGATCCAATGCATATGCTGTAAATGTTTGTTCGAAGTGCAGGTCGGTGGGCGGTGGTCGAAAAGTGTCGCTACGTTGAGTGGCCTTTCCTTTTGCAGATGTATCTTTGTGTTTGTTGTATGCAGTGTATGCGTTTGTGTTTTGGCCAATGATATTGTTTGTGCGCCGCCCAGCCGCACTGTTATATATATATATATATATATATATATATATATATATATATATATATATATATATATATATATATATATATATAATGTTCCGAACGTACGTTGCGTTGGCTCCACAGAATAAAGATTTAAGAGAAGTGGGCACTACTACAAAGACACTTTTATTTATCAACGTTTCGACCGCGGTGCGGTCTTCTTCAGGACTGTAGTGGTCTCGCGTCAGATGGACGTTCATCTGACCACTACAGTCCTGAAGAAGACCGCACCGCGGTCGAAACGTTGATAAATACAAGTGTCTTTGTAGTAGTGCCCACTTCTCATATATATATATATATATATATATATATATATATATATATATATATATATATATATATATATATATATGCTTCTTTGTCATGCCCAGGGAGCTGAGGCCTCGTCAGGCGATACCAAGCCTTTAGTCTCAGCCCTCTCTTAGGCAATTGTCTAAGGAAAAAATAAAGAAATGAAGAAAGAAAGAAAGAAAGAAAGAAAGAAAGAAAGAAAGAAAGAAAGAAAGAAAGAAAGAAAGAAAGAAAGAAAGAAAGAAAGAAAGAAAGAAAGAAAGAAGGTTAAACCAAATCCGGCGAAGGCAAGATCGAAACAGGCGTATCGGCACGAATGTTGCGTGGCAGAAAGAGCAGATCCGCAGCGTGCTGCCTGCCGCCGCTGCTGTGTGAAAACGTCCTCAATATTAGCACCTTATAACTGTTTTTGCATGACTCATTCTGTACACAATTTCCTATGTATTGGGGGAAGTATTGCAATAAAAAACTAATAAGCTGTGTGCTGCTATTCTTTGTATCATGGGATGGATGGAAGGTAAGAGCGTCCCCTTTGAAACGGGGCAGTGGTAGTGGCCACCATGCTGTTTTCTTCCTTTATTTTCGTTTAACTCTGTTGTAATTTGTTAATAAAATTCACCATTTTCTTTAAAATACGTCACCTCTCTAGTTTTGAGCCACCAATCCTCCAATCGCTTTTTGCTAATTTCCACCGTAGATTTATTTACATGAGTATTGTTATCTCTAAACCCAATGGCCTCAGGGAGAGCGACTGTGCCTGCATCGAGGTCGGGATGAATACCATCACATTTTAGAGTCAGGTGTTCTATTGTTTCTACAGATTTACTACGCGCAGCACATGTGTCATCTTCTTCGTTAAATTTCTTTTTGTAGCTGCGAGTTCTAGGACACCCTGACCTAGCTTCAAGGAGGAGGGCACTCCCTCTTGAGTTATCATAAAACGTTTCCTTCCTGATCTGCCTTTTCCAGCATCGATATAGTTCTACACTATGCTTCTTTTTCATTGAATATATCCAAATTTTCCTTCAACGTTTTTAACCTGTCGTTTAATGCTCTTTATTTCTCCTTCCTCGTCTCTGGCAAACTTACTGGCCAGCTTTATAGTTCGTGTCTGCCACTTTGTGTCACCGCTCTTTCGATGCAGGTATTTAAATACCTTAGCTGCCCACCTGTTATCGTCCAATTTCCTCAGGCGTTCTTCGTATAGTACTTTACTCTGAGCTTCCCGTGCTTTGAACGTTGACCAGCTTATATCCCCTGTAATCGTTTGTGGTTTCCCCGTGGGAACCTAGTGCTAACCTTCCAACAGTTCTCTGATTTACTTCTAATCGCGACTGAACTTCAGCCCTTAAGCATTGAACTGCATTCCCGAAAGTAAGCCCCGACACCATTATTCCTTTCCAAATGCCTCTGAGGACTTCATACCTGTTGTACCCCCACAATGGCCTATGTTTCATTATCCCGGCACCTCTTCGCCCTTATGCTATGAGAGACTGTTCGTGCTTTTCCGTGTACATACGCCCTTTGTTTACCCATACCCCGAGATATTTGTATTCGGCAACTCGGGGTATTTCATGGCCTTGTATTGTAAGCTCCTGATCAGTTGTACCGTTGAAAACCATCACATCTGACTTAGTTGCGCTAAAACTGAAGCCTAGACTGTCTCGATCGTCTCCACAGCAATTCATCAAAGTTTGCAAATCTTCCTGGCTATCTGCTATTAGTAATATCGTCCGCATACATTAAACCCGGTAGTCGCTGCTCAACAACCTTTCCGCCTAATGTGTATGACAGATCATAACCTACATTGCTTCCTTGTAGCCTTCTTTCCATCATACTTATCATATAAAGCATGAACAGCAGCGGTGATAGAGGACAACCTTGCTTTAGTCCATTGTGTACCTGGACAGTTGTACTCTTAATTCCTTCCCATGTTATCTCAACTTCATTTTCTCGATATATTTCCTGTAGAAAATTAATTACTTCATGACCGACACTTTCACCTTTTAATATGTTCCACGGGAGTTCCCGATTCACGTTGTCGTATGCACCGCTTATGTCCAAGAAGGCTAAATACAGAGGTCTGTTTTCCACATTAGCTATTTCTATGCACTGGGTAAGCACGAACAGGCAATCATCTAAGCGCCTATCACTTCTGAACCCGTTCTGAAGTTTTCCGAGTATTCTCCTACTTTCTGCACATGACTGCATTTTTATTTTCACCGCCTGCGTTGCCAGCCTGTATGTAACTGATGTTATCGTAATCGGTCGGAAAGATTTTATTTTCGTCTTATTGCCTTCTTTATAAATCAAATTCATTTTACTCTTTCCAGCTGCGCGAAATTTGCCGATTTTTAATGATTACCTGGAATAATTTTATCAATGTTTCCTTGCCTCTTGGATCAAGTTCAGTAGTTCGCTTGATTGGAATTTCGTCGATCCCTGCAGACGTACATCTTGGAATATTCGCTTCCAACTTTTTCTAGTTAAGATTCGTCAGTTCCACGCTGTTTTCTATTGTGCGTTCCTGTGTTGCTCCCTCATGTGGGGTGGTTATTCTATAGTCTTTCTTAAATGACTCAGCTATAACTGATGAAAGGTAGTTCGCAGCGTCATCTCCCTCTAAGCATTTTCCCTCGGCATCGTGAATCTGTTCCTGCTTTCTGTGATTCGCTTTACCCAGCCAGCTTGTATGGTTCCAGAATTTTCTTAGCCCCCTTTGGTTGCATCGCGAACTTCAGCCAGCCAGCAATCAGAGGACTGCTTTATTTTAGCCTGGATGAGGACCTGCACTTGCTGCGCAATAAGATACCCATTTTCGGCCTATTTACTCTTCAGATAACTGCGCCCTCTTTGCTTCTCTGTGTTCTCGCGATGCCAACCGTCGTGGTTTGATGGCCTCCCTAATTTCCTTATTCCACCAACTTCGTGGCTTCCTCATTCCTCTCCACCGGTTTACTCCTTTTACTTGTTTTATTTTTGTACTAATGAGTAGTTCTAACTTATTATAATCGCACTTTTCCATGGGATGTGTCTCTATTGCTTCCTCTATGCAGGCCGCTATCTGCTCTATTTGTTCGTCATTTAATTTGGCGTATTCTTTTTGAGTACGGAAATCATAACATTCGTTTGCAGTGCCCTCTTTTCAGCATGGAGTTTTCAGAAAAATAATATGGGAATTGCAGGCAAATAATACGCGTAATTTTGCGCTGCATTCGTGGTCTTCGGGTGGGGCGCGGGATATGAGGGTGGGTCGGCTTAGGGAAGGTGCGTGAGCGCACGCAGCGGTCGTGATAAGGAAGGATGCAAAAACTTTATTGAGCAAGTGAGTTTGGACCCTTTGAGTGCTCAGGGCCGCTGTAGAGCCCTCGCATTACTCGCGTGTGTCCAGGCCGCGCAGGGCCATGGCATTGGGACCCTGCTTCCAATAGCGAAGTTGAGTGTCGGGACAACGCAAGCAAAGCCTCCGATTCCTCCCCTCATCCGATGGCGGGCTATCCCTGCGGGGTAGGATTGGTAGGGTAGCTGAAAAGGATGATGTGTAATGTGGCGTGGTACGCTTCCTTACAGAGAGCGCACTGTGGGAATCAAGGTGTAAGTGGAATAGGGGCTGAGGGGTACGAAGAGTTTGGGCCTGAGTCGCCTCCAGAGGTTTTGTTGGGAGTGGGATTGGGCAAGGCGTGCTTGTTGAACAAGGTCAAATAAAATGTTCGCTCGCTCTCCTAATTGATTGATTGATTGATTGATTGATTGATTGATTGATTGATTGATTGATCGACTGACTGACTAAATAATGGCAATTATCCAAAGCGTGGGCGGTCCGCCTATCCGGTAGCCTATTTGCCAGCCCCGCGAACCAGTCCTCGTTGCCGGTCGGGGCCTTCGCTATGCAAATGGCCTCGCCTTGCTCCATATTGGGAGTATGAAGTCTGTCAATAGCGGGACCGAATTGGCATGCCCACACCCCGCGAAAGGCCGTAGCTATTTCTCCACAGTGTGGGCAGTGTGGTTTGTAGAGGGAAGAGTATAGTTGTTGCAGTGCTGTTACGAGAGTGTCTGTTTGTAGTCGGCGAAGAGTGTGTCCTTCCGTCTTGTCTACAGTTCTTTCAGGTGCGGGGTATGTCTGTACTCTGTAGGGCCTATCTGTAGGCCTTTAGGGGTTGGCCGAGGCTGATTATGCATCATTCTCCTCTGCTGTAGTTCGTGTTTCCTTGAAACTATGATTGATGCTTGATTGCGAGAATTTATTGCTAAAAAATTTCTGCTGGAATTTCGGGAGTACGTCAGTATATTAGCATGTAGATTATAGCTCGCGCTACCACACATTGCATCAGTGTACATGTAGCATACATTACATTACCATGCATTAGTGTGGGGTTGGTTGTGCGCACTGACGCGCAATGGATTAGTTGGCCCTGGGGATTCGTTATGGCGATCGTTGTCCGCCCTCGAATTGGACCGGCTGCATCCAAGTAGAGCGTGTCCGGGTGGCCGTCCCATTTCTTGCACAGGCTTTCGGCTCCGGCGTTTCTTCGCTCCGCGTTAAATGGGGGATGCATTTTTCTGGATATCTGGTGGACGTAGATCTTCTTGCGAATCGATAAAGTTCTGTCCTTTGGTCGACCGTGTAGGATACTGTGGGGTGTACCTATTGCTCAGAAGGGTCTGGCCTGTTCGAGTGATAGCCAGGCGGTTGAGCTCTGACAGTATTTGCGCCTCCCAGATTTCTTAGACTGTGTTGTGGATGCTGATACATGAGGCACGTCTGGATACCCAGTGCCGTTGTGTATGTACCCGCATTAGCGAATCCAGCTTTCCTATTCCTGACTAGATGAGAGAGAGGCAGGTAGTCCCGGACATTACTCGCAACACGAGAAAAGCTTGCACCAGGTGAATTTTGTCCGTTTCTTTCATGCAGTGGTTCTTGTTGTATATGCGGCTGAGCATCTTCGTTGTCTGCCGAGTAATTATGAGCTTTTTGACGGTCAGGGTGTTTTGCTGGTCTTGTATTATGCACTTGAGAAATGACGTCCAGGGTCGCTTTTTCTCTACTAATAACTTCTAGCGTAATGTTCTCGGCAGCCTCATTTCAGTTTTTGCTAGAGAGAGGCGGCACCTACACGTTGTTAACTCCTATCAAAATTTGCCTCGCGTGGGGATGGGCGCGCAGGCGGGAAAATTCAGATTGGCTGTTTTTCAGTCGATAACTGCGTGAGCTACATTGATTTGGTCAATTGCTAAGGCTCTAGTCGCTTCCTCGGCTTCTTGAGGGTACAAAGGAGATCTATGAAGTAAGTGAGTGAAAGGGAGGGACTGCTCGATGATAAGTCACAGCGACCGAACGGTCTTGATGACACGTGGCGTCCACACAGCGCACGTCGTCAAAGTGCGCGCGCGACGCGGCTGGATTGATTACATTCTGGGTGAACATTCTCAGGGAGGAGTTTGAGTATAAGCGCGGCATGCCTAACGTGAGGTAGGTTAATTAAGTCTGCATCGTGTGCGGGTATGCGAATTCTGAGAGAGTCGAGTACGTGACGTCCGGTTTCCGTGCAAGCCAGGCGAAGGTACTGTGTATGTCGATGTGCCCTATGATATATTCATTTATTAATTCTCAAGGCATACACGCCACTCTTATAAAGACATACAAGGATCTTTGGCCTGTGGCTAGTCATTGCTCTCGATTAGAAAAAAAAATTGTTTTACGATTCAGAGCAACGGCGCAATATACAGATTAGACAAGTACCTACAGTTATGGAAAGCGAAGTTGCGACATGAAAACAACAAAGAGATACTGAATCGAAAACTGTTTCCTCAGATTACATATCATAAAACAACAATGAAGATTACCAGAGGCGCCTATAAATCACTGCCAATACACATTACATGTAAAAAAGCCATGTAATCACAAAATGCAATTAAGACACATTTTTAGGGAGGAAAAATTTCGGCGCGCGCTTCAATGTGAGGTGAAGCAAGAAAGACGGGGAATGTGGTTCTAGATTCTCCTGCCGCAAGATTCAACATGACGTTGACCGTATTCATAGTTATATATTGGCCGCAATTATTTTCTTTGCGAGGCTTAGCGAAAACAAGGTGGGGGTGACGTGAACGAGGCTAACTGGAAGTGAATTCGCTTATTAATGACATCATTGATCAGAAGGACAAAGGGATAGTTTCATAAAGCTGAAAGTTGCATTATGGCGCACGGTACAAATCAAGGTTTAGATGGAGTTCTTGGACCTGCAAAATTCATTATTCTAAGAGCTCTTTCTACAATTGTATTCCAGGATCAACATACGATGAATAGGCTACACTCATGGCCTCAATACAATATGCTAGCCGTGATTGGAAGAGGCAGAAATTTGTTTTTAAGGTGCGTGTTTCAAAACATTTTCATGCCTTCGTTAGTACATAGCAGGAGAATGACTAATTTTGGAACAGGACATCAATATGCGTTTTCCAGTTGAAACCTTTATCCAGTATGACTCCAAGGTAGAAAATCGTGTCGACCTATTTGTAAATTATTCATTCCAAAACACAGTGGGCACGACACTAAGTCAAATGGCTTATGGGGCGATCTTACAACAAAGGATTTTATTTACTCGATATTTAATGGCCGTCTGGTAGAGAAAAACTAACGCTTAATGTATTGCAATTGACAATTAAAATTTCACCAACCTCCACTGGCTTAGGATTAGCCACCTGCGTATATAACACCAGGTTTACATGGGGTACTGGCAGGTCATTCATGTAAAGAAAAGAGAACAGGTCTTGGAACTGAGCCATATGGAGTAGCCTTAAGAGCTGGCTTATGGTCAGATGCGTAGCTGTCAATGGCTCGTTGACTGTGGTTATGATGATGATGATGGATTTTTATGGCACAAGGGCATTTATGGCCAAAGAGCGCCATGGCACAAGGCATTTTTCAAATTCTCAAGGTGGGGTCGAAGACCCATTTTCCAAGCATTTCACCCTAAATAAACCGAGCACCAGACCAGGGGAAAGCTTGTACCCATTGTATCACCGGTGGGTACCCGGCGGCACTGCGGATCAAACCCCGCACCTCCCGCATGCGAGGCGGATGCTCAACCACTTGGCCACCGCTGCGGTGCTGACTGTGGTTATATAAGAACTTTTCAGCAGTTGCAAAAAAAACAAACTCTGATAACTTCAGAATCCATATCTCTCGCGCTATTTGACGAGAAATTTGTTATAAAGAGTGTAGAATGTTTTTTTTATGTCTAAGAATGCACCTATTGTTAAGCTATAGCCATTAATTGCGCAATTTATGATTTCGAATGAAGACAAGATTTCAAGTGTGGTATACTTTCATTCCTAAATCCTATGCTCTTCAGCACAGAGGATGTCATAGGTCATCAGAAAATTTCTGATGCGGTTGGCCAAATGTTTCTCGAAAAGCCCGTTAATGCAGCTTAAGGCTGGGTTTTGTCTGTAATTTTAGGTCATAACAATTTGTTCCTCTTCTTTATTGCGACCAGTTTGGTTACATTTAATAAATTCTGGTAAGTATGCATTCCTAATAATGAGAGCCTGCTTGTGCTAGTGTTTTTGGTAGGCTCAACGCTGCTTTTGTACCCATGCGGGTTAGAGCCCTGCGGGTTAGAGCATTTCCTCACTGGAGAGGTTCATCTAAAGAAGGCGTTGATAACGATACCTAATTCAAAAGCATATAGCATTAATGTTGTCTTCTTTGTCTAAACCAGCTCGTGAGTGTGAAAAGCTTTTAAGATGCATGACGAAGTAAACGGTCTGTTTTAGTGCTTTGTTTTTCCTCGTGTCCGGCAAGTAGAGGGCAAGAATGCGTAGAGTGGTTGCTTGCGGTGCGGGAATGTCATGACGATAAATCGTGATTGGGGCAGTAAAGGACACGCCCCGGTCGGAAAAGTACTCACTTTAGGGGCGAGCATTCTTTGCCAATGCATACCGCGTAGGTACCTATTGCATTGCCTTTTTCTTTTAGGGCCAATTCTATGTCACCATCCCAGCTGCATTTAGTCCAACCCGGAATATTATCCGCGTCAAGTGTTTCTCCAAAATGCGGGATGTGGCTTAGGGCATTGCCAAGGGGATAAGGGGGATTGTGGAAGAGGAATGGCGATAACAACGCAATTTGCGGGTGTCAGTATTCTTAGGGTTTGTGGAGGAGGCCAGTGCCAGCCATATGCAGTGAGGAATTGCGTTCGTTTAAGGCTCGATTATAGTCATAGGTCTTAGGTCCTAACATCATCTTTTGGATGCACTGCAGGATTGAACTGTGTGTAAGGTTGCCAAAAAATTTGGTGAGGTGTACTGGAAGGATTGGTCTGGTGTGGTTTAAGATGTCATTAAATATAGCGTGTCAAATCTGCACCGAGGCATCCTGTGCGAAGGAATGGGCTCTAAGTTCAGCAACGCTATATGGATGGAGTACATGGGATCCCATGTGTTGCGTGGAACGGGTGAGGATTACATGTTCAGTTTTCCGAGGGACGAAATCAGGGACATGGCACGGAGATGTTGGGCAATATTGAGTTTATTGTGTATAGTGTGAAGGAAGGCCAGGCCGAGACGGCAAGATGTCTGTGGAAGACTAGACCGAGATGGCAAGACGGCCGTGCCTGGTGTTTATTCCGAAGGCGAGCCCGGGCGCGTACCACCAGCGCGTGCCACAGGCGCAGCCACGGGATGATGGTATGTACAGGAGAAAGAAGATGATCCCTGGAAGGCTCACAATAGGGATGAAAATTATTTTAACATCATTTCACTCAATAATTGCCTCTCGAGTTTCCCAGCACTCCTTGAAGTACACGTAAGCAGGGATATAGAACGGTAATCTAGGTTCCTGTGCGTGACATTGCTGGTTTAGTTCTGAAGCTTAATGAGGGCTGGTCGGACGCCTCCGTAATGGAGGCATCAAGCCAGCGTTGATCGCGGCCTATGCAGTCTGGATATGACACTGCGTGGCCAACATTATTATAAGTGAGAGAGAGGGCAAGTCATTTGATGAAAGGAAATGTGGAGATTTGAATATGTGGATTCAAGTTGGCCTAGTAGTGCCGCCGAATACATCGATTTTGATGCATAAGTCTGTTGTGGGTAAGTCGTTTTTGCGTTTTAGTTTCAGTGGGGTCTATCATACACTGAAAAAGATATCAGGCCCTGGAGGAGGAGGAATTACCTCTCCGTGTGGCTTCATACTTCTGGCCAGTGAGATTTTCTGAGGACGGAGCTGTTTTCTACTATTAGTTTTTAAAGTTGCGCCAGTTTGAATTTCTTTTCAAGTTTTTTGGGGGGTTTTCGAGCTTTTGAGAATACTGTTTTGGGCTGGGAGTAGGTGCGCTAACCTACTACCTGTAATCGGGGTCCCAGCGGTGGTATTGAACGTTTGCACGAAATCTTGGATACCCTGCTTGATAGCCGTATTTCATGTGTGGAGATGAAAACGGCACTCTAAAGTTTTTGTCTCTCTGTTCTTGGGAAGGTTTTTCAGTTTGTGCGCCGTACGCGGTAGTTTTTAGCTTTCCTAGCGAAGTCAGGTTCTGTCATTATGATGTAATGATCACTGGCCAAGGCCTGCTTTCAGTTCTTCCAGACAGGTGTGTCAGCGGTGACACTCTTGCTGATTCTTGTATGTGTGCAGAGGTCATTAAACAGAGATAGGCGCTGCACCTGAAGGGTGTTCTATAATCCTGCTCTTCTCTTGTGAGTGTGTAGGTGCGCCCAGCCTATGTGTGCGCAGTTTAAGTTCTCCAGGACAATGAGGCGGTTTTTTAGAGCGGTGGAGGCAGCTACAATGACGGTAATTAATTCTGAGACCGCCTGCTACAGAAGGACGTAACAGTTAAGGATCAAAATGAAAAGTATTTTAAAGTGGACGAGATAAGTATAAAAATCTGAGCTGCCAGCGTTCAGTACTTGACAAACATATGGTAAAAAATGGTGAACTTGCGCGGTAACACTGAAGTTTGGAGTGATGTCATAGGGTAGCAGAATGTATACTGGCGACTATGCATTTGCGCCAGCATACTGGAACGGTACTATGTAAGCTGGTGTCGAAGAAGTAAACAGGAGCTGCTGCACAGTGTCTTCTTTGCGGCGAAACTCCATGTAGTATCGTTGCAGAATGTGTAGTTGGAGATTATTGCTCGTCAAGAGGCCATGCTGCACGGTGGACAGGTTAGGGCGAAGGATGGGAGCTTCTATGAGGTTGCCAGCATTGAGATCGGCGAGCTCGGGACAGGGAAGAATTCTCAGTGAAACAAAGTGAAGGCGGGTGAGGCAGCAAGAAGCAACGAGGCGGCGAGGACTTTCGGCAGCGGCGGCGGAATCAAGTCAATGTGTCTGCCCTTGGCTCGCCTGACGGAGCGGGATGCTTTTGGAGCCTAAAGCTGGCGGTTCTTATGGCTCAGCTGTATGTATCCAAAACCACCGGTGCGCCTCAGTGGTGTCATGGGCACCGTGAGAAGTTTGAAATCGGATTGCAACAGTGGGCCTTGCAACAAGCATACGTCGGCGATGATTGCCGTCGCGCATGACTGTGCACGGAGCCCAGGCGGCGTCCCATCGGATATCCGAGTGCGGCAGAACCTATAGGAAACTACCCCTGAGGCGGCGACGTCACCAAGTAAAGCGGCGCAGTAATAAAGAAAGTACCGTCGACTCTGTGCGGTGGCGAGAGGGGGCAGGAGGCACGTTTACCGAAAACTGCCGGTTGAAGAAAACAGCTACGGCTATGGGCCCAACAAATTCTGATGTATGATATGTGTGTTTTGTTCACTAAATGACTAATATATTTGGCACGGCGGCATTGAAGCAAACATGTGCGTCACCAATCCTTTCGTCATTCTGCTCCAGGTTCTTCCCGCTTTAATGCTGGCTTATCCCTGCAATTCTAGCACGGGCCGTCCGGCTATCATCGGCACTCTGACCAGGAATGACGCGTCATGAGTCAACTGCTGCGCACTACCATGGGGCAGTCTACAGTACAATGCACTATCCGCCCACCTAGATTTCCCTTCTGCAGAATTCTTTGGAATACCGGTCGCACCCAAAATGGCATCGAGATCATACGTTATATATATATATATATATATATATATATATATATATATATATATATATATATATATATATATATATATAGAACGCGCTAAACTCCAGCATTGGGCACGGCGACACCGAAGCGAGCATGTGCGTCATTGACCCCTTCGTCGTTCTGCTCCAGGTGAGAAAACGGTTTGGCAAATGCTCCCGAAGTAACGACTTCTTTCTTCTGGAGCTGCCGTGCCCATGGCAGGAATGTTTAACGCATGAGATCTACGGGGTTTCGTTGAAACGCCTTTTGTTTCTTGCTGGGGATGTAGAAGCCAACCCTAGCCTAAACATGCAGGAGGTACTGAAATGCGAAGTATGGCTATTGACATAAGAGCTATCAAGAGCGAAAGTAAGGAAACACATGGATCTTTAGAGGCCATCTATGCTAAATTGGACACGCTAGCGCAGCTTAAGGTGAGGATTAAAGATGGTGAATAAAAAATTACACACCTTCAAAACAGCTTGAATAGTCTTGAATGTAAGGTAGATGACCTTGAAAACAGAAGCAGGCGGTCGAACCTAAGTATTTATGGCTTAAAGGGGTAGAGACACCACACTTTTGTGTTGCACTTTTCGGTTGTAAATAATGCACGTAGCGATTCTGTAAGCATGCTACACGATTTTAGAAGCACGAAGGCGTATTATATAATTAATAATTGTACTATTTGTACCCACCAGTTTCGGTTTGTAGTTGCCAGGTTTCTACACGACGTCAAAAACCAGACAATGCGCTGTCACGTGGGCCCGGAAACCGTGACGTCGAGTGGACGTGTCGTCGGCTTGACACGCACGTGCGTAAACACGGAGACGACGGAGAGACGAGAGCAGGGCAAGTCGAAACTTAATGGCGAGTAGCTCCGAGTCAGAGGGCAAATAATATTATTTTTGCGAGGACACTTATTATGACGCATCGGATGTCGACACAGACGATGAAGAAGACGCCTGGTTTGCGAACCCCGACAATCTCTTTATTTTTACACCGCTTGACATAAACTTGGATGAGTTTTTTCGTGTTTAGATCTGCGCCAAACCCTAGCCAATCCGCCACCGTGGGTATGTGCCATCGTATTTGAGGCAACAATAACTTTATTTTTGACCCGCTGGCCAGCGATTCTGTAGAGGAGGCAGGCGTCCGGCCCGTCGCAGTTCAGGTTGTGCCAGCGGACGTCAAGCGTGTAGGCAACGTCAAATGGTAAGCAGTGTTGTTGTCGTGTTATTTTGCTGCTCGTCTAAGAGATTTTTGTTTGTTTTCGTCTCAGGTGCAGTGCCCGATCTCTTTGCCATTATGTCAGTCACTAATAGTGAAACGTATCGCGGACAGAATTTAAACGAGACCACTAACACTTGCAACCCCGCATGTTATAGCTCGGCATTTGATGTTTGCGTAAATACTGCGTATATATTTTGTCGCAAGCACCCATTACGCCGTTTTGATGCCATTTCTCCCTTAACTTTTTGCATGTGTCCTCCCCACGTACATGTATAGTCCCGTAGACTATGCGTGATTGAGGGGCATAATTTTGCCGCTCCAGCAAGCCATTGGAACACCTCATTTAGTTTCTTTAATTTTTTTGTTCGTGCTCCGTAAAATACACGATCTTACGCTTGTGACGCGTGCTTCGTGGTGAGCGTGCGCTAATTTGAGAACTCGCAAAAAAGCGTCAGATGCATGCACAAAGCGGTCTTTCCGAAATTGCCTTCGGCTGCGGGCGCGACGGCTTGCAAGTGCAGTTTTGCGAGCTGCAATAATAATAATAATAATAATAATAATAATAATAATAATAATAATAATAATAATAATAATAATAATAATAATAATAATAATAATAATAATAATAATAATAATAAATCTTTATTACTCCTCAAGGAATACATATATGTTGCCGGGCCTGCCGAAGCCTCTACATGGCTTGTATAATAATAATAATAATAATAATAATAATAATATGAATAATAATAATAATAATAATAATAATAATAATAATAATAATAATAATAATAATAATAATAATAATAATAATAATAATAATAATAATAATAATAATAATAATAATAATAATATTAATAATAATAATAATAACCACGTTTATCATAGGCGTGAATGCGGCCGCTGTCGTGCCATGGACACCATGCCCGAGTCTTTCTACTGCCGTCAAATCCCTGCAGTAGCTGCCCACATCCCCGAGTGTGCGCTGTGCATCACCAGCAGCAACATGTTTGTGCAGGGGTGCCTTGACATCTACGCACTGCAACTTGCATATTTGGCACTACTGGAAGACAGACCGGCCCTCGTCAACGCACCAGAGATCCACAGGTAACTGGATGTTGCATGTTCGATCAAAAATGAGCGGCACTTGCGATATTTTTATGCTCCATTCCTGTATCATTTTCAATGATGACATTTTTGTCTCTTGCATTAAACTCCACATTTGTCTTGATCTTCAAACCTAGCTTTGCCCCCATTTCGCTTGCAGCTATACAGTTTGAATGCAGCCGCCTTCGTATGAACTCAGTTTTAAAGTTCCAGGACAGTGGTTGAAATTTTTGCAATCCTGACAGCAATGCTGAAAGCGGTGAAAATATAATGAACTAAAGCGGCTGTTTGGGCTTGTTGGTCAGTGAACATGGTAAAAGAATGCCGCGAGAAAAAAACAAGGACGAACAGAAGTGGACAGGACAGGGCGCCGACTACCAGCACATTTATTCAAAAAGATGAGCAGCTTATATAACGCAGTCCAACACCCACGTGACCAAGAAAATAGCAAACGCGTTCAACTATCTAATACAAAAAAAACGAAGTACACAATATTAAAGTGATCCATATCTAGGTAACGCAAAGTCAGCCAAGAACCGATAAAACCGAGAGGACCACAAAGAACCGTAAGGTGCACGCAAGGAAAATGATCAGTCAGCGACCTTTGCCGCCAATGCAGCACGAGGCAAAACGAAAACGAAAATAACAATATAGTCACCGAACACTAAGTAAAAGTCGAAGCTAAAAGCAAGGTCGGGGCCAAACGCATAACAAAACAATACAAAACACAACGCTAAAGCTGAGTCAACCGTTCACAGTCAAACTGAGTCAAAAAAGCTGAAAGTTCTTTAGAACAAGAATTAAAAGCAGACGTGATTAAAATAAGACGTGTTTATAGTGGGCCTAGAAAACTGGACTCCTTGTCTGTAAGTAAAATTGAAGGCGTGCTAACGCACTTGTCTCCAGCTTTGGCTATCATCCTTGCCTCAATGATGACCCTTTCAATTTCTGTCCGCGCCCGTGCTCTGACAACCGTGCGCGTGTAACAAGGTTCGCACCCTTTGCAAGACTTGCAATGGTCGTCCAGGTGCCCGTCACTTTTGTTACGGACCCTCCTGCGGTGTTCAATCTCTCGTTGAGACACCTGCCGGTTTGCCCAATATGCACGCGTCCACACGTCAAGGAAATCTCGTAAATGACACATGTAGCACAATGTGTGAGTGGTTCTACATGTCTAATAGGGCAAACCTTTTTCTTTTGCTTAGTCAGCAGTGTACACACTCGTGACAATTTGCACGGGGCTGAGAAGACAAGGTTTACGTTGTTTCTTTTTGCAACCTTCTTTAAATTGTGAGACAGCTTGTGAAGATACGGGATGACGGCCAAGGGAGGTCGTTTTGCCTGTTCTAGCTTGCCTGCGTCTTTGCCTTGCACTTTGAATTTCTGAAGAAGAGTCTCCAAAAACGCTACTCACTAGTGTTGGTGAGTAGCCAACACTGTAAAGACGTTGGACTTGGTTGTTAACACTGCTCTGCATCGCATGGGGACAGCTTTTTGTGAGCGCTGCCTGGATGGCAGAAGAAACAATGCCTCGCTTGAACAATTTCGAGTGAGCGCTGCCATGCGGAAGAAGACCTTTCTTAGAGCGAGGGTTGTACGTCCAACAGAGGTGGGTTTGTTCAAAGCTAAAAAGTACGTCCAAAAACTGAACATCCTTGCCTCTCGGTGGTTCATAGGTAAAGTTCAGTCCCCCAAAATGGGATTTGAAAAGGGCGACAATTTCAAGAATGACACGCTCCACAGAACCAGGTGGGTGACTTCTGAGGACGATCATAAAATCATCCACATACCGGAAGACCGAATGGACAACATCACCCGGGAGAACCTGGCTAATGCGCATATCGGCTGCCGGCAGGTAGATATCACACAGGACTGGCGCGACTGATGACCCGATGCATACGCCATTCTTTTGCACGAAGTACTGACCGCTCTACTGAACAACAGTAGATTCAAGGTAGAACTGAAGAAGGCGAAGGAAATTGTCGCTGCTCACACCCGAGCTGTTCTGGAAACGCACTTCACCCGACTGTTGGATCACGTCGCGCACCGCTGCGTATAGACCACCGTGCGGAACGGAATAAAACAAGTCTTCAACGTCAATTGTAAAGCCAGTCGTAGCGTCTGAACTTCTTTTGAATCGCTGTAACACCTCTGACGAGTTCCTTACCAGAAAAGGGTCATCTAAAGGTAGGCCATTCAAGTGGCGTTGTAGGTTGGCACCAACTTCAGCCTGCCACGTACCTTTTTCCGAGATGATGGTCCTCGGAGGGCAGTCAGGCTTATGGGTTTTGCCTGTGAAGAAGACTTCCAAGAAGCAGTCTCGGGCCTTTTCTGCCGCTGATCTTAATCTATCGAGATGGAAACTTGTCAGTAGCTTCAAAGCCAATGTTTTCTGTCTTCTGGGGCGGAATTGAACCTTCTTGAAATTCTTTTCGAGCGCTACCTCAGCCTTCTCCTTGTACAAGTGGTCAGGTAGGATGACAAATCCGCCTTCTTTGTCGCTTTGCAGTGCCATAAGGTTTCCCTCCTTGAGGCGTTTAGCAATGGACACGATGGGAGGCTTAGCTTGCGTGAACGAGGCCCCACAGCGACGTACAACATCGACGCCATCCCCAATGACTCGTGCCTTGTCTTGCTCTGGTACTCGTTGTGCCATCTGCCGCACCATATCCAGGAGCTATTTCTACTTGCAAGGCCAGGATCCTCTCGTTCCATATCAAAACGAAAATTGTGCCGTTCGAAGTGCGAGTGTTGTTCGGCCCTGTGGAGCCGTCTTGGGGGCATGTTCGGCGTATGTGCAAGATTCTGAAGTCAGAACTCTGGAGACAAGTGCGTCTTTTTCAAGACTGGCTAGGTGTGTTCGCGCCCCAGAGGCCAGATTCGACGGGGGTGAGCTGCAGATATTATGAGTACAAAACGCTCGCAGCACAATCGGCTGAATTCCTATGGCACCAGTACCGTCTGCGCCTTCCAGAAAGAAAGAAGGAAGTGAAGTCGTCTACGACCAACGTCACCGTACTCGGAGGTGCTTGCATCTCGTCTCAGGACTTGAAGGTCCTACAGAAGGGTCCCAAATTCAGCTTTCAACCACCTTCAAACAAGTACCAGCTCCTGGCTATGGTGCGGCACATGGCACAACGAGTAGCAGAGCAAGACAAGTCACGAGTCATTGGGGATGGCGTCGATGTTCTACGTCGTTGTGGGGCCTCGCTCACGCATGATAAGCCTCCCAACGTGTTCATTGCTAAACGCCTCAAGGAGGGAAACCTTATGGCATTGCAAAGCGACAAAGAAGGCGGATTTGTCATCCTCCCTGACCACTTGTACAACGAGAAGGCTGAGGTAGCGCTCGAAAAGAATTTCAAGAAGGTTCAATTCCACCCCAGCAGACAGAAAACATTGGCTTTGAAGCTACTGACAAGTTTTCATCTCGAGAGATTAAGATCATCGGCAGAAAAGGCCCGAGACTGCTTCTTGGAAGTCTTCTTCACAGGCAAAACCCATAAGCCTTACTGTCCTCTGAGGACCATCATCTCGGAAAAAGGTACGTGGCAGGCTGAAGTTGGTGCCTACCTACAACGCCACTTGAATGGCCTACCTTTAGATGACCCTTTTCTGGTAAGGAACTCGTCAGAGGTGTTACAGCGATTCAAAAGAAGTTCAGACGCTACGACTGGCTTTACAATTGACGTTGAAGACTTGTTTTATTCCGTTCCGCACGGTGGTCTATACGCAGCGGTGCGCGACGTGATCCAACAGTCGGGTGAAGTGCGTTTCCAGAACAGCAAGGGTGTGAGCAGCGACAATTTCCTTCGCCTTCTTGATTTCTACCTTGAATCTACTGTTGTTCAGTACAGCGGTCAGTACTTCGTGCAAAAGAATGGCGTATGCATCGGGTCATCAATCGCGCCAGTCCTGTGTGATATCTACCTGGCGGCAGCCGATAAGCGCTGTAGCCAGGTTCTCCCGGGTGATGTGGTCCATTTGGTCTTCCGGTATGTGGATGATTTTATGATCGTCCTCAGAAGTCACCCACCTGGTTCTGTGGAGCGTGTCATTCTTGAAGTTGTCGCCCTTTTCAAATCCCATTTTGGGGGACTGAACTTTACCTATGAACCGCTGAGAGGCAAGGATGTTCAGTTTTTAGACGTACTTTTTAGTTTTGAACAAACCCACCTCTGTTGGACGTACAACCCTCGCTCTAAGAAAGGTCTTCTTCCGCATCACAGAGCTAACTCGAAATTGATCAAGCGAGGCATTGTTTCTGCTGCCATCCAGGCAGCGCTCACAAAAAAGCTGCCCCATACAATGCAGAGCAGTGTTAACAACCAAGTCCAACGTCTTTACAGTGCTGGCTGCTCACCAACACTAGTGAGTAGCGTTTTAGAGACTCTTCTCTAGAAATTCAAAGTGCAAGGCAAAGACGCCGGCAAGCTAGAACAGGCAAAACGACCTCCCTTGGCCGTCATCCCGTATCTTCACAAGCTGTCTCACAATTTAAAGAAGGTTGCAAAATAAAACAACGTAAACCTTGTCTTCTCAGCCCCGTGCAAATTGCCACGAGTGTGTACACTGCTGACAAAGCAAAAGAAAAAGGTTTGCCCTATTAGACATGTAGAACCACTCACACATTGTGCTACATGTGTCATTTACGAGATTCCCTTGAAGTGTGGACGCGTGTATATTGGGCAAACCGGCAGGTGTCTCAACGAGAGATTGTTTGAACACCGCCGGAGGGTCCGTAACAAAAGCGGCGGGCACCTGGACGACCATTGCAAGTCTTGCAAAGGGTGCGAACCTTGTTACACGGGCACGGTTGTCAGAGCAGGGGCGCGAACAGAAATTGAAAGGGTCATCATTGAGGCAAGGATGATAGCCAAAGCTGGAGACAAACGCGTTAGCACGCCTTCAATTTTACTTAGACAAGGAGTCCAGTTTTCTAGGCCCACTATAAACACGTCTTTTTTTAATCACGTCGGCTTTTAATTCTTGTTCTAGAGAACTTTCAGCTTTTTTGACTCAGTTTGACTGTGAACGGTTCACTCAGCTTTAGCGTTGCGTTTTGTATTGTTTTGTTATGCGTTTGGCTCCGACCTTGCTTTTAGCTTCGACTTTTACTTAGTGTTCGGTGACTATATTGTTGTTTTCGTTTTCGTTTTGCCTCGTGCTGCATTGGCGGCAAAGGTCGCTGACTGATCATTTTCCTTGCGTGCACCTTACGGTTCTTCGTGGTCCTCTCGGTTTTATCGGTTCTTGGCTGACTTTGCGTTACCTAGATATGTATCACTTTGATATTGTGTACTTCGTTTTTTTTTTGTATTAGATAGTTGAACGCGTTTGCTATTTTCTTGGTCACGTGGGTGTTGGAATGCGTTATATAAGCTGCTCATCTTTCTTAATAAATGTGTTGGTAGTCAGCGCCCTGTCCTGTCCACTTCTGTTCGTCCTTGTTTTTTTCGCGCTGCATTCTTTTATCATGTGAAAATATGGCTACGTACATAATATCGCTACATACGCCCTTATTCTGTCTATACACCTAGCCTGGCACCTCAGTTGCTGGAACTTGCCACTTATATTGAACTACTACTAGAAAAACTGATTCAGGGTTCTGTAACTAACAGTTTTTGTGTTTTGCACATCACCATCATAACGCAGCGACTATTTTTTTTGCAGTCGTTACAAGTACGCGGCGTACCGACAGTTTGTGCGCTGGATTTGGCGTCGCCTTGGGAGGAGGAATCTCTGAGGTCTGCCAAGCTGTGTCGTGGGAGAAATGAGAAATGCTTTCCCCGCAAAGCGATACTGTGGGTTTCGCTACCTGGAATAAATCAGTCTCAGAAATGAACTGTGCTCATTGAAGCTAACAAGGTGTACAGTTATTTATTTCCCTTCAAAATGCAAAGCAGAACAATGAACTCCAGGTAAAACAAAAAATAAAATGTCCATTAGTCTGAATTATTAGAAGTGATATTTCGGACAAATGTGTACTTTGTATATATATATATATATATATATATATATATATATATATATATATATATATATATATATATATATATATATATATATATATATATATATATATATATATATATATATATATATATACTTTGGGCTGGCCTAGCTACACATACAATATATGCATAAAATGCTACCTTCAATAATACAACTGCCGAAATTCACACAGCGCATAACAGGGTTTGTACCAGTGATAAAATATCACATTGCTCTGTAATCGCTATGAATGAACACACACATTTTCATACACAACAGTAAAATGGCAGAACAGCTATACCTGCATTACCTCCCATGCATAAAGAGGGACCCCAGCCGAGCCAGCTTGTGCCAAGCATATGCGGGTACCATGACAGACATTGCTATACAACGGACTTCCTCAGTTGTTTGCACTTTTTTTTGCAAATTCCTGAGAAGTGAATTAATCACCCATACTGTGTCAAGGTGCATGCCTTGCGTTCTGCAAAGCACCGAATATTATCATGTCAGCATTTTCACAATATCAATGTTATCCGGACGAACCAGTTTTATATAATCAAATCCTCTCCAATTATCTTTTTTTCTCCCGTTTGCTCCGCTTTGTTTGAACGGATAAGCAAAGAAATGTTACCCTGATCAGCAGTACGCTAATGTAGTTTTGAACAAGCAGTACAGCACAACAACACGAGTGCACTTCACACAAAGCAAATACGTGCAAGTAATGAAGACTTGAGGGTTGGACAAGTTGCCGTGGGCTCAGTTTTGAAGGATAAGGACAGCAGAAAAGTGACACTTGTGCTAATTGAGTGAAGGTAATTTGGAAGAAACAACAATTACAGCTAAATTAAATTTGGCAGAGGGAGGAACAAAATGGAAAAGGACTGGTAATAGCTGGCAGCAATTATGAATGATTGAGCAGAAACTGTTTGTGTGTGCCAAGGAGCTTTCACTGGGAAATGAACTTCAAAACTCGAGAAAGTCAGGGTGTAGTATCACTAGGAGCCCGAGATTCTCGCAATTCTACGAAATATTTTAAATTCGAGCTTTATATAGGGAGTTCTGAGCAATCAGCTACATTTCCTTTATGCAGGTGTTACGCACATCAGTGAGCACATCAGATCGATAGGAATGCTGTGAATTTAATCTGAACTCTTGCGAAAGCTATACCATGGTAAATAAGAACCTACACATGGACAGATATCTGCTCAAGCAAGCGAGCACATCAAGCATGGTACGTGTGGTGGCAACCCATTTATTGTGTTTTATAGTAAGAGGTGAGATACGGGAACAATGCTCAGTAACTAAAAGTGTTACTTCTTTCAAATAACGTTAAGCATCCATTCTGGGGCTTCCTCTAGCGGCAGCACCAGGCCTTTCAGGAATAAAAGTGAGCAGGAGCTAAGTGTCAAACTTTTGCAGGGCTGTATCCCACTGCAGGCTCTCTACAAGAGGTGCAGGAATATGCACTGGGGCATCATCAGAGTTATTCAATCACTGGCCGTACTGTATGAGAAAAAAGCCATCCTTTAAGCTACTAGAAAACCAAGCACTGCGCTGTCTATTGCTGTATAAGATAGCCCAGCCTAAATTGTGTTGGCTAGTTAAACAAATATCAGCTGGGAGCAGTAGGGGCTATTAAGAAAATATGTCAGGTAAAATGCAAAGTCCATCTTACTCAGTGCGGCATGGGTGTTGTTTCCAGAGTTCCTTCCACCTGTGCAAGAATATATAACTGCCAGATAATGAAGGGCACTGTGTGATATTTGGAAGAACGCTTCAATTCTTGAAAGGTGTGCCAAACTCTCTTTAACTTCTTCATTGTTGCTCTTGTGGCGCTATTTTTTAATTTTTTAATTGGTTTTTGGGGAAAGGAAATGGCGCAGTATCTGTCTCATATATCGTTGGACACCTGAACCGCGCCGTTAGGGAAGGGACAAGAGATGGAGTGAAAGAAATAGGGAAGAAGGAGGTGCCGTAGTGGAGGGCTCCGGAATAATTTCAACCACCTGGGGATCTTTAACGTGCACTGAAATCGCACAGCACACGGGCGCCTTAGCGTTTTTCCTCCATAAAAACGCAGCCGCCGCGGTCTGGTTCGAACCCGGGAACTCCGGATCAGTAGTCGAGCGCCTTAACCACTGAGCCACCGCGGCGGGTCTCTTGTGGCGCTATAAATTTGAATTTTGTAAAGCAAACTGATCACCGCAATTGCAGAGTAGAAGAAGCCTTTCGAAAGGTAAACAAAATTTTTTTTGCTGTTCTTGATCTTTATACACCCTATACACTAACCCCCCCCCCCCCCTCGTGATACCATGAAAGAGAGTCTTTATGTGCAAACCGACCAAATAGATAAAAAGTAAGATCTAAGTGCTCGCCGGCCTTGCATGAAGAGGTGAAACAAGATAGGCTTCCCTAAACATTTGCAAACACTGCAGCATAGAGTTCCACACCTGTTTTTAGCGGTCATTTTTGTCTCATTTTATTGTTATCTTGGCCCTATAATTCATTACTTTTCCCCAATTTATTGCTTTGTCAAAAACATCTCCACCTGAAAATACTTGTGTCACCTGTCTTTTGTCTTTGTTCATCAACTTTCTGCACTCCACAAATATAAACAACCTTCAAACAAAGACACGTGATCCATAGCACCAGTCACCTGTGACTCTATGTAAAAAAACGCCTTGGCCATCAGAAGCGTAACACTTATTCGACGTGTCCAATACAAAAAACGGAACACAGGAAGCAGACCCGTACTTGGAGGGCTTAGCTGCATTACAAACGGTTAAAAAACATACTTTTTACCCAACACGCTATGATCTATATCAATCTGCTGATGCAGTAGTACAATGAGCAGAGATTCAGGACATTACGTCGGAAAGCATTCACCTATGGGTCTTTCAGTGGCAAGCAGAAGAACACACACCGAAAGGATGACAGACGTCGGGAATTTTGATTGGACAGAACAATTTGCGCAAAGAAAACAGAGCAAAATGTCACTAAGCCTGCGGCTATGGAATCAACTTACAACGAGAAAGCAATCAAAAGACAGCTTTTATGTAGAGGGCAGCTATCATGCAGCTTAAACAAATTAGGGTTTATAAATGCTACTTCATCATGACCCCAACACGTCCGGTCTTCTGTCGGTACTACTCGAACGTACTTTATGATGAGTGCGAGCTATTTTCTGTGGTCCGCGTACTTTTTACTGCTGCGATTTTTCTTCTCTTTGTCACATATAATTCGAAGTCTAAAATAAAACTATGAAGGAAAGAGGTGGGAAGAAGACGACGTGGATTAACCGAAGACTAAAGAAGATGAAGAATTCGGTGAGGTGGAGAGAATTGATTGGTAGAGAAGAGAAGTAGAAGAAGACGACGACAAGGCTTACGTGAACTAACGCCAAGGCTATAAAAGGACGAGGGAGAGCGAGGCACGGAGGGGAAGAACAGAGAAGCGGAGGCTCCGGCGGGTCAGGGACGCTGCGGCTGGAAGCGAGCGACGTCGGCTACTGCTCCGGTGCAGTCGGGTTCTACGGTTTCGCATCGTGGACTTCCTTGCGTTCCTGAGCCCGTTCCGGGGAGTCAACGGAGGACGCTACCACCTGCTACGGCCAGGGGTGTCTCCAGCGCTTTTGCCACCCATCCGGGTGGTACCCCGAACGCCAACAGCACCGGCATCATCTCCACGGGTGCTTGGACCGGGAGCTTGTACGACGGAGCCAGCGACGCCAGCCCAAGCACTTTGAACGCCGCCTCGACGCAGGCTACTGGACCCATAACACGCCGCAGCCGCACCGAACCAACCGTGAGCACGAACGCCGACCACTAACAGTAGAACGCTAGTAGTAGACGCGGGTAGCAGTGTTTCCGGGTCTTGTGTATTCATAGTCTTTGTGTTTTGTGTTTTGTTAGTTTTGTGTGCTAGTCTGTGTGTGTCACGTAGGGTGTATTAAATGTGCGTCTGTGTGGGTACACCTGTCGCCTAGTCCATTGTCTCGGTCTGAGTGTTCTCCGGGGAGATTCGTGACAATAAGTGGCGAGCCTGTGCCAGGATTCATTTGGTTTTTTTTTTTGCTTCGTCTCGGATTTTTCCGTTCTCTCGACGGCAGAAATTATGGTTTTTGCACAAACTTTAGAACTGGCGCTCAAGCAAGGGTTAGGCAAAAAAGAGTCGATCCATCTCTATGAGGAGGAGGCAAAGAGGCAGAGAGAGGAAAGGGCGCAAGCACGCGCAGGGGCTCGCGAGGCAGAGGAGCGAAAAGCTAGAACAGCTCGCGAGGCAGAAGAACAGGAGAAAAGAAGGATAGAACGGGAGAAGGAGTCTCTTTTGTAGAAACAGGCGCATGTCGCTGGACTGACTGAGAAACCTTATTTTTTAAATATATACAGGGAGCTAGTGGAGCGGTCCTTAAGGGTCCGTTATAAATGCTAGGTGGGCTGCTCATTACAGCAGCACATTGGCGGTAGCTGCTGCTCGGGCGTGCCCGACCAGGGCCTTTTGGCTCGTCATGTCAGAGCAGCCGAACAGGCCGCCTCCCAGTCCTCCCGGGTAAGGATGGGGATAGAGGGAAGATGCGGAGTTGATTGGCATGCCCACACCATGCGGTAAATGTCCGAAGACTTTTCCCTGCAGTGCGGGCACTCCCCTGTGCACGCAGGGTCGAAATGTTTAATGACTGCCGGGCACAGAAGTGTTTTAGTATAAAGGCGAAGGAGTAAGTGTTCCTCCGCCTTCGTGGGGCCCTTGCAGGGCTTAGGAAAGATTGCCTGGCCAAATTGGTATTACAGGATGATTTCCTTGAAGGCAAAAGCCGGATTAAGATCGGAGTCCGCATCGGTGGGAGGCGAGGGTTATGCCCGGAGAGTGAGCGCGCGGGAAGTGGCCTCGGCCGCTTCGTTGCCCTCGAGACTCGTCTGCGCGGGAGCCCATACTGTTCTGCGGGACGCGGGAGCCCCGAGATAATTACTATGTTAAAGAATTTAGTATGCCAAATAGGGAATAAAGCCCGTTTCAGTGTTCCTGCAGGCCCCCCGCGAGTCGGTAATGATGACCCGCGAGTCCTGATCGGCGGCGGCGAGCGCGATTGCCACCTATTCCGCATGAGTAATGCCTTGAGCTTTGAACGTAAGGCTGTTCACTGCGGTGTTTTGGTGAACGACTGCGGCTGTGTACCAACCCCCATGATGTGGACCGGTGGCGTCCACGTAAAATACTTCGTGTTTGTTTCCATAGTAGCGTGCCAAGGCTTCCACCCGCGCGAGGCGCCGGCCACTATGGTCGTCTCGTGTCATGTTGGCCGGAAGAGGGCGTACGTGCAGGGCGTATTTCCAGATTTCGAGGGTGCGCACGCGCTCTTCCGTTAGTATTGGATGGTGGATGTGAAGTCGGGCAAGCAGGCGGCGACCCGACGGCGTCTTTGGGAGTCTTGTGTAGTGGTTTGTCAAGTGCGCTTCTCGGAGCTCCATGATGGTGTTGACCATCCCCAGGCTCAGGAGGCGCTGGTTGGACGTGGTGACCGGGAGGTCGAGAGCACGCTTGTAAGTCTTACGGCGAACCACCTCAAGGGCTTTCTCGTCACATGGAGGATATGACGAGATCACGGACAGTGATCAGCGTTCCTTAGCGGATTGCGAATCTTCTATACCGGCCAGAGTTTGTCCCAGGAAGCTGATGCCTCCTTTCGATTATAAAAGAGGTCATCTGGACGACATGTATAACTTGAAATTGAAATTTCGCGCCACACATTGAAATTTGTAATGGTGTCTCTCCTGTATCTGCAATGTACATTGAGTGAACTTTATGCTGCCCTACCTTGTTGTTGTCTTTTGGGCCCAGTCAAGCTGCCTCGAGCATTTTTTTGCCCAAGAGCCCTTCCATGTATATGGCAAAATAAAGAAATTGAATTGAATTCTCAATTTTTTATCTCCATCTCAACTGTAGTTACCTTCATGCACCCGTATTTTGTCCGCCAACACTAGTACTGCAATTCTGCAAAAGCTGCGGCTACCTCAGCCTGTTGAAGTATTATTAACAGGCTTTCATGAAGGAAAGGAGTAGCTGCTCATTAGCATTAACCCATGCGCAGGCTTGCGGCCACAAAAAAAATGGCTGTTTAGGCACTCCTTATATAGGATATCAAACAGAGCCCCTAATAATTTATGTTTAAGTATTACAGTTCTCCTTGGAAATTGACTATCAAGTGCTGTGTATTGAGTTCTGAACAGCAGAATGCTCTTGGGTGTTATTAGTTAGTTAAGCAGAAATTTGAGCTAACTGTTGTGGGAATATTCAATAATGACTACATTAGTGTTCAGCGAACAGTTTTTCTTGAAGATGTTGACATTGTGTGCAGTTTTTTTAATCTGATTATTGAATTTATTGCAGATGAAGTTATAACTTCATGTACTGCTTACTTTCCGCAGGTACCTTTTTCAGGGCAGGCGTGATCATGGCACCTTAAAGAATGGCAGAAAAACATGAAGTTGGTGGACATTTAAATGGCGTTGAAGAGTCGAACCACATTCATATGCAGTCCGGCTCGTCAGCATTTTCAGAGGTTGCACGACTGTGGGTAATAAATTGAAACCACTAGGAAACGTGACAGCTCGACTCCTTATTTTATGCCAGTGGCACGTATTTCGCCACAAAGTGGGATCGCTGCATATTTAGTGAAGCTTACATTCTTGCTTGGCCTTACCACACATTTTTCTCCTGAAGGCAATGAAAAGCTTAGTCCACAACGCATATAACTCATTGATATCATGCATATGACATGAAACGTTTTGCTTTCTGCATTTCTAAAAGCCAACACAGCCCATTTAAGGTGTAGATCTAAATTTATACCGCGCAGAAACATGTCCGTGTCATTTGTATAGTGGCGGAGACAGAATGTTCGAATCATAAGCAAATTCATAAAGCTTCCTAATTGTACGGTAATTCTTATGTTTCCGCATTATATGGAGATTCATATAGATTCCATATAATGTGGAGCCCGTATTCAAATAAGTGCGTATGAACAGAAGTTTCGGAGTCCGTATATGCGGATTTTTTTTCCAGTAGGGAAGGTCCACCACGCACCTTTCTTTGAATGCCGGCAATTTCTATTACGTTGAGCTGCTAGGATAGGATAGGATAGGATACACTTCATTGCTCTAACAAGGTCTTACGGTCAGACAGAGGTCTTCATCTTCAAGCAGATGTCTCCCTCCGTCTTGCAGAGGTCGGCGCCCCTATTCCAGGGCACCGCTGAGTCTGCCCGCTCACTGGGCATGGATGACCAATCCTCTTAGGAGAATTGGGTTGCCGCTGGAGAGCACTCTCTCCCACTGCTCCACACTGGGATTTTCTGAGCCAAAGAGTGCTTTATTTCTGTCACATTCCCAAGTAAAATGGTATAGGGTGGGTGTTGCACCACACCATGGGCAGATGTCCCTGTATTAGTTCGGGAACATTTTGCTAAAGATGTGCAAATTGGGGAAGGTTCCAGTTTGCAGCTTCTTCCAGTAAACTGTTTCTTGTTGATTTAATTTTTGTGGGGAGGAGGATACTTTAGTCTCGTCCCTCGGTAATAATTTAGAATGTGGTAGTACGTCGGGATTACCCTCAAGAAGTCATCCGGGACTTCGTTCAAGAGTTCTCGGTTAGTGTACTTGCGAGCCACTCTATCGACCGTTTGGTTGCCTTCTATCTCGGTGTCCCGGTATCCAGAAAGTGGTGTGTCTAATGTGATCTTTGGGTAGGCCTGGCCGGAGGAGGATTTGGAGCGCTCTATGACCTATTCTGCCCTCAATGTAGTTACTGCATGCCTCTTTCGAGTCTGTGTGAGGATTGTTAAGGACTTAACAATCCTCACAGACTCCGCGGCCGCTAGAGCAACAGCCACTTCCTCTCCCTCAGTTTCCGTGCAGTCCAGTGCCTATGCGCAAGTGATCTCCTTATAGTCTGAGCCTATTACTGTCGCGACGACCTTTTGTAGCGTTGTTTCCCGTCTCCGGGGGTACATCGTGGTGTCTGTGTAGACCGTGTTCACCTGAACTGCCAAGTATCTTTCTACATAATTCGCTTGGGCGTTTCGCCTAGCTGCGTGTAAATTTAGATCCATATTTTTGGAAGCGAGCCTATTTTGATGATGCTGCGGAAATTATCACGCAGACTCGCTGTTCTCTGCTCTGCTCTTAGCGTTGCTTCATGCCCCAGTCTTGTGAGGAGCGCTCTGCCAGTGGTCGTCTGCGGAGCCTGTCTCGTTGTGACTCTGGTTGGGCTTCTTTGAGATCCTCGAACGAGTTGTGAAGTACGAGGGCCAGCAGCTACTCCGTTGATGTGGTGGCTGACAGGTGGAGTGCTGTCTTGTAGGCTTTCTTCACGATGGCGTCGGATTGGTTCCTTTCGCCCTTGTTGGTGTTGTAGTACGGGAGGGAGTAAGTGACTCGGCTGATCACAAGGCTTCTGACCAGCTTTATCGTGTCCTCTTCCCTCCTACCGCTTCTTCTTTTGCGATACTCGGGTGATCATTCGGCCGACTTGCGTTGTTACTTGTTTGAGGAGGCCGATTGCGTCTGTGCATCGCTGTTTGCTTTGCGCGCACATTCCCAACACCCTAATTAGTTCTTTCTCCGGTATTTTTTGCCCTTCCATGATGACGTTGAGATCTTCCTCCGACCGACATCCTCGCCTGACTCTCAGGTGCTCAGACCTCTCCGTTGACTAGGCGAGGCCTTTTTCCTTGACGTATTCTATGCATGTTGCTGTTGCTTGTAGGCGTTATTTTTTTGGCTGAGCGAGCCTTGGTTGGTCCCGACCGTGATATCGTCGTTATATGTGGTGTGCTGTATGCCTTCGAAGTTTTCTAGTTTATGGGCCATTCCTATCATTGCGATGTTAAACAAAATTGGTGAAATGACGAATCCTGGCGGGCTTTCCCTGTTGGAGGTGTAAAACTTGCCACTTAGCAGGTCTCCTAATCCCGCTGTTGCCGTGCGATTTGAGAGGAATGCCTTCACATACCTGTGTATTTTCTTGATGCTGTTTAGACCGTCCTGCCCTCCCAGGATGGCTGCGTGGGTAACGTTGTCAGATGCGCCCTTGTGTCACATATATTAAGGAGGCTAAATTAAATTTTAAAGGAAAAAGGTGTGAAGAAGACGACGCGAATTAACCGAAGAATAAAGAAGAGGAAGAAGAAGCATTCGTTGAGGTGGAGAGAGATTATTGGTGGAGAAGCATACGGTGACGTGGAGAGAGATGATTGGTGGATAAGAGAAGAAGACGACGACAACGCTTACGTGGACGAACACCGAGGCTATAAAAGGGCAAGTGAGAGCGAGGCACGAGGGGTGAACAGCAGAGAATCGGAGGCTCCGGCGGGTCATGGACAGTTTGGCTGGAAGAGAGCGACGCCGGCTACTGCTCCGGTTAGCTCGCATTCTACGACTCCGCATCGTGGACTTCCTGCCATGCCAGAGCCCGTTCCGGAGAGTCAACAGAGGACGCTACCACCTGCTACGGCCAGGGGTGTCTCCAGCGCTGTTGCAACCCATCCGGGTGGTGCCCCCAACGCCAACACCGGCATCATCTCCACGGGCACTTAGACCTGGAGCTTATACGACGCAACCAGTGACAACGCCACCAACGCCAACAATTCCGGCATCATCTCCACGGGCGCTTGGACCTGGAGCTTGTACGACGCAGCCAGCGACGCCAGCCCGAGCACATCGAACATCGCCAGCGACGCCAGCCCAAGCACGGCGAACACCGCCTCGACGCCGCCTACTAGATCCATACAACGCCGCAGCCACACCGAACCAACCGTGAGCATGAACGCCGACCACGAATAGTAGAACGCTAGTAGTCTTTGTGTGTGTTGTGTTAGTTTTGTGTTCTTGTGTGTGTCGCGTAGGGTGTATTAAATGTGCGTTTGTGTGGGTACACCCATCGCCTAGTCCATTATTTCGGTCCGAGTGTTCTCCGGAGAGATCCGCGACAAAGATAAGTGGCGAGCCTGCCAGGATACATTTCCTTTTTCTTTTTTGCTTTGTCTCGGATTTTTTCGATCTCTCGACGGCAGAAAGTATGGACTTGGCAAAAACGTTAGAGCTGGCGACCAAGATAGGGTTAAGCAAGGAAGAGGCGATACGTCTCTGTGACGAGGAGAAAGAAGAGGCAAAAAGGCAGAGAGAGGAAAGGGCACAAGCACGCGCAGACGCTCGTGAAGCAGAAGAACGCGAGGCGAAAAGGGCTCGCGAGGCAGAAGAGCGAGAAGCTAGAAGAGCCCGCGAGGCAGAAGAACAGGAGAAAAGAAGGATAGAACGGGAGGAGTTTATTTTGTGGGAAAAAGGCGCATGTCGCGGGAGGATACGAGGAGATCACGTACAATGATCAGCGTTCCGTAGCGGGTACAGAATCTCCTAGACCAGTCAGAGCTTGCCCACGGAAGCTGATGGCTCCTTTTGATGACAAGAGAGATGATTTGGATGCATATCTGCAACGATTCGAGCGGATAGCTATTGGGCAAGGCTGGGAGCGCAGTGAATGGGCCACGGCATTAAGCATGTGTTTAGTCGGAGAGGCACTGAATCTGTTTGGAAGGATGCCTGCTGCTGATTCCATGGACTACGAGAAAGTCACAAAGACACTCCTCCAAAGATTCAGGCTTACGGCAGAGGGTTTTCGTGAGAGATTTCGCACCGCGAAACCTGAGGATTCGGAAACCGCTAAGCAGTTTTCCTCAGGTTATCCAACTATTTTGATAGGTGGCTTGATATGTCAAACAGAGAAAAAAGTTTTGAAGGGGTGCCTGACAAGCTGGTCACAGTGAAATTTTTAGCGTGTTGCAGCTCAAAGCTGGCGCTATTCCTGAAGGAAAGAAAGTTGTGTTTGTTCGAAGACTTCCACGACACTGCTGACCAATTCCTCGAGGCTCAAGGGTTAGAAAACTTGAGTAAGGCAAAGGAGGAAACCCAAAAGACCTTGGAGACAGACGCGGCAAAACCAAGATCATATGGTGGTGCATCTAAGGCGCCAGTAAGGTGTTTTCTCTGCGGCAAGGTGGGACACCGTGCAGCTGACTGTCGAACTAGTAGTGCTGCCCAAAAAACACAGAATGTGTGTCAAGGTTGTAAGAGGAGGGGTCATACTCTGGATGAGTGCCGATACAGAACGCAGGACCGAGCTGCATGCGTTGTCGACTCAAGGGTAGAACTTGTCACGGCCATCCGAAGTTCCTCAGCTGAAAGGAGAGCAAACGCAGCTGGAAAATGAGGCAGTGAGTGGAACACCCAAGTCGAAAGCAGCAATGCCAGTGGTGGTTTTACCAAATAGGAAACCGTCCTATATTGGTGCTTAGAGACAGCGGAGCCAACACAGTCTTGGTTCGTAGAAGCCTGGTGAAGGACGAGGATCTTACAGGGGAAGCGTCGGCCGTCACTCTTGTAGGTAGCACAGTGAGGTACCTTCCTGAAGCCAGGATCCTAGTGTCCACGCCATATTATACGGGGCAGGTAGTGGCAAAATGCGTAGACCAACCCATCTACGATCTCACCTTGGGGAACATTACGGGTGCAAGAGGTGTCGAAGACCCCGATCCCGAGTGGAGGATGCTCGACGTTTAAGAACATTCGAAGGAGGAAAGGCCTGCGACAGCTCAGACGGGTGCAGTCAGTTTCTCGTCGGCAGTGGAGACAAGAGCTCAAGCGACAGTCCGAGCAACGCAGCGTCCGCTTTCTTCTCCTGTTACGATGTGCCAGAGCGTAACACCGGGCGATATTGCAATTAAGCAAGAAGACCCGAGCTTGAAGGCCTGCTTCGATAGAGTCGGGGAAAACGTTAAAGGAAAGAAGAGTCGCACGTGCTTCGAATATCAATTGGTAAATGGTCTTCTGCACAGGGAGTGCATATTTAGTTCAGAAAGGCGGGTCCAACAGCTGGTGTTACCGAGAGATATGCGAGAGGCCGTGTTGCGCTTAGGACATGACGCCATTATGGCCGGAGACCAAGGTGTTCAAAAAACGGTGTCTAGGATCACCGAGGAGTTCTTTTGGCCGGGTGTTCAGAGGGATGTTAAGCGCTTTCTTCGGTCACGTGATTTGTGCCAGCGCAGAGTTCCGAAGGGAAGAGTTGGTCCCGTACCTCTGGGCAAGATGCCAGCCATCAACCTACCGTTTCAGCGAGTTGCAATTGACATTGTGGGGCCAATATTTCCAGTATCCGCCAAAGGCAATAGATATGTGCTTACTCTAGTTGACGTGGCCACTCGTTATCCTGACGCTATTCCACTGAGAACAATTGACAGTATCCAAGTGGCGGAGGGTCTCGTGGAAATGTTTTCGCGTTATGGGTTCACGAGGGAAGTTTTGAGTGACCGGGGCTCGAAATTCACATCGGAACTAATGAAGGAGGTTAACCGCCTTTTGTCAGTAAGAGAATTACTGACAACGCCTTACCATCCCATGTGTAATGGGCTTGTAGAGCGGTTCAACGGCACCCTCAAAAATATGATCAAGAAAATCTGCCAGGAGAGACCTATTGATTGGGATAGATATCTCCCAGCTCTCTTGTTCGCTTACCACGAAGTACCGCAAACGAGGCTTGGTTTCTCGCCTTTCGAAAAGTTATATGGGAGAACCGTTAGAAGTCCACTTGCAATACTCAAGGAGCTGTGGGCTAATAAAGAGATTGTATCAGATCTCAAGAGCACATACACATACGTGTTTGAGTTGCGGGATAGGTTGAAGGAAACATGCAGGCTTGCACATCAAAGCCTGGAAAAGGCGCGTGAACGCCACAAGGGATGTTATGAAAAGAAAGCCATTAACAGAAATCTGAATCCGGGCGACAGGGTTCTTGCGTTGGTACCCATGGATCATGATAAGCTAATGATGCAATGGAAGGGCCCGTACCTTGTGACGCGGAAGAAAAAGGATATCGATTATGGGGTATTTATACGTGAAAGACATAAGAGCGCAAACTGGCAGCACGGACAAGGAAGGGAACAGGACGAACGCTACACTTTCAACAGGGTTTATTCAGGGAAGAGCGTATATATAGCCTCTTACCTTATCCATGCTCTTAATCTCAATTTGATAAAGATCTACCTTTCACAGATATGCCTCAAGGAACATCATTTCACTGTGCCGGATAATAACCGAGGTATCACTGATGCAATTGTCCCCTCGCTTTTTGATATAAAAGGCTTCCACGAGCTCACGTTCGGTCTTATCACGGCTTTTCAGTAGCACTTTGCATTCAGGCAGTTGGGGCTTGCAGACTATACGTTTCTCTTTCGAGCATGCTTGGCAGTGGTCTGGAAGATGGGCTCCTTTCTTATTCAAAGAATTCTTGTGTTCAAGCAGGCGCTCATTAAGACACCGACCGGTCTGTCCAACGTACACCTTCCCGCATGTAAGCGGGAACTCGTACACCACTCCTTTCTTGCAGCCAACAAGTGGCGTTCGGTGTCTGATGGCGCACTCTTGCATTTCTTTTCTCCCAATACGTGAGCACATTCCGGCTAGTTTTCGCGGCGCTGAAAATACCACGTTGACGCCGTACTTCGGGGTACTTCGGTGTATTTATAGATGCCATTAAGAGGGTTTTCCATGTAAATATGTTGAAAAGATATGAAGAAAGAGGTCCCGTACGGCGGTACGCCCCCAGGGCAACTTGTTCGGTAGTGGCCGAGGAGACAGGTGATGCTGCCGAGGTGTCCACGTTCAGTGGGAGGAAAAACGCAGGAGGGGATGAGGTACTGAAGAAGCCCAATTTGAACGCAGACAGAGGATTACAGCTCTACTCCAAATCAAGGGGGAGACGTTTTGGGATGGGCCAAGCCAAATTGAGGTCATATGTCACAAATTAGACTTGTATAGAGATAGAGCTAACTGGTCAGCTGTGGGTGTCTCTGGGATTTATCATGTTGTTGCTGTGTTAATGTGTCTCTGGGATCTACCTTGTTGTTGTTGTTGCTATTGTTGGTGTTATGTGATCATACAAGGGAGCGTGTTGTGGACATGAACATGTTTATTAAGGAATCTGTACGGACAGCCGCAGTGGTGTGTTAGTGTTCTGGAAACGCAACTTGGTGTGCTGTGTTAGTGGTGTGCGTTTGGTGTGTGCTGTACCTCGGCGGTGTGTTGTGTGCTGAGTCCAGAATCGCCACAGAAGGTAGTCGGCTGGCTGGATGGCTAGAAGATGAGGATGACGTGGGCAGTTTTTCATGGAAAACCTCTTGAGAGAGGAGGCCCTTGTCACATATATTAAGGAGCCTAAATTAAATTTTAAAGGAAAAAGGTGTGAAGAAGATGACACGAATTAACCGAAGAATAAAGAAGAGGAAGAAGAAGCATTCGTTGTGGTGGAGAGATGTTTGGTGGAGAAGCATACGGTACGTGGAGAGAGATGATTGGTGGAGAAGAGAAGAAGACGACGACAAGGCTTACGTGGACGAACACCGAGGCTATAAAAGGGCGAGTGAGAGCAAGGCACGAGGGGGGAACGGCAGAGAAGCGGAGGCTCCGGCGGGTCAGGGACAGTTTGGCTGGAAGAGAGCGACGCCGGCTACTGCTCCGGTGAGCTCGCGTTCTACGACTCCGCATCGTGGACAACCTGCCGTGCCTGAGCCCGTTCCGGAGAGTCAACAGAGGACGCTACCACCTGCTACGGCCAGGGGTGCCTCCAGTGCTGTTGCAACCCATCCGGGTGGTGCCCCCAACGCCAACAACACCGGCATCATCTCCACGGCCGCTTGGACTTGGAGCTTATACGACGCAGCCAGCGACGCCGCCACCAACGCCAACAATTCCGGCATCATCTCCACGGGCACATGGACCTGGAGCTTTACGATGCAGCCAGCGACGCCAGCCCGAGCACGTCGAACACCGCCAGCGACGCCAGCCCAAGCACGGCGAACGCCGCCTCGACGCCGCCTACTGGGTCCATACAACGCCGCAGCCACACCGAACCAACCGTGAGCATGAACGCCGACCACGAATAGTAGAACGCTAGTAGTAGACGCTGGTAGTAGTGTGCCCGGGTCGTGTGTATTTATAGCCTTTGTGTGTTGTGTTAGTTTTGTTAGTTTTGTGTTCTAGTGTGTGTGTCGCGTAGGGTGTATTAAATGTGCGTTTGTGGGGGTACACCCGTCGCCTAGTCCATTCTTTCAGTCCGAGTGTTCTCCGGAGAGATCCGTGACACCTTGACATCCAGGGCCATTATCACGTTCTATCCGTTGTATGGAATGTTGCTGAGGACTTCTTCCTTGATCTGTAGGAGGACGTCTTGCGTAGATAGTTTGGTGCGGAATATGGACACGCTGCGGGGGTACAGATCTTCGTCTTCCATGTGTTGCTGCAGTCTTCTTGTTATCACCTGCTCGTAAAGCATTCCAAGGCAAGACGTAAGTGATACCGGTCGTAGATTTTCAACTTGTAGCTTCTTCCCAGGCTTGGGTATCATTACTACTTCCGCATGTTTCCATTCTTCCGGCACTGTTCCCGCAACCCAGTGCGCATTGAGAAAATCCGTCAGCTGCGTGACTGCCTCATCGCTCGGATTGCGGATCAGTGCGTTCCTAAGCTTGTCTGCGCCCGCTGCTGTGTTCCGGGGTTGATGCCTTGATGGCCGGAAAGACCTCTTTCCTGGTAATCGGCCTGTCCAGGTTTGAGTTCGCCCGGCCGCGGTATTCACCCGTGTACGCTTCGGGTCGCTCCGCTCCGTACCACTTGACATAGCCGTTTTCCAAAAGTACTTCGTTTGTTCCTTCATAATGATGCACTAGTCTTTGAGTGGCTTTGTTGCTCTCCGATTTGGATTTTGTTGGGTCCCTAAAGGCTTTGAGGATACGCCACGTTCTTGCTGCGCTTAGGGTGTCGTTTAGCGAGCTGCTAAACTGTAGCCATCTCTGTCTGGCAAGTTGCGTTGCGTCTCCTCCGCCTCTTTGGTGATTTCTGCAATCTTCTTCTTTAGCTTCCTGCTTAGTCTGTGCTTTTTCCACCTTTTGGTGAGTCCGCGTCTTGCCTCCCATAGCCTGAGGAGCCGAGAATCGACCTATGGTGTTTGTTCTGTTCTGTCCGCTTCTTGAGTCTATCTCTGCTGTACGTCTTCAAGCTGCCTGCACCAATATTCTATAGAGGCTATCCCCCTTCCATTTGCTTGAAGTCCTTTCGGAAGGCGTTCCAATCTATTATTCGGGCTGTTCCAATCTTGCGCTTGACGTTTTCTGCTGACTCTTGAGTGTTCATTATATAATGGTCGCTTCCCAGGTTCTCCAGCAGATTTTCCCACATGGCCTGCCTTGCTCCCTTGACGTAGGTCAGATCCGGGCATGTGTCGGGGCTAACGCTGTTCCCCAGACGCGTTGGATGATTTTAATCGGTTAGGGGGTTGCAATGTGTGGTTTCAGCTGCCTCGCTGACTTGCGCCCCCTTTTTGCTGTCTTTTTGATATCCCCAGCTCCATCCGCGAGCGTTGAAATCTCCTACTATGAGCAGAGTATTAGATTTTGCCAATTCGCTTGCCCCTGCAAAGAGCTTCTAGAAGTCTCCGTCTCTCTGCCGCGGCGGGCTATACAGATTTATAGCGTATGCACTTTTCTCTTACACCTTTTTCTTGGGCATTACTTCCGTCACGATATGTTCTGTGCGCGTGTCCGGGACTTCATTGTGCGCTATGGTGACTAGGTTTTTGCTAACGAGCGTGGACGTACGACCCTTTTCCTGGCACGTGTATCCTTTGAGAGCCGGCACGGTTTCGTCTCCTGCGGTGCTATTATGTCGGGAGAATTTTCTTGCGAACTTAGGAATTGTTCCAGTAGGCCTTGTTTGTTGCGGTAGCCTCTGCAGTTCCACTGCAAGATCTCTAATGTGTCGTGCCTAACCATGGTGAATTATTATTGGTTTGAGTTGTGCTTTGATTTTCGGTACCAAATCTTCTCTCTTGGTAAAGCCTGTCTCTGGCTTCGCTAGCTATTCTCTGAGTGTTTTGATTTTTTTATGTAGTTTCAGAAACGTTGGTCCCGCATCGCCATTTTCTCGTTTTGCAATGTCTTTTCCCGTTTCATTTGGTTCATCTCCTCTTGCATTTTCTGCATGAACTTTTTCATCTGATTTTCGAAGCTCATAGCTGGCTGCTGTGGCTGTTGCTCCATTACTGATGGGGACTGCGACCGCGGTGGGCTACCTGCCCTCTGCGCCTGCAGTTCCCTTATAAGATCGTCTACGCGTTTTTTGAGCTGTCTGTTTTCTTCTCGACATAGCGCTAGCTTCTAGAAAACTATCAGCCACGTCAAGCATAGTATCCCATGATTTACACCACCGTTTCCGAAGAAAAAGCACTGGACGACTATGACACTCCTTCATCAACTGCGCAGATAAGAGTCTTGCAAGAGCACGGTGGTTTTATCATAATTCAGCAAATCTACTGGGGACAATCATCCGAACACACGCAGAGCCTCACCAGTCAGGGAAACTCTGAGTGCTAGAGCAATTTCTCCTTCGGCGTACCGTGCCTTTCAGAATGCTAAATCCTCGAAGCTTTTCACATAAGAATCTAAATCATCCCACCCATTGTTGAAATGCGCGATCAACTTATGTGCACTAATCTCGGGAAAAGGAACCAGCAGGGGTTCTCTAATGGCTCTTTTAGCTTCTGCGATCTTTACTTGCAGCATCAGTCTACGCTCCTCAGCCTCTGCTAGCGTTTTAGCATGCTAGCGCTCCAACGCACATACAGCGCTCCTTGCATCTAGGCCCAGGCGGTAGACGCAGCGGTGCTCGAATGGTGTGTCGCAATAGAGTGCGCTGAGGTCGCAGGAAACCGAACATCACCTGCCACAGGAGGTCGGCGGCTGGTGATAAGGTGCTAGAACAGGAGCAGGGCGCGGCGACACTACGCAGGAGGCCTGACATTGGCGACTCAACTGAAGCCCGCGGGAGCATGGATCCGCCATCCGTCAGCTGCCGCCTCCACGCTGGAAATCCACATCTTGATGCGCTGCCTACCCAACACGTTGTATTTCCGACGTGCGAGCCTTGTGACATACCTCCTTTTCACTTTTGCGGGAAAAAGTTGCGTGTGCACCCGCGCCACGCGGCTTGGCCAGCAGGAGCGAAGCTATAATGGCATCAGACCGCAAAAAAAATTCGATTTGCCTGCGAACGTACCATCAGTGTTTTGCGATATCAGCACGCATTAAAGACCAGAGCTAGTCAAAAGTAATCAGGGGCCTCCCAGTGCGGCGTTTTTGCGTTCACTACTATTAACGCGACAGCGTTAAGGAGCTCGTGTCGCAGAAACTCCGGTGTCGTCGGCTTCGGCGTCTTTGGCTATGAGCGAAAAATGGCGCATCTCGGTGGACACCTGAACCGCGCAGTAAAGGAAGGGATTTCAAAGCGACAGCGTCAAGGATTAATTGATTGATTGATGGATTGATTGATTGATAGACTGATAGATTCATCGTTCGATCGATTGATTAATTGATTGATTGATCGACGATCGCTTTTTCCTTCCCTTACGGCGCGATCCGGGTGCCCAGCGAGAAATGTGAGTCAGGAGTCATTTCCTTTCCTTAAAAGCAATTGTTCATTTCAGTTTCCTTCCCTTACGGTCCGGTTCGGGTGTCCGCCGAGATATGTGAGACATTCGTCATTTCCTTAAATTGTTCAACGGGCAACGCGTCGCGCCGAACGGGCGATGGCGTTCAGTGTACTCCTCGGCAACGCGGCTTAAATCACTCCTAAAGACTAAGCTTAAGCGTCCTGCAATTTTTTTAATGGGATATATCTCTTTGTAATCGATGGATTCGCTCATTTTAAGAATGTGGAAATTTAAGATTTTCTTTTTAGCGACGTTGGCCAGACTGTACTTAGTAAAGTTTATTTAAGTGCGAGCGCACTTCTGGCTGCATTCCCCGGGTTTCAGTGGTGCCTGTACAAAGCCTCCTCAGTCACGCTGTAAGTATGCCATTACGTCCAACTATTAACTGAGCCACTTATACACCTTTCCTTTCCACGAAACCAGCGTAATATCAGAGGACCCCACAATCGCGCTTTGGGGTTCGTAAGGGTGGTGTCCACATGCGAAAAAACTGTGCTTAGCAATCCTAAACAAGCAACAATTTTTTTTTTCATTTTGAACCAGCGCTTCGTTTCAGTGAATCTTACAAATCTGTTGGCTAAGCGGAAATATTGTGTAGCTCATGGTAGGCACTTTCAATTGGCTTCTTAACCCTGATAGGCTATCTAAGTTGTTCATTATTGTTTCGCATTCCATTTTCGAAAGCAAGTGTAAAAACAGTCTGCGCAGTGTGCGAGGTTTCAATGTCGCGTGTATTACCCTTCGTGTTTCGTGTACATCATAGAAGACTTGACGACGCAAACGTCACTCCGGTGCACCTGTGCGTATAGCCTCAGTTATGGGATGAGTAATAAAACAGGGGCTTAGGCTGACATCGTTAAAAGCGAGTCAGTGTACCTTGCAGCTAAGCACACTGCTTGAAGCGCCTTTCTTTATTGATTTCACACTCTTAGATGCTCAAGTTTTTCAACGGCGTCTGGGCAAAAAGATGCAAGTACACAAGCTAAATGTTAAGCTTAAAGCGCGTCACAGTTGCCGCCTATGGCACACTTGCAGATAAGAAAGTTCTTGTCAGATACAAATAAAGCCTCCATACAGGACGTTCCTAGGCCGTATTGGTGCTGTGGAACCATAGTTTTTTTTCCTCTGTAAAATTACATATCTTTCCATTTCCTCACACTGTTCGAGAATGGAATGCTTTATCTTCATTTCTTGTTATTATTGATGAGTGAAGTGTTTGCATTGTCATTGTGACTGGCCTTGTAATACTTTATTTTGCTTTTTACAACCTACCCCCTACTGTAATGGCACTGTGGCGCTGTGGGTAAATAAATAAATAAACTCAGTTTTCCTAAGCATGGGCCGGTAACATAGCATCATTGGCGGCATTCTATCAATCTTTATGTTTTGTTTCCAGGCTCTGGCGCCCGCTGCACGAAGGAAGTGAATTGTGGCTAATGGATCTCATATAAACCCAGACAATAGCCGCAACAGCTATGCTCCTGAGCCGGTTAGTGAGAAAGGCCGCATATAGCTTAAGTGGAAAATCGGTAGCTGCCAATAGTGATTCTTATTGGAGGCCTGAGAGTATATCAAGAATGAGAAACTATAGAACCTGGCGGCTCGATTGTTCTACCCGTGAGCGTTACGTCTCCCCCCCCCCCCCCTTTACCGCTCTCAGCTCATGGCACCTTTTATAAACAGTACTGCAATAACTAGGATTGATACAAAAGCGAAAGCCTTGAACGGTTCCTTCTGTGCTCTGAGAAAAGTCACTTATCTCAGGGCGTATAGGATCAGACGTGCTGCAAGGGACCACCTACGCCAGGTAAGCATTTTCGTTGCTTTTACTGCAAACTGTGTAGCAATTCTTTTGTTACAGGAGCAATATATACAGCCAGATATCACTGGCCGCCCACACCAGGTGGTGGTCGCAATTTTCAGCACAAGCATTTTAGGTGAGTATCACTTTCCCTTACGTGGCAGGTGATATCAAAGTCCGTGGTTGACAGCGAACAGTGAATATGAAATGCCCGAGAGTGAAAGCCACACACATGCAAATATAGCAAGGGAAGAGGAAGTGGTTAGTAAATTAAAATGTGTACATTTTCAAGTTGCCTCTAAATTCCCTCAAACAGAAAGCAACAATGCAAAATGCTTAAAACGCGGCAAGTTAGACTGAGACCAATCTACGGCAGCATCACGTCGGCTTTTGTATAAAAGGCTTATTTAAAATAATAGAAAATAAAGTTACCCGGCATTGGCACTGTTAAATGAGGAAAGTTGCATGTTCTATAATCAAAATTCATGGGCAAAACACACACGGCACTCCTTTTTTTTTTCTCCACAACGAAAATGACCTGTTGCCATTGGCAGGCACTAAACACCGCAAAGAGTGATGTTGCCAAAATTGTAATCCGTCTCAATAAAAAACTGCTATGCCAGTCTCGGTGGATTATTTCAATACCTTAGCATCGAAACATTAGCTATATCCGAGGTGCACGCGCTACAGTTCGTTATATCTGTGCTGCAACACTCAGATCTGCAATGCCCTGTGTAAACACACGAAGACACGCAAGTACCTTATATCCGAGGTGGCAGATTTATAAAAAATGAAACTGAGAAATAAAGGTAGAGGTGCACTGAAGTGACTTTACGTGCGGAAATGCGAAATCTGAGCGCTGTGGGCCATCCGAATTTGCATCCTGGGGCATGGCTGAGTTGCCGAGCCGGCATCCGCTGCGTTACTATGCGCGCTCCATCTCTTTGGTAAGCGTCGTATGTTAGAAGAGTGTTTTCAGTGGGTTTTCATGATGGCGCTGCGAGACGGTCAACAAGAAGTAAATCTGCCGGAATGGCACTTTTGTTCTCGATTAATTGCGACATCTGTAATTTATCTGCTATTAATTGGTCACGTCCGCCTCGGTACATATATGAAAGATACGTTTCAAAGACATTTCTGCATTCACAAGACGCGCCTTTATTCAGCTGTAAACGCCCAACCATCGTGACGCAGTGGAATCGTCATCGTCTCGCACGCCGCAGGCCCGGGTTTTCTTCTATCTTTTAAGAGCGTTACTTACTCATAATCACTTACTCATCACATTTAGAGATTTCGTGGGGTCTGCTGCCACCCTGAGATTACAGCGCCATCTGTGGCAGCAACTACTCATCATGTTTCGAGATTTTCTGGAGTCTGCTACCACCCTGAGATCACAGCGCCATCTCTGGCAGCGACTAGAAAAATGCATATCTCGCATTCAGACTTATTATTATTATTATTATTCAGACTTGCAGCGCCATCTACAATAGCATTCTAGAAACGACCACCTGCCGCGTGCCAATGATGATGTCACGGTTCAATATCGTGGATGGAGGTCGAACTATGTGAGTATGATGTCAGGGGTCGAAATGGTGCGGTATTTTCGGTTTGTAGAATCCAAGATGGCGGCCAATAAAATCTGTTGTGCCATCCAATCCCTTCCCCCTTACCCTCATTATGACGTCAGGGGACGAAATAGCTACATAGTTCCGGTTTCTCGAATCCAAGAAGGCGGCCATTAAAATTTGTTGTGCCCTTCTAACTGAAACCGTACTGAAAGAGCACTCTTTCAATATACAGATAAGATGTCGCTTTCCTATTCTGCTCTCCAAAATATTTCTATACTATAGCTATCGTGAGTCTGGCGGTAAACAATGGCAACCGCCGATGGTACTTTTCCTTCTTTCAAACCGTCACGCTGCGGTCAAGGTGTCTACTCTGTGTGTGTTAGAGGAAAAACATCGACTGTGCTTCTCGACACAGGATCGCCACCTCAGGCTGGTGAGTTGTAACTGCAGCTATACATGGTTTAACACACTTTTGGGCGTAGTGCAGCACGTGTGTCGGCTCATGTCCCTCCTGAATACGGTACGGTAGAGGGTGGGATAGTAATTTCAGCTGAAAGCATTATAGTTACTTTGTGGCGCGAGTGCAAGTCGAGTATGTGTGAGTACTGTCATGTTAGTCACTGCGTTCCTTACGGGAAGAATAGACCTGCTCGTTTCAGTCTGTGGTTGCCGTATAGGTCGCATTATAGAGAATTCGCACTTTCCTAATTTAAGAGCATTTGCCTTTTCTGAGGGGAACAGAATGAAGTCGAAGGAGGCAGCAAATATACCATAGTCAGAGTCCTTTCTGTATGTCTCTTAGGTGATAGTAATGCAGAGCCCAGTCACTGTTTGTGGCTCTTATCATCGTTTCAGAGGGAACGATTTCTCGGTGACTTTTTGTGAGTAAGCTTATGTGCACAGTCACTCCCTTCTGTTCTATGGTTACCGGCTACCAATTCCAGAAGAACGTGTAAGTGTAGGTGATGGTCAAGTTAGGTGTATAGCTGGTATAGATCTGCTCTATGATCATGCTGAAGGGCAAGTCCGTACGACGCCTTGGCTACCGCGCGTGTTACGTTCGGATATTGCTTGTATTTCAGGTTAGATGTGATCAGGAGCGCCAATGTAATACCGGACCGCCTGATGGTGGGAACCTAGCGCCGCAGTCATAAGGATGAAGCAGGTGAAGGTTGAGCCGGCTGAAACCGGGCCGCGCCGTGGGGCCTTAGGGAGCCAAGCTCTAACTTCTAGGAATGTAGAATATCTTTAAATGTGCAAATTGCTGTGGTAGCTAGAATGGTGAGTCTGTGTTGATGTGCCATGGTGGCTGATGATCAGGATTTGGTAGGAAGTGTGACGTACTCGTTCGAAGAGCTTGCAGTATGAAGCGGCCTTGTAGGGAGAGGGTCAGTTGTTAGGCTCTTCGTTTAAGCACCGCCAATTTCTCGGGGGTTAGAAAAAAAAACTTATCGCTCCTATGAAGGAAGAAGGAACTCCGGTCAGAGGGAATGTTTGCGGCAGATTGTGAATCTACCGTCGTCACTACGACACTTTACACTCAAATTCACGACCTTTCCCATATTTTTTTTTTTCGCCGCTTGTGTGGGAAAAGCAATAGTGCGGATGATCTGACATCTTGTACAGTGAACTAGCACAGTGACTGAGTGGGTATGTTGCTCTGCTGCTGGCCCTAAATACGCGAGTTCAATCCCGGCCACGGCTTTTACATTTCGATCGAGGCGAAACGATAGATGCCCGCGCACTGTGCGATGCATTGCACGTTAAAGAACCCAAGGTGATTGAAATTACCGCACACTCCGCTATGGTGTCCCTCATTGCCTGAGTTTCTTTGGGACGTTAACCACCATAAACTGACAAAACATTTCGAAGCCACCTGGATAACGCCTCCTTCGATCCACCCACATTTAATGGGTCCACCCACTGTATGCTTCAAATACCATTTTTCTCCTCCCAGAGCATATGATTTTAGAGCGTGAGCTACACTGGCCGAGGTTGAGCAGTTTCGCGTGGCTCCTGGAGAGCCGTGCTGCGCATGCGCGAGGAGCAGTGACGTCACACGGCGCACAACTGGAGCGCCGCTGCCGCCAATGCCTCGCGCGCCTCGCAGGTCACAGCCGCGTCTTAGCCGCGGCAGACGCATAGGCGCCGCTGCGTGCCGAGCTGTGCGCCTCCGTTGCACAGTAGCCAAGTCTTACGCTTCGCCGGAGCCGCTTGATGGCGCCTTTCATTTTGTGCCCATGCGCAAAGGTATCAGTAGGGGCATACATATAGCAGGGCGTTTTCCAGTGTGCTATAGCCGTGGAGAAGGGGAGCGAAAATGCTGCTCAGCGGCAATTCATGCTCAGCGGTTCAGCGCAGCTCACGCTACGTATATCCCGGCATAGCCGAGCTAAGCCGCTGCTAAATTTTATCGACGTTGTTAGTATAAAGCCTCTATCTAGCCGTTGCCAATTTCCGTAAACGATTTCGATGCATTGGGCTCTGGCGACACACTCTGCGCATATTTCCGCGAAGCATTTACATTTTTATCATCCGGCCCAGCGTAACACGGCCACGCGCTGGACTGCGTTACCGATAAGCACAGCGCCATCTCTGCGTCACCCGAGGTACGCGTCACAAACGGCGGCTAGAAAAACAGACTGCCATGCTGGGAAGAGCGGCTCTTTTCGTTCCGCTACCCGGACGGGTGTAGCGTGAGCATGCTGTTCCGCTGCCGTCGCTAATGAACAGTTGTTACGTTTTATGTTGGGATTCATCCTTCTACCGAATGCCATCCCGCATCTGGTGACCCGGACGCCGGCATCCTCCCACATCTGGTGACCCGGACGTGATGGGATGATGCCGGCGTAGCGTAGGTATGCTCGTCCGTTGCCGCCACTAATGAACAGTTGTTACGTTTTATGTTGTGATTCGTCCTTCTACCGAATGGCATCCCACATCTGGTGACCCGGATACCAGCATCCTCCCACAGACACTCTCTTATATCCCCCGTTTAGTCCTAGGGAGTGAGAGTTGGCAGTATTGGGTTAGTTGTCGACAACAAGCCCATATTTTGGGAACTTCGCCTAATGGAACAGGCAGTATTTTTTTCCGCAAAACAGCGATTCATTTCTACATCATCATCATTAGGCTCACTATAACCCCTGAAGGACAAAGGCCTCTTCCATCTCTTTGTAATATACCCTAAGCTTTGCGAGATGTGGACACCTTACGCCCGCAAACTTCTTAATCTTACCCACTCACGTTACTTTCTGCTGCCTCCTTCAAAGTTTGCCTTCTCTTGGAATCCTTCTGTTACTCTTAACGACCACCGGATACCTTGCCTTGGCATTGCATTACCTGCCCAAGGCTAATTCTTCCTCTTGATTTCGACTAGGGTGTCATTAATCCACGTTTGTTCTCTACCCCTCTGCCCACTTCCAGTCTCTTAACGTTATAGCTATGATTTTTCCATAGCTGGCTGCGCTGTCCTCAACTTAAGCCTAACCATGTTTGCGTTAGCCTCCACATTTCTGTCCCACAGTCAAGTACCGGTAAGATACAGTTGTCGCAAGGGTTAGCTTATCACCCCTAACTTCAAATATAATCTTCGCCCCTGTGCCTCAGCTGTTTTGGCTAGGCATCAAGGTCCGAAAAGGAGTAAAAATGCCTCTTCTGGTGTTGCGTAACGGTTTTTAATAATAAGCTGGTTCATAGACTAGCACACGTGTGTGAAATCAGGAAACGCGTGAAATTTTGGCCAGCATCCCCTACAAATGACCATGTAATAATCTGCAAACGTTCAACGATGACTGCAAGAAACTTCGTAACTCACAGCAGGGTCTTATCGACCGCACCCGAAGCTTAATTCAATGTAAGGTTACATCGCTAAAAATGTTTGGCTCGAAGGATTAGAACAATGTCACTGAAGGTACATTTCGCTAAGTGTGTTTTGGCTATACAGCGGTTGGTTATATTCTGCACATTTCTCTATCACCTGATTGGTAGTGTGAGTATGATCTATTCTTGAATATCCTTTACGAAATCATCCCAGATAATTTTGCCGATTAAAGCCCTGACTATTTTGGCGATTACCTTAGTAAATACCTTTAGGCAACGGACAATAATTCGGTCTGTAATTATTCATGTCCTTGGCGTCTCCTTTCTTATGAATTAAGGTAATGTTTGCGTTCATCCAAGCTTCTGATACGGCCGAGACAATAAGACTTTGCGTATAGAGAGTGGCTAGTTTTTCTACCACAATTCCCCCTCCGTCTTCAACACATCTGCTGTCACCTGATCTTCACCAGCAGCCTTTTCTCTTTTCATTGCTCCTAAGACATTCTTTACATCCTCTTTCGTTACTGGCAGAATGACGCACTACTGTGCGCAACTGTCTCTCTCATTAACGCTCAGATTACGTTCACTACTGTATAGATTTGTCTAGAACTCTTCAGCTATACGAATCTATACAGTAGTGAATGTAATCAGAGTAATGTTCAACAGCCTAAACGTAACATGCTCAATGTAAGTAATGTCTAACAGCCTAGCAAAGGAACAGCAGTTCACAATTGGAAGCGAGCTGCTGGAAGTTGTAAAGGTCTACTTAGGGCACGTAGTGACCGCTGGTCAGGATCATGAGAGGGAAATAGCAAGAGGGATAGGAATGCGGTGGAGCGCATATGGCAGTTTCTCTCAGATCATGAATTGCTGGTTATCCCTCAAGGGAAAAGTGTACAACAGCTGTATCACACCGGTACTCACCTACGGGGCAGAAACGTGGAGGCTAACGAAAAGGGTTCATCTTAAGTTAAGAACAGAACAGGGAGCCATGGAAAGGAAAATGACTGGTGTAACGTTAAGAGACCAGAAGCGGGCACAATGGGTGAGGTAACAAACGCATGTTAATGACATCCTTGTCGAAATCAAGAGAAGGAAATGGGCTTGGGCAGGGCATGTGATGCGAAGGCCAGACAAATGCAGGTCCTTAAAGGTCACGGAGTGGATTACAAGAGAAGGCAGTAAGCGCAGCAGGAGACGGCAGAAGGTTAGGCGAGCGGATGAGATTAAGGAGTTCGCAGGCATAGGGTGGGCGCATCTGGCAAAGGACCGCGTTAATTGGAGAGATATGGAAGAGGCCTTTGCCCTGAAATGGGTGTAGTCGGGCTGATGATGATGATGATGGTGATAATTTTTGGCTATATCGCACTACGCACAGCACAGGATCAATGAAGGCAGCCTTGTATTCTTTAGATAGAATTGCATTGGCAAGAATTCAGGGACCAAACAACGTCGTGATTCACATTTTCGCTCTCCTCTGGATCTATAGTAATTTTATGCTAAGCCTTAAGAAATCAGCAGTAGCCTAGCTCAGCTAGGTCAGCACAGCTGTAACGCGTGGCGAGGAGGCTGATGCCCTCACGAGCCAGCGCACGTGGCGCAGGATGGTGGCAGCAACGCGGCGGCGACTGCACGCGGCAGAGTGGCAGAAATGTGGCACCTCTGGATCGGTGCAACTAGTTGCCATGGTCACGGTGTATGAGCAGTAGTGGCTAGCGACTCCTACCCGAAAGGTGCCCCTGACTAGCCTAATGTAGCTTTGGCTACTAAATCTTCATGTCATTGAGACCAAGAGTGAAGTCGTGGAGGCCAGTGAAATGATATTGGTCTGGAATTGCAGCAGCGTTCAGCTGGAAGTAATTTCTGCCGGGATTCCAGTTTCTGGCCTTTTCGCACGCAGTGAGAAGTAGCGATAAGCAGAAAAATCTGGTTCGACTGGCAACGCCGATTTACAGCACGTTGACGAATCCGTGTTTCACGAATGTTCACGAATTCAATGACGCATACCACAAAGCCAAGTGTGTCCAAACACATGGGGTTCGATTGCATGCTCAGTTTTTTGTCATTCATAAATCCCGCCCCTGAAAGAGAGAGATGGAGAGAACAAACATTCATTTGCAAAAAGGAGACCGGAGCGGATTGTGGGTGGGCTTCTCAGTCCAAGACTCCAGTGGCTTCCTTCGATGCTTTGGCGATGGCGACTAGCGCCTCCTGGTCTTCTAAGGTGCCTCTGGGCAGCGCCGCCTTCCACTGCTCGAGCGCCGCGTTGTGCGCCTTTAAATGGTCCGGTTTAGCTAAACATGTTCATTTAGTTTGTGTGAATTTGAGAAGTTTGCCACACCAAGATGTATCTGCCTATAATGTTGGGTGAATGCGGTGTAGATGGTGGAGATTAGAGACAGTTTGTGTTTGGATGCGTCTTAGGAGGTAGGAGTCCTCCGGGGAAAGTTTCTCATGTGGCGGTATGTTGAGACGCCTCTTTAGGTTGAGGGTCTCTAGGCGAGTGTAAAGATGGTTTGAGAGGAGGTAGAGAGTAGAGTCAGTGTGCCCATCGCCTCCTTTGGAAAGATGCCTGTTGTTGCGCCAAAAACCTGCTGGCCTTACCTTTCCCTTTTTCCTCCTTTTCATTTGAGGTCGTCGTTAGCGATCCTTGTGGCGGCCGCTTGCTACACATGCGCGCATGCACACATTTTGGCGCGGTCGTGGCGCGCAGTAGCCGTAGCTGACGTCTCGGCGGCAAACGGGGCCTTCCGCGCGTTTTCGACTGTTTAATAAGCAAACGGAAAGGTAAGCGTGCAGAAATGAAAGTAAAAAGTCGCAAATATATGCAAGTGGCCAGAACACAATGACTTCGCTCAAATACAATAAACAGACGGGCCGCCGCACTCGTCGGCCAGCGCCACCGATGCCGCCACCGGCTGCTACCGCTGTGACACCCCACCACCCTGACTGGCGGAGATAGGGAAGTAGCTAGCGTCATCTCTTAACAACCGTCCGCAAATTAGGGCACGGCGACTACAATGGGTGAGCGAGCGACGCCGCAGGCATCTTTCTAGAGGAGGCAATGGTGTGCTCCACTCGGTTGTTATTATCTCGAGCTAGGGCATCTATCCTAATATTGCCATTGAGACCTGCATATCCTGGGACCCAGGTGATGGCATGATACTGGAGATGGCCGCCCAGCACGCGGAGAGGCGTGCGCAGGACACGTCCGATCGCATAGACTTTACAGGCGCTTGGGTGAGTAAAAATGTGAGTGCCATGATTTTTGGTCTCTCTCATTATTATGGTGATGGCTATTGCAATGACTTCTGCGGCGGCCGGATCTGGTGCCGTGAAGGACGCTCCAAGATAAGGGGTGTTGGCGTGGTTGACAGCAGCGCAAGCATATCTGTGGGGCTGTGCATTGGAAGCCGCATCACATACATAGCCAAGGTGTCTTGGCCGTATTTCCTACGGAGTCTGCTAAGACCGGCCTGGCTGCGCGGGGCCTGTGACTCGTGGTCCATGTGGTGAGGGATAGGGTCCATGTGCAGGCGTGAGTTGACAGCATTGGGAAGAACTGCAGTCAGGACCATGGTCCTGCTGGTTTGCAGGTCGCCTATTTTTTAAAAGACGGCCCTACTCGCCGAGGTGGTGAGGGGACGGGTCTTTTGGGAGTTTAGAACAGCCTCCTGGACTTCCGCAAACGTGTTGTGAACCCCGAGTGCAAGCAGTCTAGTAGTAGATGTACACATGGGAAGGCTCAGAGCTGTTTCAAAAGAGGGTACGGATAAGGATATCGACCCTACTCTTGGTGGTGCTACCAACATTGTGGTAAGGGAGACCAAACTGGATTCGACTCGATGGCCAGGGCCGTGACGACGCGGGTGGTGTCGTTCTCGCGCATACCCTTGCGATGTCCAGCGATACGTCAAACCTTACGTGCGTAGAGTGTCAATGGTGTGGGTTTGGCTTGCCGTCATGCTGCACCCTGAGGCCAAGCATTCAGATGAGTGATTTTTTCTATAGGGTGGTTGTGAATTTCGAGCATGATTGCTCCGGTGCACATTGCATACCGCTGGTCTGAAAAAAATGCTCGATCCCAGTGATGCCTGCTTGAAGGCTTGCTTTTTGGCGTCAAGGGATCTCGGGTTGACCAGATCGCGATGTCATCCGCACAGATGGTATATCCGATGTCGGAGAGTGTAGATAGCTTTCGGGCGAAAGGGGCCATGGCTATATTGAGTAGCAGTGGTGATAACACAGCACCTTGTGAAGTGCCGTCGTCAGGTGTTTGGCAGGGAGACGATGTAGTAGATCCGATACGTATCGTGGCTGTGCGGGCAGTGAGGAAAGTGGAGGTATACTGGAACATGCGAGAGCGAGACCCACAGTGTGTCTGATATAGTCCTTCTAGGATTGCAGACTGGGAATTGTTGTCAAAGACACCATTAGTAATAAGTGTTAGAAGGTGCTCTCCGGCGGGAGATACCCGCGTGAGGACTCAGTGTTTGAGAAGAAGGCATCTTGCGTATATAGACGTGGTCGAAAGCCGAGCATAAAAGGGGGTATGAGAATATGACCTTCAATATAGTTTTGCGCGCGTTTTTGGATGATTCGCTCGTATAGCTTGCCCAAGCAGGAGGTGAGCGATATGGACCTGAGAGCAGTGAGGTAGGGCGGCATGTTGGGTTTAGACATTAGCATCACTTCTGCCTATTTCAATTAAGGGGGTATTTTGCCTTGGGTCCACAGTTCATTTTTGATGTATTGGGTAAGTGCTTGGAGGCTTGTCGAGCGCCAAAATATTTGGAGCGGAGGGTGTCCAGAAGCTTTTGGTGAGTGCCGGTGAATTGATGGGTTACTGCTAGCAAAGCTCTACTGGTAGCCGCCTTGGTTGTGTCAGGATGTCGGAGGTTGTGCAGTATGGCCCATGTTTTGAAAATACTCAGGGTGCCATGAAGGGAGTCGCAAAAGGGATGCTAGTTTTGGGTAGATAGTTGCCTCCACAAGAAAACAAGTAGCGATATGCTCAAGAGGCAGTTTTGTCCAAGCGGAGCTCTTAATTTGCACTGTGTCGGACAATTAGGTCATATGACTGTGAAGAGAAGCTGATAGGAGACCGCGAAACGAAATGACTTCAAAGCTTTGGCAACCTGTCTTTTTGCTATGAACGTCACGTATTTGATTCGGCAGGGAGGAATACAGTCAAATTCAAAAGTAAACTTATTCAAGAAGGTCGAGGTATTCAACATATACTGAGAATTTAAATAACACGGAATGTTGCATTAATATTCACGGATAACGATTAGGTGTATCCGATTAGTACTTCAGCAACAGACCGCAACACGAAGTCACTATATTAACTCTAAGACCGTCAAGTGATAGCCTTGGGAATATTACCATTTTATTCGTTCGGTCAAAGACCCTTCTCCCATGCATTTCACCTCACAAAAGGCGAGCACGGGTCAGAGGAAGCTTTGCATCCATTTTTGAAGCGGCAACTACCATGCGGCACTGGAACCACATCGCAGGACATGAGACTGGAGGCCGAACGAGTGAGCCATGGCCACCAGTGTCGAGCATCAAGGCATGGTTTTCCTAAATAAGCCTTAGTCCTGCTGCGTCGACCAATCTGGGAGTCCTTGTACATGCATTATTAACGCCAAAACACAAATGGACCTCGCTGTGGCGCTGAGCACTTCGTCGCGTTCATATTTTTCGCGGAAGGATGGTGCGTGGCGTCGGTGTGCGCCGTTGTTGGAGCAATTGTTGAAGAAAATTCGGTGGGCCTTATCCGAACCTTCTTGCATTATTCCGAATCCATTCTAAAACTTTAGAACATATTCAATTTGTTTCGATTAATTTTGAAAATGGGATATTTGATTCGTTCGAATAACTATATAGAAGCATAATTTTATTTATTTACTTATTTTTATTTATTTATTCATACTGTCAGCTGCTACCAAAACAGGAGTTGCGATTGTTGAACAATATTAAACGCAATACAAAGCTGCATTCTAGAGTCAGACATGCGAGAATTGAGTACATAACATTTATGGTAAAAAAGCACAACATAGCATCAACTGTTCAAAATTGGTTTCGTTCAAACCATTTACAAACGAAAAGCTACAAATGTAGCGGAAATAAATAATCAAAACCAATATGCAACACATCACCAGATCAATGAATCAGGAGGAGTACGAATACTTCAAGCAATTTGAAACAGTACAGTGTCCGAAGCAGGTTCAAACAGCGGAAAGTAAATTATAGGAAGGACTAAGACAAAATGACATGTGATATGGGCCACAAACATACCATTCAAACCAGTCAGAGATATTTCGAGAGGGCGTTTTCAAAAGCCTTTAAATCCGAACATTGATCAACCTCCTTCGGTAAATTGTTTCATTCGTCAATATATAGTGCGAACAAGAAAAGAGTATTTGAAATAATCTGTTATAAAATCACGGGGTGTGATAAGTTTGGAATGTTTTGTTCTGCTGTCAGAAGTATTCAGTGGTCTGATGTATCGGCTCTGATGGACCTTATAGTTTCCTGTCCGCACATTAAAAAAGAATACCAGCCTGTTAAACTGCATTTTTGCTTCACAGTTGTCAGCCCTGCCCTGTTTCTAAGTTCAGACACTGATCGGGTTCTAGAGTACGGACTGAAGCTAAATCTTAGAGCTTTGCTTTGTACCCGTTCACATTTCAAAATGTTTTGTTGAGTATACGGTTCCCAAACATGACTAGCGTAAGTCAGCACCGGAAGCACAGCCATCTTGTAAGCTTGTAGTTTTACCTCGACAGTGGCATCATGAAATTTTCTTTGCAATAACCACAGTTTCCGCATGACCTTTTTGCAAACATTGTCAATGTGCATTGTCCAGTTTAGGTTTTGTTTAAGATGAATTCCGAAGTATTTGACAACGGTTACTTGAGTTAATGCAGCACCATTGATACTGTAAGGGAAGATTAAGGGGTCTTTTCTGCGTGTCATGCGGATAAAAAAATTTTTTCAATGCATTTAGTTCCATTTGCCACTCGTCACACCAGAAACCAATTTTCTCCAAATGGTTGCTAAGTTCTTGCTGGTTAGAAGAGGAACATAATTTGGAATACACAATGGTATCATCTGCTTAATATTTCATCGCAGCTTGTGGGGAAAAACCTGTGCTAGTATCACCGATATATATTGAAAACAGCAAAGGCCAACCTATCCTTGCGGCAAACCTGATCGAGCTGATTTTTTTAGAACTACGAGTAGAGTTTATTTAGAAAAATTGCTCCCTTTGTGATAGAGGCGCCTCTATCCAGTTCACTAGCTGATTGTTTCCGAGGGTACAGGACAGTTTTATACGAAGCTTTTTATGCGACGTTCTATTAAAAGCTTTCCGCAAATCGATAAAAATTATATCTGTTTGTTTCCTTCCATCAATACATTTACACATCTTATGTATAAGCTCAGTCAGAACTGTGGATGTTTAGTACCTTCGTCGAAAACCGTGCTGATTGGTCGCCACAATGCCGTTTTCGTCCACAAATTTCATCAAGTGGTTGGTCAAAATATCCTCCAGCGTTTTGCAACGTGTACTGGTCAGGAAACTTGGTCGGTAATTCGTGACATCATCTTTTCGGCCTTGTTTACGAATTGGTATAACCTTAGCCCGTTTTCAGACATTAGGTACTTGACCAGATTCACAAGATTTCGTGAAAACATAAACCAGGAAAAAGGAACACCACTCTGCATATCGCTTTAAAAAGGCATTAGGAATTTCATCAGGACCCGGGGATTTTTTTTCGTCCAGTTTTAGAAGTACATTGAGAATGCCGGTTTGACTTACTTTAAGCTCAGGTAAAGGATGTATACCTAGATTTTTCGTTTGGGGCGTAGTACCGTCATCCAAAGTAAAAACTGATTCAAAGTATTCATTTAAGAGGCATGCCATTTCAGTCCTATCAGTGATAGTTCTCGCTTTGCTTGTCAAAACTTCAATGCCAGATTTTGGCTTTGAAACAAATCTCCAAAATTTTCCAGGAGCCATATTGATGAAACTAGTTACTGTTTGAGTCATATAAAGGTGCTTTGCTTGGATAATTTTCATTTTGAACTCCTGAGAGAGTACTTTAATGCACTCGCGCGCTGTTTTATAGGTGGATTTTTTAGCCCTGAGATGTTTAAAACGGAGCTTTTTATGAATAATCGTTCGTGTAATCCATGGGTTTCTTTTGTTGACTTTTTTAGTGCGCATGGAAACAAATCGATTTATCCAGTCAAACACTACTGATTTAAACCTCCCCCACGCATCGCTTACAGACGTAAATTCTAGAGAGATATAACGAGTGAACTCATCATACCCTAGTTCTAAGTTTTCTAATATTGCGACATCATCAGCTTTAGAAAAGTCCGGGACGGTAAAGTTTTTTTTTTGTTTTCAACAGTGTGGTGTTAAGTGGATATGTGCATAATCACCATCTTGTGATCAGAGGTTAAGTAGCGACTCTCCCGATTCATGGGTTCGCGTGGGTGTGCTCAAAAGTTGCATTAAATAAAGGAAGAAAGCAATATCTAGAAGAGCGCGAGAAGTTGCCTTTTCATTCTGATCTTCTTTAAAGTTTGTCCAGTCAATATGTGGTAGATTTAAATCCCCAGCCATTCTCATCTTACATGTACTGAGACCACACCTGTCAGTTAATAAATCATCAGGTAAAATCACGTATTCCTCGGTGGTTCCTGCAGGACGATATATTGCGACAACTACAATTAACAAGCCACCAGTTTTCATGGAACACACGTCACAATCCAAATCAGATGGGGAAGCAATTTCTGTACAAACAATTGAAGTTTTTTTCAATAATGGCGACTCCTCCTCCTCGAGATCCACGGTCTCGGCGGTATGCTGCTCAATTCGGAGCAAAACATTCAGCGCTCTCAAAGGAATCGCTTAACCAAGTTTCAGTGACAATCACGATATCCGGTTCGTGTCCTAAGAGGACTGCTTCGAAATGTGACGTCTTCTGAAAATACTCCTTGCATTAAGGTTCAAAATTATGAGCCCATCAGGAAGAGTTCTCGTTGCCCTGTGAGCTGCTTTCACTCCCGCGGTTACGAGCATCTCTGTAAGGCTTTCGCGTTTTAGCGTCGCCATCCCAGTAATAAGCCTTGCCATCCATACAGAGCTTGTCGTAAGCAAGCCGTACTTTCATTCCACATAACTTATCACTTTTCGCGCTTTCTCAAAGACACTTTCTCTGACGCGAAACTTGCTTTGAAAAATCCTTGCTGATCGAAACCTCAGTGTCCTTCCGCTTGGAACAGTGGCGCATAATTCTCTGTTTTTCGTTGAAATCAAAAAGGGGGATTATAACTGTTCGCGAATTACCCTGCTTTCCTCTGAGTGGGTGCATTCGCTCTAAACTTTTTGGAGCAACCGCAATCACATAAAACACTTTTCTATTCACTGCTTTCACCAGACCTTCCCCGGTTTTGTTGTCTTTTTTTGGTAGACCATAAACGATAAGGTTATTGCAGCGTTAGCGGATTTCCATGTCATCAATTTTCCTATATAAGTGAGCTACTGCTTCCTTTAGGCTAGTCACCGTCTCATGTGTGTCATTGATCTTAGAAAAGGAAGATTCAAGTTTAGCTAAGCGGTCCTCATTTTTTATGGCTATACTGTTTTGTTTTACTTCTTTTTGAACTGCCCTTTGGTCACGTTCAATGTCACCTAGCGTCGTTGTGTGTTCCTTCAGCGTTTGCAAAATTTGTTCGAGTTTTTCATCTCTGGTCGAGCCGGCTCCCGGATTCACTTCAACATCACCACTTGTGATAAGTTTAAGACATGCAGACCAACAATCACACACAAGCGACGCTAGAGTGCGGGGGCACGGCACGACAACTAGAGACAATTACTTCTAATTGACGAAGTGCCCCATCTTACCTGCCGACAGGCAAATACGAGCACGTTGGACACCATGCTTGTGTACATGCCGGGCCCGCAACTGAAACTATGAGGGTCCGAGAGTCCGCTTATGTAGGGAGCAGTCTCTTCCGTGGTCGACAGTGATGGGTGGCAGTCGGCGAAGAAGGGTCCTGGATGAGCGTGTCGATCAGCTGCATCGGCGACTGTTGTAGATAAGTAGGGAGCAGCGGTGAGCGCTCTGGCGTGTCAAACTTCGTGATAGCACTCAAATTCCCAGCTGTGGCGAGAAACGGGACCTTACTCACCAAGATCTCCGTACTCAGGAGGCTGCCCTTCAATCTGCCTTGGATGTTACCTGTAATTACGCATCATCCATCGGACTTCAGCTATCCGTGCATAAAACAACATACACGTCAGTTGGCAACCGCTGGTGACGCTGTAAACTTGCTGCAAGCCCAATCTGTCTTTGTCTATGAGGCACCCCACTAGAGGAAAGTCCGAGTGTAAAAATCCTTGGCTTAATGATTCACCAATTAGGATCAGCAACTACATGGCTTTCTCAGGCAAAAAGGCAAGCTAATAAGACTTTGGGTTTGATTAGAAGAATTGCCCCTAAAACTGATGGCGCAGGCTCGTTCGTTGCACGGCAATTGGTGAGGGCAGTTCTGCAGCCACGTATTGTTTATCAAGCCCAGTTTCAACATCTTAAAAGAACCCAATAGGATCGCCTTGAAGCCGTGAACCAAGAGGCTATGAGGACCATTACGTGTTTTCCACGCATCACACCGCTTATAGCTTTACAAGAGAATGCTCAGCTCAATACCATTGATGAGGTGATGCAGCAGCGCCGGGAAGCGCGCAGTCTTAAAGCCAGTCTATCACACTCCACGCATGCACTGAGGACTTATGCAACGTCGCACTCTTATTCTACAGCCGCCAACGCCAGTTCTTCCCCCATGGAAGTTTGTACAGCTCAGCGACAACAAGCCAACAGATAATCACCGGCCAACATCGGCTCATTCGGCATCGTTGCTTCGCCAGAAATTTGAGGAACAAGATTCTTGCCTGCCTGAAGGATCCATTGATGTCTACGTAGACGCAAGCATACAAGGTTGCAAAGCAAAAACAGCTATCGACTGCCCGTGCAGACCTGCCCTGAATCAAACCTCTTGGTTTCAGCTTACGGGATCCTCTTCTTCTTTTTGTGCTGAGCTCGTTGCAGTTCAAGAAACACTCTGCTCCGTGGCCGACATAACTATGCTCCCTGCAGCCCGTGTTGTCATCCGCAATGACGCCATTCAAGTTTTCCAGTTGCTACGACGTGTTAGCCGCTGTCAAACGATATGTCAGGGCATCCAGTGGCTCGCGGAACGCATCCCGCAGCCAGTACGTATTGAGTGGGTCCCACGGGATCTGCTGACCTATCAAAGCCAGGCAGATTTAGCGAACCGCCTTGCGAATACAAACTCATCACCGCCTCGACTCCTTCATTTGAACAATTTTACCCTCCTTTCATCTAGAAAGAAAATCCTCCGGCGCCGCACACGTGCTCTCATCCCACCGTGTGCGGTAACTCTCCCCCGCGGTCTTACTCGTGCAGAGGAGGTTGCGCTTAGGAGGATCCGGGTCGAGGTTGCCCTCACACCAGCCATCACTCGGAAGTGGCCTCAGTACCGAGAATTGTTTCCTAGGCAAGGGTGTCCGATATGTAAACACGAGGACATTGAGGCCGACATTCATCACTTTCTGTGGGACTGCCCAACTCTCAAGCCTACAAGGATCCGGCAGCTGATGGCAGCAGGTCTTTCACCAAGCAACCCTGCTTCATACATTGCCTGGACGGAGGGACCGTGCCATCGTTCTCTACTGGACTTCATCAAATCAGCTAACCTTTTTCCATTCATTTAATCTCTACTACATCATTCATTACACGTTCGCCTATCATTGATGCCCTGGGGCAACAAATTTCGCTTAAAAAAAAACGTGACCTGCAGACAGGCAAATACGAGCACGTTAGACACCGTGCTTGTTATGCGTACCGTGCCCCAAATTAGATTCGCTATTCGGAACTTTCAAATATTCGCCCACCACTAATAATGATACACTGCTCCTAGTCTAGACGGAAATCTAGATTGAAATACGCCACACCATCTAAGAGCCCCCTTGCTTTTTACGATGCACGGTGTGTGGTTGAATCCCTCAGTGTCCTCCGAAAATTTTTCCTGTCATCAGGGAATAAAAAAGAAATCCCCCGAGCAGCACGCCAATATAGGCCCACCGATGGCATATAATTGGTGAAATATGGCGCGAATGTGGGTTCTTAATTGGCGTTTAGGCAAATCGCAACCATTTCTAAGAATGGCCCATCATTCCCGCCAAGAGTGGGATTATGTTTAGCCACTCTGACTGCAAAAAATGGCCCTAAGAACACTGCCAGTGCATGGCCCAGTATGCACAAATAGTAGCCTTTCAGTTATTGGCACAGCGTGGCTGCCTGCAGAAATTTCCAACATGGCAAACCACTGGCATTTCCAACAACCCTAGAGGGGAATTATCGCATGCAATTAGACGCCCCGTTTGTGTTTTTAATACCGTGGGACTTCTGGCATTGTAACGTGTGATTTGTTGTGGACAACAAATTTGGTTGTTTTCATTAATTCAAGTAATTTTCGAACGCAGTTTAGCTAATGCGATCTAAAATCAAATATTGTTGACATAAGAAGAAGCAGGTAGAATTGAGCTGGAAGCGCCGGTCCTACTTACGCGAAGCGTTTCCAAAGCCGGCGATATAGCATCAGCGGCGCTTGTTGCACTGTTATGATAATGTGTAAATCAGTAAAACTACAATTTGTGAGAAATAGTAGGTAATATTTAAGATAAGGAGAGAACACCTTGCGCTTTATGCCACGCAAACGAGTAGTACTGTTTGCGCACAGCTATGTAAACAACCCATGCGCGGGGCTCCAGGTGTCGTAATCGTCGCATTCCTTGGTCACAATGCGCACGAACAAAAAAACGCTAAATTATGTACTATTATTTTGAAGCACTCATTTAGACGACGGCGTCTATTCATCGGTGCGGACAGTGAAAGCATTCGAGTCGCGTAGGGTTTTGCCAGCCGCTTGGTTCCGGCAAAAGCGTTCTACGAGTCGAAGTAAAACACGTTGCGGGGCTAGTTGGTTATGCATATTCTTTTGTTAAAATTTAAGCAGCGCTAACTTTTAGGACGAATACACAGAAGACATGACAGGACGGGCGCTGACTCGAACTATGTTTATTGAACACGTTTTTTCGTAGAACATATAAGACAAAACGAACCGTGAGCGCATGCGCATCTGCGACAGACCACAAAAAGAAAAGGCCAAGATGACAACGATGACAGCTAAGGTAGATTAATGAGGGCGGCACGCATTTAACGAAAGAATACGAGTCGAAGAGATTGTATGTTCCACTTGCAAATGCACATATGTAGCGGGGAAGTCGTCTCATTCGGAAATTTTCCCTCCTTCCTTCGTGCTTCAAGGTTACTCTAGTACCATCTTGCGGTAATTTGAGTTTAAATATCGAGGCGATGAATAGCGGAACCGAAATTTGTAGCCAGCTACAAAACGCCGCGGCTTTCACGGCGCACATCAGCGAAGGCATGCACGGCACGTGCCGCTTTTCACATACGGGTGCACATGACTGCTCAAAAGAGACCACGCTCATACATAAAATTAACATGTTTCTGAGCGTAAACAATAAAGCATGGGTCCATCGATTTCTGTTTCCTCGACAATCACAAAACTGGCGCCACGAGCAAGTCTTTTTTCCCAAGGATCACTCAGCTCGCGTACTAAGCTGCAGGCTTCCGAAAAGAAAACAAGAAAAATGCATTTTTTATCGATAAGCTAAAAATAAGGAAACTTTTCGAGCGACCTCCGTCTACGGTGTACATGCAAGCACCTCAAAAGCGCGCAGCAGACGACGCGGGGCGGGCATGCCCCTGTGACGTCAGCGATTAGACGTTGCCAGACCAGCCAGCAGTTCGTAGAAGAAACGAAAAAAACTCGTTTTAAAAATATTTACCGCACAGAATCAACTGAAACTTAGGGGAATTTTAATTTAACGTGTTGAGATTTAAATGCGATAAGCAGGGTGTGCATGACGATTAGCCATCATGGCCTCTTTAAACCATAACCAAAAGAGCATGAGAGAAGAAATTCAATTATAAATTTTTTAGCGGTTGTAGGCAAATACCACCCAGTATTTGATTTATTTACTTGTCTAACGCATCTTCTAACAGAATAAAACAACGACTTAAATATGGTGTCTACAGTTCTTTAATGCGCCATTTCAGACCACGAAATACACAATCAAATTCACAAACAAGCTAAATATATTACTGAATACAAATGAGCGTGTATATAGCTGTATTATCGTATTTACATACCTATAAATAACAAGCTTTTTATCATTTTATTCCAGTAATGTTACGCCACCGGTGGTAGCATCTGCCCTTAAAACAACTTTAAACGAAGCTTTTTTTTTTGTACGGAATTCATTATTTCATGCGCAGATAATTTGAGCAGTTTAGCGAAATACGCTCAATGCCGGAGACTGAGGGCACCCTTGTTTCCAAAAAGAAAAAAACAAAGTAAGCAGTTCACATCACTTTGTGTGAATGGTACTTGGGAAATGGCACTCTTACTTGAAAACCACACAACACTCCACTAAGAGTCCATGGCTCTTTAACTCAGAGGTAACTTGGGCAGAATCAGCAGGAACCAGAAATCTCGCATTTTCTGGAACACTTGAAACTGGGCAAGCGAAAGACAAACGATATGGAACAGTTACACATATTCTGACTCGCCTGCTGCAATGAAAGAAGAAGCATGTCTGATTCTCAAGTTCTACAAACGATAGACCACCAACGTCCTCATGAACACAGCATGTGTCGGGCCACATATGGCACCTCGCCCGACTGATTTGAAAGGTGGTCAACGTTCGGTGAATTCATTCCCCAAAAGATTTAAAATTGTTCTCACCATTGCGGTTGCATTCCTTTGCGCAAGCCGTCAAGCTAGACATTTCGTACAGTCGGCACACACCTAGAAGTCGTCCTCGCGCTTAGTCGCATTTTCTTTTCCTGCCGGAAAAAAAAATACCTGGAGCACACTCAAAGCGGAAATTACACCCAGAAAAATCCATTTTGAAACGCACTTAAATATGAAAGGATATTGATGCTCACAACTATGATCTTGCTGGCCATGCTACTAAATTACCTCAGAGCTCTCACAACCTGTCAGGTGTGGATTTTCGCTTGCGCAGAGTACGAATGGCATCACCTCGAGCGCAGTGTACATCCCTTCTCGGCGCACTGATTGTGTGGTTATTCGCCGCCATGCCAGCCACAGGCCAAGCACGTGTCGTCGAAGCTGCGCCATTGCAGTGGATCGCGCTACGCCGTAGCGAGTGCCGGGGAAACGAGGAGACAGCGAGGGGAAAGGCTCATTCTCTTTTTTTTTTTTTTGAAGAATTTTGTTGTCGCAAGAGAAACAGCAGCTGAAAAGTGGCGGGAGGGAAATTCAGACAGGGTTAATGAGGGGTGCCGCGCGTAGCTGGGTGCGAGGAGAAAACAGGCTACTAGTAAGTAAAATCACAACGAAAAAATAGCGCTTAGCGCGGTAGGAACCAGAGCTCTTCCGAGAAAAGTGCTCGGCCGGGACAAAAGGCGACTATATAGACTTGAAAGAACGGGAGGGGGAGAAACGCGCGACAGAATTCCAGAATGCTTGGAGGATGCGTCACAGGCAGCTGTCAAGGCGAAAAGAGGAAAGGGAAGTATGACGCGAAGGTGTCTACTACTGCCTGAGTGCAAAATAAAGTGCAAGAATGAAGAACGAGACTCGTGTTCGGCGCCGGAAATTTTGAAGCAAAGAAATGGGAGCTTGCTCATCGATTTCACTAAAAAAGACTCCAAATAGATGCGTAATGTGTGCGCTCCTGTGCTGTAGCCTTATTTTTTTTTGTTGAAGATGTTTATAGAAGTGTTGGTATGAAAATAAAAAATTGGCTGTGGCTTAGCTATGCTTAAACCTGGAGTGACGCGATAGGTACAGCTGGCCGAGTGGAACTTGGTCACGGGACCTACCACGTGATCATCCACGGCGTCGCACCACCGGCAGCTGCTTCGCACCACATGACCACCCACGTGACAGACACAGGGTGGCAGCGCTGCCACAGGGTGGCGGCGCCGCCATGCTGAAGGCCCTAAATACTACCGTAATGTAGCTACCGCTACAAAAAATGTGCAACAATCACTGAAAATTGCATGCACAGTATGCGTTTGAGTGTTTCATATATGACCCATAAGACAATCAAAATGGGATAACGCACGTCCAAGCAGCACAATTTATCAATACAATGATTCGCTAGCAGACCAAAGAATCCTGTACGTTTTATGCACAAGGAAGACATGTCAGCCTCAGCAATTATCATGCGGCCTGTCCGCGTGAGTTTGAGGTAGCCACAAAAAAAAAAGCAAGGAGAAACAAGTGCAGCTGCGACTGATAGCATCTTCCGATGCTTTTAATAAATAAAGGCGATGTTTATAAGCGAAAACGTATGCAAGAGCCGCAAGTACAACATATTCGAAAACAGACTAAGATGACAAAAGCAATTTACAACCATAAAGAAACTAGCACGTTAGCTTCACGCTTTGAGAAGGCACATGGGATTTTTTTTTAATCTAAGCTATAGCTCTTTCCTTTCTCGTCAACTGCCTCTTCACGAAGTTTACGTACAGCAAGTGATCATGTCCGCTGTTGTTCATTTGCGATAAAACCTCAATCTCGCTTTAACCACACCGTCTATTTTATCCGAATGGTTGTTTCACATTACATTAAAACAGGATTAAAAATCTGTAGTGTAGGTAGGCGGAACGACGTATTGTTTTCCGTCGTGTGGCACAGCTCAGAGAACTTTTTAATTTTACTTAATTGGCAAAGATTAATTATGAGAAACTTAATTTTGACTGTAAGGACACGAGCGTTTCCTTAAGTTGTAGAGGGGGTCACGAAAGGACAGATTCGGTTTTAAAGGGGCTGTGAAGGGGTTTCTAATAAAGTTGCTGCATGCCTGGGATATTGAAGCACGCCGCTTCACGAATAGTGACCAGCAAAGATTTTTTAATTGCGCTTCATAGAAGCTGAGTTATCTGAAGTTAAAGTTTGAATTTCAGCGTCTTCGTGCCTTTCCCTCTCCTCTCGTCACTTTTTGCACGCTGGAAGGTAGGCGCACCTTCGCCGCCCCCCTTCTGGGGGTGGAGCTTCCCGACCCGCCGGAGCTAAGCGGCTTATTGGCCGCGGCTACGGTAGCTGCCTCAGGTCTGAACGAATCTAACCAATGGCTACCTCTCACCATGTCTACGCAGATGCGGGGGACGGAGGAGGGTGCGAGCGTGAAAAAGTTGCCGGGAAGGGCTCGCCAACTTCGACGCGTGATTGTGGGTCGTCTGCTGCGTGTAGAAGAGTATTATTTGGCTCTGGTTTTCATGGAAACACAGTGCAGTCATTAAGTGAGTTAGTGTGCTCTCCTCGGAAGGCGTTTCAAAGCCCCTTTAAGGCGAAAGCCTTTAATGGCTCGTACTCCCGGTGGAGATCCTGTCCGTCCGTTACATCGCCAACCGGAAATCGCGACAAAGGAAGTGACGCCATACCATTCGTTACGCTCTTCAAGTAGATAAAAAAATCTTTGTGCATGACTAGGACTCGAAACACCATCCTTCCGTTCCCTAGCTGAGCATGCTACCGACTCGGCTACTTCCTGCCAACGCATATGTAGTTCTCCTTGTCTAGGACGCTGGAGAGTGTTTGCGGAAAGGCATCGAATCTGACGGATGCCTCCCAGACGCCCTCCAGTGTCTCCAGCATATAAGTTCACAAACAATTGTGTACTTAATCAACATCTTAACCACACGTCACTGACACAAGCAGCAACACCACGCTAAAGAGTTTCTCGCCTCACCACACTTTAGGTCCACAATGCGCTCCCTGAACTTCTGTTTTGTAGCAGGGTATCTTCGACGTGGTCGTTTTTCTATCATTTAAAGCCACGAAGTACGAAAAAAAAACGTGTGATTGCGCAAATAGGTTACCGTATTGTAGCACTGCCAAGCGCGTTCTGAATGAACAATGCGCGCGCTCACCGTCTCGAAGTGGGGCGGCCCCGCTCTCAACATAGCCTTGCTAGAGCGTTAGCACATTCTTCTTGAACATGGAAAGCTCGTATCGTGATGTGCTATATGTGATAGGTAGGTCACAGACAGCCATTTCAGGCGGGGCTTTTACTCAGGCATCACGCAGACAAAACAAAAAAATGTAGAGAAATCACTGAAGTTATATATTTCAAAGCAGCCTCCTTTTCATTTTTGTCGTTTTGTAGCCCGGCGAACTGAGCAGCGGCCGCTCACATGGGCATAGTTGAAGCGCACGTGGAGTTCCTTCATATTACGTCCGTTCGTTCAATGTGGTAGCACGTGAGCATGGTCACGTGATTGTTTTATAATTTGCGGTCTTTAAGAGTCTGAAAAAAATCACAGGTAGGATCGAGGTGTTGCTACAAAAACTAGAGTGGGTTTTTCTTAACCGCCTGTACAGTTTGACAGAAAGCACGTCACATTGAAGAGAATATTTGATATTTTGCATAAATACCCTTAGCAAACTAACTTACTATCCGGAATTTAAAAAGTGCTGTGAGGAGACCCACATGGCGGGAAATAGCAGGTTGTTGTTTTCAGGTACCTCCGGTACGCCACTTATTGTTAAAAACCTTGGTTAAAGCTATGTCAAACACCCTATATATCGGAGGATAAAGACAAGCATTGACCTATTATGTCCAGCCTGTTAAAGTGGTCATGCCAATCATGAGGAAACACTGCACAACGAGGGCCATTGTTAACTGTGTAACGGAGCGGCAGTGCTCATTAGCGTGACGCAGTGGAAAAATAACTTTATTATGGGAAATGTAACAGAGTGGCACTGCCAACATAGAGGAGACAGTGGTTAACCAGGGCCATTGTTGGCAGTGTAACGCAGCGGCACAACCAGTATTGGAAGAACAGAGATGCAGTAGGGCCATTATTTGTGCCGTCAGAGAGCGGCCCTGCCTATGTTGGGGACACAGGACAGATGGTGCTATCATTGATCTTGTTAGACAGTGGCACTGCCTATATTTGGAGCAAAGTGGCGACTTTGGTCCTTTGTAAGACCGACCTTTGCCAAAAGATTTCCAATATCGGGCCGATGCCCTGTGGTGCCTGGGCCGGGCCGCCTGATACTATTTTGAATTCAATTCAATTCAATTTATTTCGCATTTTTTAGAAGAGTACAAAAATGCAAGGGCAAGCAACAAAAAGCTGCTGATTAGCCGCTTGAAGAAGATTGCTCCCACCATACTTGACAGGTTGAACGGCGCTTACATACTGCTTCTCATTAAACAATTATTGGTGTCTGGATTAAAAGCAGAGATCCCTTATACTTATGTTGTTGATATTTTCATTTGGCACAATCAAGCTCACTTTTCATAGGCGTACATAGAGACATATTACAAGCAATAAGACAACAAATAACACTATTGGACATACATTAGTGCATATATACATTAGCTGCAATACTACTCAAGCACTTGGCATATCATGTTGCCATAATACACATAATAAAAACGCATCTTGTTCATTTTGCTGTAATCTCACAGCAGAAAAAAATTAACAAAAGTCGATAAGACTTGATACAATGAAATGTAAGTGAAAACATATAAAGCCACCCCTAGACGAAGAACCCAGAAATTATCGACACAATAACAACAAATTATCATTGAGGACCGGAAGTTAATTACAATGCTAAGCTAAGTTGCAAGATCTGTTTTAGAAATAATATATTTTTTGCAGTCTTTTCTTGAGATTATCTCTATATCTAGATTTACATCCTCTAAATTATTTAACAGTTTTGGAAGACGATTTGCTATCCTCTTGCACCCTGGGTTAGTTCTAGAAAATGGCAGCGTCCAACTTTTTCTGTTTCTGCTGTCGTAGGAAAGTTGCGATGTTTTTGTCAGGTCGCACAGTGTGAGAAAGTAGTTGAGAGAATTTTTCATGACCTGTTTGTATTTTAGCGAAAGGTTGAATTCGTATATGTGCTTGACAGGAAGAATATCAAGAAGTGGAAATAATTCGCTTGTGAGGGCGTCGTACCAAACGTTAGCGATGTGACGGATAGCTCCTTTTTACATAAGAAATAGTTTGTGAAAGTTCTTTTGGGATGTTGTGCTCCATAGAAGGCTGCAAACCCTTAGATTAGGAGAGAATATGGCATTACACAATAAAACCTTAATCCTTGGAGGAATAGTGCAGCGAAGTCGAGATAGTATACCACAAGTCTTCGCGAGGCTTATACTTATCCGGTCTACATGAGCATTCCAGGTTAAGTGTTCATTAATTATTACTCCCAAGGTTTTTATCTCTTTGACAAGGTCTAGCTTATCATTTACAAGGTATAAGTTTATGTCAAATTTTACAGGCTTTTGTGATGGCGCAAATAAAACGGTCTTTGTTTTTGATGTGTTCATTTTTAGCGAGCTAGTCGCAATCCAATCAGACAACAAAGCGATCGTATTATTGGCTAAACGCCCAAGTTGTAAGACATTATCTGACTGTAGATATATACTTGTGTCATCTGCGTAAACTATGAAATGTGCGCTGTCACTGATGTTAATTATGGCGTTTACATATGAGTTAAACAATTCCGGCCCTAAAATACTACCTTGCGGGACCCCCGCTGTTAAACCTTGCAGAGATGAAAGCTCTTCAGCAATGGCAATGCTCTGTTTCCGGTGCTGTAAGTATGATTTTAAAAGCGTCAGAGGAACGCCGCGAAATCCATAGTGCTGCAATTTAGTGAACAATATAGAGTGGTCAATATAATCGAAAGCTTTCGAAAAGTCTACAAATAAGCCTAGGGTTAATTTCTTCTCCTCTAAAACATTCTATATTAATTCCTTTTGAGTAAGCAAAGCCAACACAGTTGGCATTCCTTTACGGAATCCAAACTGCTGTGGTGATATAATGGAATATTTTTCGCAGAACGCAGTGCCACGTTTATAAGTATTTTTTCTAGTCATTTTAATATGATAGGCAGAACCGAGAGGCGGCGATAGTTCGATAGCTCATTTTTATTCTCTGATTTAAAAAGAACTGTGGCGCGCTGCATAGTTTCGGTAAATAGTCCCGCAGAGAGGAAAGCATTAATTTTATGCGTAAGTGCTGGGACCAAGAGATCTAGAACAAATTTCATCGGCCTAATCTGGAGGCCGTCTATATCATGTTCCTTGCTATTTCTAAGCGACATGAAAACCGAATGAACATCTTCTGGAGTTGCTGGGAAAAAAACAGCGCTATTCACACTCGGATCACTCAAATGCTGTGTTTAAGGATTGGAACAAACGCTCTTGGCTAGATGTACAAAGTAGTCATTGAATATGTCTGCCAACTCCTTTCCTTTAACTCGCTTGCTATTTACTATTATTTCTAACTCTTCCGTTTGGTGAATACCACGGTTAAAAAGTTGGTTAGTTTACGCCATAATACATCGCTGCGAGATTTGTTTGCACGCAAAATATTCTCAAATTAATTATTTTTAACATTACGTAAAACTTCTGTTATAGAGTTGCAGTATTTTTTGAAAGCAGAGAGATCTGCTGAATTTCTCGTTCGCAAAAATTCTGAAAATAAATTTTTTCTTCTCGATCATTCCCAGGCACTCATTGGTGAGCCATGGCTTACGTATCTTACCATTCTTCGTTACCTTTTTGAACTTAAAACAGTTCTTGTATATATATACTTATCAGCATTAGCATGAACATGTTATAAGTGCTATCAGGATTCCTATTCTCAAAAATTCGGCTACAGTATTCGTTTGATTTCAAGATCGAAAAGCGTTTAGCGTTTTAAAGTTTATTGTGAAACGTATGACTCACAGTGATTCGATGTTTTCAATATTTGAGTGTGCTTGCTAAACATATAAATTGGTAAGTGATCGCTGATATGTGTCTCAATAACGCCCGATCGCACACAGTCATCCGTACTCTTTGTTATGAAAAGGTCAAGCAAACTTTCGGTCATAGAAGTTATTCGTGTGGGTTCTGTTATGACATTTTTATACCCAAATGAATCGAGAAGAGCCTCTAATTGACGACCAATGGATGTATGGTGCAAAAGGTAAATGTTAAAGTCACCCCCAACTTATTGACACGCAACTTATTAGTGCAAGCGAAATTTAGCAGTCTGTGTAAAAATCCCAAAAGCGCATCGACTTGACCATCAGGCTGACGGTACAGAACAATAAACATGGATTTCTTGCACTCAACCGTCAAAACTTCATAATCTGTTGTGATTACGGAAAACTCTTCCACAATGCTGCATGAAAGGCGTTGTGATATAAGCTGCATCACACCACCGCCTAGGCGACAAGATCTATTTAAGAAAAACGTTTGGTAACCAGCTAAAGAAAACACATCTGCAGATCTGTAACAAGTTTCAGTTTTCATAATAACATGAGGTGGAAAACGGAATTCAAGAAGGGAGGCCGTCAATTCTTCGTATTTGTTCCGGAGGGACTGTGCATTGAAGTGCAGAAAGGAAAGATGGTCATTTTTTGGTTGCTTGATAGCATTCGGCGCAGTCATTGCAACGGAAATGGGAAAATTCAAGTTTCTGCTGAAATATCAACTAGACTATCTTTTCCAGATCTGCATCACAAGTGATATGCACTACGTTGGACGTTTCTGTTTGCCGTGCGAACACCTTTCCACCACACGCCCATGCGAACCGCCAGCGCCTTTCGTCTTTCCTTTTGATGGTCATTCCGAGCAATTTCATCAGTTGTGGGCACAGGTGTTCATTCACGTACACTGGGCCTTCATCTTTAAATCCTAGCTTCTCCGCCGTGAAACGTTTCTTGCGTGCTTTTTTCGAATACTGCATCACGCTTTGTTCGACTGTTGAACACCACCATAATGTTCGGCTCGGCTGAAGCATTGCGTGTTGGAACACGGTGGCATATGTCGATATCCTCATCGCTAATCGGCTCATCAATCACGTTGCCAACCTTGTCTAGAATACTGAAAAGTTTTTCTTTCTTTACATGTGGAATTCCTTTTAGTTCAATGTTCTTAATCCGGGAAGACTGGTCCTGCGCCACGATATTTTGGGGATTTTCATGCGCCGATTTCTTTACTCTTTCCAGTTCCTGGGGCAGTTTTTCTTGGTTTGCCTTCAGTGCGGCATTTTCCATCTTAACCTCGGTGCATTCATCCTCGAGGTCTTCATATTGTTTGCTAGCAAATTCCAATGAGTTTTTCAACTCCCGTATTTCTTCGCAAAATTCGCGCGTCAGGTCAGCAATGTCGGGTCCTCCCATAGCGAAGGTTTTACCGCAGGCTCGTACAAAACTTCAAAGCCTCACGCAAAACTTCAGACGACAATTGGCAGCTGGGGCATAGAAACAAAACAAAAAAAGGAAAAACTATAATATTCGAACCTGTGAATGAATGCAGAAGTGTGAGCTTCCAGCTGTCCCGTTCGCTGTGCCGGCTGCCAAGTGACCGCGAGAATGGTGGCTTCGTCCTTTTGAGCAAAACCGATGGTGACGCTCAGTCACGTGGTTACAGCGATGCAGGATGGTTGACTGCGATGTCGCCAGTACAGCCGCACCCTAGACGCTTCGTGAGAAGCCTGTCGATGAACCATGTAGGCACCCGTAAATGAATGCTGAAGTATGAGCTTCCAGCTGTCCCGTTCGCTGCCCCGTCTGCCAAGTCTGCTTTGGCCGAACTAAAGAAATTTGCCGCTCGTCAATCAAAATTCTCTCTGACATGTAAGGGCTCTAATATCAATTATCTGACCCCACATAAAACGATACGTGCCCCAAGCAGTCGAAATGCTGACCTGCTAACCAAATGTCAGTGTCCTAATACCTTGCTCGCAAAGCTTGAGCAATGACTTATTAGCCAAATGCCTCAAATAGGCGTTCGTCTGGGCGGCGCAGAAAACCGCTCGAGAAGGAACAGTTAAATATTGTACAACTCAAATTCACCTAATCTAAAAAGTAATCAGAAAAAAATTGCCGTAAAGCCCTGCTCTGATTGGCTGAATCTAATAACCGAGCTTAATTGCTATTCCTTTATTTGTTCATGCAGTTATTTTTTGAGTGGCTGTGATAGGACATACAGTATGTTGAGGCAACAAAATGAAGAAGTATAATGGCCTTTTCCGCACCACTACTGTATCACGGGTATAATCCCAATAACAACATGAATGATGTGGCCCTGGGTAAATTTCATTTTGCCAACCGAGGGTGGAAAGAAATCAATATGAAAATGATACTATCGCGACCAACAGCCGGCTTCGGGGAGACTCCCCTGATCTCGCCTGGGAAGTAGCCGAAGGGGTTGGATAAATAGGTTATCGGAATTTAGAGCTGAATGCGGACAGGGAGTTTTTCATTCAGATCCTTCGAATGTCTCGACTCCATTAATGGCCTGTCTGGCCAGGACAGGGAGGGAGTCAAGATTGCCCAATGTTGCGGTCCCCGCTCTCGGGATGCCCGACCACCCACGAAACGCAAAGGGCTCCGAACGCCGGGAACAGGAAGACCGACCACGGGGTTAACTACCTGAGTCCCCTCCACGACACCTGGTTCCACAGTTCGTGCCAACCGCACACCAGGCCGTCGGTTATTCTGACACACAGCGGTTGTTTCGGACCGCCCAGCTTGCCGTCGAGTGTTTTTCACGGTTCTTCATACACCAGAAGTATGTGTGGTGCGATCCGACCAGTACAGGCTTAGGTCGTCAGCCTATCGACCCTCTGCTCATCGGCTCCATGACCTAACACCTCCGGGGGGACCCACCTGTGCTTCCATCCAACCAATCATGCACTTTTCTTCCCTAGCTTGCCCTACACCTTCTCTGGAAGGAGTGCTCAAGGCAGGGCTGACCGGAGCCACATACCAAGAACGTGGCTTAGGGTGAGTCGACCCGGGCCTACTCCGCCGTTACTCCACAACATCAACGGTATTTGCACAGGTCCTACGACAAACCCCTTCCTCCGCGTCCCGCAACGATCTTTACGGCCTCGCGGCCGGCCTATTACCCCTGTCACGCGGACACCGCAAAAGCCTTTGAGAATCGGGTCCGTATAACCAATGGCGTAAGGTGTGCAGCTACACAGCACAAATGTTGCGCCTTCCCCGTTAAGGGCTTTGGAGGCGAAGCACCCGTCAAAGGCCTTTGGAGCCCAAAGGCGCGGCTTTCAAGAACCTGCGATCGCAGTGCCACTCAACGTCAAAAAGTAAAAGCAATAAAAAAATGGATGCAGCCAGCATGTTCGAAAAGATTTTTTTTAATACGAAAAGTGTGCCTGACTGCTTTTTGTACGCGTGTTTATATTTTATGCCCAGATTTCATGACAGTGAACGTGTTGCAGCAATATCGAGTGCCCTTGGTGGCCAAGGCAATACACAAAACCTGCTTTTGCTGATGAGTGTAGCTGCTGCAGTTCTTTTAAGGAATTAGAATAAAAAATTGTTGAGCTCATCGAATGAGCAGAATACGCCACTTTAATTTTAAAACACTCACTTCAGCCGCCTCGAGCAGAGCAGCGGGTGCTAAGCCTGAAGGACCGTTTCACCTTTGGGCTGCACCGTGTAGCTGCGTCGCTGCTCCTTTCAGCGTTCGCTTCTTTGGTGAACAATGGTGCCTTTGCTGGAAAGACCTGAAAGGAATTGCGTATGACAGGGGTATAAGACCACTTCCTCGAAGCGCTGGTCAGAGCCCGGCTACTATGAACCCCCGCCCGGACCGGGTTTCTCCGGAACCAGACACCGGCGCGTCGGTAGCCAAACGTGCCGCCCTCGCATTTTTTTTATTTATAAATACTGCGGTCTTGAACAACAAGACCATCGCAGGTGGGTACATAATTTGTGTAACACCAAAGGACAAAAAAAAAGGAAATACAGCAGACAAGGCGTCACAGCAACGAAATTAGTACATCACACTGTACTGTATCGTTTCACAACCTCAGAATATATATACTGCAGTCATAGAGCCAAGCATATAATTAAGTAAATCTCAACAAATTACTCATCAACCGAACATTCAAAATTTCGTCACTTGTTGCAGCACCGTCTCAAAATGGAACAAATTATTCTCCTCGACTATTGACCAGCAAGGTTGTTCCATTCGGTAATAGTTCTAGGAAAATAGGAATATTTGTAGCAGTTCGTTCTTGTGGATAAAGGTTTTACGGAAAGAGAATGTCTCAGGCGTGTTGCATAACCACTAGAGTAACTAACAATTTTCGAGATGTCAATGTTGTATTGCCCATGAATTAACTGGAAAAAGAATTTGAAACGACAGATATGGTTTCTTTCAGTAACGGATGGTAAGCCACTCTTTTTAATAAGATTAGTGATAGAATAGGAATTATAAATAAATCTTACTGCTTTCTTTTGAATCCTTTCTAATTTGTTAATCTTAATCTTGGTATATGGGTCCCAGATCATTACGGCATATTCTAAGATTGGCCGCACAATAGTGTTATACGCAAGGAAACGTGTTTCATGAGTAGCGAACCGTAGTGCACGCCTCAAGAAGAATATTTTGCGCAGAGCATTTGCCGAGATGGTATCAAAATGCGGAGGGAGATAGCATGTATTTGAAAACCTTTTGACATTTGTACATGACTTGCGTGCCGGATACCATGGGTCCAGCCTGGTAATATAACCAGGCCTGCCTCCGCTCAGGCATCGGACCTGACGGGCGCAACTGGCCTTTTTACCTTTTTTGCTTCTCTCAGAAAAAAATACAACAAAAACATAAATGAAAGAGAGAGGGAGCTCGGAGCAGCAACGCTTTACCGAGCTTAAAGCGAGCACAAAAACGGCTATAGGCTCGAAAAGGGACTTGCTTTACAGAGAAAAGCAGGAAAATAGAAACAACAAACAAAAAAAAACTTCAAAACCCAAAGTCACAGAAAAGTCCGATACACAGATAATGTCACAGATAATGGCAGCACAGATAATGTAACGGGCACAGTTGGTCCAAACACAAAAGAACAGTAAGAGGCAGAGATAATGTGCCACATATAATGTCAGCACAGACAATGTCGCAGGCACACTTCGTCCAAACACAGTGTCAGACGACAGCGAGATGCATTCATGTACAGCAAAGGAACACATAGCGCTCCTCTGTGCCGAGATTCTGCAGGAGAAATGACAGTGACACAAGAAACTCTTCGGGAATGTGTAGGAATTGTGCTGCTTATGACATGAACCATTTGAATCAGAACAGCGCAGGCAGCAAGGTTATTCAAAAGAGAGGGGTAAGTAGACGGCGTAATGTCAGATGAGCCGAGAGACTTTAAACGGGAAACGAAAGGAGCTGTAAGGATGCAATTTCGAAAATAATGACTGACATCCTCGCACAACATACCACATGAACAAGTTGAAGATAGAGATAGGCCAATTTGTGTAATGTAGAAAGGGAATCTACCACGCCCAGTGAGGGAAGTAACAATAGAATTCCTAGGTAGATAAATGGAAGGAATATTGAGCGTATCAGGGATCCAGTTAAATAATTCTGTGCCACCATTATTTTCTTGCCAATAAGTTCGCCATAAAATAAGTGAAGAATGGTGTAAACGGGAACGCACTCAACGGCGTGAAAGGTTACAAGTGTGTAAATGGCCATATTGCACAGCACTACCAGCAGCCTAGTCGGCTAACTCATTTTCAATCATTCCGGAATGACCCCAGATATGAAAGAGAAAAGATGGGGCAACAGAAGACAAACGATAAAGATCTTTCTTAACGTAAATAATAGTCGGGTTAAATGAAGTAACTGAAGACAGGGCAGAAAGCAGAGATATAGAATCAGTGAATGAACGGGCAAAGAAGGAGCGCTGTTAATAGCAAATGCAACCGCAGAATGGAATGCTACAAGCTCCGCGGCATAGGCACTAGAGGGTGCTTCTAAGAATATGCGATAAACCTTCAAATTATTTTGTGTGGAGCTAAGAACAACAAAAGCAGCACCAGTACATTAAAAAGGGAATGACCCGTTTCAGCTGCGCGGGAGTCGCGGCCACTCGCATAGGGTTCGCATCCCCAGAGGATGGGTCCCGGCCATGCCCATCCCCACCGGTGGCGTTGCACTGGAACAAAGTCTAGTAGCCGAAACCACACCGGCCCGTGTCCGGTGGCGGCGGGGGGGGGGGGGGAGGGGGGGGGGGTGCGGGACAAGCAGGCCGCCCACTCGAATCCCCCCCCCCCCCCCCCCCGCTGTGATAAGACAGAGCAAAATTAAAGCCTCAACAAAAAAGGATCGTAGAAACCTAAGCACTGGGATTTATATCACGATTGCAAAAACGCTCTGCCGCCGCGGAACAAGTCATGATTTAAAGCGCAACTCTGCTGGCGCCGCGCTAATACCGTCTAAGCGGGTGCTGAGACTGGTAACACATTAGGTAGCCTTTCGTGACCAAATTGTCGCCGATCCGTTTGGCGCAGAGGGTTCGGAGCGTTGTCAAAGAAATTTGCGCACGAAGTTGTTAGTCGAGTTGAAGCCTGGCTTGTGTGAGGTATTCATGCCGACGACCTCCTCAAAACTGTAAGTGGTTCGACCTTCGGAGAGCCCTGGCGGGCAAACCATTGGCCGCAGAGGGATGCGGGTGGTACCAAACGAATCGTTGTTTTGTGATGTGCGCGTTTGTCTTGAAGTTGTCGAAAGCATGGGTGAAAACAACTTGTCTAACGGTCTCCGTTTGATTTCGCATTCGTGAATCAGTTCAGAATTTCAGGCATGGATACCCAGCCCTCGGTTGAGACTGTGTATCGGCGGTGCCGGGCCGGTCTGACGATCCCAAAGACATTGCTGGTCATGCAAGTTATATAGAAAAGCAAAGGGACGCCTGACCAAGCAAAAACAACTGCCAAACAAAGCTTTCGCTGGTATAGCGCTGCTAAGCCACAACTAATTTTTTTATCTCTGACCGACTTTGTACTCTTGCTCTCGCTTGATGCTAAACCTATGATTTTTCTTACCACCGCTCGCTGCGCTCTCCTCAAACTCGGTTCAACACTATTACTTAGCCTCTCCATTTCTGTCCCATACAAGATACTGCTCTTATGCTTTTCTGTTGAGGGATATTGGTAAACTGCCATCATGGCCTGAGAAAAGAAGCCAAATGCGCTTCTGTCCCATACAAGATACTGGTTTTATGCTTTTCTGTTGAGGGATATTGGTAAACTGCCATCATGGCCTGAGAAAAGAAGCCAAATGCGCTCCATCCAATAACGTTTCTAGAGTTATTTCAGTCTCCTCATCCGGATCTGTGGTCATTGCCTGCCCTAAGGGAACGCATTCTCTTACCACCTGCAGCACCTCGCTACCAATTGTTAACTGCTGTTCCCTTGCTACACTGTTGAACATTAATTAGGTTTTCTGCATATTAATGTTTAGGCCAACCGTTTTCCTCTGCCTGTCTAACTAATTGATCATGCTTTACAGTTCATCTCCAGAGTGACCTAGGATACCAATGTCACTATCGAATCACAGATTTATAAGGTAATCTTCATTAACTTTTAACCCCAACTGTACCCAACCCAGGCCTCTGAACACCTCGTGTAAACAGGAAGTGATTAGCATTGGCAGGATAGTGTATTTCTGCCTGACACCCTTTTTTACAGTAATTTTATTGCTGACTTTTAGGAAGGAATACTGTAGCTGTGCACCCGCTATATATTTCTTCTATTATATTTACACAAGGCACTTCAACACCTTTATTCCGGAACCCCTGCATAAATGCTGAAGTTTCGACCAAGTCAAATGCTTTCTTGCAATCTCTATATATAGCGGTTGATTCCACTTGCTGCACTTATCTATCCCGCGATTGAAATTTTAAATATAGTCTAATGTCGAGTGCCCTTCACGATATCCTGCCTGATCATTTTATTGATTGAAATCTAAGGTTGTCCTGATTATAATCGCAAATACCCTAATAAATACCTTACTCGCAACGTGCAGTGGGCTGATTCGTCTGCAGTTTTTCAAGTCCTTAACGTCTCCATGCTTATACTTTTCGTATTACAGCTGGCCCGGCTGTCTGGATCACCGTCGCGGCTTCCCGGTTCGCCAACACGTGCCATCGATTGCCAACGCTACTTGCTGGCTTTTACTAACTTCGTCACACCGGGCCCAGTGGTTACTGCGTCGGCGCATGTGCGCATACTCCAGCTCTCCGACTGTGGCGCACTGATGCAGCGGGGCGTATAAAAGCTGAACTCCTGACCCTGGACGAAGCATTGCTGAGGACGATTCAGGCACGAACGCATCGGCCCGACGCTCATCCCACTTTTCGTATTACAGGTCTGTAATACTTTTTACTTGTACATACATTTTGTAGTTTGTGCCTGGGTCGTCCTAAAGCAATGAGTGATGATGAAGGGTCCGGTACCGCGTCTAACACGAAAGAAAAGAGAGAAAAGCTATTCGACAGGGCTCCAACTACTGTGAAAGAAGTTGGAAGTTTTCTTGTGAAGCTTAACAGCAAGTTGGAAGCCTTGGGAAGTAACCTGAACCATGAGCTTGGCACCCTGCGGGGATCAGTCGAATTTATGAATGAAAGTTTTGAAGAATTTAAGAAAGAACTGGCCGAAGCTCGTCGGGAGATAAGCGAGCTTAAGGAAGAGCAGAAGTATCTAAAGCATGAAAACAGTGAACTTTCGAAACAGCTGCAGCGTACTAGAGCAGAGCTAACTGAACTTCAGCAGTACAGTCGCAGAAATAACCTTGAGTTAAAAGGCATCCCTACTACTGACAGCGAGTCACTGACAGGCATTGTCTCCGCTCTTGCCACGAAGGTGGGAGCGGAAATAACGGTGAACGATATTGACCTCGTGCATCGAGTGCCAACAAAAGACAGGAACAAATCGAATATCATCGTTAAGTTCAGGTCAAGTGATGCCCGTGATAAACTGCTCGAATCGGCAAAAAAAACTCGCTTAATCACATCGGACCTTGGCATTTCTGGATCAACATCCGTGTTCGTAAACGAACATCTTTGCCCAGAGTGTAAAGTGTTGCTTGCTTGGGCTATAGCGGCGAAGAAACTTCACAACTGGAAGTATGCATGGGTATCTCGTGGCCGGATTTTGGCGCGAGAAGCAGACAACTCGGACGTGATCCAAATTTCTACAGAGGCCGACCTCGGCCTTATAGTCTAGTTCATTCAAAATGCTGACTGTACGAACCACTCATAAATTTCTCACGTTAAATGAATCACGCACCATACTGCATTGCAATGTAAGGAGCATAGCTAGAAATTTTGACGGCCTTTGTACGTTTATAGCAGAGCACAGCTTTCTTTACGATGTTATAGCCATTACAGAAACCTGGCTGATGCCCGGTGAAAGCTATAACATTCCCAATTATGTATTTCTGTCCCGTCCCCGCATTTCGAACAATCGAGGAGGAGGGGTAGGTTTGTACATTAAAAAGACCCTTGTACACTGCGACTGTCCGTATCTTAACGCATCCGTCAGTAGCAGTTCGGAATTTCTATTTGTTGAACTTGAGGGTGTCATGGTTGGTGTTGTTTATAGAGCCCCCCACGCAGATCGTAGTAAGTTTGTGAATGATCTTGAATCTGTTTTTATACACGTAACCGATAAGAACAAAAAAGCAATCATCGTCGGCGATACTAATATTGATACTTTAGGTGCCAACCACAGCGAATACACTGACCAGTTATTTTCATATGGATTTACGAATCTTATCTCTACTCCGACCCGAATCGCAGGTTCCAGCTCGACATGCCTCGACCATGTGATATGCAATTTCGTGCCACCTAGTTATTTGGCTGGGGCATATGATACAGCAGTGGCAGATCACTTCGCGATTGCCTTCTTATACCGCGTAGACGATAGAGATAGCCGTAGAACTTCTGACAGCACATGCGAGCTTAGGAAGAAAATTGACTATCAAAAATGCGCACTCAGGCTCTCTGAAATGAGCTTTGCAGACCTCGCCGATATGAATGCCAATGAACACTGCTGCAGCCTTGTCTATAGAGTCAAAGCTGTGATAAATGATTGTAGTTTTACGCAGAAAAAAACGTACTATACACATCCAGTGTGCCCTTGGATGACAGCAGCTGTGCTAAATATGATAAAAACGCGCGACCACTGGCACACCAAAATGAAACAAAACAGATGGAACGCATATTATAGTGCTCAGTATAAGATTCATAGAAATAAAGCTGTTGCTACCATGCGTGTACAGAAGCTATATTTTAGTAACCAAATAAACGCATGCGCCGGCAATTCTAAGAAACTCTGGGCTACAGTGAACTCGATAATTCAGCCTACTCCATCAAACCGAATACTTCCTGACCTGGCCCTTTCCCCAGATAAACACCTGCTATCAGATCAGTTTAACGATCATTTCTGCTCAGTGGGTGCTGATTTACGTTTAAGTATGGGTCTCACAGACGAACCTTCTCTGCCTGAGTATCTTGAAAAGACCTTCGGTTTTATAGAAATAAGCAGTGATGAAGTAATGAGTGCACTTAATTCAATGGATGCTACTAAGGCCACGGGTCTCGATGGTATTCCGGTTTCCATAATTAAAAACAACAGTGGCGTCCTAGCTGCCACCTTAGCATCTTTATTTAATAAAGCGTTTCTGTCCGGCATCTATCCTGATATTTTGAAGCTCGCCAAGGTAGTCCCTATCTACAAAAGTGGGAATCCTAATGAACTCGGAAACTATAGGCCGATCTCAATCCTTAGCTGTATCAACACTCTGTTTGAAAAACTATTGGCTAGAAGAATTACGCAATTCCTGACTTAAAATGCCATTCTGTCAACGTCCCAACATGGTTTTCAGAAATTTATTTAGATCGACCACCACGGCTGTGCTTTCTATAACTAACTCAATCAATGAAGCACTCAATAATAACAATATTTCTGTTGGTGTATTCCTGGATATTAAGAAGGCATTCGACACTGTGGATCTCGATATTTTATGCAAGAAACTAGAACGATATGGGTTCAGAGGTGTATCACTCAATTTCTTTAGAAGCTATTTAACTGGTCGACGGCAGTGTGTTATTATTGACGAACACGCGTCAAGTTCGCGTTCTATTTCCGTAGGTGTTCCGCAGGGCTCAGTACTGGGGCCTATACTTTTTACACTTTACATAAACAACTTACCCGATTGCCTAATAAATACCCGTGCCATTATGTACGCCGACGACACCTCATTGTTGGTGACCGCTAATTCCGTTGAAACAGCCAAGCATACTTTAAACTCAGAACTTCAGAGAGTCAATAAATGGTTTTTAACAAATAGACTCACTTTGAACATAGGCAAGACTAAATATATTATATTTGCATCCCCTTATAAAAAATACCAGAATACCTGCTCCGCAACAACGATAGGAGATAAAGAAATTGAAGAAGTTAAGACTATTCAGTACTTGGGTGTAACCTTAGACGCTGCATTAAACTGGAAACCGCATATCGAAAAATTGCGTAGCAAACTATCTTATGCATGTTTCGTTCTGGCCAAAGCTCGGCGACATTTCGAAATACACACACTAAAAACAATATACTTTAGCTTCTTTCAGTCCCAATTAACTTACTGTATAGAATCATGGGGGTTCACTTACATCACTTACATTGAACCTGTTTTACGCCTGCAGAAGCGGGCACTGAGAATAATGACTTGCACAACACCATATACGCCTTCTCGCCCTTTGTTTTTTAGACTCCAAATAATGCCGGCATTGCAGCTTCGAGATTTTCGCGTTGCACTACTCGTACTAAGAGACCTCTCCGGCACCTCCCCCTTTCCTTTGAACACATTCCATAGAGCCCCAACTAACAGCCGTTCAGCAGCACAGGGAAGATTTCTGGTACCTACATCTCGCAATGACTATGGCCAGCGCCGCTTCGAGTATCAAGGGGTAAAAACTTGGAATAAAATCCCCTGTGCAGTCTTTGCAACGTCCAATCCTTATATTTCACTAAAGACCTTTTTTCTGTCACAAATAATTACCTGATTTACAATGCAAATCGCTTAGTGATTGTCTCTTATTATTCTCTGTAGTGTCTATGTTGGGTTTGCCATTCATATGTCATTGAATAATCACTTCTAAGGCAACTGCGTTTATTTTGTATAAAAAATGCTGTTCCTGTCTTCATATGTTTTTCTGTCATGAGCCCTCTTGTATTTCTGTAATTTGAACCATCTTGCTTGTACGCTTTGCATTTTTCCACCATTCTTATGTGTATTATTTTGGCATGCAGTAGAAATCATTTGTCCTCACTAATCTCTTTGCTTTTATTGCATGGATCCATAACTAGCCTTTGGCTAAGGATCCAGACAGTGATGTTATGTACTGTACTGAAGAAATGATAATAATAAGAATTGAATTGAATTGAATTGAATCAGCAGCTGCTTTCTCCCTTTGCATTGCTGCTAATAAAGCATTACTTACATCTGTCGTTTCTGGCAGGGTGTCCCAGTGTTGTGCGCTAATGCCTCTCTCATTAACCTCCTGACCAGTTTGGCTACTGTCTATATATATATATATATATATATATATATATATATATATATATATATATATATATATATATATATATATATATATATATATATATATATATATCCCACCGAAGGGGATCCCAACGGCGGCATGGTTGTTTTTTCTGCTGCTTTATGAGTAATTTTCTTTAAGCGATTTATTAATCTAAGTAATATTATCCCACTGGCGGGATGCCCTCTGCGCTAAGTAATATTACCCAACACATTAAAAAAAAGAATAACGTTCCCCTATGCACCTTGGTTTCCGTGACTGTTGGCTCCCTTCATAAGTTTGTCAAACGGGCCCCTCATTTACTTTACCTTGTCTGCTAATAGCTTAACGAGGGTCTCGGTTCTGGCAGTCTTGATGCCACAGGATGCTTAAGCGGGCTCTCGCACAGTTTCTGCCCTCGCCGTTAGATGACGTTTCACGTCGGGCTCGCTGTATTACAGGACGTGCTACGTCCGCCGCTATGGACGAGGGTTGCGCTGGTGAACACTCTCAAGGTTCGCGTACACCAAAATAACACAAATACCCACAAACGCAGCAGATTGGACAGCCGTCGCCGTAGCTCAGTTGGTAAGAGCACCGGACGCGATATTCGTAGGTCGTGGGTTCGGATCCCACCGGCGGCATAGTTGTTTTTTCTGCTGCTTTATGAATAATTTTGTTTAAGCGATTAATTAATCTAAGTAACATAATCCCACTGATAAGCACAACACATTAAAAAAATAAAAAAATAACGTTCCCCTATGCACCTTGGTTTCGGTGACTGTTCGCTCCCTTCATAAGTTTGTCAAACGGGCCCCTCATTTACCTACTTTACCTTGTCTCTCTCTCTCTCTCTCTCTCTCTCTATATATATATATATATATATATATATATATATATATATATATATATATATATATATATATATATATATATATATATATATATATATTGCCGCGAATATTTGCAGTGTGTTCGTTTTTCAAATCTGCAGCCACATTACTTCATCGCTTTAATTGCGACGCAAGACGCGACTAGTTTTATCTCGATTGATCGCAGCCAGGCAGAGCTGATTCTACGTTCAGCAAGGCGGAAATTTGGGCGAGTTGGTAAGTGTTCATTTTCGCTCTCAGCGCAACACGAACGGGACACAAGGCGAAGGACTAGCACAAACAGGCGCTAGTAACTTTGCGCTCTTTATCTCGAAAGTTCGCTATCAGCTTTAAATTGAGCACGGCCGACAGTGGCCGGCATTCTGTTCGACGACCGCCGAGCACGCTTGTCGCTTCGCCGCCGCCGAGAGATTCAGTCCATTTTGGGTTCAAGTCAGCCCAATAAAGTTTTCTTTTAGAAGACCCTTTCGTTCTTCTTCATCGCTGCTTCGACTGCCGTCACCACAACGTGACAATATATATATATATATATATATATATATATATATATATATATATATATATATATATATATATATATTGTGAGCACAGTGCGTGACCCTCGTCTTCATCTGTGAATATTCATCATAATCTCGCATCTTCGTATTTTGAGGAGTGGCCGCCATATTTGCCAGCGGGAATAAAGAGCTCGCTTGGTCCACAGTCTCACAAGTGGTGGAGGCTGCTCTAGATCCCGCGACCTCTCCGTCGCCACACTGCAGCTCCGTTCCGGTCGTTACCTGGTCGGACCATCTCCGAAGATGGAAACCGTCAGCCAACAACGCCGTGACGCTTCCGCAGGCCTTGCCGGTGCCTCAGCAAATGTGCTACCCGTACCTGCTGATCCCTCCGCCCGCAACCCTGACTCCAACGCCCTCGCTGCTCCTATGTCACCTGGACACCCGACATGGACGGTCACGACCCTTCAGCGCGAGCCTCCTACGTTTGCGGGTCTCCGTGGTGATGACGTCGAGGACTGGCTCGATCAGTACAATCAGGTCAGTGCCTACAATCGCTGGGACTCTGCCATAAAGCTTCTCCACGTGCCATTCTATTTAACCGCCGTGGCTAAGACTTGGTTCGTAAACCATAAAGATACCATCCCGGACTAGACCCACTTTACATCGCAGCTTCGGCAAATTTTTGGCACTGTTGGTGCCAGCCGGCCATCTACAAACAAAAGTTAGATGCGCGTGCCCAGCTGTCCGGCGAATCTTACACGTCTTACATTGAAGATGTCTTGAGCCTGTGTCACGTGTCAACAGTGCCATGTCTGAGTACGATCGGGTCCGTCACATTCTTAAAGGCATCGGCTCCTTTGCTTTTACCACGCTGGCTGGCCAAAACCCTACCTCAGTCAACGATATCCGCACCACATGTCACCGTCTTGACGACCTCCAATCCCTCCGCTTGCAAGACGCCTGGGACCCCCGCCTTTCAACTGATGTGGACTTGCGCTCTCTCATCCGCTCCATCATCCGTGAGGAGCTGCACGGCTCCACCTTACCGCCGCTGGATTCCCATCAGCGCCGGCCTCCGACCTCGCCATTGCGTGATCTAATCAAGGACGAGCTCGCTTCCGTCACTCGTCCCGGGCGTCCGAACTATCTGTGCCTCTTTGTGCGCCCACGTATGCCCAGGTCGCTGCGTCCCCTGTTCCTCCCGTCTATGCCTCACATTCGCCGCCCGTACAGCCGACTGTCGCCTCCTTATCCCAGCGGCCCGCAATGTACCCAGCGGTTTGGCGGCCGCCTTCGCCTCGCCCTATCTACTACTACTGCGGAATTCGTGGACATGTTGCCCGCGTTTGTCGTCCACAGTCTCACAATATATATATATATATATATATATATATATATATATATATATATATATATATATATATATATATATATATATATATATATATATATATATATATATATATATCGGCCTTGACTGCTTAAACAAGTTAATAGCGAAATATACGCTGCCTGAACGAAAACATTTGTATTTGACGCGTTGATTCGATTGGAGAGCAATCTTTTTAAGAGTGATTTGTCTTCGCTGCTGTTTCCCTTTATATATGTGTTATACACACAACAGATGAGTGAAAAATAGACAGAGATTAATGGAATAAGTAAATATAAGCAAAAAGTAAGAACGACTACAAACAAATATGAAAACATGGAAAACAAAAAGCATAAAAGGGTAGTAGGAGCCCCAAGAAAAAACAGTGTGCGCAGAACATGTAAGCAAAAAGAAAATTCAACATTACCGCGAATCTTTGCAGGTTTTTTTCATTTTTCAAAGCTCCTTCATCGCTTTGTTTGCGATGCTAGACATGTTCAGATTTATCTCGATTGATGGCATCCAGGTGGAGCTGATTCTACGTTTTCCAGAATGCTCTATTAACTTAGCAAGCTTTATCTAGAAAGTTCGCTATCAGCATCAAAATGACCACGACCGAGAGGGGCGGGCGCTCTGTTCGACGACCGCGGGGCACACTGTTAGCTTCGCCGCCACTGAGTTAATCAGTCCATTGTGGGCGCAATTCAGACCAAATGGTTTGGTTTAGGGGGGTTTAACGTCCCAAAGCGACTCAGGCTATGAGAGACGTCGTAGTGAAGGGCTCCGGAAAATTCCTCCATCTTGGGCTGTTTAACGTGCACGGACATCGCACAGTACACGGAACTCTAGAATTTCGCCTCCATCGAAATTCGACCGCCGCGGCCGGGATCGAACACGCGTCTTTCGGGCCAGCAGCCGAGCGCCATAACCCTTCAGCCCCCGCGGCGGCCCTCCGACTAAATGAAATATTTTCTGTAGACGCCATTTTCGCTGTCTTTCTGCTCTCCGGACTACAGTCACCACTTCGTGACATCTAGTGGAGGTGCTTGGTTTCCGTCCATATACCGGATCTTCAAGTCGTGAGGCCAAGCCGGCAGTTAACCGACCCAGCCACGTCTCCAGGGAGAGCAGCCTGAGTTCAGGACACGGCGGTACCGCGCCCGACAACGAAAATACGCCGCAGCGTCAACAATGTCCTTGTCATAGACGTCGTCCCTGATCGTCCTGCAGCAGCCTCGAATGCGCCAGCGTTCAGTGGCACCCCAGGAGAAGACCACGAGGAATGGTTGGACCAATTTGAGCGCATTGCATGATGAGACTAAGTAAGGGCACGTCTTTTTCTCACTAGATGGCTCAGCACGCACGGGGTATGAAAACCTCGAGTTTTCCTTGAAGACAGGGGGGCCATTCAAGAGAGAACGTTTGAAGGCATTCACCAGCATCGTCAGGAAAGAAAGAGCCGAACGACTTCTCGAGTCCAGAATCCAGCTTCCGAACAAGCCCGTACGCGGTAGCGTGGAAGAAATGAAGCGACTGTTTCGCCGCGCTCGTCCCGATATCACTGAAGAAAAGAAAGTTTGCTTTTTATTGCGCGGCGTCAAACAGCAATTCTTCGCCAGCCTCGTCTGCCAGCCACCAAAAGCCGTCGAGGAAATCATGCAAGAAACTAGCACCATCGTGAAGACACTCGACGTCCGGACTCGGCAGTACAAGCGCCCTGGTTATGTCTGCAATTTGTCCAGACACAATGACCGCCAACAGCGACAGCTTGGGAAAGTTATACGGGAAATCTTCCGTGAGGAGCTGCGACGACTGGCGCCATTCTACGCGCAGCCCCAAGCAGTGACTCTCATGAATGTGGTGCGAGAAGATGTGAAACAGGCACTTGGCATCCCAGTGGCCACAGAACCCCAGGCCATGCCCTATGCCGCTGCAGTACGCACTCCTTAGCCCCAACGACAACCCTACGTTCTCCCTGATATGAACCACTTATTCCAGAGCACCGCCTTCCTGCCCCCTGCCCACTCAACCTATAAGCGACGCTCAAGCCCCAGGAAATCCGAGGCCTGGATTTGCCGTTGACGCACCGCGACCACGCTTCTGCCAACGTCTGCAAGATATCCGCGAGTAAATGGATCGAGCGGTGTATGCGCGCAACCGCGTTTTGTGCTCGCCATGCCGTCAGCCTCGCGCTTTGCGTCACTGCGCCGCAGCTACGCAGCCGTGGTACGAGGAAGGTCTCCACGCCCATGTAGGGGAAGCTAAAGAGAGCAACATCTGGAGGTGAGGTTGCCTACGAACGAAACGCCGATGATCCTGCAACGTCCATGCCGCACGAAGGTGCCGCCCCCGACACGCCTACCCCGCAAATAGTGACAACCTCGACCACGACGCGAACCGCCTTCAAAACGACGATACCTCCGAGAAAAGCTTCGACGACACGCCCTTCCCACGATTCTCATACCCAACGAAGTCGTGACCCGACGTCCAGGACGAATAGAACGGAACAGCCACGACATCCGTCTTAGAAGTGGATAACGACGGCCTGAAAGTTACCGCTCTAGTCGACACAGGAGCCGATTATTCGGTGATGAATGGAACATTCGCTGCGCAGCTCAGGGAAGTCACGACCTTTTAGGAAGCCCCAAAAATTAGCACCGCAGAGGGCCACCTCTTTCCGCCATCAGGATTATGTACAGCGTGAGTGACTCAAAGCAAATACCTATCCTGGAACCTTCGTTGTGGTACTGCAATGTTCCAGCGAAGTGATCTTGGACACCGATTTCCTTAATCAGCATCAGTCTATCATCGACCAGCGATCCCAGCTGACCACGAATTCGACGGACGACGCCATCCCTTCGATGAGAACTCTTTCTTTTTTTTTACTTCTTGCCCTTTTATCAGGAATATCTAGTATGTATTTGTTCTGCTTGGATCTGTAACATGATCTGCAGTATGAAAAATATTTTAAAAAATATCGTTGCACTGAGTGTCCTGGAGGAAGAATTGAGCCTCCCACCCCTTTCAAGCGTCGTCGTAACCGTCTTCGCCACGAAAGTCAATAGCACTGAAGCCTTCATCGAAGGAAACATGCAATTGCTTCTAGACTATGGAATCTACATCGCAAGAGCCATCGGTAGCTCATTTCCGCAATGGCCAGCCGAAGCACTGCTGAATAAATTCGGCGAATACCGGCACATTAACAGAGGAACGAAGATTGCTTTCTTCGACGAAATATCCGACGTACTACGAGACTCCTTCACCTTCTCTGACCCATCCGCAGAAGGTTTGCCTGACCAAGAGAACTCGCCCACATTCGACACTAATCCAGAATTTGTCCAGGAACAGACAAGACTGTATCCACAGTCTGCTTCGAAGCTACAGCAAGTGTCTATTGTCATCGCCGAAGGTCCGACAAACGCCGATTGTCAAGCATTGCTTAACAAACCAGCATGCTCGACCTCTCCGCCAAAGTCCGTACCGTGTGTCGCCGCCAGGACAGGACATCCGGTACCAAGTGGAAAAATTATTCGCGAGGTCATCCAGCGGTCAAAGAGACCATGTGCGGCACCGGTTGTTCTAGAGAGAAAGAAAAACGGCGCACTTCGATACTGCGCTGATCACCGCCACTTGAACGACATAGCAAACGAGGACGTATACCCACTCCCCTGCATCGACGACACACTGGACCGGCTCTGCAACGCCAAGTATTTGTCATCGATGGACCTCAAGAGCGGCTACTGGCAAATTGAGGTCGACGAAAGAGATCGCGAGAAGACGGCATTCATCACTCCGGATGGGCTGTTTGAGTTCAAGGTGATGCCATTTGGTCTCTGTTCCGCACCAGCGACGTTTCAGCGAGTAATGGATATTGTGCTGGCAGGCCTGAAGTCGTAAATTTGGTATATTTAGATGACATCGTTGACTTTGCCTCGAACTTTGAAGAGCACCTCAAAAGACTTCAAACAGTACTGGACGCAATCAAGTCGTCTGGCCTAACCTTAAAAGCAGAGAAATGCGACTTTGCCTACGAAGAGCTGCTGTTTCTAGGCCACATCGTTAGCAAGGAGGTAGTACGCCCAGATCCGCAGAAAACAGCTGCTATTGAACAGTTTCCACCGCCGGTCGATAAGAAAGCAGTGCGCAGATTTCTCGGACCGTGCGCATATTGCCGACGATCTGTGAAAACATTTTCGCGCATCGCCGAGCCGCTGACCCAACTGACGAAGGCAGGCGTGCCGTTTAAATGGGAAGCGCTGCAAGCAGAAGCCTTCAAGGAACTTCAGGGTCGTTTACAGTCCCCACCGATCCTTGCGCATTTTGATGAAAACGCCGATACTGAAGTTCATACCGACGCAAGCAACGTGGGACTAGACGCCGTCCTCGTTCAAAAAAGTGACAAGCTCGAGAAAGTCATCGCATACGCTAGCCGTTCCCTTTCCAAAGCCGGGGCTAACTATTCGAAAACTGAGAAGGAGTGCCTTGCCATCATCTGGGCTATGTCGAAATTCCGCCCCTACCTCTACGGACGGCCATTCAAGGTGCTTACATTCACAGCGCAAAGACAAACACGGACTTGAGGGGAGACACCACAAAGCGCTTTGTGGTGTCTCCCCTCAGGTCCGTGTTTGTCTTTGCGCTGTGAATGTAAGCATGAAGTACCAACTCGCCCAGCAACTGATTTTAAGCACGTTCAAGGTGGTCAGTGACCACCACGCGCTCTGCTGGCTTGCCAATTTGAAGGACCCCTCTGGCCGACACGCTCGATGGAGTCTGCGTCTCCAGGAGTTTGACGCTGGAAGGCAGCCAGTTTCAACGACACCTCTGGCCACCTCGCTCCATTGAGGTTGCGCCTCCAGGAGCTTGAGGTCACTGTAGTTTAGAAGTCCAGACGCAAGCACTCTGACACCGGCTGCCTGTCGGAAGCCGCTGTAGATGCGCCACCGCCAAACGACGATGAGGGTGCCTTCCTGGGACTCATCAGTTCCAGATATTTTGCACAACAGCAACGCTCGGACGCCGACCTAAAACTGCCTCATCGAGTACTTAGAAGGCAAGGTTTCCTTACCCCACACCTCGTTAGAAACAAGGATTGTCTTCGTTCTCTGTACGGAATGACGTCCTCGTGAAGAAGAACTTGGCAGCGAACAAACAGCCTACCTTCTTTTTGTACCTGCTTGTCTCCGCGAAGAAGTTCTACAGGCTTCACACGACGAGCCGACGACTGGACTTCTCGGGTTATTCCGCACCCTCATTTCAAGACAACTGCTCCTGGTCCCGACTGTATGCCGATGTCGCAAATTATGTGAAAACATGCCCAGATTGTCAGCGACGAAAAACCTCTCCCACCCGACCAGCAGGATTTCTGAACGCCATTGAACCCCCTCAAGGCACTTTCAGCAGGTGGGCATGAACTTGCTTGTCCTTTTCCGTAAGTAAACGCCTAGAAGTAAGTGCATCGTCATATTGAGCGACTACCTAAGCCGGTAAGCCGAGGAAAAAGCCCTGCCGATCGGAACAGCAGCGGAAGTCGTCATGTTTTTCATGAAGTGCATGCTCCTGCGACACAGCGCCCCAATGTGCCCATAACGGGCAGAGGAACAGAATTAACGGCGGAATTAATGCAATCCATCTTGCGTTACAGCCAAACCGGCCACCGGAGGATTACTTCATAACACCCACAGATTGGCGGACTGACCGAGCGGTTGAAGAAAACCATCGCCGATATGCTCGCCATGTATGTCGATGCCGAACACAAGACCTGGTACGTCATCCTGCCTTGCGTCGTCTTTGCCTAAAACACCGCAGTGCAGGACACCGCCCAGGTGACGTCATTTAGGCTCATGTCGAGGGTAAACCTGTCCCCGAGGTAGACAAGATCAGGATTCTTGGTCTCCATATCCAAAGCAACGGATATAATTATGCGACTGTAAAGAAGCTGGAAGGCTATGCGGCACAGGTCATAGGAATCTTTAGGAGAATAGCCCTCAAGGGAAGAGGGCTTAAAGAGAGGAGCCTAATTAAGCTGGTGCAGGCCTACGTTATTAGCCGTGTGAGCTACGCCACACCATACCTTAATATACGGGCCTCGGAACGAGACAAACTAGATTCAATAATCAGGAGATGCTACAAGCGAGCACTCGGTATACCCATAAGCACTTCAACAGAAAGACTCTTAGGAATGGGAGTTCACAACACATGGAGGGAAATCGCCGAGGCTGTTAAAACAGCCCAGCTGGAAAGACTTAGCCAATCCAGCACAGGTAGGGCTATCCTAAACATGGTAGGACTACAAATAGAAAGGGTGATGCTAAAGAAGCAGGACATCCCAAGAATAAATTCGAGAACAACATAGGGTGGATCCTCTCCATAGGAGTATGCACCCCACCTTTCACAAGGAAAAGAGGGAGAAGAGAGCTGAGGCGCTAGTCAGGCGATTCAGCGAGGCAAACGAGAAAACAGTAGCATACACGGACGCGGCGAGTTGCAAGCTGGTAGCGGCGGTAGCCTCGGTGGTTAATGGCCGGGATGAGGCAGCCTCATCAGCAACCATACGCAGCCGCAATCCGGAGTCAGCAGAAGAAGCTGCAATAGCGCTTGCTTGCGTAGGGACAGAAGCAAAATTCATAGCTAGCGACAGCAAAACGGCCATATATAACAATAGTAGAGGTAGGATTGCACCAGAAGCGGTGCGGATACTAACAGGAGGAAAGATAGGCAGGAAAATTAGCCTCGTATGGGCACCAGCTCACCCGTCAGTTCCAGGCAATGAGGCGGCACACGCTCTGGCTCGAGATATCTACTTCCGAGCCGGAGCAGAACCGCCCGACTGCAAAGAACTAGACGAGAGACTGCAGAATTACACGGAAATAACTGAAAACTACAGATTACAAAGGAGACTAGTCCCTCCACCGGAAAAAGAGCTCGGAAACAAAGAGGCGACGATCTGGCGCCGATTACAGGCAGGAAATTACATTAATCCGGTCTGAGCATCGCACGTCCTCAAAGACGAAAACAGATGATAAGTGCAAAAAATGTGGAGAGAGGGGGACCCTAGATCACGTAATTTGGGAATGTGTAGACTCCCCAGGTGCTAACGAAGGAATTGATAGTAGAGAAGCCTGGGAGACCCTGCTGCGGAGCACGGACCCCGTCAAGCAGAAGCAAGCCATTCATCTGGCGGTGGAGGCCGCGAATAGCCAGCAACTCTTTGCCTGCCTTTAATCGCGGGGGTCCCGGCCCCTACCCCCTAGGCCTGCGTGCCGGGGGTAGGGAGTAGGGGGCCTCTCTTTTGATGGAAATAAAGTTTTTGGAATGAACGATGGCAGGGAGGCCACGACCACGATAGACGCCATGCTGCCCAACGTTACCCAAAAGAACGTCAACATCGCCGCCTACATTCAACGCGCAGAAGCTCGAAGGCTTGCCCGATTACGGATCAAAGACCAGCAACGAAGCAACTCCAGGCGCTACAAACTGCGAAGACGCAACGCGGAATACAAGCCAGGAGACTAAGTCTGGGTGTGGACGCCCATTAGTCGCCGCGGTTTGAGTGAAAAATCGTTTGCGCAGGTATTTCGGCCCGTACGAGGTTCTTTGTCGGCTTGGTCAACTGGAATATGAAGTCATCCCTGACGTAAGCACTGAATCCAAGCGACGCCACGTACGACCAGAAGTTGTCCATGTCGTCCCTCTGATGCCCTATTATGCGCGTTGAAAATTAGGGACGCTGTTTTCGCACAATCGGTGTTTATTTTGAACAATTCGTATTGTTTCTAGTCGCCTTAAGCTTTAAAATCGGATCGAAGTTTCTTTGAAAAGGTGGTGGTGGTGGAAACTTTTACACACAGGGGAGTTTAGGACGCGCAGGTCCTTGGGCCCCCGCACGGCCCCACTGCACTCAAACGTTCATGTCCCGGAGGCTCGCGACGCTCGCAGCCCGGCCTGTGGCGATGGCTTGCTTGGCCGGGTCCTCGGAGAGCAGTTGGGTCTCCCAAGCCTCCAAAGTGGTAAAGTGCGCCAGGCCCCGCGGGGGAGGATCCGCCGGGCCGAGGAAAAAGATGATCGAGAGTGGCTTTGGGGTGGTGGCAGAGGGTACAGGAGGGGTTTGTGCGGACTTGGTGATATCGCGTGCGTATATAAGAGGAGGGTAAGGTGCGTGTTTGGAGCCGCCTCCAAAGTGTCTGATGATAATTGTCGAGGGAGGGATGGGGTGGGGTGGTACATCCGACCCTCGGTTTTGCAGGCCTGCGTCTGTTCACTGAAGGAATGCATGCGCTCCCGTGAGAACCCAAGATCGGAGGCCGCCGGTGCCCGGTTGAGAGAACCTCGGGCTAAAGCGTTGGCAGCCTCGTTTCCGAGATTCCTGAAGTGGGCAGGCACCCATATGAGCTCCATGTGGCGGGGTGGGTGTGCGGCGAGAGATTTCAGTATGCGAAATGCAGGGACGTGAACTTTCCCGCGGGCGAAATTTAGTATGGCAGTTTTAGAGTCCGAGAGTATATACCGCACCTCCGTGCGCGTGATGGCTAGGGCAATAGTGGCCTCTTCAGCCTCCTCCGAAGTGGCAGTGGGGGATATGTGAAGGGTCGCAGTCGGTTGTAGGGAGGGGTTCGTGATGGCTACAACGGCGTCCTCGCCTGTGCATGCAGCATCCACCCACACGGCATCCGGTTCCATGCCATAGTGTTTGTGGGGTGCCCGTGCGGGAGCTCTGCGGCGGGGTTCGTGGTAGGTGGGATGCTTGTTTTTTGGGGAGAGGTTTAATAAGTATTTCGCGGTGAATGTGGTAGGGGACTGGGAGTTGTGTGGGATCCGTGGCTGGTATCCAGATGCCGAGGGTGTGTATGATGTGTCTGCCGGTGGTGGTTCTCGCGAGACGTTTGTAGTGTCTGTCGGTGGGCCTCGATAAGCTCACCTATCGTGTTGTGTAGGCCTAGCTGGAGGAATTTTTCGGTTGAGGTATTTAGGGGCAGGTGTAGTGCTCTCTTAAATGTTTGTCGGATCATGGCATCCAGGGTGGAGATTTCTGTGGCCGGGAGTTTCAGGTAGGGGAGTGTGAAGAGAAAACGGCTGAGGACGAAGGCATGAATGAGACGACATAGGTCATGCTCCTTCGTGCCCTGGTGGTGTCCAGGTGGGATTTTACCGCATTAGGTGGGATATCAACACCGCCGTCTGCTTGAGTTTCTGGATGGTGAGAGTGTTTTTCCTGTTGTTCTGGATGTGCAGGCTCAGTACCCGGTGAGTGTATACCTCCGGGATGTACCAGTTTTTCACTTTCACAGTTATCGGGGCTGTGGGCAGTTTCGGGTTGTGGGGCGGAGTATCAGGAGCTCCGACTTCTCCGGAGAGCATGAGAGTCCGATAATCCGAGCATGTGTTTGGGTGAGGGTAGCTGCCAAATGCAGAGTAGTCTCTATGTCTCCATCACTGCCATGAGTGGTCCATAGAGTGATATCACCAGCATAGTGTGTATACCGAAGGTGAGGGATGGTTTGTAGTTTGCGGGCAAGGGAGATGAGTGTGACATTCTAAAGGAAAGGGGAGAGGACCGATACCAGGGGGGGGGGGTGCCAATCCAACAAAGGGTGTACGGGCGGGATGTGTGGGGACCGAAGTGAATTTCGGCCATGCGGTTAGTAAGGAATGCTTGAATATAGGTGTTCATACGTCGCGTCCATTCCTGTCGCAAGGCAACATTCTGGAGATACCGGACGACCGCCCCGACGCACGCAACGCCGCTCCCACCGGCGCTGCGCTCCTGCCCGTCCTGTTCCTCCACTTGGCCTTGCCGCTGCACGGCTGCAGTTCGCACCTGGCTATTCGCCGCCATGTACGCACCTCCCATCACATCCGGTGAGCTCCTTCAGCCATATCAGCGCCCCTACCTTCCTCGGCTGCCCGGCCTGCCCGCTTTTTACGCCAGGGACCTCGTTTTGTGGCGTCCGCTGGTGGACTCGCACTTCCATATCAACAACGTGTCCAGCCAGCTGCTGCGTTATCAGCACGCCAGCTGCGAACTCCCATCCGGTCTCCTAGCACAGCTGCGGGAAAACCGCCTGCTGGCGCCGACATATACGCCGATTTCAAGAAGGGCCTGACGGCGTATTTTGGCTTGGAGCTCCCACTGACTCTCTACGCTCCTGTTCCGGACTCAGAAACTGCGGCGCCACTCGAACCACCACCCCTGGCCGCATTCCCTACCCGAGCTGTTCCGGCTTTCCCTCCGCCCGCTCCTACGTCGGCGCCCCACCCCCTACCGGTCTCTCCACTATCGTCGCCACACTATGGTTCGGCAAGTGCCACGCGAAGACTCGCCAGTCTCTTGCCAACCTTCTCAACCAGCTGCCTCAATCTACACCCCGGTCTCTCTCAAGTTTGCTTCACCAGCCCCTATGGACGGCCATCCACCTGTGATCTCCCATTCCACGGCGCCTCCTGCCCACCCCTGCTTCCCAGCTGTGGCGCCTGCCCTTGGGCCATCACCGGCAGCACACTCTCTCGACCCGGTCACGGACTCTCTTCTAGTCCCACTATCGCCTGCTCCCTCAAGCCCAACCACAGTGAGCACAACTGTCGTTTCTGTCGCGAGGCCCGCATGCACGCCACCCCAGGGCCTTGTCGCTCCTCACGCGCCACCTGCAACGCCTGCCACACATCCCTACCCGCCTGGCGTTTTCACCAGTGCCTGTGCGTCCGCGACAGACGAGACAGCCCTGCCGTATTCGTCCCATTCCGTCAACTACGCCCCGGATTTGCTTCTAGTGCTCCCAGCCACCCGCCCCACTGCCACAGTGAGCTCGTTTTTGCATAAATCCGTTCCGGCCTGTCGACCACTTCGACCACTTCCCTACATGGCAGTCCGAGCCCCACGCAGCAGACCTCCAGCCCAGAGTCGTGTGCTGTCGTTTCACCGTCGCCAGCGGCTGAGGCATCCCCTCCTCTTCTACGGCTGCGGTTACCGCACGCCATCCCTTTGTCTGCACCCGCTGGGCCGGCGCAAAGCCCATATCGCCCGTAACTCCCGCCACGGGTGCATTTTCTGCAATGGCATTCCGGCCTACTTTAACCCAACTGGCGGCCCCACCAGTATACCTCCGACTGCAGTACGCTTAGCTCGCCTCCTTTTCCTCGACTTCTCCCGCCTGTTCCTTACGTCATCATCCTCATCCTTTGGCTCCCTTCGCCCTTTGCACAGCAGCCAGGCTCGACCGCCAGAGTTTGTTTCACCCACCCGGCGGCCTTCACGAACCTAACCGTAGCCTGGACTTGATTCACCTGTACAAACTTGTACAGTACTCACGGATTGAAATAGGACATTCGGAGCGCGTGGCCGTCGCTTCATGGAGCGCCGCCCGTAGACGCTCATGGAACCAAGGTGGTGCATTGTGGTATGGCGTGAGAGGGAGAACAACTACAAAGCAGAATTGTTCCTTCCAGTAGCCAATCAGCCGGCCTGTGGTTTACCACTTGCCTGCGTGGCACTCCAAGGCTAGCGCTCCGAATGTCCTATTTCAATCCGTGAGTACTGTACATACCGTTTATTTTTTCCTTTATCGCGCATCGCGCTAGGAGTGGAGCATCTGTAGCGGCGCTGGCATCGCCAGTGACGCTGATGAAGATGAAGTTGGCGCGAACTGCCTCGCGCAAACAGAAGCTCTCGCTCGTGCAATAGAGAATGATTTCGGCAACTGGCCTAGCCAGCAACGTCAACAGTAGGCTCCACCGTCTCAGCAGCCGCAGCTACAGGGACGTCCAATAAAGGTGGTTCACTCTCCACACGTTCATCTATGTTCAAGGGGGAGAGCGCCGCCATGATCGCTTTGTGGTCTAGGCGATCAAAGGCCTTGGAGAGATCCAAGGCGAAGACAGCTTTTGTTTGGCCCGGTATGAGGGGGTAAAAAATATCCTGTGTGAGCTAGAGCATGGCGTCCTGTGCAGACAGATGGGGACGGAAGCTCACCATGCTGTGCGGGTAGAGGTCTTGTTCCCTCATGTGTTGGGTGAATCGGGCGAGTGCGCCATGCTCCAAAAGCTTGCCCACGCATGATGTTACGTAGATGGGACGACGATTTGCAGGTGTAACGGGTTTGTGGGACTTGGGTATGAATAAGATTTTGGCGTGACGCCAGGATTGCGGAAGGGTGCCCTCCTGCCAGCATGTGCTGAAGTACCCCGTGAGCTGGGCAATCGACTGATCGTCCAAAATGCGGAGCATGCTATTGGAGATACAGTCAACGCCTATAGTGGAGTTGGAGCGGAGAGTTAGGAGGGCCACTCTGACTTCTGTTTCCGTAATCTTCGCTTCCAGATTGGCATTCAGGGTGCCGGCATAGGGGGTCGATGTCTGTAATGGGAGCGTCAGGCAGGGCCGCCCGTGCGGCGCGGACCGCATCCCAGTTGTTGAGTTTGTGTGTTAGGTGAAGGGTAGTTCTTTGTTAGTACGGTACTGTAACGGAGAGGATAATATGATCTCTCCCTAATGTGTGATGTGTTGTGTTCCACGTAATACCCGCGAGGTTGCGGCTCAGTGTCAAGTCCCGGCTGGTGTCCGCGCTTACGCTGTTGCCAATTCTCGTGGGAGTGTTAAAGTTGTTGTGTATTGTGAGGCGCAGCTGTTGTACCAAGGACCAGAGTCGCCTTCCTCGTCTCGTGGTGATGCGGTAGCCCCGGTCAGTATGCTGACTGTGAAAGTCCCCTCCTATAATCAATGGATGCTTGGTTGCAATACGATGGAGATCGCGCAGTAGCGTTTGCAATGAAGCCATCGGATGAGACGGTGTGTGGTATATATTTGCAATAAAAATAGATGGTGTGCAGTGCGCATCTGGTATGATTTCTGTGATCACGCAGGGCGTCTTGGAGGGGATCTGATGTGTTTGGTGTGCAATGGAGCGATGTATGAGTGTGGAAGCCCTGGGTGTATTCGTTGCGTCCGAGTGAGCGGATGTGTAGCTGGGAAGTGTGGCAGGGGCATGTGTGTCTTGAAGGAGGAGGATGCGGGGCGTGGGAAGTGTAGAGAGGAGGAGTTGGAGGGGTGTGCGCTTACCCCGGAAGCGGCGACAGTTCCATTGCAGAATTGATAAGGAATTAGGTGGTTGCCCCGCCATACTGTAGCTTGGGTGGGGAGAGGTTTATGGTTTATGGGGGATTTAACGTCCCAAAGCGACTCAGGCTATGAGGGATGCCGTAGTGAAGGGCTCCGGAAATTTCGACCACCTGGGGTTCTTTTACGTGCACTGACATCGCACAGCACACGGGCCTCTAGATTTTCGCCTCCATCGAAATTCCAACGACGCGGCCGTGATCGAACCCGTGTCTTTCGGGCCGGTAGCTGAGCGCCATAACCACTCAGCCACCGCGGCGGCTGAGGGGGGTGAGGGTAGGTGGGTTAAGTAGGTTGTTCTGTGGGGTAGGTGGGTGGGATTGATGGGGGGATTGGGTAGGTGCAACGAGGGAAGGGCCTGCTCTATTGTTTGGAGGCGTGTGTCGTACCACGCAAGGCTCATCTCAAGGCTGCGCACCATACGCGTAAATGTCGCTTGAATTTGTTGCTCGAAGCGTTCGGACAGGTGGTCGATGAGGTGATTGAATTTTGGCTCTAGACACGCGTTCATTTCGGCGAGTTTAGCGTCCATGCGGGCCTCTAGGGATTGAAAGTCGGTCTGGGTGACGGGTGGTTGCTCTGTTGTGCGTTTTTTCTTGGGTGGGTGTGAGGTGGGGGTTTGGGAGTCCGATTGTTTTATGTTTTCAGTGGGTGTTTGAGGTAGCAGCGTAGGTTGCGTGGGAGTGACTATTGGCGGAAGCGGTAGAGGGGTGGAGGTCCTGATGAGAGAGGTAAGACGACTCACCTCCTCTCGCAGGGCCTGGAGCTCCCGGTCACGGGGGTCCACCTGTGTGGGCGGGGGGCTGAGGGCTTGCTGGTAGCTTTGAGTCTGTTGCCTGCTACTCTGTCCGCCCAGGAAAGTTGTGGAGGCGGTTTGTCCTGGCAGCGACGAGACGATGGGCGAGACCAATTCAATTCAAGGATTTTATTCATGTTTCTTTCAAAATACAAAACAGTTGCTGGACACATAGTCATTGGCTAGTAAAGGGTCCAGTGAAGAAATACGATACAAATACTAACACAGCAGAGGAGGAATGTAATTAACAAACACAAAGTTTATAATTGACGCACACATCGTAGGCAATGCAATAATGTTGTGCCACAATTTGATTTAAACATTACAATAGGTTTCAAAACGGTATTTCTTTAGAACAGTTCTGAAGTTATTGGCTTGCTTGATGTGTACTGGCAAAGAATTCCAGATCAAGGCCCCGTTAAATTCTATGAGCCGTTTCCCGTGCACATTATGAGATGGGGGCAGGTTAAAGTTATGATTAGTTACATCTCTTGTATTTCGTAATGGGAGTTTAAACAAAGTTATGGGGAGAGGATCACTAGTCTCTAAGATTCTATGTATAGTTCGTGCAATTTTTAATTCGTACAATGCATTGAATGGCAGCACGTGGACAAAATTTTACAAAGATCTACTGGATTGACAACGACTTGAAAATGTAGTAATTCGTAATGCACGTTTTTGCAGACGGATTACACGTTCGAGATAAGTTGTGAAAGTGGCACACCAAGGCTCAATGCAGTAAGAGAGATTGCTATGAAAGATGGAAAGGAAAGTAGGAAGACTTGCCGGAGCGATGAACGCTGGCGCGGTCCGCGTCTCGCTCCGGTGTGCGGGAGATGTGCTGTTGCGGTGAAGCGGGCGGTGAGCGGCGTCCCCTCGCTTTGCGACCTTTAGTACCCGTCATGTGGGCGCCTCCAGAGAGTATGCAGGCTGGGGTGCATGTCGGGGGGTCCTCTCGGGGGTGCGGGATACCTCATCTTGAATGATTCTGCGTACGCTGAAGGGTACAGACATCCGCACAATGCCCTGATTTTCTACAGTTTGTGCAAGCATCCAGCTGTCCTCTATATAAAGTGCAGCTGTGGAGACCGCCTCCGTAGGAGATGGTTCGGTGCACCGGACCCGCCTGGAAGGTTATGAGGATCGAACGGGTCTGTCCCATGCGGCGTGCATGAATGATGGGGACGCCAGGGTTGCCCGTGATGAGCTCTTCCAGAATCTGTGCGGGGGTTTCTTCCCAGTAGGCGTTAGTGATTACTCCTCTTAATGCACCATCCGGAGTGGCGTGCGATGTAGGCGGTGACGGTGTAGTCTTGGGTTTGAATTGACATTTGTTTGATGGCGACCAGGCGTAGCGCGTCGGCTTGATGCAGGGTACTCATCGTGCAGGTGTTGTTTAGGGGGTGGATATGCAAGTTGGTGCGTCCGGGGCCTGGAGGTCCTTGGCTGCAGCTATCACGCCCAGGCGAAGCTGGCGCGGTTGAAGGTTGTTTAAGTCCAACGTTTGAATGAAACACTATCTTGTAGGCATCCTCAGGCAACCGCGGCTGGCGTTGCGACCTTTGCGCCGCGAGACGCATAGCGCGCAGCTGGGATGCTTGGTGTACTGAATCTGCAGGTAGTGAGCCGGTGGTGGCGTTCGCCTGGTCCTGGATTCTCGGTGCTCCTTTCTGACGAGCGGGTAAGTTGAGGATATGGTTCTAGTCCTTGGGATCATAGTCCTTTGTGTTGATGGTCTCTCCGATGACTTGTACCTCCATACTGTCGATGTAGGGGAGGTTGAAGCGGCTTAGGCTTAGCGCACAGTGGCGCGAGGCCTAGTGCGGTAGCTTATCGGCAAAGGGCGGTTTTCGGCCCGTGGGCCCACTTAGTGGGACCGACGCCCACCAAAGTTGTACAGATGGTAGCGCTCACCATTGCGGACGGTGCCGTGAAGCGATGGGCACTGCTTGGGTCGAAATCCGGACGAAATCGCCGTGCTTGTACAGAGCCAATGCGAAGCGCGTTCGCACTCGCCGGCCCCCTAGCGGTCCTCCTCTTTGAGAAGGAAGAAATGCCGCGCATATTTGTAGTGTTCATTCATTTTTCAAACCGGGTGGCACGCCGCTTTATCGCTTTGTTTGTGGTGCAAGACGCGACCAGATTTATTTCGATTGATCGCATCCAGGCGGAGCCGATTCTACATTGCTCCAGAGTGCTGTAGTAACTTTGCACGCTTTATCTAGAACGTTCACTATCAGCTGTCAACTGAGCTGGGCCGAGAGCGGCGGGCATTCTGTTCGTCGACCACCGAGCACACTTGTTGCTACGCCGCCGCCTGTGATTCAGTTCATTGTGGGCGCAAGTGAGCCCAAATAAAGAGCTTTGTTTAGACGCCAGTTATCTGTTTTTGTGCTCTCCCCACCGCAGTCACCACTTGTGACAAGTACTTAATCGACCTTAACCACGTAGGGGTCACGTGTGAATTTCGTACAACTCACGCTGCAGCTTTCCGTGCGGGGCTGTGGTGGCTCCTAACAGCTAGGCATACAGCGGAGGAGCTGAGGGCGGCAGTCCCCGAGCTCCTTAGCGGTGAGAAGCTGCTCTATGCAGTGTGTCGAACCGCAATCGAACCCGCATTTTTGCCGTGAACCAAAACCGAACAGAACCATACTTTCTTCGCTGTCTTGGAACTGAACACGAAACGGAACGATTCATAGGGCCTATTCCGACCCGGTTCGGAACTCTGTTTAGCCCCACTTTTTTTGCAACCCTGTCTACATTTATTTCTTTTTTAGAAATTATAAGATGTACTTGCTCGTACGGAACTCTGTCTGCATAATAGAGTGCGAAAATGACATTGTTATGCGGCAAAAAACTGAAGCCTGGTATTTAAGAATGAACTTAATTGGCGCTTCATTAATGCGGTTTCGTCAATTCTAAAACATCGTACTCCAAATTGATGCAAAATCTTGTGTTTATTAGAATTTAACAAGGTGATTAGAATCTCCGCTTTTTATATGTTTGCGCATGGTTTTAATTGAATTGTTAGCACTGCTTTAACTCATAAACCACCTAGTGAGAATAGCCTGCCTCTGTTTCATGTCCCATAAATATAGGAAACAGGCGAAAAGATCCAACACACTGTGAAACATTTACTTTCGGAGCCATTCGTTGTCTCACACAGCAGATAGTAAATTAGACCGCTCATGATGTCTCAGCGGCTGTGGCGCCCGCTCCTGATGCGAGTTTGCGAGTTCCATCCCGACCGCGGAGGCCGGATTTCGGTATCGGTGAATTGCAAAAATAGGCGTTTACTGTGCGATGTGAGCACACGTTGCTCAGCTGGCCTACGTTGATCTCTTTGAAGAAACCTTCAATAAAGTGCCTGCAAAAAAGATTGCTACTAAAACTCGCGCGTCTATACCTTAACCGTTTGGTAATAAAGTGGCTTCTATATTTTTTTACTAACAGATAACAATTAGTCTATGGTAACAAAGCCTCGTCCCCTTGTTCTTTTGTTACTTCAGATGTTCGTCAAAGCACACTGCACTTACATTAACAATCTTCTGCCCAACTTTACCTCTAATATCCGATTATTTGGCGACCATTGGGTAATTTACCGCCGGATTTCTGAAAGCCATACGCCGAGACCCTTCAACAAGATCTAACCCGAATTGAAACTTGGTGCGAATATATCTAAAACATCTATGATTTCCTTTCATCGCAGGCAATCCGTCATTCCCTCTCAATATGATTATTTATCTATTCTTAAATGTCTTCAGTTATTGCCTGTAAGTTTATGGCCATTACTTTGGCTGATACTCTAGCCTGGTCTTCGCATATAAAAAATATCGTTAATGACGCTAACCGCACCCTTCGTTTTTTACGTTGTTGTTAGTGGCTATTTATTAACGAAAATAACAACGGAAGGAAAAGATGTTGCTAGCCTCGGCATCTGCCATCGTCGCAATCTTCGTTTGCTACCCGTTCGATCAAATTATTAGTTTAGCAGACTTTCGGTCGCCCTAAATTAGATTACTCTTCAGCAGTATGGGACCCTCATCAGTCAAACCTCTCACTAACCAATTAAAAAATACTAAATCTCGCTATCTGATTTATTTATTGTGGCTGCTCATATTATGACAGTGTGTCTTCTTTGTCCTCTTTGTCCAATCTTGAAATGACAAGAACAATATCTCGATGATTCCTCTTCCATAAGTTTCATCGTTCATCTTTAGGAGCATCAAACACAAAATCAGCACATCGCCTCTCCAACCTTATTAACCACAATAAGACCGTGTACCCTCCCTCTGCAAGAACCCCAGTCTCAGTTTTTCACTTTAAGTTTATTTGTTTCATTCTGATTTACAGAAACTACATCTCATTCCCGATCTTTTTTATGAAACCGGAACTGGAACCATCTGGCGCCGGAAGTGGTACACCTTACAAACCCCGCCGAATTAAAGGAAAAGATCGAGCCCATCACCTCGTACTCGGTCTGCCTATCTCTTAACTAATGCCTCATACCAGGGGTCTTTGAGGTAATAAATATATAATGATAAACCTTGGATATCCCCCTACGTCTTCCCGGAAAGACTCCATGTGAGTTGGACACGTTAAAGCCCAGATAATACTAACGTTATTACAAAATGAAGAAAGTATAAATAGGTGCAGTTTCTTGAGCATCCGAACAGTCTTTGTTGCACGCGACGGAGAGAAGCAAGAAAAAGCGGGCTTGTAACAGCAGTAGAGATACTTAAGAAACAAAACTGACGCAGGTTCGTCGCAGTTCTGCCGATACTTAATGCAGAGCGAAAGCTACTTTTCTGCGGTTATTTCTGCAAATCCGAAAGCATTCCTTTCTGGAATTCGTTTTATAATTCTTTACGCATTTATTTCCGCAATTGTTTGCTTTTATTTATGTTGTTTCTATTCTTAATCATTTGGCTTTTGATTTTTTTAAATTGTTTATTGTTATTTTCACTTTTCGGTTTTTGTTCTGGGTGTTCATATTTGCTGTTATCTTTTCTGTTATTTCGTTCATTTTCTTTATATTTTGCTGTTTATTTTGTTGTTACATCTGCCTTTCGTGATTTTGGTTTATTTTATGATTTCATTTGAATCGTTTTTTTTTACATTCTATTTTTAATTTTCTTGCGCTTCGATGCCTCCCAGTGTCGTTTTGCATACAGACATGAACTTGAAGAACAGGAGGAGTATTTATTTATTTTTACTTTGCGCTGCGCTGCCACCCAAGGTCATTCTGCATGCCGACATGACCTTGAAGAACGGTAGCAGTAGAACTTTCTCTCTAAAAAAGCTAGTGCGCAAAGCGGCAGTGCGGAAATGCATACGCTTGCTGGCATGCGATAATGATTACGCCCAGAACGATGGCAGCCAATGAAATGTAACTGTGATGAAATGATTTTGTGTTGTGCCGATGCGCTGAAATAACTATGCTTAAGTAAACATTGAATGTCATTCGTTAGCGGACGGCTTCGTCACGCTTTTCTTGAATCCTCTGACGGGTGGAGTATATCTGCCTCTCGCTGTCGCAGCTAGGGTTGATGGTGCTTGAGATGAGAAGCTTATGGTGGTAGGCGTTGTTTTGTAGAACGCTTTGGCGACGACATACGCGAAGCATTAACAGCAATCCGCCTCGGCTACATCGGCTGCAGGGAGGGGGAAGGTGGCTGAAGGTGCACTTTATTTAAAAGCACTTCTAGCCACGCTGCCCGGGTTTAAGCGGTATCTAACTGCGTGTGTCAAGCTTCTGAGTAGCGAGTGTAACTGGCTCACTGGGTCGCCGTACACCTCCATCACGCTATGAATAGACGGTGGCGTCCTCCTACTAATTCTTAAAGCCAACGAAAGGTTTACACACCGATAATTTTTTAGGAAAGGTGCATAACTGGCCGCCTAGGTGAGTGGACACCGCTATCGTTATTTAAGGTACGTGGCGGTGAGTATACGTGCAAAAACGGGGCTTTTGCACAGTACTTCGGGCTTAGCAAAAATGCTAAACCACCAGCCATTCTACCCGTGAATTCCCGGATGTGCGTTCACCTAAGTGTGCAGTGCGTATCTAGGATCGAGGCTGCACACGCACATGCAAATGCGGACGCGCGCGCGCACACACACACACACACACGCACACGCGCACACACGCACACGCGCAAACACACACACACACACACACACACGCACGCACGCGCCCACACCATGGTATTTTTGGGTAAGCAAGCTATACTGTTTAAATCAAATCAAATCAAAGTTTATTTGCCATCTAACAATGCAGATAAAGGAATCCTAGAAAAAAGCTGCCGTTGGGCAGCTTGACGAGTCTACGATCCTACTGATCAGCAGGGAGGCAGCATAAGAGTTTACAGAATTTTTAAAATCAAGCACATCAAGGAAGCAGCAAAGAATGCACGAAGCAGCAATATGTGTACATAAGGAAACTTAAACCACGTTATTCAAAAATTCTGAAGTTCTCGACGTGAACAGGAAAACAAATCGAAATTAATGCGGACATGCATATTTAGAACAGATGGAAGAGTGTATGGAAGGCATTCTTTGCCAAGAATTAGTCGGGGTGTCGGTACCGTTCATTTCCAGAAGAGGGTTGTAGCGCCGAAATAGACAACACATCGCAAGCGAGATGGAACAGGCGCCGTTCGTTCTTCGCCATGTCTTCTTGGATACACCGATTCTTTTTTCTTTAGTCTGCTAAATTCTTCATATTTGTTTTATTATTCTTGATTTCTATTCTGACACTAAGGCGACCTTTATAAAGATTGTCCTTTAATAACTCTGGAGCTACAAAATAAAGTTGCACTTGGATGTCGGAATGGTTAATTGTATGTATTTCGGAGATATCTTTTTTTGCATTAAATGAATACGTTCAAGGTTAGTGAATGTGTAGTACCCCACACTAACTGGCAATAGTTTAAATGCGAGTTTAATATTGAATTGTATACCAGCATCTTAGTTGTTGTGGGTAGCATGCATGTTATACGATCTATCGCACCACTAATTTGAGCTATTTTTTCAAGACATAATTTACATGACTTTCTCATGACATACTTGCAGAAAATACAACTCCAAGGCCTTTAAACTGCTCCACTATTTTTACGGACCGCGAGTTTAATATAACATTATCGTGCGGTGGGATAACTTTGTTTTCGGCCTAAATATGACAGATTTGGTCTCGCTCTCGTTTATTTGCATAAGGTTGACTGTAGACCAGGCCTGAAGAGCTTTCATTATGTCATTGCATTGTCTGATAAGTTCATGAGCATTTTCACCTGAAAGAAATATGCTCGTATCATCGGCATAGATGAAAAACTTCGTACTATCACTAATGTTGAAAATATCGTTTAGGCAAGTATTAACAGTAGAGGCCCTAGCGTACTGCCTTGGAAGAGCGGCCTCGGTTCAGACCGTACACCATTTATGAATACCACTTGCTGTCTAAACGACAAATAGGACCTTCACATTATAGCGCTTTTCCTCGGAAACCTTAAACCTAATAAAGTAAAGTAAGTTAACGCAATAAAGACAACAACTGCAATACTCTTACCCCGAGTGGGATTCGAACCAGTGGTGGCGCAGCAGGGCAGCTTTGATTTGCTGACGCCCTAGGCTACTCGGCCATCTGCGAAGCTTTTGTAGCGATAATTACATTACGGTAGTATTTCGAGGGTTCAGCGTGGCGGCGCCGCAACCCTGTGGCTGCGCTGCCATGCTGTCACGTGGTTAGTCACGTGGTGCGGAGCAGCTGCTGGCGCCGTTGCTGATCACGTGGCCAAGTTCCCCTCAGCCAGCTGTAGCTATCGCGTCACTCCAGGTTTAACCAGAGCTAAACCGCGACCAATTTTTTTTTGTTTTCACCTGGATTACCATGAACCGCCCTCACCCTGCTCTTGCTGCAGTTTATCCTGTCGAATTCAGAGATCTCGGCATGAGGCCTCACGCCACCATGGCTCCTTTACTCCGTCTGCGCATCAAAATTCCGGCTGCGGCAAACAAAGGAGCGCCTACAAGTCAGGATTTTCAACATGCGCACCATATGCCTATATGCCTCCTGCGCTAAAATCACTCTTCTCTGAACACTAACTTTGCTGAACGGGGCTATTGTGCGCGCTTATCCATCATGGCTTTTCCACATGCTAAACTGTCCTATTAATACGAAAATTTCACACAAAATTTCAGTGTCCTTCATCACAAGCAGAAATTTATAGTGGAAGGCGCGATCTCAACGTCCTTTTTAAGTGTCTCCTGAAGTATGTCCAAAACGAACAAAGGTAGCTGCTCATTGCTAGCACAGGTAGCAATTCACTGACCGTCGCACAAAATGCCCCTTGAAGCGATGGCGCCGCCTAACGCGCAAGGTCCGCCCACGTTTGAAGTCAAAAAAATGTTTTTGCGACCTAATGAATCTAAATCTGTTGAATTCGCTCTAAAGCACAATTGTCAAGAAAGGCTGGGTAAGGCTTCAGGTATATGGGTAGAGCCAGTAAAGACCGATCAGAACAATTTTCATCTGCATTATGGAGTGGCTGGAAAGGTGTTCCAAGGAAAAGCCAGGGGTGAGGAAAGCGAACGTATCAGCACAAGATTTTGTCACGGCCATTTCCAGAAAGACGTGTCAGCGCTTAGTCACCTAGTAAGCACAGCTGTCAGGAAAGGGCCGTTTGCGACATTTAAAAATAAAATGCTTGAAACTATTTAATGAACAAAATGCGGCAGGATTTTCACGCAGTTAAACCCCGCAGACATGGTAAAGCATGCAATCATTCTTTGCTTCTCCTTTCCGGCAGCGCACGCAACCGAGTTTCTCGCTCTTCATCTCTACACCCTCTCTCCACTCGGCGATGCTGTCGCGACGCCCTCCTCCCATTGGCTACAGCGGGCGCGACGTTCCTCCGAACTTACTCGAGTTAATCCGAGGCTTCACACAAGATTCTTGGTTGCGTTTTACTCTATTAGGTGTTGCTTTCGCAATAAACGTACGAGACAGATTCACCAGACTCATCAATGTGCCAAGAAAATTTTAATTGACGCATAGGCTTCCTTTGATAGCACCCCAGAAAGGTCACAAAATTTATGTAGTGCAATGACTTTTTTTTTCGCACAGTGCATGGCTTCCACCAGTGTCACAGCGCAAAGTTGAAACAACGATTTTGCAAAGTTGTGTCCTTACAGACAGAAAATGGTGCCAACCTATCCAAGGCTACATTTTTATTATCCGCTTTTATCAGAATAAAACTTGGCAACGACATCTGATGGGCAAAAATTTTAATCTTAGAGTGTTCGGGCGAGGAGCCACGATTAGCTGTGTTTTTGAAGACACAGAGGTATATGGATTTGTGGAAAGAGGATTCCAAACACAAGCCGATGGTGTCAGGTGCACATAAATTTATTCAGCAGGGAGTGGAGCCGCCTGCATGCCGAGAAGACACATCGCCAACATCCTATCGCGAAGCCGCGGAATTCTGATCTGCATGCGCCAGCCGTGCGCGCTGGGCTATGTCAGCTTCTTCTCGAGCCGGGCGCATCGCTGCACGCTACAGGATCCCCCTCTCTAGCGAAGAATTCGTGAGGGAATCGAGCGATATGGTGGCAGGACGGCAAGATGAGGTGCAGAGTGGAACGGGGACGTCAGGGAAAGTCCTTTGGCAAAGCGAAAACGAGGCCGGGTGGAGCTTCTGGGAAAGGCCTCAGGCTTCGGGGGGAGGGCGGTGAACTCGAAAGAGGACGCACTTGATGCCGAGTGTCCGATTGTGAGTGGCAAGGAGGAACGTGAGGGCAGAAGAGTCACAGCGGCGACAAAAGGCATCTGAAACGGTGCTCGAGGCAGGTGACGTGCCGGTGCGACAATAGCGCGAAGAAAGCAGCCTGTACTGGGCCGGCTGCCGAATGTAAAGGTTGTCGGGAAGAGAGCGATCGGGAAGGTGTGGCCCAGATTGGTAGCTACACTGCAGTGCATCCTTTCGATCCTGTCGGACAGACCAGGCGGGGCCAGTAATGTTGACTGCGGGCAAAGTGGCCTGTGTGGCAAGCACTGAAGATGCTGCCGAAGCTGCACGGTCGTCTTGCAAGGCCAGGACATTCGGTACCGATGGAAGGGAGCGGATAGTGTCAGGCGGTGGAGAAGCTATGGCTATCGCCGCCACTGAGTCCAGACGCGAGGGCGGCTCAAGGGCCGTGTGAAAATGACCACCGGGTGTTGAGCGAGACGGACTGGTTGCGTGTGCTCCGACAGAGGAGCTCGGAGCAGAACTGGGCAGCAGTGCGGCTCCTGAACAGTGGGAGCGGCGGAATACGAACGCGTCGCCGCTGGTCACCGGGCGTATGATGGTGAGAGGGCATTAAGCAGGACTGGCTGAGCGGGTGCCGGAGTTTTGCTCACGGTAGGAGTCATCACCGGCGGCTGACAGGGAGATCGGAAACGCAGGGAAGTTGGAGCAGTGGAAGACTTCGGGCATGTCGCTGTACTGGCCATGAACAGGTCGCCCGGGGCTGTGGACACAGCGACACATTTCAAGCACGGTGGTTGCTCTTGAAACAGTACGGTTGCGAGCGGTGGGGAGTTAGGGATTCATAGTGCGCGTGGGAGGAGCAACGGCGACGAGACCATGGGGAACGGTCTTTCCAGCCGAACGTTCGTAGTGCCGAGACTGGGATGAGGCGCCAGCGCGATGTGCTCGCAGGACGGTACTCTCGAAAGGCAGCTTGCCGATCTCGCGGCTCAGAGCTGCGATGGAGGCGAGTAGCCGGTGTAAGCGGCCGTCAGTCGCTGAACGAGCCGATGAGGCGGGGTGGGGGAACCCTGAACCGCAGGCAATGTGTTCATGAGCTGGTCAGCCATTTGGGCTAGCGACGCGAGGTGTGATGACACACTAAGGATCAAACGCTCAAAAAAAACGGTGCAGAAAAAATTCCCGCAACAGCATGCGTCTACAGACGAAGCATGGTGAGCAGCCGGGTGCATCATACAACGCAGGAACTCCGTGGGCGCGTAGTTCTTCCTTCTGAAGCAAGTGCTGCAGCCAACACTGCTCCGATTCACAAGTGCGCTGCATGCGAACCACCCGTAGATGCTCGTACAGCCGAGTGGAAGGCGGGGAGCACTAAATATCTCGGATAACCCTAGCGCTGACAGGAGGGAAAGCACCGATGACAGGATCGTACATGTCCATTCGAGACGTGGTGGCGCGTAGGCGAAACTTGAACTCGATGGTGGGGAACCAGAGCTTTGAGTCCTAGGTCCAGAATTCGGGTAGCTTGAGCGCGGAGATGGCTTGCTCATGCAGGGGCGGCCCCGGGGGGGGGGGGGGGGGGGGCAACAGAAGCGACGAGGCAGTGGGGGAAGCTGTTGCATCGCTTACAGGATGTGCGGAAGGCGTGGAAGACAGCCGGGTCTTGAGCTCCGTGCACCAGAGGGCGTAGGTTGAGGCATGCGCAGTCCGGGAGCAGAGGCGGGGCAGCTCCAAGTCCGGAGTCACCAGTTTGTGGGCGGAGAATCCCAGACACAAGCCGATGGGGCCTGGTGTCCACAAATTTATTGACAAGAGGACTTGCTCAACCAGGAGGGAGCGGATCCGCCGGCATGCCGACAAGGTGTACTGCCGACATCCAATCGAGTAGCAGCCGAATTCTGATATGCGCGCCGCAGTCGAGCGCGCTGGGGTATGTCTTCTTCTGGAGCAGGGCACAATTCTGGGTGCTACAGGCTGGATATATATACAACGCGAATTACAAATGCGATGTCGAACAGGAGACTTAAATATCTTTGATAAGCTCTTGTGATGCATATGGAGGTGTGCCGCAGATTGGAAGGTGACTAAAGTTGGTTTTGTGGTGACGAAGAAGTGTCTTCTGTATGCACCTGCCGATACACGACAGCTTCCTATCTCAATATTGTACGGTGACGTAACGAGTGCCCGTTTAAGTACCTCTCCGTAGGAGGAATGCCTTACTAACCTGAGCTTCAAGGGAGATATTACTCGAGCGTCGAGGTCAGCGAAAGTGCTCAAGGTGAAGGGTTTTGTAGATGCAGAATCCACCAGCTTTTCTCTTTATGTATCTCATCAGAGGAATTCAGATTTATGCATAGCCAATTTACACTAATTTGGAGTTCGTTTGATTTCGAGGCTTTACCATGAATTCTTATCTTTCCGCTGCAGACAGTAGGTTCGAGTTGGTGCAGTGAAAAGATGTTGCACTAAGGAAATTTTGCAGATGTTTATTTAATGTATATTAATGTTGCACATAAAACTAAACCGCATAAGGTTGAATAAAACTCATCTACATTCAGAATATTTTTGTTTACACCCGTTTGAACCGGTTCGGTCAGCTCCGAACCAAGCTGCGGTCGTACTCTGACTTGCAACAATGATAGGCGCGCTCATTATGTTGGAAGGGCGGATTGTGTCCGGCGTTGTGATGTACGCTGATTCCTCAGCTACGTCAAGAGGCCAGGAGCGCGCGAAATGGAGCAACTTGGAACCGCAGACGCAACTGCGCCTCGGCCTGCAGGAGCAAGCACTGGGGTGGTTGCCCTAAAATGAGACAGGTTGACGCGTTGGATCGCTGCCAACGAATCGCCCCTAGGGCGTATTTCCTGGTAGGCGTCGCCTGTGGTGTAAAGGCGGGACAGCGTGCGTTCGATGCCGAGTTGCAAAATTATGTGGTGCTATGTTGATGAAGAACAAGCCACGACAGTGTTAGGATTCGAAATTTTAAAAATATTAGAAATGCTGCCAATCTCGAACGGGGTCATCGCAGGAAGAGCAAAATACAGAATACAACAAACAAAGCACAGAAAGCACAGCAGTGCCACTTTATATGAACAGACGCTATTCAGGTAATAGCAATGATAATAATCGGTGAAGAATATTATAGGAGTTACAAGTAAAAGAATCTAGAAAAAGAACAGCATGATGCATTATACACCTAAAAGCACACTTTTCATTGCTTAAGTTACAGCACTGCAGTTGACGAAATGGTGTTTATATAGCACATTGTAGAGCTAGTAGCTGCACTTCGTATGTGTCTAAGCATTTTTCTAAAGATGAGATAGTTACACGTTATGGTACGTTATTTCGTTCTCTATTGGCTAACGAAAAAAAAACCAATGCCTTAAACGGTCTGTGTGGAATCAATATTCTTCCAGTGATTGTGAGCGCTTATGTGTCGATGTCTTTATTTCTGAATTTGAAATATACCTTGTACTATATATGTTCAGCATGTTGTACATTACTTGATAAAGCAGCTGCCGTCCTGCAAGCCTGGCGCGGTTTTGTAACGAGAGATTTCCAGCGTTGTTCATCAGTTTTGTGGGGGATTCAGTTTGAATTTGTTATAGCTAAATCTTACAGCTTTTCTTTGAACTCCCTCAAGTTTCCTTATAAGTCTGTCTGTAAATGGAAACCAGGTTAAATATGCATATTTGGGTACAGGTCTGACAAAATTATTGCAGGAAAGCAGTTTAATATGTAACGGCGCGTCTGGGAGGCGTCTCTTGAGAAAGAAAAGTTGTTTCAGTGCTGATGACGTAATGAAGTTAGCGTGAGAGTCGATTTAAAATCAGATGATAAAATTAAACTAAGGTATTTATGCTGTGTATGTGCGGGAAGATGGATATTCTTTAGTGTATATGAAGAGTCGAACATGTTATGTTGCTTGGTAATTCGTAAGAGCGCTTATTTTCCAATATTAAAATTCATATGCCATTCATCGTACCGTTCAGATATCGATTGTAATGCATTGCTCGGTGTTACATGATCATCTGGAGAATTAATTTCATGGCACAGTATGCAATCGTCAGCAAAAAGCCGCCCATTAATAAAAATACTGGCAGGTAAAGCATTGATTAAAATTAAGAACAAAATATTAAAGAAATGTTTTAGTTTTTTGGCCTGCATGCGCCGTTATGCCAAGTGGCAACTTTTGGTTTACTGATGGGCGCTGCTCCTGGAGCGAATTGTGACCTCTGGGCTGAGCACGACGCGAGGGTCGCTAGAAGGCTCCTTAATGGTGAATGCGCCGCCATTCTGTGAACTTTGCCGCTTCCTTCGCAGCTTCTCCTCGCCCTCCTCGGCACTTTTACGATTGGCACCTCCGAGCGTCGCCCTGAAAAGGCGCGCAAAGATCGATATGCATGTGTTTTCGTTTGTCGGCGGTGCTAGGCGCAGGGCGTCCGCCTCCGCTGCGGGTAGAACGCCGTTGAGTTACGCGCTCACAATTACAAACCAACTTTTATTGTCGTGTTATGCTCGGTTGCTACAAAGCTCAGTGTACAAGCCGGCGTAAAAATGTCTTCGTGCTGTTTGTTATTCGTCGAGGAAAAAATGACAGCAATAAAAAAATGTATATCCACAACATCGGCCGTAAGGACTTTGTTACGACGAATGAAACAGCTTTCTACGAATTACTGTGCATATGTTGGCACCTACAATAGTGCGCATACAACTAACGTCTTGCAAGCTCATGAGGAAGCTGGCGTTGTGTGTCGTTTTGCATGTTATTCTTCCATTTTTATGGCACTGCTCTGGGAGTTTTTTTTTTTTCGCGATTGCTGGCGTGCGGAATGCTCTTATTATAGCCTCTTTAATTTCTGAATCTCAGAGTGGATTTCCTCCCCCCCCCCCTCCCCGCAAAAAAAAAAATGTTCGCGCCGCATACGTTCATTGCTTTGAAAGCAAATACGCGTGTTGTTACGTGGCACGTAATAGAAAACATACCGATTCCGTAGCGTATAGGGCAGTCCATCTCCCGTGTGCCCAGAGCTCTAGTCTGGTCGGAGACAACAATGCCGAATTATAGCAGAATTATACTATTGTCTCTCTAGGGGTAATAGGAGATGTCAACATTTAGAGTCCGCAACTCTGCCGCTATTCGGAGGTCAAACACTACATGAGGTAGCGAGTCACAGGAAAGACGCCTTTAAGGGCAACCATTCACTAGCGACAGGAATAATCATTGCAGTATACATCGATTATGTTTTCAACGTAAAGTAATAGTATTTAACCCCGAAGTTTAAAAAATAGTACAAAGTTTTTCCCAGAAGCTGGCTCCGTCACTGCAAGGCTACAATCTTTCTGATCATGCTTTGAAGTGTTGAACATTTATTCTTGACCGGTATCTGAAGCAATTATCCAAAACTTTCGAACCAAATCTTTTGCCAGGCTAATTTGTACAGTATTATGAGGTTGTCTCTCTCTTAAGACCAGGAAAACAATAGAAAAACTCTTTCAATTACCCATGAAATTCTTATTGACAAGTTAATAAAGCCACTGCGTGTACATCACTCCGAGACCCCAAGAGCTTTCGGAGAGAAACTTGGAAAAAAACAAGCGCTCAACGTGCAACAAAGAAAATGTCCGAGCATTCTCGCAGCCACTGTCATGCTTCTGAACGTTCGCTGGGAGATGTCATCTTTAACTAAATTACCATATTTTTTACCTCTCTCCATTGCAAAACAATAGTGTCGTAAACAACAGAATTTCTGCGAAAATGCTGCGCTGGGTGAAATCTCAATTAACGGAGTGTCCAAGGGCAGAAAAGTACCGATGAACACACAAAGTTAACGGAAATCTTATGCTAATAAAAACTCTACCCTTCTAAGGAGGACGATATCAAAATATCAAATGCAATGCAGCCATAGTACGCTGAAGATAGATAGATAAAGAGGAGGAGAGAAAGGCAGGGATGTTAACCAGAAAGGGTTTCCGGTTGTCTGTAACCGGTAATACCGCAAGCGCTCACATTTAGCGCGTTCAGTGCTCAATCAAGAAGGTGATAAATGTGGCTCATTTAGAGTTAAGGATGTCGCACCAGCTTATAGCGGCGTTTTATTAAGACATCGGAAGGAAAAGCACAAACTTTGGATTGATCATGGTTGCAGCAAAAGCAATGAGCCGGTGGGCGCACTAAAGCTTTGAGAGTGGCCTTGCTAAGAGCAAAGAGCCGGCGGCGGAGAATAATTGAGAACGAACGCGCAGGATTAGGGGAGATCATGGGGCTTTGAACATCTGTAGTGTGAACCTGTGCGTGTGTTGTTCCCTAAACCAGGGCGCCGCACTTGGTCGAGTACATATAAGTTTCAATGGACCTCTTTTTCTAAACGCTGTTGCTGGCACATGAAGCTAGGCAGTTAGAAGCCTCTATGAGGCTTCTCTAGTGATAAATGCATATATGATGAATTTTTCTACCAGCACAAAAATTGCGGAACAATGTTATGATGCATACTTTAGCCATGACCTTTAGCGCGTCTGCATGCGTCTCTGAGAGTAAAAGACGTACGTAGAATGTATTCTTCAGTCAAACACATCATTGTTTATAACACCCGAAGATAGCCATTAGCTGGAACTACGCGTGCCATATCAAAGAAAGTGGAACCGGCGCCAATGCGAAGTGGCAGCCGCTTTGTTTTCGGTATGCTTTTAATTTCTGCCTTTTCTTCCGTCAGAAAAAAAAAGTAGAATGAACATAACAAACGCACTGTTACGGGTGCTACAGCACTAGGGCGTGGTTTGTGTTCATGGGTCGTTTTCATTTGGAGAATCTAACCTTCGGCTGCTCATTTAAACGTTGAATTCTTGCAGGTATCTTTGGCAACGCTGCAGCTATTGCTCAGGCATGGCCCTTACTCTTCGCAACCGGCACCTCACTGCACTGACGAACGAGCAGCTGGATCAGCTGAACGCTGCGAGGTCTCGCTTCGGTCAGCACGTCTTCTACCAGGTGAAACACCGCCGCATCTATCTCGTTCACGCACAGGCACCTACGGAGAGGCTGCAGGCATGAATGCTTGCCACGCCTTTGTTAAATTGTAGTTTAAAGCATGTGGTGGCTACAGTTTATAAATATCCATAAAAGAAGCTGTGCTTGGATAACTAAGCCAAGCTTCCTCCACCAATTCCGCGAAGCTTGTATTTTAAGCAACAACTTCCACGCAATGCTTCCTGCGTTTGGTGTAAACTATTATACACCGCGAAAGTTGCTTCTTGCGTTTAAAGCTCATGGCGTTACCTCAACGAGACCTGCCGCGGTAAGAAACCACATGCAGTGCATGAAGACGAGACGTACGCCCCAACTTTCAATCTTCACCTTTTGGCACATTTGTGTCGTTTTCGGGTAGAGACGTGGGTGAAAGCTTACAGGAAGCGGTTTCGCGGAATGTAATTATCTTTGCACTCAATCTTTCAAACAAGCCTTGCGCTGACATTCCAGGCAGTGATTCAGGCTGAATCAGGCAGGTCAGTGCAGTGGCCAGTGCACACGTCCACGGGCTAAGCGCATGCTAGCAGTGTTCATAATACAATCCCGTATTTCGTCGTCTCTGTCCAGCAAAAATGGCAAACTAAGAGGCTGAACGTGTGTATCTGTGTAGTATTCTACAGTAAAAAGACCGTATGCAAATGTCAATTTTCTTCCCCGTTTGGCGCCAGTCCGCGAAAGTGACTCTTCGAGATGCTAAGTGTACTCGCGCCAAGGGACACTAAATTTTCATGTTTCACACTCGCATTATTCAAAGCTACACACATATTTAAAGAAGGAACATTTATTGTTTATGGCTTATGGTGGTTTAATCTCCCAAAGCGACTCAGGCTGTGAGGGACGCCGTAGTGAAGGGCTCCGGAAATTTCGGCCACCTGGGGTTCTTTAATGTGCACTAACATCGCACAGTACACCGCGATTCTTGTTCGAACGGCTTTGTACTGCGCGGCGGCGGCAATCCTTGGCACCAGGCGCACGCGCTAGAAACTCTCCCAGAATAGCAATACTGTGCCCTAGCAATGTCGTTATTCCAGGTAACAATAAAAAAAGCATTATAATAATACAACACCAACACACAAGTTATTTTCCTTCAGCTTCCACAATGCCGGTCCACTCGGAAACATTTAGTACTATGCGCTCAAAAACGCTGAAGCAGCACATGCTATGATTTTTCTGAAACGCGAAGCAACATGCATGCACATAGGAAGCCAGATGAAGACCGTACACCTTTAGACGCCGTTCACATTCATTAGGCTTGCGCATTTGCTCCTCCTATATATTCCAGACACCTGGGGTTGCTGCCGACTTAATGGATTCGGCTGGAACATATCGATATTGATATTTGGGATAATGTTGGTGAAGCACTTTCGTACATTTTTTAATTCTGTGTTTTCTTCGTGTGTCCATCGCACTGGCTTTACTGAACTTCGTACATCCTGTGTTCAACCAGTGGATGACAGTGTTAATGATAAACGTGGGAGAGAGAAAGAAAACGTTTATACACTGTTAGTAGCGTCTTGGGAGTCTTCAACGGTGGGGTCCCTAGTCCAGGACTTCTGTGGCGGCTGCGGCAGATTGAGTCCTTTGTACGAGTGAAAGCTGATCTCCGGATTTGCAACCTCCCGCTGCTCCGCCGTGACACTGTGTGTGACAGAGGCTGCAGGGTTGCGTTTGCGGCCCCATGCCGTGTGGCATAGTGTGGCGGTCTCTACGCACCATGTGCATGAGTGCCTGTATGCAGTGGAGTTTATCTTATTTGGAATAAATAAGCATGGATTTGTGTTTCTTTGGAGCTGTCTCCTACTTAAAGTCTGCTATTTACTGAGTTGGCTATGGGGGTGGGAGGGGGGAGGGATAGATCCTCCTTAGTAATTTAAGGTGCTGCATGGGTGCATTCTTCTTTCCACCTGTGCCCTTACTTCCCTCCTGCCTCAGTGTAGTTGTGGGCGTGTGTGCTTAGGAACGGGTAGGACTATGTAGGTCGCTCTGGTGGTTCATATTCAGGAAATCGCGCTAGGGTAGAGAAAGGCATGAAAACGGACGGACGAAGCGCGTAGTACTTGAAATAATTGTCAGCAAGCCAGGAGCGGGGGCTAGTTGGTGTTTGCATGTCTAGCTTTCTCAGGCAAAAATTTTGAAAATTGTAAAATTCTTGACAATTTTATGGAAATATTGAAGGTAATGTCCCACTATTGTGATATATAGCAAAATATTTCTTTTAAAGTCTTTCCATTGATCGCACCGACCTGATAAGATTGTTACAGAAAGCCAGTAGAGAACGCTTTTGACGACAACAAAAACATGATTAGAAAAAAAATACAAGATTGACGTCGGGTGATGTCCGGATATATTGACTGTTACAGTGAAATCTTACATCAAATAAAATATTGCGTTCATAGACCGTTTCCCGCTCAGAAATGCTTTTGTCCAGAATTGTTAAGTACATTGAGAAATCGCTTAGCGCACTCAATGACATTCAGAGCCACTAAAATTAAGAAATTTTCTAGGGAATTGCTATAACCTTTGAAGGTAATTTGGGGAAAAATCTGTATTTCTTTTCTTCAAATACGCTCGATGAGATTGATCTTCCTTGTGAATAGACATTGGTTCATATTCTGCCTATTTGTAAATCGTGGCCAAAAAATTTTGTTCAATCAACGAGCCTGCCTCCGTGAAGAAAGCAGTTTCCCCGCTTCTGAAACACGTATTTTTTCAATTATATGCATCATTTCAAGAAATTTTAATTGATTTATATTAAGACTCGCACGTCGGAAATATCTCTGTGTTCTTGTCAAGGCTTGGTTTGCAGGCTCCAGATCTATTGCAGGATTGGACAGGGAGAGAGGAGCGGTGGTAGGTCGGCGTTCTACACGGTCCTTAAGACTTAATAACACCCCCCACTCGCACGAACTCAACGCCGTCAGTGGCAGCCGCTGCTCCATCAGCGCGAGCACTAATGCTAACTAACACTCTGGCGCATCAATTACATACTAATAGGCTATAATTATCAGTGAACGTATAAAATCGCATGTATTTCATTGTGAATTGTTTTGAGTGGGAAAGTTATCTTAACGCATACAGGGTGCAAAAGATGAATGGTTATTCACTGAATTCGTGTCTCTTGATTTGAGGGAACCTTTCCATGTCGGTCGTCATGGTATACTAATAAAAAAATTGTTATGGTATAAAAAACAACGTTAAATTAATTGCTTCGGTCTAACAGTGCTTTGCTTTATAACAAAACAAAAGGTCCGTTAGATTTCAAAGTCAGTTTTTGCATCAGGCATCCTGCAATGGTCAGTTCTAGGGTCGTTTTTCTAATTTTCTGAAAAAATTGAAAATTGATGTTGATGAAACGAAGTGACGCAATAAGTGTCTTGATTTCCTAGGTGGACACCCAAAACGCGCCGTAAGGGAAGAGATAAAGGAGGGAGTGAAAGAAGGAATAGGCGCCTTAATAGAGGCCGACAACCTGGGGCACACCCTGGCATCGCTTAGCACACGGGCGCCTTTGGCGGCTCTCCTCCATCGAAATGCGGCCGCCGCGGTGGGGTTTGAACCCGGGTACTGCGGCTCAGTAGACTAGCGCCTTAACCATGAGCCACCGCAGAGTGTTCTAACTTTGATCACTGGTATTTTAAAGCGAAAGCTTTACTACGCCAGCCAGAGAGCCATTTCGGCTCGTCGTGCACTTCAGCCGTAGGCCTTTTGCCGTGTGCCGTATGCTGTGCGCTGTGGCCGACAAACGACCTTGAGCCGCCTTTGCCTAGCGACGTCGCAGCCGCGCTCCAACAGATGGCGCCGCCGTCGACGTCACTGCCGTTGCCACTCGCTCCACCAGATGTGGTTCGCTGGGGTAGAGGGAGATGAGAGGAGGTGTCGTTTCGCGGGGGTATGTATATATGTGCTTCGCCTCACTGTATTGCAGTCGTTATGGAGAGCGCGAAAGAGACGCAACAACGACAGAACGAAGCCAGGAAGAAACAACGCGCTCAACAGGCGCCAGAAGAACGCGCCGCACGACTCGACAAGAGTCGTAACGAAGATGCGGCTAGAAGAAGTCGTGCCACGTCCCATAGTAACTCTTCAACATCGGAAGAGACCGGTTTGAGTTCTCTAGAGCGTCGTAATGAGACGCTGCGTAGATGGCGTGACGAGCAAACGAAGCTTTCGCCATTCAACTAGGGTTAATCAGAGCTAAACCACCGCCAATTTTTTCCCTGTATGTCGTATTCCTTGGGACTGCTCGATGATAATTGCATTTTAAACCTAACTTTCACGAATCCTGCTTGCTGTTACGCTTTGGAGCCGAACGTATTAAAGATTGTGCACTGCTGCGAAAAATTAGTGATGAATATTATTCCCCTATAAAGTGTTCACATCTTTTAACATCATAGCATTAAGGCTGCTGTTCTCCAAAAAACTCAGGCGTCATTGTTTTCTGTGTCAGCATTATAAGCGAAAAATCACTGCAGAAGAAACCTGGAGAGCGCATCGAGGTGACGTGATATTTTGGCGTAATCACCACCTGCACAGCGGAGTGTGAGAAAACTGACACCCGTGGCAGATGGTAGTTAATTCAAAAGCAACCTGGGTCGAACAAGCCCCCACCGGTGGCAACCCCCGCCATCGCCAGACAGTTGCGCATCGCTATACCACTGTATCATTGGGCAAAGATTTCTGTGAGAACTATCACGTATCTACGAATGTAAAGTTGAGAATGACCAATTTCGCATAGAAGGGAGTCAACTCGTTAGCCTGATCGCGTCTGCCCTTAGGAGGGAAGGTTTTTCAGCTATGCTCGGCAATTTTCATTTTGGCTGGGTCATTCGTGGTCATTATGCGCCAATCAAGTTTTTTATTGCGCAAATATGCCCTTCAGCATAAGAGGACTATGGGTACATGCGCAGGATGGTGTCAGCTACAAATGCCAACAAGGCCTATTGGTGCACATTCGAGTGTCTGGTGGCCGGCTGTTGTGGTAACCCTGAATGCCGAGGTGTCGCTTTCTTGGCTCCCGAAGTCCAGGGCAAATCAGCAGAAAGTGAGACAACGTCGCCTCCGTAGAAGAAGCAGGACATAAGGGACAGTTCAGAAGCTGGGTCTGTGATGTCCAGGAGGCCCTCACCGCAGGCATCAGAGCGGCATCCACACGGATCCTCCTCAAAGCCACATCCTGAAGGCGAGTTAAATCGCCGGGAAGGTTGGATCCAGGCTGGGTAATTAAAACACGCGTAGAGCAGCGGCGAAATTCTTTTTTAGGCAGAGTGGCGTCTCCTGAGGATAAATTCGGTAGAGGAAGTGGGAATAGCACTTGCAGTGAATGAAGCGCACTGTCCGCTTCCCTGAGATGGTGCGTATTGCGTGGAGCCCACAAAACTCGGACAAGGCATGCATATGATTTCCCAATGATGCACACATTGACAACACTGCGCAGGGGAAAGGCTACGCGCCGTAGAGCAGTTACTGCTTGTGATGAGTCGCTATACATGAGATGACGGTTTGGTGGCGGAATGCAGAGGAGATTTTTTAAACTGGACAAACCGTCACGAATTGCAATGAGCTCTGCTATCACAGAGAGAAGCGGCGCCTCTGTGACGTAGGAACGTGTCTGGCGTGCATTAGGTATAGCTGGGCAGAGGAGACTGGTGTGCAACGTATCTTTTTTGCTTGCGTACATGTAATGTTGAAGTGCGCCTATGGAGTTTCCTCGGAGAGGATGCTCTGTTTCTCTCACGGAACGATGAGCGTTGCGCGTGACACTTAAGGGTCTGCTGTCGGTGACCTGGGTATGCTGCGAAGGAGGGAATTCCAAAAGTGTTGCGTGAACAAGTTGTTAAGCAGGACTAAACTTGCAAGGGAAGATGCCGATGCGGTTGCTGATAATTTCGGGCAGCGCGTTTTGCCGCGGTGCTCCACGAGCTCTTCAGTGGTATTCAACCCAGCTTCCGCTTGTGGTGTGTGATTGTGGATCAAGCGAGGAAGGGTGGTGGTAAATCATATGGCCTCTCTTTTGACTCTTTCCTTGCGGTCCTAATCTCCTAGGCTAAGGCACTGTAACTGTGCTTGATAAATTACCCAAGGCTGCAACACAGAGTAGACTAATGTTTGATCCGTACTGAAACATGCACCAGCTGTTTTCTCGACAATTCGATTAAATAGGTGCAGCGTACTGGCGGCCTTCTGTCGGGCAGATCGAATCTACGGTGCTATCGATCCAGAGCTGTCCAGATCGACACCTAGCCCCCGCGTCTACGAGGCTGTAATAAAGGGTTGGCCTTTCAAAGACAGCTGTATGCGTGTGAGCAAAAAGCAGTGTCCACTCCATCGGTTTGCGATAACCATAAAGTTTGTGCTTTAACAGACAGCGCCAGGCCAATCTTGGTGCACCACTGAGAGGTCTTGTGCATTGAGATCTGAAGGAATTGAGGAAGGAAATAAGGAATTAAGGAATTTGATCCGCTTTACCTAGCCAGCTTATATGGTTCCGGAATTTTCTTGACCCCCCTTTTGTAGCATCGCGAACTTCAGCCAGCCAGCAATCAGTGGAATGATTTATTTTAGCCAAGACGAGAACCTGCACTTGCTGTTTATTTTATCGAGAATATTCCCTTTCTTGGGCTATTTCCTCTTTAGATAACTGCGCCCTCTTTACTTCTCTGTGTTTCCGTGATGCCAATCATCGTTCCTCGATGGCGTCCCTAATTTGCTTATTCCACCAGCTTCGTGGCTTGCTCTTTCCTCTCCAGTGGTTTACTCCTTTTAACTTCTTTCATTTTTGTACTAATGGGTAGTTCTAACTGATTATGATCCTACTTTTGAAGAGAAGTTTCTCAATTGATTCTTCTATTCCGGCTGCTATTAGCGCTCTTTGTTCGTCATTTAATTTTGCGTACTCTTTTTGACTTCCCTGCATTTCAATTTTGAGCAGAGCGCCCACTGTAGACTAATACGCTTATGACCACTTCCGAGGCTGTACTTCACCTCCTCGTCTATTTTCATTATTTCGAACTTGCTATACATCACCTGCGACATTAATCAGTTGTCGATGGTCGTTTGCCTATTATGGGATTCCCTAGTGATTTGTCCCTCACACTTAGATTCTCTATTTACAACAACTAGGTTGTTGTATCGCTTACAGAAGTCTAGCATTAACTAACCGTTATAATCTGTGTATCCATCCTGATCCTCGATGTGGCCATTCATGTCACCCAGCATAATAATATCGGCACCTTCTCTAAACTGCGTTATATCGTCTTTGATAAACTTAAATAGATCCTTGTTTTCCTGCCTGCAGTCGTTTCCTGTCCCTAAATAAACTACTCCTAGCCGTGTCCTTTCACCGGCAATCGTACCTGATACGAAGACATGTTCCTTGCAAGTGGACTTTATTCTTTGCCAATTTGTTCCTTGATGTATCAGCATACCTACTTCTCCTCCCTTCCTCTCCGACGTTGTTCTGTTGCTCCCTTTCAAGACGTAGCCATCAATAAATAGTAGATCTTCTACATTCTTGAGATGTATCTCGCATAGCGCGTAAAAACCTATTTCTTCGTCCTTTAACTGCTGTCCTGTTTCTAACCATTTCGCTTTCTTTCTTCCACCTTGCATGTTTATGCACCTGATCGTGGTGTTAAATTTCTTTTTTGTAGTTTTCTTCCTGGACCTCTTAATGGGCACTTTGTTGGGATAAGCCGCCATTTTTACTTTCTACTTTGCTTTTATCCATGCCTACGCTTTCAGCCGCAGTGTAAGCAACTGCCCGGCCTGTCAGGCGCAAGTCGATATCTGGTCCTAGATTTCCATTAAAATGAATGCCATCTCGGGTTCTCGGGTAAAGCCTCTGCTAAAGCCTGCTCTATGCACTACCCTGTTTATGTCTGTCACTTCCCTGCTAGAAAAAACAGCATATACGGTCTCCGCAATTTCCGTTCATACGCACTTATTGGAATACGGACTCCATATTACATAGACTATATATGGAGCTCCATATAATGCGGAAACATGAATTTCGAAAAAAAACCAAACCCATATGAATTTTCTTATCATATAGACATGGTCTTCGCAGTATACAGATGTTACGGACATGTTTAGGCAAGTTACAAATTTAGATCTACACCTGAAATGCGCCTTGTTGGCTTTTAAAAACACCTAAAGTAAGAAGTTTCATATCATATGCATGATATCAATGACGACTTATATTCGTTGTGTACAAAGTTTTTCATCGGCTGCAGCAGAAAAATGTTTGGTGAGGCCAAGCAAAAATGTAAGCTGTACTAAACATGCAGCACTCCAACTGTGTGCCGAAATACGTGCCACTGGCACATAATAAGTAACGCTGTCACATTTTTCAGTGGTTTCAACTTATTACCCACAGTCGTAGAACCTGAAAATGCTGACGAGCCAGACTGCATGCCAATTAGGTTCGATTCTTGAACGCTGTTTAAATGTCCACCAAATTCATGTTTTGCTCCCATTCTTAAATGTGCCATGATCACGCCTGCCTTGGGATAGGTACCTGCGAAAAGCAAGCAGTACATGAAGTTATAACTTCATCTGCAATAAATTCAATAATCGGTTAAAAAAGTGCACGCAATATCAGCGCCTAGACGGGAAACTGTTTATTCAACAATGAAGTTGTCATTGTTGGTTATTACAGTTACCTGAAATTTCTGCTCAACTAATTAGGAGACCAAAGAGCATTGTGCTATTCAGAATTCAATACATAGCACTTGCTACTATATTTATAAGGAGAAATGTAGAACGTAAAAACTAATAGTTCGGGGCACTATTTGATATCCCAGATAAAGAGTGCCTAAAGAGCAATTTCTTTTGTGGCCGCAAGCCTGAGCTTGGGCGAATGCTACTGACTAGTTACTCCTTTCGTTCGTAACTGGTTCAAGTTGGCCTAGCAATATACCAGGTGTTTCACGAAAGCCTGCTAATAAAACTTAAAACAGGCTGAGGAAGTCGCAGCTTTTTCAGCATTGGAGTATTAGTGTTGGCGAACAAAATACAGGCGCTTCGTGGTAAGAGCAGTTGAAATGGAGATGGTAACTTGAGAATGAAGCGGCAGATGCCCTCAAAGGATACCCTCCAGCCAATGGCTTCAACCAATTGTCATTATTTTAGGGTAAATCCATGATGAATCCCAAGGCGCTTTAGTTTAATCCCCTCTCACATTAGCATGACATGGGTTCTTCGTCATTACAATCCGTCGACAACACTGGCTAGAGGGCCTCCTCATTATAATGTGACTGAATGAGCACTTTATTTACATTCGAATGCAGCAGTGATTGGTTGGAAGCTTGCTTTATACTCATGCCTTGTGCACATTTCGAAGGCCCTCAAAAGAAGTACAAAAATGCGAATGGCCAGTTGAAAGCTGCTACAGAGATGGACTGAATGACTATCACGTCAACAGTCCACCATGACAGATCACAGTGTAGAACACGAGATTTCAAGGGCCTTTGCACCGCAGCAGCATGCACACTAAACATGGCGCAGTCAGTTACTTGCTGCAAAACAAAAATTAGAGCAGTATAATGACTCTGAAACTGCTAGACTCAAAAATATAATTCATTCTGTGTTAAGTATTGCAAAAATATCTGATAAATGTGCAACTAAATGTGCACGAGCGCTACAACAGTGTGCCAAAAGGATCGAGTTGGTATTGCAAGCAATCAGAATTACTCTTCGAAAAAAACATTTCAAATTGATAATTGCTAGAAAAACTAGCAGGAATAATATCTAGAGGACTTATCGCAGGAATGCAATTGCCACCTATACCTTTCCCTCTCTGTGTCCGTGTAATTTGTCCGTCCACTGCCCACATCATCCCGAATGTAAAATCCATCACTTCCAATGAGTTTTGAATTAAGGGGTCTTGCGTGTACAACCGCAAGCAAGTCAGTTGTTTAAATCGTCAATTACCGCCGCAACATATATGCCAGTTTCTACAAGTTACACCAGCTTCCAAAACACTACTGTTCACACTAAGTACAGATAGGTGACGACTTCATGATAAAAGGGCAGCATGCAGAAAGAAGGAACAGAGCTAGGACACTTACAAACAAGAGGGCAAACACGAGCTGATTGGCTCCTCTTCAGTAAAAAAGCAGGAAGTAGTGCGACTAACTGGCCAGAGGTGACAACAAACGACTGCACTGATTCACATCCAATTGGTTTGTTGCTACAGGCTGAATGAACTTATAAGAACAAAATGCAAAGCGACACACAAAAACCTCGAATGTCGCTAAAATATAAGAATTCCCACTTGACAGCAAACTCCTTTGAATGACTTTGCAGTGGCAATCAATATACCTTTGGTGGTTCTCCTTGCGGCCGTGCTTTCTTTCTCTTGCATAGCCCTCACAGTTTGTACCAAGATGAGGAAAGCACACTTACTGTGGTTAGCAATCTTGATCAGACTGCACAAAATTGTGTGCACACTGAATACAAGAAACGTTTCGCTTGGGTGGCTTGTGAGTGTCGACGCACACGTTCGTCCTTAGAATCTCTAAGGAAAAGTCCCCTAAATATGACAATATTATTAACAGAATCCCTGCATTGGTAGGCCCCTTCACCTAGGCGACAAAACTGGTGTGTACTAAATGTACACATGACCTGAACAATTCGGTGTTCTTGCACACTCTTGCTACCCCTTGCTTGACTAAGTTTAAATGAGCCTACTGAAGGGGCAACAGGCTCTTTCATGACTGTGGCTTATACGGCCAGCACATTCAGTGCCCAAATGGAGATGCCAACCATTGTGAAATTCCCGTTAAAATTTTTGTCAAGCGTTGGGGATTGTTCGCTTGGAGATTGGAAATTCTGAAGTTTGTGCACGTAACCTTGACCTGCACCCCCCCCCCCCCCCCCAAATACTGCTTTCAACTGATGTCCAGGCAAAGTTTTGCCAAATCTGAAGAAGACTGTAAGCGGAGTGAGAATTGCGGAGTGCATTTTTCCACCCGAAACAAGATTGTGCAAAAAAAATCACAAAGAGAGAAAGGCCGTACCAGGAAGCACCAGGACTACTTTGTCACCGCAGAGCACAGTGTAAGAATATATTTAGATGCTGACACTGCGCCCGGCGGCGCGACCAGATCTTGTTCGCCGCTCATTGCGCTTCTCTAGAAAGCGGACAGATGCGCCACACGCTGGGTCTTGTCTAGTCGCCGATCTGCGGCGGCCATAATGCAGGTGTTGCGCGATCGTTCGGTGCCGCAGCGTGTGCGCGTTTTGTTAAGTGTGGCAAGGCACAGAATTATTGAAACTGCTACCAAATCAACACCAAATAATTCTGGGCGCCTTCATGTATTACACGCTAGACCCGCATGAATGGTTGGAACAGCAGCGAGGACGAGGCCCTGCGATCCTTCCCAGCTCGTTATCGAAATGCGTTTAGTGCAATGTTGTTTTTCCTTCTTCCACGTGAATGCGGAGAGCAGAGTTAACTATACCAACTCTTATATGTAAAGGGTCGGCTGCAACGCGCATGCTCCTAGATTTGGGCCAAAGAACCTAAGTGTACACTCAGACATTGCTTAAGCCAAAGTGTGATGCGCCGATGCTGTGAGATGATGCCAGCCGTGTAGAGAACATGTTTAACTTCGGCCAACTGGGACTCTTTAATGTGCAGAGAAAGCTCAAGGGCATTGCTGCATTTCGCCGGCATCAGAAAAATTGCCTCCGCAGCGAGGAATAAAACCCGCGCGCTTGTGCTGCGTTGCGGAAGGCCTCCACCGCTGTACGAAGGATCTCAGGGACTGGAAAGAAACCAAGTGTGCAATTGTGGCTACTGTGTGTTGTGTCTCCTCTTCTTTGTCCCGTCTGTCGCGCTGTTATGGATCATCGTCAGAACCAACTCGCCCAACAACTGGTACTGCAGTGCACTTTTAGCTACCCGACGCAAAAGTGGTTAATGGAAACTCCCCTGGCATTCCTTCTGCCAAGCTCATCTTTTTTAAGCGTGGCCCGCATGGAGCGCTTTTCCGGGCGAATTGTCATCGTCGCCGGCAGCGGAGCGTTTTTTTCCCGTCGGAGAGGACGTTTTTGCGAAATCGTCGGGTTCTCGCGGAAAAGAAAAAAAAAACCCGACGTCGCGTCGACGCCAGGAGAGGGCACCGACAGAGGGCCAATGAGATCCGGAGCGGGCATCAAGTGATTCTGGACGGAGCCGCGCCGGTGCAACCCGCTACAGTAACCCGGCCGAGGGAGACGCGCTCGCATTGAGGATGCGCGCTCGCGAGCATTTCGCGCGCGAGAGCCAGCGGCTTCACTTCGCTTCATGCGCATCCGTCTGATTTCAGTATAGATGGGGGCGGGCGCATCGCACAAATGGGCGGCAAAAAAAAAAAAACGCCACTCGGCTGCTTGCCATATGGGAGTGAATTCGTCGACGCTGGCGCGGACGTCAGGCGCGCGACGCGATTTCGCGGGCAAAAAACGCTCAATGCGGGCCACGCTTGACGCCGACACACACGATGCTCAGCTGACGTTTCCCTCGAGGAAAGACTGGCATGCACACGCAGAGCTAAAGTACTTATGCGACTCTAAACTGGGGTTGGCGCATATCAGTTGAGAATAATTGCAGTTGGCATGGTAAGGCTACTTGCTACCTCAATAATGTTGGGCCATGAGATTGTCCATCAAACGTTCGGTCTCCCTTAGCGAAAACTTATGTATATTCTTTCGTTAAAATTTAAGCAGCGCTAACTTTTAGGACGAATACACAGAAGACATGACAGGACGGGCGCTGACTCCAACTATGTTTATTGAACACGTTTTTTCGTAGAACATATAAGACAAAACGAACCGTGAGCGCATGCGCATCTGCGACAGACCACAAAAAGAAAAGGCCAAGATGACAACGATGACAGCTAAGGTAGATTAATGAGGGCGGCACGCATTTCGTCCCATATTTTTAAGCAATCTGAATTCGCTGGCATGCAGGGAGACAGAAGTGGCGCTGACACACGTGTCGCCTTTTGCCTTGATGAAAAATGCTTCGGATAATTCCCGAGCTAATCTATCTTTGCTCCTGGTTAGAATTTTGATTTTGTCAAGCCGTGGCTTACAGTTCTCATCGTTTTGGTTCTTGCAAGAAAGGCAATGAGCGGGTAGATTCAGGCATGAGTCTGATGCGTTTCCCAAACTTCGTTCATGTTCCCTGGCACGGTCGTTAACACAACGCCCTGTCTGGCCAACGTACACTTTGCCACAAGAAAGGGGGATCTCATAGACCACACCCGTGGCACACCGGACAAAGGGCTTGGCGTGTTTTGTTCCACAGCCGGATGTTGCAGGGCCACTGCTGCTGACCTTAGGGCACATCTTAGCCAGTTTACAAGGCGCAGAGAACACCATCGGGACGCCGTACTTGTTGCCCACCCTTTTTAGGTTATGGGACACCTTGTGGATGTATGGCATAACCACTGGTTTGGCATTCCCGGGTCTTTCTTTTCTACGTGTCTTTTTCTGCCTTTCCTTGAATTTCTGTAGGAGTGCTTCGGTCACAGCTGTCAACACGTGATCAGGGAACCCTGCTTTTCACAGTCTTTCTACCTCGCCCCGAAAGCTCTCTTGCATCATGTGAGGGCACGACTTAGCAAGTGCGGATTCTAGAGAAAGGGTCGCAATAGCCCTCTTAACAGTTTTTGACTGGGCCGAATCAAAAGGCAAAAAATCTTTCTTGGCTCTAGGGCGGTAGCACCAGCATACACACTTTTCTCCGAGCATGATGTTCAAGTCCAAAAACTGGAGGCGGTTAAGTACAGGTAACTCGTAGGTAAAAGAGAGCCCTTTTCTATGTTGTACAAATTGTTCTAAAATATTCATCGCAATTTCCTCATACCGGCCTTGGTCACTTTTCTTTAAAATTACTAAAAAATCGTCTACGTATCTAAAAATCTTCAGGACATTGCCTTCGTCAGTTAGTGAAGCCAAAGCGTTGTCGAATGATGCAAGAAAAATGTTACACAAAACTGGAGCGACACATGATCCGATGCAAATGCCCTGGCGCTGTAGATAGCGCCGGTTGTCAAACTCGATAAAAGTAGCGTTGATATAAAATTCTAAAAGTGACATGAAGTTATCTACACTTAATCCGGCTGTATTCTGGAATGCGATAGTACCGTTTGCTTCAATGCACTGTCTGACACTGTCTACGAAAAAACGTGTTCAATAAACATAGTTGGAGTCAGCGCCCGTCCTGTCATGTCTTCTGTGTATTCGTCCTAAAAGTTAGCGCTGCTTAAATTTTAACGAAAGAATATGCATAACCAACTAGCCCCGCAACGTGTTTTACTAAGAAAACTTATGTGTTTGGAATATAAGGCGAGATATATATAACTTATTTTAAACACATTTTCTATACATGAATACACTAAAAGTATGCCGGAAATAGGTTCCAGAGATGTTATGCTCGGTATTCGAAATATATTCTTAAATTTTGCCAAAAATAGACACATAAAGCATGCTTCGAGCAAGATTAAAAACACGAGAAAATAAGTATGCGGTTTTAGCATCCTTCAAATGCAAAAAATCTGTACTATCGTAAATATGAAATTAATTCGTCCGAAGCACACGCCACATCCAGCATGTTTCGCGCACTTTTTAAGCACGCGAAAAATTATGTAGGCTGTTTTATCCTTTTGTAAATGTATTAAAACTGTACTTTCGTAAATAATAAATAAGTTCGCCTGAAGTATACTTCAATTTTGACAAACAGACAGTCCTTTTAAACATATTTGATGCACACTTTTACCTGCCGTAGAAAAATCCAGTGCTGGAAATCGCGTTTCCGGAAATAGCCTTTGCATTTTGGCAATGTATTTAAAGTGCACTTTCGCAAATACGGCATTAATTCGCCCAAAGTATACTTCACTTCTAACGAATGGCCTGTCCGCGTAAAAATGTGCATAGCACACTTCAAGCTGCCGTTGAACAGCTAGTGCTCGAAATCGTATTTCGCGAAATGTCATGTTGGCAATGTATATTAAGCGTACTTTCGTTGATAATTAATTCGTCCAAAACATACTTCGCAGCACAATTCAAGCCGCCATTGAAAGTTAGTGCTCGAAATCACGTTTCGGGAAATGACATGTTGGCAATGTATTTAAAGTGCACTTCTGTAAAAAATAAATTAATTCGTCCAAAGTATAGTTCACTTCAAATAAATGAGCTAGCCGCGTAGACATATTTGCAGCACACTGCAATCTGCCGTTGAACAACCTGGTGCTGAAAATTGCGTTTCAGAAAACTGAATTTGCATGTTGGCAATGTATTTAGATTGTGCTTTCGTAAATACGAACCTAATTCGTCCAAAGTATAATTCATTTCTAACAATTGGGTAGTCCGCGTCAGCATTTTTTAGAATACTTCAAGCTGCCGTGGAACCACCTTGTGTTTGAAATCACGTTTCCGAGAACTGTGAAAACTCTCTTCTTCAGTCGTCCATTTGTTTATAGTAACTTCTAGCTGCAAGGCAACCACCACATATTTAAATTACGTGTGGACAGTGTGATAGCATTACACCGGCAAGGGCGCCATGCCCACCTCCAGGCCCAAAAATGCTAGCGGAAAAAACCCCGACTGGCAGGGCCGACTGGCTCCCATAGACGCCCATGTATTTGTTAGCTCAAAGTTCGAGTCTTGACCGATGTCTTTATCAAATTACGCATAGCAAATCGGTTCCAGCTAGACCGCAGATTTGAAAAGGACCACTACGACACTTGTGCGACAATTTGGGGTCCCACAGTCATTGCCCAAAAAGTGCTTCTCCGAGCAAGATAATGTCTTCTCTCGAGGCGTATATATAAGCCAAGCCGAGCATCACGCTTGTCGGAGCAGTTCCTGTTTGCTAACATCACTTTCCGTCAGCATTTACTGTATGGGGACATCTTTCCTGCTCAGGTCCCGTCACGTGACCTCCCATTGTCAAAGTCTTGTTGATGACAACGCGTTTTCTCTGGGATTGTCTCGTGATGTTTATAGCCAGTTCAGTCAATGCTGTGCGTTTGACAGCAGTGATCAGTATTACCTGGTCAATTCGAATAGTACGCCTTCTTCAAGCCAAATCGCAGTGAATATAGCTATATATTAATTGTGCACTGTATTTGTAATGTAATGCATTTATTGTATACTTCTAGTATACTTTTATTGTATCTAATATATATTAAGTATATCTTTAAAGTATAATAAATATACTAACCAGAGAGAGAATGCATTTTTAGAGCATATGCAAGAATGTTCAAAATATTACTCCTAGCGTGCTTAGAATTAAGGCATTCTCATTGAAATTTAAGCATACGGACAAGAAAAATGCGAAATTAAAATGTAAAAAAACAATGTGTTCGAAATGCATTTTTAGCACAGACTTTTTACGCCAAGGGCGGGCAAATTATGTAGCTGCATATTTGTTGTAAATGTTACCGGCATGCCTTCTGCCTTTCATGCCGACATGTTTAGTGCACCAAAATGTACAACGTGTAGAAACTGGCCATGATATCGCCGCCAGAAATTAATTGCTATGCTGCCATGGCATGTACAGGGAACGCTGTGTGCCTGGCATGCTAATTACCAGGACCAGTGCACATAACAATCCTTAGTACCACGAATGCCGATGACGACGGAGCTTCCACTTAAGTCAGGAGGCGCCTCCAAGTTTTACGGTGGAAGAAGGACATGTTCCTTGATCAGTTGACACGTGTGACGTACTCCAGCCAACTGTGCGCAGCTTCTTTTAGGGGATCCATGGTGGATCGGCGTCTATTGGTTTTTTACAGGCGGTCCGCCAGGGCAGTGCGGCAGCGTCGGGGTGGCTTGCCTGCTTGGAAGGGGGCTGCAAACTGTCGTTTTCTAGGAGGATTTTTTGAACTTACCTGTTTCATCAGATCTTTGGGACACCTGGAAAAAATACTGGGCACAGCATTCGAGGAGAGCACCGGCTTCTTGGGTGCATTTAGAAGTGCCTTGCCATTGAAGTCAGCGTAGTAAGATTTTATATCGTATGCTTGCGAAAGTGCTTCGCGCCGATGCAGTCGCTCGGTTGCAATATTCTAGCTGCTCTGGCGATTGCCTCGTGCCAAAGTTCTGGGCGAGCACGCTCCGGAGAAGATTTAAAAAGTGGCACTGGGTCCGGACAATTGAGGTAGACCTATCTGCAGTTGGTTTCTAAGCACTTACCCATAATCGCGTCTAATCGGCTACTGGGCCCGTCTGGAGTCCTCAGGTGTGCCACCACGACAACCAGCACGTCACAGCAACTATTTATACAGGCTTCGACGGCCATCCACCGCGTCGGCCCACGCCATCATGTGTGTTTCCACAACGATGATTGCGGCTGGTCACAAACCGCGACACAAAAAGTTGGTTCTAGCAAACTTTGTTGGTGCACGGTGCCTACCAAAACGTGGAAGCCGAGAATCCAGCGGCCACACCTTGTGATACACTGCGGCAGCGCAAAACACCGACAAACACAGCCAAAAACAAACAGAAAACCGTGCAAACCGCTTGCCGCCACCGCTGCTCCGCAAGCGAATGGCAACAAGAGCACCTGGATGCCCGCTCGCCTAAGCTTTCAGAATGGGGACAACCTTTGTGCTACCCCGCGCCGCCGTTTCCCCCTCGCAGCGGCATTTTGGGTCTCACGCGTCAGTTGCGTGCAGTGCATTATGCGTCTGGCACGGTTTCTGTGCGGTCGCGTGGCGACTGTAATAATGCTACTGATCTGGAAAAAGACAGTACTTATTTATTTCACTCGTAGTAGTAGTGTTTTTGCAATTTTGATAGTATTTTATGCATGATGCATTCGTTCTGGCTACACAACAAACGAAAAGTTATGACGGACTGCTGTGTTTTTAAGTCAACAGCTGCACTTTAAAAGGACAGAAGTGATTTGGTTTTCCTTGATATAATAATATGGACTATATTAGGGTCACCGAATTCCATATAATTATGCTGCCTTTGTTGTTTTGAACGTAAAGACTGTTCCCAAGGCCCCAAGTTTCCCTTGTATACAAGCAGCGCGGAGCATGCATGTCCTGCCAAATAAAATATTTTTACGTAGTCAACATTCACTTTCCAACACTTTCTTAACTGCCTTTGTCTTGTTGCTGCACTGTATGTGAAAAATTCCACGTAATAATGTCAAATTTCTCTTCCAAGTAATCTGTCACCTCCCTGCTTTGGAGTAGAAAGCTGAGGACACGTCTGAAGACAAATGGTCATATTTTCTGAACTGCCTTCCTTAGTGGCTTGTACCGTAACAAAAGAATGCAAATGGTTGCGTTTCCCTTTGGATGGTGTTGACTACACGTAGACTGATGATGCGATGCGATTTCATCTTCCTAATTCGTAGTAAGTCGCTATATTCGAGGACAAATTTTACTAAACAATTTGTTTCCTTTCAAAACACGAAGAAAAATCACCAAAGGCGACAGATGCAAAAAGAGGCCTCACAAAATCAGCCCCTGATAAATAGTGATTTTAATATCATTGTCCCAGCCAGGGTCAACTAAGAAAGAGGAGCCGGAACAACAAAGGAAAAAAATTGAAAATTGGTTTCTGAGGAAAGGAATTGGCGCAGTAATTGTCTCACATTTCTGCCGTAAGCGAAGGGAGGAAGGTGGGAGTAAAAGAAGAGAGAAAGAGGAGCCGTAGTGGAGGCCTCCCCAATAATTTCGACCACCTGGGGACGTTTAGCATTCACTGACATTGCACAGCACACGGGCGCCTTTGCGTTTCACCCATCCCTGCTGCTGCTGTCATCGAAAGAGGAAAAAATGGCAGAGGCTTAACTTGGTTAAGCCCGGCAGATGCGAAGCATATTAGCGGTTAATCTTGGTTTCTCTTGACTGTTCTCGGTTAAACCTGGTCTCTCTTGGCTAATCTCGGAAACACACACATAGCCAGTACATCACTGTAAATCATTATTTTTTGCAAGCCAATAAACACACTCTTATGGTCTGTGAAGCTGTGACTCTTGGTTTCTATGTTACTTATTAGATATTGTCTGCCTTCATTTCTCGACAGAACCAGATCCAAACTGTTGCCCCACTGGGTCGTAGACTTTGGCTGTAACTCCGATATGTCGAGGTTGTATCGTTCTCGAACGTCTTCCAAGAATTTTTCATCTCTCACAGGGTCTTTGTTGAAGTCTCCTGTACAGACTAGCATCCTCTTGTCTGTTCGTGGTCACCCGGCGCGCAACCGTCGCGACGGCGCAAGATGCGGCTCTGCCTCTCCTCGGTCGTGACGTCATGGTGTCACGTGGTCGCCCGGCGCGCAACCGTCGCGACGGCGCAAGATGCGGCCTTCCTCTCCTCGGTCGTGACGTCATGGTGTCACGTGGTATAGCTCAAGGTCGAAGCCGGCGTGTAACCGTCGCGAGCGCCGAAGTGAAACGCTGATAATATGCTACGCATAAAAAAGTAATCTATAGGATATGGTTGCCCAGAAACACGCGTGATGAATTTTACTGACGTGGCTGCGTGAGGGCAATGAAAAGAGTCTTTTTTTTCCAGTCGTGGTTTCTTTAAAAGTGATACGAAGAGGAAGGAAAATAAGCCGTTACTGGAGGAAAAAAACCGCCTTGCGTTCGCGTCACGCAGCCACGACTTATTTGCTTACTGACGCACAGAAGATAGGTTTGGCGCCAGGATATTCGTAATGAGTTGACGCAAAGAAGGAGAGAGGAGAGTCTTCCTGCCTTCGTGGCATTAAGATAAAACAACTGATAAACTGAACAAAAAGCTGTGACAGAACTTCACATATTCGCTTACCCTCAAGAGCGCATAAATAATACGGCTGCCTTATTGCGAAACGCCTTTGTGATCGGGTCGTGAAGCCAAAGCCGCTCGGCAACTTTTGGTGTGGCCTGGCAGGTTTTAGCACTCGCGTTTCAGCTTTCTTGGCCTACGTCATCAGTGCAATCGCTTGTGGTCTGATGGCGAAAACATGCAACTTTTCACAGCGTCGTGCAGAACGTGCGATATGTACCGAGGCGGCTGTAATCGGGAGAAGAAAGGCCGCGGCGCGTAACGACGACGACGTGCTTCTAATCGGAAAAAGAAAGGCGGCGGAGAACGCACAGAACTTGCAAAACCAAGGTGAAAACGGGCCACGCCCCTTTGCTTCAAGTGAGCTCGTAGTGTGCGTGATGTAGCAGTCAGAGACCAAGTTATGAGGGATTGTTCTGTTTCCGGGTGTTCTGCCCGCACTATTGAAATGACCCGGCAATTTGGCTTTGTTCGTGACAGCACGCGCCGAAAAAATTGCCAATCGCGGGTCAAACCAGACTGCGTGAAAGACAGTAAACCTCAAAGTATGAGAAGTAAGGCATGCGGAACGCTTGTTTTCCAGAAAAATTTCTGCTAGGGACGGAGGGATGATGGACTACTTATCTTTGCATCCTCTTAGTTATTTAAATTAGCAGCCACGAAACGCACCTTCTCGCATTGATTTCATGGCGAGCGAAAAGCTGCCTGAATGCAACTGCAGCTCGATATAAGTAATCCTGATTGTTGGAAAAGTAATTGAAGTGGAGAGTATTTGGGTCACAAGGTTGCACTGGAATATGCTACGCAAGTTGTAAGAAAGCTGTTATGAAGGAACACTGCGCAGAATAAACGTTACGGAAGAGAACCAACACGCATGAGTGCACCGACTGTTCATAAGGCGCCGACTTTATCGGCAGGTTGGCTGCGAAAGATAGCCTACTTTATAGTAACTACCTCTGATTCGCTGTTTAAACTATCTGTGGTACCACTCTGTCAAGGTAGGAAACCAAATTTTCTGAATTCCTCGCGGCAAATGCACTTTTTTCTTCGAAACGGCGCTCCGCCACATTGCGCTCAGTGCAACTGAACGGGAGAGTGAGACGCAACAAGGCCCCGCCGGGAGCGGTGTCTTCGCCCTGAAAGCGGCGCTGGCTCATCGAGGCACCTTAATGGCAACTAAAGTCACTGGAATGGGAAAAGTACCGCATTCGTTTTCTCTCGCCTCAGCGCCGGCGGTCCAGCTCACGCGCGCTCCCGATTCGTTCTGCGCGGTGACGTGGTCGTTCCCCGCCATAAACGGTCCACTCGCTTCTTTCTCGCGGCCGCCGACAAACAGACCGCCCGGAGCATTACGTAGCACTTGCTCTTATGGGCCGAGATAAGCGTGCACAACATTTCCAGTCCCGTAGTGTTGCTTGTGCATTCATGCCTGCGTAGAGACTGCGCGCGGCCGTCGCTTCAGCGGCGCTGGACCATTAATGGCGGCTGGTTGCGGTCCCAAGAAGGCTGGTTGTGGTCCCAAGAAGGATTCTAGGCAGCGCCAGAGGAACCGTATCTGCTTTGCTTCCCAAGGCTTACACCACTTGGCAATGACCTCAACTTCTCATGCTGCGTGTTGCAGATGGCATACAGGATGTTTCACATTACTAGAGCCAAGGAATAGAGAAAAAGTGGTGGACTGCAGCTGGTTGAAACCAAAGGTACATTGTTTCCCGTCGCATGATGCTCCTCAGTAGATTTTAAATTGCGCGGAATCAATTGGCGAAGTTTAGATGTGTAACAATTTTATTATTTATTTTAGGGTAAGGTGCATTTGATTAAGTTTTACAGAGGGTTGAGAAACCATAAGATCCAAATATTTGTATCAGCTTATCTTCTGTGTGTCCTTTTTTCCAGCATTCAATAATATAATGTGAAGACAAGAGAACTTAAGTATAGCGGAGTGGGTTCCTAGTGAAGGCAAGCATAGCAGGGGCGGCAGAAAGTTAGCTGGGCGGATGAGATCAAGTAAGCGGGGATGCGGTGGCTGCAGCTGGCCAACGACAGGGTTAATTAGAGACACAAGGGAGAGGCCTTTGCCGTGCAGTCGGTGTAGTCAGTTTGACGACGATGATTAAAGAAAGGCCGCGAAATATAAAAAAACCATGCAATTGTTCTTTTGTGCTACTATATTATGTGACGTTCCTTGTGTGTGCTACGAGGGTCCGCGTTCGTCGGCGCGGCGTAGACGGAGCCCCAGTGGCGGCAAAAGCACTCAAGGGAAAGCAATTCAGCTGGAAGAGAGGAGATCGGCGACAGCCGGTCTCGTTTTGGAAGCAGCCAGCACACATGTTTCTACTGTATATGGCTGCAAGCAACTTGAGTGGGATTGCTTTCGGGCCTGCCGCCATGGACCGCACGGAGAAGACCCAGGTGACAGCTGCGTCCAATTACCGAGCCATACTCGTTGAAAGTGAACGACCAAAACGAAGGGGTTTAAGCACAACCGGACCCCCTTTCCATAGTGTCGGCACGTGTCGAACACCGCCGCCGCCGCCGCGGGGAGACGGGCGTTATCTTCCCCAATTGCCGTGACCGTGCCGGGGGCAAAGGGCCTCGTTTCGGCGGGCCTGGCATCGTGACAAGACGAAGGGCATCATCACCAACACTCCCGAGCACATCCTAGGACAAGGGACCACTTTCCCGGCCTTTTAGTGACCTCGCGTTCCGGCCTTGAGTGGCGAGTGTCATTTGATGGAGAACGAAGGTCGGTGACCCGCGGGAACCGTCAGCGGGCCAGAGACCGTCTACCACAGCCGACGCTACCTCGACGACAACCTTCTTTCCCTCGGACTCAACACGTGACGGGGGCGAGACCATAAGTGCGGTGGTGTGTTTGTGCGCCCAAGTGAAAGCCCTAGGCCCCTCCCACTCCGGCGTGGGCGTCCTCAACCTAGGGAATGTGGGGAATAAGAAGTATATAAAAAACGACAAGGGTACGGAAGAGAGGACTCTCAGGACGACATCGTTCGCCAAGGGGGCCTTCAGCGCCGAAGCCCGACGGCGTGGAGCTTCTGCCAGCAACCGTTCGAGCTCAACTCCGGAGCCCCTCCATCGTCCCCATGAAGTCGTCGGCACGTAAGCTCGGACACCCCAGCCTCTGATGTATAATCATAATCATGTATAATTATTGAATATATCTGTTTGTTTAAACTGAGCCATACGGTGTCTCTTTGCCTCTCCGTCCAGTGTGGACCTGCGCATTATGGGGGGTCGTCACAATTATATGACTACGAAGCGTTCTTTGAACGAATTACGCACATGTGCTCTCCATCTCAAAGTGAGTGGCCAACGCTGCTTTTGACGATGTCTTGAAAGTGTGGTAGCGAAATGCTCTCGGAGCATAGAAAGCGTGCTCAGTGATCTGCGATATGTGACAAGCTGTTCACCAACAATCAATTCAGATGGAGCTTGTACTGAACCGTCGTACAGACAAAATAAGAAAGGAAGGGAAAGCAGTGAAGTCATGATCTTCATGGTAGCCTCGGCTTTTTTTTATTTGTAGCAAAGTGCAGTTTGTTGAACTCAGAGGCAGCCATTAACTTTTGCAAGGTCAGCAAGCATGTTTCCTTGATTCAAAACATGGCTGCGAGTGCTAAAATATGGTAGCGCATCAGCATGGTCATGTTTTTTTCATGTTTCGTGGGCTTTTGTTTCGATTCCAGAAAAAAGGACACTGCAAGAGTTAAGATCACACAAAAAATGGACCAGTTCTCTCTAAATCCCAGCTATAATTTTGTGAATACACTTCAACCTACAATGCACATTAAAATTTTTTGCATAATTCATCTCCTCTAGTTAACAAATTAAGCAAAATATAAAAAAATCTTTCGAGATGATAAGCGTGTACTGACGGAAAACAGGATGTTACTGAATGCAGCGAGCTGTGGTTTCCTGTCTTTTTTTAAGCCTTGACTCAAGGTATGTGAAACACCCTGTATGGAACTTGCTAGTAGCTGAATTATAAGCACCTTTTATACGTTAGTTCTACACTCACAAGTGCTCAGCAGTAGTAGTGCAGCCACCCATGCAATGAAGCCACATGTGACAAGAGTTAGAAGGATGTCACGGATCTCTCCGGAGAACACTCGGACCGAAAGAATGGACTAGGCGACGGGTGTACCCACACAAACGCACATTTAATACACCCTACGTGGCACACACACTAGAACACAAAACTAACAAAACTAACACAAAGCACGAAGACTATAAATACACACGACCAGGGCACACTGCTACTAGCGTCTACTACTAGTGTTCTACTATTAGCGGTCGGCGTTCGTTCTCACGGTTGGTTCGGTGGGGCTGCGTCGTTGTGTGGATCCCGTAGCCGGCGTCGAGGCTGCGTTTGGCGTGCTTGGGCTGGCGTCGCTGGCGTTGTTCGACGTGCTCGGGCTGGCGTCGCTGGCTGCGTCGTACAAGCTCCCGGTCAAAGCGCCCGTAGAGTTGATGCCGGAGTTGTTGGCGTTGGGGGAACCACCCGGATGGGTGGCAACAGCGCTGGAATCACCCCTGGCCGTATCAGGTGGTAGCTTCCTCCGTGGACTCCCCGGAACGGGATCAGGCACGGCAGGAAGTAGACGATGCGAAGCCGTAGAACGCGAGCTCACCGGAGCAGTAGCCGGCGTCGCTCTCTTCCAGCCAAAGCGTCCCTGACCCGCCGGGGCCTCCGCTTCTCTGTTCCTCCCCGTGGCTCGCTCTTCCTCGCCCTTTTATAGCCTTGGCGTTAGTGCACGTAAGCCTTGTCGTCGTCTTCTCTTTCTCTTCTCCACCAATCATCTCTCTCCACCTCAACGAATGCTTCTTCTTCCCCTTCTTTATTCTTCGGTTAATTCGCGTCGTCTTCTTTGCACCTTTTTTCTTTAAAGTTTAATTTAGGCTCCTTAGTATATGTGACAAAGGATCGCCTATGTCCCCAATGGAAACTTTATGCAGCCAACCAGGAAATGAGCATAGTCATTCCAAAAACTTGAAGCGCACATATAGACGAGGCCAGAGAAAAAGGTGTGACACACACACGACCACTCGTGTGTATGACGTCTTCTCTCTCGGCCTTGTCGCTTTGTGTGCTTCAAGTATTTGGAATGTTTCACCAACATGCTCGAACAACCACTTTGCTGAATATACGCAGCCAATGTGGCCGAATGTAGAGCTAATGCCGAAGAAGAGTTTTTCTTATTCCAAAAGTGTGCGATAAGGCATAATTTGAAAAAAAGGAGAAGGAAAGCGGGAGACAGAAAGTTACAAGGAGGAGTGAAGACTCGTTGCGCTGAGATAGTCGCAGAGCTTGCCGATGAAACGATTGTTCATAGTCCGATCAGCATAGTCACGATCGCGGGTCCAGCGCAGGTTGTCGCGAATAGGTAGCGCGTCCTCGACTTCCCTGGGAGGAACGCTATCGCGTGCAGATTCGAACAAGCGAACAAGAGACAACAAAAATATCAAACAAAACGAAACGAAGACGCATTTATAATTTTAAAAAAGGGGCAATAAAAAATGAAAATGAAAGCAAGAAAACCACACACTCAACACGCATACAACACTACAGAATAAAGGAAAGTGTTCACCAGGTACTGGGAGTCCCAAGTGAAGCGGGGATGCCTTGCAGACAGGGCGGATGGGTGTGGTTGTATTGCGACGCTTCGCTGGCGCTGTGCTTAAGGAAGCGACGGATGGGAGCCAGGTGGTATTAGAAGCGGAGAAAACTGCAAAAAGACGCCGGTGGTCTCCAGTCAACAGCCCGAAGAAGTTGACACCGGCAGAAAGAACGTAACCAAGTCTCGTCGATGGCGTCACGAAACGCCGGAGGTTTAAAGCAGGCTATCCAAGAGTGCCTTTCGGTAGCACGGACCCTCATCCCATCGGCTGCCACATCCACGCTTGCAAGGAATGCAGTAGGCTGGCGTCGGTGATCCAAAGGAGTTCACCGCCACAAGGACCCAACGTCGCAAGGTTGCCACCTCCACACTTCAATAACACGATCTCTGCTAAGCTGTTTTCCTGAACAGCTCGGTTTTCTGACAAGTCAGCTCTCTGCTCCTCGTGCTCGCCACGTTCCTTGTCACCGTCGTTTCGCACACACCCTACACACGCGCACATGCGCACACGCGCAACGCTGGGATGGCACGCGCAGCGCTCCGCTGTACGACGCACCACTGTGGAAGCACCGCGTTCACAAATCCTCCGAGGATCTTTTGTGCACCTCACATAAGCCCCCATTCAAAAATATTTTTCCACTTAGAAAAAACTGCTGTTGGTGGACACAACACGTGGTTCACGTGGTAAACGGACAAGTTAGACGCCGTTGAAGTCCCCGAAGACAATCTACATCATGACACATGGAGGCACATGGAAACGCGCACACAGGAAACATGGGGAAAAACATTATACATCTAGAAAAAGAGAAAATAGAAACCGTACAAAACATCAGACACAAACTTTAAACACGTCTGTACCACAAAGGTGAACATGTACACACTCAACAACACATAACCGCAGAACGAAAAGAATTAAAAAACAACTCTTAGACATTCCTAGATTATATTTGCACAGGTAACCATTGCAAACACCGGATAGTAGCGGTGTATGTTGGTCATCTCATTCCGGTAATTTACAAACGACTCATGCAATCGGCGCCTACGTTTTCGGAGCCCTTGATGTACTCTACACGAAAGGTATACTCTTGCAATGTTAAGCTCCAAAGCAGTACCCTGCTGTTCATGTGCTTTGCCTGTGTTAAAAGTTGCAAGGTTTGGTGGTCAGTCTGAATGATGAACGTCCTGTACAAGAAGATACAGAATTTCTCAACAGCCCAGACTATTGCCAAACACTCGCGTTCAATCGCTGTGTAGCGAGATTCGCGAGGTAACAACAGTCGACTCGCATATGATACCAGGTGGAGGTTTCCATCATGCTCCTACATGAGAGCGGCGCTTATGCTCACCTCGGAAGCATCTGTGCGAAGCACGAACTGCTTACTGAGAATTGAAGCTCTTAATGCGGGCCTAGAAGTTAACGCGTTCTTTAGCTCATCAAAAGCGGTTTGCCGCTGCGGTGTCCAAGAGACAAGGTTGCGTTCATTTTTGCGTGTTCCCTCCACGAGCGCTTGGACTTTGTCTTTTTTAAAAGAGAACAGCGCGCACTTTGACAGGGATTACAAGGAATACACGACATAGACGAGCGCTGACTTGCAACTGATGTTTATTGCTTGGAACGAGGCATATATACAGTTCAAACAAAAAGGAGAAACACACGCATCAATTCATAAAATGCGAGAATGCCGTTCTTGTTTTGGAATTCAATTAATCCTTGCTGGTGAATACATTCTTCTATGCACGCGAAAAGCTCAACATGCGATAGTGAATAAAATAAGCCTTTAACGTCAAAAGAGCAGGCCATCAGTCCCTTGTTCTTGTTAGTTTCTGAAAACTGGATTACATCCAGCGAATTTTTTACCTGGAAAGGATCGTCCAACGTGAGCGAATGTAAAAGCTCCTTTAGAAAAACGGCTACAGTTTTCTGCCAAGTGCCTCTCTCAGATACGATGACACGAAACGCACGCGCTGGTTTGTGGGTCTTTGCGCTAAAAAAGCACTTGTAAACTAACTCCTCTACTTTTATCGGCTCCTTTCGTTAACAAATCAAGGTTAAGTTTTTTGCACACTTTCTTGGCCTTAGCTTTAATTTTTTTCAAGGCAATATTCTTGGCCACAGAAACCGAAGACAAAAATATTCTCTACCCTTCTTGACGTACATTTGAGAGGGTAGCACTAGGAATCCTCCTTCCTTGTCTGCTGGGAGCAAACGCAGCGAATGCCGTTCAAATACGACACAGTTCGCCGAACAGAGACGGCGTTCACTGGAGCCTTTCAACGTAGTAACGCGTCCACTCCTTCAGACACGCACCTATCGGATTCTGCCACCGGTGCCAGCCTGGATACCTGCCTAACCATGCTCAGAAATTCAGCAGGCGACCTTTTGGGTTCCGTGGCGTAATTCGGCCCCTGGGAGAGAACACGATGCACTTCTGTGGGCAGCGACACGTTCCCTGAGGTGTGGATGACGCTCGCAGTCTTGTTCTTTCTGGGCAGTGATTCGCGGAGCTGGAAAAGGGTTTGTTGCCACAAGAAGTCGGCCGTGGAGTTCGCTAAATCAGAACTCTTTCCATTTCTTCTTTCTATGCGGTGGGGCTTCGGTACTTTGCAGCAGAAGAAATAGACTGCGCTTGTAAAACCGAACTTGTCTGTTCCATTAAGCCTTCAAGATGTAGCATATTCTTGAGCAGTGGCCCTGCGAAAGCTGGAATCCACTAAACAGCTGCAGAACGTACGTTGGAACATGTTTTTCTTTAACTAGAAAAGCAAATGAACGAGCGTTGCATACGGCGACAGCAATGTAGGCGACAAGAATGCATGGATGGACGGACAGACAATTAAAAGGCCCAATGTACTAGAAATGAAATTCGTTAAAACGGATGCTTGGGCGAGCTGGTATGTCATTTTAAAACAGAACAGCTCAATCTTTGGCAGGTACTACGAGGAAGACGTGACACAGACGAGCGCTGACTTGCAACTGACGTTAATTGCTTGGAACGAGACATATATATATATATATATATATATATATATATATATATATATATATATATATATATATATATATATATATATATATATATATATATTTCAAAGAAAAAGAAAAAAAAACACACAACCATTCATAAATACAAGTCATTCAAAGAAGCTGCACTGAACAAGGAAGATAACGAAGATCATTTCTCCCCACTAAAATGCAGTTCTTTCGAACAAAGCGATAAGGAGGGGCTGCTGACGCAGGCGTGTTTAGACCAGGCGATGTGCGCTGCTTCAGTTATTTCACGTGTTTGTTGGTTACTGTGCTTGCTTAAAACTTGTGTGCGAGTGAAGTCAGGGTTGGCAATTTTTGCTGTCACAGTCTCTACAGTTCGACACCGAGGTGACCTTTAACAGTGTTATGCACATCGTTTGGGCTCCTTCAGGCGTTCCTTGTCGGCATTCATTCAGGCGGACTTAGTCGGCATAGCCAGGGATGAAATCACGATATTATCCGGCAAGCCATAAGAAGGAGCGCACTTGCTTCTTCGTCTTTGGGAGCGGCGCACGTTGACAAGCTTTTCCACCCAATTGCACTCGCCATCACCCAGCAGAGTGACGAGCCCCATGCACACATCATTACAGACTCGCAAGAGGCGTGCAGAAAATACAGCAGTGGACGCATATCCACTGCAGCCATTCACATACTCAAGGCGAGGACAATCACTTTTACGAGATGCTTCATCACGTGGACATCAGGCCATGAGGCTGTCAAAGGGAACTAATGTGCGGACACCAATGCCCGAGCATACGCCAACCGGGAGGCGCGCACCGAAGGGGAACTAGACGCACTCACTAGACGGTATGGAGCCATCTTAGAACACCAACGAGCCCTCCGGAGGACCTACCCGCCTCCCCACAAAGACCTTAGTAAACAGCAGTCGGTTGCCTGGAGACAACTACAGACTAATACATACCCCAATCTGAGTTTACTCAGCAAAATCTATCCATCCACTTATGAAAACAAATGCCCGCTATGCGGTGAACACGCAACGCTTTACCACGTTACATAGGCCTGTCAGAAAATGCAGGCAGCGCCGATAAACAACACACCTACACCGGAGCAGTGGGAGGCTGCGCTGTCCAGCTCGAAGCCTGAAGAGCAGCTCAAGCTGATCGACAGGGCTCGCAAGACTGCGAAGGCCGCTAGGGCCCTGGACTGAGGGCTCCACCTACGCTGCGAGAAATAACCCTTATACAATAAAGTTTTTCATTCATTCATGCACCCCCGTTTCCAACGGTCGGATGGCTCCTTCTCCAAGATGGTGTCCCAGAAAAGAGATGTTAGTGGCTTCGATTTCACTTTCATGCGGCCTGATCGTGAGGCCGGCCTCGCGCGCCCTGGTAAAAAGCCATTTTAAAGTCCAAAGATGCTCTTCCCAGGTACAGGTTCCTACGCGAACATCGTCGATGTAGAGAACGACATTGTCTATGCCTTGTAACAGAATGCCCAACAGGCGCGCAAAGATAGCCGATGCTGTCTTAATGCTGAAGGGCATACAGACAAACTGATAGTGACCAGATTGGGTACAGAACGCTGCTTTTGGTCTCAATGCTTCCTCTAAAGGTACCTGCCGGTAGCCTTTAGCCAGGTCAGAATTCGAAAAGAAGACCTTGGTTTCAACCTCGGTAAAAGTTAAGCCTCTTCTTGGAATGGACTCTGTATCAGACACAAGAAACCATTGACGCGTCCAAAGTCGATGCAAGTCCGATAGATGTTTTCTTTCGTTTTAATCAGAACGAGGAGGGAATTGTGTGGAGATTTTTAACGTTTAATGACCCCTAATACGATCATCTAGTCTATTTCTTTTTCAACGACATCCTTCATGGCAAAAGGCAACGGGCACTGCGGGGCATTCACGACTTGAGAAGTTGAGAGCCTGGGTTAACACTCCAGTAGGTTAGTCTTCCCGCGAATCTCAGAAAAGATGTCTGCATACCTGTCAAGTAAGCTCTGAATCTCCTGCTGTTTGTCTTCATCGAGCTGGGTGAAGATCTCCAAGGCTTCAATTCCTTTGCCGTGGTCCGTGCTAATGGTAGGCAGTAATTCTTCAGAGTCACCTTCTTCGATTACGACGAAAGATGACGCCTGCACGGTTTCTTGGGACGCACGCTCTTCGTATTGTTTTATGCATATTTATGTGGAATAGCTTCTTAGTGTGGCCGAAATCCATCCAATAATCCACGTCGTTCTTTTTGCCTACACCCTCGAACGAACCTTTCCACTGCATTAGGAGTTTATTGTGGCTACTCGGCAAAATAATGGGAGCACGATCTCCTACCATTAAATGCTGCTTCTTGCTGTTCCTGTTATAATATCTCCTCTGAGACTGTTGGGCACGCAACAACTTCTGATGTGCTGCTCTCATAGTTTTCTCGAGACGTTCTCCTAGATCGGGAACGTAACCATAGGTCGTCTTCATGTCTTATTCCAGCTCTTCCCTGGTGCAGAGCTCTCGTAGAACTACGAGCGGTCCTCTCACGTTACGTCCAAATATCAAATCAAATGGAGAAAACCCCAGACTCGCCCCGCGGCACCTCTCTGTATGCGAACAGAAGCGGAGCGATATAACGATGTCATGTTTTTGGCTGCTCCAGACTGAGATTCCGCAGCATCTGGTTCAGTGTGCCGTTAAATTTCTCTACCATCCCATTGCACATTGGATGGTAAGGGGTCGTGCTGAGATGTTTCACCACCAAGAGATCATTGAGCTTTCTCATCATTTCGGAAGTGATACAGGAGCCCTGGTCACAAAGGATCTCTCTCTGAAAACCTATTCGTGAAAACATATCCACGAAACCTTCCGCCACGGTCGATGAATCTATCATTGCCAGAGCCACGGCGTCGGGATACCGCGTGGCAAAATCAACGAGAGTCAGAATATATCTATCCCCTTTCACCGATGTGGGCTACAGCGGACCGACAATATCGACAGCGACCCGATAAAATGGAGTGTCCATAAGAGGCGTGCGTCCCAACGGAGCCTTCGCTACTTTGCCTTTCGGGCACGTTCTCTTATAGTAGTCGCACGACCTGACGTACCTCTTAATCTCCTCCTGCACGCCCGGCCAGTATAATTCTTCCTTAACTCGATCTGTAGTCTTCTTGATGCACTGATGCCCCGCCAGTGGGCCATCGTGGGCAAGGCTTGACACCTGTGAGCTACAAGACTTTGGAAGTACTACTTGTCGAACCTCTCTGCCGGAAGCGAGATGATAAAGGCGGTACTGCAAACAATTTTCAACAGAATACGAGTGCGATGTGCCGTGCTTGCCATGGAACACCTTTCCTACTTTCAAACAACACGCCTCTAGAACAGGCATGTGTTGTGCTTCTGCAGGATTTTTCTGGACAAGTCCGACCACCACTTTGTCCTCAGCTGGTTCAAGTTTCCCTGCTGTTGTGGACACCGTTTCAGACCGAACACTCTCTGGTTGGACAAACAAAGGCGACTGCTTCTGGTTTTCGTGATTCCTTGAGCAGGAACTTCATGCCCCGTTTTTCGAAAGTGAACGCAATAAAGCTGTTTTGGCTAAGATTGACACGCGGCAGCCTTATGTCCCGTTATTTTACAAATGAGGCACCTTCCTAACTGTCTACTTGATGGTACATCCTTCACTTTCGGAACGCCCACTTGGAATGAATATTTGAACGAAGACAAGTTTCTTTGCCGCTGGGCCTCTAGAAAGTGTCTGCTGCCTCAGCCATTTTGTCCAGCGTCTAGCACTATCTTTCTGAAAGGAAAATCGACAGACGACACTGACTGTTCCTCATGAACTGTTCGGCCACCACCAAGTCACGTAAATCAGCGTACGTTTTGGCCGTTCCCGACATCTAGACCCATCGATCAAAACAAATGAGCAAGCGTACAACGTATTGCTCTCCTGTTTCTTCATCTAGCGGGTTACTTTAACGAAACCTTTCGCGATAACCCTCTCCTCTGAACCGATATTGTAGGAGCAGGGCTAGTTTTGCCATATCATAATCCATTGAATCTGTCGGAGACAATCGACCGAACACAAGGAGAGCCTCCGCAGTCAGTCATACTCAGTGCTGTAGCCAATTTTTTATTGAACCAGCTGTGCTCTTCTGCAATACGCTCAAACATTTGAGGTAAGCATCCAAGTCATCCCTGCGACCATCGAAAGGCGGGATAAACAAGTGTGGGCTGACCGCTGCTGAGGGCCCCTATGCGGGTTCACGATTACCCCCACCAGCTTCTGCGAGCCATAGTTTGGATTGCAATCTACACTCTTCAGCTTCTGCCAGTGACTTTGCATGCTTGCGATCGGCTTCTGCTAACAGCTTTGCATGTTTGCGTTCTGCTTGTGCTTTGCACTCCTGAGCCTCTGCTTGCGCCCTCGCGTGCTAGCGTTCGGCTTCTGCTGGCGCCTTTTCATGCTCGCGTAGAGCATTGCGTTCGGCTGCACGTGCTGCGTGTTCCTTCTCTTGCTCAGCAGACACCCACGTGCGCATCTCGGCATCTTTCAACCCCAACACTTTCCCTAACTCAATTAACTCCTTAAGGGTGCTGATCGTTTTCTTATTCTTAAAAAAAAAATCCCTGAGTATATGTTAAACGGCTTCGTCCTGTCGCGCGGAAGCTAATTGTCGCGAATTGGTAGCGCGTCCCGACTTTCCGAGGGGAAACGCTATTGCGCGTCGGTTCGAACAAGAGAACGAGAGAACAAAGAGATCAAACAAAACAAAACGAATCCGTATTCATAATTTAAAGAAGGGGGCCAATAAGAAACGGAAACGAAAACGAGAAAAACACATACGCGTACAACACTACAGAGTAAAGGAAAGTGCTCTCCAGGTACTCAGCGTCCCAGGGGAAGCGGGGATGCCTTACAGACAGGGCGGACGCGGGTGGTTGTAATGCGATGCTCCGCTGGCGCTGCGCCGAGGTGACGGAAGGGAGCCAGGTGGCATTGGGAGAGGAGAAAACTGCAAAAAGACGCCGGTGGTCTCCAGTCAACAGCCCGAAGAAGTTGACATCGGCAGAAAAAACGTAACCAAGTCTCGTCGATAGCGTCACGAAACGCCGGAGGTTTAAAGCAGGCTATCCAAGAGTGCCTTTCGGCAGCATGGACCCTGTTAAGATTCAGGTAGCGTGACTGGGCCGAATAAGAGACGACGACGATCGGAGGAAGAAAACTTGGAAAACTTTATGCAAGGACTATTTACAGTATGTACAAGTACGGGCAACTGAGAGGGCTTCTCAGTAAAGAGATATTCTTAGGAGTCGGGAGTCTCTGATACCTCTCAAGAAGGTGGCTCTCTTGGCATCAAACCAGTAGCTCCTTAAATACTATTCGTATTCCCCAGATCCCTAGCTGGGGAATACAGTTCGAAGAATGATGTCCAATTACACAATGGCACTGATGGTACCAACCACGGCAGGGCGGTCCTGATGCTTCTTCGCAGCTCGGTCGAGGGAAAGGGAACAGGACACGGTCACGTTGTCGTCCCCGCGGCTTCCTGGGGGCCGCGCACGTGCGTCCGGAGGGCAGCTGCATGACACAGGAATGCTGGCTGTCTCCCCGCAGGTGTCAAAAGATCCTGCACTGGTGACCGGAACGAATACGCTTATGGGTTGTCGAAAGATCTTGCACTGGTGACCGGAACGAATACGCTTATGGTATAGCTTACGCTGGCATTCCTGTTGAACACTATCGTTGCTATGGGGACGCTATCGTCGCTGCTTCCGGCAATCTTGTTCGAACACTTGAGGAAGATATTGTTGTCGTTCCCTCTGGCAGTCCTGCAGTCACGTCTCTTCGCCGAATTCCACAGCAGAAAGGAAGCGCGATCACAGGAAACCTCAGTCCATCGGCTGCCACCTCCATGCTTGCGAGGAACGCAGTAGGCTTGCGTCGGTGATCCAAGGGAGATCACAGCAGCACGGACCCAACGTCCGAAGGCTGCCACCTCCACGCTTGCATGAGACGATCTCTTCTGCGCTAACTTCCTTAACAGCTCGGTTTTCTGACACGTCAGCTCTCCGCTCCTCGTGCTCGCCACACTATTTGTCGCCGTCGCCTCGCACACACCATTCGCACGCGCATGCGCGCAACGCTGGGCTGGCAAGTGCAGCGCTCCGCTGTCCGACGCACCACTGTGGACGCACCAAATTCAGAAATCCTCCGAGGATCTTTTGTGCACCTCACACAGGCCCACCTCTCTAACAGCCGTCGCACGGCACGTCCACAAGTGTCCGCATCAAAAATGCCCGGTGCAGCGCCAAAGTGAGGGCACCTGTCAGTGAAAACGTTGAGTGTGCTGCTGGGCACCAAACAAGAGGCCATTTAAGCTATGGCTTCATCGGCTTAATTCAGCGTAAGCTGCCATACAGATCTTAACTTCGTATCTCCTTTGGCTGTTGAGTTTTTCTCAGACGAGCAATGTCTATACTTACGATAAATGGACTTCATGTACTGATTATAATGACCGCAGATGATATGCCTTAAAATAGGGCAGTTATCCCAGCTGATGTTCCTTAAAGGAACACTGAGGAGAACTCTATCATTTTTTTTGTTAGCAAAATTTGATAGTTCGGCATTTCATGGCTTTGTTGCCGCTTGTCCGGGCGCGAAAGATGCATTTATTTCAAAGAAATTTGGATTCGAAGTTGAGAAAATTTTTCCCGCCGCTCTGATTCAAACTCGAGAACTTTTATGACGACACGGAGAACTCTTATGACGTCACAGAACCGAGTGATGTGATACGTGACGTAAACGCAGACTCCGTGATTTCTGACGGCGACCGGTGCGGTGCGCAACCTTCCTTTGCCAGCCTCAGAGATTCGTGACTTCCATGAAGTAAGGAAAATTCCTCCAAGGTGGCGCCTCTTGTCCTAGGAAGTCATCACGCTTGTACTTGCGAGATTGGCCTGTGGCGGCGACACCTGTATTTTGGTTCTTGCTATTTCCTACATTACAAGAGCTTTGTTTTCACTAAGAGTGGCGTTTTTGTGATCAGGAGCTGCTATTCTATCGATACAAGCCAACTTCAATTTCTCCTCAGTGTCCCTTTAAACAGCTTCTCGCTGCGAGAAGAGAAGCAGTTCAATGCAGCAGCATGTAGAGCACCAAATGAGGTTAGGGAAGCCGAGTGTACTGCAAGAAAAACAGCCGACAGCAGTACCTCCTCAAGCTGCAAAGAAGCCACAGAGATCTTTGTACACTGCGCAACTTGAGTTTATGCAATGACTGCAATGGCAATGGCAGGGCGATGTTCAGAATCCAAGGGACCTAGAATATGCGTTACTGCACTATGCGCCTTTCCTACACTCATTTCAAACACAAGCACTTTTTTCATTGCGCTGTTTGTTCGCATACAACGTAGCCTCGTCACATGTAGACCAGCATTAAAACACCATGATTAAAAACTACATTTTCGTAGTTTTACAACACAAGTAAACCATTCCATAGATATTTTTCACGCGACGTCACAGCCGCCATCCTTGGGTAGTGTGGCTATATTCTGCAAAGCACGCCGGAACAGAATGGTGATAGGCAGGCTAACAAAAAGCGACGGCTTTCGCTGCACTTTCTCGACCCAGAGATGGCGGCCGGTATGAAGTCAGTAAAAACTATGTATATTGTAATTTTAGACAGAAATGAACTACTCACTAATGAGCATATTTCACCATGCGACATTGGCCATATTTTGCCGCCCTACCGCCGTCGTTGCGAGCAACAGAATGTTAACTCATACCTGACGCAAGAATTGACAGCAACATGCTCGAAATATTGCTGTAGCAGACTTACTGTCAGTGCTATTTCTTACAATTGTCACCCTTTACACATCTCGTAACCAAATTAGCGTAAAAACAGAGACAAAGGACAAAGAAGGAGACAGGTATGATGATCACCAAGTTGACCTCTTCTAATTTCTTTACATTACGCAACACCAACTAGGCCGATAGCACGCCCTTTACACATATTATTTTACATAAAACAAAAGTTTTTCCAGGCCTCAATCATGCAAACTTAACCAAATATCCTCACTAAACTTACATTGTGCATGTCATCCCAAGGCTTAAAGGAAGCTTTTATTGTTTGGAAAGGACTACAACCTGGCACTACAAAAGTTGATCTCAATATAAATGGTGGGAATGCCAAAGACATTTTACAGCACGCTTCGTGACAAGCAAAAAGTCAAATCCAAATGTATGTTCCACACGATGGCATCTATCTGAATCTGCGATATAAGGCATGGCAATTTCTGTACCCCGAATATCATTTGGCCAGCTTCTTGTGGCAGCATCAGGGTGGGTTTCTTTTTCATAAAACATCTGCACAGCATAACACTAGTATGTCATACTAAAAGGAGTGCCCCACGCCAAAAAGATGCTTCTGGCGTCGGCCAATGGAAAAAATATGAAATAAGCATTAAGCAGCAATCACTGCACTTTCTTTACCAAAAAACTGTATTGCTAAGTCAGCACTTCTGGTACTGAGTGATGTAATGCAAGTTGTCATAGAGGTTGAGGTTGAGGTGTTGAATGCTGCAGGTGGAATTAGCCTTGGTTTGTCTGCCGGCAATTGCTCCACCGCAGCGTCCCTTCGATATTAACAATTCCGCATCAACCTCGCTAAGTGCACAGTCTCTTATAATAGCACACATTCTCTCCCGCAGTCACCATCTTTGCACACAGCCAATCCACACAGTTCACATCACAGTCCACTCCAGAAAACACCATCTATGCACATATTCAGTCACAGGAGAACATAGGCCATTGTAGTGCCACACTCCATACACACATTCACTCACAGTATAAAGCAGTCCACTCCGGAAGACACCATCTACGCACACATTCAATCACAGTAGGCCATAGTCCGTTCCTGCTGTCACCATTTAAAAACAAGATCCGTGTTCTGCAGAAATGTTAAAAGAAGGCGTGCAACCTCCCTTCTGCATGTCTGGTTTCCACTCGGGAAGACAATGTCCTGCACTGTGCTGTGACGGGTTCCTGTCTTCTTGAAGGAAGCGAACATCACATGCCTTTCCGCGTTGTACTCTGGGCAGTACATAATATAATGTTCGATATCCCCGCACACACCACATAAAGAGCAGAGCTGAGACGATGCTATGCCGGTCTTATGCATCCAAGCAGGAGTGCGAGCAGAGGCCGTGCGAATTCGATGTAGAAGGGTCGCCTGAGATCTTCTCAGTCCCTTGGTCACACATGGCTTGTGGGACGCACTCCACAGGGTACTGAAGTGATCGAGCACCATTCTCCTGCAGAGACTTTTCCCATCTTGAGGTACTTTTTTTGATGGAATCCTTGAGAGAGCTTTATGGGCGAGACTGTCTGCCACCTCATTACTGTTGACTACTATGTGAGAGAGCACCGACTGGAAATGTAGAGTAAAGCCTCTGCTGTGCAGATTCTGCACCAAGCGCAGAGAGCTTAGAGACAAGGCGCCAGTAGGGAATCCGCGCTCTAACCTCTGAAGGGCAGATTTTGAATCAGTTAGGATGACAACATGTTGAGCCGGTTTGAGACCCTAACTTCCGTAAAGCCGCCTCTATAGCAACACTTACAGCCGTTGTGGAGGATACGACAGCAGTACAGCGTACGGACCACTTACACTCCAAAGAAGGAATGTAAAAAGCCGCTGCGCTAGCTTGTTTGACCTTGTCCACAGAACCATCCGTGAAAATTTGAAGATGGCAGGCATACTCTGTTTCCAAGTATTCCAGTACAAGCGAACGCGTTGCTGCCAAAGAAGAGCTACGCTTTGAGCTCACATGGGGAATTGTGACCTTACAGGCGAGGGTCGGAAAAGACCAGGGGGGTTTCAACCGTTTCCTTTGCCTTCGGACATTAATGCCTAAAGAACAAAGAGTACTGAGTGCCAAGTAAGCCTTCGACTCATATCTCTTGCAGAGCCGCTGTAGAAGAGATCGCCCAGCTACCGTCTCTCCTAAGCGCTCAAGATGCATTAATAGTCTCTGAGAAGCGATAAGGCTAAGAGGTTTCGATAGGGACTCATGAAGTACTGCCTTATTCGCAGCCGCCTGTGAACTCCAATGGCTCTTCTTAGGCCCTTTCTGTGGACAACTTCGAGACGCTCAAGTTGTGATGACGAGGGGGAAATTAAAGGTAATTGATACATTATCCGGCTGACCACCAGCGCTTCATGAAGTTTGAGCATTGAAGAAGGAAGGTTTCCCCATTGCTTACGTGCAATTCTACGGATCACATTGAGACGAGAAGATATAAATGAAACAATGGCGTCTACAGCTTTTCACCACTGTAGACGGGAGTCAATAATTACGCCCAGGATACGCGCGTAGTTGAATTGACGGATGCAAGAGTGACCGAGGTCTATCTTCAACCGCGCTTGACGTCTTCCTAAACCTGGAAACAGAATAAAGCCGGATTTGTCCACTGACAGAGACAACCCCACACCTTGAAGGTAAGCTTGTGCCGAAAGTATAGCCTGTCGAGCTATCAGGGCTAATCACTTGTGTTGGTAGCCAGTAATCCAAATACAGATGTCGTCAGCATAAAGTGACATACGCACTTGTCTGCAACTTTTTTTCAACTAATCGGGTAGGCGAGCCATTACGGCGTTAAAGAGCGTGGGGAAAGAACACTTCCTTGGGGCACACCTCGTGATAGAACCCTTTCGGTGCTTAACGTACTCCCTAACCATACACGAACATAATGCTAGAACCAATACCAGTTTCTCTTGATGGAAAAAAGCTCTCTTTTCTGGTACAATCCACAAGCCTGATTTCTTTCAATACTGTAAATCATCACTTCATACTGATCTCACAGTGCTTTCATACCAAGCATATCATGAAGCAAATGGTTTTTTTGCACTGTTTGCGTCATACATCGCACGCGCTGAGCAAGCGGCTAAAGATATTTCTGCCCAGAAGCAGACTTACTGCTAAAGAAATTTTTTGCTCAGAAAGATTATTCGATGGGCAACGTCAATTAAGTAGACTGGATAGCGAACAGTGATTGCAAATGTCGCGAACGCTTCTAAACGCAAGCTTAATTAGGCACCGAGTACATGGCGTTAGAGGTTAACGAAACCAGGCGCTGACACGAAACAATCGTTCTGGAAGCATGAATTAAAAGCTTCTCGACCGTATGAAAACGGCACAGCAGCTACGACCTTGGTTACGACCAGTCAGCAACGGAACCAATCGCTCTGAAACATACTGGCGTAAACAAGCCTTCGCGACCGTCACTTGCTTTAAAATTGGCAACTGCGCGCCAAACAAACGGCCACTCTTTAATTTAGAGAGTGAACGAACCTGTTAATGTGTCACGGATCTTCCCAGAGAACACTCGGACCAATAATCTCTGCCCACCTCCCCGAATACTTCACCTAATTTATTCTTAAGTCAATCCACGTCATCCTTCTTGCCAACCTCGTCGTTTTCTTCAAAGCTCTTTCGTTCATACATTTATTTCAGGCTCCCTATTATATGTGACAAGGGCCCCCTCTCTATAGAGATTTTAATGAAAAACTACTCACATCATCATCATCTTCAAGCCATCCAGCCAACCGGCTATCTTCTGGGACCCGGCACACAACACACTGCCATTGTCAAGCACGCACCAAAAGCACACCACTGACACAGCACACCAAATTACCCTTACGAAAGAATAGCACATCACTGCCGTTGTCCTTACGATGTCCTTACTAAATATTCTAGTGTCCACAAAACACTCCCTTTTATAATCACATATCAATAGCAATAACAATACAACAGAACCAAAAAGATACATTCCAGAGATAGCTAGAGCCGTTTAGTTAGCTGTATCTGTAGAGAGGTCTAATATTGAACATATGACCTCCATTTCTCCCCCCCCCCCCCATCTGAAAACACCCCCCCCCCCCCCTTTGAGTAGAACAGTGACCGTCTGTCTTCATTCAAATCGGGCTTTATTAGCACCTCATCTCAACTTACACTTTTCTTCCCACTGCAAGTGAGCACCTCTGCAACATCATCTGTCTCCTCTGCCACTACCGCGCGTGCTACCTTGGAGACGTGCCTTACGGGACCTCTTTTTTTCGTATTTTTTCAACATATGTACATGGAAAACATGCTTAGTGTTATTTATCGGTAATTTATAATCCTTGCCCTTTTTTTTTCCGCGTCACAATCTACGGACCCTTCCATTGCATCGGTAACTTATTGTGATTCGTCGGTAGCAGGATGAGAACCCTGTCGCCCGAATTCAGAATCCTGTGAGTGGCTTCATTTCATAGTAGCACTTATAGCTCTTGCGCCCTTTCCAGGCCTTTATGAGCAAGCATGCATGTTTCCTCCAACTTGTCCCGCAACTCAAGAACGTATGTATATGTTGTCTTGAGATCTGATGCAATCTCTTCATTAGCCAACAACTCCTTGAGTATTTTATGTGGACATCTAACGGTTCTCACATACAACATCTAAAAGGGCGAGAAATGAAGACTCATTTGCGGTACTTCGCGGTAAGCGAACAAAAGAGCTTTGATGATATCTATACCAATCCGTAGGTCTCTCCTGACACATTTTCCTGATCATATTTTTGAGAGTGCCGTTGAAACGCTCTACAAGCTCATTACACATGGGAAGGTATGGCGTGCTTAGTAATTGCCTTACTGACAAAAGGCGGTTAACCTCTTTCATTAGTTCCGACGTGAAGTTCGAGCCCCGGTCACTCAAAATTTCTCTCGGGAAACCATAACGCAAGAACATCTCCACAAGACCCTCCGCCGCTTGGATACTCTCAATAGTCTTCAACAGATTAGCGTCAGGATAACGAGTTGCCACGTCAACGAGAGTAAGCACATATCTATTACCTCCGGCTGATACTGGAGAGATTGGCCCCACAATGTCAATAGCCACTCTTTGAAACGCTAGGTCGACATGGCTGGCATCTTGCCCAGAGTTACGCGGCCAACTCTTCCCTTTGGAACTGTGCGCTGGCACACGAAACACTAGCGAACAAAATTAACGTAGATTAGCTCAGCTTATCCCGGATATACAAATCGAAAGCAAGATTGAGGTCTCCACTGACGCACGGAGCCTGTTGTGCGCCTCTCCTTTCGTGAAAATGAACGGCCTTTACAAAGTTGTCAACGCCAATGCGCTCTATGAACGCCGTCGGCTCACTTGTTTTGTTTGGTTTTTGAGGAAATGAGATGGCACAGTAACCGTCTCACATGTCTCGGTGGACACCTGAACCGCGCCGTAAAGGAAGGAATAAAGAACGGAGGGAAAGAAGAAAGAGAAAAGTGAAAAATGAAGGTTGGATTTTGAGGAAATGCGTGGCGCTGCGCAGCGGCGGAACACCACTGGCTGGGTGCTACCAGTGGCGCATGCGCAGTAGTTACTACGGAGCGAGAGAGAGAGAAATTGTAAGTTTTCTTTCCAGCCAGGACAATGCTGTTGATTTTATGCTGACTACTGTAACCGGATAACAGCTCTGCTATATGTATTTTTTATTTTTTTATTGTATTGTATTGTATTTTCTTTATTTCTTTACTGTATTGCTGTCAAAGTGGGGGCCCGTGGCCTTGTCAAGCTGCCAAACGGCAGCTTTTACTACGGGTCCCCGCCATCATCTGTACCATGGTGGCAAATAAATTTGAATTTAAATTTGAATTTGAAATATCCGCGGCGAGGCTCGCGTTGAGACGTCATGTGCCTCCTTAGAGCACCGCCAAGGCAAAATCTCAAGTTCGCCGCTAGTAAAGCTTTCGCTTTAAAAGCGCTTGACGCCACTCTCTACACCTGGCCAGAACTCCTCGGTGATTTTAGACACCGTTTTATAAAAACCCTGGTGTCCGACCACCATGGCGTCATGTCCTGAGCGTAACACTGTCTCTCTCATATCCTGCGGTTACACCACATGTTGGATCTGCCTTCCTGAGCTAAATATGCATTCCCTGTGCAGAAGACCGTTTACCAATTTGATATTCCAATGACGTACGACTCCTCTTTCTTTTCACCTTTTCTCCATCCGTTTCGAAGCAGGCTTTCAAGCTCGGGTCTTCTTTTTGCCTAACTGCCATTTCGCCCGTTGTTATGCTCAGACACATCCTAACAGGAATTGAGGGCGGACGCTGCGTTGCTCTGGCTGTCGCTTGAGCTCTTTTCTCCACTGCCGACGAGAAACTGACTGCCCCATCACTCTCATGAGATGTCGGGGGCCTTTCCTCCTTTGGGTGTTCTTCAACGTCGAACATCCTCCACTCGGGATCGGGGTATTCGACACTTCTTGCACCCGTAATGTTTCCCAAGATGAGATCGTAGATGGGTTGAGCTATGCATTTTGCCGCTACCTGCCCCGTACAATATGGCGTGGGCACTAAAATCTTAGCTTCAGCAAGCTACCTTACTGTGCTATGTACAAGAGTGACATCCGACGCTTCTCCTGTAAGACCCTCGTCCTTCACCAGGCTTCTCCGGACCAAAACTGTGTTGGCTTCGCTCTCTAAGCACCAATATTGGACGGTTCCCTTCTTGCCCAAACACCACCGGCATTGCTGCTTGCGACTCGAGTATTCACTCACCGCTTCATTTTCCAGCGGCGTTAGTTCTACATTTAGCTGCGGAGCCTCAGGTGGTGTCACAAGTTTTTCTCAAAAGTCGACAACGCATGCAGCTCGGTCCCGCGCTCGATATCGGCAATCATCCACAGTGTGTCCTTTGCTCTTGCAACCCTGACACAGCCTGTGCCATTTGGACAATGCTACTGGTCCGACAGTCAACTGCACAGTGTCCCATATTGCCACAGACGAAACACCTTACTGTTGCCTTAGATGCACCGCCATAGGATCTTGATTTTGTCGCATCTGTCTCTAGGACGATTTGGGTTTCCTCCTTTGCCTCACTCATATTTTTCTGCCCTTGAGCCTCGAGTAATTGGTCTGCAGTGTCGGCGAACTCTTCCAATCTACACAACTTTCTCTCTTTTAGGGATAGCGCTAGCTTTGAGCGGCACGATGCTAAAAATTGCTCTGTGACCAACTTGTCACGTACCCCTTCAAAACTCTTTTCTGTGTTTAACATATCAAGCCACCCATCGAAATAGTTGGTCAGCCTGCAGGAAAACTGCTTAGCGGTTTCGGAATCCTCATGTTTCGTGGCGGGAAATCTTTCGTGAAAAGCAGCTTCTTCCGTAAGCCTGAAGCTTTGGAGGCGTGCCTTCTTCACTTTCTCGTAGTCCCTGGATTCAGCAGCAAGCATCCTTCCAAACACATTCAGTGCCTCCCCGACTAAAAACATACTCAATGCCGTGGCCCATTCACTACGCTCCCAGCCTTGCCGCAAAGCTAGCCGCTCGAATCATTGCAGATATGCGTCCAAATTATCTCTTTTGCCATCCGAATGAGCCATCAACTTTCTTGGATAAACTCTGGCAGGTCTAGGAGACTCCGTACCCGCTAAAAAACGCTGATCATTGTCCGAGATCTCCTCATATCCTCACGCGACATACACCGATTTCCACAAAATAAACTCCTTCTCCAGTTCTATCCTTCTTTTGTTCTGTTCTTGTGCCTCGCGAGCTCTTTTGTCCTCGCGCTCTGCTGCTTAGCGAGCTCTTTTACAATCGCGCTCTTCTGCTTCGCGAGTGTCAGCGCGTGCTTGTGCCCTTTCCTCTCTCTGCCTATCTGCATCCTCTCTCTGCCTTTTTGCCTCCTCGACATAGAGACACATCACTTCTTCCTTGCTTAGCCCTAGCTTGAGCGCTAGTTCAAACGTTTTTTCCAAATGCATACTTTGTGCCGTCGAGAGATCGGAAAGATCCGAGACAAAGCGCCAAAAAAGACAGGAATCCTAGCACAAGCTCGCCATTTTGTCACTGATTTTCCCGGAGAACAAACCCTCGGACCGAAAGAATGGACTAGGCGACAGGTGTGCCCACACAGAGGCACATTAAATACACCCTAGGTGACGCAAACGCTAGTACACAAGACTGACAAACAAAACTAATACAAAAGACAAAGACTATCAATACACACGACCCGGGAACACTGCTACTAGCTTCTACTACTAGCGTTCTACTGTTTGCGGTCGGCGTCCGTGCTCACAGTTGGTTCGGTGCGGTTGTGGCGTTGCATGGGTCCAGTAGCCGGCGTAGGTGGCGTTCGACGTGCTCAGACTGGCGTCGCTGGCAGCATCGTTGGCTGCGTCGTACAGGCTCCCGGTCCAAGCGATTGTGAATGCCGGTGATGTTGCCGTTGGGGGCACCACCCGGATGGGTGGTAACAGCGCTGGAGACACCCCTGGTCGTAGCGGATGGTAGCGTCCTCTGTTGCCTCCCAGGTGGTGGTGTTGGTGAAACTTTATATTCCCCAGTAGGGGTCCTAAAGGACACTCGGCTAGGCGCCAGGTGTAGAGGTCAGCTCCCACGTCGGCATAGAGAGCCCGAAGCTCTCCGCCGCCGCGCGGGCCTCCTGGACAGCCCGAAGCTGGTCGTGTAGTGAAGCACTTTTTAGCACTTTGTCCTAATGGTCCTTGTTCTTGGCGTAGGCGTCACTCGATGCACAACCACACAGCATATGGTTCAAGTCTACACGTTCACTGCACTGTTCACACACATGTTGTCCGTCGTATACTGGGTCGATGTGCTTCATGCGCCAGGGGTTGGGGTATGAGTTCATTTGGAGCAAGCGTAACGTGACCGACTGGCTGCGGTTTAATTTCTTATGCCGGAGAGGAAACTCTAGTCTGCCTAAATAAAAGTGCTTAGTCAGCTCGTTGTACGTGAATAATTGATTCCTGTACTCGATATGAGCGGTAGCGGAGGAAATCGGAGGGACGCGGTCGATGAGTCCTCGGGCCGCCTCGTGTGCGATCTTGTTGAGATTCCGCAGACCTCCCCCTAAGCCACCCATTTGTGCGGGGAACCATATGATGGAGTGATCGGTGATGTTACTTCCGCCTAAGATTCGTAGCGTCGTCTTGTCTATTCCGCCCTTGGCGAAAGCTCGTGTGGCTGCTCTAGAGTCGCTGCAGACAGTTGTAAAGCTCGAGTCTTTGAGAGCTATCGCTAATGCTGATTGTTCAGCTACCTCTGGCTTCTTGGTGTAAAGCGTGAGTGAGTTGCGCGTTCGCCCGCGTCCGTCTATTACTGCTACCGAGTAGGCATGCTTTCCCGGTATGCTGCATCCACGAAAGCTGTCTCGTCGGGAAACCTTGCCCCGTCCACAGCGAGGGCTTTGGCGCGGCAAGTCTTAGTTCTTGATTGTGGACCGGGTGTACGATTCTTGGGAAGGGGAGCACTTTAATTGCTTCTCGCATTACTTTAGGTAACTGCAGGATGTCGTCCCTTTCTGTTATGGTGTTCAGGCCGAGCTTGACGAGAATCTCTCGGCCCGCTTTGGTGCTTGATAGGCGCGCGATCTGTGCCGTGTGCTGAGCCTCGATGATATCGTCAAGGGTATTGTGAACTCCTAGCTGTAAGAGTAGATCAGTGGAGGCCTTATCGGGGAGCCCCAACGCTGTCTTCAAAGCTCGGCGTATGTGTACTTCGAGCCTTTTCCGATGTTCTTTTTTCCAGTTCAGCATCGCAGCCACGTATGTGGTGTGACAGAGTACAAAAGCGTGGACCATTCTAATGGCGTTGCCCTCGCTTAATCCCCTGTGTCTATTCATGATGCGCCGAAACATTCAGATCGCGTTCGCAATTTTGATCGCGATGGTGTCCAGCATCGCCCAGTTGGAGCCGTTACTTTGGAGGATTAGTCCTAGAATTCGTATTTTGTCAACCGCAGGTACGCGATTTCCGTCCATGTCGTGTAACTCTATACACGGAGTGTGGTGTTTGCGCCAGTCGTTGGACGGGCGCCCTGGTCTTGGGGCGTGGTAGATGAGCAGCTCGGATTTTCTAGAAGAGCAGCGAAGTCCCATTGGGGTGAGATGGGCCTCGGTAACTGAGATGGCTTCTTGCATGCGAGCTTCCAATTCCGCATCGCGGCCACCGGTGATCCAGATGGTGACATCGTCTGCGTATATGGTGTGCTCCACATCGACAATTTCACCAGTGCGCGAGAGAGCTTTGTCATCGCCAAGTTAAAAAGGAATGGTGAAAGTACGGTGCCTTGTGGTGTTCCCTTATCGCCCAGATCAAAACTCTCCGAGACGTGCTCGCCTATCCGGAGAGTGGCCATCGAATCCTCCAGAACGCCTTGACGTAGTGGTAGAATTAGTGGTAGCGTGTTCCGAGATTGTGGCCAGCTATGGCTTTGAGAATGGCTTGATGGTGGATGTTGTCAAAAGCGTGCTCCACGTCGAGTCCGAGTAGCGCCTTGGTGTCTCGTGTGGGGCGATGCAGCAGACTTTTCTTGATTCGTAGCATAGCGTCTTGCGTTGAGAGGCCCGGCCTAAAGCCGATCATACTGTAGGGGAAGTACTCCTTTCCTTCTACGTATTCCGATAGTCTATTCAGGATGACGTGTTCGGCTAGCTTTCCTAGGCAGAACGTTAGTGAGATTGGCCTTAGGTTTGGTAGGCCCAGCGGCTTGCCCGGTTTTGGGATGAGGACCATGTTGGCATGTTTCCACTCTGCAGGTAGATGGCCAGTTTTCCAGGCTTCGTTGATTTGTTGCGTTAGGAACGTGACCGAGTTGTCCTCTAAATTTCGGAGAGCTCGATTTGTGATACCATCGGGGCCTGCCGCAGAGTTACTGTTGAGTTCGTGAATTGCGAAGCGTAGCTCGCTTTCTGTGAAGTCCTTATCTAGTAACTCTGAGTTTGGGGCACCGTCACAGTTCGTCCTTTGTAAGTTACTAGGTTGCCCCGATTTAACCGGTAAGTACCGTTTGGCAAGGTCATCCAGAAGTGCTTCGGCTTACTGCTTTGCATCGCACGGTGCACTAATTTGCTTAGCCTGATCCGTTGCATAGTCTTGGACTTTGTTCCGTTTTCATCGAGGAGGTGTTTTATGAGCACCCACCCACTTCCTCTGCGTATTTGCTCGTTGAGGAATTACAGACTTCGTCCCATTGTTGTCGGGAGAAAACCACGCAGTATTCTTCAATGGTCTTGTTGAGTTCGGCAAGTTTTCTTTGTAGTCTTCTGTTGAAACGTTGACCCTTCCACTTGGCTAGAATGGAATGCTTGGCTTTGAGAAGATTCGCTAGCCGACTGTCCATTCTCTCTACCTTAACATCCGTAGTAAGCGTTCGTTCCGAGGCTACGATGTCTGCTTTGAGCTGCTCGGTCCAGCTCGTTATCGTGTAGTTTGTGTTTGCCCCTGGTGAGTCGGATGTCTGCATCCGTATTGCACGAAATTTGTCCCAGTCGATGAGTTTGTACTCCTTTTGCTTCTTTCTCGGTATCTCTGCATCCATTCGGAGAATATAGTGGACACTTCCAAGGTCTATGCCCGAGTTTTGCCAGGCACATTTCTCAAGGCCTCGGACGAATGTGAGTTCCGGTGTGGTGTCTCGACATGTGGCAGCAGTGGCAGCCGGCACAGCTCTTGCGCTGTATATCTGACCCATTCACTCTGCACTTCGCAGGTTGTTTGGATTCCTGATAGCGAAGCATCACCGTATCACGGAACTATCCCACGGAACGCCGATTGTTTCTGCCCGTGGCCAGCGATAGCTCTCAACCGTCCTGCGGCGCTGCCACCCGGCAGCTGAAACGCCCATTGGCCCTTGGAGTGGGTGGCATCTTGGACTACGGCTATATAACCGGAAAATCTACCGTCAACGCTTCTTGGCAGCAGTGGCAGCGGGCGCAGCTCTTGCGCTGTATATCTGACCCATTCACTCTGCACATCCCAGGTTGTTTGGATTCCTGATAGCGAAGCATCACCATATCACGGAACTATCCCACGGAACGCCGATTGTTTCTGCCCGTGGCCAGCGGTAGCTCTCAACCGTCCTGCGGCGCTGCCACCCGGCAGCTGAAACGCCCATTGGCCCTTGCAGTGGGTGGCATCTTGGACTACGGCTATATAACCGGAAAATCTACCGTCAACGCTTCTTGGCAGCAGTGGCAGCGGGCACAGCTCTTGCGCTGTATATCTGACCCATTCACTCTGCACATCGCAGGTTTGTGACCTTATATTTACTCTGTCTGTTTTATTGCACCTTCGCCACTGCTGCTGCTGCTGCTGCCTGATTGTGCTTCCCTGTTACTTTCTGTGCATAGCCTTTAGCAGCCTCCAGGCACATCAAACTCTTGACCGTGTTGTGTGAAACTTTCTTACCTGCTGTGGACCTCTGATATGTCGAAGGCTGCTATTGCAGAGTTAAGGCTTGAATTCGAGGAAAACCTTGCACAGTGTAAACAGGAAATGGAAGATAAAATAGCGGAGCTTAAAGCAACAGTGGAATTCCTCAGTGAAAAGTACGAGGAAAGTAAAACATTGCGGGAGTCTACGCAAGCAGAAAACGAAAGACTGCGAGAAGAAAATCAATCCCTGAACGCAAAGCATGAGGCCTTCGAAACGAAACTGGAAACTGATGAGGACAGGCTGACTCAGTGTGAGCAATAATCCCGAAATTGCAACTTAGAGATCAAAGGTGTCCCTGTGCGACAAAGCGAAAATCTTGCAGACATTCTCGGCAAGATTGGCGAAAAGGCCGGAGGGCCAATCGATGCATCAGACATCGAAATTGTGCACCGTGTGCCAGTTGCCAAAAATTCTAGCCATAAAAACATTGTTGTCCAGTTTGTACACCGCAAGAAACGTGACGCAGTCTTGGAAAAGGCTCGTAAAGCTAACATTGTGGGAACTGACCTTGGTCTAGACACTTCTGACACCGTATATGTCAATGAGCATCTGTGTCCTCAGCTGAAAAGGCTCCTCGGAAGCGCGGTGGCGCGAAAACGCGAGGTTGGGTGGAAATTTGTTTGGGTTCGAAACGGCCACATTTTTTGCACGAAAAGTTGAAAACTCGCCATTGCTTAAAATTTTTCGTATGTCTGACCTGTCCAAGATCATTTAAACAACTTCCGGGTGCCACAAAGCGATTTCGGAGTTCAGTCTTATCAGTCATGGAAACATTTCTGCGCGATTATGCTGCCGTGTTTTCGGAATTTTCTTGTTACCCTTGTTATCATGGTCTCATGACGGGAAGGCCACTTCTTGTCCGAAGAGCAGATACAATTATCACTCCCAAAGTTACATGCGCAAGCTTGTCCGGCAACGTCACTCTTTTGCTTCATGAATACCATTCAGCCCATCCTAATCATTCAGGCTTTCACTCAATAGAAGCCATTTTGGCAACCTGAATACGCCCCCCAAAATTGATCACAGGATGAAAAGTGTTCGTGTGCCCGATATTCCTACCACCGTATATCTGTTTCTCGCGGCAACAAAACGTGCATTATTCCTAAGCCCGCCATGATTGAACCACATGACGTTGTTTTTCCCCAGGTAGGGGGGAACTTTGGTTTTTTCCATTGTAATGTACAATCAGCAAGAAATAAGCACGATGACATATCGCAATTTATTAATGAATTCTCTTTTAAATTTCAGATTGTAATGTTAACTGAAACTTGGTTTACAACTGAATATGATGTCTTGACCCTACCTGGGTACACTACCTATTATTTAAATAGGCAAAGAAAACGCGGTGGAGGAGTACTACAACTAGTGGAAGTCGGCTTGCCCGCTAGCTTACTATCAGATTTTTCAATCTCAAATGAAAATTATGAGGCACTTTCTGACGTTTGTGGCTGCAATATGTTTACAGTTATATACCGCCCACCTTCTGGAAATCTAGATGCCTTTTACCTGTTCCTGGAAAACATGTTCTCTTTTGTCCATAGCAACCAATTAAAACTAGTTATAGGTGGGGACCTAAATATTAATCTCCTTAAACATAGTACGGCATCACAGGATTTCACATTACTCCTTGAGTCACACGACTTCAATAACGTCATTACAGAGTCAACGCGCATCACAGTAGAATCAGAATCACTAGTAGATATGTTCATCACCCACCGTTACATAGACGATATAAAGGCTGGTGTCATTGCGACTAGTATAAGCGACCACTTGCCAGTAGATATGTTTTGGAATGCTGATACTCAGAATAAAAGAAAAGCTATTCTAGAAACGTTCACAGTTGAGGACATATCTCCTAATGCGCTTGACAATTTTCGGACTCAAATTTCTTTAGCAAACTGGGACGCCGTGTTCGAATCTCGCGAAGCAAATGAGGCATATGATATTTTCCTCAATATTTTCAAGCGCGTTTACAGGGATTGCTTAAAAATTAAAAATGTTAAAAAACCTAAAAGAGTACGGAAGCCTTGGATTACGGCCGAATGCCTTGCTATGATCCGTAAGAAGACATCCATGTATGCGCAATTCATAAAAAATAGGAACCCAGCAGACCTCGCTAATTTTAAAAAGTACAGACATTTTGTGACGCGCTTTCTTCGAAATGCAAAACAGGTTTATTTTAACAGCTTACTTGGCAGGGCAAATAATCGCACCGATGAGCTATGGCGCGCTCTAAATACCATCATGAACCGCAATAAATCGAGAAATGACGATATTCAAGTAACACAAAACGGGAAAGCTCTCGAGGGCCTTCAACTCGCAGACGCATTTAACTCCTATTTTGTTAACTTAGTAAAAAGTGGTCATGATGAACGTGTGACGAGCTTCTTGCGTAATCGTAACGAACATACCGCTTTTTTTATCCAACATCTGAGAATGAAATACGTTCGGTCTTTACATCACTAAGCAATAGCAACACAAGAGATATTGATGGTCTTAGAATTACACCAATCAAATTTGTCTTAGACTACATTTTGCCTGTGCTCAATCACATATACAACTTATGTTAGTCATCAGGTGTATTTCCCGATAGCATGAAACGTGCTAAAGTGACTGTTATTTATAAATCAGGCGATAAAAACGCATTTTTAAACTATCGCCCCATATCTGTCCTTCCCGTTCTCTCAAAACCGCTTGAGAAGTTAGTATTGCTGAGGCTGCACTTATTCTGCAATAAGCATTCATTAATTTCCACTTTCCAGTTTGGCTTCCGGAAAGGTATGTCCACAGAGTTAGCCTTACTAACACAAAAAGAAATAATCCTTAAGTCATTTTTGGATAAGAAGTTAATAATGGGCATTTTCATAAATTTCACAAAAGCATTCGACAGCTTAAATCACCAAACGCTAATAGCAAAATTAGAATTTTATGGGTTTCGAGGCATTGCCTTGGAATTTCTCAAGTCATATCTTTCAACCAGAAAACAATGCGTTGCTATAAATAAAAATTTTTCTTCTCTAATGAACTTGAATGCAGGCGTTCCTCAGGGCAGCATATTGGGGCCACAGCTTTTTAACTTTTATATAAATAATATAGAGAAGATAGCCGAGAAATCACAACTTATTGTTTATGCCGATGACACAAGTATTTTTGTTCAGTCAGATAATCCCAGTGATTTGTGCAATAACGTAAATTTGACACTACAAAACTTATACGAATGGAGCAATAGAAATTCCCTGCAGATCAACAGTGCAAAAACCAAAGCTGTGTTATTTACACCCTATCAAAAGCCAATTATCTACAACTTTAACATTCATATCGGCAATAATCCTATTGAAGTGGCTTCAGAAGCAAAGACACTTGGTGTGACATTTCACCAGCACTTATCATGGAACTCACACGTGCAGCATATATTAACCCATCTTGCCAAAATATCAGGAGTACTCTGGAGGCTTCGTTATATTTTACCACTGAAATTTAAGCTATTAATATATAACGCGTTGTTCTATGCTCAACTAAATTACTGCGGACTTGTATGGGGCACAACATCAAAAGAAAACATAAATAAGATTTTTTCTCTGCAGAAGGAAGCCCTTCGTCACGTAGTCAACATTCCAAGTGAAAGCCCATTACATAATACCTATTATGAATACAAAATTATACCCTTTCCAGTATTATATGACTTTAACCTGTCGATGAGATATAAACATAGCTTAAAAACTAATATCAATGCATTTTTGTCTTTATGTAGTTTAAAAAGCCTTCCTGACAGGGGGTATGTATTTCGGAATAAAGGAACATGGCACGTGCCATTCACTAGGCTAACACACGGGCTTGATAGCGTCGAAAATCGCATTCCGAGACAATTGAACAAATTATTAATGATGGAAATCGAGCTGCAAACAGCCACTAAATGTAATATAAAGCTTCATTTCATCAACCAGTTTCATGGCGTTTAACAGTGTCAACCATCTTCATAACCAAAAACAGAGCTTTTGTAACACGTCATTTCATCCCAGAGTACTGTAGTTGTGTGTATTTGTCTTTACTATTTCTTTTCCCTTATATTCAGGCGAGTTTGTTTATTAACATTGTCATTTTTCAGGTCTGCTATCACGCGAGTGTTTGTTGCATTTTTGTTGTATTTTTTTATATTGTAACAAGACTGCATTTGTAACATTATTCATTTCCTGCGCGAAAATCGCATGTGCTGTGAATTGTTCTCTTTTAAACATTCAACATTTCATGCATAACTGCTGCACAAACTGCCATGTAAAGGGGGTGGTGACCCAGTCAAGCTTGCCTTAGAGCAGCTTTTTGTCCCCACTCCCTGCATTTTTATTTGTACTAAAAATGCAAAATAAAGATTGATTGATTGATTGATTGATTGATTGATTGATTGATTGATTGATTGATTGATTGATTGATTGATTGATTGATTGAAGTTCCACATCTGGTTGGAGTTTCCGGGTCTGTGATCAGCGTGAAGTCGAGATCAGATGCTGTCGTTTGAAGACGATCGCCCTTACTAGAGGAATACGCGTAGCCCCATGCCTGGTGTGGGGCGTTAAAATCTCCACCTACAATCAGCGGAGTATCTTAGGCGATGTGCGCAATCTTGCCCAGAATGCCTCTGAACCCTTGCCTGGTATCATTGGGGCTGCTGTACAGATTTGTGAGGAAGATGCTTTGATTGTTCCTTACGTGGTAGTTCGGTATGATCTCGATCGTGAGGTGTTTTAGATAGGAGGCTGTGTGGCGGATGTCATGCCGAATGTACGGGATCTTCTTTCCAATCAGTAAAGCGACGCCTCTGCCTTGCTCGTTTCTGTGGGCTTCGGCCTTATATCCCGTAAGGGTCAGTTCGGTTGTGAGTGTTTCTTGTAGCATAATGACGTGTGGCTCCTCGGTTTCTGATTTGACCAGCTGCAGGAGGACCGCCTTTTTTGAGGCGATCCCCCTGCAGTTCTATTGCCAGACGCGGAGACTTCGTGACTTATTGGTCACTGCCATGTTGGCCATTGTAGCACCCTTCGCTTGCAGTGAGACCGTCGTGAGGTGGGCCTTGCGCAGCAATGTTTTGTGAACACATCCTCTCCATTGCCGGTACTACAGTGTTGTTTAGATACATTTCCATTTTCTGTACTCGTGGGCTAAATATGTCCAATTTCTCGTTCATGCGCGCCATGCTCTCGTGCATTAGCCTCATATTATCGCTCATGGCGTTCATGGCGTCCTTAACATCTGATCGCACGGCCATTCGCTTCTTAGGAGGCGGGCATTCTTCGCGTTTTTCTTCCTGTCTCTCAATCTCAACGAGTTGGGGAGATTCGATATCGGTTGGGGGCTCGTGAGTGCGCGATGGCCTACTGCTTGCGGTTCGCTTACCTATTTCAGTCAATTCGAGTGTTAGCTTAGTATAAGCGGCTTTTAGCTCTCTCAGTTCCTGTTCTAACCTAGCTATCCGCTCTTTATCCGGGTTGCGGGACTCACTTTCCCTTGGAGTGGTCGTCGTAGCGCCTCTGACCTTGTCCGCCCACGTGCAATCGCCGCCGTTGTTCATTCCTCCGAAGCGCACCTGTGATCTTGAACGACTCCTGCTTGTCCTCGCAGGTGGTCGGCTCCTCGATCGAGAGCGGAAGCGGCTGCGTGCCAGCGTCCTTGACGCCGATCGGTCGCGTTCCGCATGCTGCTTTTCTTCGTCCAGCTGTGCCTTCTCTTGTTGCTCCAGTCGCGCTCGTTGTCGTCGTGCGCGTACTACGTATAGTGTGAGATACCGTTGCCTACACACCTTGGCCTCCGTTGATTCCCTGGAGCGGGCTTAGGAACAGCAGGAATTCCGCGGTGATAAGCCGTAGCACTCGAGCTCACAGGAGCAGTAGCCGGCTTGGCTGTTTTCCAGCCGAGGCGTTCCTGACCCGCCGGAACCTCCGCTTCTCTGTTCTCCCCCCCCCCCCCCCCCGTGCCTCGCTCTCCCTCGCGCTTTTATAGCCTTGTCGTTAGTCCACGCAATCCTTGTAGTCGTCCTCTTGTTCTCCTCTCCTCTACGAATCATCTCTCCCCACCTCACCGAATACTTCTTTATTCTTTGGTTAATCCACGTCATCCTTATCGCCAACCTCGTCGTCTTCTCCAAATCTCTTTCGTTCATACTTTTATTTCACGCTCCCTATTATATGTGGCATAATGGTGCCGCGCTCTTTAGCTGAACTATGTCCCGCACAGTACAGAACGCATAAATGCTGAGTTACTGCTCAATTCTTCGACGGTATTGAAGTAAATGCCTTCGTCGTCCGTGACCGCAGTGAAGTCCACATCGCGTCTTCCCGGGAAGTTTTCGACGAATATCAACACGGCACTCACCATCACTTCCATGGCCGCCTCATATACCGCACATGTCCAGAGAACTTCTACCCACAAGGGCACGTCGGTGAACTCATGTTATCAAGTGCACAACAAAAGTTAACTGCCCGTAAAGGCGTTGCAGTAAACAGCGCGCACGCACGCACACACACACACGCACACGCACACGCGCGCACACACACACACGCACACGCACACGCACACGCACACACGCACATACAAAGAAAGGCAAGGTAAATGAAGACAACCACTACCGCCGCAGGCTTTTGACGCCGGCATAGCTAAAAAGAAAAAGCTGTTCGGCTATGTTCGGCTCGGGTTAGCGTGGCCTTTTGACAGCTGTTGGTTTGGATTGCGTGGAACAGACGGCGCAGGTATGCGCTGTTTTCTTACCATTGCTGAAAATACATTTAAAAAAACGCAGAAATTTGGCTTTGTTTGTGATCAGCTATACAGGATTGTTTGTGATCAGATATAAGAGAGATTTGAATGTTAAACGTCATGAAAAATTACTCTCTACGTGCCATAAAAGAGCAGATGACACCACGAAAATTGACAGCTTAACAGCGCAAACCACCTCTTCGATAACTGCTCACCGATTTTTGCTCGGATATATGCTTCACCCAGCGCATTTTTTGTTGTTGTTGTTGCTTGCGTGCTAGCTTTTTGCCCGTGCGCCGATGACAAACCGTGCTGTACCCGCGCAGCGAAAAGAACAAAAAGTTTGTTTTGACGATGTTGGCGTTATGGTCGAGTTAACTGTCAATGTGCTGTGTAATGTTCGCATGGTTATGCAGTGATGGTGCTGCCCGTCTCTACTGTCGCCGGCGGTTTCACCGCTTCTGTATGGCAGAAAGGCGCGCGCAAGGTAAGGTCGCCGTCGTAGGGAGCAAGCTCACGCGCAGGCGTGGCGCGCCGGCGCTTCCTCAGTTCTTTACACGTTTTGTTCATGTCTTGTAGATTTAATTTATTCTTTCGGAAGCGAACCTGGTGGAGCAACAAGGGAAGGCGCCTAGAAATTCGTGGTGGGGTAGCGCGCCACAAAGGAGGCATGATGCCGGGCAGGCTGCCGAGATGAAAATGTTTCTATTACTTGCTGGGTTATAAAACAGAGAATCATGCTCTTTTTCAGCTGGAAACCGTTCAATTCTAGCTGAAAAATGCCATTTTCATCCGCATTATGAAACTGGAGATTGCGTCCAGCTGGAATATTTCTTGCTTCCTGCAGGAAAATACTTTCCATCTAGCTCCGGCTGAAAGATTTCTATTTCCGGCTAGAATAGGAAATGGAAGTACCATTTCCAGCCACTCCAGCTGAAATAGTGCTTCATTTTCATGTGGGCATGCATATATGTCTTTGTGGCAATATTACTGTTCATTAACATAGACACACAATATACAGCGATGAGATCCAGCAGCGAAGGGGTATTGAGACCTGCACTGTGATATTGTCACGTAGTGGTGACGGCAGTCGAAGCAGCGATGAAGACGGACGAAAGGGTCTTCTAAAAGAAAACATGTTTATTGGGATGACTTGCACCCAACATGGACTGAATCACTCGGCGGCGGCGAACCGACAAGCGTGCTCGACGGTCGTCGAACAGAATGCCCGCCGCTGTCGGCCGTGCTCAATTTAAAGCTGATAGAGAACTTTCTAGATAAAGCGTGCAAAGTTACTAGAACATTCCGGAACAACGTAGAATCAGTTCCGCCTGGCTGCGATCAATCGAGATAAATCGAGTCACGTCTTGCGTCGGAAACAAAGCGATCAAGTGGTGTGGCGGCAGATTTGAAAAAAGAACAAACACTGCAAATATTCGCGGCATGACTCCCCTCTCAAAGAAGCATCGACCCGATGCAGTAAAACAAATAATGCGACGAGTAAGAGTATAAAAACGGATCTTGTGAAAATAGAGCATGGAAATGCAGCGGCCTTTAGCGCGCATAATAAGGCTTCAGACGGACTACATGGACAACATCTGGTCGTACGCGGCGTCACTGGGATGCAGTCATTGCTTCAGGGGTGACTTCATAATCCAGTTCACCTAGCCGACGAAGAACCTTGTACGGGCCGAAATAGCGGCGCAAAAACTTTTCACTCAAACCACAACGGCGAATGGGCGTCCACACCCAGACTTGGTCTCCTGGCTTGTATTCCGCGTTGCGTCTTCGTAGGTTGTAGCGTCTGGTGTCGGACCGCTGCTGGCCTTTGATCCGTAATCGGGCAAGCCTTCAAACTTCTTCTGCGCGTTGAAGGTAGGCGGCAACGTCGACGTTCTCTTCTTCTGTAACGTTGGGCAGCATGGCGTTTAGAGTGGTCGTGGTCTCCCTGCCATGGACGAGCCTAAAAGGCGTCATCTGGGCGGTCTCCTGCACTGCGGTGTTGTAGGCGAAGACAACGTGAGGCATGATGACATCCCACGTTTTGTGTTCGGCATCGACATACATGGCGAGCATATCGGCGATGGTTTTGTTCAGGCGCTCGGTCAGTCCGTTGGTCTGCGGATGGTATGCAGTTGTCCTCCGGTGCCTTGTTTGGCTGTAACGCAGGATGGCTTGCGTTAATTCCGCCGTGAATGCTGTTCCTCTGTCCGAGATGAGCACATCGGGGGGGCCGTGTCAAAGAAGAATGCACTAAACAAAAAATTTGGCGACTTCTGCTGCTGTTCCGTTCGGTAGGGCTTTCGCCTCGGCGTAGCGGGTCAGGTAGTTGGTCGCTATGATGAATCACTTATTTCCAGATCTTGACGTTGGAAAAGAGCCAAGCAAGTCCATGCCGATCTGCTGAAAGAACCTTTAGCGAGGTTCAATGGGGTTCAGAAATCCTGCTGGTCGTGTGGGAGGGGTCTTTCGTCGCTGACAATCTCGGCAGGTTTTCACATAGTGCGTGACATCGGCAGACAGGGGGGGGCCAGTAATTCTTGTCTTGAATGCGGCGGAGACTGCGAGTAAGCCCGAGATGTCCAGCTGTCGTCTCGTCGTGTGAAGCCTGTAGAACTTCTTCGTGGAGACAAGCAGGTACAACAAGGAGGTAGGCTGTTTTGCTCGCTGTAAAGTGCTTCACAAGGACCTCATTCTGCACACAGAAGGAAGACAGTCCTCGCTTGAATGAAGCGGGGGGTGAAGAAACCTTGCCTTCCAGGTGCTCGATGAGGCCTTTTAGGTCGGGGTCCGAGCACTGCTGCGGAGCAATAGAGGTGGGGCTGATGGGTTCCAGGAAGGCGTCCTCATCGTCGTCCGGCGGCGGTGTATCTACAGGGGCTCGTGAAAGGCGATCGGAGTAAGAGTGCTTGCGTCCGGACTTGTAAACGACGGTGACGTCAAACTCCTGGAGACGCAGACTCCATCGAAAGAGTCGGCCAGAGGGGTCCTTCAAATTGGCAAGCCAGCAGAGCGTGTGGTGGTCTCTGACCACCTTGAACCGTCGTCCGTAGAGGTAGGGGCGGAATTTCGACGTAGCCCAGATGATGGCAAGCCACTTATTCTCAGTTGTCGAATATTTAGCCTCGGCTTTGGAAAGGTTTTATGGTTTATGGGGGATTTACCGTCCCAAAGCGACTCAGGTTATGGGGGACGCCGTAGTGAAGGGCTCCGGAAATTTCGACCACCTGGGGTTCTTTTACGTGCACGGACATCGCACAGCACACGGGCCTCTAGAATTTCGCCTCCATCGAAATTCGACCGCCGCGGCCGGGATCGAACCCGCGTCTTTCGGGCCGGCAGCCGAGCACCATAACCACTCAGCCACCGCGGCGGCTCTTTAGAAAGGGAACGGCTAGCGTATGCGATGAGTTTCTCGAGCTTCTCATTTTTCTGAACGAGGACGGCGCCTAGTCCCACGCTGCTTGCGTCGGTATGAACTTCAGTATCGGCGTTTTCATCAAAATGCGCAAGGTTCGGTGGGGCTGTAAACGACGCTGAAGTTCCTTGAAGGCTTCTGCTTGCGGCGCTTCCCTTTTAAACGGCACGTCTGCCTTCGTCAGTTGGGTCAACGGCTCGGCGATGCGCGAAATTTTTTTCACAAATCGTCGGTAATATGCGCTCTGTCCGAGAAATCTGCGCACTGCTTTCTTATCGGCCGGCGGTGGAAACTGTTCAATAGCAGCTGTTTTCTGCGGGTCTGGGCGTACTCCCTCCTTGTTAACGATGTGGCCTAGAAAGAGCAGCTCTTCTTAGGCAAAGTGGCATTTCTCTGCTTTTAAGGTTAGGCCAGACGACTTCATTGCGTCCACTACTGTTCGAAGTCTTTTGAGGTGCTCTTCAAAGTTTGAGGCGAAGACAACGACGTCATCTAAATGTAGCAGACAAATTTGCCACTTCAGGCCTGCCAGCACTGTATCCATTACTCGCTCAAAGGTCGTTGGTGCGAAACAGAGATCATATGGCATCACCTTGAACTCAAACAGCCCATCCGGAGTGATGGATGCTGTCTTCTCGCGATTTCTTTCGTCGACCTCAATTTGCCAGCAGCCGCTCTTGAGGTCCATCGATGAGAAATATTTGGCGTTGCAGAGGCGGTCCAGTGTGTCGTCGATGCGGGGGAGGGAGTAGACGTCTTTCTTTGTTATGTTGTTCAAGCGGCGGTAATCCACACAGAATCGAAGGGCGCCGTCTTTCTTTCTCACTAGAACAACTGGTGGAGCCCATGGGCTGTTTGAAGGCTGGATGACGTCGTCGCGAAGCATATCATCGACTTGGTCCCGGATGGCTTGTCGTTTTCGCGGTGACAGAGGGTAGGGGCTTCAATGGAGAGGTCGGACGTGTTGGTCCGTTATAATGCGATGCTTGGCAATTGGCGTCTGTCGCACCTTCGGCGATGTCGAAAAACACTCGCTGTAGCTTTGAAGCAGATTGCGGATCTGGTCTTGTCTGTTCCGGTGCAGGGCTGGGTTGATGTCGAAAGTGGACAAGTTCCCTTGGTCAGGCGAATCTTCTGCGGAGGGGTCGGAGAAGGCGACGGAGTCTCGTACGTCGGATATTTCGTCGAAGAAAGCAATCGTCGTTCCTCTGTTAACGTGTCGGTATTCTTCGCTGAAGTTAGTCAGCAGTACTTCTTCCTGGCCATTGCGCAAATGTGCGATGCCTCTGGCGATACTAATTCCTCGGTCTAGGAGCAACTGCATGTTGCCCTCGATTATGGCTTCAGCGTTAATGGCTTTCGTGGCGCCTACGGTCAGGATAACGCTTGATCGGGGTGGGACGCTGACTTCTTCCTCCAGGACACTCAGGGCAACGTGATTTTCCCCAGTTTTTATCGAAGCGATGGCTTCGTCCGTCGAAAGCGTGATCAGCTTGGATGGCAGGTCGATGATCGCCTGATGCTCATTGCCGCGAATATTTGCAGTGTTTGTTCTTTATTCAAATCTGCCGCCACACCACTTTATCGTTTTGTTTGCGACGCAAGACGCGACTAGATTTATCTAGATTGATCGCAGCCAGGAAGAGCTGATTCTACGTTGTTCCGGAATGTTCTAGTAACTTTGCACGGTTTATCTCGAAAGTTCGCTATCAGCTTTAAATTGAGCACGGCCGACAGCGGCGGGCATTTTGTTCGACGACCGCCGAGCACGCTTGTCGGTTCGCCGCCGCCGAGTGATTCAGTCCATTTTGGGTGCAAGTCAGCCTAATAAACAATTTTCTTTTAGAAGACCCTTTCGTCCGTCTTCATCGCTGCTTCGACTGCTGTCACCACTACGTGACATCTGGTGGAGGTGCGGGGTAGCCTTCCATGTTCCGGACGCCCCCTTCAAGTCGTGAAGCCAGCCCTAAGTGCTTCGCACCCGAGGACGAACCAGCAGCTCAGCGAGCCAGCCGACGTCTCCAAGGAGAGGAGCCTAAATTCCGGAAACTGCCGGACCGCACTAGACAGCGAAAAGACGCTGCTACGAGCACCGCAACCTCGCCGAAGATGTCGACACCGATCATACTGCAGCAGCCGCGGGTGCCGCCAACTTTCAATGGATCCCTAGGCGAAGACACTGAAGAATGGTTGGACCAATTTGAGCGCGTGCCGTCATTCAACAAGTGGGATGATGCGGCAAAGATTGGACACGTGTTTTTCTCATTGGATGGCTCCGCACGCACGTGGTACGAAAACTACGAGTCGTCTCTTACTACATGGGAGCTATTCGAGAGAGAACTATTGAAGGCGTTCACCAGTGTCGTGAGAAAAGAAAGAGCCGAACGACTCCTCGAGTCCAGGATCCAGCTTCCGCATGAGCCCGTCAGCGGTTACGTCGAGGAGATGAAGCGCCTATTTCGCCGCGCCGATCCCGAGATGACCGAAGAAAAGAAAGTTCAGTTTTTAATGCGCGGCGTAAAAGAACAAACGCTGCAAATATTCGCGGCAATATGAAACGTACTCCTCGTCAGGGCGCGAAGAAAGCCCTGAGCAGGTTTTTCTGTCGGCCGGCAAATTTTCCCGCCCCTCGCCGTCTTCTTTCCGCAATCAGAGGGAGAAAGATAAGTTTCAAAATGACCCAGTGAGCCACTACGGTGGTGATTAAATATTATTAGGCAAAAGCTCTGCTTGCTTATGCCATATAGCAAACTGGCAATCTCTTTGAATTCAAAGCCATCTTGTGCTTCCTCCACGGTGCAAGCACATTCCTAGGGGGTTGTAATCCTTGTATATATAGCTTCAAGTTCTACAACGCAAGTTACACCTAAGTCAGGTAGAGAGGCAGTTGTGCAGAAGAATACGTAATGCATAAAAAGCTCCAAATGCAGAATAGCGTTCAACTTGGCCAATATCACGTCTCAGCCGTAAGTAGGAGAAAGAGCTGTATGTCTGAATAAAACAGATTCAGCTTAGTATAAAGACATAGTGAACACTCCGATTTTGTTCAAAAATTCTGTCGAAAATATGGTGCAACATCTCTGTCCTATGCACCACTGAAAAAGAATGTCATTAAAGTAGTAAGTTCACATACTAACTATAGCTCAAGCCAGTTCATGTCGTTCCATGATAAAGCGAGAAATGCAGAATATCACGAGGACAAGACAAAGAAAGAGTATGGACACACATGCTGCACTTGCTACTGCATATTATTCAAAGAAAAAACTGTTTTTATAGGCACAGGTTGTGAAAACAGCCCGACAAAAGCCGATGTTAGAAATGACCCTCACCCATCACTAAAAGCATCAGCTGCATCCAGGCAAGGCTATATCTTTCTTTTATAGAGGCGCACAAGGTTATCGTTTCACCAGCCAGCCTTACGAGGCAGCTATGTATGGCTATCAAATTCTTGACTTGCAGTAATCAATCAATCAATCAATCAATCATTCTTTATTTTTCCCAGAAAGAACTGGAATGGTCTCCTGGGCTAAAAGCTGGGTGAGCAGCTTGACGAGGCCCAGGAGACCGTTACATGGCAGAGCAGTGAAGTTGAGAAAAAAAAATAATGTGAATATAAAGCAATGTACACCATACGCAACATAATACAGTATTGCGGCAACATAATACAGTATGTAATGCACCATATTCGCCAAAATGAGCTAAAAATAGTTAAAAATAGTACAAGTTGACATAAATTACAGTACGAAATTGTAAACAAAGGAAGCACAGTAGAAAAAACTAAGTATAACATCAAAATGTGGTTCACAATGTTGTGAAGTACGTGCGCAATTTCTTGGGATTCAGACGAGTTGTGTTTTGGTAAATATTAAGCATTGATGGCAGGTTATGTGCTAATGATTGATGTTTATAATAAGTGCGGAAGTGGGGGATTTCCCAGACATCTTTACTTCTTGTGTGTATATCTGTGCTACGTAGTGTTAAAAATGCCAGAGATGAGAGTAAGTTCTTGACTTCAGTAGAGGAAAAAAAGAATGTTTGGAGTAATCGATATTTGTATAAGTTATCAACCCTTATGATGTTAAAGGAAACAAACGCATCTTTAGTACTGGCTGTTGGATAGATATTTCCAATGTAGCGGATAACCTTCTTTTGTAACAAATGGACTTTGTCTAAGTTTGTCTTTGTTGTTGTGGCCCATACCAACGAACAGTAATTTAAATAGGAATTGAATAAAGCATTATAGACTTGAAGTTTAGCTTTTACCGGAAGCAGTCTCCGACAACGCGATATCATGTCTGCAACTGAGGATAGTTTTTTCCTAAGATAGTGAGTGTGTGCATCCCAGCTTAAGTTCTGAGAAAAATGTACACCGAGGATTTTATGAACGTCCACAATTTCGAAGTTATGGCACTGAAAATTAATAGACTGATGTATTTCAACAGGTTTATTTCGGGCACGGAATATCATTGCTTTTGTTTTCATTGTATTTATTTTAATTACGTTGAGCTGAGACCATATGGATAACTTCTGGAGGACTTCATTGCATTTTATTATTAGTCGGTCCACATTGTACTCGGGAATAAGGATGGTACTGTCGTCAGCATATATTATAAATTGAACTGTGGCATCTATGTTTACAAGATCATTTATATAAGTATTGAATAATAACGGTCCTAATATGCTACCTTGTGGAACGCCGTGAGTAATTGGTAGGAGGGAGGACATATAACCGTTTACATATACACACTGAGTTTTGTGGCTGAGGTAGGACTCCAGCAGGGCCAAACAATTACCGCGAATGCCATATGACTGCAGCTTACTAAGGAGCACTTTATGATGTAAGCAATCAAACGCCTTGCTGAAATCTACAAAAAGGGCAGCAGTTAACAAATTATTTTCAATATTCCGCAAGATATTTTCTTTAAGTGCTAACAAAGCTGATTCCGTTGATCTGCCTTTCCTAAATCCGTATTGTGCAGCTGTGATAACGTTTTCTTTATCGAAAAATTGTGTTATCCGAGTGAAAATGATTTTTTCAATTCCCTTGGAGAAGATAGGCAGCACAGATATCGGGCGGTAGTTAGTGGACAAGTTACGTTCGCCACCTTTAAAAATAACAGATATTCTGGCTGTTTTCATTTGCTCAGGAAAGGTTCCAGACTCTAGAATTAAATTAAAGATATGTGCAAGTACAGGACTAATTATCGGTAAAACGTACTTAACCGGTCTTATCTGCAGGTCGTGAATGTCTAATGCTTTACTGTTCCGCTGGCACATAAAAGTACTGTATATCTCAGATTCATCAGTTGGCTGGAGGAATATGGTTTCAGTGACAACACTATGGTGCGAATTTGTGGAGGGGGTTCCATTACATGCGGCAGCAGCGTTTACAAACTGATGATTGAAGTGTTTTACTAGAGCTTTGTCCCGTAATTCATTACCATCTACCATTACAGTATCTGGCATATAATTTTTGCTCTCACGACCGAGGACGTCGTTCATAGCCTTCCAAGCAATGTCTGGGCTCTGCCGGGCAACATGTGCAAACAGATGCTCGTAATATGCACACTTTGCCCGTCTAAGTTCACTGTTCACTTCGTTTCTGACTTTCTTAAATTCTTTTAAGGTTGTTTCTAAGCGTGTCTTCAAGAAAGAATGATAGAGGCGGTTTTTGTTTGTAATTTTCTTTAAATGGTCCCGAGTTACCCATGGTTTCCTGGCTTTTTTGGAAGGTTAGTGCATCTTCAATGGAAAATGCCTAGCGTACACACACACAAAACGTGTAATGAATTCATTATAGGCATCGTTAACATCCATTTTATTGGTCACAGGTGACCAGTCTTGTGAAAGAATGTCCTTCTGAAATGCCTGTAAACCATTCTGGGTGATGTGCTGAGCAATAAAGGACTGTTTTTGTTTGATAGATTTGGGTGAGTGGGTAGAATATGCCATGAAAACTGGACAATGATCACTTATGTCGGACACAATAGTGCCAGAATTGTAAACAGTGGTATCGATATTAGTTACAAGGAGGTCAAGTACTGATGATGTAGTTCTTGTGATACGAGTTGGCGTGATTATTAAATTTTTGAAACCAGATGAAACCAAAATGTCATTAAACTCGAAAACAGAATTGCATTCTTCAAGCATGTTAATATTAATATCTCCAGCGCAGATCAGGCGAAGGTTATTATCACAAACATAGTCCAAAAAAGATTCATAAAATTCCATAAAGCGTGCAATATTACCACTCGGAGGGCGATATAGCACAGAGATGACATCGCTCCTATTTTTGACGGTCACGATTTCATAGTCATCCGTTACAGTGCTGAAATCCGACACCAGGCAACAATTCTTTGTTTTCTTGACAAGAACTGCCACGCCACCACCTCGTCTTTCTGGACGATTAAGAAAAAATTATCGTAGCCATATATATCTACTATTTTACAATCAGTTGAATACCATGTCTCAGAAATCATAAGAATGTCAACTTTGAAGCGAAACTGATCCAAAAGCAGAGCAATATCATCCTCCTTGTTACCAACTGAGCGGGCGTTTATATGAATAACAGATTCGCACAAGGGGAAATCACATTTGACTTCGGTAGGTAAAGTGAGCTCTTGATAATTCATTGTGCAACTTATGTTCTGGCTTTGTGGAGTCATCATTCCTGCCCACTCTCGTTACGAGCCGATGTGTCGCCTATCTGCCTGGAAACAATCTTCTCGACATCACACTCCCTCGCTATCTGAATGATAGGCGTATTATCTGCTTGCTTCGCGAAAATCTTTCCGTTGTTCGTCCAAACTGATTTCCAGCTGTGTTCGTATTTCCTTTTTACGGTCATTCCAAGAAGCTTTTTTAGCGCTGGGCAAAGATGTTCATTTACATAAACTGGGGTTGTATCTTCGAAACCAAGGTCAGTGTTTGTGAACCGTTCCTTCCTAGCCTTTCTCAAAACAGCATCACGCTTCGCTCGTGATCTAAACTGGACGACGATGTTGGTCTTGTTGACGTTTTTCTTTGTCGGGACGCGATGGCAGATTTCAATGTCGCTTTCCCCAATAGGCTCACTTATCAAGCTGCCAATGTTGGACAGTATTTCGGGGAGTGATTCAGTTTCTTTCTTGATTACGCCTTGAATTTCGAGGTTGTTTTTTCTGGAATATTGCTCAGACTGAACAAGCCTGTATTCGAGATCGTCTATTTTGATTTCCAGGGATGAATACTTTGCGTGGAGAGCTTCATTTGCAACTCTTAGCTGCGTATTTTTTGCTGCCTCATCGTCCAGCTTTTTTTCCAGGTCCTCAATCGTTTGATGTGCGAATTCCAAACTCTGGGTTATATTTCTCTGCTCATTTTTAGTTCTCGGATTTCACTTCGCAAGTCTCGTTCAAGGGACTCACGAAAAGCTTTGACTTCTTGTTTCAGTTCCTCCTTTAATTTAGCCAATTCAGTTCTCATGTCTTCCTTTAGTTTGCCTATTTCTTTACTCATGACTAAGGTGGCTAGTTTCTTTGCACAAAACCAAAAACACGAAACACAGAAACACGAAAACACAGAAACACGAAATGGAAACAATGCACTGTACACCCGTAACTTGACTCGTAATGAGCGGTTTCTAGATTGGCAGCAGCGACGAAGCGTAGAACAGAAGTAGTCCAGTGGAAGTGTAAAAAAAATTTTTTTAGCACTAACCTGCAATGAAGCAGAAGACTTAGCGAAGTGCACACACGCTTCACCGCTACTGCCAAGTGAAGGCTGTGGGGATGAAGGGGCTCCTTTTGTAGGGTCCAGTCGAAAGACGACTACGCAGGCGTAGACGAAGCAGCAAGTAGCAGGCGTACGTAGCCAGCGATTACGCCTCCTGGTATCTGGAAAGCCGATGATCGCACGGGCGTTGGACCGGATGGCTTTTAAACAACTTTGCAGTATGTGCCCTGCAATGAAGCAGAAGACTTAGCGAAGTGCACACACGCTTCACCGCTACTGCCAAGTGAAGGCTGTGGGGATGAAGGGGCTCCTTTTGTAGGGTCCAGTCGAAAGACGACTACGCAGGCGTAGACGAAGCAGCAAGTAGCAGGCGTACGTAGCCAGCGATTACGCCTCCTGGTATCTGGAAAGCCGATGATCGCACGGGCGTTGGACCGGATGGCTTTTAAACAACTTTGCAGTATGTGCCCTACAATGAAGCAGAAGACTTAGCGAAGTGCACACACGCTTCACCGCTACTGCCAAGTAGTACTCCTCATTTGTTGACACAGAGTGGGGCCTTTAAAGTGCAAATCAATAAAACAAATAGGTAAACGATCCGAATTAAAAAGAAGGAAATAAAATGAAAGGAAATAAAGAGGCAGCTTGTCCAAGTGTGCTTACAGACAAATTAACGCTGCTTTGACTCCTAAGCCTTTATGTGACCGTTAGGCTCTGCAAATTTCAACTAAGCCAGAAAGTGTCTATTCTTCGTCATGCAAAGCAGCGACTAAGAGTGGCTATAAATTTGTGGCGGTTTTTTGTAGCATTTTAACGGTTCTTTGTGACTTTATAATTCTAAATTGTGCGTTTTAAATTTTCCATTTCGAGTTTACGCTCTTTGTGTTTCTCCTGATATATTGGCTGAAAGCATTTTTTTTTCATCTACGCGCCTCCTGCTTTGTACAAACGTAGAGTATCGTGTTCAAAAATTAAATAAAAATGGATAAATAATGTGCAGCAGCTGCAATAAACTGTTTTCGAGAATGCTTGTTCTAAGTGGTGACAAAACAACGATCGCGTTTAGAAGAATAGTTGGCAAATAATATGCCCCGATGGTAATAAATCGCTGGCTCACTAACTTGATCATTGGTTTTATTTTTTAAAACCAAAGAACAACTGTTCCCCCCCCAGCTGAGAACAATAATTTATTCGCGTACAAGTTAGTGTTGTTGAGCACCGTGGAAACTTTTTTACAGCCTTCAAGGAGCTGCTACGGGATGCTAAAGGGCTTTTTTTCGCAAGTTTTAAAATAAATCTCCAAGAAATTATTCTTAGAAGTAATTCAGCTAAATCATATAACTGCACGAGTTTAATCACTTATTCAGGCAGGTATGTATCTCGTTCACCTGGAATTGTAGCTGATTTTCTCATGCTTGCAGCAATTTGGAGATTAGAAAGAGCCAAAGGGGTGTCATGGAATATTTCATTGCAGCACACGTCAAGCCATGTGCATTAACCTAAAGCAACCTGAAATAAACATCACACAACTGGAGTTGTTACATGAAACAGTGCCGTGCTGCGACGAAGTGGAAGTGGAAGGCGAAATGGCCTCTCGCGTGAAAGGACGAACGAAGAAGAGGTCTGCTGAAATTTAGTTTTTGTTTTCCTTTTCTTTTAACTTCTTTTGAAATTTCAACCAAGGCATAATCATTGTCTTGGCACCAGTTTACCTTCTTCTTTGGGCTCTCCTCACTGAACCCTGGCCAATCCTCTGTCGTGGGTATGTGCCAGGTCACGAAGACAACAACAACAAAAAGAGGTTAATGTGGCTCCCTGTTCGCGTTGGTGCTACCTGCTAGAAACTCTTCATTCTGAAACCCTCCCGCTTCTATATGAATGTGAATAGTATTTCCTCGTAACATCCTTCGTGTAGGTGCGGCAAGATAGAACGACGCAGCGGACGCTACCTTCCAAGGCCGACAATGACGGAAGCATCACCCCAATATTCGGCAACATCGGTGTCCTCCGTCGTCCTCCCTCACCCTCGTGATCCTGTGCCCGTCTCTGGGGACGATCACGCCGACGTCCAGACTTGGCTTCACAGGTATTAACGGTGCAGCGCTAACAACCGCTGGAAGGAAACTTTCATGCTTGCGAACATAGTTTTTTTACTTTAAGGCCACGGCGTTCAGGTGGTATGATACCAACGAAGAGACACTGACCAGCTGGACTGACCGCAAGCAGAAGCTTATCGACCTTTTCGGAAAACTACGGGGCCGGCAGTGTGCCGCTAAAAGAGATTTTGCAAGTCGCGCCCCAGTCATCCACGGAGTCCTACGTCTCCTATATTCAGTATGTTTGCTCTGTGCTACACGGTGGATACAGAGATGAGCGAAACTGACAAATTCGGACATGTGCTCAAGGGCATCGCAGACGACACCTCCAAGCTGGTCGTCTTCAAAAGCTGTGGCAAGAATGCCGAAAGCATAAAAGAATGCCGCCGCTTCGAGGACGCCAAAAGCCGACGGATCACTCAGCATATCGCACGCCTGCCCAACACGGCTGCGTCTTCCTCCTGCCAAGATCTTTGTTCTCAGAACCAGCCGACCTTACCTGAGAACGGGACCCGTATTGTACGCCGTGAGCTGGAAGCAATTGGTCCGGCTCCCTTAGCAACTCCTGTGGCCGAACAGCCGCTGACCCTTCCAATTATTCAAGCTGTTGTGCGACAGGAAATTGCTAACTTGGGTTTAAACTCTGACACCGCTAGCTATTCATCCCTCCCAAGTACCCGAAGTCCCTCCTCTATATCCTCTCCGGCCTGTTACGCCGCTCCTGGACCGCGCAATCCCCCTCCGAGTGGCGCATGCCTGACGACAGGCCCATTTGTTTCAGTTGTTCCCGTGTCGGCCACATCGCCCATCATTGCTGTAGTCGATGGTACTCCTCCCAGCGAACAGGTTAATCGACCGTCCTCCCTCCTTATCGCCCCGACTCTGCCAGCTCAAGCTCATTCTCGCGACCCTTGGACCCATCAAGCCTCACCACAGACGTCTCGCCACCCCTCTTCAGCCACTCCCCAACCCCACAGCGCCACAGTCTCTTTCACCGGAACGACCACACGCGAACTCTCCCAGCCCCTACGTACGATCACATTCGGAAAACTAGCTTCTGCAGCGTCTAGGGGTGATGCTCCAGAGACGACCCGGCCTCAAAATCTTCGTTTAGTTCTTCGTTCCTTACTGGCCAAAAAAGTCTATGGAGTTGCCGTCTTTGCTCTGATTGACACGGGCGCCCACATTTCTGTTACAAGTTCCAACCTACGACGCCGCCTCTGCAAAATACTGACGCCTGCTCCTACAGCCGTTGTTTGAGGTGCCGATGGCACAACGTCCCCAGTCCTAGGCCTGTGTGCTGCTCGTGTGACGATTCTGACCGCCGAACCACCGTGCTCTTTACGGTTCCGAACCAGACCCTCATGACATCGTAATCGACATTGATTTCCTATGTGAGCACACAGCCCTTATTAACTGTGCTACAAGTGCTGTTGAGTTGGACCTACCGTTCCTCTCAGAACCACCTGTCCAAGTTGTGCACCGTCTCTATACAGCCGAGTTCAGCCGCTTGCCACCGGAGACCACTACTTACGTATTGTGGAAATCCGTTCAACTTCTTCCTAACGGCCAGTACGTCATCACCGCTGACCTTGATATGCACGTCAGAAAGAATGTTGCCCTTGCACATACACTTGTCGCAGTCTCGGCAAACAGCGCATGTCTACCTGTTCTTAACTTCAGTGCGCACGTTTCGACGCTTCCTCAAGGAATATGCCTCACCACGCTGTGTCCGATCGCCGAATACGTGATCTCCGCAGTCACAAAGTGTGTATGGTCCTCTTTGGGCGGCCATTTCACTGCTATTTAGATACCTGACCTCTATGAAAATATCTCTTCCGATCTCTCTGCAGTCCAAGCACAGGCGCTTACCCATCTCCCGACATCCTTTGAGGCATATTTGATTTCAATGATCCCCCTTTAGCTCGTACGATTATTGTGCAGCATCGTATCAACCCCAGTGACGCCGCTCGTCTGCACCGCCATCCCTACAGGGTGTCCAGTTCCGAACGCCAATAGATACAAGAGCATGTCAAAAAGATTGTTGCCCAGGACACCATCGGACCGTCGTCCAGTGCTTGGGCCTCTCCAGTCGTCCTAGTTAAAATAAAGACGGCAGTTCGCGTTTCTGCGCTGATTACCGCCACCTGAACCGTATCACTAGAAGAGGCATGTTCCCACTCCCAAGGGTCAATGACGGCCTCGACTGCCTCCACGGATCGAGAAAACTTTTCTACCATTGATCTTCGTTCCGGTTGTTGGCAAATCACCGTTGATGAGAAGGACCGCGAAAAAACAGCGTTTGTCACGCCTGACGATTTATACCGGTTCGAAGTCATGCCGCTCGGATTTTGTAATGCACCAGGTACTTTCGAAAGTATCTGAACTCGCTCCTTCGCGGATTAAAGTGGACTCCGTGTATGTGCTACCTCGACGATGTTGTCGCTTTCTCACCCACATTGGCCTCGCACCTTGAGGGTTTCAGGAGTATCCTTATTGTGTTTCGTACGGCTGGGCTACAGCTCAACTCTTACAAATGGCACCTCGGCCGCTGGCAACTCATGATTCTTGGACATCTTGGACGCCTCCGGTGCATGTCCTGATTCCGCTAAAATTGAAGCGGTGCAACACTTTCCTCGCCCGCAGTCCCAGAAATATGTGCGCAGTTTTCTTGGGTTGTGTTCCTTGTTTGCCATTTTATTGAAGTTTTTGCCCTTATTGCTCATCCCCTCACTGACCTACTGAAAAGTGGACTGACTTTACCTGGTGCCCTGATCAATAAAATGCCTTTTCACCCTTGTGCGCCTGCTGACGTCATCACCGATTCTGGCACATTTTTATCCCGCGGCCCCTACTGAACTCCGCACAGACGCCTGCAGCTACGGGATCGGATGAGTGCTGGTGCAAAGTTCCCGGGGTCCAGATCGGGTCGTTGCTTATGCCAGCCGCCGAGCGAAATTATTCGATCACCGAACGTGAGTGCCTCGACCTGGTTTGGGCAAATTCCGGCCATACTTATTCTGGCGCAATTTTTCTGTTGTCCCGGACCATCATGCCCTTTACTGGCTGTCCTCGATGGAAGACCCTTCCAGGCGTCTTGGCCACTGGGCGCTATTCCTTCTGAAGTATTCGTACAATGTCGTGTACAAGTCTGGACGTCTTCATCAAGACGCTGATTGCTTGTCCCGGTACCCTGTCGAGCCACCTGATCTCAGTGACATTGACGATATCCCTTCCCTGTTTGGCATTTCAGATATACACAACATAGCCGAGGAGCAGTGCAAGGAACCATATTTGCAAACCATCATCGAGAGCATCCGCTCTTGAAGCTCGAAGCGCTCCCGGTAGCTCTTAGATACCAAAAATGGCATCCTCTATCACCGCAACTTCCGTCCTGAAGTGCCCTCCTTTTTTCCAGTCATTACCCAGCAGTTGCGTTACTCAATAATGGCAGAATTCCATGACGTGCCAGCAGCTGGACATCTTGATTTATCAAAAACTTACGACCGGATACAACGCTGTTTCTTTTGGCCTGGATTATACCGTACAGTTCGGCGTTATGTCACCACTCGCGACCTCTGTCAGCGCAAGAAGAAGCCTTCGGCACCACCTTCTGGTCTTCTGCACCGTATAGACGTGCCCGTGGAGCCGGTTCACGTGTAGGGCTCAACCTCCTTGGACCATTCCCGACCTCGGAATCGGGAAACAGGTGGGTTGCAGGAGCCACCGACTATGCCACTCGGTATGTGATCACAAGTGCATTGCCTACGAGCTGCCCGACCGATTTCGCTGACTTTCTTTTGCACAATCTTATTCTACAACATGGTTCCCCTCGTCAATTAGTCACGGGCCGCGGACGCTATTTCATGTCCAGAGTTGTTGACGACATCCTGTGTTCATGTTCTGTGGTCATGTGTTCATGTGGGCATCACACGTATTTAGGGAAAAGGAAATAGAGGAAAAATGCAAAAAATGTGAGAATAGGGGGACCCTAGATCACATCATTTGGGAATGTACACACTCCCCAGGGATTAAAGAAGGAATAAATAGCAAGGAAGCCTGGGAAACCCTTCTGCAAAGCGCGGACCCCGCCGTGCAGAAAAAAGTCATTCACCTGGCACTGGAGGCCGCAAGAGACCAAGAACTCTATGCCTGCCTTTAGATGCGAGGCTCCCGGCCCCCACCCCTAGGCCTGCGTGCCAGAGATGGGGAGTAGGGGAGCCTCTTCTCTGGTGGAAATAAAGGTTTTTGGAATGGAATGGAATGTTCTACCAAGCATTAGATTGCCACAGCGTACCTCCCGCAGACGAGAGGCCCAACCGAGTGTTTGAACCGGACATTAACAGACACGTTGTCTATGTACGTCATCCCTGACCACAAAGACGGGGATCTCGCTTTGCCTTATGTGACGTTTGCTTACAACACCTCCCGACATCGCAACTGGTTACTCTCCGTTCTATCTATTATATGGGAGACGCGCAGTTGTGCCTTTTGATGAAAACATGCTACGGGCTTTTCACGCCGAAAACATACAAACTAAACTGTGCAAAGCAATAGGTATAATGAGAAAAGTACATTTTTTACCTGTCCCCCAAAAACTAATGCTTTATAACACGCTTTTTGCGCCTCATCTATTATATTGTCATCTTGTTTGGGGTACTGGCACCAGGAAATCACTAAATATATTGGTTACATTACAAAAAAATGCAGTTAGAGCCATTTCAAACTCTCCATATAATGCCCACACTTCCGACCTATTCCTTAAATACAAGATTACTAAAATTTCCACGCTTTATGAGCGCCGGTTGCTGGCATCTTTGAAATCTGAAATCCATAAAAATATAACAACATTACGAGCCATTGCAAACTTGCAGATTAACATATCATCTCGCTCCACCCGCCACCATGAACATTGGCACGTTTCGCGATCACGTACTAACTACGGTCTCCAGATGCTTCGAAACAGGCTGCCTAGTACACTTAACAAATATAAGCTAACGGAAGAGCAGCTGCGGGTTCTAACCAAGAAAAAATTATTCGATATTATAACCTACCTGCAGAAGAACCGACAACTGAGCTAGTTGGTGCATCTTTAAGCCGTGGTAAAAACAGCGCAGCGACGACAGACAGAGAGAAGACAGAAGACGACGGACAAGCGCTGACTAACAACTAAAGTTTATTGGAAAAAACACAGGTATTAATACACTCCTAAAACAACCAGGGAACACGCCCCTCTTAACATCCTTCTAATCGTGCGAATCTAGATACTTAATCTCACATTCGTGAAGAAGCACTGACGGTGTGCTGACGCATGCATCACCAATCGCGTGGATGCGATACGCCTCACACAGTTCCCTTGTCAATTTATCCCTGTGCCTGCAAACAACTTTTGTCTCATGGAAAAGAGGGTTGCACATTTTTTTGTCGGGGGAACCTGGGATATTATTTAGGGGCAATCTCTAAAATGTAATGCAAGGTTGGACGATGGGGGGCCATTTAACGAGGTATGATGCTGACGAAGACGGGTGTTCACACATTTTCCCGTTTGGCCAATGTATTTCTTGCCACAGGAAAACCCAATATCATACACTACGCTTTCAGCACATGACGTAAACTTCTTTTGGTGGTTTATTTTGCAGGCTCTACTCCCGGTTGGTTTCTGTTTTTTAGCCTTTGCTTTCCTATCTATTATGGCACAAATTTTTCCAAGCTTTTGCGGGGCTGAGAAGAGCACTTGAATTCCATATCCGGCGCCTACTCTTTTTAAGTTGTGTGACAAACGATGAAGATATGGTATAACCGTATGCCTCTTCATGCCTGACGGCTCTGATGGATGGCAACTCTTGAAAGATTTTAGTTTCCTCAGCAATTTATTGCAAGCAAGCACGATTACCTCTTCCGGAAATCCTGGAATGAAGAATAGTTTTAATCAGCAGGTTGGTAGATTGCAATCGGCAGGATTTCCGGAAGAGGTAATCGTGCTTAGAACGATTAGAAGGATGTTAAGAGGGGCGTGTTCCCTGGTTGTTTTAGGAGTGTATTAATACCTGTGTTTTTTCCAACAAACTTTAGTTGTTAGTCAGCGCTTGTCCGTCTTCTTCTGTCTTCTCTGTGTCTGTCGTCGCTGCGCTGTTTTTACCACGGCTTAACTAACCTGTACTGTTAGATTTGAATGTATTTTTTAACTTAAGCACTCATTCACTGTTTTTGCACTTATCTTGTTCGTATATTTTTTTCCCATTTGTTCCTTGTTATTCTTCCCATCATATATATTTTATGTCCTTCTAAACTGTCGTGCTTGCTGCAATGTGGTTCGGGGAGACGGGGCCGGTCAAGCTGCCCTTGACGCAGCTTTTATCCCGTCACCCTCCCCACACATCGTACATGCCCTGTACTTGTGGGAAATAAACTGAAACTGAAACTGAACACACTCGCCCATCCGATGACCATCCCGTCACCGCCTGCGCCCGTGACGCCATTGCTAAAGCTGCAGATGCAAGCCAAATCGCCCGTAGTCTGCTCCAAGCGTCCCAGGAAGGACAGAAATCTGTACGACAATTGCCATTGCCACGTCACCTGCGAACCGGGTCGCTCGTTCTTCTGTGGTCCCCTTTTCGCCACGTCGGTCTCTCAAAGAAACTTTTCCCCCCTACCCTGGCCCTTATCGTGTGGTGCGTCAGGTCACTGAGGACAACGCAGTGAGCCATGGAAAGAAAAATAATGGATCTAACGTTAAGAGACCGGAAGCGGGCAGGGTGGGTGAGGAAACAAACGCGGTTCAATGACATCCTACTCGAAATCAAGAGGAAGAAATGGGCTTCGGCAGGGCATGTAATGCGAAGGCAAGATAACTGCTAGTCCTTAAGGGTAACAGAGTGGATTCCAAGAAAAAGTAAGCGTTGCAGGGGACGGCAGAAAGTTAGGTCGGCGAATTAGATTAAGAAGTTTGCAGGCAAAGGGTGGATGCAGCTGGCAAAGGATAGGGTTAATTGGAGAGACATGGGAGAGGCCTTTGCCCTGCAGTGGGTGTAGAAGTTGGCTGATGTGCTGTAGCAGTTTTCCCACCGCTACGTCAAGGGCCTCTCAAACTTGGGCGCTGTTCCGACTTCGAGGTGGTCCCGTAACGCTCGCCACCCGTTTTGTGACAGAGCGTTGCCAGCTCTCCAGTCGGTAGCGAAGACTCCGAGTCAGGCGTCGGTGAGAATAACAAAAGGAATTTTATACATTATGTACAGAACATTACACAGGACGAGATCGGCACGCGGGCCCAGAGCTAACAGCAAACGCGACTTTTCTTGCACAGCGACGTCCGGCGGGGCTCCGACGCGTCACACATCTGCCACCACTCGTTAGCAGCACTCGGTTCACGGTGGGTCGGTCTCTATGGAACAGGCCTCGGTAGAACGGAGGTTCTCTCCAGGCGGCAACGTTGGGGCTTATAAAGCCCGGAGAAATGGTTGTGAATCAAACGGTCCAATACAAAGCCAGCACTTGACGGCCGTCCCAGAGGTCCAACCAGCGACCACGCTGGCCACCCGCTTCAAGTCTGCCGCGAGCGGTGGCTTCTAGTGAGAAAGGGGAACCGGCGCCTAGCTGTCTAGCAATTTGCTGCACGTTTGGTCATGTTACTCGCCGATGCTTCTTGATAGGGCGCCGCTGCCTGGCGCGGCAGCATCTTAGCTTGTCAAGGGAGCGTTAGGGAGCGCTGTTGCCTTGCGGCGCAGCACCGGGTTTGTTGAAGGGCGTTCGCAGGAGAAATTTTGCATCTTGTAGATTTGGAATCCGGGCTGCTTGTCCGTTCAAAACAGCATCCCCGCCATCAGAAAATGTGACGGGAAGACGAGCTGCTTCCACGTGGCTCGGATGTCAGGCGCGCTCGTTCGTCAGGCTCTACCAAAATTCACGTCCAGTGTCCGGACGCCAGGTAGCTTCACGTGCCCAGGTCCCACTCGCCGGACCAGAATCGCTGCTCACAGCGTTGTCGCCAAGGTACTTCGACCAGCTTCACACTGGTAGTTCCGACGCCCTTACTTCTCGCCACTAGTGAAGGTTGGTCGTTCTGCAGCTTGCAAAAGCGGACGGCTGTCACAAAATTCGTTGCATATTCGAAAAAACGGCGCTGCGCTTAAGCAATTGCTCCCGCGCGCGGTAACATAAAACAAAAACAGCGGGGAAGGACCACCGGAGAGCGCGTAGCTTTGCGCGCACTGCTGCAACTCAGCTCGCTGGCGCGACGCCGAGGGAGGCATGGCCGCACGCGGCGTCGATTTCTATAGAATGTCGGAGAAGTTTCGCCTCGTTGTCGACAGACAGGGGGTAACCCTGTCCGCGCCCAAAGTGATACTTCTCCCCTTCGCTCTTACGCCGATGACTCCGCGTGGCGCGAATGACCTAAACTGTTCTAGAAGCTGATTTCTGCGCTCGACCAATGGGGTCGCGAGAAGAAGGAGCTTGTGCAGTTGATACTGCGTGTATGTGCGCGCCTGCCTTGGCGCGAAGAACAAACAGACGCGGGCTGCGCCTATAAATACGGGGATGCAGCCATTGTCTGTTAGCCCGAGCCACCGTTTAAGCTTCCGAGAAGTGCGCCCACTCGACTCCCGGGAGTGCACCATTCGACCAGCCTGGACCGTCGAGGAAACGTGCGCCATCCTGGGGATCGGCCCCGTCGTGGTCCTTAGGTCGTCGGACTGTCGCAGTGCCCGGTGAACAAATTGTGTTTTGTTTATTTGTCTCTCTAGTGTTAGTGCACTTTCGGTGCTAAGATTTTGTTGAATTGTATTCCCTTTCTATGGTTACTTGCATGAGTTGCATTTTATTTGTAAATCACTTTTTACAAAGTGTATCGTCTCTTTACTGTATAAATTTTGTTTTGTTTTGTGAACCTTTGGCTCCGACCCATTCTCTTGCTTGCGTCCGGCGAAAGCAGGGCACCAAACAACCAACCCCCTTGTCACTCGGTAGCTGGTCTCCGGTTGAGCTTGACACGCTGAGTAGAGGGCATCTTTGAAACCGAGACCGCTGCCCCCACACGCTCTAAGGGTGTCTGGGAGCGCACGCTAAAGTGCGCGAGTACTGACACCGGCAAAAGGCTACACCCAACACGAGCAAGTGCCTGCTGTCTCGTGTCAAACAGCACGCAAGGCATAATCCAAATCAACCTAACTAAATTGCTCTCCCTCTTTTTGCTCCCGCTGCAAGAAGAGGCAGGTGTACGATCTGGTACACAAGGTTCAAACGATCATTTTTCAAAGTAACAATGCGTTAAAATATCAGGACCAATTATAATCAGCAATACTAATGAATATAGAATGGTCCCCTTGAAATCACTTGGACCGAAAACCCACTACAGAGAAAGCAAATGAGGTCATTTAATTTTGCCCCAAGCTAGCTCCTGTTCCTAACTAGCACAGCTGATCATGCGTTCTTCCTTTACGTTCTGCCTTGCAGCAGATACTACGACAACAGTTGTAATGAGCGAAACTTGCACCACAAAACAGTACCGAGGCAGGAGCATACTCCAATGCTTAATGCAGGTAAGAGATGGCATCTATGGGAGTTTACGCCAGCTACCTAAGTTACAGTTGCCCACAGAGGCTTCGCTAGCTATTCCTTGTCTGCGGACACTAGCGCCTAACAAATGCTGCAAGTAACTTCACTTGCAAAACCACGTAACACAGCTTACATAAATAACATAAATACATAAATGAGCTTCGCTGCAGGGATTTTCATGACTAGTTCTTCCGGTTGACGGTAGGCGAGACGGCAGCACGTTCTGCACTTTGAAGTCACGTCCTCCATATGTTTCTGCATTCCGGGCTAAACCGTGCCGTCATTTTCATTTTATTTATAGCAAGATGTCTTTCATGAAGCCCTTCCAGCATCTCCTTACGCATTGGTCTGGAAATTGCGACCTTGCAGGACTTTCTTCAATATTCCATCAACACAGGCTAACTCTGATTGGAGACAATGGCGTACTGTGTAGTTAATGTACCTAGGTGCAAACCTCTCAATAATTCCTTCAGTTAAATATAGCTCTGCATTTCCGTCTGCAGTTCTTGCTTCGTTTTTTCCTTAAAGATGCTTGTCACGCTGCGTCGCATGCGTCTTAAGGTCTTCCCTTTCGTTAGGCGAAACACTGTCGGGAGCTGCTATCAAGGATAAATCATTGCTAGTAGCAGTTCTTTGGCAGGCGCTAACTGCAAGTCATATTCAAATCACATCAGTCGCAAAAAATCGCTGTAAACGAGGCGGCATTTCGACGAAGTGTATCTCTTCTATCGCAAACAAAAGTTGATAAGATTTCAAAGTTATCTTAGTTTCAACTACGAACACAGAAAATACTTCACTTACAAAGGGGCAGTCGACCGTTGCGGAAATGGACTCATCTGAACCACATAAAAGCACTTGCGCTAGCGCTCAATAAAGTTATCCTATCTATTACATACAAAGGTGATCCCAAGCGCCTCTTTTGAGATGAGGCCGTATTTTCATTTGGCTTCTGTGAGCGCCTGTAAAGCAATGTGACACCGGTCGCCACTCCTAATTATGTCTTTGCAATAGTGCGGCTCTGAAAGCTTTGCTAGGTGCGTCTGGGCTAATCGCGTGTGAAATACTGCCAGGATGGGCGTTGCTGTCAGCGAAAGACGCAAGCTCTTCCACTCTTTCTCAAGCACGTTGTTCCAATTGAAGTACGCGTGCTGCCAGATTAAACTCCGCAGAGCCTCCGTCTTTTTTGAGAAACAGGGAATGTACATCTTGAAGTAATTCAGTGCTGCCAAAAATCTTTTGCGCATCATGCTTGGACGATGGGTTGAAAGTTGACAACACACTGAATGAGATCTTCATTTGGATTGATTCTTTTCCTGATGATTATATCTCCAAGCAATTTCATTTCTTGGACACCAAAGATACACTTCCCCTTTTACAAGGTGTATCCATCTTCGGGAATCGCCTTAAGCAGAGCCCTCAAACGGCTATCTTGCTCGGCAGTCGTGGCGCTCCAGATCAATACCTCAGATAAGTACACTTTTAAACTGTACAGCCCATCCAGTGCATGACAAATTTGGCTTTAAATTATGTCTGATGTTGACCTTAAATCAAATGACAATATCAGGGACCTGTGCCGTCCATAAGGTGTACTGAAGGTGCGATTTTTGGGCGATTGTTCGTCTAAAGGTATCTGATAAAACCCATGACGTGAGTCAAGTTTGCTGAAATAAATGGCACTTACCAACTCGGCTTCGATATCGTCTATTTTTGTGAAGCTCGTACCTTTTTGCGCTTGATGTTTTCGTGTATATACAGGTTGTCAATGTAGAGGCGAATGCTATCGTTCTTGTTTTCAACAATAACAAGTGGACTCATACAGTCCTTCGCCTCCTCCATTTTCACAATGATAACCTCGGTTTCCAAGCGTTGCAGTTCCTCACGCAGGGAGCTTGCCTTGCGTGTGGCACACTTCTGGCAGGCACGGCTGTAGGCCTCACGGTTTCCTTAATGTTGAAGAAGGGAAGATGCTTGGCACATCCAAGTCCATTAAAGAAGTCCATAAATTCTTCGGCGATCCGATCCTTGAGAGTCGACTCACTTGAAATCGCGTGAGTGCGAGAAACGAGACCGAGACGGTCACACGGCGAGAGCACCGACAGCGCCTGCGCCTGCTTACCCTATTACACAATTAAAAACTAAGATATGTAAAGAAGTTCTAAAATGCTTATTTCATTTCAATTTTTCACATTTATTCCGTAGACAGTCCAAACCCTCTTCCTTGGGAATTATAGTTGCCAGACGGGGTAGTTTTAAAAACAGAGAATGTTGCAGCAGATTTTCTTAACCTGCAGTATCAACAATGAAAGTAAATTTGTGTCTTCCGAACATGGCGTCGATTAACCAGTCCTGTCCTATATCGCTTGCGAAGCCGCTTATTGGCACTGGTAACATCTCAAGCTCGCTTTCTTCTTCCTTGGAACTTAGTTAGCTCCGCCTATGTTTTTCGCGTTGCAACAAACGACAAAATGATTCTGCTTTCCGCAGTTTGTACAGGCTTTTACTTACGTTTCTCAAGAGCGCGTCTGTCTGCAATGAAGGTCAAGTTGACCAAAACAGTAACCACGTGACCACACCATATCTCGTAGTAACAGTGGATGCGCAGTGCCTCAGTTCAGTTGATACCTATACTTTCGATCTGTTCTACATGTGCCAGTAGAGCGACCATCGAACTGAACTGTCCCCCCCCCCCCCTCGACCACAATTGCATAATGTTTATTTATTCACAGATACTACAGCGCCCGAGGGCATTATTACAAGTTCCTAATGTGGTGTCAGATGACTTGGCATGCTCCCGAGGATAAAATTAATATATGAGATGAAGCCCTAAATATGTGTGGTATTCGAAAAGACGAACCGCGCATTCCGAGGACCTTCAGATGGCTATTATGGCCGAAACGTTTGTCGCACGTAGTTCCGGATTGTGTCAAACGATTGGTCCTGTTGCGACGCCCGCGTTTAAGAAATTTATTAACCGATATCAGGAGGAAATATACCTGATATATCGAAGGTGCCTGTGAATCCACCCTGCAGATGGCGCTGCTTGTGTCTTATGCTTAGGCAAGGATGTCCTCTGTCGCTTTTGTTGCTCATGGTGTACCTGCAAGGGTTAGAGACAAAACTAGAGAGGAGCGGACTAGGTTTCAAAATTTCTTTTTTCAAGAAAAAAGAATGAATCAAACAGTCATTACCGGGACTAATGTACGCGGACGATATAGTGCTAATGGTTGACAGCAGGGAAGACATGCAGAACTTGGTAGACATTTGTGGTGCAGAGGGAGATAGATTAGGTTTCATCTTTAGTAAGGAAAAATCTGCATTTATGATATTTAATGACGAGGCCGGTGAGCATAGAATACAGGAGTTCACGCTAGAAGTACCTGTAAACTTCTAAACACTCCTGTGTATGAATAAAATATGAATGAATGAATGAATGAATGAATGAATCATTGAATGAATGAATGAATGAATGAATGAATGAATGAATGAATGAATGAATGAATGAATGAATGAATGAACTATTGGACGAGTACAAGTATCTTCTGGTGTGGATAAATAACGGTGCTGAGTATCTGACAGAGCATGAAAATATGTAATGAATAAAGCTAGTAGCAATGCGGCTGTCCTGAAAAATAGGGCGCTGTGGAATTGCAAAAGGTATAAAGAGGTAAGAGGGATCTGGAAAGGTTTGATGGTTCCTAGTCTTACTTTCGGCAATGCTGTGCTGTGCATGAGGCAACATGTTGAAGGAAGGTTGGAAATCAAGCAACGTGGCTTATTGACGCTAGCTGTTGGAGCACATGGCAATACACCAAATCAGAAGGTACAGGGTGATATGAGATGGGCGTCGTCCGAGAGCAGCGGAGCTAGCAGTAATATAGCATTTGAGGAGCTATTGAGAAAAATGGGGGAAAAGCAGAGGGCTAGGAAAGTTTCAGATACCTGTAGATAAGGAATGTTGACACGAAACGAAGAAAGCAAACTAGAAAACTGACAAGCAAATATCTGGAGAGCAGTAGGGGACAAATCAGGAATCAGCGGTTAAGAAAAAGGTTAAAGAAACAGAAAAGGTTCTGTGGAAAACAGGGGTGCTTACGAAATCGACGCTGCGAATATACAGCATCTTTAAACAGAAAATCGCCAACGAAAATACCTATGATAATTGTGGCCAAGCTATTTGTTATTTGGGGCAAGGACGGGAGCTTTGCGGACTGAGACATAGAGCCAGGTGCTTCGAGCTAGACAGGTTGTTCGTTGCGTGCGGAGAGGAAGAGAAAACAGATGAACACTCGATAGTTTTCTGTAAAGGCTTTCACCCTACAGTGAAGAACAGCGGTGCTGATTTATCCAAAGCATTGGGGTTTAAGGGCAGTGAAGGAAAAGTAGATGTTAAGCGGGTAAAGTGACCAAGGTAACGTTATCTGATTGGTGGCTAAAATCAAGACAAGAGTAAAATCTCACAATTCATGGCTAGGTGGCTTGATCCACAGCCCGATACAAAGGGTTCAGCCTCATCCATTCATCCATCCATCCATCGAGATAAATCAGATATAGGTTAGCTACATGCAAGAAGCCAGGAATACGCTGAAATGGGAGGAAATAGAAGAACAGGTACGGCAGGGGGAATTAATGGAAAATGGTTTAGTGGAAGCACATCTTAGAGACATGGAGCAACCGCCCTGTCACACAGAGTGAACAGAATATTGCAATAGAACAGAGAGCAGCAGAAAGGAGGGGGGGGAAATTGGGGCATCAATTCATAAATGTATAAATTTTCAAAGGTTTAAACTGGTATGAAAGGAACATTTATCGAGAAAAGGAAAAGTGGCAGGAGAGGAAAACTCCTTGGCTTTGTATACGTGTGGACAAGAGCTAATGCCAAAGAAGAAAAAAGGAGAATTGTAGAAAGTATAGAAAGTGGGGACCCGCCGCGGTGGCTCAGTGGTTAGGGCGCTCCACTACTGATCCGGAGTTCCCGGGTTCGAACCCGACCGCGGCGGCTGCGTTTTTATGGAGGAAAAACGCTAAGGCGCCCGTGTGCTGTGCGATGTCAGTGCACGTTAAAGATCCCCAGGTGGTCGAAATTATTCCGGAGACCTCCACTACGTCACCTCTTTCTTCCTTTATTTATTTATTTATTTATTTATTTATTTATTTATTTATTTATTTATTTATTTATTTATTTATACACAGTACCTACAGCGCCCTCATTGGGGCATTATTGTAGGGGGGAAACATCATAAATAAGAACAAACATCTAGTACATAATAAATTAGGCAAATGATGCGGTCTACACAGAAAATACAATAAACCCATGCACACGGAAGCAAAAACAAACAAACAAGCAAACAAACAAAATAAAAACCATTGTAGAAAGGCAAACATACCCTAAACACACACATACACACACAAAAAAAGATACATTTTAAAATACAGCACTGCTTAAAACATAATACACTCGGACAAGAATTATTGCACTTATATTGACAGGTGGCTTTGAAAATCGGTCAGAAACGATGTAGGAGGAGCGGTAGTGACCCGCGAAGGGAGACAGTTCCAATCATGCACTGTTCGTGGGAAAAAACTCCCTCCTTTATCTCTTCCCTTACGGCGCGGTTCAGGTGTCCAACGATATATGAAACAGACACTGCGCCATTTCCTTTCCCCCAAAACCAATTATTACTATTATTATTAGAAAGTATTGCAAGCGGCATTGATGAGCTAGGAGGACAGAGAAAAATAATTATATTAGACGACATGAATGCACGCACACAACTGGATGGGTACACAGATTCGACAGGATGCATGCTGCTGGATTTGTGAGACAGGCATAATTTATTTGTATGGAACAGTACCGAGAAGTGTGAAGTCGCATAACATGGCAGCCAGGGACCCTGCACTCGGCGACCGATTATGTAATTATGTCACATAAGATGTATAATATATTACAGGTAATGAGCAAAGATGAACAGGGTTCCAGAAGTCTAGGTAGTGAACACAAACGTGTCAAGTTGAGTTTCAGAAGAGAAACGAATGTAGGACTCCAACGAGATGAACAATCAGAGGGGAATTTTCACTCAGAATAGCAGTTGGAAGTAGGAGCCAAACAAATTCAGAAAGTAATTTTAGAGGATAAAGAAACAGAACGGACTCATACCAAATTAACTGTATTACTTGAGCTAGAGCTAGATAAGGTGCGAGTCAAGCCAAAAGGAAAAAGGTGCAAACCCAAGAGATAGGGGGCTGAGGAGGTCAAGAAAGAGATAGAGAAACGTCAGAAAGCGTCAGGGGAACAAAGATATTTCTATAAGAGGGGGAGCCAGAAGCTGATGTAGCCTGAAAATAGGATACCTTCATAAAATGTAGGAGCAAACTATCCTAATTCGTTAACGAGAACATTAAAAGAAAGGGTGCCCAATGACTGTGAAAAGTAAATAAGAAGAATAGAAAAGCAGCTCAGAAATCCTTGAAACATCAAACTCCAACGATTATTATGGACGGGCAAAAGGAAAGGTTTATCAGGGCATTCGACTAGAAGGTGATGAAGCAATGAAACACATATGAACATGAATGACAGCAAAAATTTAAAGAAAGAAATGTTGAACATAATTTATTCTTAGAGGATAGACCAGTTACTGCAATTGCTTCAATTGAGCAAAGAGAGTGGGAAAGGGGAGAGATGAAGGTTCCCATGTGCACGTCGACAGGCACCGATGGTATTCCGATTATGTTAATAAATAAGATAGGACCGAACTCCAAGCAAATATTAATAAATGTAGTGAACGAAATGATAGTGGATGTTACACCTCCGATGAATGACGAATAGATTGAATGAACATGACATGTAAGGGAAGAGAGACAAAGCTGACATAACCAACTACTATCCCATAACACTGACATCTGTGTTTTACAGGGTGGTGATGCAGATTATAAAGGACAGACTGCAAGCTTGGGTGGAAAACGAGGGGGTGCTAGGGGAGCTAAAATATGGGTTCCAGAAACTAAGGAGGTTGAAGGACAATCTGTTTTCATTGACGCAGTGTATAGGCTTTGCTGAAAAGGAATGCAGGTACTTATGGCTAGCATTTATGGATATTAGGCGAGCCTACGAAAATGTTTTTCAAGAGGAGTTGTGGGACATACTGGGCACACTGGATGTGGAGGACGGAGTAACAAATCTTTTAAAAGGCGCATAGAAAGGTAACAGTCCTTATAAATTGGAAAAAATGTATCAGAGCCAATAGAGATACAGCCACGGTTTAGGATCTCCTATTTCTCCTTTGTTGGTCTTGTTGTACCTGCAAGGGTCAGACACCAAACTAGAGGGGAGTGTACTAGTCTTCAACTTTTCTTTTCTCAAGCAAGGAGAACGGATTAAACAATCATTACCGGGACGAATGTACGCGGATGATATCGTACTAATGGTTGACAACAAGGAAGACTTGCTGAAGATGATAGACATTTCTGGTAGACAGGGAGAGAGATTAGGGTTAAAGTTTAGCAAGGAAAAATCTGCAGTCATGATATTTAATGATTAGAGTGGCGAGCCTAGAATAAAAGAGTTCGAACTAGAAGTAGTGGATGAGTACAACTATCTTGGGGTGTTGATAAATAACGGTTCTGCGTATTTGCCAGAGCATGACAAATATGTAATGAATAAAGCTACCAGGAATGCAGCTGTCATGAAAAATAGAGAACTGTGGAATTATATTTGGTAAGAAGTGATAAGAGCAATCTGGAAAGGGGTGATGGTTCGTAGTCTGACTTTCGCCATATGCGGTCCTGTGCATGAGACCAGATGTTCAAGCAAGGTTATTAATCAAACAACGTACCGTAGGGAGGCTAGCTGTGGGAGCACATGGCAATACACCATATCAGGGGGTAAAAGGTGATATGGGATTGGGCGTCCTTCCAGACCAGAGAAGCTAGCAGTAAGATAGCATTTGATGAGTGATTGATAATAGACGGGAAAAGCAGCGGTCTAGGAAAGTTTGTAGTTACCTGTAGATAACGAATGTTGACACTAAATGGAGAAAGCGAAATAGAAAATTGACAAGCAAATATGTCGACAGCAGTAGGGGGCAAATCAGCCATTAGGTGTTATGAAAAATGATAAAGAAACAGAGAGACCCCAGTGGAAATCAGGTATGCTGAAGAAACCGGCACTGGGAACATACAGGATCTTTAAGCAAAAAATTTCCAAAGAAAAAATCTATGATAATTGTAGGGGAAGCTCTTTGTTGTCCAAGGCCAGGACGGAAGTTTTGCGGACTAGGAAATATAGTGTCAAGTACCACGAGATAGACACGTTGTGCGTTGCGTGAGGAGAGGAGGAGGAAACGGCTGAACACTGGATACGTTTGTGTAAAGGACTTTGGCCTGCAGTGCAAAGCAGCGGGGTTGATTTATTGAGAGAATTCGGGTTTAACGACAGTGAAGGAAAAGTAGATTTTAAGCGGGTAAATTGACCAAGCTAACGTTATCTGATTGGTGGCTAAAATCAAGACAAGAGAAAAGAGAGAGAGAGAGAATTAAAGGGAAACAAAGACAAGAGAAAAATATCACAAGTCATGGCTAGGTGGCTTGAACCACCGCCCGATTCAAAAGGTTCAGCCTTAACCATTCATCCATCCATCCATCGAGATAATTCAGATATAAGTTACATAAACATGCAAGGTGGCAGGAATACGATGAAATGGGACAAAAGAGAAGAACAGTTAAGGCAGAAGGAATAATGGCATTTCGTTTAGTGGAAACACATCTTAGAGCAACCACCGTGTAACCCAGACTACACATGGGAATATTGCAGTAGAACATAGGGAAGCAGACAGGGGGGCGGCACTGGGGCATTCGTTCATAAAAGTACGAATTTTCAAAGGCTTAAACTGGTATGCAAGGAGCATTTATCGATAAAAGGAAAAGTGGCAGTAGAGCAAAAACTCCTTGGCTTTGTATACCTGTGGACAGTAGCTCATGCCAAAAAGAAAAAGCGGAATATTGTAGAATGTATTGTAAGCGACTTGACGAGTTAGGAGGACAGAGCTAAATATTTATATTAGGCGACACAAATGCACACATAGAACACCTGGATGGGTACACCCATTCGACAGGAAGCATGCTGCTGGATTTGTGTGACAGGCATAATTTAGTTGTATGGAACAGTACCCAGAAGTGTGAAGGGCTCATAACATGGCAGGCAGAGAGTCTGCACTTGACGATCGATTATGCGCTTATGTCACGTAGTATGTATAATAGATTAGGGGTAATTATCATAGATAAACATGGTCCGATAAGTCTATATAGTGACCACAAACGTGTCAAGTTGAGTTTCAGAATAAAAACCAATGTAGGACTCTAGCGAGATCAACAATCAGAGGGGAATTTTCGCTAAGAAAAGCAATTGGAAGTAGCAGGCAAACAAACTGAAAAGTTAATTTTGAGGATAATGAAACAGAATGGACTCATACCAAATTAACTCGATTACTTGAGTTAGAGCAAGGTAAGGTGCGAGACAAGCCAAAAAGAAAAGAGATGCAAAACCAAAATATAATGGGATGGGGAGGTCAAGAAAGTGATCGAGAAGCGTCAGGAAGCGTCAAGGGAACACAGATATTCCAAGAAGAGGAGGAACTAGAAGCTGACGTAGGCAGAAAATGGGATTCTTTCAGAAAGTGTAGAAGAGAACCATTCTCTTTTGTTAAGGAGAAAATGAAAAGAAACAGTGCCCAATGATTGTGAAAATTAAATGAAAAAGATAAAAAAGCAGCTCGGAAATTCTGGAAACATCTAAATACAATTAGTATTATGGCTGGGCTAGAGCAAATGTTCATTGTTACAGATGAGGGTATTCGACTACACGGAGATGAATTAACGAAACACATAGGAACAAGGATGACAGAAAAATTAAAAGAAAGAAAGGTTACACATAATTTATTGATACGAGAAAGACCAGTTAAAGATCCCCAGGTGGTCTAAATTATTCCGGAGCCCTCCACTACAGCACCTCTCATCCTTTCTTCTTTCACTCCCTCCTTTATCCCTTCATTTGCGGCGCGGTTCAGGTGTCCAACGTTATATGAGACAGATACTGCACCATTTCTATTCCCCCAAAACCAATTAATATTATTATTATTATTATTATTATTATTATTATTATTATTATTATTATTATTATTATTATTATTATTATTATTATTATTATTATTATTATTATTATTATTATTATTATTATTATTATTGTTATTATTATTATTAAGACCAGTTACTGCAATTGCTTCACTTGATCAAAGAGAGTGGGAAAGGGGAGAGATGAAGGTTCCCGTGTGCACTTCGGCAGGACCAGATACTATTCCGATTATGTTAATCAAGAAGCTGGGATCAAAATCCAAGTCAACATTATTAGAGGTAGCGAACAAAATGATAGGGGATGCTAAACCGTCGATGAATGGCGATTAAATGGAATGAGACAAAGCTCACAAAAGCAACTACCATCCCATAACAGTGACATCTGTGCTTAACAGGGTGATGATCAAGATTATAAAGGACAGACTACAGGCTTCTTTGCAGAACGGGGGGGGGGGTGCTAGGGGAGCTACAAAATGGGTTCCAGAAACGAAGGAGGTTGGAGGACAATCTTTTTCATTGACGCAGTGTATAGAGATTGTTGAAAGGAACACAGGCCCTTATGACTAGCATTTCTGGATATTAGAGGAGCCTACGACAAAGTTATTTAAGAGGATTTGCGGGACATACGGGGCACATTGGATGAGGAAGATGGAGTAATTAATCTTTTAAAAGATATATACAAAGATAACAGAGGGCTTAAAAACTGGTAAAATTGTATCAGGGCCTACAGAGATACAGCGGAGGCTTAGGCAAGGATGTCCTATGTTTCCCTTGTTGATCTTGTACCTGCAAGGGCCAGGAACCAAAGTAGAGAGGAGGAAACTAGGCTTCAACCTTTCTTTTCTCAAGCAACGAGAATGGATTATACAGTCATTACCGGGACGAATGAACGCGGATGATGTCGTAGTAATGGCTGACAAGAAGGAAGACTTGCAGAAGTTGATAGACTATTGTGGTACAGAGGCAGAGGGATTAGGCTTCAAGTTAAGTAAGGAAAAATCTGCAGTCATTATCTTTAATAATGAGGGCGGGGAGCCTGGAATACAGGAGGTCACACTAGAAGTAGTGCATGAGTACAAGCATTTTGAGGTGTTTGTAAATAAGGGTGCTGAGTATCTGACAGAGCATGACAAATAGGTAATGAATAAAACTAGTAGGAACGCAGCTGGCATGAGAAATAGAACACTGTATAATTATATTAGGTATGAAGTGGTAAAAGGAATCTGGAAAGGGGTGATGGTTCCTATTCTGACTTTCGGCAATGCGGTCCTGTGCATGAGGCCAGAGGTTAGATATCAAACAACGCGGTGTATGGAGGTTAGCTTTGGGAGAACATGGCAATACACCAAATCAGGGGGTAAAAGTTTATATGTGATGGGCGTCGTTCGAGAGCAGAGAAGCTAGCAGTAAGATAGCATTTGAGGAGTCATTGATAAAAGTGGGGGAAAAGCAGCGGGCTAGGAAGGTTTTCAGATACCTGTAGATAAAGAATGTTGACTCGAAATGGAGATAGCGAACTAGAAAATTGACAAGGAAATATCTGGACAGCAGTAGGGGGAAAATCAGCAATTATCGGTTACTGCAATTATCTACATCCACAGGCCGACAAAACAAAAATCCAAAAAGCTCATCTACAACTACGCTCGTGCGGATATTGAAAAAATGAACCTGTTGCTGGAAACTTTCACAAATAGCTTTCAGGCCAATTTCTATAACCGTAGTACTAATGAAAATAGGAAGTTGTTTCATGACAAACTAAAAAAATTTGAAGATTCTTGCGTGCCAAAACGAATGAAAAGCGCACGAACTAATGATTCTTGTTTTGCGACAGCTGTCAACAAAGCACCAAATAAGAAAAAAAGAGCATTTAGGAAAGCGGTTCTATTAGAGGAAGCTACAGACTAGGAAAACTACAAAAGCATTTTCAAAATAGCTGAAAAACAGATTTCTGAAGCAAAAAAAAACAAATATTTCAATTTTACACTCCCTAGTTTGATAAAAACCAACCCTAAGAAATTTTGGTACACTGTTAATCCTAAAAGCTATAGTACGGTTCCTGTTCTTTTGGGTGTAAACAGCAGCACCCTTCCTACAGAACAGTGTGCCGAACAATTCAATAGCAACTTCTCACAAGCTTTTACGGACGAATTGCCCATTTACAACCCACTGCTGCTTCCTGAGGCCGATATCCGGATTCCCTTTTCACCCATTCACATATCTGCCCTTGGCGTGGCTCGTGCAATTAAACGCTTACCTCACCACACATGCCCTGGACCCGATGGTATCAACGCGAAACTGCTAAAAATTACCTTCCAGCACACAGCTTTCCTGCTATCTCTCATTTTACAACAGTCATTCGATACGACATGTGTACCAGAAGATTGGAGGTCCGCTTATGTAATCCCGGTATTTAAATCTGGGGACAGATTCGTTCCAAACAATTACAGGCCAATTTCTCTAACCTCCGTATGTTGCAAGGTACTCGAACACATAAAATACGCTAACATTATGACTCATCTTAACCAGAACAACTTGCTTCATAACAACCGACATGGCTTCCGCAAACATTTTTCGTGTCAGACACAGTTATTTGAGTTAATAACGCACCTTCGTCAAGCAATCTACTCTTCCCTCTACACTGACTCCATCTCCATAGATTTCTCTAAAGCCTTTGATAGCGTGCCTCATAACTGCCTGATGATAAAGATACGCAAACTGCAGCTGGATCAACGTACTTCGCAGTGGATCAACGCATTTCTAACAAACCGCTTTTAGTCAGTTAAGTTCGGGAGCTTCTAATCAAGACGTACAGGTGTTGCTTCAGGAGTACCCCAGGGTTCGGTGCTGGGTCCACTGCTTTTCTTAATATATATTAATGACATCACGTCGAACATGACATCAAAAATACGACTATTTGCAGACGACTGTGTAAGTTACCGAGTAATATCAAGCCCTTGCGACATCATTGCACTGCAGACTGATCATGATGAGCTAACTCATTGGTGTGGCAGGTGGCAAATGGTAATTAACGCAGATAGAGCTAAGCATCTCGATTTTACTTCCACTGCTAACACGAGTCCTAATGCCTACCCAGTTAATAATACTATAAATGAAAGTGCAGCGTCGGTAAAATATCTCGGTGTTAATTTTAGCTCTAATTTATCCTGTAACTCTGATATTGAACTGATCACTAACAAAGCCTTAAAAAAATTGGTCTTCTTAAACGCCGACTACACCAAACCAACCAGGACACAAAACCACACGCATTCAACATGCTAATCAGGCCAGCAGTAGAATACGCGTCAGCGATCTGGGACCCTCATTATGCCTATCTTATTAACTGGTTGGAATATGTGCAAAACAAGGCTGCTCGATTCATCCCTTCCCGTTACTCCCGGTATCAAAGTGTAACAGCGCTGAAAATATCGCTCCATCTCCTGCCTCTGGTCATGCGCAGAAAATTCAGCCATTTATCTTTTTTCCATACTCTCTACCACAGCAACACACCATTTGCAAGTTCACATCTTCTCCCGGCACCGCACACATCGGCTCGTATAGATCATGTGAAGAAGACTAAACCCATTTTCGCTCGGACATAACGACACAAATATTCACCTTTGGCACTAGCTATTGCAGAGTGGAATTCGCTTCCTTCCGACATTGCGGCTGTCGCTGGAACATCATCATTTCGAACAGCTCTCTTGTAATACTTAGAAAATTCATTGGCAGTAAAATGATGTTAAATTATGCAGAATGATGTACGTTTTTTTTCGTTTGCTTCAGTCTGTGCTTGTCAGCCGTGACGTTCTATGAAATGTTAGGTGCCATGTTCTGTAACTTCTGAAGGTGGGATTTTTTTTCTGTTCTCTGGGATTTGCTACATGTGCATTTTTTTAGTACCTGTTCCTTGCCTTTCCCCCCTCCCCTCCTATTAACTTGTACCTGGCTTCTTAACTTGTTTATTTCTGAGTTCAGCCGTTTATATGCTGTGTTCTATATTTGTCAAGTTATCTTTGATAAATCCCCCCCCCCCTTTTGTAATGCCCGCATTTGGCCTTTAGGGTATTGAAATAAAAAATAAATAATAATAAAAAACACTCGCACCAAAAGCAAAGCCAGAAACACCTTTCGTATTTAAAAAAATATTTTCAAACATTGTTGGCTGTATCTATTTTTTATTGCATTTACTTTTGGCGTTGGATGGCACTGCGATCGTAAGTTCTCTAAGGCCGCGCCTTTAGGCTCCAAAGGTCTCTCACAAGCGCCTTCGCCTCCAAGGCCCTTAGCGGCAAAGGCGCAACATTTGTGCACTGTAGCTGCTCACCTTCATCATCATCATCAGCCTGACAACACCCACTGCAGGGTAAAGGCCTCTCCCATGTCTCTCCAATTAACCCTATCCTTTGCCAGCTGCATCCACCCTTTGCTTGCAAACTTCTTAACCTCATCCGCCCACCTAAACTTCTGCCGCCCCCTGCTACGCTTACTTTCCGTTGGAACCCACTCCGTTACCCTTAAGGACCAGCGGTTATCTTGCCTTCGCATTACATGCCCTGCCCAAGCCCATTTCTTTCTCTTGATTTCGACTAGGATGTCATTAACCCGAGTTTGTTCCCTCACCCACTCTTCCCGCTTCTGGTCTCTTAACGTTACAGCTATCATTTTTCCTTCCATGGCTCGCTGCGTTGTCCTTAACTTAAGCTGAACTCTTTTCGTTAGCCTCCACGTTTCTGCCCCGTAGGTGAGTACCGGTAAGATAAAGCTGTTGTACACTTTCCTCTTGAAGGAAATTGGTAAACTGCCACTCATGATCTGCGAGAATTTGCCATATGCGCTCCACCCCATTCTTATCCTTCTAGTTATCTCCCTCTGATGATACGAATCAGCTGTCACTACCTGCCCTAAGTAGTCGTATTCCGTTACAACTTCTAGGCTCTCGCGGCCAATTGCGAACTGTTGTTCCCTTGCTAGGCTGTTGAACATTACCTTGGTTTTCTGCACGTTAATTTTTAGACTCAACGATCTGCTCTGCCTGTCTAACTCATTGATCATGATTTGTAGTTCACCTCCTGAGTGGCTCAGCTGGGCAAAGCCATCAGCGAATCGCAGATTATTTAGGTATTCTCCATTTATTCTTGTTCCCAACTGTTCCCAATTCAGGCCTCGAAATACCTCCTGTAAACTTGCGGTAAACAGCATTGGCGAGATCGTGTCTCACCTTACCCCTTTGGATATAAGGACCTGATTCTTAAAGGCCTTTGCGGTGCCCGTGTGACAGGGGTATAAATCGGCACTGAGAACATACAGGATATTTAATCAAGAAATTTCCAAAGAAAATTTGTATGATAATTGTATGGGAAGCTATTTGTTGTTCAAGGCCAGGACTGAAGTTTTGCGGACTAAGAAATATAGAGTCACGTATCACGAGATACACACGATGTGTGTTGCGTTCGGAGAGGAGGAGGAAACGGCTGAACACTTGATACTTTTGTGTAAAAGACTTCGCCCTAGAGTGGAAACCAGCGAGTCTGATTTATTCAAAGCATTGGGGTTCAAGAACAGTGTAGGAAAATTAGATTTTAAGCGGGTAAAGTCACCAAGCTTACGCTATCTGATTGGCGGCTAAAATCAAGACAAGAATAAACTTTCACATGTGATTGCCAGGTGGCTTCAACCACTGCCCGATTTAAAAGGTTCAGCTTTGGCCATCCATCCATCCGTCCGTCCATCCATCCATCCATCCATGCATTGACACACACACACACACACACACACACACACACACACACACACACACACACACACACACACACACACACACACACACACACACACACACACACACACACACACACACACACACACACACACACACACACACACACACACACACACACACACACACACACACACACACACACACACACACACACACACACACACACACACACACACACACACACACACACACACACACACACACACACACACACACACACACACACACACACACACACACACACACACACACACACACACACACACACACACACACACACACACACACACACACACACACACACACACACACACACACACACACACACACACACACACACACACACACACACACACACACACACACACACACACACACACACACACACACACACACACACACACACACACACACACACACACACACACACACACACACACACACACACACACACACACACACACACACACACACACACACACACACACACACACACACACACACACACACACACACACACACACACACACACACACACACACACACACACACACACACACACACACACACACACACACACACACACACACACACACACACACACACACACACACACACACACACACACACACACACACACACACACACACACACACACACACACACACACACACACACACACACACACACACACACACACACACACACACACACACACACACACACACACACACACACACACACACACACACACACACACACACACACACACACACACACACACACACACACACACACACACACACACACACACACACACACACACACACACACACACACACACACACACACACACACACACACACACACACACACACACACACACACACACACACACACACACACACACACACACACACACACACACACACACACACACACACACACACACACACACACACACACACACACACACACACACACACACACACACACACACACACACACACACACACACACACACACACACACACACACACACACACACACACACACACACACACACACACACACACACACACACACACACACACACACACACACACACACACACACACACACACACACACACACACACACACACACACACACACACACACACACACACACACACACACACACACACACACACACACACACACACACACACACACACACACACACACACACACACACACACACACACACACACACACACACACACACACACACACACACACACACACACACACACACACACACACACACACACACACACACACACACACACGCACACACGCGCACGCACGCACGCACGCACACGCACGCACGCACGCATCGAGGGTTGTTCCCAGAAGAAAAAAAACGCGGATGTTTGGATTTGGCATTCTTCACGTTTGTTCAGCACCCCGATGTAAACCCTTTAAGTTCCCATAGCTAACACTGGTATGTCGGACACTGAGGCAGTGTTGGCGGACAATTTGCTTTTGCATGCCGCACATCTCCTAGGTGCGGGACTTCCCTTGCAAAAATATTGCTGAAGTGTAGCTCAGCTAGGCGTGGTTATGCATGCGAATGGTTTTGTTATGGTTTGTTGTCCTGTAGTTTAAGCCAGGTTAGAGTCATAAAGGAGAACAAGCGTTTGTGTTGTTTAGCATCGTTTATGTTTCTTAATTCCTGATTCTTTAGTCCTACACACGCGGCATCGCGTGTGCAATGCATGAAAAAGGGTTCTGCAGAGAACACAGGTGCACTTCGATGCTTTCAATAGAACACTAATTGTGTTCGATGCAACGCCTGCTGTGAAGATCGCCGGCAGTTGTGCGCTCCGTCGGCGTAACTGCGTTGTGGAGAGGATGAAAGGAGGCATCCCAGGTGTGCTGCCTGCTCCCTCCGTGACGTCACGCACCTTGGCCGAGTGGAGCGTTAAAGCATCGGCCGGCATCGCATGCGCAGGGCATAAATGTGGGTTCTGCATTGAACGCCGGTGCACTTCGATGCGTTTCAGCGGAAAGCTAGTTGCATTTGATGTGACGTCCGGTAGCCCACAGCCAAAGTTGCCGGCCTGGCAAATAGTTACGTTGGATGTCACGTGGCTGCCGCACCTCCACCAGCCCCTCCACATAAAGATTAACCTGCGGCATCGAGTACCTTGGCTTTACTAGGCCAGTAAAGCTTTCGCTGTAAATGTGTATTGAGAGCAGGGCGATCTTTAACCGGTCTTGAGCCGAGCGAAAGCGCCAGTTCTCGCGTACAAACCTTGAAGGTCATTTCATGGTGCAGATAAGATCTTCATGCGGCCTCAAATAATAACACAAAATTGTGGTGTAGGTGGCAATCGAAATTATTGAACCCGGGCACCCGGCATGCGACTGGGGGACGGTTCCACTCCGCCACGGCTGTTCGACTGTTGGAAGTGAATGGAAGTGCGTCTAGTGAATGCGCAGATGTCTAAGAAACGTATCTTCGAGATATTTACTGAGGCGTCCATGAATAATTTATTTATGCGGCATGTAAACTACTGATATCCCAGTTAGGCGAGTAGCGAAATACGTTTCCTGGGAATTTCCTACGTGCATAGCGGGCAGTTATATCACCATCAAGCAGCACTCTCTGAAACCGAACACACAATGTACGGTGACGGTGCAGCAGATAGCTCACGTCTAGTGATTGCACAGATATCTTATAAACGTATCTTCGAGTTACGTACTCAGGCATTCATGAGTAATTATGAACGCGTAAATAACAGTTTCCAATTAAGCGAGTAGCGATGTTGCCGGGGACTCACTATATGTTACAGACGCCTAGCCGAGTTTAGTTATCCCAATACACCACAGCTTTTTCTCTTTAACCAGGTTGAATAGAAGTTAAACCACAGCTATTTTTTCTAATGGGGAGCGAAAAGCTTCACTTCTCGCATGAAAACCTCGAGGTGGAATTACGCTCGGATTTGACCTCAAACTAGAGGATAGCCGCAAGTGGGGCTGTGTCGTCATACCACGTTGTTTGTCTCGGCTGTTATCCCTCGTTCCGCCGCTGCGCAGACCACCGCTCCGATCAGTCCCTTTCGCCAGCTGTGTAACGTGAATAACCGCGCGTATCGCTCTTGATAATAAAGGCCAGAGCTCGCCGCCTAGACATCACGGTGAGGGATGCGTGGATTCATGGCCCTATGGTGCTGGGGTCAAGGAGCTCTCACCAAAGTGACGAGGGCTCCCTGTCTGCGGGTGTATCTGTTGCTAAACCGTCGTCCTCGTTTCATGATGTTGCGACGCCGTCTTGTCTGTCTTTCCTCTCACATCTCTTTTAACTTCATGCACTTGGCAGCCATTGCGGCTCAGCTGGAGCCAGTGGGCAGGCCCGTGCACTTTGTTTTCATTCTTTCTTCAGTCGCAGCAACACCAACTAGACACCACATACAGGGAGCCAGACCCGGCCACTGGGACGAGTTCTACGACGGAGCATTGGCGGCACCGGGCTGTTTCTCGTGATCCCTACGACACGAAGCGTCACGGAGCCGCGTTGGCTAGTGACAAGTCGTGAAAGCGGGCTCGTCGAGTTGATTGGAACCGATGAAGTACGGGAGGTACGTCTGGAGAAGCAGCGGCACAGGCAACATTAGTATGCAACGCGGAAAAGTGCAGTGGATGTTGCCAATGTCTTCGCGTTGACGTCTGCCAGTTGTTCGGTTGCCTTTCGCTCAGAATAACCCGGCTCAGCCGAGTTGAGCAACAGCCATTTTTTCTCTCAGAACTGCAGCTCTCAGGTTCTTACCCTTTGTTCCACACAATAGCTGGTCTCGTATTAGCGAGTCTGCCAGGCTTCCAAAGTTGCATGTTTCTAGTTTTCTCTGGAGATAACGCATATATTTCTCAAATGTTTCACCCTCTTGATTGATTCGGAAACGAGAAACATACCTCTCCAAGGTTTCATTCCACTGTGGTCTGCAGTTGTCCTCCAATTTCTGAACGATGTCTCCTGTTGCATTGATATGAAAAGAAACTTGTTGAACACGTCGGTGGCGTCTTGACCGCCATGTTCACAAATACAATAACCTTTTTCCGAACTCGCGCTTTTTTTGCCTGTTGCCTGGAAATATTGGTCAATGCGGTGCCTGAATTTCTTCCAATTATCCGCTGCGCTGCCCCTAAGGATTAGCGGGCCAAGAGGCTGAAGGGTATGCATCATTCGTTGTTCCAGCGTTCCTGCCACGACGCACCATTGAAATGTTGAGGTTTGATTGAGTAGGAGGCCTAGCTGAAGTTGTAGCCAACTTCCGACAGCATTCATCAAATCTCAAGACGCTTCCACTATTACTCACACGGAAAAAGCCACCTTTATTACGTTACGCTTCCTTGTATACGCCGTCGGTCTAGCCAATGTGGTCAGACGACCACAGAGTACCCCGCTACATATCAGTGCACGAATCACCTATTGTCTGTTTTGAACAATAAAGCACATACATGTACATACAACCACGTTGTACATGTCTTTTGAAAATATGAAAGAAATTTCGGTGCTTTCAGAGAAGTGCCAAGACCTACGTGTGAAGCACACGACGGGTGGCACTACAGTCATAGCCAGAAATTTCCGTGAAGTGCATTCGCGGAATAAATTTTCATCAATTTTATCCCGGTAACAATTTTTTCAAAAGTGTCCGTATTAACCAGTCCATTTGTATTTTTCTCAGAAGATACTGCAAGCATGTGTCCTCGTTGTTGTAAGCTTTTTATTAAACTTCTTAGCCTGATCGCCCAGAAATGAAACCCGTTCTGCGAACTTTCATACCGTAAACATCTGTCCATACCTGCAGATATTATGTGGCACAAAATACGCCATTCCAAGACGTCCTCAGCGAGCGTCGCCACTCTTGTTTGTGCACTCAGCATCAAATTTGCAGGACCGTGAGGAGCCACTATTTGAGACATACTTATGAATATTCCAAACTCTCGCCGATTTACGAGGGCTTTCTTCCGTTTACTCTACTGTCACTCTCTTGCAGTGCAAGCTCGTGGTGCTTCATCGCCGGCAACGTGCCAGTAACCTTCCTCAGCGTGAATAGTGGTGAAATTTAGGCACAAGCTAAACCACAGTGACACACACTTAAAGAAACTGCAGCGCATTTGCAACACAAACTTAGAGGTGTCCACATACGACGAACTATTCGGATCATATTATGTATATCCTTAATCAGCGAAAAATTTACAAAGAGGAGTTGAATTTATGTAATCACTTAGTTACTTAATGCGACTGCCTGTGCGTATGACTACAAGCAGTGGTGAGTGCAAGTGGCAGTCAAAATGTCACGAAAAAGATATACACGAACTTCATTCAAGCGCTGACAGGTGATACAAAAATTCACAAGGCTTACAGATTGGCAAGCATCTCAAATTATCGATAGGCGCTTCAAACTTCAGGCTGTCGACTACGCACTACGTTAGCTTGATATGATCTATGATTGTTTTAAGAAAAAAATAGTATTACAATGTACTGGAGTGTGCTCAAAACTCTTATATCATTTTTCATTGTTACAACGTATACTTCTTGCGCGCGAACCAGGAATGATAGTACTTGAGGAAATCCCTTAAACAGGGAATTTGACGACATGTTCTGAGCAAAGCCTCACCAAATAGAAAAATAATAAGAAAAAGAAGGTAAGGATTCGGAGCCCACACGGGTTCGTTGTTTATAAACAAGGATAAAAACGAAGCTGCCTTGTATGTATGAGTGATGATCATCCAGATGAGCATGTGCACACTTCAGGCATTGGTCCATGTGCCTGACGAGATGCAGTCGTACTTGGCGGGATGTGAAATAACTACGCTAGCAGACATTGCAATAGTACTTTTCGATGACAATGATTGTGACTGCGTTCATTGTGATCTTCCAAGAGAGCCCACTCGGTGTGCTCTCTAGCAATGTGTTTTCGTTCTTCCTTCGACCGGCTCCTGTAGTTTACGTATTCCCCACAAGTTTTACTTCGAATGAGCGCAGCCTCTCGTAGCTGCTTCTACATTGCTCGACATTTTGATAGCAGCTTTTGGCACCTTGTAGCTAATGTCCTCAGCCAGCTTTAAATTATGGGGGATTTCAGCATGAAGAAATGAATGTTACAAAGTTTCGCACAGTATTATAAAAAATCGGTGCAGTGTGATATGTCGCCTTGTGTTGTCCACTGAATGCAGGGGATTATTTCAGAGTTTTGCTAGCATTGCGTTTTGGGGCGGTCACGAGACTACAGCCGGCTATTTGCACATTGCGTGAAAAATTTGCAAGGGAAGGAATTCTTACCAGAGGCAGCGGCCCAACAAGGGATCAGACGGCCGATGCGCGGCGCCGACTCAGATGATTGGAGCGCTGTTGGGGCATGTAACGCACATGAATGTTAGCTACAGTAGACTATGCACTGTGGAAGTAAATTTGCTTTTTTTTTCTTAGCCGAGAATCCCTGTTTTCAGCGAGGGACGTCCGCCTTTGATTCGTACCAGAAATTGTCTATCACGGGCATTTTCGCGAATCCTGTCTTTGTCACTTGCACAACCACCGGAAAAGTAATTGATACATTTACGAATGGCCTTTCCTGCTTCAGGACAGCGGCGAGTCGACCACAAAAACTTTCATGTTTGGAATGGTCGATGAGTTGAGCTTTGAAGGAGCGGGCGTTGACATCGCCGTGAGGGTCGGAAAGGGGTAAGTGTAACTTTTTTTGCCTCCTCTGAAATCTCTGCAACGCTAATGAGAGAAGTACGTAGCTGAATTTCTCGGTTCTGTAAAGAAGTTATTCGCAATACCGGTGAATCGATGACTGTCTGCACATTTATGCAGTTGGTTTATATTTTGCTATCACAGTTACGACTAGTGTTTGGTACTACAACAGCGTTGTGTTACTGTCGGTATAAGCATTCGCAATTTTAAGAATATGATTCCATCATGTACCCCCTCACGGCAGAGCTTACAAACGCAAAGACTGAGCGAAAGATTATAAGATTGAAAGCGCGCTCAGTGCATCGTAAAGGCATACCTTAGTGGAACGACAAGCTGGGCTAGTGGGAAGAAGTGGACACGACGCGCGCAGTCTGCCCACTTCTGCTTGCGTTGTCCGCGTTTTCTAGCGCAGTTACCCCTTTTACAAGATAGAGGTAAAGGCATGCCGCTGGGAAGTTTGCTTGTTTTCACTATATATTAGCTGAACATTGTAAAAGAGGTATTGCAGCCTGCAGTAATACGTTTACAAGTCACAGACATGAAATCCACACGAGCCGCATATGCAAGACTAATACCCGCTCAATAAATCAGGTATTGTGTCTTGGGTAAAAAAAAACATCACTAAAAACTCATCGTAGGACACAGGGAAAAATACCATTGGGTGTGAAACAGAAACGGACACGGATATATGAGTACATGGTGTGTGTTGAGGGCGATTATGACTATCTCCACTGTCGAACTCAGTGCTTAGTTTCAAACCACTAACATTTAACCATTAACCACCACGACTCACTAATGGTTATTGCATTGCGGTGTCAAACTCAGTGGCTCACTGGTTATGACGCTCGGCTGCTGATCCGAATGACGCGGGTTAAATCCCGGCCGCGACGGTTGAATTTCGATGGATGCGAAATTCTAGATTCCCGTGTACCACCTGCGAGGTCAGTGCACGTTAAAGAACCCCATGCTGTCGAAATTTCTGGAGCTTTCCACTGCGGCGTATCTCATAGCCTGGGTCGCTTTGCGACGTTCAACACCCATCAAAGATAAACCATAAACCAAATATGACGGGTGGTTTGTGGGGGTTTAACGGGACCAAGCGACTCAGGCTTTGAGAGACGCCGTAGTAAAGGGCTCCGAAAATTTCGACCACCTGGGGTTCTTTAATATGCACTGATATCGCATAGCACACGATCCTCTAGAATTTCGCCTCTATCCAAATTCGACCGCAGACCCCGAAATCGAACCCGCGTTTTTCAGGTCAACAGCGGACGCCGTAAGCACGGACCGAGCCACCGCGGCGGCCCAGCTGTACGGAGCCGTGTTACTGTATTGATGACCTGCGGTACGACGGAAGTACGGTAGGATATGCCGGCTTTTAAATAATCATAAAGTTGAAGTCCTGGAAGAGCAGCCTTGAAGAACCGAGGATGCTGGCCATCATTCAGGGCGGTCACTTGTAATCCGCGACTGACTACCCGTCGTCACTCACTGTCGATCCACCAGCGAAAATAAAGGAGGATGGTGTTTTCCGGCACCGTCAGCATAAGCAGTTCTGGTCAGCAGAAATGCTGTGACCTCAGCTTCTGTGCTTGAGTGAATCGCGCTCTCCCAGGAAGCACCGTCGTTTTCGCTCCACGTCCTGGCCAGGCTTTCAAGACGGTGAAAATATTTGAACAGGTATTCTCTCTGCAGAGGCATGGCGATGCAAAAATGCAGTGAGGTATTGAGGAAGATTGCCGAGAAACACAAATAACAAATAATTAACTAACCTAACGCCATGCAAGATAGGTCGCCCAACTCGATGAGACTCAGCGTAAATATATTAAACAAGGAATGCGTTGTGTGCCTCGTTTTGCCAAGCTTGTTCTGTAGGTCCCATATGTCATGGACCAGCATAGGGAAATAAAGATGAGCGCAGAAAGTCTGAAAAGTAGCATGAAGCGTTTGGCATCGTGTCGTCAGCGCGTGTCCTACCCGACCGCAACGAAGATATTGTGTTGAATTTTGGTAAAATCTTTTGTAGGGTAAAATTGGTTTTGGGGGAAATGAAAGGGCGCAGTTTATGTCTCACTTCTCGGCGGACACCTGAATCGCGCAGTAAAAGAAGTGTAAAAGGGGGAGTGAAAGGAAAAAGAGAGAAAGAGGTGCCGTAGTTGAGGGCTCCAGAATAATATCGCACAGCACATGGGCGCCTTTGCGTTTCACCTCGGGGCCACCTTGGTCGGGGTCGAAACCCGATGCTCGAACTCGACCTCGGCGGCCGCGTTTCGATGGAGGCGAAACGCAAAAGCGCCCGTGAGCTCTGCGATGTCAGGGCGCATCAGAGGTTAACTTTTACTTTTTTGTTGGACCTGTCGCATGTGCGAGGCTGTGTGTACACCCGCCTTTTGCTAGCTAAGACTACACTTGATGTCTAACCTACGTTGCATCTTTCTCGTCGCTTGTCGTTCAATCGCGCTAAAGGAGATGCATTTACAGATATTTCCTGAATCCTAGTCATACCCCGTGTGCATTCCAGGGACAATTCTTTGCTACGGCTTGTAAAAAGATACGCAGGTTTGAAGCCGAATGTGCAGTCTAAGTGCCGTTGGATAGCACATGATACAGTGCTCTTTGCCGTTTATTTTTCAAAAACTTATTTGCAATAGGGAAGCTTGAACGCTCTTCAAAGGTTGTCACTTTTTCCAACACGAATTTCTGGGCCCAGTGGCAAAATAAGGCCAAGATGTCTCGCGCTTATTCATTAAAATAGTGCTTGTATTATATCAGGAATTCTGACGCATTTACATCTGCTGATTATGCCCAATATAACATTGTTTGATGTTTCTGAAGGAGTATTAAGACAAGTCTAGAGGAAGAAAACTGCAGGACATAAAACTGCACAATGCTTATATGTATTCAAAAGAACGCCTAGACTCAGAAAATCTTTTATTGCTTTTTTGAACACGAATTTTAGCGCATGTCAGAAAACGATATGCCTATGGTCGAGACAGAGAGGTCCGCGTTAGCGTTTAGAAGTTTTTGAAGAAGCTACCGCAGGTAATCATTACCGGCAAAGGCCACGCAGGCATACATGACTTTTACAGAATTGCCGTTTCAAGCGAATGTTCCCTACCTCCGTGCGGTGTGGCTTTCAAGGCGAGGCCATAGCTTTTGTGATTAACTGATCATTACAGGCACAGAACCTTTGCCTCAGGCTCACTTCGTCATAAGGTGGGGCGCAGGGAAACAGCGAGACGCCGCCAAGTAACTCTAAACGCCGCTAAAACTTTCAGCCATACTGTTAATACGCCACAACCGAAAATGCGATCATCATCATCAGCCTGACTACGCTCACTGCAGGACCAAGGCCTCTCCCGTATCTCTCCAATAAACTGTGCTGCGCCAGGTGTGGCCACACTATCGCTACGCTTGCATTCTCTTCGAATCCCCAGAAGTAAGGGGAACATCGCAAACTGAGGACGAGGTAGAGACTAACGACATAGCCGCTGACTAAGAAGACATGTTTATTCGAAGATGTGCTTAAAATAAGTACTCTTGAGGCGACACACCGGCCGAGCAGTAAAAGCCAGAGGCGGTGTAAAGGGCATAAAACAACTTTAAAATTGACAATAAAAAATCTATAAATTTTTATGAATTGCGATCACCCCAAAAAATGCGCGATAAAGCATAGACTTCGATTTTTGAGCCCATGCGTAACCTCGGTCGTCTACGAGACACCGCTGTCTTGTGGAGCATCCTATTCTACAAAGACAGGAAGTCCATCAACGACCGTCTGTGAGAATATTCCAACTTGCTCGAGACTGGCGCAAGCAGCAACTCCTCTGCTCTCTGGAAGAAATACTTCGGCCTGGCAGGCTTCGGCAGGACGAAGATTTTAAGGTGATATCTCGAAAAACGCACGCCAGAAATTCATGAAGCTTACCTGATTCGACACCACGGCGCCACTTGTGTCAGCAGCCCGTCCATAGACCTACTAACCAAAGAGACAGCCTATCTGGAAAAGAGGCAATCTTTCCTTCCTAAGAACATTTTCAGCCTATAACCTAATCTTTTACCCCTTTTACTGCACCAGCTAACCCCCACATTCACGGTTCATTTTTCGACAAATATCTTGTTGTTCCCAATTTTCATACATCACTCAGCGCACAGTCTCGTAATATCATACTTTGTCGATATTTTCTCGCGTTTATGAATGGTATGATTTTATAGCTTTTATTGGGCCCTTTACACCGCCCCTGACGTTGATTAATCAGCTGCTAATTCACCTCAAGTCTACTTATTGTGCGCACATTTTTAATAAACATCAGTTGTTAGTCAGCGCCTGTGTCGTTGGTCTCTACCTTGTTCTGTATTTGAGCTGTTCCGCTATTTTTTGTTGTGTTACACAAACTAACCCGCATCAGAAAACTTGCGAATCTAGTCCGCCATCTTTTACGCCCATCGTTTACTCTGTATTCGTAATACTTCCCCTGCCGAAGCCCAATTCGCCTCTTTGATTTCGACTATGATGTGAATACAGTCTGTTTGTTCCCTGACGAACTCTCCCCTCTTCCTCGCTCTTATCGCCACCTTCTATTTTCTTTGCTATAAGCCCCCACTGCGTCGTCCTAAATTTATCTCAAGCCGATTCGTTGCCTCCACGTTTCTGCTCCATAGATGAGTACCGGTAAGATACAGCTGTTATATATTTTTCGCTCGGGAGATATTGGTAAACTGTCATTGCTGATCAGAGAGAACCTGCTAAATACGCTCCACCGCATTCTTATTCTCCTCCAAACTATAAGCTTTCACTTTGATTAGAAACAGATTGTACTTGACTTCATCAAATGCTTTGCGGAAATCTAAGAAAACGGAGTAAACAACTTGCTTGCGAAATTTGTCGTGGGTGAATTTTAAATCTGTGTAATGAGAGATAAAACCCGCCTCAAGGCATATTGGCTGGGACTTAGGGGATTATGTTTTGATAAGAGAGTCTTAACGCAGCTTTATATTACATGCTCCCTGATTTGTTTTCCTTAACCGAAGAATTTTCAAATGATTTAGGGACTCTATTATGCACATAAGTTTCTCTCTTCCTTCCCCTATAAAAAAATCTCTGAATTCCGCATACTTTTAGCTTGTATGATAGCTTCCACTAGTCTGAGAATAACCTCTGAGGTGGAGCAAAATCAAAAGTCAGAAAAATGCCGCGCTCGGCCTTATCCACCGCGCGTCAGCATGCGGGTTACATTGCAGGTTTTACATGAAGATGAGAAACGTCGAAGGTTTCGGCTACTACGACTACCGGTTCCCGAAGTCTCCCGGCAGCACAGAAGCGATTAGTTGGCGCAACTTCCAACCAAGCGGCACTCCTTTTACTATGGATGTAACGGACAACGTCGTTCTGCCCGGATATCACATCATAAGCATCTACGTTGACGATCAACTTTCGAGTATGGTACGTACCATTTACGCCCTATCCAGCAACCGGCTGGAACCGTAGTGTTCGCAACTAGGACCTGCCCGTACAGACTCGAACGAGAAGAATAAGTTGCCTTGGTTGATGCAGCAGGAGTGAAGTCCCTCAATTCTCAAAAGGCTGGGAGACGGTTTTATTCTGGTTAGTGAATTTATGGCGGTGCTGTGGACAGTTGCCAAAAGCGCGAACTACAGTGTTGCTTGCAGGATTGTCGCCTTCGCGTCCACTAGTCAAGCCGCATGTATTGTTATCAGATTTTGACACTTATTGACAACCTGCATTGGAGGATGTCTTTCTTATCATCTTTGTAAAAATGTCCCTCTATTTGGTCGTCGAGATAAAATGTATGCATAAATGAACCTTACTCATTTATTCATTACTTCATTCATGATTTAATTATTTTATTCAATTCAATTAAATTTGTTTATATCAGCATACACAAGTTGGAACTCTTAGGCCAAAAGCTGCTGAGGACAGCTTGACTGGGACCCAAGAGGCCACAGCAAGATAGGGCAGCGTGAAGATGCAAACACCAGGAAAAAAAACACATATAACAACGAAACCGGCTTGTTCATACATGAGGGTATGCAGTATAAAGCAAGTAGCTAGACAAGTAATTAGTACTGAAACAGTGCAATCAGTGATTAGAAAGCAATATCTCATTAGGTGTTCAGTGCATATTGCAGATGCAGAAGAGAGATTACTTGAAGTTTAAATATTCAAGGAAAAATTTTAATATCAAGTTATACATATTCTAATCTTTCCCATACAGGAAATCATGCCGCCTGATTAAGGCGAAATAAAGAACAAAAAATAGTTCATGCATGATTAACTTAAAAGCAACAATAACATTAAACAACGAAATCAACAATTTTTTCAAGTAAGCTACATCAAAAGCACATTTGAATTGAGTAGAACATGTTTGGGGGCTAGTTGGTGCATATGAACAGAAAAAATTGGCGCCAAATTAAACAACAAATGCCGGTTCATTGCGACACATGCTGTAAGGCATGGTTTAAAGAATGTGGCGGCTAGATACGATGTTGACGTGGTTTTTCAGCGCCTAGGAAACTTAGAGGTGTGGCCAGCCAGGGGGAAGCGAAGGCAAAAGCAACAACCGCGAAGAAAAAGAGTGGCGGCTGTCAGACCAACCATAAGAGCCGTTTTGTGCCCTGTAATGCCGGTGTTGTCTACAGGATACCGTGCACTTGCGGAGTGGCTTTTATTGGCCAGGCTGAACGTTGCGTTAACGCTCATCTAAGTGAGCACCAGAAGTCGCGAGATAATGGGTCATCTTGTAACCTTGCCCGTCACTGGAGAGAAGGTACATGCACCAATCTGTTTTTTAACACCGTCATCTTAGGTAAACATAATGACAGCCTAACGCATGAGATATTAGAGGCTTTTCACATCCGCTTGGGATCAGATGGCTGTATTAGTGACCCTTCTGTCACACTAACTGATAAAAAAATGATCTACTTATTCGGCCAAGATGTATAGCTTTGCGCTCGTGCCGATTGTCACCGTTGTGGGCATGATGATTAGCTTTTATGTTTTTCTTTTGTTTTATTTTGTTTCCCCTCTCGTTCGTGTTTGTTGTTCCTAGTATTTAAGATATCTTTGCCTTGAATAAAAATCTAGTTGCGAGTGAGCGCTTGTGGGGTCCATTCTTCGTTTGTCCCGTTGGTTTGTTGCGCGGTTCAAATATGCTGCTCTCGTCGCGACCAACGGCGCCGCTGACGTCACCCGGGTTGTTTATTCGTCTGTACGCTATGGCGCGTCGGTTGCCGCTCTCGCCGTCGACGCGCTTGCTTGATCCAAACTCCACCTTGCGCAGTCCTTCCAGGACTTCACTGCTTAGCGTGTTCTCCTTGACTTTGTTGTTTAGTTGGCCCATCCGGCAAAGCATCTGCTTCATCGTAGCATAAATAATTTCGAGGATAATTGGAGTTGTCTGGCCTGCCGTTACCGATAGCGAGCCAGGAAGCGAGGAGGGAGTCAGAATACAAGAGGGGAGAGGGATAGGGGCTGGCAGGTTATCTTTCCGCGCAGCGTCCCTGCCTGTGTGTTGGTTGTCTTGCTAAGCACCGCTTCTAAGCGTTGCATGCTTTGATGAATTTCGTTGACCTGAGCTTCCAGTTTGCTTTCTTCCCTGGTGCGCGTGCATTCTGAGGACCATTTTTGTTGTTAGTGTTATTCTGAAGCAGAGGAGGTACCGGACTGCTTCTGGCTCACTCGACTGTTGCCTTGGTTCCGTAGCCACGCTGGTATCGCCAACGTCGCTGATGACTAAGATGAAGCTTACAGCGCGTCCTCGCTCGCTCGAAGAGTGTCAGCTGCGAGGATACTGGTCACTAGGCCACTAGGCTGACGTATCCTTGATGGCTGCTGCTGTTCTCTGCTTCTCCTGGTAGTTCTGGCTTGTTCATCATTGGTGAGGCCATTCTAGGGAGGAGCAGGAGGGTTGGCCAAGGCTCAGGTAAAACGCAGTGCATGTTAATCTGCGGATGCATTTTTCTTTGAAATGTCGTTGACCTCCCCAGGTGGAGGGTCGGCAGCTTGGTTTGCAAGCTTGCCTGCCCACAGCCTGCCGATCGTGTGCTTAAAAAATGGCATTGATGCAATTTCTGTGGCTCTCGTCCTTATCTATAAGGGTACGATCAAAAGGAAAACCCCCTAAACTAATTCAACGGGAGCTGAGATCTTTCACAGTCCATAACCTGGAGATCTCTGAAGGGCCTTCATTTGACCATAGAGGTATTGTCTGCAAGTCCTCAGACATCGCTTGTGTGGCACACATGCTTCAGTGCAAAACTTTCAGCTCACTACCGCTGAAAGCATTGATTCACAAACAGCTAGCATGTAATAAGGGTTTCGTGCGTGGTGTCGACACAGCATCTTCGCAGCAAGAAGTTCTGGACTAATTTCACGATGCGTGAGTTGGGATGCTTTCCGTCTATTGCTGCCGTAGAAACGTAAACGGCTCACGTTTTGCTACTGAGTATGTATAAACAACATTTGCTGGCGCTTCCTACCCTGATGAACTAAAAATTTTGCCGATTGTACACCGTGTGAATAATCTGCAACCATGCCATCTTCAAAACGCCAACTGTTGGCGGTTCGGGCATAGCGGCAAAGCATGAAGGTCGGAGACCCGCTGCCGTTTATGTGAAGGCCATTCTGCGGATAACGGCACCTCAGTACAGCCTCATTGATGCCTCTGCAGCAACAATCACTCAGCTGATGATGCTGATTGCGCAAAACGCACTCGAGAGCGTAAATTGTTAGACATCACTAAAGATAAGTGGTGCTCAAGAGCCGATGTTTAGGCTCTTTTTAACATAAAAAAGGATCGCTTTCTAGTCTGTGCGCGCTTCTGTTGGGAACATTGAGTCCAATTTGACAGCCTCAATTGTGACCACTGTAGAAAAAGCTTTTAACTATGTGGTTGAGCAAATACGAAACACTTTTTCTGAGGCGTTGGCTCAGCTTGTTGCAATTCACCTGTCACCATCAACATCCGTTCTGACAGCAACGTCTGCATCTGTTTCAGCTTGTGCAGCTAGTGCTAGGCGCTCAATGTCACCTTCTGATGCTTCTCAGGGGTCGCCTAACATATCTGTTTCTAGCAATGCATGGCGCACTGACATCTGCACAACAGATGTTGACGTGTAGTGTCCTACGCAGAAGTGCCCTGCTTCTTCGTCACCATCAAATTCTAGTTCTCCCGAGATGTATGCTAAAGAAATACCACGCAAAGCTCTTCTCCAGGTTGATATCCTCAAGGAGGCGGTTTGTTCTTATTCAGTTGGTCAGTAATCATGGCAATTGTCAAAGTGTTAGAATAGAATTGCCGCTCCGTACTGTCTTCTCTTCTAGATATAGAACTGCTTATTCTCAAACGTAACCCTGATATTGTGCTTTTACAAGAAACGTGGTTATCACCTTATAAATCACTTTAAATTATTAAATTTCTAGCTTTCCGGTCAGAACGAAATGTTGGCAGGGGAGGTGGATTGGTAACAGTGCTATCTAAATATATGCCATTAGGCATCTAACTGAAAGAAAATTCTTCTCCCTCAATGCGAGCATTTAGCGTTAAAATTTCATTTCCGCATTGTGCCGATATTAAAATTGCTGGTGTCTATTTTCCTTCAGGTGTACACAAGATAAACTGTTTAGACAGCTTGGTGAATGGCGCAAAGGAGTGTACTCATCGCAGTAGATTTTAATTCCCACCATAGTGAATGGGGAAGTAGTACTGATTCCTGCGGCCAGGTTCTAAGGTCGTGGCTGTCTGCAAATTATGTACCCCAACAAACACAAAACCTCCTCAAAATCTCCCAGAAATATCCCATCAGGACATTTGGAATGTCGCCAGGAGGTTCTAATTTTTCCCGAAGACGTCCAAAAAATGTCCCCACAACTAGCCGTGTCCAAAAAGTTGTGCGTCCCAGGGACAGCCCCAAAAGTTTAATGCTAGATTTCTCGGCTCTGGCTCAATAAAATTATTTCTTCTTTTTCAAGCAGAATTCAGGTATCTAAGCGCACACATGTGCCAAATTTCAGGCAGATGCTTACGTTAGAGGTGGTGTAATAAATCTGTCAGTTCGCGTCAATACTTGCTGGCTAGGCCATTCAGGCTTACCTGTTTACAGGAAATGTGCTTTAACAAGGTGAAAATTTGGGTTGGTTGGTGCATGATCTGGTGACGGGAGCAGCGCAGCACGAGACAAAGAGAGAGGCGGGACACGACGCTGGATAACAACCAGATTTTTAATGCACGTTCGTCGAATATGTACATCTCGTTCGTATAAGAGAAAAGAAAGAAGCATGAAAAACGCATAAGATGTGCGCGTGGTGAAATATTAAGACACCGCACGCAGATAATCAATTTCTCTGTCACGAAGCGCTATTGAAGGTATGCAGACGCATATGTCGCTCTTTGGTCGGATGTTGAAGGCTTCTTCAATCTCCCTGGTCCGTTGATCAAAATACGACGTGATGACCATTGTGTTGATAAGCTGCGGGGCGCATTCATGCTCTCTGCGATGTTTCGCTAATTCACTGCGGATGGCGCCCTTTAGGGATCTTTTGTGCTCTTGAAGCCGTTTATTAAAACAGCGCCCTGTTTGACCAATGTATGTGCATCCGCATGACAGAGGTATTTCATAAACCCCGCTTTTCACACATTTCACATGTTTTTTCAGGTGTTTTTTCTTGCATTGATTTTTTTCTTTGCTCGCTGCTGACTTTGGCGCACAGGCTCCTTAACTTGTTGGGTGCTGACATGAGCACTTTTACACCAGCTCTTGCTCTTACCCTTTTGAGGCGGTGGGAAATGCCATTAATGCAAGGAATGACCGCGTACGGCTTCCTTTATTCTGATGTGGTTGTGACATATTTTCTGCCTCTATGTTCTTGCAGAATCCCTTCTGCGACACTGGATAGCAGTCTTGTCGGGCAACCTGCTGCTTTCAGCCGACGCTTCTGGGTGTCAAAACTGCCTTGAACCTCATGATGACAGGATCTCGTCAATGCGGCTCTCATTGCTGTTTATTTTCTACCCCCGCTTGATGATCTTGGAGTGGGAAGATGTGTGGGGGAGCAGTCCCTTCTAGCTTCGTGGTCCGTACCGCAAGCATATGTGAGCGCCTAGAAAGGCTAGCGTCAATTCAAGAAATCGCATAACGTTGTTTTCTGGGAGTTCACTTGTTATTTCTAGTCCTAGTTCTTCTAGTCCTTCTAGTCCTTATCAAAAGTAGCAATGAGAGCCGCATTGACGAGATTCTGTCGTCATGAAGTTCGAGGAAGTTTTGACGCCCAGAACAGTCGGCTGAAAGCAGCAGTTTACCCGACGAGACTGCTATCCAGTGTCGCAGAAGGGATTCTGCAAGCACTTAGAGTCAGAAAATATGTCACAACCACGTCAGAAGAAAGGAAGCCGTACGCGGTCATTCCTTACATTAACGACATTTTCCACAGTCTCAAAAAGGCAGGCGCAAGAGCTGGTGCAAAAGTGCTATGTCAGCACCCAACAAACTAAGAAGCCTGTGCGCCAAAGTCAACAGCGAGCAAAGAAAAATCAATGCCCGAAAAAGCACCTGAAAAAAACATGTGAAATGTGGTAAAAGCGGGTTTAGGAAATACCTCTGTCATGCGGACGCACCTACATTGGTAAAACAGGGCACTGTTGGAATGAATGGCTTCGAGAGCACAAAATATTCCTAGAGGGCGCCATCAGCAGTGAATTAGCAAAAAATTGCAGAGAGCATGAATGCGGTCCGCAGCTTATCAACACAATGGTCATCCCGTCGTATTTTAATCAATGGACCACGGAGATTGAAGAAGCCTTCAACATCTTGCAAAAGAGCGACGTAATGCGTCAGCATACTTTTGATAGCGTTTCGTGACAGCGGAATTGATTATCTGCGTGCGTTGTCCTAATCTTTTACCAGGTGTACATCTTATGTCTTTGTCATGCTTCTGTCCTTTCCTTATTGCACGAGCGAGATGCATATATTCGATCGAACGTGGATTAAAAATCTCGTTGTTAGTCAGCGTTGATTCCCGCCTCTCTCTTCTTTGTTTCCTGCTGCGCTGCTCCCGCCACAAGAACATGAAATGTGCTAGAATTTTACACACAAAGGAAATTTTAATTCAAAACGTCGCCCGATCCCGCCCATATAACAGGAAATAGCAGCGCAATACAGATGTAATTTCAGTTTATTAGATGTGCTCTTCGCATTTAAATGAATACGAACAGGAGACGCATATGCATGCACCATTTAACACATAATGTACGGAGCACTACGACACCAGCCAATAATAATGGCCAAAATTTTCTCTAGCTCTGAGAAATCTTTAAAAAAATGGAGCAATAAAAAAATAATACAGGCTGAAAGTTGATACACCATAAGCAAACATTCTAAAGGGTACAAAAGCATATATGCACACGCAAAAGCAAACGCATGTAAAGAGCAACCTGCGTGCCAAAAGAAAAGACGATATGTACGTACGATACAGATACGCGGACTCAGGTTACAGATATTCTTCAGGGTGAAACCTCCCTCTCGCTTTCCCTCTCACACGAGCCTCGGAGTAATCTTGAGCGTGTTATCAAAACAATAAAACAAATTAATTCTACGAGGCGAAAATAAAAAACAAGCATAAACCACATACCTTGACGACGATGCAAACAGAAACCTGGGGATGAAATAAAATGATCCAACTATATATATACATATGAGTTCAACGCAGCCTTCTGTCCTGCGCCTTCTCACGGCACAGCGACCGCTCTAACATGCGCGTTACATCCTCGTTACACCCCCGTTTTATTGTGACTAAGCGTGGAGATAAGAATGCTTGGAGCCGGATGGAACGGGGGTAGGAGCCCTGGCGCGCCGCACCCATGGTATAGCAGACCACGCGAGCGGCACAATACGGCGTGGGAGGCGAGATCAAGGTGATCAAGGCACAAGTAATCCGATGGGGGCGGGTTGGGAGTCAGCGACGCGAACACAGCACAAACTAAACCTCTGCAACAGGACGGCAATGTAGGTAGAGCAGGTTAATCCATGGGCACTCGCAGCAAGAGTCTGGTGGGCTTCCGAAGATCTCTCCCGCCTATCACCGCAGTGGACGGCCACGCTGCCACCAACAACACGCCACAGTCGTCGGAGGCGCTCAGGGATGCAGAGTGCGCGCTAGGCGTCGCCCATTGCCTTGAAATCCGCTGCCGTGAACGACGCCCGTAAGAGCGCCATTATGGTGTAGGGCCGCCGTGAAGCTGTGCAAAAGACTTGCGATGCGGCGCGCCGCTGCACCAGTTCCAAAAGGAATTATGTGGGCACGCCGAGGTGCGCGGGAAAGCTGCCATGAATCCGCAGCTACGAAGTTCACGACAGCCCAGTGATGAGAGCAAGAGCTGCTGCGCGCTGGGGCTTGCGCGCGAGCGGATAGTGGTTGCGCGAATACGTGTGCGCAAGATGGCTTCCGTCTAGCGAAGAAGCGGGGCAAGCGACGGGAGGCCCATTACTGCGCTTCTGCTAGACAGCGCCGCAGCGAGGACTGCTGGTAGTTGGAGATGCCTGCAGGGACCGCCGCACCGTGCTGAAGTTGGAAACACTATTGAAGACGGGCACGCTGTTGACCGCCGCTCCCGGCGATGCGATGAAAAGGCAGACTGCCGTCGCCTGCCTGCCTGCAGCATTGAGCCGACGGCCCACGAGAGAGATGCGGGGTGAACTGCGCTTCCTTCGGCTGTTCGAACAAAACTGTCTGATCTCTCAAAACGGCGAGTGCAAGCGCAAAACCTTCCCTCCCCGTAGCTTTTGGTGTGAGGGAGAGAGAAAAGGGATCGAGGAGTCAATTTCTATTGTTTGTTGAAAAGCATTAGTCCCCAAAACGTTCTCCTAGTTACCTTTCTGGTACCAAAATGCTATGATTTGTTTTTGTTTCTGCTTAACACCCTCGAAAAAACGTTTCTACGACATTAGTGGGCGCACTTCCGTTTTGCTTGTGTTTCTATGTCCTGCCTCTACGGCCTGGAAATGTTCGATAAATTTTGTACTGGGACAGGGACATTCCATCCTTTCTGGACGCTCCTGGGGAGGTAGGTTGTTTGCGGGGACGCCACTGCAATTCCAGAGAAATATCCTTTTTGCCAGGGGCTGCCCGTAAGTCACTGACTTCACATTATCAGCAGGTACGTTAGAGCTGACTGATTGGTTGACAGAGTATTCGGGTACATCTAGTGACCACTTTCAGATAACTTTCACTATGCGGTTATTCCCGCTCAAAAATATCTTTGTGACTCGTAAATTTGTCAACCACAAAATTTACAAAAATCTGAAGCCCACCTTACTTGCCTCTATAGTTAGTACAAGCCGGGATGACAGAACTCAGCAGATGGTTTCATTTTTGCAAAAGGCAATAGACCACTCAATATATCCTGTGCCCGTAGCAGCCTCTATTAAACAGCCTCCTGCTTGGTGGACAGACGAATGTGAGCAGGCCTATCGTCGCAAAAAAGTGACCTGGCAAAGGCTATCCTGCAACGAGGGTCCAGCTAAATGGTTAAATTACAAAGTCTTCTCTGCATATTTCAGAAGAAAGCCAAGGAGAAGTATAACGAAAATTCAAACACATATCGTTAAAATCCTCGTAATCGGAATGCACTGAATAGATTCATGGAACGTAACAAGCTTTCTGCATTCCCTCTCCTCACTAGTTCAGCAGTGTTATCAACACCAAAGGCTCAGGAATCCCTGGAGCGTATTGTTTAAGGATTGGCGTTACGTTTCCAGGCACAGCGAAACGTCCATTTGTGCACAATCTCACCCTCTTATAATTATACCGAGGTTGACACACCAGGGCTCCTCTCAGTCCTTACCATGTTGCAGCCTGCAGCTCCTGGACAAGATGGTGTCATTGTTGGTATGATTAAAATTTTAGCCCAGGAGTTTACAAGCGCCCTCTTAGATATGGTCAATGCTTCTCCGGAAAATGCATGGATTCAAAGCATTTGGAAGACGGGGAAAATTATTTTATTATTCAATGATGTAGGAAAAGGATACGTCTTAGATAATATCCGGCCAACTGCGCTAACTTCAAATTTAGTCAAATTAATAGAAATAACACTGCATAGTCGCCTCACAAGACATGTTCATGACGTTAACCATCTCCGCTCAGCGCAGATTGGCTTTCGTCGCGGATACTCTGTATGGTCCGCGCATTTCGATCAAGAGAGCAGAATCCGGCTCTCGCTACTCAGAACGGAAGTTTCAGCTTTTGTGACTCTCGATGTAGCAAAGGCCTATGGCGGTGTAGAACACACCATTTTAATTGCTACAGACTTGCTCAGTTATGTACTCCAACCTACATTTATGCCTGTATATCCGAATTCCTGAAGGACATATACATTTACGGCACGGTGGGAACCCTATGTTCTAATACATATTAGCAATCAAGTGATGAGCCGCAAAGATTGGTGCTATCACCGCTGTTTTTTGATATTTTGGTCAGTGACATCGACATTCTTCGCGATATAACACTTTTTGTGTGTGCAGATGACACAGCTTTTTTCTCTTAGGCCAGGGATATCGATTACCTTTACCAGATTCTGCAGAGATATTTGGATGGTCTATGAGTATAGTTGCACCGAATTAATTTATCCCTGGATGTTAACCAATGCGGCGTATTGGTATTTCCTCGAGACACGCCTTTGTACATTTCATTAGTTCATCGCTCGAACCAGACTCCACAAGTGGAGTCGGTGAAACATATAGTTGTTACTTATCACCCAGCATTAGATTGGAACCTTCATATGAACAACAATGTGTTTAAAGAACGCGCTCCAGGTCGGCTGACGCGAATCATCAATAAAAGTATGGGATGCGCCGAGACACCTAGTTATTACTACACAAGGTCTATGAAAGACTTTTACTTGGATTTGGTTGCATTCCTTTTCCTGGTAGCTCAAACTACAAGATTCACCCCATAATCTTACTAGAAAGGGGTACTCTACGTCTCTGTCTTGGTGTCCAAAAATCAGTTTCAAACGCCCTGCTTAATCTGGAAGCCCTGTAACCCAGATCTAAATTCCAGCTTTGAAATACTCACATTGCGAACTTTCCTTAGGTCGTTGGACCCTGTGACTGATGTCATTACTCCTATTTTTGTATCTCAGCCAGCCTCATTCTTTTCCCATCATTAGCCATGGTATCAAATGCCACAAATTAAGTTAACCCTGAATCTTTTAACACTGATTGGCATTGATCTCAGTTCTTTGCAGTGGGTTGATGACACGCCAGCCGCAGTGGAATACTATTTTCACCACATCTTCTAATCTCATACGAAACACCTGCGTGCGAACATTTTAAACGGTCTTCTTTATCATCACAAAGAGGAGTATCCCCACCTTGCGGTTATTTCTACTGATGCCTCCGTCAGCAGCCAAAAAGCTTCAGTTGGCATCTTTTCGATGATTTGGCAAAGAGTTATTCTGTCCGTGGCCCACATTATATGAATATATTCTCAGCGGAATTTTCGGCTCCTGGAATGGCGCTGCACAAGCTTCCATGTCATGTGTCACATTTATCATCCTTACACATTGTTTGTCATTTTTAGTCTGAATTTAAATTTCACAGAACAATTATTTTGGGCGTCTCCTGCAATTTTTCGTCCCATGCACCGTCTAGGAGGTCCGTTTTGTTTGGTTTCCTAGCGATGCATGTATTCGTCCAGACGACGTGGTTGATTACTTAGTAAGGTCGGCTTTTGCCGGGTCAGTGATACATCCCGGCCTTAATTTCAGCCTGCTGGCGATTTCCAGGTTTCAGCGGTTCCAACAGATATCAGCCAGGTTACGCGATCCCTTACTAAATACCACTGATTATAAGCACTTAGCACATAATTGGAATGTCCATTCGTGCAAAACCAGGAAGCGTGAGGTATCAATGACGCGGTTGCGCAGCAGGATTATCAGTTTGAATTTATATGTATGCACATGTGGGTGGACACCGGCAAACCTATATGACTCATGTGCGAAAGTTGAATCTGTGGACCCTTTTCTCTTCTACTGTCCAAAGTTCGCACTTCAGAGAAATATTTACTTGGAGATCCCCCTCTCCTAGGGCTCCCGTTATCTCTGCCAATGTTGTTTTTGTTCGGTGCGACCGCCAAAAGATTTGCATTGTGTTCAAATTTTGGGATTCTGGCTTTGGCCATCGAAGGTCAGCGGCACACGTGCTGACAAAAACACTCCGGGTTCGCCATAAAGCACCATACAGCCTCGAGAAAATTAGAGAAAAGGATCGTAGTGCATGTATCAGGCGTCGAGCAGTGGTAATGCACCCATACAAAAATGTCCTATTGCCGGCTATAGGTACTTGGCGAAAAAGCTATAAACATTTCTATTCCCATGTATAGCTATTTTTGAATAGCTGGAAATAAGCACCTCTTTGGATGAGTACAGACATTCATAAGAGGCCATAGAGGGACATAGCTTTTTTTCACAGATGCCCATAGAACGTTTTCGTATTGGCAGGCGCACCGGGAAGGAGAGAAGCATGCTTCGATCAAACTCGGTAGTTGATTTGTTTCGGAATATTCTTGCCTTGTAAAGGAGGTGCATCAGCGCAAGCGTATCATGCCCTAGGCAGTCGTCGTGAATACAAATGCCCGTCGAGCTCAAGCGCGCTCAATTTAGGGAGGTGAGAAAGAATAGCAGTGACGAGTATGATACTTCCTAATGCAAATTGGAGCGCAGCTCTGTAGGTGTTTTGCTTTTGCGATATATTGAGATAAAGAATTTGAGAGATACGTGTATGTATTTAGAGTAACAAAGCACTCTAGTTTTTCTACATACACTCGTTCTTCAAGCAACACTCCTCTTCCTGTCTTTGATCGTCACGAAGGTGGCTTTGTGGCCGTACAAATAGATGGTGGTATCTTCATCCTACTGCACCAACATGCGGATAATAAGCAGAAGGTTTATACTAAGAAGACAATGCGCTGAGTGGCGTGGCCGACGCGGACAATCTATAGCGAGCAGGACGTTTGATAGCACAACGCGAACGGAGTGGAGCGTCGCGCGACTGGAAAGAGGCTACCGCCTCTCGGTTTTCCCGTCCGTCCGCGCCGTCGTCCGCTGTCACCATCCGTCATGGGCATGCGAAGCGCTGCTGCCTGCGGACGACATAGCACCTGTGACGTCGGGTGGCGTGCTGCTCTTTCCACGGCCGGAATCGGTGATCTCTTCGGTCGTGTGAATCAGCCTGAAGAAACCTACGTGGCAGGTTGGCCAGCTAGCTCATGTATCCTTATGGCGTCGTCACAGCTTGGCAACCTGACTGTGAGCAAACTGCGCAGCTTAGCAGTTAAATTAATAATTGGCCCTAAGAGGATTCTGGTGTGGGCTATTTGGTTCATAATTTCTACGACACAGATTGACACAGAGAAGCGCAACGCGGACGAGAAGAAGGAACACGAAGCAGAGGACGGGTACTGACTACCAACTCAATAGTGCGTCATAAATACCAGCACAATTTCTCCCATTCACCTGGACCACATGATACACTGTCAAGCAGTGGACTTGCGAAGATACGGCTCACACGCTGGAGATCATTACACAGCGAAAACCCACTCTTGACACGTGCAAGCACTAACATGCAATAGCATTGCTAAACTAATGATAAACGGACCACAAATAAAAAGGCGTGCATGAACCAGCTACACACCTTAGAGAACGACAGCTCTGGAAATCGCGGAGTACGGCAAACGAAATCTTGGAGCTATGTGAAGGAGTTAAAAAAGCGAGAAGGCGCTAATGAATGATAATCGCGCTTGTGCCTCTGCCATTAACAACGGCGGTGCCACGGGCTGTAACGAGTAGAAGAAACGCAACGATGACAGAGATGAAATGGCGATGAAATGGGGTGTACAATCAGAGTATGAATAAAAAGGAACGAAAACTTGCCGGAAAATAGGCACAGTACGTAGGCTAAAAGCGAAAATGAAAAAAGGAAGGAACTGACGGCAACAAATAACTCTGCAAAAAGTTAAAATCCTATAAAGAAGGAAGAGAATAAAGAAAATCAAGAAAGAGGAGATAAACGAACCACCTCCGGTTAGACATTCAAGACGTTAAAAACACCATTATAAGTCTTTAAACGAGAAATAAGAAACGACCCGCTAAAGGCCAACAAACAACTACGCAAAACGACTAAGAGGAAATGAACACAATGAGGCGTGGTGCGAGGAAAAACCGTTTACCAGGATGCCTAGATGTGGTTAAAACTCAATAATCGCGCCCGTCCTAATAAGAGCATTTATTTCTCCAGTAGACAGACAGAAGGGCTGCTGCTGCACGCGTCCCCAGCCTTTTCAACCAAAAAATCTTCAATAACTTCACTCTCTATTTTACTCCTTGCGTCGCCAGAAACTTAGTGGCCGATAACATAGGCCGACATTCGTGACGGGGTTAATGGCACTTAACTGCCATGTGGCTCCCAGACTTGTTTTTTACGTTGCGGAAGTGGTCACTTGCCCTCTCATTGAAGCGGCGTCCGGCCTGGCCGATGTATACTTTACCGCAAGTGAGGGGATTCTGGTAAACCACTCTGAAGCGACATTAAGTGTACAGATTCTAATGCTTTGCGGTGCACGTCACCTGTTTCCTCCGGTTCACCATCGGACATATCTTACCCAACTTACATGGGGCAGAAAACACAACGTTCACTTCATACCTGGCTGCAACCTTTTTGATATTGTGCTAGAGTTTGTGGATGTATGGAATGACCGCCAAACGTTTCTTTCTCTTGGGCTCTTTCACTGCTTCGCCTAGTTTCACTTTCTGGAGTAAGGCTTCGCACAGGCCTGATAAGACGTAAGGTTTGTGGCCAACCAAAAGAAGTCTTTGAACCTGGTTGTCGAACCTAGCATGAGCCATGTGTTCAGAACTCTTTATTCACGAAGCATTAAGTGCACCAGTTACGACTGCCCGCTTGACAAGTTTAGAATGCCCACTGTCGAAAGCGAGCAAATATTTCTTCGTCCTTACGTTATAGGACCAACACACTCGCTCGACATTAAAAACGAGCATCAGTTCTAGAAATTGGATCCTGTTCTTGGAGAAGTTCCTTTCACCAGAAGAGGCCTTGAACACCCCGACGATGTCCTTTATGGCTTCAGGCATGTGCATGGCGGCTGCACAGTCTAACACAATGAGGAAAACATCCATATGACGATAGATCTTAATGATGTGCTTTTCATGCAAATGTTCTTGAACTGTCCTATACAGGGCGGTCAAGTAAATATCTGACAGCTCTGGGGCAACGAACAAACCATTGTAGATTCCCGATTTTTGTATCATGAACTGGTCATTGTACGACACTTTTGTGGACAGCAGGTAAAACTCAAGTAGGCGGATGAACCTGTTTTGGCTTATTCCGGTTGCATTCAGAAAGCTGACAGTGCCGATCTCGTATATTCTTTAGAGCACAGATGTGAATAGTCCTTTATGGGGAATAGAGTAAAAAAGGCCCTCTACGTCAACAGAAGAGGCCGTCGCAGCACGTTGCAATCCCTGGCGTAGATCTTGGACCCCTTCCAATTAACCCTGTCCTTTGCCAGCTGCACCCACCGCATGCCCCGAAACTTCATAATGTCATCCGCCCACCGAACTTTCTGCCGCCCTCTGCAACGCTTGCCTTCTCTTGGTATCAACTCCGTTACCCTTCTGTACCAGCGGTTATCTTTCTTTCGCATTACATGCCCTGCCCATGCCCATTTCTTCCTCTTGATTTCGACTACGATGCCACTAGCCCCCGTTTGTCCTCTCAACCACTCTGCTCGTTTCCGGTCCCGTAACGTTACAGCTATAGTGTTTCATTCCATAGCTCTCTGTGTTGTCCTTAACTTCAGGTTAACACTTTTCGTTAGCCTCCACGTTTTTGCCCCATATGTGGGTACCTGTAGGATACAGGTGTTGTATACTTTTCTTATGAGTGATATTCGTAAACTGCCATTCATTATCTGAGTACCAATTGTGAAATGCAGCCACATAGGTTATGTGACATTCGAACTTTGTCCGTAAACTTCCGAGACTGAGTCCATTAAAAATGCGTTTCACATTGAAATGATTTGTGCAGCACCACTACGATAACGTTTATGGTTTATGGGGGTTTAACGTCCCAAAGCGACCCAGGCTCTGAGAGACGCTGTAGTGAAGGGCTCCGGAAATTTCGGCCACCTGGGGATCTTTAACGTCCACTGACATCGCACCGTGCACGGGCCTCTGGAATTTCGCCTCCATCGAAATTCGACCGCCGCGGCTAGATCGAACCAGCGTCTTTCGTGACAGCAGCCGAGCGCCATAACCATTAGGTCAACGCGGCGGCTCTTTTCGATATAGCCTCCCTTGCAGTCTATACACAGCTTCCAACGCTTCTTGAGGTCTTGGAAACAGTAGGAAAACGCTTCTTTTGGAAGGCCTGTCAGCTCCTTTGTCTAGGCGTATTGAATGGCCTCCACGCTCCCCATCCAGTGACCTTTAAGGGCTCTCTTCACACGAGAAAACGAAAAAATCCTATGGAGAGAGGTCAGGCCAGTATGGCGGATGGGGAAGTACAGTAATGCTGTGCTTGGCGAGAATTTCTTTCATGCTGAGAGCAGTGTGCGGACTTGCGTTATCGTGGAGAACGCTCTATTGTCCAGATGCTCATAAGTCAGGGCGACTGACACTGCTGAGCGCTACAATCTAGACAAGGGGACAACACCACATAGGAACACAATGAGACACTACGGCGGGCGATGGCGTCGCCCGTCGTGGGGTATGACTCGTGGTGTATGGCACTTCTGGCATTGAAAATTAAACTATCACTATCGTCTTAGCTTTGGTTTTCTGTCGCCGCACCTTTATTGACGCCAGAGAGCTTGTGGACCGCCATCGGCGCTTTAGTTCTTTGTTTGAGAATGTTTCTTCTTCCATTTGTCTTCTTCAGCAATGATGCTGTCGACGAGTGCAGCATCCTTCTCTGCCTCAGAGAAGAATTCAGCGCTCACTGATGCCCGCGCGTTCTTCTGGTCCTGTGTGAGGGAGTGCGGCACAAGTCTGGCATTTAGCTTTTGTTTCCCCAAGTTCTCCTGAAAGTTTGGTGGCATGTTTGTCGAGAACACCTGATAGCATGCGGACAGCAATGGTGCTGTCTTGCTGTGCGATTTCCCTGATCCGAGCCACGTTGTTTTTTTTTCGTCAGGTTGAAGGGCGCTCCTGCTTTCTGTCTTCTTCCACCGGCGTTCTTCCGAAACGAACCTCTTGTGCCTCTCGAGAACTCGCACCAGCGATGTCTCGTTGCCTTAAGCGTCACGAAGGAGCTCATACGTCTGTATGGCTGTATTGGCGTGCTTCAAACAGAGTTTTACGTTTACACGCTGTTCGAGGTTGACGCCCATTTTTTCTCATTCACTCACAGTCGCATGCGCAGATGACTAGTGAAACATATTTTTCTACGTGTAATGCCATCTAGCGGCTGCCACAGAAATTAATATAAATAGCTCAGGTTAGTCCGAAAAAATGGCGCTACACATACGCACCAAGATATGTTTTGGGGAATCATTTCTAGAGAAGAAAATAAATCAGCCTCAAAACTTTACGGACAAGGATTTATGACGAAGCAGTGCACGAGTCGTATCAGGTTCTCCTGGCTCATGCCACTTCTGTGGCCGACTCTTGTTTGTAACCTCGCTGCATTGGCACTCTTGTGTAAGAGCTTCCTGACCGTCTGGCCGTTTACGCCGTTAGACTAATAATTGTTTTTTTTTGGGGGGGGGGAAGGAAATGGCGCAGTATCTGTCTCATATATCGTTGGACAGCTGAACAGCACCGTAAGGGAAGGGATAAAGGAGGGAGTGAAAGAAGAAAGGAAGAAGAGGTGCTGTAGTGGAGGGCTCCGGAATAATTTCGACCACATGGGGATCTTTAACGTGCACTGACATCGCACAGCACATGGGCGCCTTAGCATTTTTCCTCCATAAAAACGCAGCCGCCGCGGTCGGGTTCGAACCCGGGAATTCCGGATCAGTAGTCGAGCGCCCTAACCACTGAGCCACCGCGGCGGGTCTAAAAATTACTTTTTCGCAATTACATGCTTTGGTTATCCTTTTGCCTCGTGTTTGTTAAAATCATAATTGTGTGAAATGACTTTCATTTGTCGCAGCTTCAGGTTTCATGTGTTTTCTTAATGCTACAGTCAACTCCTGTAATAGTTGTGGCTAGTTTTAAAACGTAGGGCGTCATTTTTCAAAATAAACTGTCGGAGGAAGGCACATTGTATCCGTTACAAAAATTTTTTTCCCAAAAAGTTGGTATAGTTTTTCTTAATCTGCATGTACTGCATTGCCATGCAGTGACTTGAAATAGCCTTTTCTCCTCGAGTATTAAATACTGTCACTTTATATAGACATCAACTACCAATTGTAATATCGTCGGTCGAATTTCGATGGAGGCAAAATTCTAGACGCCCGTGTACTGTGCGATGTCAGTGCACGTTAAAGAACCCAGGTGGTCGAAATTTCAGGAGTCCTTCACTAAGGCGTCCCTCATAGCCTGAGTCGCTTTGAAACCTTAAATCCTCGTAAACAAAACCTAATATAGAAAGTCTGCACATCCTGCAAAAGCGCTTTTGAGAGCTGTTGAGAACGTAGCACTGAAGCATTACAAACGTGAATTATTCGCTAAATACAGCGTTGTTATAGCCCCAAAATGTGACGACTACCCGCTTCGCAAGTTTTCAAGCAAGAACGAACATGTAATAATAATCCTTTTCACTAAATAGCTAAACTACAAAACAATGTTTAATTTGATAGCACGCGCACAGTTTGAGCCATGGAAGAACAAAAAAATTTGGAAAAACAAGCGGTCTACAAAAGCTCCAAATAAGTTACCCACGATACTGAACAGTTTACACACTAGAAATACCAGTTAGAGAAAATCCCGTTGAAGAGATTCTACGATCTTATCAAATTATATTACATTTGATTTTTCCTGCATGTTTGAAGCTATGAATTATATTACTGGGATATTCATGTTCGAAATGTCGTAATTAAATGCAATGTTTCCTGCTTATCATGTAGTTTCGCAGGGTTTTATGCATTTAAGCGCTTTCATGTTTTTGTTTTTAACTTACTGAGACAAAAATGCAGTTCATGTTATTGTTTGTTCACTTTATCCGAATTGGCAATGAAGAGGGCCTCCTGCGTCATGTTAAATCGTGTAAAATAATGTGTTATTATTATTATGATAAGAAAGTCCTAAAACTGACGGATCCAACCAGATGGTCACAGTTTGTTTATTTCAGCTGAAAGACTGATGCACGATTCAAAACGTTAGCTGGCGACCAGATGGTCACAGTTTGTTTATTTCAGCTGAAAGACTGATGCACGATTCAAAACGTTAGCTGGCGAACATGCGCTATGTTCAATTTAACGACATGCAAGATTTGTTAGACCGGACATTCAAAGTTGACATGGTGACGTTTTATGAATATCAAGAGCGAATGAATCTCACAGCCTGATTCGGTAGTGACTCTAGTAAACTTGTGAGATGCAGTTGTTTAGGTTTTCAGATCGCGTTTGAAACTTCGTTTTGTTGGAGTCAAGGAATTCAATGCAAAAAGCTTACGTTCGGCGGCGCGTGGCGCAAGTGATGTTTGACGAAAGTAACATGTGATTTAAGGTGAAGATAGGAGGTTACTGTTATGTGCAGTCCCGTTTTTATCTTCGCACGAGGTTACGCCCAGGTACAGAGAAGAATTGCGAACTCTACTACAACGCCTGAGATTACTTCAAGTTTTGTGAGTTGCGTCTACAGTGGAATATTGGTTTGGACTGTGCTCGTCTATCGCTTACAGCCACACAAGCAGCTATGAATTTAAGTGCACAACAAATGGGAAGCGTGTACATAAGGACCGGAGTGTAATCTCTGACACCGAGAGCTTGTCTATCTATTGTGTTCCATCTTGCTGCGCAGTTCAGCGTCGACAAAAAACCCATGTTTCAAAGAGTTGCTGTTAGAATACATCGCACAATCATCATACACATTCAAAGCGACAACGGAGCCGTGTTCGAAGTGCACCAGACAGCACCCGAGAGAGACATGATTTTCAACGAGGTGAGTGAAACTCTTCTACGAATTAATAACGCGTAACTGACTGCCATTCTGCTGTTGTCGAGTTCCGGCGCAAATGCGCAAGCCATAAGCTCCGTTTTGTTTTCAGCGAGCCATACGTGGTTCACTCAAAGAAAACTTTGCGGTTGCATGCATGCTCAATTAAGAGGCATTACTAGCGCTTTTTTTGCGCAAGAAACAGGTTTAGCGAAATCTAGTTGGGCTCAGTGGTGCAGGTCGTAAACTTGCAGGAGTTGGTCTTCATAGATATGTCGCATAGATGCCGACGGCTGCGTTCGTCTGCTGAGGGTTACCATCGTCCACAACTAAGACATCTCTATGCAGTTGAGAGACCAATGCAAAATCTCAATATCCTTAAGAATCCCTACCTATGTAAACAAAGTGGACTTTAAAGTGAGGCTCCAGTTGGTCCAATGTCGGGAGCCCTTGTGATCCCCGGTGCGACCAATGTGGTTCTTCAAAGCAGGCCTTCGTCCGCCCCTAGTGAGCTGCCCACAAAAGCCCCAAGGCGGCCGCTGTGGCTCAGTGGTTATGGGGCTCGGCCGCTGACGAGAAAGACGCGAGTTTGATCCCGACCGCTGAGGTCGCATTTTAATGGAGGCTCAATTCTAGTGCCCCGTGTACTGTGCGGTTCCAGTGCGCAGTGTACAGAAAGTCTAAATTTCTGGAGCCCTTCACTACGGCGTTCCTTATAGCCTGAGTCACTTTGGGACGTTAACCCGGCTTTAAACGTCCATAAATAAACGTCCCTATTAGCCTCATGTGGGTCTGATGCGGGTAGCCCACTTGGGGCTGGCCACTTTCGGCCTGCAGTGCCTAATGAAGGCAGCCGACCCACCTACCCCATCAGTCCTATTTTGGTGATTTGTGGGCAGTTGCTGAGGACCAGTGTTAGGTTTTCATCTCAGTTAGCCCCTTCAAATTTTGCACCGACGCGGTTTATAAGGGGGCAAGCTTAATATGGGCATGTTGGGAGCAGCGCTAACAAAGGATGCAGTGAGAACACCAGACAGGCGCTGACTATCACCTGGCGTTTATTTCAGAAATACAGGTATATATACGTACCGCAAGCCCGCAATAAAAACAGATTCAACTTGCTGCGCGGAAAGAGGGCGAAGAAAAAAAGGCACGTGCTCTGTTCATGACAAAAAAACATAAATAGAAATGAAACGTTCTTTTGTCATGAGCAGGCGACTACTAACTAATACTCTGCGCAATCCCTACTTCATGAGTAAATGGTATCCAGACACTTAAAATTCCTCCTGCCCCTTCAGTGGAGCAGTTGGCACACTCTTTCACACAGTTTGGGAATGTTAACAAAACGTAGACTTGGACAGCAATCCCAATCCGACAAATGAGCGCTGGGAGGCAACCCTTCATAGCCACCGTCCCCTCGACCAGAAATTGCTGGTTGTGAGGGGCCGGATTATGATGGCGACCAATGGGTTCTCCTACTGAACCCACCCAATATTTATGCTCTTAATAAATGTTTTTCTTCCTCCTCCTCCTCCTTGTCATGATCTGAGCACGTGCTGTTTTTTTCTTCGCCATCTTTCCGCGCAGCAAGTTGAATCTGTTTTTCGTGATTGCGGGGTTGCGATATGTATATATATCTGTAATTCTGAACTGAACACCAGTTGCTAGTGAGCGTCTGTGTTGTGTTCTCGCTCCATCCTGTGTTAGCGCTGTTCCCAAGATGATCGTAAACCAACAAGTCCAACTCTCCACTCTTCTTAATATCGGACTGCCCACATAGTCCCTACAATGAGCCGATTTGGCTTAGTTAGGGGCAGCCGCTGTCCCAAATGCCCCCTTCGCATTTTCCCTCAAGTCTTATTATTATGCATTAATTTTTAAAATGTCACCGTGACATAAGAAGCCAACCTAAGTGTTCTTTGTAAGCACAGTGAGAAATAAAGGCAATATCGGCTGCCAACACGGCACCGGTGTCGCAGCTGTCAGGTTGCCCACCTTATTGTTGGGCATTGTGCGGACAGCCTATGCTTGTGCTCCGAATTTTAATGACGTTTGACAGTCCCGATTGTCCAGCGCATTCTGGCAAATGGGCGCAGTTATCTCTCTGCATGTGCTCTCATTATTCTTCGCAATTAGCGGGAGTGCGAGAGGCCGAACCGTGTAATTTTGTGTATTGGGAGAAAGGTCCTGAGAATACATCTCATGTTTTCTGTCATCTTGAGCACAATAACTTTTTTTACCGGAATCAACATTGGTTTTGAAGGGGTCATTCGAGTGAAACACAGTTATTATTATTATTATTATTATTATTATTATTATTATTATTATTATTATTATTATTATTATTATTATTATTATTATTATTATTATTATTTGAAAATGCTGCAGCCCCATTCTAGGGACTATAGCAGGAGTGGTTAGATATGAAGTGGTACAATTCCACACATAAAAGGGTACATGACAAGAATTTACAGATATAAATGCTGCAGACAACACCATACAAAGCTACGACTCAATTGCCGACGCAAAATACGAAATTGGTAATCCACGAATATTGCCATGCAAAGAGTTCCAACTTTCGACGGTACGCGGAAAAAAGCTGTATTTCAAAGCGTTAGTACGGGCAAAAAAAGGTTGGATATTAAGATCGTGATGGCTCCTTGTTACAGATGGTTTTGAAAACGAGATATGCAAACTAAGCACTCACTTGCATTTTAATATCAACGATAACCTGCAAACTGATTCTATATTTCTTGATTCTCCCAAAGCCTTCGACCGCGTAGCACACTGCCGCATGATTACAAAGTTGTCATCACTCCGTCTAAACTCGTTAACTTTATTATGGCTTCGTAACTTCCTCACAGATTGCCAACAGTTCATATTTGATACTAATTTGTCCTCTAACCTTTCCCCAGTTACCTCCGGTGTGCCGCAGGGCAGCGTACTTAGCCTTTTATTATTTCTTATATATATAAACGACTTACCTAATAACGTATCTTCCTCAATGCGAATATTCTCGGATGATTGTATTATCTACCGCCCTATTAAATCTGCTATCGACTATCTGGTACTCCAATCAGATCTTCATCTTATTAAAGAGTGGTGGAATAAATGTTTACAGAGCGTTAACGTAGCAAACTGTAAAATCATCTCATTCAGCCGGAAAGATAACAATTCTAACTATACATACCATATTCAAGATGACTTACTCTCCCATGTGTCCCATTACACATACCTTGGTGTTCACCTTCGTCCGACCTTTCATGGTCTTTTCATGTCACATCCATATGCGCTGTGGCCTCAAAGTCATTAGGGTACATACGCCGTAACTTACAAAATTCTCCTGCTAATATTTGGAAACTATCATACCTAACATTCGTTTGACCACAGCTTGAGTTCGCTTCCTCCATTTGATCTCCTAATTACAACATGTCACCACATTAGAAATCGTTCAAAATAGGGCCACCCGGTTCATCTAAAAAAACTATCACTACCATTCAAGTGTCACTCCGATTAAAACCGATCTTTCTTTGCAATCTTTAGGCATACGCCGTGACATCGCTTTACTAACATTATCTCACAAGTACATGCACTTCAATAGAGCATGGCCATTTCACCCAGATGTCCCATATCGCACATCCAAAAGATTGCACAATCATTTCAGTTTTGCACACATCTATGAGGACACATTAGTTTTCAACGCATCAGCACTTCCGCGAGCCATCAGATTATGGAATAACCTCTCAGACAACATCGCCTCACCGTCTAATCCTCATGCCTTCCATCACCAACTCATTGCACATTTCACTGAAGCCATCTTAACATGTTGATGCAATCTCATTTACGTTTTCTGTTACGCATTTCATTTACTTTTTTCTCTCTTTTTGTTTGTATTTCTGTTCTCCAAATTTTGTTCACACTAGTAAACGCGCCATGTGCTTTTTAAATTTATTTTTTGTGCTATGTACCCTGTGTACCTTTTTTGGATTTATTTCGGTGTTCCTATGTCAAATACATCTTTACTTACCATGCCTTCCTATTTCTGTGTTCCTATTTCAACTGTTCTATATCATATTCAGGTGTTTCAAAATTTTGCTAATCATCTATAGGGCCTTGTTTCCCTGTTTTTGCTTGTCCCCTTCTAAATTTGATCTTGATGTTTTGCCGCCCCTTTACACAATGCCCTACCGGCATGTAAGGTATTTCAAATAAATAAATAAACACATCCAGTAGCGAATCCAATCAGACGTTAATGAGACAGGCATTCTCATATAGCAATAGGACATACCGTAAGTAACGAAGAAGGAAGCCGAAAAATCCTTGGGAGCAGTGCAAAAGGGAAAAAAGCTGCTGGTCAGAATCAGGAAACAGCAGATTAGCTCCGAGATGGAGAGGAGATTACGCTAGTAAAACTAGCCACGTTGTATACCGAATGCATTACGACCTCGAGCGTACAAGAAGCTTGGAAGAACGCTAACGTAATCTTGATCCGTAAGAAAAACCTCGACAAGGACTTGATAAAAAGTGAAGGAACACTTGAGCTGCGCCTTAAAAGTATGCCACCATAGCGCAATACCTTCGGTCCCATATATAGAGAAGGTCCTTCTTTAATTTCGATTCATAGATCCCTGGGAGTCCTCATATCCCTCTTCGCGCATTTATGCAGCGGCTAAGCGATGCGCCACTGCCCTGCCGTGCAAGGTTCTTCTAGCAGTGAGCATTGTAAAGCACAGGTTTCTCTTCCCGAGCGACCAATCATTACTTTAAATTCAACCCGGCGGAGTGGGAACTTTGCTCTCTATCCGATGGGCAGGCTGCTACGAAGGCGAGAGATCACGTGGCCTAGGTGGGCCACTGCCTCATAGGTAGCTCTCTGTGGTCCATCTGCCACAGCCATACCGGTGATTTTTCGCTCACTACGCCGACACTGGCGACGCCAGATTTTCTGGAGAACAAGGTTTTTAACGCTGTCGGGTTAAAAATTACTGACTGGGATAAGTAGCCCAGGTTTTCGTGTACGCATTCAGGAGAACCACAGTAACCCTCTGCAATCCCAACCGTGTCGATGCTCGGCGACGCTGGTACATTGGGGCAGCGAGTAGCGTAGTCTACAATTGTAAGCACGCAGTGGTTGTCTTTCGCAGAGGTCGGAGACAGGGGTGCGATGATATGGATGGCCACCCGCTTGCAAGTAGTATCAATAAAGGGCACAGAGCCGAGATGAGCGTGGCCAACGAGGTTTTTGGGACCATTTCGTTGACAGGCGTCACACGGGTTTGCGAAGAGCTTAACACGCGCCTGTGCGCCTGGCCAGAACTCATTTAACAGGCGGTCGCCGTGCGTCTGATGCCCTGCTGCTCGGAGAAAACTATTTCGCGTGCCATTTATAGAACAAAATTCCGCAGCTGTACAAGAACGAGCAACTGCCCCACGTCTTTGCAGGATGGTAGCTTGTACTGACGGAAGAGAACGTCGTTGAGCAACACAAACTTTACCTTAGTGGTTCTTATTGTTAAGCGGTTTCCGAGAGCCTCAACACCCTTGCAACATACAGCCAGCCCGCTATCAATCACGTAGGTCGGAAGGGCACACGCTGAGTGGTGCTATAGGTGAAACTTGGAGTGGTTGAACATGGTTTTGCGCTGATGTCACCGCCACAGCAAGCGCTTGAGCAGCTTCGTTTGTTCCCATGGGTGGCAGCTCCGCTGATGACATCCGCGTCTCTCAAGGTTTGCAGGCAAAGTCGCTAAGACCTCATTCACTCCCGGCATGATCCCGAGGACCAATTCATAATGGTGGTCTTACATACAGAGCTCTGTAACCCGTCAATTGAAGAATGGAGAAGCGATGTCCACGTCAGCCTTGGGAAAGGATTTGGCTGTGTGGTCTAACAGAAAGATGATGCTGTGGTTGCTCGTGAGCTCAGGATCAGGAACTAGGGACCCCTTGACAATAACGTTGTCGCATCCTGAGTGTCGCAGTACTATTACGGGGTGTCCCTCCAGCTCACCTTCGGCTTTTTGCAAAGCAGCGCAGTGAGTTCCACTGGCATTCTAGACGGCCTAGGGTTAACCTTGCTCATTTTTCCGCCCCGGCCTTTCTCTCGTTGCACCGAGCCTATGAGACCGAGCCCACCACTTCTCGACAATACAGTGTGCTGGGCGAGTTGGTTTTTAACTTCTATATCTACAGCGCTAAACACGAGACAGTGGGAACACACGAGTCACATAACATCACTTCTCCTTTGGCGTCTGTTCTCGACGGGCAAGCATCATCGTTTTGCCCGGATTGGTGAGTTTCCAGCGCACAGCCGACTTCAAGCTGAACCCCCTCGCTTTCGTCCAGCCGTCGGCAGCTCGGTGTCATTGCTTATTAAACAAGAAGAAGATAGGCTTGCCTTTCCCGTAGTTCTGGGAAAGCGTCCGACCCTGCCCTTCCGACTTAGGAAAGTCTTTAGCCTCACATTTGTGTCTAGGTCCATGACCTCTTGCGTCTCAAGGTACTGGACGCTTCCTTTGGTTAACTTTTCCAGCGTGGTGAAACCTCGCTTATTCAGGAATATGGCAAGCTTTTCTAGGCACTGCGGCATGAATTTGAAATTGCTCAGAAACCATCTTAATCTCGGAGCGGCTTATGTGTCTGCTCGGGTTTGGCCAGCTCTTGGCAATTATCAAAATAACCCTGCAGTAGAAGAAAAAACTGCCTCCCATTTTTTCATACCGTGGTCGCGCTTTTCTAAACTTACACCGATCGCAAGCGTAGTGGGATGGCCTGTGTCAAGTTGCTATAATTAGTAGCATCATCTGCCGCCAAACGACCCACGACGCTCAAAGCTTCAGCGATCAAGCAAATTATTAAAGAAAGAGCCCGTTTATTTCTAAGATAAGCCTTGGCTAGACGCTACACGCGCGAAGCTTTGGACATCGGCATCCAGCTTGTCACTAACTTCACTGAAGACTTGGATCAGTTTCTACGGACTTTGACAAGGAAGGGACTCTACTGTTCTAGCTTCAGCCATCGTGCTCGATGTTTTCGCTCCAGAACCTGCCTACAACAAAAGCTTCAGCTTAAGTACCGTTCGCTCCACCTCCAAACGGGCACGAGTTTGTTGTTCCGCTTTGCGAGCATCATCGGTTTGGGCAGCACGCTTGTGCCTCTCGTTCGCACGTGCTTCGTCAATTCACTCTTTCAGTTCCATATCCAAGCGCGTTTGATATAATAGTTTACAAGGTGTAGTAACGAGGCTACATGCGCTCGTTTCCTGGAAAAGCATGCTTCTTCTACTTTTTTTATCCTGCTTCTCCTTTCAGCACAGACGACCATGACGGTTCAACAATTGAGCACATGACAACATGGGCGATTCATCACAAAGACAGGACAAATTACTGTCTGTTGATTATAAAATATATCCTAATGTTATCGCTAATAGAGTTAGGACAACCTTAGACTTCTACCAACGAACTGACCTACCAACCATTTGATCACACTATCAATCAAATTATAGAAAATGTGCAGAATATAACCAACGCCTATAGATAGCCTTCAACTATTACAAGGGAGCATTTAAGTCAATCAATAAATCAATCTTTATTTTCATTCTGTCAGTGATACAGAAAGAAGGACTGTGACAAAAAGCTGTTTTTCAGAACAGCTTGACTAGGCCACAGCCCCATGGAAAAATTTCGGAGCGGTAACAGCACTACCGTAAAATAAATCAAAAATTGAAACTTAACAGACTATAGGGCACACACTAAGTAAAGGAAATGCTAAGTTAATACAGAAGGCAGTTTTTACAGTCGTCAAAAATGAATACAAAACAGTTTCTTAGAAAAATGTATATCTGAAATGCTATCAAATTACAAAATGTGTAGAATAAATACTCTGAATGTACAGGAAAATACAATATAGAAATCAATTTGTTACAGATAATTACATACAACCAGATGAAACAATTTAATACGGTTATGGATTTGATAAACGAGACAAAGTTTGTAGTATAACCAGTGTTAAGTAGTGGAAATATCAGAGCTATACATCACTGTGTATAACTTGAGGATATCCTGATATGAACAATGAAATAAGTCAAAATTGTTAAGGTCATAGTGATTGAGGAGGGACGGAAGAGTGTAAGACAAGCGCTCTTTTCCGGAGTTTAATCGTACTGTGTCTATTTCCCACTTTTCTCCATGACGCGTGGGATAATTTAAATGCCTAATTCTTAAATTGGCCAGAACACGCAAATTTGTTATGTTCTTACAAGTTTTTCATTTGAATTTTCTGCTTAACGTATAATTGTATGTCTGGTGTATTTTAACTATTCCTGAAATGCAGAATAAAACATTAGTAGATGCTGCAAAAGGTGCATTGAAAATATGCCTAATACATTTTTTCTGAACCAAGTATATTTGATTTAGATTTGTGGCCGTCGTTGTACCCCATACTAGGGGGCAATAATTTAAATGAGAGCTAAAGAGCGAATGATAGAGTAGAAGCTTGATTTTTTTTTGGAAGTAAGTATCGAAGGCTACCAATTACACCTGTCACCTGAGCTAATTTTTGCAGAACATGTCTTACGTGGTAATCCCAACTCATATTCGCGGAAAGAAATATGCCCAGACATTTAAAATGGTCAACTATTTCAATAGTGTGAGTACTCAGTACTAGTTTTTCATGAGGTGGAATAATTTTATTTTTTGGTCGGAATATAACAGCTTTTGTTTTATTTTCTTTAATACGCATAGCATTTGCCGCTGACCATCTCTCTAGTGTTTTCATTGTGTGATTACAAGTTCTGATAAGCTCATGAAAGTCAGCCGACATATTAGCAGTCATGTTGGTAGAGCAGAATCATGTTGTAGAAGAGCCTTATGCAAAAATACTGGAATATATATGTACCGGTTGCAAAGCTACCCAGTCCTCACTTCAGTCAGAAATAAATTTCCAACAAGGGAGAGTGTCCCACAAAGGACACACTCCCCCTCCCCGTACCCCCCCCCCCCCCCCCGCCGCGCTATTCAACACTTTACATGTGGTAATCAGAGGACTGGATTAGGGAAAGTTGGGGATCAGAGTTAATGGACAGTACTTGGTATTTTGAGATTCGCTGATGGCTTTACCTTGCTAGCTCAGTCAAGAAAAAACTGCAAAACGTAATAAATGAGTTACACAGTGAAAACATAATGCTGGGTTTAAAGTTTAATTTGATGAAAACCAAAGTACTGCTCACCATTCCCGAAAAGAAGCGGTTGTTTAGAATGGGTAGCGAGGTGCTGGATGTGGTAAGGAAATGCGTGTATAGGGCAAATAATGACTGCACACGCGATTCTCGAGAGCAAAATAACAAGAAGATTAAGAATGGGGTAGAGCGGATTTGGAAGGCTCTCTAAGATTATGAATGGCAGTTTATTAATAGAAAGCTATTGCAGGTCTCGCTTTCCAAGGAACAGGGTCTGCGAACCCTTGTCTCGCCCGACGGGTAAAACACCCACAGCCGGCATCACATAGATACCGGTTTATTCCGGACCCAACCAACGCTTCCCAGGGGCACAGCATAAAACGTAGCGATGAAGCAGAGCATGAAGCCAAGGCACTCGAGAGCGGAGTGCTATGGCTATGTCAAAAGTGGCACGATTCCTGAGTGTGGCAAAACAAAAACACACTGGGACGCCAATGGGATAAAACGGCAGAGACAAGGGCTCAAAGAGGTACATCAAACCTAGCTGCTCGCGCAGCAGCCACTCACGTTAAACAGCTATACCTTTTACGAGATGACTCTTCTCTATTCTGTGAAGGTGCCGCTCCGGCGTCCGTCTACATCCCGGTGGATCGTGCCGCCGAAAGCATAAGCCCCCCCAGCAGCACTCCACCCGAATCCTCCGCAACCTTTTTGGGTAGCCTTACCAAGTCCTCCTAGCAGCAATCATATCCCGCATCTCGCGGGCAATAGTTCAGTAATGCGCAGTTGCCCTCCACCCGCACGCACCTAGACTACTGCAACAGAGTCGGCAGTTTAAATGGCTAAAAAGTGCCATAGAGCCCGGCTATCTCCTCCAGCCTTTCACAAAGCTGGGCACCTTCCTGGGCATAAAAAAAACGAAGGGAAAGTGGCGAGGAAACGGGAACAAAAGCATGGAGTGCTGCTCTTGGCGAGTTAACGACTGCAAGCGTCTGCAGAAATTGGGAAGCTCTAGCCACGTGACCGTCAGAGAGGCTATGGTAGTCACCGCTGTCCTCTCAGTACGAACGTGACATCTGCCTGGTGGGCCACGCGCGTCTACGTGGTTAGTGAACGACTGTGGTATTCTCTGAGGTAAGCCATGTCAAAGGGCCCAGTCTCGTGTCCACCCTGCACAGGCACGACCCCTGCAGCTCACGACCGCAGAGGATAACTCTAGGCGAAAACTACTAGACCGGTTTACCGTTTTCCTTGTGACGAAGGCCATTTCCTGCATTTATTTATTTATTTATTTTTCCCAAAGCACCACGAGGTACATTACATGAGGGGTTGGCTGAGAAGGCCATTAGCATGAATACGGACGATCTTCGATGGCGGTTTTGAATCTGCTGAAGTTGATGATGATTGCCACATCGGATGGAAGGTCATTCTAGTCTCGGGCTGTTTTCAAGAAAAAAGACTGGTGATATGTTTCGGTGCGCGCTTTCACAGGGTCTTAGACGCCGTTATGGTGACAATTACGGGAAATACGATGACCGTGTGCGATAGGAATAACTTCCTGATCATCATCATCATCATCATCATCATCAGCCTTACTACACCCACTGCAGGGCAAAGGCCTCTCCCATGTCTCTCCAATTAACCCTATCCTTTGCCAGCTGCATCCACCCTTTGCCTGCAAACTTCTTAATCTCATCCGCCCACCTAACTTTCTGCCGCCCCCTGCTACGCTTACTTCCTCTTGGAATCCACTCCGTTACCCTTAAGGACCAGCGGTTATCTTGCCTTCGCATTACATGCCCTGCCCAAGCCCATTTCTTTCTCTTGATTTCGACTAGGATGTCATTAACCCGTGTTAGTTCCCTCACCCACTCTGCCCGCTTCCAATCTCTTAACGTTACACCTATGTTTCTTTCCATGGCTCGCTGCGTTGTCCTTAACTTAAGCTGAACTCTTTTCGTTAGCCTCCACGTTTCTGCCCCGTAGGTGAGTACCGGTAAGATTATGCTGTTGTACACTTTCCTCTTGAGGGAAATTGGTAAACTGCCACTCATGATCTGCGAGAATTTGCCATATGCGCTCCACCCCATTCTTATCCTTCTAGTTATCTCCCTCTCATGATCCGGATCAGCTGTCACTACGTGCCCTAAGTAGACGTATTCCGTCACTATTTCTAGGCTCTCGCTGCCAATTGTAAACTGTTGTTCCCTTGCTAGGCTGTTGAACATTACTTCGGTTTTCTGCATGTTAATTTTTAGACCCATCGATCTGCTCTGCCTGTCTAACTCATTGATCATGATTTGCAGTTCACCTCCTGAGTGACTCAGCAAGGCAATGTCATCAGCAAATCGCAGATTATTTAGGTATTCTCCATTTATTCTTATTCCCAACTGTTCCCTATTCAGGCCTCGAAATACCTCCTGTAAACATGCGGTGAACAGCAATGGCGAGATCGTGTCTCCTTGCCTGACGCCCTCCCTTATTGGAATTTTATTGCTGACTTTATGGAGGACTATAGTAGCTGTGCAGTTGCTATATATATCTTCCAGTATTTGGACATAAGGCTCTTCTACCCCCTGATTACGCAATACCTGTATGACTGCTGAGGTTCCCACTGTGTCGAATGCTTTCTCGTAATCGATGAAAGCTATATATAGAGGTTGGTTATATTCTGCGCATTTCTCTATCACCTGATTGATAGTGTGAATATGATCTATTGTGGAATATCCTTTACGAAAGCCTGCCTGATCATTTGGTTGATTAAAGTCTAACGTTGCCCTGACTCTATTAGCGATTACCTTAGTAAATACTTTGTAGGCAACGAATAGTAAGCTGATCGGCCTGTAATTTTTCAAGTCCTTGGCGTCTCCCTTCTTATGAATTAAGATAATGTTTGCATTCTTCCAATCTTCTGGTACAGTCGAGGTCATAAGGCATTGCGTATACAGGGTGGCTAGTTTTTCAAGCACGATGTCCCCTCCATCCTTCAACAGATCTGCTGTTACCTGATCTTCCCAAGCTGCTTTTCCATTTTATTTATTTATTTATTTTGCCAATACTGCCGGCCTGTGTTACAGGCTTTAGGCAGGAGTGGGGTGCAAACATATTGATAAAAATGACAAGTACATTGCAAAAGAAGCAGATAGCGAACAGAGCAAAAACCAGTACACACAACATAAAATCGATTACAAAGACATAGAACATATGATGACATCGATCCTGGCAGCAAACGAAGGCATCGGTACTTGGCCCAAAACAAGGATACATAAGAGCCCTATACATCCTTCAGAGCTTGTAAAAATAAATTCACCGATTCGCAATTGACAACATCAGCAGGTAAACCATTCCACTTAGTGATAGTATGGGGAAAGAACGAATACTTAAATACATTATTTTGCATAAAAACGCGGCAACTTTCTTAGTATGGTAAGAGCGTGTGGGGTGTCGAGATGTGTGCTCAACTAAAATTCCTTCCTCTACCGTTAGTCTTAGTATGGTAAGAGCGTGTGGGGTGTCGAGATGTGTGCTCAACTAAAATTCCTTCCTCTATCGTTAGTTTATTGTGATAATACAAGTAGAATAACTTAAATTTTTCTCGATGACGACGCATGGCCAGGTGTTCAAGTCCTGCGGTTTGCAGTAGGGCTGTTGGGGAAATATTCCAACTGTAACAATTAAAGATCAATCTAGCAGCTTTGCGTTGGACATTTTCTATTTTAAGTTTGTTACTTTCAATCCAGGGATCCCACACTGCCGCAGCATATTCCAACATTGGCCGAACAAATGTTTTGTAAGCTAAAAGCTTTATTTCTTGTGTGGATTGTGCCAGCGTTCTTCTCAAGTAGTGCAGGTGTCTTAGAGCTTTTTTTTTATATATACGATATGTGCTCGTTCCATCGAAGGTCTGAGACTATCTGAATTCCTAAGTATTTAAAAGCGTAGACAACTAAGAGGGGCTCATTGGCTAAGCGGTATGTAAAACTAAAAGGATTCTTTTTACGTGTCACAGTCATCGCTACTGTCTTGTTGGAATTCAAAGTCATTTGCCACGTGGAGCACCATTTTTCTACTGCAGACAGTGAATCGCTTAAAAGGAGTTGATCTTCAAGGCTAGAAATTTCTTGATAAAGTATGCAATCGTCTGCGAAAAGCCGTATTTTAACATGTACGTTGTGAACAACGTCATTAATAAATACTAAAAAGAAAGTTCACTTAGTAAAACACGTTGCGGGGCTAGTTGGTTATGCATATTCTTTCAATAAAATTTAAGCAGCGCTAACTTTTAGGACGAATACACAGACGACATGCCCGTCCTGTCATGTCGTCTGTGTATTCGTCCTAAAAGTTAGCGCTGCTTAAATTTTATTGAAAGAATAAACTAAAAAGAAAACGGGACCCAAGACTGAGCCCTGCGGAATACTGGATTCTACTGGGACAGCATCAGAGAGGACACCATCACAACCACACTTTGACACCATCAACAACCACACATTGCTTCTAAGGCTTTCTTTACTTCATCTTTCGTTACTGGCGGGATGACGCATTGCTGTGCACTGCTGTCTTTCTCATTAGCGCTCTGAATAAATTGGCTACGGTACAGGTCTGTGTAGAACTCTTCGGCTACGTTAACTATCTTATCCATATTGTTAATGACATTGCCCTGCTTGTCTCTTAATGCATACATCTGGTTTTTACCTATGCCTAGTTTCCTCTTCACTGTTTTTAGGCTACCTCCGTTCTTTATAGCATGCTCGATTCTCTCCATATTAAACTTCGTTATGTCGGCTACCTTGCGCTTATTTATTAACTTTGATATCTCCGTTAGTTCTATTCTATCGGTAGGGTTAGATGCCCTCATGTTTTGGCGCTTCTTAATCAGATCTTTCGTCACCTGAGCTAGCTTCCCGGTATCGTTTCGAACTGTCCTACCGCCTACATCTGCTGCGCACTCCGTAATTATTGATGTCAGATTATCGTGAATTGAATGAACATCAAGATTAACTTCCTCAGTTGAAGCCGAATATCGGTTTTGCGGGGCTATCCTAAACTCCTGTGCTTTCCCTCTTACGGCTAACTCGTTAATGGTCTTCCTCTTCACTAGCTTCTTCCGTTCCCTCTTCGAGTCTAAGCTAATTCTAGACCTTACCATTCTGTGGTCGCTACAACGCACCTTTCCGAGGACGGCCACATCCTGAATGATGCCAGTTTTAGCGCATAGTATGAAGTCGATTTCATTTTTAATCTCACCATTGGGGCTCTTCCAGGTCTATTTCCTGTTTTCTCGTTTGCGGAAGAAGGTATTCATGATCCGTAAATTATTTCTATCCGCGAATTCGACTAATAACTCTCCCCTGCTATTTCTAGAGCCTATCCCATAGTCACCTACCGCGTGGTCGTCAGCATGCTTTTTGCCCACCTTCGCATTGAAGTCGCCCATCAGTACAGTGTACTGCGATTTTACTTTATTCATTGCCGATTCTACGTCCTCATAGAAACTTTCAACGGTCTGGTCATCATGGCTGGATGTGGGTGCGTAGGCCTGCACCACTTTCAGCTTGTACCTCCTATTCAGCCTAATTACTATAGCTGCTACCCTCTCGTTAATAATGTAGAGCTCCTCTACGTTGCCAGCTATATCCTTATTAATGAGGAATCCCACACATAGTTCTCGTCTATCCTCTAACCCGCGATAGCACAGTATGTGTCCGTCCTTTAGTACTGTATACGCCTCACCTGTCCTCCTAACTTCGCTTAGCCCTATCACATCCCATTTAATTCCCACTAGTTCCTCAAATAGCACTGCTAGGCTAGCCTCACTAGCTAAAGTTCTAGCGTTAAACGTTGCCAGGTTCAGATTCCAATAGCGGCCTGTCCGGAGCCAGAGATTCTTAGCACCCTCCGCTGCGTCACAGGTCTGATCGCCGCCGTGGTCAGTTGCTCTGCAGCCGCTGGGGACTGATAGCCGAGGGTTAATTGGTTTGATCATACAAGGTTGTGGCCAAGTACTACACCAGGGTGGCCAAATCCTGCTCTGGTGAGAGAGTGCGTTGTCGGTTCTGGTCACCGAGATCAGGCCGCACTCCAGGCCTGGTTATGCAATTCCATCGAAACGCGGATTTTTTTTTTAACCCGGTGGAGAATTGCGCGGCACCAGGATTTGAACCACGGTCCTCTTGCACGCGAGGCGAATGTTCTACCTCTACGCCATCGCTGCAATAACTTCCTGATTAAAGGTATGGAAAAATTTATGATACAAGAAAAGACGGGCGACAACCGCTCAGCTACCGGTGTCACGATGATTTTCTGCACACGGCTGCAACTGTTTGAATCGCCCTTCGATGAGGATTCAACGCCCCTTGTCGGCGGAAGAATTCTTGCCGGAACTTTCGACTGGTGCTGTGCTCGGAGGACCATTCACTCTGGCAGCGGTAGCGGCAGCGAAAGGACGTGGCCTAACTTCTACGTGACTTTGCATTTTTTCAGGCAGGCAGGTTTTGAATGTAGCGATCCTCTTTTCATCTCTCCACTTCTGTTTTCTGCCGTGCTGCTGCCAGTGTTTTCGGTTTTCTGTACAGTGGAGTTTTGCTTGCGTTATTTCTCTGACAAACGAGTAACAGCTGAGAGCACTTCATAATGACGCGTTGTTATGTATGTCGCTCGAACTTGCGGGATGACAAAAAATTCATTGTCTGCAGTGAATGCGAATTCAGCTTCCATGGCTCTGCGTGTTTAGGAATGACTGAAGGGATATTTTTGGCAATGCGTGAACCTAAAAAGAAGTCTTGAAACTGTGAAACATGCAGAGCTAGTGGCGCGAAAGGTAGCGGCTCTGCTGCGAACCACAAGAAGGATGCTGACCTTAAGGTTATTGTTGTAGAAATGAACAGAAAGCTTACTTCCCTTCTTCCACTAAATGAGAAAATTTACAGTACAGAGGAGTCTGTTGACATGATCAACAGTCATTTTGAGAAGTTTCGGAAACGTCTTCACACACAAGACACGGAAATTAAACACATCTTAGGAAGGGTCGACCAATTTGAAAGCGACAACGGAGGGAAGGAAATTAACCAGCTGAAACTTGAAGTTGACGATCTTGAATGGCGCAGCAGACGCCTTAAAATTAAAATTAATGGCGTTCCTGAAACAGCTGAAAAAGATTTGCTCGAAAAGATGAATCAAATTGGTGAAAAGTTGGGACTAAAGAACCTGAGCAGTGCGATGTCGCAGCCCTTCATCGCCTGCCCGCAAAGAAACGAAAGGTTCCCAGGAGTGATTGTTTTCGTTTCGCAGCAGGGCATGCGAGATTCCTTGCTCCAAAAAGGAAAAAATTGCAAGAACTAGAACAGTACATCTACATCTCCGAAAACCTGACTAAGCACTCTAAGACCATCCTTTTGGCTGCGAAAACATGTGCAAAAGAGGCGGGCTATGATTTTTTATGGCACACTAAAGTTAAGGTGCTAGTCCGCTGAAAAAGTGGAGAAACAGAGGCTGTAATCAGGAGCCTGAGTGGTTTGTAAGATTTGAGTGGATAAACTGTTCTACTGTGTGCAAGAGTAGCCCTAACACGGCTCATCTAGGGCACATTACAGTAACAGAATTGCTTAAATCCTTGCACATTAAAAAAAAAGCGGTTTTCGTGGCTGTTTTAATTTAAATGTTCAATTGATTGGAGACAAGGTCGCCGTACTTGAAAGTTTGTTTATAGATTTCAGAAACTCTTTTGACATAGTAATGTTTACTGAAACGTGAAAACAAGCAGCTTCGATCTTTTTCACGTGCCCGCCGTAAAAACGTTTAGCGTACATTGGTTGACTCGAAAAGGAGGTGGCGTGTCGCTACTGGTGAAGGACTTCTTGCAAGCGAATTTATTAGATAAATTTACCTTTGTCAAAAATAATCACGACATGGTTTGTGTAAAATTAGATAATTTAATCTTATCTGCCTGCTACCAACCTCCTGATGGAAGCATATCAGAGTTTTTTAGCTTCACGGATCATTCCTTAACTTTCATAAATGAAAATCAATTTAATGTTATTATCGGTGGCGACTGTAACAGTGACTTCAGTAGTAACAGCGCAGCAAAACTTTTGAAAACCGTCTTGCCTGCAATGAGTGCAGAAACTGCATTGAGTCACCGACCCGAGTGACACTCTCCTCGGAAACCGTAATTGAATTGTTTATAAGCAATTATGACACTTCATCGTTAAAGAGCTGTGTTCTTACTTTTCCTGTGACTGACCACATTCCCGTGTGCTCTAGTGTTCAAACAAAGTGTCTTAACATTACGAATGCTGATACACCTTTATCATATACACATGTGACTCAAGCCGCCCTGGATGCTTTTCGAGTAGAAATCTGCCAGACATGTTGGTATACTGTCCTAACTGAAACGGACACAGAAACCGCTTATGAGACCCTCCTGCAACAATGTGTTCCTATTTATAAAAAAAAGACTTTGTCCAGAAGCATAGTTCGAGTGTTAAAGGTGCTCGTAAGCCATGGATAAATCGAGCGCATCTTAAAAAAATTGATAGAAAAGATTCCATTTTTAAGAAGTTTATACGAACATAAAATGAAGCTGACCTTCGCGCCTTTAAAAGCTTTCGCAAGGCGTTAAGTAACGAGCTGAAGAGGGCGAGAGATATGTACTGTCTCCGAATTTTCTTATCTTGTTCAGGCACAGATGTAGTTTGGAATAAATTAAATTCACTAATGTGACGGAATTCAGGAAAGGAAGCAGTTAAAGAAATTGTCCACCAGGATCAGACAATTGCTGGCCAGGCTACGGTTGATAGATTTAATGATTATTTTGTTCGAAGAGATTTTAACATTGCATCACAGGTTGCTTATAATGTATTAGGTCAGGTAAATACGATTTCAATCTTCTTAAAACCCGCAGACACAAACGAAGTGCAGTCTATAATTTTAAGCCTCAAGAACTGTCACGCTTGTGATGCAAACGGTGCACAAATAAAGCCGATTAATTATCTTATTGATATATTAAATCCCGTGCTTGCCTATATCTACAATCTTTTCATATCGTTGGGTAAATTTCAGTCAGAAATGCAAATAGCACGTGTAATAACTGCCTATAAAAAGGGTTTGAGGCATGAAGTCAACAACTTAGGCCGATATCAATCCTCCTCGTTTTTTCTAAAGGCCTGTAAAAATTAATTCACAACTTTTTTATTCATCTTTTAATAAACATGGCATTATAACAACACTGCAGTAGGGTTTTCAAAAAACCTATCTTCAGAATTGGCAATACTGGATAAAAAGAGTATATTTGCACAATTTCGAAATCAAAAATTTTGTTTTAGGCGTATTTGTTGACTTCATTCAGGCATTTGATTATATCCGTCATAACATTCTCTTCAAAAAATTAGAGCACTATGGCAACCGTGGGCTTCCACTTACTTTGTTGAAAAGCTATCTTTCACATAGGTGTCAGTTTGTCTCTGTTAACAGTTTGGTACATAGCAATAAGCAAATCATATTGGGTGTCCCACAGGGTGGCATTTTGGGCCCTTTGGTTTTCATCCTGTGCAAAAATGGTCTGGTTAATGTAGCGTCAGAAACTAAATTTATTCTTTATGCTGATGACATCAGCATATTTACTGCCTCTCCAAGTGTCAACGACGCAACTGTAAAAGCAAACGAGGTCATGCGAGCGTTAGATATCTGGTCGAGAAATAACCACCTAAAGGTTAATGCTACAAAAACAAAAGCAACAATTTTTCAACCTAGAGGTAAACTGGCCGCCATATTTAAATCTGACCTAATATTTAAATCTTCAAAAATTCAAATTATGCAGTGTATTAAAGTAATTGGAGTACATTTTTCCGAACACTTGCAGTGGGATGACCATGTAAATTTTGTGTTGAACCGATTCAGCAGTACGATAGGAATAGTAAATCGAAGCAGGTGTCTTTTACCTGAGAGCGTGAAGTTATTCATATACAGGTCTCTGTTCGCATCCTAACTAAATAAATTTTTTCTAGTATGGGACAAACTCACATAGGGTAATCTAAACAAGTTACTAATAACACAAAAGAAAAACCTACGCATTATTACTAACGTGCCAGACCTACAATCTACCTCTCAGCTTTTTAAACAGTTCAGTCAGAGTTAGTGAGCTGTATAGGTTTAGGTTATCACGAGAATATTATATTAGTTATAGTGCCTAGAAATATACTGGCTAGTGTGGCAAGCGCGGGCTAGGCGAAGGTCCCGATGTCGATGATTTCCGGCGGCGCCCGCTTGATGCGCTGTTGTGCGAATGGGTACATCTCCGTTCAATTCGCGCCGTGATACGCGAGCTCGGAGGAGCTTGAAGCAAACTATTTTTTTTGTATTTGGAGCGCTCTTTTTTAAAAAAATGTTTTGTAATATAAGAACTACGCGAGCTCGTTCACTGTGCGCACATTTTGCAATACCAAACAAAAATCAATTTGTTGTCGTATTCTAGCAGTTCGCTTTCGCCCGCAAAAAACTCGATACTAACCATGCAACCGATTTATTTTATTTACTAAGCTCTCGAGAGCAAAATTATTTCAGAAATTCCAAAGCCCCTTACCACATATCCTTCATTCGACTATGCTGAAGTGAAAATAAAGAATGACAATAAGGTTAAGCAATAAACTGCACATTAGCTGAAGGAACGTGCGAGATTTTCATTGCACTGGAAATTAAAACGTTGAGATCTAGAACTTCATGGCATTGAAATTTAAAGCGCCACCCTCGATTAAATTTAAATACACGCTGATAATTGGAAATGACTTTAAAGGGCTGATTTTGTTGAAGGCGAATAATGAACTTAATGAAAATTTCCTTAATCAGAGCATTTAAAAAAATGCACAAAACTTAAATTGTTTAAAAAAAAACTACAATAGTGACATACGTTAAATAATATTTCCGTTAAAAATCTTAGAACAGCTGTGCTTCACAATGAAGAACATTAAAAACAAGCATTTTCTGATTTCTTTCTCATGATGCGCCTAATTTAGAATATTACAACCACGATTTATAATAACTCCACCGATCTTAACAGCTTCCTTATAATTCAACTAGCCCACTTACCCGATAGCGAGATGTTGAGAACTGAAGCTCGATGCCACACGTAAAGACTGGCATGCCCAAAGCATGCCAGCAATATTTAACCTGTTTCTCATTTCCATCCAGAATAAACAAGATTTTAAAAAGTTGTTTTTTATACCACTGTTTAACACTCTGTTGGATCGAGCCGAGCCAGTGGTAATTACGTGCATGAGATCTACGGATATCTGAAAACACCAAAATATAAAAACAAAAATCTGGACGTCTCCATTTACTGCACACATGAAACTTAAAGTACGTAATTTATTCGCACAAAAGTGTACATATTATATAACAAATAAAGTGCTACATAAAGAGGACAAAGCAGAATTATTCATACTTCACGCTACTGGCAGTGGCGCAATTTAAGGAATTTTTATCGCTGCCTTTGACCTTCTGTTTCCTTGTTCAGGCCCTTAACAAAAAATCTGAACCTTAAGAAGACATAAAACTTGACCACTTCGGACAAATTTTCCTTCTCATGGCTAGAGCAGCCAAGCTGCGGCAGTGAGGAGGAAGGTAAGCGCTGGGCGAAATCTAGCAAACTCTCTTCATGCAGAACATTTCTGCTGAAGAAGGCGGTGAATTCGTCCTCGATTAGCTTGACTGCAGTGGACAGGGCGGAACTAGGGTAAACAAGCCCACCGTTGTCAAAATGAGCCGTAAAGTGAGAACTCTCATCCATGTTTGCGTCATTTGCTGTCACACAAAGGCAAGATGCACACTGCGGGCATGCGTTTTTTGCGATTGTCTTTCTCGCCACATAGCCAGCAGCATAGTAGATCAAGGCAGCGTTACTTTTCCTTTCTACGTACCCGGCATGGTCATTTCTGAACAGAACACTATCAATTGCCTCCTCGACTTCATCAACATTTCCATGGTCAAATAAATCATAAATGATGTTCAAAAGTGGCGCTGCCTTGGTGCTAGACTGTGATACAGGTGCTTCACTCAAGAGTGCTTTGATAACATCTGGTGAACAGTTCGTACCTCTCGGTGGTTTTGCCGGGTTATAAAAAGACATTAAGTTAACAGTCACCAGAAACTGTGACACGGTAGGGTGGTCGTTACAACCCGATGACTGCCTTATAATGCCGAAAACGTTTTCCAGTTTGTCCTGACTCAAACGCGATGTGAAGAAGTAGTTGTATCCTACAGTGGAGCTAAGGTAAGATAGCAAGTCTAATGTACTTCTTATCGTAACCCTTAGTCCACAAGCCGTGTTTTCAGTAAGAAATCCGCCCCAGCTGGTTCTGCATGCCGCTGCCATGCGTCTAGGTAATGGAAAAAAGTTTTTAGGAATTTTTCATCTGCATTTTCAGGCTTCAGAGCCTTTTGACTCGTCCTTGAGGTCATTATGCGGATAAGCCGGTTCATTTGCTTGACGAATTCCTTTGTTGGTTCCGCATTCGTGTACACAGAATGTACACGTTTTCTGTGCACATGGAGTCCCTTGATCACCTCATCACCAAAAAGCTGAAATGCTAAATTTACTTTCATTTTCTCGAGTGAATTTGGCTTCAGGTGTGAACTTGTTATGTTGGGCATAGCTTTCAGCGCGACATTGTCGCGGTCCGACTCCCACGCTGTCTCGATAATACCGCTGTGAACGTAGCCAGACGGAGTCAGATAGCCTTTGGACACAAATCCATTCCGCACATTTTTCAGAAGGTGTGGATAGTCTGAGAATAAGAAAACTTGCCTTTTAGAGTCGACAGGGTGCTTCGTGCTGTTTCTCAGATGAGTAGCAGAACCTATTGAAAACATGTTTTGTACATTAGTTAACGACAAGATGATGCGAGAACAATGTCTTGAAAGCCAGCAACAGAGACACTGTGTAGGCTTCACCTGCACAGCTTTGGGTGTGATAGAGTAGCACATTTTTATATTTACCACAGTGGCAGGATATCAAACTTGCAGCTTTTGACTATATATTAGTACGGAAACCGATAAAAAGTACACTTCACTATTATGAATCCATTGCAGCCTATAATTTATATACATTTTAAGAACAATTATGTGGAGATTTCAACTAATTGTGAAATTTCGCTTTTGAGAAGTTTATGATGCTTACACACAGGCTGAAAGTATTAACAAATGAGTGAAATTTATAGCTTGCTCACCATGTATGCCAAAGGTCCGCTACATGCTCCTGTTCCAGCTGGCGCCGTCACACGTCACGGAGTCAACGTACAAGCCTGCTTGTTCAGCCAGGACCGTGCATTCGACTACGATTTTTCCAGTGTGTCTGCTTTTACATTTCCATTAAAGGCAAAAACGCCAAGGACTTGCGTCCAGTTCCCTAAAGAATGGGCAAGACCAATGATGGGGCGAGATATATGACCAAGTTGTTTATGCCATGAGTTTGAAAGCTGGCACGTTTGAAACAACTTACCGGTGTAGGGCTGAAAAAGCACAATCATCCCGTGGTCTGCAAGCACACCTTTGTGGTCACTGGTCGTGTAATCTCCAAGATCCACGAAGCCTTCAATGTTACCTGAATTGTTACAAAAAGCACATTACGCATCCATGTGGAACATTGACTCTCATAATGGAGCAAATCAAATGTAATCTTGCTTTTCTACCTGAATTGTAGAATTAATTTAAAGCTACAGGAATGACATGTTGGAATTGGTATTAAAACTCACCAGCTGCCTTCACACTGAGATGTTCCGAGAGCTTAATCTCATCCACAAGCAGGCCCCCGTGACGGCTGAACGTGTCCATGCTTTTGGTCTTTTTGCTTAAAGCCGCAAAAACCTTCTCGTTCAGACCAAAGCCACCCTTAAATCGTTGCAGATATTTTTGCAAGCATTTTCGTCCAGGCAGAGTCATAGTGTTCTGCTTCCGAAGGTGCTCGTAGAGCCATGGGCTCCGCATCCTCATTAGCAAACACTCCACAATCCAGACATCATCATAAGGCATGCCTCTCAGTGACTTTCGTCTTGCGGCCAGGAAACAAGCTCACAGCTAACAGCTGCTTCTTCGGGAGTGACTGTGTTTTTGCCTCAAGAGCTTCTTCGCTCAGTGCATTGTTTTGCTCCTTTATTTGAGTCAACTGCTGCTGTGAATTGGCCAGGCTTTTCTTTGTCTTTCTCAAAGCACGAGAAAAATTCTTGAATTTTTTTGTCACTGCAAGGATCTTTCATCTTTTTTCTTCTGTACATGTTGTTTTGCGAGAGCTTCCGTAAATATTTGCAGTGCAAGCATGACTCTCCTGCTCCATTGTTGTTCAGCAAGCATTTTTCTGCAAAGTACATATTTCTGTATGAGGTGTGCTTGCCTGCAACAGGAATCATGCCACAGCCATTGCAGCGACCACGCAGAGCAATTTCTTTGATTAATGCCTCTGCCTCATGGCGGGCTGTAAGCACGCGCTTTTCCTTTTCTCTTCATCGGAAGTAAATTGTGGCAATTACAGAACCGTGCTCACTCAAGGGTTTTCCAAAAGTCACCATTCTTTCGATGAAAAGCTTTGAGAAGTCACCAGCTTCTGTCTCGCTACAGGCATAAGTTAGAACGCCATTTGACGCAGCCGGCAACTTCATCCATGTCACCTGAATCAGAAGTGCATCGAACGAGATCACCTGGGCACGGCGACTGCAGTATCGCTTCGTTATCACACACCGGTTCTCTAGCAATGTCTGTCTGCTCAGAATCGGAACGTTTCTGGAGTTCCTCCGATGCGCCTCCACGAGAGACGCAGTGAGAGTCAACCCACGTATCACCACCGCCGACTGCAGAGTGCAACTCGGGTTCCACCAGCTCGACATTTCGCTTCCGTTTTTTAGGCGCTGATCCTTGGTCGCAAAGTATTCGCACCATCCTTTTCACCGTCTTTTTAGGCACAAGATGAGCTGCGTAATTTTCAAATACAGTAGGGACAGCATCGGGCTTCAGGCGTGGCTTCTCTCGCTCGAGTTCGTTCACGACGCCGTTCACCGCAATTTTAAATGATCTTTCGATACATTCATTCTCAAAATGTTTTTCGCACACGACAGCCTTCGGTGTCAGCCTTCTGTCTGCCCTCTTGATCTTATTTTCCCATTCAGCAAGCCGTGCTGGGTCCGCCGGTGCAGTGAACAAAGACACCTCTTCTTCGTTAGACCGATAACCGCTTCGACAGAACGGAACAAAACACGTCCTCTCTTTGCATTGCCTCTTAGCCTTTAACATCTCAGGACGTCTTTGCTCACGTTTAGCGTCTTCCAGCTTCACAATCCAAGAGATGATGCCTGTCAAACATTGATTTCACACGTCCTAAGCAATCGCGCGAGGCTGCGGCATCGGCGCGACAGCAGACGACAGGCGCACCCACTCGACCGGCAGCGCCCCTTGCGGCCTCTCCGCGCAGTCATCGCGGCGGGTGCCTCGCCCTCCCGTTAGAAACGCGCGCGCTGCGCACACTAGCCAGTATATTTCTAGGCACTATATATTAGTCAAAAGCGCGGAAGCGTTACCCTTACCGACATTGCCAGACTATGCTTAGCCGATTCAGTATGCACCACCAGGAGGTCTGCCCTATTTTGGAAAATATCTACCTGCCGGACTAATTATGGTCGACAAATGCTGCATGATCTTTTACCACGTATAATAAATGTATAATAACATATAATAACTGTATAAATCAAGCTATCGACATTTCTAAACTGCAACTTTCTGATCTCATGGCGATGTTCATCCGCTGAATCTTACTCTATTATTTGGGTGCCATATGATATGCACTCATTTAGTTCAGTGTGATGTAGTTTATTTTGATAAGTTGAACGTTTTTACCACTTGATACGGTTCCATTTTTTTGCTGTATATAGTTTGCTTTATGCTGACAAAGCTAGCTGCGTCCTAGAGTATTGCCTTTTGTGCTGCTCTCGCTGCTGCCACTGCCTGATAAGTGGGGCCAAGGACAACTCAAGCCGTGCTTGAACGGCTTTTCCCTTGGCTCCTTTTTCTATTATATAGTAAGAAAAAAATGAAGAATGAATGAATGAATCTTGCGACGACAGGCCTATGTGGAAAGATTAAGCTGAAACTTTAGTGGGAAAACGCTAGTGTAGTATGAAAAATTAGAACAAATGAATTTTGCAGCGCTATTATGGACGGATTCGAGCGTTTCAATGAGGTTAGCAAAGTTAGGATCATAGGCGGCGCATGCTAACTCCAATTTCCACCGTACAAATGTTAAGTAAGCTATAATTTTATGGAACGCGGTGCTAAGGCAAGGTTACGGCACAGGTACCCTAAAACTTAATTAGCTGAATTTGTTACACGGTGAATGGGTTGTGACCGGAGTTGAGTTTCCCCTTCCGGTGGCGATGAGAGGAAACTACTTGATGATGCAATCGGGGCTTCTTGATGACCCGGTGGTTCTACTCGCAAACATTCACATTACTCAAGGAAAGGACAAGGTTAACTATTTCTTTACAACATAGGTAAAAAAAACGAGAAGAAACAAAGCAAGGAGAAAACTATTTACATGACTAAATCGTGGATCAAACGAATTCAGCCCCCGCTCAACCCAGAGCGCTTGGTATTAAACCCTCTGTCTCCGCCCTTAGCGGGGACAGCAACCAATAAGATAACAAACGACCCATCTCGCCAATCAGTGGTTAGGGAAAGGAAAACAAGGTCCGCCCATTGATCAGAGATTGGGGAAAAAGTTCTGATTAACACATTTGGGAAGGAGGTTTCAAATAACCACACAAACAACACAAATGCGACTTCCGTTCCCCACGGCACCCACGGCACCACAGATGCTAGAAACATGTGCCGACGAGGCGATGACTCAGGTTGCTGACAGCAACAAAGAGAACACAGTCGTTAAGGGAATAATCCGTTTCCTGGTCACCCAGCACTCGGTCCCCACCCAGCTGTATCTCTCCTGCATCGCCGAAGTCTCGTCACCCCTTGACGACGCACACATGTCGACAGCTGTATCTGGTTAGGCTTTTTCAAGGCGGATTGTGCCCGAGGCGGCGCGGTGTAAACGAGGACGTCCACCGCAAGCAGGGGAGGCCGAGACGGGACGAGTCCCTTTGCTGGCGACTTCCGACCCCACTGGAGCGGCCTACCTTGCGAACACAAGACCAACGAGTTCGCGAAAAGGTCAGCGAACTCCACACCTCCCAACCAAGAATGTCACGCGGACACTTGCTGTCAGTGTGACAAAGTCCGGCCACAAGGCTCCCGGAACAAAACTACACACGCGCGCCCATGTATGCTCGGCTGCTCCATCAGTCCACACACACACACGCGCGTACATTGCGCTTAATTCAATCAGCACACACAAGGTTAGGGCACCAATCTGCACATTCCAGAATCCACATGTCATATCGGTGCACCAGATTTGCAGAAATGATTTCTAGCCGCCTACATCTCGAAACAGAACATTATGTTTCTGTTGAGCGTTATCCACAAGATTGGACCAAAATTCCGATTTATCCGGAACGGCGCCGGTTGTAAAGGCTGCCGCCGCTATCGGATCTCCCTTGTCGCTTTTCTCAAAATTAACAGAGCTTACAGACTCCCCACGGGCCACGAAGGCTGCTGTTGGTATTGCGTCTGCATTCGCCCTAACTTTGAATTTTAGAATAGGGTTGGGCCTGTCATCGGCAACTTGACCTACATTTTGACATGCAGTTTCCGGCAGTGCTAGCTGTTTCCAGCGTTGACAGCTGGCGTTCTCCTCAAAGAAAAGCATGCGCTCATTCGTTATCGTTTTACGATCATCTTCGCCGCCTTGCTTCCACACTTCTGCTAATGGGGCAGGTTGCTCCATGTGGAAACCTACAGGAATGGAGGCATTGCCCGCATCCACCAGTTTCCTATGTGCTGCGAAACTCTTTGCAGCTGTCCCTGTCAGCTCCCAATCTGATGCAGAAACATTTGCAGCTTCCGGATTTGCCTGAAGCTCCACTGAAGCCTCGAGTCTGTCTCGAACAGATTCGTGCGAGATTCTGAAACGCTCATCGAAATCTGAGCTCTGATGTTCTTCATCTGGCTGGTCCCTTTCTGGCTGCTCTAGTAGCGAGTGTGTTTCCGATGCTACTAGCTGCCCTACACCTTCAGCTAGATCTGTCAGCGCGCACAGTGTCAGCACCGGCTGGCAAAACAACTCATCTTTGGCGGCTAGATTACTATCGACTGCAAAGAGCGTTCTCACAATCAGGTCCGCCTTCTCCCCGTCCTCGACCCTTGATGCTGCGTCAGAGTTAACGCACACTGGCTGGGGCGCGATGCTGAACCCTTGTTCGCGAGCAATACACTGAAGTGTCTCCTGGGTCTGGTCTATATTGGTTGGATCTGACAGCATGTTCGTCACAGGAGTGACTAACACTCCTATGCCTATCTCTTCTGGCACGACACACAAGGTTAGGCCCTGCTGTCTAACTGCTGCAGCTGTCAAAGCTGTAGTCATCGGCACACACGTCAGATTAGCGTCCGCTACCTGGAGAACCGCACCTTCCTGTTTTGTTTCTTCAGAGCACTCACCCCTAGAAAGTGACTGAATTTGTTCTCCTGGTAACGTTATTTCAGTCCCTGAATCCACACAGGTTTCAGAACTCTGATCTTCGGTATGCAAGTCTCCGCATGCCAGATCCTCTGTCCCATCTGGTTGACTGACCTTATTAAGTCATCTCCGACTGGGAATGTAGCTTATCAGGCGCCAGTATCTCTACCTGAGCTACTAGTTTGCACACATCTGTCCCCACCGCAGGAACATCTTGTTTTTGCTTTGAATTCGGGCATTCAATCATCGAGTGTCCAAATTTCATGCAGGTATAACATTGAACTGCTGCGAATAAGACCTCGCTATCAACTTTCGTCCCCTGCCTTAATTTCAACTGAATCTGTGCAAGTTTTCTCTTTTGCAGTTCAATTTGCAGTTTCAAATTTTCAATTTCACTTAGCTGTTCAGCCTCCTCGTGCCCAATGCATCGCATCCTGCCCTCCTGATCATACCGTATTTTTTGTTTATTTATTTATTTATCACAGTACCCACAGCGCCAGTTTGGCATTACAGTGGGGGGGAGAAGTACATATATCATTGACAAACAGCAGTTTATATAGAATACAGATAGAATACAGTTTATATAGAAGATACAGATCAGGGCAAATCGCCGTCACAACATAAAGAAGGAACAAAGAAGCAGAGCATAACCGTACATCTGCGAAGTGAAACAAAACGGTTCTGTTGACGCAAGCACAAAGTAAAAAAAAAATTGCAAGTCATACTGCTGAAGCAAAGGCATCATTTGAAGATAGCGATACAACATCGCCGGGCAACCTGTTCCACTCACTGACCGTCTTAGGAAAAAATGACATCCAGAAGTGTACTCCGGTGGCCTTATGTAGCTATCACGATTGAGGCCGGTTTTAGAATGATATATATTGTGCGAAAATTTTAATCTGAATGTTTTTCTACGATTTTGAAGTGTATTCCAGCCTAATGTTTCCTTTGCTTGGGATGCGCTAAAATACCGAGTATAATTTTGAACCACGAAACGGGCTGCTAAGCTTTGTACTCTTTCTAGTTTCTTTATGTCTGTCGCAGTCCACGGGTCCCAGATAGTACAAGCATATTCCAGTATTGGTCTTATGTTAGTCTTGTAAAGCAGGTTCCTTGTTTCTAAAGGAAAGCACTTCGCATTTCTACGTAGCATAGCAAGAACTCTATACGCCTTAGCAATTATATAGTTAACATGACGGTGCCAGCATAGTTGAGGGGTCAAGTACACCCCAAGGTATTTATATTCGCACACGGATGCAAGATTGGTCCCGTTAATGCTATATGTATATACATTTGGTGACCTTTGTCTCGTGATGCACATCTGCACAGTTTTATCAAGATTTATACTCATGCCCCATTTACCACACCACTCTGCAACCTTGTCTAAATCCTTCTGTAGTTCATTATAATCATCGGGACCTTTCATAACGCGATACAGAACGCAGTCTTCCGCAAACAATCGGATGAAAGACGATATGCCAACGGTAATGTCATTCATGTATAACAAAAACAATAGCGGACCCAAAACTGAACCTTGGGGCACCCCCGATGCCACATCAACACCATGCGACAGCCTACCTCCAACGACTACGCGTTGTGTCCTACAATTTAAGCATTCTTTTATCCATTCAACAACCGTTTTATTTATGTTGTACCACGATAATTTTTCAAGTAGTAAACAATGGGGCACTAGGTCAAAAGCCTTCCTGAAATCTAAAAAGATGCTATTTACACAGCCCCCTTTGTCAAGAGTGGATGCTAGGTCGTGCGTTAATTCTGTAAGCTGAGTAATACAAGAAAAACCACTTCAAAATGCGTGTTGCTGAGAGATCAACAGGGAAAACAAATTTAAGTGAGTCATGATATTGCTAAAAAGTACATGCTCAAGGATCTTGCAAGGTACGCTAGTCAAGGACACCGGTCGATAATTAAACACAGATTTTCGAGGTCCTGACTTCGGAATAGGAACAACATTGGCAATTTTCCAGTCTATAGGCAACATTCCGCAAGTCAAGGATTTGGCAAAGAGCACATAAAGGTATTTAGACAATGGGCCTGCACAAGCGGAAAGCAGATAGTTCGGCAAGCCATCGGGACCGCTGGCACTAGTGGTACTTAAACGTTGAAGTTGTAGTTGAATACCCGTCCTGTCGAATACGATGTCATTCATTGGTTCCCCTCCGATGAGCCCGTAGTGAAATATTGAATCAGTATTAGTTGCGCGCGCAGAAAAAACAGAACCGAAGAACGAGCTAAAACATTCTTCCTTATCTAGACTATCATGCACAAGAGACCCATTGTGTTCGAGCACAGGAATTGACACTTCGTCTTTTCTATTCTTCTTGATAAACTGCCAGAATTCTCTAGGGTTGCTTTTTAACTTAGAATGAAAAGAAGCATACGGCAGCTATCTCCGTTTTCCGCGCTATCGTTTCTAGCACATAAACACTGCACCGACATGGTGAATTCAGAGAAAGCAGAAAGGTCTCCTACCTTACTGGTTGCTCTCTGCCCCGGTGATCTCGTCGTCCTCCGTGATGACGACAGGCTCCTCGATGCAGACGACTTGAGCTCTGGATCTCTCAGCAGCTCGCTGACTTCTGCCTCGTGTGACTGGCTTGACTTGGTCGCCTGGTTACTTTTCAGCAGCTCGCTGACTCAAACCAGTTCAAGGTGGACGCCTGGTTCTTTTCAGCAGCTCGCTGACTCGAACCCTCGATGGCTTGTTGTTGTTCGGCTCCTTCAGCTCCTAGCTGACTTGAGCCTCCGACGTCCTCTCGAACTCGACCCGTGATCCTGAAGCTCTCGACGTCGTCTTTCGACGCAGCTTCACGTTCTCTCCTTTAGGACAAACAGCTTGTCCACCGACTTGTTCTTCTCACCTTCCGTCCAATGCCTTGAGCAGAAAGAAGTTGCGATCCTGTGTCGACTGCGCCAGTTGCGATCCTGTGTCGACTGCGCCAGTTGAGTTTCCCCTTCCGGTGGCGATGAGAGGAAACTACTTGATGATGAAATCGGGGTTTCTTGATGACCCAGTGGTTCAACTCGCAAACATTCACATTACTCAAGGAAAGGAGAAGGTTAACTATTTATTTACAACATAGGTAAAAAAACGAGAAGAAACAAAGCAAGGAGAAAACTATTTACATGACTAAATCGTGGATAAGACGAATTCAGCCCCCGCTCAACCCAGAGCGCTTGGTTTTAAACCCTCTGTCTCCGCCCATAGCGGGGACAGCAACCAATGAGATAACAAACGCCCATCTCGCCAATCAGTCGTTAGGGAAAGGAAAACAAGGTCCGCCCATTGATCAGAGATTGGGAAAAAAGTTATGATTAACACATTTTGGAAGGAGGTTTCAAATAACCACACAAAACAACAAAAATGCGACGTCCGTTCCCCACGGCACCCACGGCACCACAGATGCTAGAAACATGTGCCGACGAGGCGATGACTCAGGTTATTGACAGCAACAAAGAGAACACAGTCGTTTAGGGAATAATCCGTTTCCTGGTCACCGAGCACTCGGTCCCCACCCAGCTGTATCTCTCCCGCATCGCCGAAGTCTCGGCACCCCTTGACGACGCACACATGTCGACAGCTGTATCTGGTTATGCTTTTTCAAGGCGGATTATGCCCGAGGCGGCGCGGTGTAAATGAGGACGTCCGCCGCAAGCAGGGGAGGCCGAGACGGGACGAGTCCCTTTGTTGACGACTTCCGACCCCACTGGAGCGGCCTACCTTGCGAACTCAAGACCAACGAGTTCGCGAAAAGGTCAGCGAACTCCACAACCGGGTTACATTTTTACTTAAATGGATAGCGAGATATTTATAAGAATTTACTGATTTAATGGGAAGGTTGTTAATTTTATAAATTGCATCCTGGTGGTTGTGCCGGCGGTTGAATGAATGAAGGGAAGTTTTAGCAGAATTTAATGACATTAGCCAGGTTTTACACCACGTTTAGGCGCGTAGCAGGCCTTCTTCGAGGATGGTAATGTCGGACTGGTTGAATATTGGGCGATAGATGACACAATCGTCAGCAAATAGCCGTATTTTAGAATTTATGTTAGATGGCAAATCATTTGTATAAATAAGAGATAATAGGGGGGCTTAGATAAATCCTTGCTGAACGCCAGACAGAACAAGGGAAAGTGATGACCATTGAGAATTAGCGTGAATGATATGATAACGGTTCATTAAGAAAGCACGGATCCAATCCAGAACCAAAGGATGAATGTTTAGGCAAGAAAGTTTAAGAATGAGGCATGCATGAGGAAATGTATGAAAGGCTTTTTCAAAAACTTTGAATATGGCATCTGTAGGAAGGTTATGATTTAGACATTCATGTATTTCATTAAGGAAGAGAGCAAGTTGTGTATCACAGGAACGAACTTTGCGGAAGTCATGTTGAATAGGATGAAAAAAATTACGAAATGATCAAAATTTGGTAGTATGGGAATATATTGCATGTTCCATGATTTTACAGCAAACACTTGTTAACGAGATTGGTCTGTAATTAAGTGATGATGATCGATTGCCTTTTTTGTAGAGGTTAATGACCATCCTGATCCGCCAATCACGTGGTAGTGAGGACGAAGAAAGCGACTGCTGAAAAATTAGAGATAATATGAAACTACAAAGAACTTTAGTATATTTCAAGATTTTCGGGTTGATGCCGTCAACACCAGCAGATGATTAAAGTGGTAACAATTCTACGATCTTTAATATTTCACTCGGCTCAAAGATAATGTTTTCCATAGGAGAGTCATTAATACAGAGGACTTCAGGAAGATTATCAAGAGGTTCATCAGTGAATACAGAGCAAAACTGATCATTTAGGATACTTGGAACATCTAAATCAGAAGTAGGTCCATATTGATCACTTAGTGAAAATGCGCCAGACGTAAAAGCAGTAATAGTTTGCGAGAAGCGCTTTGGGTTATTATGCGGCATATTAGGCAAGGTGTAAGGAAAGAAGTTACCCTTAGCTTTGGCGACTTCGGCGTCATAGTTAGCGGAGGCAGCTAAATATTTGTTCCAAGCGTGTGCCACGGTAGTAGCTTTAGCTGTACGAAATAATCGTTTCTTTTTGTTGTTTAATCTTTTTAGTGTATTATTATACCATGGGGAACTAGGTTGCTCTGTTATTGTGATAGTAGGAATGTGTATACTCATAAGGTGTTGTATTTCGGACTTAAAATGTAATCAGTTTCATTCCAGTGAACGAATTTAAAATCAGGGCTAAAGCTATCGAGGAAAGCAGTGAGGTTATGGTTAAAACTGTTGTAATCACCTTTATCATATAGGTAAAGTGTTTTCTTTTTCTTTTTGTTATTCTGGACACGACATGAGAAAGTAGCATGAATAGCCAAGTGATCGCTAAGCACTTCTAGATCAGTTATAGGTGAAAAACTACCAGGTTGGGATGTCAGCACAAGGTCCAAAATATTAGCAGAATGATTGGTTATTCTAGCTGGATGATCAATTATTTGTTCTAACCCAAAAGTAAGGCAGGTCTGAACAAATTCGCTATCAAGATTATTTTTTGAGAGAGTGGATTCAAGATCAGACCAATTTATGGAAGCAAAATTGAAGTCATCGAACAATAAGATCGGAGTGTTTAGATAGCGGATTATTAATCAGCTCAAAGCGTCATGGAGCAGCGCACTAAATGAAGAGTCATGGTTAGAAGGGCGATAACAGACTCCGATCAGAACTCAAGGGTAAGATTGATCGCCGCAAAGTCAGACCATTTCCAAAGGGCTTGAAATGTTTACGTACGAACAATGTAACGAGCAATCTGTGAACTCCCCCACATCAGATTCACCTGCGATCTGATCGTAAAAAATCAAAGCTAGGAAAAGAGGGTAATATTTCGACGTCGTAGACAGCAGATGTAATCCAGGTTTCGATTAATAAAAGGACATTAGCGGAACATGGTTCAACTAAACTGCTTAAAGCGTCACGTTTGAGAATGACACTGCGGATATTAGTAAATAAGAAAGATAACTGGAAACGGAGAGCCTGTTTTGTACTGTGTTTCTGATGAAGTGATTGCTAGATATGCTTCAAATACGGTGTTATGACTTGATCGAAAGTGTACGTTTTGTTTCCGAGTGTCATTCTGTCATCTCTTATTTTAAATGTGAGGCTCTCACTTTTACCATAAACATAAAGGCGCTTCCGTGCAAGAGGGGCATTTGGTGAATAGTCCTCGGACAGACTGTAACCAGTATCTTTAAATTTGCTGCACACGAATTACCTGGTCTTTATGTTTAAAGTAAGCGAATTGTACAATGATAGGGCGGTTTTTACCAGAACAAAATGAGCCAAGGCGATAGGCGCGTTCAATGCTTCGAGGTTCAATGCAGAGATTGAGATACTGACCGCCGTGATCCATAATTTTTTTTTCGGAATCTTGCCAGGACTCATTGCTTGCATCTTTCTGACCGTAAACAACTAGGTTGTTTCTTCTTCCTCGATCTTCCCCATTGTCCAACCTGGCAGTCATTTTTGCAATTTCAGCCTTGAATTCGGCTGTTGTGGACTACATATCTTCTACTTTCAATTGTATCGAAGAGAAAGAAGCTCGATATACTTCGATCTTCGAGAGGCGGTTGTTCACTTCAGTGAAGGCTTTCTCATGGTCAGATAGTGATACTTTGATAGTTTCCAGCTCTGCAAGCAAGTTTGACTTTCCGGTCGGAATTTGTTTAATGGCTTTCACTAGATCGGATGCCGAGGGTTCAACGTGATTAGACCCAGGATTCGCCTCAACATCGGTAGCTTTTGAAAGCAAGTTGAAGACCACACAAGAGCATTCAGATAGAATGTCACATGCGCACCGTGCGCTCGGCAGCACGAACAGAAAGAGATTGCCTGTGCGTTTACCATATAGAGAAAGACACTTGCTCACCTGCACATGCAAGACAGGAAAATTCCATCGGTAAGTATATGCCCCATCGTTTCGGTGCCACCGAGCCCACTGAAGGGCGCAATTGCTGGAAACAGGCTTTATGATGGCGTTCTGATGGGGTGATAACAAGGCCACGAGGCAGGTTTCCCGATTTCGTGGCGGCAGGCAAGGCGATCCATTGAGGCGGAGGGGGCGTAACTACGCACGCAGGAATGCGTGTTCGGCAGATGCGTTGGGTGCGAGGCAACAGCGGTCATCCCAGCAGTGCACCGATGTCCTACAGTGGTGATTCAGGGCTGGCAGATCGGTACGGCAGCAGTGTTGGAAGAGGGGTGTCGGGACGTGTCATGGCTCGTGGGGTTGAACCTGGAGGTCAATGCACCATAGGCCTAGGAGCTACACAAGCAAGACAGGGAAATTCCACCGGTAAGTGTGGCCCATCGTTTTGGTGTAGCCAAGCCCACTCAGAGCGCCCCTCTCCTTATGGTATTCTGTGACGCCAACAGCGTTGCCTTGAGATTAGTTTCGACACGCTCTGTGATGTTGGCTTGATGATTGTTGGGCGTCATCTTTTTGTGCCGGCCGCCTAAAGCCTCACAGGTCTCAACTAATAACCTCACCATGAAATAAGAACCATCGTCCGTGATAAGCTGTACAGGAAAAAAAGCGCCTGGCTGTTTCTAAGAGCTTATTGCAAATTCCCTTCGAGATTTGCGCAATGGCTGCAAGTCTACCAGTTTCGAAAAGTGATCGGATTTTCCAACACTGACAACCTTGATAGCGCCTCGTGGTCGATGTGAAAGGTAAATTTAGCCTTTTGAATCTTGCTTTTGTTTAGAAACCTCGCTCTGGAAAATCGTGCTTCGCACTTACACGTGTTTCATTTTTCTCACACCGCAACAAAGGCAGCACGTGTCAACATGCATGACCAAATGTGCACATTTATCTTCTTTACTCTCTAAACATTTGCCATGCGCCTTAAGGCGCTCCTTGATGCATAACCTGCTTTGCGGTCCATACGACTTTCCACAGGTCAGACGGATTCTATATACCACCCTTACCACGCAGCGGACGCAGCTGCTTCATGCTTTGTCTTATAGCTATGTGCTTCTGCGCCGCTTGTCTGCGGTATAAGCTTAGATATCGTGTGGGGTTAAAAAACCAGCTCTACCTTGTGGGTGGCACAATGTATAGATATGGCAGAACTTAGGCGTTAGTCTTACACTAAAAACCAAAGGCAGCACTCAATCAAAAAGATGTGAATAGGGGGCACCACTATCAAACCTGAAGCTGTGCCTTATCTGCACAAAGTGACTCGTATTGTTGAGGACTGAAAAAACCGCAAATGGGCGGCGCAGAAGCGCATGGCTGCAAGACAAAGCATGAGAAAACTACGTCCACTGATGGTAGGAATGGTAGATAAGACCCCCTGACCGCTGGAAAGTCCTAAATAGGACGATGCCATAACGACTGTCTTAGAGAGATTTACAAGTTAGAAAATAGTAAAGATAAATTTTACAGTTTGTTCATGCATTTTGACACGTATAAGTGCGAGGCACGATTTTACGGGGCGAGGATTCTAGGATGAAGCAAGATTTAATGAGCGCTGGATCTGTACGAGACATACTATATTGCCACGTGCATAGCACTGTAAAACTACGCAGTCGTTCCTGATGGAACTGTCACCGTTGGCCCTCGGCCTCAGCGGCCCGAAATCGTGCATGTGGGGCACGAATGAGAACCGACCTCATTCTTGCCGGAACGGAACATATAGCGCTAAGTAACCAGGAAGAACAAAGAAAGAGGCAACACGAGAGATTTCTTTTGTTCGTCCTGGTTTTTTAGCGCTATATATTTCGTCATGGCAAACCAACTCGCCCGAACAGCCACTCTGATCTCATTCTTGCGTTCTCCCCTACGCCTACCTGCATGACTCTTATTGGGGCGTGACACTCGTGGAGGTGCCATCGATGCTCCCGGCTGCTGCGGAGGACTGGACGCGCCTGCCTCTTGTCACCATCCCTGTTCGTCGTGCAAGCTTGGGGCTCCAACGCTTGTCCTCTGAGGTCTTCCCTCTAGACGGACCGCCCCTGAATTCTACATCACTCATGGTAACGCCACCACCCGCCCTGACTGCGACTATCCCTCCCGCCGGTACCCTTCATACCCAATGGACCCCTAAGCCCTTTCATGGTGACCAGTTCGAGGATGCAGAAAACTGGCTAGCTCACTACAAACGGTTCGCAATGTTGAAAAAATGGGACGACGCTGCGAACATGCGGAAAGTCTACTTCAGCCTTAAATATACTGCCCGGACGTGGGTTGGGAATCGCGAGGCCCTATAGCCTACGTGGCCGGCCTGCCGCCGTCAACTTGTGAGTACGTTCGCCAAAAGTGACTGCCGGGAGAGTGCGGAGCGCGCCCTGACCTCTCGCCCCAGGCAACAGCATCCTGCGTACATGCTATCCACGTTAGGCTGGGTCGACTATATACGATCCCGGGACAAATACGAGCTCCGTTCGCGAACTCATCTGCTTCGTGGTCCGTGAGGAGCTGCGGCATCTCCAAGACATGTTTTCCCCTGGCTTCGATTCGTTGACTAGCGTCATCTTCGTGGTAGTCCAGCATGCACTCAGGGTAGCGGTCGCTGTGGTCGTTCCAGCGCCGCAATCAGCCCCATCCGTTCCAGCATCGTACGCGGCCCCCATCGAGCTAGTGACGTTCAGGGTCGTCGTGCGCAGCCCAGACCCGTTTCCTAGCTCCTTGTGTTACACTCCTCAAGTGGTCGTGGTTCGCACTGCCCAAACGCTTGTCTACTAGTCGGATCAGCGCCAGGCGCCGCTGAAAACAGATCTCTGTCGCACTTCAGATCAACGACCTCTCTTCTATCACTTTAACGAGGCAGGTCATCTCTACCAGCGGTGCGCTCATCGCAAACTGGGACTGAGAGGATTTTCCCCCGACAGCCTTCGTCCACGACCTGATGAGCGGCCTCAGCGCTTCGCCGAGTACGTCACCCGCAAGCGTAGTCCCCCGCCTTCTCCGCTTCGCGAGTCGCGAATGCCTTCATCGCGCCTCTCTTCACCTTCTGGGTCACCTTATGCCGCAGCACAACGCGTTTCCTCGAGCCCTCGTCGGGAAAACTAGATCAGCTACCTTTGGAGGCGAGCCCGCCGAACGCCGATTCGCAAAGAAGGTTCCACCGCGGCGCCGATCCAATCGCCAGACCTCGCCCACCCCATCGCCGAACTGGTTTCCCGAAGGGGCCGCCTGAATTGTCCCGACGCCGGACTCCGAATTGCCTACCAGATTCCGCTGCCGCACCACTCGAGTCACTCCCAACCGAAATAGACGGGCCGCGCTGAAGGGCGGATCTCTTTGCACATTCCTGTTCTTGTCAACACGAAGGTCAGCGCATTGCCCCATACTGGCCCGAATTCTTCCATCGACTTACGACTGACGGCTTATGGTGACCCTACAAAAAATAGACGAACCCGTGGGAAGGGCCAGACATACGTACGGCCGGAGGACATGTCGCACCACTGTGTAAGGCACGGGTTACGTTTAGAGGCTGCACGTTCGTCTCCACGTTTCCCGTCCTGCGTGAAATCGCTCACGCTGTCATCCTTGACTGATTTTCTTCGGGAGCACGGTACCACTATCGGCCTCGCGAATAGCTTGGTGACGTTTTCCACCAAAATGGAACAGAAAATTCTGAGCACAAGGGTTCCCGGTCTGCACTGTGAGCCGCCGCTGATAACATCACAGTGCAACCACGCGCCAGCATTCTTGCTGGAGCTACCTGCGTCGAACCACATCGGGGACTCCAGGCTGTCGAGCCTAACTCTCCCTATTAATAACTATGGGGATTTCTGTGGCGCGAGGGTTTGGCTTGCTACATGATGGTTGTGCATATTGTCGTGGCGCATAGGCTAACTGATACCCGGGCTCCGTTTGGTAGCCTGTTTGCGTCTTGTGGTTGAGGAAAGATCGTACTTGAGGTTTGGCAAAATGAAAGCAAGCGCGTTTAATGGCACTTTTACGAAACTTATTTACATATTGAAGAAAGAGCAGAGTCAAAAGACGGGAGTTCATGAGTGGAGCGACTGGATGATCCTTGTCGCCAGGGCCCTGAGCGTGCTTTCGCACTCAGCAGGCTCCTAAAATCACCTAAGGTTCCGCCCCTTCATCTGGCGGTGGCCAATCCAACACGAGGCACATTTTCCAAGATGCGAACCTATCAAAGTTGCACAGCATGGTAACAAGCGGGTTCACCCGTTGCAGAGTTGACCTGTGAGAACGGGCGAGGAGAAATCGAAAATCCGCTGATCTTTTCTATAGCGTACCAACAGTGGTGGTAGTGGTGGTGGAAACTTTTATTGCCAACGATGTAAATGGAGGGGGCGAAGCCGCCTACATGGCACTTGGTTGCTCCCTCACTGTGCGAAGGCACCCCTACGAAGCGAAGGATAGCCCTTGGAGAGCGATACTTCTGAGAGCGCTGGAGATGAGCCGGCGATGGTCTTGAGGAGAAGATTCGGTCATAAGAGTCTCCCCGTAAGACTCCACCGCGGTCGGTGATGGGGGATGAGGGAAGGTGGGGCATGTGGGCAGAGTGTGTAGAAAGTCTCCTGATATGCCGCAAGTTTGCATGCCGAGGGGAATTGGTCTGGGTATCGGGCATACAGTAGTATGGGGTGTGGTGCAGTCCGAGGTTGTAGTAGTCGCCAGTATGCGGCCAGTGCTATGGTGAGGGATGGGGCGGGGGATTCTTACTGCCTTCGTTGTTCCCGGTAGTCGGAAGGCGAGCAGGTGCTCCTCGGCTCGTAGAAGGGGCTCGACTCTCGCCCTGAATGTGAGACCTCGGGATAAGGAATGAGCCTCCTCGTTGCCAGAGAGGCCGGCATGTGCTGGCGTGCAGATGAGGGTTGTTGGGCGCCGGGGCTGCCAGAAGTGTAGTAAACGAACAGCAATGTGGGATAAGTAGCCAATGGCATAGTTGAGAATGCCAGATTTAGAGTCAGACATAATTTTCGTAGCAGATGTAGAAAGTAGAGCAAGCGCGTTGGCTCCCTATTCTGCCTCTGTAGTAGAATTGGTGATGATTGAGCTGGATGTCAGAAGATTTGCATGATTGTTGGCTGCCGCCAGGGCAATACGGGAGCCTGACGTGTACTCCGCTGCGTCCACGTAGAAAAAACCTCGTGGTCATCCCCGTACTGTTTGTGGAGGGTCCGAACCCTTGCTACTCTGAGGTCCCTGTCCCGCTCAAGGTGCATGTTCTTCGGCACGGGCGGTACGTTGAGGTTAAAGCGGAGGATAGGGGAAAGGGGGACCCCCTCGGTAGAATTTGTAATTGGGGTGAGGTTTAATTGGGATAATAAAGTGCGGCCAGCCTCTGAGTTGAATATACGGGATATTTTTGCCATAAAGGTAGCTTCTGTGAGTTTCTAAAACGTGTTGTGGACACCAAGTTTGAAGAGTCGGTCGTTTGATGTGCTAGGGAGGAGGGGGGGGGGAGAAGACGTAGAGCCGTTTTCGCGCAACTTCGCAGGAGCGCATTTACCCTGTCTCTTTCCTTCGTTTGAGGTGTAGGTAGGGAAGGGCATATGTTGTGCTGCTTATGATGTAAGCCTGGGTGAGGCGAGTCGTGTGTCGCTCGCGGAGGCCAGCCCGGCAGTTCGCTATGCGGCGAATCAGTCGGGTGGTCTGTTGACCGTGTACTTGTGTCTTTATGAGTTCTCCGTGCACGCCATGAGAGTAAATAACAAGCCCAAGCACGCGGATTTTGTCTACTATTGGGATGAGGTGGGTACATAGGGTGAGGGAGATGGGTGAATTGACTGAATCATATTGTTTGGGCCGGCAGAGAAAGAGCTCTGATTTTAAGGGGGAGCAGGTCAGTCCACGCTCCCATACATATGCGTCGATGGTGCATGGTTAGGGCCAATTGTAGGTGTTCTTCTATTTCGGCAACGCTGCCGCAGTTTTCCCAGACAGTAATATAGTCGGCGTAGAGGCTAGAATGTATGTTAAGGGTTTGAGCTAGCTGTCAAGGTTGGTGAAGGAGTGCTTTGTTAAAGAGAATAGTGGATAGGACGGCGCCATGGGGCGTACCTCATGCTCCCAGCGTTACACCTCGGAGGCGGTGGTCGCTGAAAGCAACAGTGGTGCAAGCGGCTCCCTATCCCCGAAAACACCTGTCGTCATTGCAGCGCCGCGGGCCTCAAATGCGGCAAGCTCTCTGTGGTGTGGCCGGCTCCTAACAAAAACGGCTAATTACTTGGCGGCGCCGTCATTTTATTCACTCGACGTCTTTCCTTCGTGGGTCGCAGTCCACAGCCGTCCTTTAGCAGGAAGCAGTCAATGGGAAGGTCATTCCCCTGAGCAAATCGTGAGAAATTTTGCAGGCTCTTTCTCAGCGAGGCACCCATTTTTTGGGGCTCGTCGGCTGGTCAAATGTAGTGTCGCAAGCTTAGTCATGACAGCTTCGTCCCCAGCCATACGAGTCTTGGCGGGTAGCAGTTGCTGCTGCTGCACAAAGGATTGCTTGCTGAATTTCATGAATTTCTTGCCGATGAACCAGCACCTCTCTGTCGCTCGTAACATTGTCTTCCTTGATGTTGGCCAGATTCTCTGAGGCGTCTCTGAAACTTGAACCACATGCTCGCACAAGCACTCAATTGCCCTCCAAAGAAGTTAGTTACTTAGCCGTTCTTTATAAGCAGTACTGGGTGCCCTTCATGCATCCAAAATTGTTAGTTAAGTTTTTTTGTGCTTTTGTATGTGTGAATCTTTATCTTATCATGTTCGGTTTCCTAAGCACACATGGGTCCTAAAAATTTTCAGTTTGGGCTTTTATCCAACAGCTATAGCACCGAAAGAAGTTAATTTAAGAGACATATTGCTGCAATGTCCGTGCTTAAGCTGTTGGATAAAAGCCCACACTGAAAAATCTCAGGGCCCATGTTTGCTTAGAAAACCAAACATGATAAGATAAAGATTCACACATACAAAAGCACGAAAAAAAACTTGACTAACAATTTTGGATGCATGAAGGGCACCCCGTACTGCTTATAAAGAACGGCTAAGTGCGTCCACTTTTCCATTCAATTTTTCCTTTTTGTAGTTTATGTCAAAACGATACTGCTGCGCAATCAAGCTCCACCTCAGATGGCGATTGTTCTTTGGTGTCATAGTTTGCAGCCAGGAAAAGGGAAAATCGTCCATTTCTACGGTCAATTTGGCGCCTCCGAGATAGCATTGTAATTTCTGGATAGCCCAAAATATGCACACGCAAACTATTTTTTTTCAACGCGCCGTATTTCATATGTCGAGAGCTCAGTTTTCGGCTCAGGTAGAGCGCGGGATGTTCGGTGACGTCGTCATCCCTCTGGCTAAGAACGTCACCTAGCCCTCGATCATTCGCATCATATTGGACCGTGAGTTCTCGGTCGTAATCAGGTGCTCGCCATACGGGCGGCTTATTAGTACCACCTTCAGGTTTAAAAAGGACGCTTCTTTCTTTTCGTCCCAAACTGCATTTGTCGGCACTTTCCTGCAGAGAGAATCACTCAGGGGGCTTCCCAAAGCTAAATAATCACGGATGTAGTGATTGTAATATCAGATGAGCTCTAAGAATGACCGAATGTCCGCCTTTGTTCTATGCCGCGGCCACTCTGCCAGCGCCTAGATCGTAGCCTCACTGGGTTTCCTGAAACCTTGGCCTACGTTGTGACCTAAATCGTCCATTGTTTCCCTCACGAGGCAACACTTCTAGGCCTCTACAGTGAGCCCAGCTTGACGCAAATGGCTTAGCAATGCTCTCAGATGCAATAAATAGACCGCCCATTAAACTGGGAAGACAGCAATGTCGTCCAAGTAGGGCAGCGAAAATGCTTCACAGCCGTTTGGAACTATCCATTGGGCGGGAAAAATAAATAGGAGAATTTTGGAGCCCATAGCTCATCATTGTTGGTTGTACTGACGAAAGCTGCGTATCTGCTGGCGCGCTCAGTGAACGGCACTTGCCAGTACCCTTGCGTAAGGTCTAGCGTAGTTACCAAGGACTGCTCGACTGACCTGTACCACTCTCTCTTCATATTAGTGATAGGGTACACTTGATCCTTGGTGGGAGCATTTAACTTCCGGTAGTCTGCTACAGACATTGGATCTTTACCCGGAGCTTTCTCCAACATCATAGGCGAGGCGTATTCGCTTTCGGGGCACTTGATTACTCCTAATTTCAGCAAGCGCTCTACATCCCTATCAAGGCTATCTCCCTGCCTTGGAGAGAGTCGATAGCACCTTAACCGCACTGGCTCCTCGGAAGTTAGCTCAGTATCATGCTCAATCAAATCAATCCTGCCCTACCTGTCTACGAAACACTCATCAAACTCTGCTTTCAGTTCGCCGAGATCAGACAACAGAGAATATTTTAGTTTTCCTCTACGCTCAGCCTTCGTGAGGAGTTCCTGCTCGCTGCTTTCCTCTCTGTTTACAAAGATAAGGCTGTCTTCCATCTCCTGAGGAAGGTTCAGCGTTAGGTTTACTGCGGCCTCTCTATGCACGTAAGGCTTCAATAGGTTTCAAAGGTAAGTGCGCACTCTTTTGAGCCTTCATGGGGTTTTCACCACGTAGTTGGTGTTAGAGAGCTTGGAAATTGGTCCAGCGGGTCCTTCCCAGTGTTCTTAGAGCCTATTCTATCTTGAAGCTCTAAGCAACATTACCTTGTCACCGATACAAAACGTCCGTTGGCGGGCTTTCCGATCAAAGTAGACCTTGGAACGAGCCTGGGCTGACTTCATGATGGCCTCCAGGAGTTCCTTAGCGATATTGAAGCGGGAAGACGACGACCAGACTGAGCGAGTGAACGGGTGGACAAAGACGAAGACGACAACGAAGTTCTGACTGTGTTCTGAGCGCGGCTCGTAGCTGTTCCTTCGCTGATGTACATAGCTGTAAATATATTCTTTCCCGTTACATATTTGGTGGCGGTGCGCCTCTCCCCTACGTCTACCAACGACGGAGCTCCGCAGCGGCCGACAGCTGCCTTCACTCATCATGACCAAGGACGCCTGCCAGCAAACATCACCAGCGGCCATGCCATCACTCGTTCTTTCTGTTCCTCGTGACCCTGGGACATTTTCTGGCACCGACAACGTTGACGTGGACGACTGGATCCAGATGTATGAACGCGTGAGTACATACAACCGCTTTGATCCAACCCTTATGCTCGCCAATGTCATTTTCTCCCTAAACGACACCGCCCGAGTCTGGTACGAGACTCACGAAGATGATTTGACCAGCTGGGACGTCTTGAAGCAGAAACAGCGCGACCTGCTTGGACGGCCGCTCGGCCGAACACTCGCCACTAAGAGGGACCTTGCATCCCGAGCTCAAACTTCTACGGAGTCCTATGTTTCGTACATTCAGGACGTGTTGGCCCTCTGCAACAAAGTTGACAATAACATGCCCGAATCTGACAAAGGGTCACGTATTTAAGGGGATCGCCGACGATGCCTTCAACCTGCTCGTCTACAAGAAATGCACTACAGTCGACGACATTATTAAGGAGTGTCGCCACTTCGAGGAAGCAAAAAGCAGGCGTATTAGCCAGCCGTACACACGCCTCCCCAACACGGCTGCCACTTCCCCATGTGAAGACCTGCTGCTCAGGCAAACTCCTGCGCCTCCAGAAAATGTGACCCGCATAATTCAACGCGAACTCGAAGCCATGTCCCCTACCTCCCTGCACCTATGTGATGGCGACAACCACTTGCCCCCCCATCTCTATGGTACAAGCCGTCGTCCGTCAAGAGCTTGCAAATCTTGGCCTCCAACCCGTCAGCTCCGTACGTCCTTCATCCCCACCCGACATCACTGCGATTGCTCGTGACCGACCTTCCTACTTCGCTCCACGTCGACGTAACCCTAACGACTGGCGGACACCCGACGACAGGCCCATTTGTTTCCTCTGCCACCGTATTGGCCACATCTCCCGTCACTGTCGCAATTATTGGTCCCGTCGTAGCGCATACAATCCTCTCAGCTCTCACCGCAACGACGAACAGCCCAGCCACTTCACGCCTCCTCCAGCCTGGCAGAGTGCTACAATCAACGGCCAGTTTTCCCGCCCCAGCCGATCCCCGTTTCCCCTGCGTCGGCAGTCTCGTTCGCCACTTTGCCGTCGCTCCTCTCCTGGCCCCTACGTACGCTCGCAAGCAGAAACCTAGACTTTGCAGTGTCTGGAGGTGATGCTGCAGTACAGCCCCAGTCCCAAAATCCTCGCTTAGCCCTCCGCGCACACCAAAATTTGCTCGCTATTCATGTCGATAGAGTCCCTGTTAGAGCCCTTATCGATACGGGCGCGCACGTGTCCGTCATGAGTTCAACCCTCCGACGCCGCCTCAGAAAAGTACTGACCACTGCACCCACAGCCGTTCTCCGCGTTGCCGACGGCGGAACGCCTCCTGTGGTTGGACTATGCACATCCCGTGTGACCATTTCCGGCCGCCAAACATCCGTTCTATTCTCTGTTCTGGACCAGTGCCCTCATGATGTCATTCTTAGCCTCGACTTCGTGTCTGAGCATTCAGCCCTCATCAACTGCGCCACCAGTGTTGTCCAGCTTGACCTTCCCCTTTCTGCTGAGTCACCGTCCCCAGTTGTACCTCGCCTTTGTGCTGTCGACTTTGTCTGTCTAACGCCTAAAGCCGCCACTTACATTTCTTTCTCATCTGCTCCTCCTGTCCCTGATGGTCCCTACGTAGTCACTCCGGACCTTGACGTCGCCCTCTCGCGAAGTATTGCGCTTGCGCACACTGTCTGTACAATGCCGGCCAACCGAGCGTACCTTCAGGTTCTGAACTTTGGCTCTTCTATCCAACCGCTCCCGCAAGGCATCTCACCCGCCACGCTCTGTCCGGCTGCCGAATGTGTCATATCAGTCGTGTACACCTGATTGCCTTCTACTCATCAAAGCCTGTTGCCTGCGGCCACATCAACCGAGAAACCAACGGACGACTACGCCGACATGATCTTTTCTGACCTACAGCCGATGCAAGCTCACGATCTTAGGTGCCTTTTATCATCTTTTCGCGATATCTTCGACATTGATGCCCGTGTTTTGGCTCGTACCTCTGTAGTGACGCATCGCCTAAACACTGGTGATGCCGCTCCTATCCACAGACGTCCGTACAGCGTGTCCAGCGCTGAACGCACCGTCATCAATCAAGAGGTGGACAAGATGCTCGCAAAGGACATCATCCAGCCCTCGTCAAGCCCTTGGGCTTCACCAGTTGTCCTGGTAAAAAAGGACAGCAGCTGGCTCTCCTGCGTTGATTACCGGCACCTAAACCGCATCACAAAAAATGACGTATATCCTCTCCCGAGGATCGATGATGCATTAGATTGCCTCCACGGCGCCAAATATTTCTCTTCAATTGATCTTCGATCGGGATACTGGAAAATTGCCGTTGATGAAAAGGACCGCGAAAAGACCGCCTTGTTTACGCCTGATGGCTTATACCAATTTAGTCATGCCATTCGGACTCTGTAACACGCCGGCTACCTTTGAACGAATGATGGACTCCCTTCTTCGCGGCTTTAAGTGGTCGACCTGCCTCTGCTACCTTGACGATGTTGTGGTTTGCTCGCCTACTTTTGCCACGCACCTCGAACGCCTTTCCAGTATTCTGACAGTGTTCTGCAACGCCGGACTCCAGCTGAACTCATCGAAATGCAAATTCGGTCGCCGCCAACTCACTATTCTCGGACACCTGGTTGACGCTTCTGGTGTCCGCCCAGATCCAGTCAAAATTCAAGCCTCAAGGACTTTCCTCTTCCTAGCTCGTCGAAAGATGTGCGCAGCTTTGTCGGCTTGTGCTCGTATTTTCGCCGTTTTATCAAAGATTTCGCCAGCATCGCTCGCCCCCTCACCGACCTTCTTAAGAACGACACCCCCTTTGCCTGGGGCCCTGCTCAAGAGCACTCATTTTCCTCCCTCGTTCAATTGCTAACCTTTCCACACATATTAGCCTATTTTGACCCGTCGTTTCCCACAGGTGTTCACACCGACGCCTCCGGATATGGGATCGGTGCCGTGCTAGCCTAAAGTCAACAGGTTTAAGATCGCGTCATCGCTTATGCCAGCCGCCTACAATCCGCCGCAGAGCAAAATTACTCCATTACTGAGAGCAAGTGTCTCGCCCTTGTCTGGGCTCTAGCTAAATTCCGCCCATACCTGTTCGGCCGCCCATTCGCTGTTGTCACTGATTACCACGCTCTCTGCTGGCTGTCTTCACTAAAAGATTCCACCGGTCGCCTTGGTCGCTGGGTTTTGCGCCTCCAAGGATATTCATACTCTGTAGTGTACAAGTCGGGTCGTCGCCACCAGGACGCTGACTCTTTATCTCGGTACCCTGTGAAGCCACCTGACCTAGAAGACCCTGAGACCCTGCCCTGCCTCTTAGCTGTCACTGCTCTCAAAGATATCTCCAACGAACAGCGCCACAACTCATCTTTACGCCCTAACTTTGATAGCCTCCGCTCTGCAAACCAATCTCCGTCTCTGCAACTTTATGTGCTCCAGAATGGCATTTTATATCGCCGCAATCTACGCTCCGATGGTCCTCCATTGCTGCTCGTCATACCCCATCTACGCTATTCTGTCCTTGAAGAATTGCACGGTCTGCCGACAGCCGGCCACCTTGGCGTGTCCCGCACGTACGCTCGAGTGCGGCACCGCTTCTTTTGGCCTGGCCTGTATCGTTCCGTCAAGCGTTATGTTGCCGCTTGCGACCTGTGTCAACGTCGGAAAAGGCCCTCCACTTTGCCTGCCGGTCTCCTACAACCCTTCGACGTACCTCCGGAACCTTTTCATTGTGTTGGCCTCGACCTTCTTGGCCCTTTTCACACGTCCCTCTCCGGCAACAAGTGGATCGCTGTCGCAACTGATTATACGACTCGGTACGCCATCACGCGTGCTTTGCCTACCAGCTGCGCTACCGATGTCGCTGATTTTCTTCTCCAAAACGTCATTGTTCACCATGGCGCCCCTCGTCATCTGCTCACCGACCGTGGTCGTAATTTTCTGTCCCGAGTCATTAATGACATTCTTCTTTCGTGTGCCACGCAGCACCAGCTCGCGACAGCTTGCCATCCACAAACCAACGGGCTTACGGAACGGTTCAACCGCACGATCACCGGCATGTTCGCAATGTATGTCTCGCCAGACCACCGAGATTTGGACGCTGCCTTGCCTTATGGGACTTTTGCGTACAACTCTTCACGGCATAACACAACCGGCTATTCCTCTTTCTACCTTTTGTTTGGTCGGCACCCCATCTTGTCTTTGGACACACTCATGCCGTCTTCTTCAGTCGCCACCACTGCTTACGCTCAGGACGCCATCGCTCAGGCCTCGCAGGCGCGCCTAATCGCCCGTAGTCGGCTCCGTGCCTCACCAGCTTCCCAAAGTCCGCCTACGACCGCCATCACTGGGCGTTCGAATATGAACCCGGATCACTCGTCCTTCTCTGGGCGCCGTCACGCAGCGTCGGTCTCTCCGAGAAGCTCCTTTCTCACTACCGGGGCCCTTACCATGTGGTGCGCCGTGTCACCGACGTGAACTATGAAATTGCACCCCTTGCGTGCTCGCCATCGTCCTCCGGCCCCTCCACCGACGTCGTCCATGTCTCCCACCTAAAACCTTATCACGACGTTCATACGTCGCCACTCTAACGCCGAGGCGGCGTCTCATCAGCCGGGGGTCCTGAAGCGGGAAGACGACGACGAGACTGAGCGAGTGAAAGGGTGGACGAAGACGAAGACGACAACGAAGTTTTGACTGTGTTCTGAGTGCCGCTCGTAGGTGTTCCTTCCCTGGTTTACATAGCTGTAAATACATTCTTTCCCGTAACAATGTGTAGACGATCCATCATAGTCAACATGAACTGTACTACTGTCGGGTCCTCTCCGCGTCCTTTTCAGGCTTCGCGTACCATTCGCAGAGGTGAGCGCAGTGACCTTCGGCACACCAACTAGGCGGGGCTAAATCTAGTGTAATGATGCGGTTCTGACCACAAAGCCAAAAGGGTCGCAGGTTGGCAAGCCTCAGAGTCGCGCTTGTTTTCATAGCCCAGTCTCCTAAGCACGCGCTTTAGAACACAATGCCACCATTCTACGCTGTTGCTCTGCGGATGATGGATTGAGCTTTGAACTACCTTAATGCCACACCGCTCTAGAAATGAGCTGGTTAGGGCGCTAGCCAATACACTACCTGATCACTTTGGATCCCGGAATGCAATTCAAGTTGGGCAAAGACTGACATCAGTAAATCCACAGCACTCTCTGACGTCACCTCACGCAGCGCGACGGCCTCTGGAAATTTTGTGGCAGGGCATAACATAGTGAGCATATAACGACTTTGTCATGGGAAGTGTTCCAAATACATCTATCACCAGCCGGTCAAACGGGAAAGTAATAATCGGTACTAAGACCATCGGAGCTTTCCACTTATCTTGAGACTTCCCAACTCGCTGGCATGTGTTGCACGACCTTAAAAAACGCCCCAGGCCCATAGTACTCTTCACGTCCCCCAGGCCTATAGTACTCTTTCAAAAGCCTCTGCTTTGTTTTCCTGATTCTCAGGCGGCATGACCACGAATCGCCATGAGAAAATCACAGTAAGTTTTGTCGGTACTGCTGGGGAACGGCTAGTTGGTATCGCTCCAGTCCACGCTTATCATTGTACAAGCGATAAAGCGCATCCCCTGCCATCTGGAAAGCAATATTCTTTTTCACCCTTACTCGTTCTGTGGAGCTTCCTGATCTCCTGTATGGTCGGGTCATTTGTTTGTTCCAACCTAACTCTTCTCGATTCGCACTTAGCAGCGTCGTGAAACTGTTGACACTGGCGTAAAAAGGCCACTGTCTAGGATTTCCTCGTTCTGCGGTTCGTCAGGGTTAATACCAGGTTGACCGGTCTTGGGTGCCTCGTTAGCGTGATTTTCTGAACCTTGTTCATCCATTTCCACCCGAAGTTTAACTGCTGTTTCCTCCGCAGTGGAATTCACAGGAGTAAGCTGTGGTGCAAGTTCTCGCGCCTTCGAACGTGTTAAGGCCCGCACAGTTCAGTCCCCAGAAGGGATTCAGTTCTCTCGTTAACACATACGCTTTGTTGGAGAACAAATAAGGATAGCATCTATGTAGCTTTCCTGAAACTGCGACTTCGGTTTCAAGCGTACCGAAAGGGCCCTCAATTACTACTTTCATTATAGGCAAGCACACGCTTAGTTCCTGCACTACCTGTTAGATCCATGTACAGTGGCCTGTGTAATCAGATGGTGACAAATACGATCGATGGACAACATCCATCGTTGCGGTTGAGTCGCGCAGCACCTTCCAAGGCTTCCCGTTCGCCCCCAGGTCATGAATGTAAGGTTCCAACAGCTTCATGTTTTCATCTCTATTACTGACATACAAGAACGCAACCCCTTGTTTTCGGCAGTTCACTGCTATGTGACCTGGCTTATTGCATCTATAGCAACTCAGCGGCCTCCTGGCCTTGAACGCGACTTTGTCTTTCTGCGCTTTTGCCATTTTTGCACCCTTGTCATTGTCATTCTTTCTTAGAGGTTTTTCCGAAGAAACCTTTCTTCTTTCTCGACTGTAGAACTCTCAAAGTGCCACTCGTGACGATAATTCGCACTTGTACCAAAATTACGACGCCTATCAATTCTGGTGTTGAGGTTAAACTGTTGGCGTGAGGCATACTCCTCAATCAGATCGGCAGCTTTTGTCGCAGACGTTACATTCTTCCTGTCGTGTAGCCAATTGCTTTCCTCTTCATGGAAGCAGTTGTAAAACTGCTCCAGCAAAATTCTCTCACCTACAGCGTCCCGGTCAATGTAAGACACTGTGCTCTTTAGCCACTCGACCAAGGAAATATACTATACAGCCGAACGCACCTACCTATCAGAAATCCGCAACGCAAAATACTCTTTCCTGCACAAAGACCTCCCCAAATTGTTGACTTCCAATCCCAGAAAGTTTTGGCAGGTCATAAGTGAGCACCCGGCACATACCATCACTCTAACTAAAGAGTCTGGAGAGGAAGCTGATGACATTGAGTGCGCTGACATTTTTAATAACGCCTTTTCATCTGTGTTCACTAATGAAATTCACCCACCAACTGCAACTTTCGCCGTCAATATAGAATCCAGCATGCCTGATATCGCGTTTTCTGAAGCCGGCATTTCCTCGCTCATTGAACACCTTAAAACTTCATCATCGGCCGGCGTCGACGAAATTAACTCCAAAATACTGCGCAACACTAAGAATATTTCTGCAATGCACTTATTATTATTGTTTTCACAGTCGCTTTCTACAGGTTCCATTCTGGATGACTGGAAAGTGGGAAAGGTCATTCCCGTCTTTAAGTCCTGTAACAAACATTCTCCTTTAAATTACCGTCCGATATCATTAACCAGCATACCTTGCAAAATCATGGAACACGTCATCTATTCTCAAATCATGGACTTTCTTGACGCTATCAACTTCTTTCATCCCTCACAACACGGGTTTCGCAAGGGTTTGTCATGTGAAACTCAACTGGCCGTCTTTCTTCATGACGTTCACTCTAACCTCGACCTAAATTTACAAACTGACGCTATTTTTCTAGACTTTGCTAAAGCATTTGATAAAGTTCCTCACAGGCGTTTACTGCTAAAACTAACCATGCTAAAACTGCATCCTAACGTCTTATTGTGGATCGAAGAATTCCTTTCTAACCGCTCCCAATTTGTTCTCGCTAACAGCCAGAATTCCAACCCTCTTCCAGTAACATCAGGCGTACCCCAAGGTTCTGTACTTGCTCCCCTCCTATTCTTAATCTACATAAACGACTTACCCTCAAACCTGGTTTGCAATGTTCGTCTGTTTGCCGACGACTGCGTTATTTACCACACGATTTCCAACACCTTTGACCAATCACAGCTCCAAAACGACATTGACACAGTGCATGCCTGGTGCGATGACTGGCTAATGTCGCTTAATCCTAATAAATGTAAACTCGTATCTTTTCACCGCCGGCGTAACCCCCATATTTTCCTTTACTCCGTTGCTAACGTTCCACTAGAATCTGTATACTCATACAAGTACCTAGGTGTCACCTTGTGACAGGATCTCTCCTGGCGCTCTCATGTAACGAACATCGTCGCATCAGCTAACCGGTCAATGGGTTTTTTGAAACGTCATCTACGGCACGCCCCTCAATGTATTAAACTTCTCGCCTACCAATCACTCATTCGACCAAAACTAGAATACGCATCTGCTATCTGGAGCCCGCAACAAGCATATCTCATCAGTTCACTAGAATCTGTCCAAAATCGCGCCACGAGGTTCATTCATTCGGCCTATTCATACGACATCAGTGTATCGTCACTTAAACGACAATCAGGTTTATCAACTCTTGCCCATCGTCGTCGCATTGCTTCTCTTAGTCTGTTCCATAAGTTTTTTTTACAGTTCCCTCGGACAACCACCCTACATCACACCGCCCGCTCGCATATCTCATCGCACCGGCCATCCACTGCAAGTGTCATGCCAACACACCCGCACCGTCACTTTTTCCGCATCCTTTTTTCTTCGCACTGCTAAAGACTGGAATGGCCTTCCCCACGACGTTGATGCCATCACCTGCCAATCAAGTTTTGTGAACAATTTAAATATGCATTTCATAAATATCATGTAAGCAATCATATTCAATCTATATTTGTACTCCCACCCCTTATGTAACACGCCCAAAGTGGGGTCTTTAAGGTAATAAAGTGAAGTGAAGTGAAGTGAAGTCACTTTGAACTTGTACAAGAACTCTGGATCTCTCTCGTCCCTCGAATTCTTAGCTCCCCGAGATTGTTGCTTTAACGCTTCGGCGCTGAGTCTGTATATTTGTAGAAGGCAAGCCTTGAGCTTCTCTTATTTGTCCGTGTCCTCCCTGCTGAGACGCGCGACAACCTCCACTTCCTCACAGGGGGCAGAACGATCAATCGCCATTGAGACCAAGTGTCTCGGCTGAAGGACAGTTTCTCGCGCGTTCCTTCAAACTCTGCAAGATGCAGACCGATATTCCCTGATACCTACACATCTTGAACTCCTTGTTGAGAGGCGATACCGCTTCCTGGGGACAACTGTCCTACTCTTGCTCAACTCCATTTCTAACATACGGAGCTCTATGCCTGTTCCAGTTTCTTGCTTTATTCTCACTTTCATGTTCACGCCTCTTATTCTCTTTTTCCCGCCCTTTATGATGTCTGAGCTGCTCTTCCTTCTTTTGTTCGACGAGGCTCCACGCTTCACTGAGCTCCTCATCATTTGCCCCCAAATCAGTGATTGCCTGAATGATACGGGTTTTCCGCCAAGCCCCTTGTATCAATTCCGAATTCCTCAAACAATAGCAACAGGTCAGTCTTCTGCGCCTTCAGTAGGTCCATGATGCTTCTAAGTGTGGGCTATTTCTAGAAAAAGTATGCGAAAATACCAAACATCTAGAATTTAAGCACAGATCTCAATCAGTTCTTTAACCCTCTTTTGGAACCTGGTACACATCAGAGAAAACCGAAGCACTGACCCAAACATGTGATCATGCCCAGAGACAGCTGCTCTTTCGCTGGCCGATCTTTGTTGCCGCTTGTAGATTCAGATCCCTCCGCTAATCACGAGTTGCGGCGCACAGGCTACGTGGAACCCTGGCTCCATTTGGAAGCGTGTCTGAGTCTTCGGGCTGGTTAAAGATGTGATAGTTCTGTCGCTAGCTGCAGGCCTTGTCTAGAAGGTGCTGGTCTCGCCATCTCATGACTTCATCGCGTGCCACTGCTATCCTTTATCATTGCCAATATAAGGTACTTGGTTAATTTTGTTTCACCGTGCTGGGTTATCACAGGCTACATGTGCTCCCTGTTTTTTAACAGCGAAGTTGTTCTTGGTCGAGGTTTTCATGGGACAAGGCGTGGTAACGCGGGCGTAGCGATGTGGAGAGAGCAAAGCCTAGCGAGGGGGAGAGCAATCGCCAAAAACAGGTGCAGGTAGGAGGGGAGAGAGAGCGCAACCACCAAGCACAGGTGCAGCGTAGTGGAGAGAGGGGGAGTTAGGCGCAATTAGTCAGAGCTAAGGCGCGGGTGAGAGCACATGCCGAGCGCTGGTGGGCGGAGTCAAGGAGAAGAGAGGAGTCGGCTAATTAGAGAGCGCGGGCCCAACAGGTCAGGTAGTTCGGAGGAAAGCGCATATATAGACGAGTGCGCTTGGAAGGAGTTTATTCAATGTTCGAAAAAATGGGTCGCGCGCTCTCCGGAAGAAGCCACTCGTTGCGAGCGCAAGCAAGAGTTGGCACGCGTGCGGGCACAGTGTTGTCGGACGAATTCAGAAGCCCGCGCTAGGGATACCAAAGCCTTTAGAAAGCGGAGGGCGGAAGATCCCCAGCTTCGAGCAAGAGAAGCCAAATCCAAGCGCGAAAGGATTGCGATGAACCCCCGAGTCTAAAGGGAGGAAAAAAAAAATATCACAGCAATATTGGTCGGAAAATAATATGCTTTAGTGGTCGGAAGAGGGAGAGAGCGTGGCAAGGATATATGAACACTCAGCCAATCGATTCTGGATTTGAAAAGTTCTACGAAGCTTACCCTTGCGAGTAGAGAACGCCAAGAAGCTTCTGTGCTTATGTCAGCGTTCGCGACATTAGTCAGTGATGCTGGGCTAATTTTTTAGCCACAGCCGCAGTGTAGCCAATTACGCTTCTTCCATTCCATAGACGGCGTGGTTCGAGACAAATAGAGCACCGCACGCAAACAACTGAGGCTCATTCTGAAAGTCAATGTGTGCATTACTCCATCGGCACCACTCAGCGAGAATAGGGTATTACTGTCACTTTAAAGCGCCGTTGTCACTGGGTGCGTGTAGAGGTTAGAAACGTGTCTTATAACGCGTGTATGGGAGGTGCCGTTTGGCAACTTTAGATAATCGCTTCACACCTTTTCCGAAATATCTTGTTCTGTTTTGAATTCTGCTAATTTCTTTGGATCTGCAATAGGACTGAATCCTCTCGCGTTCTGCTCACTTTGCTAAGTGATATCATGCATGCGGATCATTTGTGTTCATGGAGAAGCAACGCCACGGCGAGCATGCACTAGGAAGCGCTTTAGTCTTCAATATGTAATATATATGTCTTGCGTACCATAGAGTTTAGGTGATTTGAAGTGCACATATGCTTTATTTCACACTGAATGATAGGGAATGCTTTGAATAAATTTATAGCGTCATCCCTCACAAAGTAACACCTGCCTTGTACGTTCGTGCTACTTACATAATATTGATCACCGAAAATTGCGAATGAAACTGTTTAAGCACAAAGTGAGCTTTATAGCGCTTCAGCAGCGTAGATGGGCCGCCGCGGTGGCTGAGTGGCTGAGTCGTTATGGCCCTCGGCTGCTGGCCCGAAAGATGCGGGTTCGATCCCGGCCACGGTAATCGAATTTTGATGGATTCAAAATTCCAGGGGCCCTTGTACTGTGCGATGTCAGTGCACGTTAAAGAACTCCAGGTGGTCGAAATTTCCGGAGCCCTTTACTACGGCGTCCCTCATAGCCTGAGTCTCTTTGGGACGTTGAACCCCCATAAACCAAACCAAGAAGCGTAGATGGCAGAAGTGTGTTGTATGTCGCGTACTATATTATGCTGTCTTGGCCCAGTCGCGGCACTAAGATGCTATTTCTATTTGTGCTTTAGGACCTGGTCAGTTTCGCTGAAATATCCCTGTGTGATCTCTTAGATTAAGTGCTTGTTTCATGTAACTTCAAGCTCACTGTAACTATCTGCTCTTACTTTCTATTGCTCTCTCTTCGTGCTTTGTGTGAGCACCTGAATTTGCGTTTACTTCGGCCTTTGTAGCTTTTTATCGCACTGAATAAAATGTTTGTCATGCTTACGCTTATTTATTTATTACTACCTCGAAGACCTCATTGAAGGAATGTTACATGAAGGAGTGTGTTTCAGAGCAAAACACTGTTTAAATTGATGCCTTGAATAGTGATCGGGGAGTTTGGGGCACGACATGGCCGGGCAAGTCATTCTAGTCTGGCGCAGTGCGTACAAAAAATGAAGAAAGATGTGGGGTGCAGGCAGAGGATGAGTGGTGTTTCCATAGTTCATGAGGCTGGAGGTGCGGCAGGCAGGGATGATAACAGACTCGTGCGGAACATGATAATAAAATTTGATGTATTCTTAGCCTTACGATGTGTCGTCGACTTGTTAAAGTTGTGAGATGAGCATTGCATTTTAGCTTGGTGACACTATCATGATAAGAATAAGCAGAAAACAAGAACCTGCGGCGCTATTCTGTATTGCTTCTACAGTATTAACATCATTTTTGTTCGGGCACTGTTAGTAACTGTTCGTTGATAAACACATTTTCTTCTTATTCTTGTCACGATAGTGTCACCAAACTAAAATGCAATGCCTAATTCACAACTTAGTCAAGCCGACGTCACATCGTAAGGCTATGTCTACATCACAAATTCTATTATCATGTTCCGCACGAGTCTGTTATTATCTGCAAATAGGCGTATGTTAGAGAGTATGACAGTTGGTAGATCGTTTATTCATTCAGAGAGAAAGAAGGAGTGCGCCTTGGGGTACCCCAGAAATAAGAGATGGGGGAAGATTAGAGTTTATTAGCGAAAACAAAGCTGTGCCGCTAAGTTATAAAGTTTAGAAGCCAATCAAGAACAACATAACTGAGATTAAGATGTGACAGTTTCAAAGAAAGCTGCTTGTGTAGAACTTTGTCAGAGGTCTTTTCGAAGTCTAAAAAGAGGGCGTCTACTGATTGTTGAGACCGGGGTTGGAGCTTAAGCCACTGATAACTACAGCTGAGTATCGCGAGAAAAGCCTAGTATGAATCCGTGCTAGCTACCGTGTAACAAACAAACGATACCAGAGATTTTATGATGTGAGAGATTACATGTTTCATTAGCTTTGATGTAACGATAGCAATGGATATAGGACAATGATTATGACGAGAAGATGAAGGTACTTTATTGGTACTGGAATGACTTTACCCACTTTCCAGTTGTGCGGTACAATGCTTGGCGAAAGAGGTTTCTGAAATATAAGAGAGAGCTGGAAACTTGTGGCATGTTTTGTGTTTTTTTTATTATCTTTGCGTCAATGTCAACAATACCTGCTTACGAGGAGAGTTTTAAAGAATAAATTATTTTAACAATTCCGTCCGGTTTGAATGACATATCGGCAATAACACCGAAACCAAAGGACAGAAAATCAGGCAGATCCTCACCATGTGCACGAAATAATGCCGCAATAGAGGTCCGGTTAGGCACTTCTGCAACGTTCTATTCTCCAACTGCAGCTTTATTGTAATCACGAAGTGTTAATTTGTTGCTAGGGTTAGGATAGACGCCCTCCTTGAAATTCACGTTGGTTTGTGCGCAGAATCTCGGGGAGTGTAGGGTTCAAAAATGATTGCTGAGCTTTTAACACTTGCGCTCTATAAACCCTTTCTGCTTCGTAACACTTTTGTCGTGTGCTAGGGTTATTTCGTTAGGCAGTCGGAAAAAGCCTTTTCTTGTCATTGAGGCATTTTAATGCATTATTTAACCAACGAGTCAAAATGCGCTCGCTCGCTGTAATTATAGGAATCTACCGTTGGATGAGTCCATTTTATTCTTAAAGAGTTGCCACTTACTCTCGCCAGATTAATGTTCGAAGTCGATAAGAGGCTAAGGACAGTGATTGTCAGAGTTCAAGGTTTTTGTTGCCATAATCGTCTTAATATAAAGAGTGACTGTTTTAGTTACTTATTTGGTTTTTCCAGGTGGTTGAAAAACGTGCTGATGATTATCGAATAGCATAAAAGGGATATCGTACAGCTTCCGCCCTAACCATCGACCACGTTTCAGGTAGCACTCGCAGTAATGCAAGACGTACAACATTTGCCGCTATGGACGATGGTAGCGCTGGAGAACACTCTCAAGGTTCTCTTGCACTACACATAATCACCACCGAATGCAGAAGATTGGACCGCTGTCGCCGAAGCTCAGTTGGTGGATCATCATCGGACGCAATATTCGAAGGTTGTTATGGGATGAAATAATTACTATATTGATGTAATACTAATTATACCAAAAATTAAGAACAAAAAACATCCTCTAAGCTCCCTGGTTTCGGTGACCGTTTTCTTCCGTCATGTATGTGAGAACGAGCTTTGCTGTTCCCTTCATTTGTAAGCTTATTCTCCCATCATTTTTGAATGTCGTGAATTTTCAAATATTACAATATCAGTTTTAATTTAAAAATGAACTATTGCTCCCTTTCTAGAGAGCAAAACTCGGCGAAGGAATTTTTTCAGTTCACTGCTCGCTATCTCGTGCACTCCAAAACAGCTCGGCAACAGGGTGCAAATCTGCTATAAATGCAGCATTTGGATATCCACACAACTTGTTGGGCGTGTTGGCACGTTAACTCCTTGAAATTCAGTGATATATTGCAAGAAAATACGAAGGCGGAAGATGTACAACGAGCTCCGACAATCTAAAAAATTTCAAATTCAGTGCTCCTCGTGTTTTTTTTTTCTTGCCCTTATATCACGTGTCGCGCTTAAAGTTGAGACGTTCTAGCATTTCGTCATCGCTCAGGCGTCTCGTCTATCCCACACCACTAGTCAGCTGTCATGCTTTTCATCGTTTCATCATCATCATCATCTAGCATTTCGTCACCCGGAAAACGACCCGCAAGCCATGACGTAATGTCTGTTTTATTAAAACATAAGCATTACTACAGCATCTTCCGCGATTTCGCCGACCGCGTCGCTTTCACCTTCAGCCACCTTCAGCGCGTGTTGTGAAGCTGCGCCGAAACCGATGAACAGCGGGAGCTTCGAAAGAAAAGTAAAGGCGCATAACTGGCCCCCTGGGAAAGTGAACACCTCAGTCTCGCTTAAACCTACATGGCGGTATTGACAGACGTGCGCTGCATGCCTTGTTATTAACAACGTCGTGGACCCGACGACGGCGGCCGCGTTTCGATGGAGGCGAAACGCAAAGGCGCCCGTGTGCAGTGTGATGTCAGTGCACGCTAAAGATCCTCAGGTGGTCGGAATTATTAACGAGCCCTCCACTAGGACACCTCTTTCTTCCTTTCTTCTCTCAGTCCCTCCTTTATCCCTTCCCGAACGGCGTGGTTCTGCTGTCTGTCAAGATGTAAGACATATACTGCGTCATTTCCTTCCCCAACAACCATTTTAATTATTTTTTTGGGGGGGGAGGGGGGAGGAAATGGCGCGTTATCTGCCTCCCAGTAATCGGCTGACATCTGAACATCGCCGTTAGGGAAAGGATAAAGAAGAGACTGACAAGAAAGGAAGAAACAGGTGCCGTAGTAGAGGGCTCCCGAATAATTTCGGCCACCTGCGCGCCTTTAACATGCACTGAATCGCACAGCACACGAGCACCTTTGCGTTTCGCCTCCATCGAAACGCGGCCGCCCCGTTAGGGTTAGAGCCCGGGCGCTCCGGATCAGTAGCTGAGTGCACTAACCACTGAGCCACCGCGGCAGGTTTTTCCCCCAAAACAGTTTTCATTTTCATTTCAACATTGTAGCAGAAACGCGGCATTGAAACTATTGTCCGTCGGCGTTCATTGTGTACATTGGTGTTGGCGTTGACAACGTTCTACTATTATGATTTTGAGGAAAGGAAGAGCGCATAACTGGCTCCCAGGGGCCGTGGACGTCTCAATAGCGCTTTTGAGAAACGTGGCCGTGGTGAGAGATCTGGGCGTATGCAGTAGCGCTGACAACGTTGTGGCAGACACGCGGCGCTGTAGGAATAGGCCGCAGCGTTCATTGGGTTCACCAACGTCTCGCGATCAACCATTAATTTCACTGCCAGGGTGGCGAGGCGAACGCGCTGCCAATTCAGCGTGCAGAACGCACTCAACGTTGCTGACGCCAAACCACGTCTAATTGCCCCATACACCGCAGCTTTCGCTCTCTGACCATGTTCAGCAGTAAACAGCAGCTCATTTTTTTTCATTTTTGTTTTTTTTTTTTGTTGCGCACTCAGTTCAAAGGTAGCGCTCGCTCCGCAGTACAAGCGCGATGTTTTCAATGTGAACGGTAGTATGCAAGTATGCTATCCGTCTACGTCTACATTGCATAGGCAGAAAAAGATGGCCCCGTGGGTGCAACTTATGAAGCGCAAATTTTTGCTTGTGATATGCACGCATGATTAAGAACGTGAGCTTCGATATACTTTCAAACCTTTTTCTCTGCAACAGTGAATACTTCCTGAATACTTCAGGGTCATAAAGCTCACTCCATACCGCATATCTCACATTTAATAAGTATTTTGTCTCCTTTTCGCCCATTAACTCCCCAATACTTTTATTTATTCACAGGGGCAATATACGTACCTCTCACCCACGCTGACTATTGGCGCTTACATGGAAATTACCGGAACCAGGATTTCTTCTGAACACTGGTAAGATTGATACAGTTCCCACTTGCACAAACAGCAGTGAACTTTCGTTTAGGACTATTAGATATGCTAAGGTAGCCCATTCTCTTTTTCGTTTAATCTTTCTCTTGTGTGTCACGTTTCCTTATCAGCGCCACCCCAAGTAACTCATTTAGACTATTAGTTTAAATATAGGTTTTATTAGTTTAATTTAATTATGTCATACATGAAAGACAGGATCAAGGGTACATAGTAATCAATCCCACTAAGACTAAGGTTTTACTATTTAGACCAAGAAATAAAGTTTTCAAGGAGCAAAATAAGATCAATTATAAGAATAAAGACAAAACAATAGTAGATGACCATAAGGTTCTTGGCGTTACTTTTAATTATCATCTAAACTGGGATCACCACATTAATCACGTCTGCAAAAGGCTGTCTACTGTTGCAGGCACTCTGTCCTGCTGCAAAAACCTCATTCCCGAAAGAGTTAAACTCCAATTGTACCATGCGTTATTTGCACCCCACATAAAATATTGCAGTCTTGTCTGAAGCTCAATAACAAAAAGAAATATTGATAAAATTAATGTGCTCCAGAAAGAAGTCTTGCGCTATGTGGCAAATGTTGGACCGCACACATCTACAAACAACCTATTTCCGAAGTATGGGATTATTCGTTTTTTGCACAGTTATGAATATCAACTCTTAAACGGGCTTTATTTTTCGACCGTTGAATCTGCAAATTTGCTTAAAACTGTTGCAACATTACAACAGCGAACAATAGATGTATTCACTAGAAACACCCCACACTAAGTTTCAGTCAGTAAAGCATAATGTTCCATCACTTCTAAACAAATATAAAAAAGAAATAATTCCATCTAAGAAGGAATGTAAAAATTATTTCTCTAACCTCAACTGAACTCTTGCGCGTCACCCTGATTTGATATATCTTGCCTTGGTTCTAAACTGTCTAATTGTCCTTTGACCGTGTGTTTCCATATCATCTCATGAATTTTTTCTTTTTGTCTGGCTGTTTGTTTTGTGTATATATGCGCTCTTGAGACCTGCTTTATTGTCCATATCTTTTCAATGTGACCTTTGATGAGTGCGGTTTTCTTTGTTTCGTTGACAATCTGCGTCGCCTGCGGTCTTGTAAGGTGGCCCCTGGGTCGTCGTAAGTTGCTTAGTGAAACTTTTAGTCCAGGGGACCATTCAGAGTTTGTGTTTGTACCACTCTGGAAAACAAACGAATTGAATTGAATTGAATTAAACTGTTTCTTCAAAGTTGGCAGGCTGTTAGAACACTTAAGGCACGTTTGCACCCTGACGTCTTTGGCGCGCCGGCGAGCGCCGGTGGTGGTCAGTCACATCAGGCTGGTCACGCCGCGCCAGGCGCAAATCCGGCCATCCCGCAGTCCGACCCCTCCGATGCGGCGAAGCGCCTGCGCCTGTAGAAGCGCATGCGCATATCATGCGCGGTGCATTTGACGAGTCATCTGTCCTAGATTTGCGAAAAAGCGCGGCCACTACCGCGGGAGGCAGAGATGGGCATCCTCACAAGGGCGAACCCTCATGATGGCGTCCTAACGTTCTTCCAAGGTGCAGGAAGACTGAGGTGTTGACACTACTGAGAACAAATGCGCTACAAGCGACACAAAAAGGACACATACACACGGCACAAGCACAAACTAACAACTGTTTATTCCATACGGAAGGTGAGTTTATATACGCAGCGTCAGTTTTTGAAAGAAGCAACCATCCCATCATCATACACATGACCATCACCACGACACAGCATCTGCCCTTATCAAGTCAGTCTCAGTTTTTTAAGTGCAATAGAAGGAGTGCTTACACAGGTTCCATTTTCCGCCTTTTCGATTAAAAATGCTTCGACTATCTCTCTTTCAATCCTTTCTTTCTGTTTTCCTCCAATTGTGGTCCTGTGGAAGATTGGTGCGCACTTCTTCTTACACCTGCTGCAATGTTGCGCTAGATTTCCCGGGTGGTTAATTTTGTCGCAGTCATTGTGATGCTCCAAAAGTCGCGTGTTGACACATCTTCCCGATTGTCCAATGTATTGTTTTCCGCATGATATTGGTATTCTATATATGATGTTCTTCTGGCATGGTACGAACCTTTCCCCGTGGGCAATGTCACATTCCTTGCGCTTGTCACTCTTTCCTTTTGCGTTCACCTTGTTGCACAGGCATATCAGCTTTTTTGGTGCGCTGAATACAACTTTCACTTGGTGTTTGTTCGCCACCTTCTTCAATCCGTGCGATACCTTATGTATATACGGTATAACAACCATTCCTTCTCTATTACTCTGTTCTTTCGACTTCTTTTTTTCCTTTCCTCGTCAGGGATTTCAGCACATTTTCGCCCACTGACGCGATCATGTTGTCAGGGAACCCACTATCGGTCAGCCGACTTATTTGCATGCTGATGCTCTCAGTCATTTTGTGCTCGCAGGACTTCGTCAGGCTATGCATCATACACGATTAAGCAACACTCCTTTTGACAAGCTTAGACTGGCTGGAATCATATCGCTTGATGCTTTTTTCACTTTTCGTATGATACCACCAGCAAGTATGGACCGGGGTTTCCTGTATTTGTAGATCAAGGAATCTTATCATCGCTTTTTCCGGGAGTTCATACGTGAAGTCAAGGCCATAAAATATGCGTTTAAAAAGCGTGACCATCGCCTCCGCTTCAACCGCGCCTGCTTTTTCCGTACTAAAACAGAGCAAGAAATCGTGTACATACCGAAAGCATGCCAACACGTTCCCGCCTTCGAGCTCTTGTCTGAGGGTGCGATCACCCTTTGCCATGTACAGGTTCGAAAGCACAGGGGCCAGACACGAACCAATGCATATGCCGGCTCTCTGTGCGTACACTTTTCTTTCATACTGCACGTACAGGGATCTTAAATATACCCAAAGTAGTTCAAGGAACCCACTGACGCTCGTCCCACATTCATTCTGAAACTTCGTCGCTCCGTGGCTGTCAATACTTTCCTCTACTGCAGAAATCGCACCGTCTTGAGGAATTGAATAAAACATGTCTTTAACGTCCACAGACAAGCACGTCACCGGTGTCCCATTCTTCAAGAAGCAGATGACCTGCTCTGATCCTTTCACCATGTATGGGTCATCACAAGTCAGCTTAGACAGTTGGACCTGCAAGTATCTAGCAACATGACTTTGCCATGTGTTCTTGTCCTCAACGATCATCCTAAAGGGGTTGCCTTCTTTGTGGGTTTTGACCGAAAAGAATGGCCGCAGTGTGAGCCCCTTGCTTCCTTTGACCGCGTTCGAGAGCTTTTCCAAACCAAGTCGGGCACAGGATTTGGCCGCTTCCAATCTCATTTTCTCCAGATCTTTTTCCTCCACATTCAATTCGTCGAAATTCCTTCGAATGGCGTCAATAGCTTTTCTCTCGTGTTCTTCTCTTTTCATAACCACGAATTGACCGGTTTTGTCCGAAATTTGAAGCGTAAGTGCGTGGTCGATTAAAAATTCAACAGACTTCTTGATTGAAAAACTTGAGAGTTGACACTGCGCCAGCTGGAGCGTCCCGATTATGTTCGGCCATGGTGGAGCGCGCCTTGCAGTTCGGCTGCAAGCCGACCGAGGGCGCCGATATCAGCGGGCTAAGGAGGGTCTTTGAGGCTAACCGTGTAATTAGGTAAATGAGTCGACGACTAGGATATAGGGTAATGGAAGTTAACAGGGACGTGTACGAGATCAGCTCCCACCTTTTTGCACAGGATGGAATTCACTTCGGTGGTGCCACTGGCAAGAGTGTGGGTAGTAGGATAGGTCGCCAGGCAACAGCTTTTTTTTTTTTGGGGGGGGGGGGGACCCCGAGCTCTGAAAGAACCAGTGGAGAGAAGGAGGAACCAAGGTCAAAGAAACCATGGAATCATAGGAGAAAAAATAGATGCAAGCGTCAGGGCCAAGTTAATTCAAATATAGGTTCCATTAACATGCCAGGTGGCAGAAATAGACTGAAATGGGAGGAAATACAAGAACAGCTAAGGCAGGCGGTACTAATGGTATATGGGTTAGAGAAAACGCATCTTAGAAACATGGAGCAACCACCCTGTAGCCCAGACTACGCTTGGGAATATTGCAATAGAACAGAGGGCACCAGAAAAGGGGGTGAAATTGGGGCATTCATTCATAAATTTATGAATTTTCAGAGGGTTAAACTGGGAAACAAGGATTAATTATGACTAAAGTAAAAGTAGCAGCGGAGCAAACAATCCTTGGCTTTGTATACCTGTGGACAGGAGCTAATGCCAAAAAAGGAAAGCAGGAAAATGTTAGAATGTATTGCAAGCGACATTGATGAGCTAGGAGGACAGGGCGAGATAATTATATTAGGTGACATGAATGCACATAGAGAAGACCTGGGTGGGTACACAGATTTGACAGGAAGCATGCTGCTGGACATACGTGACAGGCTTGATTTAGTTGTATGCATGAGTACCGACAAGAGTGAGGGGACTCATAACATGGGGGGAAGGGAGTCTGCACTTGACGATAGATTATGCACTAATATCACAGATGATGTATAATAGATTAGGGGCAATGAGCATAGATGAACATGGTTCCAGAAGTCTAGGCAGTGACCACAAACGTGTCAAGTTGAGTTTCAGAAGAGAAACCAATGTAGGACTGAAGCGAGATGGACAATCAGAGGGGAATTTTTACTCAGAAAAGCGATTCGAAGCAGTAGCCAAAGAAATTCAGAAAGTAATTTTTGATGATAATGAAACAGCATGAACTTATACCGAATTAACTCGATAACTTGAGCGAGAGCTAGCTAAGGTGTGAGTCAAGCCAAACGAGAAAAGACGCAAACCCAAGAGTGGGTGCGATGAGGAGGTCAAGAAGGCGTTAGAGAAACGTCAGGAAGCGTCCAAGGAACAAATATTCCAAGAAAGGGGAACCAGAAGCTGAAGGATATCTTTATGAAGGATACCTTCATAAAGTGTAGAAGGGTAGCATCCTATCTGATCAATGAGAAAATTAGAAGAAAGGGTACCCAATGGATGTCAAAAGTAAATAAAAAGGATGGAAAAGCAGCTCAGAAATTCTGCAAACATCTAAATACAATGAGTAAAAAGACTAGTCTAGAGCAAGCGTTTATTGTTAAAGATCAAGGTATTAGACCAGAAGGGGATGAAGCAATGAAACACATAGGAACAAGGATGACAGAAAAATTTAAGAAAGATATGTTGCACGTAATTTATCGAAGGAGGATAGACCGCCTACCGCAATTGCATCACTTCAGCAAAGAGAGTGGGAAAGAGCAGAGAAGATTCCTAGTCGCACGTCGACAGGACGAGATGGTATTCCGACTATGTTAATAAAGAAGCTAGGACCAAAATCCAAGCGAACATTAATACAGGTATTGAATAAAATGATAGTGGATGGCAACGTTCCAATGAATGGAGAGGAAGTAGAATGAACACGATATATAAGGGTAAGGGGGACAAAGCTGACATAAGCAACTACCGTCCCTTAACAGTGACGTCTGTGGCTTACAGGGTGGTGATGCAGATTATAAAGGACAAACTGCATGCTTGGGTGGAGAACGAAAGGGTGCTAGGAGAGCTACAAAATGGGTTCCGGAAGCAAATGAGGTTAGAGGACAATCTGTTTTCGTTGACTTAGTGTATAGATATTGCTGATAAGGAACTCAGGCTCCTATGGCTAGCATTTCTAGATATTGGGCGGCCTACGACAACGTTATTCAAGAGTATTTGTGGGACATACTGGGTACATTGGACGGGGAAGATGTAGTAATTAATCTTTTAAAAGACATATATAAAGGTAACAGAGCGCTTATAAAATGGAAAAAAATGTATCAGGGTCTATAGAGATATAGCGGGGGTTTAAAGGATGTATTTTGTCTCCTTTGTTATTCATGTTGTACCTGCAAGGGTTGGAGACCAAACTAGACAGGAGCGGACTAGACTTCAACCTTTCATTTCTCAAGCAAGGAGAATGGATTAAACAGTCATTACCGGCACTAATGTACGCGGATGATATAGTGCTAATGGCTAACAACAAGGAAGATTTGCAGAAGCTGATAGACATATGTGGTACAGAGTGACATAGATAAGGTTTCAAGTTTAGTAAGGAAAAATCTGAAGTAATGATATTTACTCATGAGGGCAGCTGTCACGGATCTTCCCAGAGAACACTCGGACCGAAAGAACGGACTAGGCGACGGGTGTACCGACACAGACGCAGAGTTAATACACCCTACCTGACACAAACGCTACCACACAAAACACAGAGACTATAAATACACACGACCCGGGAACACTGCTACCAGCGTCTACTACTAGTGTTCTACTGTTAGTGGTCGGCGTTCGTGCTCACGGTTGGCTCGGTGCGGTTGCGGCGTTGTACGGGTGCAGTAGCCGGCGTCGAGGTGGCGTTCGACGTGCTTGGGCTGGCGTGGGTGGCAGCGTCGTTGCCTGCGTCGTACAAGCTCTCGGTCCAAGCACCCGTGGAGGTGATGCCGGTGTTGTTGGCGTTGGGGGCACCACCCAGATGGGCGGCAACAGCGCTGGAGACACCGCTGGCCGTAGCAGGTGGTAGCGTCCTCAGTTAACTCCCCAGAACGGGCTCAGGAACGGTAGGAAGTCCACGATGCGAAGCCGTTGAACGCGAGCTCACCGGAGCAGTAGCCGGCGTCGCTCTCTTCCAGCTGAAGCGTCCCTGACCCGCCGGAGCCTCCGCTTCAATGTTTTTCACCCCCGTGCCTCGCTCTCCCTCGCTCTTTTATGGCCTTTGCGTTAGTCCACGTAAGCCTTATAATCGTCCTCTCTTCTTCTCTGCACCAACCATCTCTTTCCCCCTCACCGAATGCTTCTCCATCTTCTTTAGTCTGTGGTTAATCCACGTCAAACTTATCGCCAGCCTCGTCGTCTTCTTCAACCCTCTTTCCTCCATAATTTTATTTTAGACTCCCAAATATATGTGTCAGCGAATAGCATAGAATAGAGGAGTTCAAGCTAGAAGTATTGGACGAGTACAAGTATCTTGGGGTGTGGATAATTAACGGTGCTGAGTATCTGACGGCATGAAAAATATGTAATGAATAAAGCTGTTAGGAATGCAGCTGTCATGAAAAATAGGGCACTGTGGAATTACAATAGGTATGAAGTGGTAAAAGGGATCTGGACAAGGGTGATGGTTCTTAGCCTGACTTTCGGCAATGCGGTCCTCTGCATGAAACCAGATGTTCAAGCTAGGTTAGAAATCAAACACCGCATCGTAGGGAGGCTAGCTTTGGGAGCACATGGTAATACACCAAATCAGGGGGTACAGGGTGATATGAGATTGGCGTCGTTCGAGAGCAAAGATAGCAGTAATATAGCACTTGAGGAGCGATTGAGAAAAATGGGGGAAAGCAGTGGGCTAGAAAAGTATTCAGATACTTGTACGTAAGGAATGTTGACACGAAATGGATAAAGCGAACTAGAAAATTGACAAGCAAATATCTGGACAGCAGTAGGGGGCAAATCAGCAATTATTGGTTAAGAAAAAAGGTTAAAGAAACAGAAAGGGTCCTGTGGAAAACAGCGATGCAGACGAAATCGGGACTATGAACATACAGGATATTTAAGCAGTAATTTGCCAAAGAAAATATCTATGATAATTGTAGGGGAAGCTCTTTGTTGTTTGAGGCCAGGACGGGAGTTTTCCGGACTAATATATATATAGAGTTACGTACCACGAGTTAGACACGTGCATTGCGTGCGGAGAGGAGAGGGAAATGGCTGAACACTGGATACTTTTCTGTAAGGGCTTCACCCTACAGTGGAAAGCAGTGGGATGGTTTATCCGAGGGATTGGGGCTTAAGGACCGTGAAGGGAAAGTAGATTAGAAGCGGGTAGAAGTAACAAAGCGAAAGTTATCTGATTGGTGGCTAAAATTAAGACAAGAGAAATTTCACATATCATTGCTAGGTGGCTTGAACCACCGCCCAATTTAAAGTATTCAGCACCATCCATCCATCCATCCATCCATCCATCCATCCATCCATCCATCCATCCATCCATCCATCCATCCATCCATCCATCCATCCATCCATCCATCCATCCATCCATCCATCCATCCATCCATCCATCCATCCATCCATCCATCCATCCATCCATCCATCCATCCATCCATCCATCCATCCATCCATCCATCCATCCATCCATCCATCCATCCATCCATCCATCCATCCATCCATCCATCCATCCATCCATCCATCCATCCATCCATCCATCCATCCATCCATCCATCCATCCATCCATCCATCCATCCATCCATCCATCCATCCATCCATCCATCCATCCATCCATCCATCCATCCATCCATCCATCCATCCATCCATCCATCCAGCCAGCCAGCCAGCCAGCCAGCCAGCCAGCCAGCCAGCCAGCCAGCCAGCCAGCCAGCCAGCCAGCCAGCCAGCCAGCCAGCCAGCCAGCCAGCCAGCCAGCCAGCCAGCCAGCCAGCCAGCCAGCCAGCCAGCCAGCCAGCCAGCCAGCCAGCCAGCCAGCCAGCCAGCCAGCCAGCCAGCCAGCCAGCCAGCCAGCCAGCCAGCCAGCCAGCCAGCCAGCCAGCCAGCCAGCCAGCCAGCCAGCCAGCCAGCCAGCCAGCCAGCCAGCCAGCCAGCCAGCCAGCCAGCCAGCCAGCCAGCCAGCCAGCCAGCCAGCCAGCCAGCCAGCCAGCCAGCCAGCCAGCCAGCCAGCCAGCCAGCCAGCCAGCCAGCCAGCCAGCCAGCCAGCCAGCCAGCCAGCCAGCCAGCCAGCCAGCCAGCCAGCCAGCCAGCCAGCCAGCCAGCCAGCCAGCCAGCCAGCCAGCCAGCCAGCCAGCCAGCCAGCCAGCCAGCCAGCCAGCCAGCCAGCCAGCCAGCCAGCCAGCCAGCCAGCCAGCCAGCCAGCCAGCCAGCCAGCCAGCCAGCCAGCCAGCCAGCCAGCCAGCCAGCCAGCCAGCCAGCCAGCCAGCCAGCCAGCCAGCCAGCCAGCCAGCCAGCCAGCCAGCCAGCCAGCCAGCCAGCCAGCCAGCCAGCCAGCCAGCCAGCCAGCCAGCCAGCCAGCCAGCCAGCCAGCCAGCCAGCCAGCCAGCCAGCCAGCCAGCCAGCCAGCCAGCCAGCCAGCCAGCCAGCCAGCCAGCCAGCCAGCCAGCCAGCCAGCCAGCCAGCCAGCCAGCCAGCCAGCCAGCCAGCCAGCCAGCCAGCCAGCCAGCCAGCCAGCCAGCCAGCCAGCCAGCCAGCCAGCCAGCCAGCCAGCCAGCCAGCCAGCCAGCCAGCCAGCCAGCCAGCCAGCCAGCCAGCCAGCCAGCCAGCCAGCCAGCCAGCCAGCCAGCCAGCCAGCCAGCCAGCCAGCCAGCCAGCCAGCCAGCCAGCCAGCCAGTTGAGCGGTTCTGGCGACTTGAGATCTAGGCTGTCCAAGCTTGATTTTCGCTTTGGTGGCGTGAATTGAATTCAAGACACCAAGGAAATTCTTTGCTTGATATTGAAATCAGTAGTGTGGCAGTCTTAAAATTTTGTTTGCACTAAATTATTTTGTGTAAAGCTGTTAATTACATAGTCTCGGTCGAGCAGCACTCGAAACTAATTCACGTTTCGCTTCCTCGTTCGATTCATATTTCATTCAATATAATCATAGATCAAGCATACTAAACATTAAAGGGGTCCTCGCGCCTTTTCCGCTCACAAGGGAAGAAAATCATTGCATCGGGAAGTTTTTGCAACCCGCTTATCGTTGCTTCTTAACTCTATGTGAAGACCGTTCAAACGTTTCGTTTAGTGGGCTAATTTTCAAGATGCAGCGAACTAGTATACCGCGGCTATTTACTACTGAAGTTTGAGGTAAAAACTTTCTCACGCCGGAAATATAAAATACGGGATAAAAGGGCGCGTCCGAGCATGGACCATAACCCAGCACGCAAGCTTGAGAAAACGGCATTTTTATTCCGATGCAAATTATCATAGAACTGGCATGATTTTCAATAAGCTCCTTTACACTGGAGGCTAAATGGCGAGGCCGTGTATTTGTTGAAGCACCATCAAGTGCCAGACATGGCCTCAGAGTGGAAAAGTCAGAGTCAAGATGCTGTCGCTTAACCGCTGGCTCCAAGGCTGTTTCCGGATCTGCACGCATCACAGCAGGCTAGGAAGCTTGGAGAGGCTCCATCGCACGGTTGTCGTCGACTGAAAGCCGACGTCACTTGGATGCTTGCGCAAAAGGTTTGCGTTTCCAAGGTGGCTTTCTATGTCTCTCTGGCCGCGTGAGATACTTGGGATAGTTCTGAATTAAGGTTGGAACTCCATCTCTGGAAAGCACGGGCCTCTTTTCCGCGTCAAGTAGCACTCTGCCATCGAGCTCCGCGTAATATGCCAGGGATATCGCGTCCTCTGCAAAATGCTTGGCGCAGACATGGTCAGTGGGCATTAACGTTCGGTCGGCCCTAGGAATCGGACGGCGCCACTTCTCCAAACGAACATTGTCGGGCGGAGCTTTTAATAATGGCACATGCTCCGCACAAGTCCGGTAGCCCGAATTGCAATTCGGCACCAAGCACTTTTTTCCCATCGCGCAGCACTCAGCGCAGCACTCACCTGCTGTGGGGTACTCTGCCGACAATAGCCAAACAAAAGATCTTGGCGGAGAAAAAAAAGAACTTGTTAAAAACAGCACAGCAGTGCAGCCGCACACTCTGAGGTGTGGCAAAAACACGTGCGCAGTGCCGCGTCACACCGGACTGAGCCGCCCAGCGTAGGCCCGCCTTTCGCAGCGCCCTCTAAGTTAGCAACCGGTTTCCATGGCACCCGCCCCCCCCCCCACCCCCCCCCTCCCGAACATATTGTGGCCGCGAGCGTGCGGCGCTCTCGCGCGCGGCAGGGGGAGAGTGTCAAAACCTCAGTATGTTATTCTTACACCGTGCCATCATCTCATGAGGATTTCACTGTGACGTGAGGGTGAGTTAGGATGAGCGGATGGAAATTCGTGATCACGAGGGTGAGGGAGGAAAGAAATGGTGAGGGTGAGGGAAAGGAGGCATGATGAGGTGAGGGTGAAGGTGGGCCAAAATTCACTGTTTGAGGGCGAGGGTGGTGGCCCGAACTATTCTCCGTGCCAACGCTTTTGTCTGTGCAGCCCGTTATGAATTCCCGTTTCCAAGCCCTACTTTTTAGGGTGAACATTCGCGGAGAAGACGTAGTTTCTGCACTGTGGAGGTACACGAGGCGAACACGAAACTCCGGTGCTGCACACCTTCCTCGTAGTCTTCTAACTCAAAAATCCTATTTTTTTTAAATTGTGTAAAGTATTCGGTGAAACACACTGCAAAGTGCGCTAACGAGGGGCCACTGGCCGGGCCGTACGTATGGCCGTCAGTCCAATGGGAACCATGGTTCCCCAGTCAACATATTCCTTATCAGCTCCGAGTCTACAGTAAAACCTAGTAGCGCTCTTATACCTAGTAGGACTGTTCAATTCCCAAGTTTTAGGCCTTCTTTGTCGGAACGAAGTCCGATTTCAACTCGGTGAGGGTTCGAAGAATTGCCTGCAGCGCAGAAAACCTTTTAACGATATTCTACTGTCAAATCAATGCCTGTTGGCGCGTTGGTGCGGATTTTTTCCTATTTACACTGTGAGTAGTTCAGTACAGTCATATTTTCTTTCTATTTTCTCTGGAAATGCGCTATAGGAAACCGGTGCCGCAATGTGGTGCGCAAAGGTGAATGCTCTAGTCTTACCATGAAAATAAAGCAGCACTTAACTACCTTGGTCTGAATGATCGCTCGCTCCACCTTGCTTTATACGATGCGCTAAAAAAGAAAAAGTACTGCTCTCCGATTGAAATGAACATCTCGTGGTTTATTCCTGTCCCTGGTAAAACCTGTGACTACGTAATCGTGAGCCTGATTTTTTGATCAAATTTTTAGCAGGCATGGTAGGGAATTCACACATCGTTTCGGTCAGGGGTAGCCGTGGAAAACAAAAAAAAACACGACCAGTTTAGCTTCCCTATGAATCGTGGGCTAGCACCATTAGTCCTGTTTCATCATCATCATCATCAGCCTTACTACACCCACTGCAGGGCAAAGTCCTCTCCCATGTCTCTCCAATTAACCCTATCCTTTGCCAGCTGCATCCACCCTTCACCTGCAAACTTCTTAATCTCATCCGCCCATCTAACCTTCTGCCGCCCCCTGCTACGCTTACTTTCTCTTGCAACCCACTCCGTTACCCTTAAAGACCAGCGGTTATCTTGCCTTCGCATTACATGCCCTGCCCAAGCCCATTTCTTTCTCTTGATTTCGACTAGGATGTCATTAACCCGTGTTTGTTCCCTCACCCACTCTGCCCGCTTCCGATCTCTTAACGTTACACCTATCATTTTTCTTTCCATGGCTCGCTGCGTTGTCCTTAACTTAAGCTGAACTCTTTTCGTTAGCCTCCACGTTTCTGCCCCGTAGGTGAGTACCGGTAAGATTATGCTGTTGTACACTTTCCTCTTGAGGGAAATTGGTAAACTGCCACTCATGATCTGCGAGAATTTTCCATATGCGCTCCACCCCATTCTTATCCTTCTAGTTATCTCCCTCTCATGAGTCCTGTTTCACACGGTTTATATTGACCTTCTGTGCGGTTGTTTGGCCTGGACATGCTTACTTTAGTTGATATATCATATTGACTTGTATATTTACCTTTATCGGGCGACCACGTTTCGCCGCCTAACAAGTGTTATCGCACAGCGCGGGACGCGCCTGCATCTATCGGAAGTTTCTGGCAAGTCATTGATGCTTCTATTCGCTGTCTGTTGTAGAAGAACCTTATGTTATCTGATTTCAACGCCTGACGCGAATGGTATAGACCTTTGTGGAAGGCACGCGGGTCCCAACGATTAGTCTGGAAAATTCGACGACTGCTATATAACAGCCGACGCGCTTGACCCGCGGATCAGATTTTCGACGATCGCCGACCGTGTTCGCCGCTACCGTTGTGCTGTATGTGTAGACTCTTTGGTGGGCACAGGTTCGCCCAATAAAAGTTAGTTTTGTCTTTCACAGTATTGCTACTGTGTTATTCAACGTCACCACCACGTGACATCTGGTAGAGGTGCTTTGTTTTTTTTTGTTCATGTACCGGACGCCCCCGACAAGCCGTGATCCAAGCCCGGACCGCACAGAGAACACCAACGTAGTCCCAGACAATCGAGCAAGCCGCCGTCTTCAACAGCAGCCCCTGGATCACGGACCTCTACCTGCGAAGACCAAGAAGATTGTGTCCGAGGCAACCCCAATGGCAGCCCCAGCGTCCCCCATCGTGCTGCAGCAGCCCAGAGAACCACCGACGTTCTGCGGTTCCACATTTGAGGACCCGGGAAGCTGGCTGGAAACGTATGAGAGGGTCGCTACGTTTAACAGCTGGGCAAGCGGCGACAAGCTGCGACATGTCTATTTCGCATTGGAGGACGCCGCCAGGACGTGGTTCGAGAATCGAGAAGCCACCTTGACGACGTGGGACCTGTTCCGAAGCAGCTTCCTGCAAACATTTACAAGCGTCCAGCGAAAAGAGCGAGCCCAAGCTCTACTGGAGACCAGAGCGCAGCTTCCGAATGAGACGATCGCAATCTTCACTAGGGAAATGAGCCGTCTGTTCCGGCACGCCTACCCGGAAATGTCCGAGGAGAAGAAACTCCGCCTACTGATGCGTGGTGTAAAGGAGGAACTTTTCGGCGCAATGATACGAAGCCCACCGACGACAGTAGAAGAGTTCCTTCGCGAGGCCACCAGCATTGAGAAGACACTCGAAATGCGGAACCGATTATTCAACCGCCGCACGAACTCGACAAACTACGCCGGAGTTCAGTCACTGGCCACCGACGACCTGCGCGAGACCATCAGGGCAGTCGTACGATAGGAGCTTCAAAGGATCTTCCCTTCACCGCAACCTCAAGTGGCCCCAGTCGCCGAAATTGTCAAAGAAGTCCAGCGATCGCTGGGAGTTCCCGAGGTACAACCACAATAATCGCAGCCCCAGCCAGAAGCGATGACCTACGCCGCTGTCGCCCGCCGTCAGGGTCCCCTCCACGACCGCGCCAGGACCCTGTACCGCCGCAATTCCGTCGACCACCGCCGCCGCCGCCAACACGCCCACCAGTCGACCAGCGCAGCTACCCGAGGAAGACCGACGTTTGGAGCGCTCCCGACCACCGCCCGCTCTGCTACCACTGCGGGGAAGCCGGCCATGTGTACCGCCGATACCCATACCGCGACCTGGGATTGCGAGGGTTCGCCGTGGACGCACCGCGCCCTCGGGGAGGCAAACGCCCTCGTGACATCGCCGACTACCTCGCCGCTACTCAGTGGAGCCCTCGACGGCCGTCCCGGTCGCCGTCACCAGGCCGCTACCTGTCGCCGCAGCACCATCCATACACTGGCCCAGCACGGGGCCGCTCTGCGAGCCCATATCCGGAAAACTAAAAGCAGCAACCGATGGAGGTGCGGTTGTTGTTCGTCGAACTGACGAAGATCCTCCGCCGCCGACGAAGACGACGCAGATACCGTCTCGACGACATAATAACGACACGCCGCCGTCCCGACGAAGTCAGGAAGCTAAGACTACACCGACGAAAGACGACTTGACGACGCGCTGTTGCAACTCAGTTCAACACGACGCAGCCGTGATCCGGCGCCAAGACCTAACTGCAACGCCAGACAAAGAACCACCGACCTCGACGTGCTTTTCGACGGCCACGCAGTTACCGCCTTAGTGGACACAGGGGCTGATTACTCCGTAATGAGTGGACACATCGCCGCCCAGTTGAAAAAAGTTAAGACCGCATGGGAAGGCCCTCAAATTCGGACCGCTGGAAGACACATCATCACGCCGACTGGAATCTGCACGGCAAGAATAACCATTCATGACCGCACTTACCCTGCCACCTTCGTTATCCTCCAACAGTGTTCACGAGACGTCATTCTCGGTATGGACTTCCTGAACCAACATGGCGCAATCATCGACCTGAAGTCGAAGTCAATAACGCTGTCGGAAGATAAAGCGATACCGCCGGAGAGCCCTCGTAGTCACAACGCCTTGAGTGTGCTCGAAGATCAAGTGAGCATCCCGCCTCGCTCCAGCGTTGTTATTTCGGTCGGCACCGAAATACCCGCTGACGTAGGTGTCATCGAAGGCGACCAACGTCTACTGCTAGACCGGGAAATTTGCGTCGCAAGAGAGATCGCTCGACTGCATGGAGGGAAAACTGAAGTGTTGCTGACAAACTTCAGCCAGGAGTTCAAGCACATCAACAAGGGCACGACGATCGCGTACATCGAGGATATTCTGGAAACCAGTAATGCGTTTGTCCTCTCGGATTCCGCCGCATCTACCCCGACGACCATGGTTCCTGAACCAGACTACGACATTCATCCAAGTCTCCCCGTGATTAAGCAACAGCAGCTCAGAAGTCTGCTCCGACCATACAAAGGCTGCTTTTCGACGTCATCGAGGATTCGAAGATGTAATCCACATCAATGGTTACAAATCTGAATGCCTGAGCAGGTGTAGTAAAAAAAGAGGTGGGGTTGCTTTTTACATAAAAAGCGCTGTTCATTATGAAGTAATGGCTGAAGACTGTGCTATGTTGTCCGACTACGAAATTGTTTTTGTCAGATGCAGAACTTTCGTAATTGGCGTTGTTTATAGGCCTCCCGGTGGGTCTCTGGTTGAATTTTTCCGTCGATTTGAAACATTGCTCGATTCTCTGTCGTCACTGAAAATGCGTGTGGTAATTTTGGGTGACATTAACATTGATTTGTTGCAACCTGCTAACACATCAGTTAATGAATTTGTCGACCTGTTATCAATGTATGGCTTTTCAAACAATATTGCTCTGCCTACTCGCGTCTCTGCATCCAGTGAAACCTTGATTTATTTGTGTCTGACTAATCATGATAAAAGTGACGTGAAAGCGGGAGTGCTTGTAAGTGCGATCAGTGATCATTTACCTTTGTTTTGCTTCATTCCTAAGCGCACCTTTCCACAGGTTACCATAGAACACTCGACAAAAACTACGCGGGTGATAACTAATCGCGCGATAGATAATTTCCGTCAAAATATTGCATCTGTAAACTGTAATGAAATTTTAGATAAAAATAAATCTGATTCAAACCTTTTATACAACAGTTTTCTCGAGAAAATTATTGAAATTTACGTACGTTCTTTTCCTTTGGTAACTGTTAGAAAGTTTAAGAAAGCGAGGAAACCCTGGGTTACCTACGACTTAGTCAAGAGAATAAAAGCACGAGATAACCTCTTCAGCAACTTCCTGAAATATAAGGACGTAGAAATTCTTAAGCAATATAAAAAGGTCAGGAACAGGCTAAATGCCGCTAACAAATTTACGGACATTCTTTATGATCCTAAAAAAACTTGGCGCACCCTAAAGGACCTATTGCGGCACACAAAAAATAGCATTCCCCAGGAACTTGCGTACGGCGATAAAGTGCTAAGCGGTAAATCCCTCGCTGAAGTATTCAATCAGCAGTTCTTGTGCTTCGGCTCCTTTGACTCGGAAGTTAGCAACAACTTTACGGACTATATTAACACCAGTTTGCAAAATACTATGTATCTTCGTCCTGTTACACCTACAGAAATAGCACACATTATTAGCAATTTAAAGAACAGCCCTTCTTGTGGCTATGACGGTATTAAAGTAGCGCCGATTAAAGCAGTCGCGGATTTATTATGCAATGTTCTTTGTGACTTAACAAATATTGTGTTTTCTACAGGCACATTTCCGGATAACATGAAAATTGCTAGGATCGTCGTCTTGCATAAAGGTGGCGCAACTGATTGCATTACTAATTACCGGCCGATATCCATACTTCCAGTTTTTTCTAAAATTATTGAAAAAGCCTTAAATTCCAGAATAACTGGACACATGCAAAAACATAACCTTATATCCCCGAATCAGTATGGTTTTCAAAGAGGTAAATCCACTGAATCTGCGTTACTTGAAATACGTGATAAAATTGTTGCCAATATAGAAAACCAACAATACACAATAGGCTTATTTTTAGACTTTAATAAAGCATTTGATTCAATTAAACATGACATACTTTTTTCCAAATTAACCTTTTATGGAATTAGAGGCATTACTTTAGACTAATTGCGTAGCTATCTATCACACCGCTCCCAATTTGTGGAAATCAACAGCATAAAATCAGATTTAGCAGACATTAGGTACGGCGTTCCGCAGGGTTCTATTATAGGTCCTACGATTTTCCTGCTTTATATCAATGATATCGTGGCAATACCAGAAACACCCGATATTGTGTTATATGCCGATGATACAAACGTTTTTTTCTCCTCTGATAACATCTCTACTCTAATTCCTCTTATTAAGAACTGGTTAGATTCCCTTTCAGCATGGTTATCGGCTAATCAGTTGAGCCTAAATGTTAAAAAAACAAAGTATATTGTTTTACTCCTATTAATAAGCCAGTTAATTTCGCATCTTCCTTACTATTTCAATCTCAACCACTTGAAAGGGTTTCCCAGTACAAGTTCTTGGGTGTATTCTTCCATGAAAATCTACGGTGGACGCATCACGTAAGTCCCATTAAACGTAGCATAGCACAATTAATTGGTATGCTCAATAAGCATCGCACGCTGTTACCTTTAAAACTTAAATATCAGTTATACTTTTCTACTATTCATTCTAGATTACACTATTGTCTACTTATCTGGGGCGTCACTTCTAGGGCTAACTTGGAAACTCTATTCCGAATGCAGAAAAAGTGTCTTCGTATTATTCATAACCTCTCGATGTACGAACATACCTCTGAGTACTTTCACCAGGACAATATTTTAAGTGTCAATAATCTATATAAACAAAAGTTATCCGAAAAAGCATTTTTAGAATTCATAAGTAATCGTGATAACTTTTTTCTATATATACTAATACCACAACTAACTACACCTTAAGAGCTTAAAACTTTATTAAGGTTAAAACTAGAACAAACTACGGCAATCAGCTTTTACAGTGGCAGATTCCTAATTTACTTAATAGTGAGCACGCTTTATTTGATATCATGCAAGATTTCTCAACCATTTCAATATTCAAAAACAAATCAAAACTATATTTTTCCAACAATTGACTTTTGGCCTTTCTGTATCTTTATTTCTTCATTTGCATTATTTATACCTATTAAGTTGCATTGACCTATTGTATGTATAATTGTGTCTATTGTATATATAAGTATGTATATGTGTGTATTATGTGTATATATGTATACATTTTTTTGTGCACTGTTGTCTGCTGTGCTCGTGGCGCCACGGGCCTAGTCAGGCGGGTATAGTCTCGCCTTTTGCTCCGGCGCCATGACAATCTTGTATTGTCAGAACTATAATAAACTTCAAACTTCAAACCAGTCGCCAAGCATCGCATAATCACCGATGAGTGCGCTCGACCACTCCGCCAGAGCCCTTACCAAATTTCGCCGCGAGAACGTGAAGCTCTAAGAGAACAAGTCGACGAAATGCTGCGCGACAACATCATCCAGCCGTCGAAAAGCCCGTGGGCATCCCCTGTTGTCCTGGTGAAGAAAAATGACGGAATCCTACGTTTCTGCGTCGATTATCGTCGTCTCAACAAGATCACGAAGAAGGACGTATACCCCCTCCCACGGATAGACGACGCCTTTGATCGGCTCTGCAACGCAAAATACTTCTCGTCGATGGACCTCAAGTCTGGCTATCGGCAAATAGAAGTCGACGAAAAAGATCCCGAAAAGACCGCCTTCATCACCCCAGACGGCCTCTACGAGTTAAAGGGTATTCCATTTGGAATGTGCTCGGCGCCTGCAACGTTCCAGCGCGTGATGGACACGGTTTTAGCAGGATTGAAGTGGCAGACCTGTCTCGTTTACTTGGATGACGTCGTTGTCTTCGCCGCAAATTTCGACGATCCCCTTAGGCGACTTGCCACAGTACTAGAGGCCATCAAGTCATCAGGGCTCACTCTGAAGCCAGAAAAGTGCCGCTTCGCTTACGATGAGCTTCTGTTCCTAGGCCACATCATCAGCAAGTCTGGAGTCCGCCCTGACCCGCAGAAGACAGCTGCCATCGCACAGTTCCCGCAGCCCATCGATAAAAAGGCAGTGCGTAGATTTCTTGGCATGTGTGCCTACTACAGGCGATTTGTCAAGGATTTTTCACGCATCGCTGAGCCGCTGACACAGCTAACTAAATGTGACGTCGAGTTCAATTGGGGAACGCCACAGACCGACGCATTTCAAGAACTCAAACGATGCATGCAGTCGCCGCCCCTACTTGCGCACTTCGACGAGCACGCCGATACCGAAATCCACACTGACGCCAGTAGCCTAGGCCTCGGTGCCGTCCTAGTCCAGAGAAAAAATGGGCATGACCACGTGATAGCTTACGCTAGCCAGTCGTTATCAAATGCGGAAGGCAATTATTCTACAACCTAAAAGGAATGCCTCGCCATCGTTTGGGCCACAGCGAAATTTCGCCCTTACCTGTATGGCAGGCCATTCAAAGTGATCAGCGACCAGCACGCATTGTGTTGGCTAGCTTACTTAAAGGACCCTTCAGGACGGCTGGTACGGTGGAGCCTCAGACTACAAGAATACGACATCACTGTAACCTACAAGTCCGGACGAAAACACTCAGATGCCGATTGCCTATCACGCGCCCCCATTGACCCGCCGCCGCAAGATGACGAGGATGACGACGCCTACCTTGGAATAATAACCGCGGAAGACTTCGCCGAACAGCAACGAGGAGACCCGGAGCTAAAAGCCCTAGTCGATTATTTGGAAGGGCACACCGACGTTGTCCCTAGGGCATTTAAGCGTGGATTGTCTTCGTTCACGCTTCAAGACAACCTACTCGTGAAGAACTTCTCACCAGTCCGCGCCATCTTCTTGTTGTTCTGTCGGCGCTGCGTCCAGAAGTACTGCATGCCCTACATGACGATCCGACCGCTGGGCACCTCGGTTTCTCCCGGACGCTATCAAGGATACAAGAAAGATATTACTGGCCGCACCTAACCGCCGATGTCGCCCGTTGCGTCAAGACATGCCGAGACTGTCAGCTACGCAAGACACTGCCGACAAGGCCAGCGGGATTACTACAGCCGATCAAGCCTCCTTACCGACCTTTTCAGCAGATCGGGATGGACTGGTTGGGACCGTTTCCGACATCAACTTCCGGAAATAAGTGGATCGTCGTGGCGTCACACTATCTCACCCGTTTCGCTGAAACTAAAGCTCTGCCGAAAGGCAGCGCAGCCGAAGTGGCGAAATTTTTTGTCGAGAACATCCTGCTGCGACATGGTGCTCCAGAAGTCCTCATCACCGACATAGGTCTAAGAGCCCTTGCTGCTGGGCTAGTTGGTTTTGGTTCATAATTAAATAGTTTTTAGGCGCAAAAAAGGACAAGACAGATAGGGTAGGTGACAGGACGAAGCGCCAACTTCCAACTGATTTTATTGCATGCGTGAAACGTACTTAAATAGCTTGTCGTCACATGCGCAGATGGGTCACCTAAAGCTCAAGTACGACTTGATAAGGCGCGCTCCAGGAATTTCTTTTCACAGTCGTACAATACTATCGATCTGTCACTTGTTAAACGCGGGATTGCTTCGCTTTGCCTTGAATCCGCTCTCAAAAAGTCGTGCCCTCACAAAATGTGGGACAGTTTTTATAACCAATTGGCTAGGCTTTTTGCAGCCGGGTTCCCCCGTTCGCTCGTGACTGCGGTGGTTGAATGTCTCCTAAACAAGACAAAGAATTGTACTGGTAGAGCTAGGCCAGAGGTCCCTCGAGAAGAGGTAAGACCAGTGGTGGTGCCATACGTGCATCGTGTGGCCCATAATTTGAAAAAAGTGGCCAGCCGCCATGCTGTACGGCTCGCCTTTTCGGCACCGAGAAAGCTAGGTGGCCTTTGCTCCCGTACTGATAAAGAGAACAGCAAGGAACGAGGCTGCGGAACAAAGCACAGGAGACCGTTCGTAAAATGTGCTGAAGGGGTGGTCTACGAAATCCCCCTGTCTTGCGGGCACTCCTACATAGGCCAGACTGGCAGGTGCCTGAATGAGCGAACGAGGGAACATGAGAGAAACGTAGAGCAGAAAAAGGAAGGCACACATCTAACTAAGCACATTAGTAAGTGCCCGTCCCGCAATTGTGAGCCTTGCTTCACTGATGTGCGCATTCTGGGCAAAAGCTGGAATACTAATGCTAGCGAGTTGATAGAAGCGTTTTTTTATCAAAAAGAAAGGCGACCTGTGCGTAAATGACACATCGATAGTATTGTACGACTGTGAAAAGAAATTCCTGGAGCGCGCCTTATCAAGTCGTACTTGAGCTTTAGGTGACCCATCTGCGCATGTGACGACAAGCTATTTAGGTACGTTTCACGCATGCAATAAAATCAGTTGGAAGTTGGCGCTTCGTCCTGTCACCTACCCTATGTGTCTTGTCCTTTTTTGCGCCTAAAAACTATTTAATTATGCACCGACATAGGAACGGCTTTTACAGCAGAGCTCACGCAAGCCATTCTGCAATACAGCCAGACAAGTCACAGGAGGACAACTGCCTACCATCCGCAGATGAATGGTCTCACGGAGCGGCTGAACATGACCCTCGCCGACATGCTAGCAATGTACGTCGACGTCGAGCACAAGACATGGGATGCGGTCCTGCCGTACATAACATTCGCTTACAACACAGCGGTGCAAGAAACACAGATCACGCCATTTAAGCTGGTTTACGGTAGGAACCCGGCGACGACGCTCGACACCATGCTGCCGCACGTCACTGACGAGGAAAATCTTGACGTCGCTACCTATCTCCAGCGTGCCGAAGGAGCTCGACAGCTCGCCCACCTACGGATTAAGAACCAGCAGCGCACCGACAGCCGACACTACAACCTGCGACGACGCTTCGTCGAGTACCAGCCCGGCGACCGTGTTTGGGTATAGACCCCGATACGCCGACGAGGACTGAGTGCGAAACTATTGCGACGCTATTTCGGACCTTACAAGGTCATTCGACGTATTGGCTCACTGGACTATGAGGTCGTGCAGACGGCATTTCGCATTCACAGCGGCGCCGCGCACAATCTGAAGTGGTCCACGTGGTGCGCCTTAAACCCTTTTACGGACGCTGACGAACTTCCTTATTTTTGTTTTCCTTGCTACGAGTGCTTTCCTTTATTTCGTTTGCAGCATCGAATCGATGATTTTCTAGAGGGGGTTAATGACATGTGTATTTATCTTTATCGGGCGACCATGTTTCGCCGCCTAACAAGTGTTATCGCACAGCGCGGGACGCGCCTGTATCTATCCGAAGTTTCTGGCAAGTCATTGATGCTTCTATTCGCTGTCTGTTGTAGACGAACCTTATGTTATCTGATTTCATCGCCTGACGCGAATGGTGTAGAACTTTGTGGAAGGCACGCGGGTCCCAACGATTAGTCTGGAACATTCGACGACTGCTATATAACAGCCGACGCGCTTGACCCGCGGAACAGATTTTCGACGATCGCCGACCGTGTTCGCCGCTACCGCTGTGCTGTAAGTGCAGACTCTTTGGTGGACACAGATTCGCCCAATAAAAGTTTAGTCTTTCACAGTATTGCTACAGTGTTCTTCAACGTCACCACCACGTGACAATATGATGTAAGTTCGCATGACATTGCATCATTCAACACTTGTACTGCAGTAGAGCTGGTCATTTTCTACATTCAGAGATAGCTGGGAGTCCTGATTCCACTCCAGGCTCAGAGGTGCAGCGGTTAAGCTAAGCGGCACTGGTCTTCGATGGCAGGTGCTGCCATCGGTGCTGCTTGTGAGACCGATAGATGTTCCTGAGGACTCTCTCGCGACTAATCATTAAATTGAACTGCCATGGTGGGCAGTTTGCTCACAGTCCGATGGTCAGCTTGGGATGACGTCACAACGTCACGTGACCAAGGTTGCGCACGAGCTAGAAACAGGCTTCGGGTAGACACAACTTTTCGGCGGATTCGAAACGATAGGGCACTAAAATGGCAACCACATTAATAGTTTGCTAATGGCACAGGGAGTTAGTGACTACCATCATTCAGCGCAATGCTGCATTTTAGCGAGCTTTTTTATTTTGCAGTTGCCTGAAAGCTTTAATGAAGATGGGAAAGAGGGCGTCAAGCTTCAAAGCTACTCTATGATAAGCTAAGCATTGATAGCGTACTGTATGATGGTGATGAACCAAAAGCTCCTCGCTTTACACTTAGTGTAATGCGACCGACCTGCAGGAGTTGGAGCAGCGCAGAGAAGAGGTAGACGAAGTGCAGCTGGGATTTCGAGTGAGGTTGGTTGAGGTTGAGGTGTTGAATGCTACAGGTGGGGTTAGCCTTGCTTTATCTGCCGGCAATTGCTCCACCGCAGCGTCCCTTCGATATTAACAATGCCGCATCTACCTCGATAAGCGCACAGTCTCTTATAATAGCACACATTCTCTCCCGCAGTCACCATCTACGCACACAATCAATCCACACAGTTCACATCACAGTCCACTCCAGAAGTCACCATCTATTCACATATTCAGTCACAGTAGAACATAGGCCATTGTAGTGCCACGCTCCATACACACATTCACTCACAGTATAAAGTAGTCCACTCCAGAAGACACCATCTACGCACAAATTCAAATACAGTAGACCATAGTCCGTTCCTGCTTTCACCATTTAAAAACAAGATCCGTGTTCTGCAGAAATGTTAAAAGAAGGCGTGCAGCCTCCCTTCTGCATGCCTGGTTTCCACTCGGGTAGACAATGTCCTGCACTGTGCTGTGACGTGTTCCTGTCTTCTTGAAGGAAGCGAACATCACATGACTTTCGCGTAGTACTCTGGGCAGTACATAATATAATGTTCGATATCCCCGCACACACCAGATAAAGAGCAGAGCTGAGACGATGCTATGCCGGTCTTATGCATCCAAGCAGGAGTGCGAGCAGAGACCGTGCGAATTCGATGTAGAAGGGTCGCCTGAGATCTTCTCAGACCCTTGGTCACACATGGCTTGTGGGACGCACTCCACAGGGTACTGAAGTGATCGAGCACCGTTTTCTTGCAGAGACTTTTCCCATCTTGAGGTACTTTTATTGATGGAATCCTTGAGAGAGCTTTATGGGCGAGACTGTCTGCCATCTTATTACCGTTGATTCCTATGTGAGAGGGCACCCACTGGAAATGAAGAGTAAAGCCTCTGCTGTGGAGATTCTGCACCAAGCGCAGAGAGCTTAGAGACAAGGCGTCAGTAGGGAATCTGCGCTCTAACCTCTGAAGGGCAGATTTTGAATCTGTTAGGATGACAAAAGGTTGAGCCGGAAAAGACCCTAACTTCCGTAAAGCCGCCTCAATGGCAACACTTTCAGCTGTTGTGGAGGATACGACAGCAGTACAGCGTACGGACCACTTGCAGTCCAAAGAAGGAATGTAAAAAGCCGCTGCGCTAGCTTCTTTGACCTTGTCCACAGAATCATCTGTGAAAATTTGAAGATGGCAGGCATACTCTGTTTCCAAGTATTCCAGTACAAGCGAGCGCGTTGCTGCCAAAGGAGAGCTGCGCTTTGCGCTCACATGGGGAATTGTGACCTTACAGTCAAGGGTCGGAAAAGACCAGGGGGGTTTCAACCGTTTCCTTTACCTTCGGACATTAATGCCTAAAGAACTAAGAGTATTGAGTGCCAAGTAAGCCTTCGACTCATATCTCTTATAGAGCCGCTGGAGAAGGGATCGCCCAGCTACCGTCTCTCCTAAGCGGTCAAGATGCATTAATAGTCTCAGAGAAGCGATAAGGCTAAGAGGTTTCGATAGGGACTCATGAAGTACTGCCTTATTCGCAGCCGCCTGGGGAACTCCAATGGCTCTTCTTAGGCCCTTTCTGTGGACAACTTCGAAACGCTCAAGTTGTGATGCCGAAGGGGAAATTAAAGGTAATTGATACATTATCCGGCTGACCACCAGCGCTTCATGAAGTTCCCGTAGTCTTCCCGTAGGGACAGTACCGCTTTGAAGATGCTGCCGTCCTCGAATATTCAAATTAAACTAGGTAAATTAGGAAAAATTAGCTAAACAAACAGAGCTGAGGCGACAGGCGATCGAACAACGTCTTCGTCTTCCTCTTCTTGACGCCTGTGCGTGTGTCCGTCGCGTCGCCGTTCGACCAACGCCAACCGGCCTTCGCTTCGAATAAACACCTTTACATTAGAAACAAATCAAACTGACTCCGGACAAAAAGAACTCAGACCCTCAAAATGCTAAATGTTAATTGCAAACATTGTCCTAAACTAGGCAACTGTGTTGGAGGCGCTTTTGCATGACCATGAAGTAGCGGTTTTGTCAGAAATATAACTTAACAAGGTGATGGTTCGGGCTAGGGGTATGCGTTATGATCCGTAGCGCAGCGCTTGTGTTTGTCCCTTGTTTTGTTTTTTTTTGTCAGAAACTTGGCTTAACAACGCAGTGTTTGACAGAGAATTCGTTACCACTGCCTACAGTTCGTAACGAAAAGGTCGCGATTGCAGAGGTGTAGATGTCAGCATTCGTTTTAATCATCCCTGCGAATTTTACCAATGCCTGATGTACCCAATATAGAGCGCATTTTTTCACTAGCGCTATGGAAACGTTAGATATATTATTGGATCAATATACGGTGCCCTCAACTCTATCGTCGCCGTATTAGATGAACTCAAACAATATTTGTGCACGAATGTTAAACCCAGTAATCGTATTCTATTTTCAGGATATTTTAATTTGCCTGAAGTAGACTGGTCAACTTTTCAGTTAAAAAGAATGACCCCAAGATGAAACCATAGCGGACATTGCTTTTGCATACCATATTTCAGGGCAATTCTTAATCAATGCTCGACCTATTTTTTGTTAGCAGATAAATTACTGCCAAAACAAATTGCCAAATTGTAGCTGGAATATCCACCACAAAGCTGTACTGCTCACTACTGCAGACGCCGCATTAGATTAGAAACCTGAATATTCATCCTATCGAAACTTTTATCAAGCTTTCCTTGAGATACATTATAACTATCTCGGACTCTTGATCACTAATGACCTCACTTGGACTAAGTACATTGACTACGTAATGGCTAATGTTAATTGCAAGTTTCTCTTTAGAGGAGACTTTTGAGACTTGCTACTCCTGCTGACCGACTGCTCGCATACAAAACTGCAATTCTGCCGATACTAGACTACCTAAGCATGCGTTATTTACGTCCCTTTCACTAAAACTTACATGAAGATAGAAATGGCGCAATGAAATGCAGCTCGCTTCATTTATAATAGATTTGGACGTACGTCAGTGACAACTGTTTACTAAAAAGGGACTTGTCACCATAAACACAATGAAACCGGGTGTCACGACTAAAATTTCTCTTTGACATATTAACGGCCAATATAATTCAGATCTCACGAGAATAATTTCTTTTTCATCTGGTTACGCCACTAGGCAAAGATATGCCCACACAGTAAGGTCATTTGCCACGCGCAATAAGCGTTTTAAGTTTTCTTTGGCTTGACGAACAGTAATTGAATGGAATATCCAAACTAATGACCAGTTTCAAAATCATCTAAGTCAACATTTCTTCGACGTTTATAGTCATTATACGACGCGTGCAAACTACGCGAGTGACGTTCGCACTTCCAGGCGGGTGCATGCGATGCTCTGCGCTCCAAAGAGCATCAAGAACGAAACAGACCTGCGTGCTGCTGGCGCACATCACTTAGGACGATATAGGAATCAATTCAGGAGACGCTGCCGAAAAACACTGCACTTGACGCGGTTCCCGTTAGTAAGTATACAAGTGGTCAGTTCAAACGAGCCGAGTTCAGGACAGTAACGATCCGCGCACATCACAGGTGAGCCAGAAAAAGAGTGATGTACCCTACAGCAAAGTAGCTGTCATGACGGACGAAGCACCATGCAGCACGGCGAATGTTTGTACGTACGTGCAGCGCACCACATACCAGCGTTAAAAAGCACTAAAATAGCTTGTAAACTACACCACTATATGAAATGGCTTTCGTACTTATCGGTAGTGCTTATTGAGATTTTCCAGCTTCTGCCCGATCTGTTGTGCTGAATACGGCCCTTCGCCTGCCGGCAGGCCTGCGTTCAGGGAGTCCGCCAAGGCGCTGTATATTTTTGCATTGCGCGTATTTGACCGCCGAGCCGAGAGATTGTCCTCCCAGATGCGTATCAGTGCTTCTCTTGTGGCAACAGACCAGTTCACACGCTTCGGCTCACTTGATGTGGCAGCGTGCATCGCGGGCTCAGCCGACATGGTGGCAGCCATTGTGTCAGTTAGCCGCTTGACTGAGGTAAGGCGCGCTCACATTAGCGGGAAAACGCGCAACGCAGGACGTTTTCCGCGTGCCGCTTCCCGCACAAGCCGGTTTTCTCCCGCGGACAGCCTGCTGTGCCGTCCCGCAGAGCGATGGGTTCGGTTTTTTCCCGTGCCGCTGACGAGAACAGCCAATGGGCGCCGACCGTGAACCGTGACGTCGGTCCCAGTTCAGTGACCCCGTCGGCGGAGGCTGAGGCTGCGCGCGTCCGGCCGGCCGGCCGGGCACTCGGCGGCTGCTTTGCCAGGGCGACGGGAGGGGAGCTAGCAGACGATCAAGACTAGAGTCACTGGAAAAACTTCAGAGTACCGCATTCGTTTGCCCCTCGCCGCCGACGCGTTCACTGGCCCAACCGTACCACGTGACCTTGGGCTGCCATATACCTTCCAAGCGCCGGGCGGGCCGGCTGAGTTAGAGCGCAGACATCGCAGGTCCCCTACGATTCTTGTTTTCTGATTGTCGCACTCGTGTTTGACTGCAAGGAATCATGCCTGGCTGCTGCGCCTTCGGATGCAGCAACCGAACCGAGTCTGGAAAGACGTTTTTCTCGATTCCGACCGGGAAAAATGACCGAGAGCGTCGTTCTGCGTGGCTACACAGAATCGGCCGGGAGAACTTCAAGCCTACGAAAAACTCCCGCGTGTGCGAGGTAAGTACACCTTGTTTGTGCTTTTCGGCACTGTTTTAGAAGATATTTAAGCGAAGTGCACGCGGTGTTAGCGATGCTACGAAAATAGTTCATTGCAGGGATCGTTAGCGCCTCGCACTCTTGGCGCGCGTACACGTGCTCGCGTTTGTTGCTCATCGCACGCGATTATTCCGTGCTCGTGGCACGCGAAGGAACACTTGTCTAGAGTCCACTTGCCACGCGAGAATTCCGCGTCCTCACGTGCACCACGTACTCGCATGATTTCCCCGCGCACGTGAGCGCGCTCTCGCCTCGAGTCACTCGATCCATGCACCTGATTGTTTTTCGCAGACCGTGACGATCACAGTCAATAAAAACATCGTCAGTGCATGTCATGCGTCCGCATAACGGCCGCTTTCTGTGCAGTTGTGTTGGCATAGGTAGAAAAATAGAAATGAGTTAAATGTTAGCAATCCTTAAAGCTGCGTGTTTGCGGCCACGTGCGCGTTTGCACCCAAATGAGCTATTTTAGTTGCGTAAACTTCTAAACCTTTTTAACGTATTCTTTGTCTCTTGAGTTGGTCTTTAAACTTGTTATTGCAGCTATCTTTCATGTTTTTCTTGTTTCACATGTCTGAAACAAAGCTTCATTCAAAAAGCCCTGGGAGCCTCCTTGGGCAGCCCAGCGTTTGGGTGACCAGCATCACACTTCTAACCATACAAAATTTGCAGGACCACTTTTGTGCAGAAGACTTTGAGAAGGCTAGAGTGGATGGGAAGAAGAGGCTAAAGCACAAAGCTGTTCCAAGTATTTTTTCTCACCGTGTGCCAAAAAAAATCAGAAAGCCACCATTCGCCCGCCTTCCTAATTCACCAGCAAACAACTTGGCTGAAGAACAGGCTGAACCTGAAGAGGAAAACTTGCTAATAGGTAATTTTCCCCCTAATCAAAATGTCTTTTTCATACATACACTGCGGCAGTGCGTTGTCGGTCAGTTATCATGTAGCCACATGTAATGCAAAATGGACAATTTCGTACTTGAATGTAACTGGTATTGATCTTCTAACTTTTTTACGATCTGAATCATGGCTTGATACGGTGACCAAACAGAGGAACATCAATTATTTCATTAACACTGCCCTTTTAAGTGTAGCACTACAAGTAATGCAGTTGGATATGTTGGTACAAAAAGTGTTGGAAACCAAAAAATTGCTATGAAAACTTTTGCAGCTGCTGACAGCATAGCAGATGGACTCAAGTCTTCAAAAGAGCCACATGATCATGATGAATCTGCTGATGTGGCAACAGAAGTGCCCATAACCTCTGATATTCAAGAGGATGCACCTCCCAACATGTTCAGTGAAGTTGACGTACTGAAACGCCAACTTAACTTGGAAAGAAGAAAGCGTGCAAGGGCGGAAATGGAGTGTGACGCCCTGAGAAGTTCTTTTAATGGACTTCTTGCAGAAGACCAGCTCCGTGTCCTGCAAAAGGGAACAATGAGAGGGTCATCATGGACTCAGAAGACAATTCAGGAGTCTCTGAAGGTCAGACTTGCCTGTGGGGGAAGAGGTTATGAGTACCTGAGAGGTAATGGCTGGCCGCTCCCTGCTGAACGCACACTTCAGAAGCATATTGAAGACATCAAGTTTACCCCAGGTATGCAGCAATGTTTGCAGCTCTATAATAACATTTTCCAAATTCCAGGTGCAACTCAGGACTAGCTATTGACTTCACCGATGATCACATAGCAAGTACAGCTACAAATATTAGGCGGCAGCAGAAGGCTTGCACTCATCTTTTTAGAAAAGATTTTATAAATGCTCTGATAGTGACAAGGGAGGTTGTTTGAAACACTGGGCTGAAGCTTGTAATTTTGAATTTCAAAGAAAACTAGCAGTGATCATTCCAGCATGCATGTTTTTCAGCAAAGATACACTGTAATTATGCTCTCTACAATACCCTTGAACTAATGTTAAAGCTATCAAACATAATAAAAGGCTCTTTTCTTGCCATTCTAGGTATTCTTGAAGAAGTGTTTCCAGCTTTGGCATCAAAAGTGGCAACATTCCACAATGAAGAGCGTTATGCGGTTCTAATGCTGGACGAAATGCAACTGACACCTGGTTTGGACTATGATATTACAACACGCTCCGTCATAGGTAAGGCTTCATCAAAAACAAATGCGGCCTGTTGTTTACATATCAGGCAGTGTAGTTCTCTTGCAGCTAAAACCAATGCAGTAATGAGCACTGGCATGTGATACTTAATTTAGCAGTGTGGAAACAAAAATGAAATGCAACTAATTTTTTTACTGCACTAATTTCAATATCTAAGGGTTAATGACTAAATGTGTGTGTATAGGTACACACAGAAAGCCGTTCAAGCATCCCTGGAATACCTTATATTTGTGTAGTTTTAGATGAAACCTGTTATACCTGATAAACAAAGCTATCAAAGTGGTGTCCAACTTAATTTGCTTAAGCTTGCTGCATGACAGGCTTAGATGCTTATGTGCTACTAAACCCAACTCAGCGATATTTGTTTTGATTCTATTTTTGGTGCTTTCCTGTGCTAATAAAACACACTACATGCTTACTTTATAATGTATGCTGGACAGCTCTGCACTGCTATGCCCCAAATAAGCATTCTTGAAATATTCTTCAGGCCGCCCCACTCTTCCTTCCTCGGACCCAAGTGCAGAACTTGTACTGGCCACACATGCATTGGTTTTCATGCTTGGTGGAATTGCATCAAGATGGAAGCAGACTGTCGGGTATCATTTCACAGGTAAGTAGCAGTTGGAAGTTAAAGGGTTAAGTGAATTTTCATGTAAAGTTGGGAACAACACAATGTTTTCACTTTTCATATGTGCATAACTGCAGGGACTGTTTGGCCAATTCCTAAAGAGTTGCATGCCGGTGATGTGTAACATGGAGTAGCAACGTTCCTCCTAGAATCTTTACTGAACTGCCTACTTTTTCTTGGATGGTAGCGAGTTAATGCACAGGGCAGGTTTACAGAAAGTGCAGTTGATGTTGGTTAAGACCACCTAGTGTCTCAGACAATGACAACCCACAGAATAAAGCCGAAATGAGTTGTCCGTACTGTATAGACTGTTACATAGGTATGCGAAGTGATGTCTCGCACAACTAAAGCAGCATCCTTGGCACGACTACTGATGACATGTCATCGCTGGTACTTAGTTTACTTGCTTGCTAAACCTCCTAAGCGGCTGATGAGTGAACGAAGATAGCATGAAAAAATGAAGCAAGGCTTCAAGAAAGTGGTTATCGACTTGGCCTTGTGCCCTGCCATGTTGCCTGTGTGCCAGCCAAGTGTGGAGCGGGTGAGAGGCACCACTAATAGCAGCATAATGCAATAAATGCAGCATCAGTATGCATATCCCTATGAGTAAAATGTGCAAAAAATAAATGAAAGGTTTCAGCATTTTATTTTCATTTCAGCTGAATCCTTTGATGCAGCCAAAGTACTGGACTTGCTATTTGAAATCATCAGGCGCTGTGAAAGCATCGGCCTATCGGTGGACTGCATTACGTCAGATATGGGTGGAGGAAATCAAGCCATCTGGAGGCTACGTGGAATCATGGCCACTAAGTATGGTCGTCCAAGGACCACCTGCCCCCATCCATGTGGAAACAACCGAAGCCTCCATTTCCTTGCGGACGCACCCCACCTGCTGAAGCACTGGCGCGGGCACCTGGTTCGGCAACAAAAAATCCTTCTAGACGACGACACGGTGCGGAAGAACAAGTTGCCATCCAATGAGGTAAGTTGCTGTATAAGTCTCAACCCGTCTTTTATTGCTGTTCACCACACAGCATGCACAATGGATTTTAATTATTTGAAAAATGTTGCGACTTTTGCATCTGCAATGAAGTGTGATGCATACTTCAGTGTGATGCATGTATAGGATTCAGCTCAAATAAATACAAATATGGTTTTACAGTTTTATTTATTTATTCAGATAACTCAAGTGTCCCTTTGTGAGGGCATTACATGAGAGGCAAGCGCCTGCAAACATACAAAATGCTACATTAGCCTACACATGTAAATCGACAGTGATCATTTGCTTCTTCTGCAGGTTTCCATCAAGTACCTAGAGCAGCTATGCGAGATTGACGAGAAGCATAGTCTGAAGCTTGCTCCACGCCTGAAGTTAAAACATTTAAATCCAAGTCATTATGAAAAAATGAATGTAGGCACAGCATATGCTGTATTTAACCATGCAGTAGCATCTGCCCTACGGCTTCTGGTCGAGCAGGGCAAAATAGACGAAGAGGCCCTAACGACAGCATGGTTTGTGGACCAGGTGTTCAAGTGGTTTTCCCTCATGACATCTCGAACGCCAACTATGGCGTTGAGTGACCTCTGCTCTGAAAAGGGAAAGGAAGCTGTGACCTTCCTGAATGACTTCATGGAGGTCATCAGGAACCTCCGCATCATTGACAAAGCAAAGACGAATGCAACATGGAAGCCTATCCAGGCCGGCATAATAATAACAACTACAACTGCACTGAACTTACGTGAACTGTATGTGCAAAGCAAGAATTTGAAATTTCTGCTATTGAGTCGCCTCTGCCAAGACGCACTCGAGAACCTATTTAGCACGATAAGAGTTAAGTCGCCCGTGCCCAGGGCACGGGAATTCAAGTATACTTTGAGAGTCATTGTCCTGGCACAATTTTTCAAGCCAAGCAGGCATGGCTCTTACGACATTGATGACTCTGTTCAGCTAACAGATTTTCTTTCCTCCCGATCTGACTTGGCTGAAGAACTAGGAAATATAAATATGCCAGAGGAAGTAGGACACCTTGAGCCTGAAGAACAGCAGTCTCTAGAGTATGTCGCTGGTTATGTAGCACGCAACATTATGAAAAAGCACAAGCTCTGTGAGAGCTGCACAGCTTTATTGGCCCAGCCGGCAAAGAATGAAAACAGGTTTTTGGCACTCAAGAACTACGTTCCAGACAAGCAATCTCTTTGCACACCATCTGAAAATGTTATGCACCTCATAGAGTGCGTGGAGACTTACTTCAGGGAGAATGAAGAGTCTCTTGTCATGGGAAAAGCCAACATTGATCAAGTCAGAACCCTCATTGCAGCCGTGGAGCCCACGTTCACGGCTTTTCCTGTATGTCACAATGTTGCAGACAAAGTTGTGCGTGAATTTTTGTTGTGTAGGCTGCGCTTTGCACTGCATGCAAAAAATGAAATGCTGCAAAGGAAAGCAGCACAGAACTCTAAGTGCGGATCAAAAAGTGTTGGCATGCGTGCAGCTGTTTCAACTGTAAAGTGAGCTGTAACTTTCAGAATGGTCTAGCTCTTCAAGCATAGATTCTGTGTCCATATCAGTACGTTGTTGCACTGTGCTAAGAATCGACAGCGGGGTACCATTATTCTACGTTTTGTGTGTCTCAGGCTGAAAAGGATGACGTGTTTTTGTAATATGGGCTTGTCACTGTCTTTAGTACCCTTAAAGGTCTATAGACACCACATCTTTGCTTGCATGTTTTCTTGTTTCAAACGATGCGTTAGACATTCGTATACATGGAGCAGCCTGTGGTATTCGTGTACAAATGCTAAATAATTTATAATTGAATTTCTTCTTGATGCTGTTCCAGTTTCACCAAACGACGACTGTGACGTCAAGTTGATGGTCACTTGATCCACTAGAAAAACTGATATAATTCCTGACAGGTCATTTTTTGTCATTGCAGGTCTTGAAAGAGGCTGGATTAAATGTTGTAGTGAATTGAAACTACACATCAGCGATTATATTAATTTTTAATGGATCACGTGACCAAAACATTAACTTGAAATGACAGGCGTAATTGGTCAATGAAACCAAAACAACATGACAGAAGAAATTCAATTATAAATTATTTAGCAGTTGTAGGCAAATACCACCCACTAACCCATGTATTCTAATGTCTAACGCATCGTTTGACAGAAGAAAACACGCAATAAAGTTAGGTGTTTATAGTCCTCTAACAACAATGGCCATGTGTGTTTGGTGTGAAATGTGTTTTGAATTTGGTCACATATGATGTTCCATGCTGAGTTCAGCCTTCAGGGTCAGGCAAAGAAGAAATTATTCCAGTTTGCAATATTTATTTATTTATTTCTGACTCGTGGCTCATCACTGCAAGCTGGTTCTGGTTTTTTTTTTAAAACCTGACCAAGTCTTTGTTGAGGGAGTCGGAAGGCACAGATATTGAATGACTGTGCCTCTGTGTCTAGTCTTTGTTAGCCATTCCACTAATGCTTAATTTGCTGCACTATGTGGGAAAAAATGCCTGCAGGAGTTTTGTGAGCTGAACCCAGTTAGTGCTGTTCATTGTTGCTGTTATTTTTTTTGTATAGAAGCTGTACGCATAGCATAGAATTTTTAAAATTTATTCAAGCAGTTTGATGCATTTGAAATGTTCTTGGATTGCATTGTTTAGGTGGGTTGTAAGCACACATTCATATTTGTGTGGTAGATGATGCTTTATATACTGTCATCTTGGCAAAATGTTAAGTGTATTTGAGAAGCTGTTCTGGTCCGTGCTTAGGATGAGAGTACTGGCTCACTCTGCTTATTATGGCTTGTATGCAAGGCTTTGTAGCTTCAAAAACTATTTTCTGTATTCTTCAGAAAGGATGAAATCAGACTTTGCTGTGGTTTTGAGGAGGTACTGTGCAATCGGTGTTTTCTGGTGTTCATGCTCTTGCAGTTTCATTGTCATATGTACAAAATTTTATTTTTGTTCGTATGCACCAAGGGTGTTGCTGTTTGAGAGTTGGTACTTTTAAATTGTGTTTTCAGCACAAGGTAGCTGTTATTGTTATGTTGTACAGCAAACTCCACTTGCTGTTCAAGATGACTGCAGGGGTGATATGTGTTTCTAGTCTTGCGTGTGCTGTTTGCAGTGCTTCTACTTTGTTTATTTACACTGGTGGTGTTAGCCTCCAGTGTGTTCCGTAGGTGAAGCAAACTTGTTTGCTTCTGGAGGTGAGGTCAGTGATGTATACTTTTGGAATGAGTGTTTGCTTGGAACATGCGGATGAAGAGGAACTGGCTCACCGGCATATTTTCTAAGAAACAAGGCTTGCGGGGAAGGTCCTGGCACCAGTCACCAGCGCCCGCTGTTGTGAGTTGTAAGAGGGTTCCTTTCTTGTGTAATGCTGTGCCTTCCCAGTGGTGACAGATGAGGACCTCCGTTGGCTGAATATGTCTCTGTCGGTGCCATTCAGCTGCAGAGTAATGCAGAGTAGTTTGTTTATGACAAGGCAGACAATTTCATAGCTCAAACTGTATCTGCTGATCCCATGGGCTTTTTGAAAGCTTTTCACAGATAGCAAAGCATCCTCTGCAGTGCCATCAAAATTTAATGTATGAAAGAAATGCAGTTGCTTCCACTATTACTACTCTTTATTCTTTAGTCAGTGATTACTCCACTTAACCCAAGGGCGCAACAGCAGGGGCATTTGGTTTACCTCACTGCCATTGTGATTATTGGCGCTGCAACTGAAACTAGTTTGCTAGCACAGTAATTACAGATCGTGATACGTTCCAAGCAACACATGCATTGAAGCTTAGTTAAAGTTGTCTTTATAAATCCGAGAAAAGAAATCATAAAATTCATTAGGCTTCAGAACTTGTAGCTTCCGTACATGATGGATGTTACAGGCAGTTTGCTAGTCGGAAGGAGCAAAACTAAGCCATTCTTAATTTCTTCTTCAGGTGTACCTCCACTTCCAAGTTTCTTCAGCATAAGCACGTTTGGCTTATGTGCCATAAAGAGAAAAAAGGCACTGTCACTCATTTACGTGCACTTTGTTACAGGTGACAAAGTGTCTTAGTCGACCCATTTTTGAAGTTTGCATGGTGTGCCTACTTCATGATCACATTTGAAGGAGAGGATTTACTCAGAAACACAGGATGATGAAGGAAGAACGGGATGAGCTCTATTTGATAACCCCATTAAGGAAAGCAATGTGTCTAGCCACAACACTTAAACAGGAATGGTGAAAGCTTTGTGATTACGGGAAAAAAATTTGTATCACAGCAAAAACTATCAAAAGCAAAAAGGTGAAAGCTTCATACCTGTAGCGAAATTAAAAACAAGAATAAAGACTCACCTTATGACAAAAAAAATATATTATCTAGAATTAAGTAACCTAAGTGCTCTTTGAAGAAAATCAACACCAGATCTATCATTGCCATGCGTCCCTTCCCAACCTATCAATGAGAGGTGCCTCAGGAATCCCCCTAGCTAACTTGTCTTTTAATTGTCCTAAGACTTCTGTGCTTCTGTACAGCAGATAAAAACTACAGGGTTTACAGTGTATATGCAGATATTGAGCATTATTTTATTAGGTTAAGCACCATATTCTCTTGGTCAGTTGTTTAGTAAACGACCAGTCTGCCTATATAAACAGACCTACGTCTATCTTGCAAACCACAGCTCCTGCACATTCAACAAGCTTTGTGACATACTTCCTATTTCAAACCAGTTTCTTCACCATAATTAAGCTGAAAAGTGTATAAAAGCTTGACTACTTGTGAGGGGAGTGGGAGCCAACGAACACTACGTCTGTGTTGAACTGTTCTGCTGCCATTTCAGAACAGAGATAGGGTGGAAGCAGGGCAAAATCTGAATTTTTTTCTGCTGTTCCTTTGTGGCACTGAGGACAGTGGGTCATCTATATTCTCTGCACAATTTCTGAAACAGGCTTTCTGCAACAGCAGTGAGCACCGACATGTTGGTCTCCTTGAGTATGTCTCTGCAATTAAAGCTTCTTTGAGTGTTTTCACTTCTCCAATCCTTCTTTCTCCGTCCTCTGTTTCTTCGGCAAGTCTCTCTCTAAAAAGTACTGCCAACTAGCGCAAAGTTCCTCTTTATTCATGACTAAAGCTGTAGGCTTGCGGTCGGCAAAATGAAAGCAATGTATATGTTATATATGGTATCAATAAATGGATGCAAGGTGGCTATCGCTTACCGCGCAAAAAGCGTTCATATTGTTTACTGCCTTGCTTTCATTGAATGTGTAATTTGTAACTGTATCTTTATTACAAATGAAACTGACCTATACAAATAACATTCAAGAAAATATTACCAAACACTGCAAGCATATAATATTCAAGTAACTCATATTTTGATTTATTTTCCTTTGGTCACCTACACACAAGATTTCAGAATCTGACACATTGCAGTCCTTTCTTAAAATATGGTCAATACGAGGCCCATAGTACTTCCTCTTTTCCACTTATCCTTTGCTCATGTATACATACGCATTTTGAGCTTGAAACCGACGGCCAGGTGATATTCACAACACATGCTTCAAATTTTGAGCTTGTAATGAACTGAAGTCATCATACTTATGTTTTATGTTGAAATGCTACGGTGCATACCCAAATGATGTTGTGCTTGATCCATAACAAGAAATACAAACCAACAGAACACCCAGTAGCTTTAGTTTCACTCTGTCACTATGTGGCCACATACAATTCAAATGCAGGGCATGTTGCATAAACCGCTCTAAAACCACAAGAATTTTATACATCACCCATGTAACTTATAAAAACAAAGTGCTGCGTCACAAGCGGGCGTTCCTGCCTTTTTTTTTTACACAGGCAGCAAATCTTTGCAGTATAAGAAAACAGTCGTAAATAAGTTGAGAAGAGTAGCCACTCATGAACGCACTAGACAGCCGCGTTCATAAATCGCAATGTAGCAAACGCTCGCTCATTATCAGTGTACTTCTGTACATATACGTTGCTGTAATCACGCTAGATTTAGTGCGCAAAATGGCCATCGAAGTTGGTTTTTAGGCCTGCTGTGCACAGATCGTCTTACGATCACGGCCAAACACCGGTGCGCACACGACGCACATGGCAGTCGCGGTGTGTCGTGCGTATACGGCGGACGAAGTCGCCCGGCAGAGTCCAGAACGAGCGGTATCCGATTATAAACTAAATTAAATATATCCTATTTAGCTTGTGAAATTATACAGTGAACGCACGTACTTACCTGTGACACTGTCAGGTGTTAGTTTCGTCCTGCTTGGAAACATTCACCAGAAGCCGACGGCGGTCCACGATGTTCATGCCCAAAAGCACAAGCTTGCCTCACTGCGGCTCGAAGTAAAGAAATGTTTCCTTCGTAGCTCGCTCCACGGAAGGGGGAAAAAAAACGCGTGCATAAGCTCCCGATAGCAGCGCTAAGCTGCTGCCCACAATCGTAGCACAGTTCCGGAAGTAAACACAATCGGCGTGCAAAACAATCACCAGCTGCATTACTTCGCACAAAATAACATTCTTTTCGCTCTTAGCAACCATTATCTTCGTGCACAAAGCACTTGAGTAAACACTCAACCCGGCGTGTCACCGAATATCGAGCTCTTCCAACACGTCGGCCTTCCTGCGACGCAGTCGGCTTGGAAGGTATATGGCAGTGGCCGCTCAGTGTTGCCAGTCAAATGCCGACCTTTGCGGTACTCTGATTTTTCCAGTGACTCTAATCAAGACGACGACGCGAGAAAAGGGTGCGCTTTCCAGTCTTCTCTAGTGTCACGTGACTATCCCCTTCTCTTTCTGCTCGTTCGGGTCCTCCCTCAGCGCCTCCTCTCTCCACATTCCAAGACTACCGCAGCGAGAAAACGCGCGCAGTGTGAGCGTCATTCCGAGGAGCTGCGAGGCAGCGTCGACGTTGACGCTGTGCCGGTGCGGGAAGCTTCCCGCTAGTGTGAGCGCGCCTGTAGACAACCTCAGCTACCGATAACCATGGTTAGTGGCATAACTGCGGTTAGACTCTCCGTCTAACAGCGCACAACTGTGGTTAATATTAACTGAGGCAAACTTAACCGCGGTTAAGTCGGCCGTGTAAGTCATCCGTCAGTATTGTAGTTTGCTTCGACCAAAATACGGCTGCTGCGACCGGAATCGAACCCTCGACTTTGGGATCAATATCAGAACGCTAACGCCACTTAGTCACTGCCGTGCATGCTGTCCATTTTAAGGCACTCATCAAGCTTTTGGATGCTTGAGTGCAGCAGCATCTCGGCCCTATCCTTCCGTACAACGCTTTTGAACTGCCTCAGTAGCTTAATTATGTTCTAGCTTTACCACCAGATCAAAGTGGTCTTGAAGCCTGCAGGGCGCCTTGTCTAAGTATTGCCCATACTTGATACATGATAGCCTCAATCATCAGGTCATTGGGATTGCGAAGGCCTTGCTTCCTGTTTGAATAATGGATGCACTCGCCACGGCCACAAAAAGACTTGTTGCCTTCACAGCAGCGGCGAAAACAGGTTTCATTACAATAAACACCTTGCTGCGCTCTTTGCCGCAGGTTTACTTGCATGAGACAGCACCTCCTCTATTGTAAAAATAGAGGAGGCGCTGCATGAGAGCTACGTACCGGGCAGTGCTTCGTGCTCTCTGCGTGACCGCACGTGGACAACTGATTGACCGCCCGCATTGCACCGAACAGCGATACCACGTCATCACAGCATATCACCTGGACCCTTTGAACTGCACCACGTTGCCTGTTGTCGGCTAGAAAAGGAGCATCCGTTCCTCGTCCGCCCTCACTTAGCCGCAGCGGCAAAATCAGCTTTCATCGCACTAAGCATTTTGCGGCGTTCTTTGCCGCAGGTTTACTTGCATCAGAGCTGCGTACCAGGCTGTGCTTCCTGCTGTCTGCGTGACCACACGTGGACAACTGATTGACTGCCCGGATTACAACGCAGAGCGGTACCACGTCATCACAGCATATCACCTGGCCCCTGTGACCTGCACCACGTGGCCTGTTGCCGACTAGAAAACGAGCATCCGTTCCTCGTCTACTCTCACTTGGCTGCAGCGGCGGAAACAGCTTTCATCGCACTAAGCACTTTTCTGCACTCTTTCCGCAGGTACGTGTAGATTCTTCGAAGCTTTTTTTGTCATTGTTGTCGCTGCTGCCAAGTGCTATCAAAGGTGCAATCACTTCACCTGCATTGCTGTTCTGTTTTGCGTTACTAATACGACACCCGTGTACTCAGCTAGTCATGACAAAGGACCTGCATAAAATGAAGGGGGAAGTAAAACAGGAGCTTAGGTTTTGGTTTATATGGGTTTAACGTCCCAAAGCGACTAAGGCTGTGGGAGACGCCGTAGTGAAGGGCTCCAGAAATTTTGACCACCTGGGGTTCTTTACATTGCACAGTACACGGGTCTCTAGAATCTCGCCTCAATCGAAATTCGACCATCGTGGCCGGGATCGAACCCGCGTGTTTCGGGCCAGCAGCCGAGCGCGATAACCACTCAGCCACCGCAGTGGCTGAAAACAGGAGCTTAAAACCTTTAAACAAACTATTGAAAGAGACCTAAGAAACGAAACTCGCGAGTTGAAGTGACAGCAGCGAAACATAACTCGAAGCTTAGAATATGCACACCAGGATATCAAAGACGTGAAAGAAAAGATAATTGCTGATGTCACCAAGAATCAACACTTGAAAAAGAAAACGGGGCACTGCAGAAAAAATGCCTAAGTTAGGAAAAAAAAATAGGGACCTTGAGGGGCGCATGACACAGACAGAACAATATTCCGGGAATAAAATTGAAATTCGGGGATTAATTCTGCAAGATAAGGAAAACGTTGTCGACATTGTCATGCAGAACGGCAGTTCCTTGAAAGAACCCATCTCTGAGGATGCATCGAGATGTGCCACAGAATGCCGAAACGAAATGACGCTGAAAAACACATTGTTGTGCAATTTAAGTCGAGAGCAAAGCGAAGAAGCTCCTCTGATGAAGGGAAGGAAAACAAGACTTAAACTCTGGCATAAATCTGGACATGTCTGACCCGATATATGTCAACGAACATCTTTGTCCTGTCCAAAAGAAACTTCTCGGAGCAGATATCGGTAGGAAGCGTAAACAGGAGTGGAAATCGGTTCGGACGCTGAAAAGCAAGATTCTTGCAAGAAAGTCGGATGATGAGCTGCTCATCAAATTTGAGCATGAGCCTGATTTGTGCAAGATTCTGTAAAGAAATACTTTATCGAGTGGCTGCGCAGTTTCCAAAATGGAGTACTTTGAATTTATTTATCCAGCTGATCTTAAATTAGCCAGTCAATCTGACATATCTGATTTGCATCAATGCACGTTCCATTCGCAACAAGCGTGACGAGGTTGATGAAGTGTTGCGAGGTTTTAATTCAAATTTATAACCCTGATTACATCTCAAGCATGATGTATTCTTGCATTTGACATCGTTCCGATTGAAGCTTACCAACATTTCTTTCTAAATCGCCTGGGCAGACATGGCGTGGTTTGGTACTTTACGTCATCACAGAATTGCATTTGGAAAAAAGTAAACGAATTTTCCGCAACCACTGCAAATTTTGAAGTGCTGACAATAAAAACCTGTAACGAAATCGTCGGGGCTGTGTACCGACCTCCATATGATAATGTGAAAGATTTTTTTCACGTTTTTTTTACAGCCTAATGGATTACGTTCTCAAAATATTTATTCGTTCACTTGTGGCGGTGATTTTAATATTGATATCATGGACGGAATTGATATCATGGACAATTACGACTTCGATCTTAGACTACTCTCAGCCGGTTACAACAATGTCATTTAGACTTCAACACGTGTTACACCTTCACGTTCATCAGCACTACGTTCTTATCACTAATCTCAATACACATATCTGGAGTGCGGGCACAATCGCATTCGACATAAGCGATCATTGCGCAGTTTTCATGACTTTTCCTGGTCCGAACAAAAAAATTTCGCCCGTGAGTTCACCTCTCAGCCCATTTTCGACAGAGGCCGCCGCGGTGGCTCAGTGGTTATGGCGCTCGGCTGCTGACCCGAAAGACGCGGATTCGATCCCGGCCGCGGCAGTCGAATTTCGATAAGGGCGAAACCCTGGAGGCCCGTGTACTGTGCGATGTCAGTGCACGTTAAAAAACCCCAGATGGTCGAAATTTCCGGAGCCCTTCACTACGGTGTCCCTCATAGCCTGAGTCGCCCTGGGACGTTAAACCCCATAAAACAACAACGATTTTCGAAAGTGCTTTGGAATCTTTAAGCACGACGTTACTGCGTATAACTAGAAATTTTTATTCGATGAGACAGATGCTGACGGAGCTTATTCAGCCTTTCTTGAAGCTTTCCTTTTAATCTATATAAAACATTTCCCGATTAAAACTGCAAAGCGAATCCGGAAAAGTAAGACACCCTGGGTGACTTCAGAACATATCAAACGTTCACGATTTCAAGACAAGCTAATAGAATTTAAGAACGTGCGAAGCATTCTAAATGCCACGCTTAAACAGGCAAAACATTTTTACTACAAAAACCTTTTCACTGAAGCTATAACTAAGAACCCACCTGCCGTATGGAATATTGTAAATGATATTCTTGGTAGAAGAAGGAAAATTGCTGCCCCAAAAACGACACTTCATAATGGCGTAGAGTTGTGTGGTGTAAAACTTGCAGATCATTTCAACCGTCATTTTGTTAATATCACCCAAGCAGCTAATATAAGCCCACCAACAATAAGCGCAGTAGCCTCAGTCCCTCGCACAGTTTGTTTCTTGAGTCCATGGTACCGAGGATGTCTACTACACGTTTATTGGCATGAAAAACAGTAAGGCGTTTTATCCCAATAACATTCATAAGAACACAGGAAAATTGTTAATATAATATATCGCTCCTGTTTTAGCCACATTTTTACTTGAGCTCTCGAATCCAGCATTTTCCCCGATGACATGAAAGAGGCTAGTATTACTGTAGTGCACAAAAGAGACGATATAAATGTCGTGAATTAGTATAGGCCAATATCCATTCTCTCGATTTCTTCAGCAGTGCCTGAAAAGGTTTTATTTCATAGATTTCGTAACTTCCCCGAGAAAAAACAGCATAAGAAATGACTGCAAATATAGATATAGGGAGGCACGGTTGACAGAAATGGCATTACTTCTAATGAAAGAACAGAAAGAGTCTGGTCATTTTACTCTTGGTTTCTTCATTGACTTCAGTAAAGCCTTTCACTCCCTCAACCAAAATGTCCTGATAGGTAAGTTCTCACAGTATGGAATACGGGAAAGGCTCCTCAATTAAATAATGCCATACCAAAAAGATAGAGTCCACTGCATCCGTATATCCATAATATTGAACGATATCTATTGCCCCTACAAACGGGAGTACCGCAAGGTAATGTTCTAGGTTCGCTATTATTTAATCTATATATTAATGATATAGTTGTTATTATTCTGTCAGATAAATGGTTGATATACGCTGATGACAGTAGCATTCTTTTTAAAGATGAAGATCTTTACAATTTAGCTCAGCAGGGAAACCGAACGCTTGAATCACTATCAGGCTGGCCCCACTATAACTGCATAATAATCAATGCCGCTAAGACTAAGGTTTTACTATTTACACTAAGAAATAAATCTGCACTGCAAAATAAGATCATATATAAGAATAAAGATAAAACAATAGTAGAGGAGCATAAGGTTCTTGGCGTTACATTTATTTCTCAACTAATCTGGAATCACCACATTAATAACGTCTGCAAGAAGCTGTCTACTGCTGCAGGCACTCTCTCCTGCAGCAAAAACCTCATTCCCGAAAGAGTTATAACTCTAGTTGTACAAAGCGTTATTTGCACCCCACACAAATTATTGCATTCTTGTCTGAAGCTTAACAGCAAAAAGAAATTTGGATGAAATTAATGTGCTACAGAAGAAAGCCTAGCGCTATGTGGCTATTGTTGGAATGCACACATCTACAAACAGCCGATTTGCGAAGTATGGGTTCATTCGTTTCCTGCACAGTTATGAACATAAACTCTTTAACCGGCTTTTTTTCTCGTCCGTTGCATCTGCAAATTTTCTTAAAACTTTTGCAACCTTACAACAGAAAATAACAGATGTATTCTGTAGTAACCCCCACACTAGCTAGTTCGCTATTTTCGCACCCAAAACAAGTTTCAATCATTAAAGCATTATGTCCCATGACTTCTAAACTAATATCCAAGCAAGTTTTTTTCATCTAAGAAAGAATTTAAAAATTATTTCTTTAACCTCAACTGAACTCTTACGTGTCACTCTGATTTTTGGTATCTTGCCTTGGTTTTAAATTGACTAATTGTTATTTGATCGTGTGCTTCCATGTCATCTAATGATTTTCCATTTTTATTGTCTCATTGTTTGTTTCGTGTATATCCAGTCGATAAAAACAACAGAAAATTTCTGGTGGTCTGTCGTCTTGCCGTAACTTTGACAGGTAGTCTGACGTTCTGCCGTCTGACGTTCTGTGTTCTGACGTTCTCTATTTCTGATGATCTCTCGTCTTGTCGTGAACTTAACATGTAGTCTGACGTTCTGTAGTGTGACGTTATGTAGTTTGACGTTCAGTTTTTCTGTAGTCTGTTGTTTTATAATCTGATGGTCCGCACTGTGATGTTCTGCACTCTGACGTTGCGCACTCTGATGTTCTGTTGTTGAATCCCCTACAATCCAATCTCAAGCTATTGTCACCTGTTCTATCCTAATATCAACACATTGAGACGTGTGGAATGTTACTAGAGTCAACTATGTCGAAATAGTCTTAAAGGGACACTGAGGAGAAATTGAAGTTGGCTTGTATCGATAGAATAGCAGCTCCTGATCACAAAAACGCCACTCTTACTGAAAACAAAGCTCTTGTAATGTAGAAAATAGCAAGAACCAAAATACAGGTGTTGCCGCCACAGAATAATCTCGCAAGTACAAGCGTGATGACTTCCTAGGAGAAGAGGCGCCACCTTGGAGGAATTTTCCTTACTTCATGGAAGTCACGAATCTTTGAGGCTGGCAAAAGAAGTTGCGCACCGCACCGGTAGCCGTCAGAAATCACGGAGTCTGCGTTTACGTCACGTATCACGTCACTCCGTTCTGTGACGTCATAAGAGTTCTCCGTGTCGTCATAAGAGTTCTCGAGTTTGAATCAGAGCGGCGGGAAAAACTTTCTGAACTTCGAGAATCCACGGAGCTGTGCTGACGTGTCTCGCATGGGCTCCCGCCTCGAAGCCACTTTTCGGCAGAAAGAGTCAGCCTTCGGGCTCGAATATTTTGGACGACATCCGGGCCATTGTCCAGTGCCTGCTGCAGCCGGATTTTGCCAATCTACGGACACCTAGGCATATTGCCGGCTGACTGCCGGCCTAGCCATCGAGCTCGACCTAGCTCGTCACCTCTCCGCCGGGAACTGAGCGCCCAGGGACCCGCACAGATGGAGTACGCCGTGGAAGGCGAGAAAATATCACCGTCGGAGCTCGAGGCCGGAAAATGGGAAACCATTCTTCGTTACCGCGACCGACAACGAGGCCTGAAGAATAAAGGGCCCGCATCAACCGACGACGAGCCTGCGCAGGGGCACGGCCAAGGCAAGTCTAATTCCAATTTTCCATCGCGAAAGAACGGGAAGAAGCTATTTGCACTCAGCAAGAAAGCCCTTCTCCCGCGCTTACCGACCGACGACTACAAAATCGTCTGCCGACCACAAGGTTGGAATCTGAGGGACTTTGCGCCCGGACTACTACTCTTCTGCGCCTGCGAGGTGGCCAGGCTGCCGTATGATACGGTGAAGAATGAAGACATTATCAGAGTCAATACGGCCAACAACACCTTTACGCTATGCACGCCCGATCGTCAACGGGCGACTGCATACGCCAATATTGAAAAACTGAACCTCCAAGATCAAACCTACAACGTAACGTCGTACGTGGCGGCGCCCGAAGACTCGGTAAAAGGGGTCATTTACAACGCCTACGCGGGAGACTCGCCCGAAGCGGTTCGCCAAGGCTTCGGAAACCGAAACGAAGGAATAGAAGTTGTGGATGCCCGAAGGATCGGGAAATCCAGAACAATACAAATCACCTTTTTTGGAAAGAAGCTACCCAGCCAAGTAATCTATCAGTGCGGCGTCTTTCGGGTCCACCCCTTCAGGGAGCAACATGAGGTATGCTACAACTGCAGGAGAGTAGGACACCGGGCCGATGTCTGCTACAAACCTACAACGAACCTTTGCCGCCGCTGCGGAGAAAATCACTCGCCTCCACCTGAGGGAGAACAGCCAACCTGCCAACCCGTATGCATCGTCTGCAACGGGGGCCACAACACAGGCAGCCGGAACTGCAAATTCCGGCTGATCAACAAGAACAAACAAGGAACGCCCCATGGCAACCAGACACCCAAGCAAGGGGACAACGACTCATCACTACACGGACACCAGTCTAGGCCCAGGAAGAAGGAACACGGTGCTACCGGAAAAGGAGGAAGCCACAGCCGGAACAACTCCAGCTCCTTCCCGCCCCTGGGGAACCCTGCAGGGAAAGACAAGAGGAGCTCAAGCCGCGGACGCAGCGATAGCCGCTCCAATAAAAAGGTGAGCTGGCCAGCAGAGGCCTCCCAATCTATTGACGCTCGAGAGAAGGAGTTTCAGATCCAACTACAATCCCGAGACAGAGAAATTGCCAGCCTTAAAAAAGAGTTGGCTGACATTAAACGCCTGTTACAAGCGCATCAGGCACAGAATGCCACTGCGGCTAGAATGCCACCCACCGCGTCCCAGGATTCGACCAATAATGCGATGGAAACAGACGCTATTTGCCACACTCCCTCCAACGCGTCCCAGTCTTCAGCCCATAACGCGACGGACACAGACGCCAGAATAGCAACTAAAAGACCGCATCCTACAAAAGAAGGCGAGGAATCCAAAAGAAAGGCCGAGGCTTCGGAATCCGACACCCCGCAGCCGTCGAAAGCGCCTACCAAACTCAGGGCAGACATCAATACTCTGTCAGAGAGAACTAGCGCTATATCAACAGAACAAGCTACCTTCCAAGGCCTCGTTACTACCAAATTTGCAGAGATAGATATTCGCTTTGCAACACTAGAGGGACAGGTATCCCAAATAGCCACCTGCATGCAGCAAATAATGGATAGGCTTACAACTATCGAGGCCCGCCTACCCCCCACCGTGGATCTGTCCACGACGCCACAACCATCTATAACCCAACATGGCACCACGCCAAAAATTTGAAATTTGGCAATGGAACTGCAGAGGCTTCCGCCGCAAGCGGGCCCACTTGCAGCTCCACATCCAACAAGCACCGTCTGTTCCAACCCCAGACGTGATTGCATTGCAAGAAGCTAGCGGCAGGGCTACACTGCCAGGCTATAAAGCATATCTGCCACCTCATTATGATACTAGTAACGCAGCCGGCTCCTTCACAGCCACTCTGGTGCATAGAAATATCACCGCAATTCAACATTTTATAAATGATTCGGACGAAGATTACACCCTACTTGAAATAGTACCAAGGCAAAAAGGAGGCTCAAATCTCTTCATCCTTAATGTATACAACCCTCCCAGAAACAAAGGCAATGGACTCCCACACTTGTTGATAAACACAGTAAAGCTGGCTGCTAGGGCTCAACTATTAATTGTGGGAGACTTCAACGCTCAACACCCAGCATGGGGATATACCAAAGCAACTCCGAAAGGGAACCTGCTCTGGCAAATCATACAGTCACTAGGGCTCACAACGCTAAACAACCCGAGCGACCACACACGCATGGGTAACAGTGTATGTGTAGACACATCTCCAGACTTATCCCTCTCTAAAAACGTCAAGGACGCAAAGTGGGTCAACACCGGGCAAAACCTTGGCAGTGATCACTTCATCCTTAGCATCACGTTCCCCACGACAAAACTTAAAAACAAAGCAAAAGAAATACGAACCACGGATTGGGACAAGTTCAGGCAACTTCGCGACAAAACAGCTCCAAAGGAGATCTCTAACCTTAGCGACTGGGTTATCGCCCTGAATGAGGATGTCAGCTCCACTAGCGTTGTGGTGCCAGTTGAGAAGGAGGAGCAGATTGCAGACTCAAAACTGTTACACCTGTGGCAGGCACAAAAAGGCCTCCAAAAACGCTGGAAGCAGCAAAAACACAACAAGCGACTACGCAAAAAGATTGCTGAAATCGAGAGGCGAATCGAGGAACATACACTTACTCTCCAAACACAACAATGGAACCAAATATGTGAAAGCGTCAATGGACAGCTCGGAAATAAGAAGACATGGCATCTTCTAAGACACCTGCTCGATCCAGAACAAACACGTCCCGTGCAACAAAGTCAACTGTACAGACTCATACATAAATATGAGGGTACAACTGAAGACCTAATCAAAGAGCTAGCAGAACGTTATCTAAACACGGATGATAGTACCACACAACCAGACTACCGGGGGACTCCTAATCCAAATTTAGACGCAGACATCACAGACGCAGAGGTCTGGTACGCAATTGGAAAACTGCGGACAACATCTGCGGCAGGACCAGACAAAGTTACAAATAAGACTCTCAGGAACTTAGACGCAACGTCGATCGCGGCGGTTACAGACCTTATGAACAAATACTGGCATGCAGGCAACATACCACCAGAGTGGAAACACGCGAAAATCACTTTTATTCCTAAAGCGGGTAAGAAACTCAGCACTGAGAATCTACGGCCAATTTCATTAACTTCATGCCTAGGCAAACTCATGGAGCATGTCATCCTCAATAGGCTCCAAAACTATGCGGAGGACATGAACCTCCTACCTGAAACAATGTTAGGATTCAGGGCCCAACTATCTACCCAGGACATTCTCTTGCAGCTTAACAAGGACATAATTGAAGCTGACGAGGGAACAGGAACGAAAGCAATATTGGGTTTAGACCTTGTTAAAGCTTTCGACAACGTCACCCACAAAGCCATCTTGACAAACTTGTCAGAAATCAACCCCGGAGAAAGGACGTACAACTACATCCGATCCTTCCTCACTAACAGAACAGCAGTGATAACGGTCGGAACAATAGAGTCTGCCCCAATCAAACTAGGAAGTAAAGGAACGCCACAGGGCTCCGTCCTGTCCCCTTTCCTTTTTAACCTCTCCCTCATCAAAATTCCCCCCAAACTGGCACAAATACCAGACCTACATCACACGTTCTATGCAGATGACATCACACTTTGGGTAACCAAAGCATGCGAAGGCTACATAGAAGACACACTCCAAGCAGCAGTGGACATCATCGAGGCATGCGCATGGGATTCTGGCCTCACTTGTTCTGAGCAAAAATCTGAACTCTTCGTGATCCGTCGTAAACAAAGCGGTAGGCGTACCACGACATCCCCCCCGCAAATAAACGTCTATGTTAATGGACGATCTGTCAAAGAGGTACAGACCATGAGAATACTGGGGTTGTATTTACAAACAAATGGAAAAAATACTGACACACTCACTAAGCTAAAACGCACGGTAGAAGCGACGGCGCGATTACTCCGCCGCATAGCTAACCGCAGACAAGGGGTGAGGGAAAGAGATTTATGCCGCCTAGTGCAGGCCTTTGCGCTGAGCAGGATACTCTATGCCACCCCTTATCTGAAATTTTCGAAAGCAGAAAAGGACAAATTGGATAGCATGATACGGCAGGCCTATAAGGCTGCGTTAGGACTCCCACTAAATGCCTCAACCGAAAGGCTTATGAGGTTAGGAATACATAACACCTACAATGAACTGAAAGAAGCCCATTTAATGGCTCAAACAGCGCGATTAGCCAATTCCAGAACTGGCAGGAGTATTCTTACCAGGCTCGGAATTAACTTTCAACCTACGAATAACGATGCTAAAGTAGACTTACCCCGCGCCTATAGGACGGCCCTACTAATCAAACCACTCCCCAAAAACATGCACCCCTTACACCATGAGGGTAGAAGACAAGCACGAGCCAAAGCCTTGTATAAGAAATACAGACAGTGTGCTACAACACTTTATGTAGATGCGGCAGAATACAAAAATACCAATGCCTTTGCAGTTGTGGTTGTGAACGAGAATGGTGACCACATCGTCTCGGCGACAATCAAAACGAAATCCTCTGAAACGGCAGAAGAGGCGGCTATAGCCCTCGCCCTAGCACATACCCAAGGGAGCATCATCCTCAGCGATTCCAAAATGGGTATCAATAATTTCGCTAAAGGGCGAATTACAAACACCTCCCTTAGAATCCTTAACGCAACCAAATTCTCACCAAATTATTCCGAATTGATATGGGTCCCAGCCCATTCGGGGAATCCGGGGAACGAGGCAGCCCACAATAAAGCCCGAGGTTTCGTCGACCGGGCAGTGGATGAGTCTGGCTCCCTGAATTTCACGAAGGACTCAATGATCACATATCATGATCTCACCAATCATTTTAAACTAGAGAGGAGAATTTTCCCCCCTCCAGACAAAAGCCTTACTAAAGAACAAGAGGTTACGTGGCGTCGTCTACAGACGAGATCGATACGCACCCCATCACTCCTCGCGCACATTTATCCAGATCTTTACAACCCAAACTGCCAACACTGTGGCCAACGTGCTACCTACGATCACATCCTGTGGGACTGCAAAATAGAGCCACCTCCGGGTGATCTAGTTACAGCCCCTTCTCTCGAGCGGTGGGAGACCGTGCTGGCTAGCTCTGACCCCAGAACGCAAGTTTTGGCGGTGGAGTGGGCTGACAAAGTCGTCGAGGGCTATGTACTCTCGACCACTTAACGCGACTTCTTGCCAAGCTCTTCCCGGCGAATAAAATGTTTTACAATCAATTCTGAACTTCGAATCCAAATTTCTTTGAAATAAATGCATATTTCGCGCCCGGACAAGCGGCAACAAAGCCATGAAATGCCGAACTATCAGATTTTGCTAACAAAAAAAATGATAGAGTTCTCCTCAGTGTCCCTTTAAAAGGGCTGCGAAACACTGCTTGAACGGATGCCGGTTACGCTTCAGGTGGATTCTTCATGTCACAGAGATGCTGACTCAAGAATAATTACGAGAATTGATGCATAGGAACCGGAGTTATTCAATGAAGAAATCGCAAAATACATGCAAACAAAATGCTGCCCTCAACTCGATTTTCCAGCAGCTTCCTATTCTCATTTCACTCTCCCAATAACGACACTCAGTGCGACCAATGAAAACAGCCTATCTTAGCACGTGACGGAAGTTTGCACTCCATGGTTGCCTGTTCTCTGCAACTCGTTCATGCCAAGGCTGGCAGCGCCGTTTGCATTTTTACAACAAACATGTGAATGCCCGGCTGACCCAGCGATGCTCCACTGTCACGTCGACGGCGCAGAAGGGAACACTGATCAGTGGCGTTCCCTTACTTATGGATCCGAACTCGAGCGCAAGATATTGCGACGGTTTGACAGCCTGCGCAAGATATCAAACACATTTAGCATAGCGCGCACGTATCGATACTGCTTACCGCCAACCATCGCCCGTCGCTCCTAGCGCGCTGGTTGGCCACGGCGAGCAAGGAGCGCGCGCTGTTGATGGGAACGTGGCGCCATCTGGCGCCACCACCCGGTGATCCTCCACAAGCTGACGATGCGCACTGCCTGCTAAATGTGAAATGAACGCATCCTTAATTCCTTTGGACCGAAACGAACGCGAATAGAGTGCAATGGCTCGATCGGATCGATTCCGCAAAGCCGCTCTCAGATACATAGCGAGTAGCCATAAGTGTTAAGTGCTAGGTCGCAGGATGTTTACAGAGAGGCGCAAAGTCCTTCGATGCAAAAAGTAGCCAGTACCTCTGGTGGCGTCTTTTGTTTTACTTGATTTACATTGCTTTTATCTAGGGCAAACAAGTTGATTTTGTTAATGAAATATAAAACAGAAAAACTTGACAAAGCATATCTCTAGTTATTAACGCAATTTGCAGTATATTTACTCTTTGTCCAAACATCAATCTCGCCCTAAGTGATGTCATAACAGCTTCTAAAAACCGCCACTGTATGGTGACAGCGTCAGCGCCAGGAATTTGTTTTTGCGAGGTAATTAAAATATTAATAACCACAGTATATGCGGGATGACCGATGCTAATAGCATCACTATAACTCATTCTATGCAACCAACATACAAAAAAATGCACTAAAAATGTGTTTCGGGGCCCCTTTAATAGTGGGTAGGCTTGACAGTTCTTTACAGGCGTACGGAGCTGCCAGCTCAGCACAGAAATTTTGCGAGCATGTAAAACACATGCAGAACAAGACCTCTGGGTAGCCACCGTTTATATAGGTCCAAGCCTCAACACTGGGGAGGAGGTGCTTTAGCAGGAACACCTGCACGGAAGAAAAAAAAAGAACATGCCTATGTGAATGAAATATGAATCGAAAGGTTTTTGTGCCAGTAAACGTGTCTTCGTAAAAAATTACTCTCAAAATGAAAAAAAATCGAAACCTGATACCTAGAAAGGCACACTAAGCTAAAAAATAGCACTAAATCAAACTTCTTTTAATTTTGGGGTCTAAGGTCCCGCTAACTATGAGGGACCAAATAATGGAGAGCTCCAGAATCATTTTGGCAACTTGATGTTCTGCAGTAGTCAAATGTTTTGGGGAATCCCCGAGGTGGAGTAGATTGGTAATAAGGGAGTAATAGCTCAGCCAGCTTTTTTTTTGTAGTCTAACGGCTGCGCTTTGGTGGATACAAATGAGCAGTTACTCCCTTATGATGTTCTGTAATGTACGCTGACAGCGCGCAGCACTTGGACGGTTTTCAACTTCGCCTTCGTCGAGGTCAGGGTCACCACAGTCGGGATGGAGTCCTCGATTTTGGCATTGGCAGCTGAACGCCGACGCACTCAGGCACCGCAACAGGTACAAAATGGAGCTGTTTTCACAACAGCCAAATTACACAAAATGAACACTGATAAATTGTCATTAATTAGCCTCTTGGAGAGACTAACCACTCATGTACACCGATTTGTAATGCAGCAGTCACGTAAAAGTATCATTTAGATAAATCCTAATAAATTTATCGATGCTTCGGCTTCTGGCACTCCTGGGGTGTCCTGGGCACTAATGCTTTGCCGCATGCATGACCTCGTCCAGCTTGGCGTGGCGACATTTTATACCGGCATATTTTGAAGATATATGACTTTGCAGACAAATATGAGATGCATTTGTTTGCTATACACTCATGTACCCATCCATTTAACGACGTAAATGTGAAAGTATGAGGACCACGTCTGCCTGCCTCTGCTGAAAAAGGATTTCAAAAGTTGTGTCAGCCGTTCTTTTTTTTTCCTCTTCAGCCTATTCCACGGGCAGCCGAGGAACATCTACCATATGCTGGGTAGTTATGCACGAAAAAAAATTGCATAGAACAAAAAACAGTGGCGCACGCAATTACTAGAATACACTCAACACGGAAGTTGCTGCGAAACTTACTTTAGTGGTGAAGGTCCAGCACTCCTACGCCGTGTACCTCATCATCAGCTTGCGGCGCTTCAACATGTCTGCTTCACTGTAGCTCCGCTTCTGCAGAAGATTCGAGAAAAAGTGCACACAAAGAAAATCACTCGTGTTTTACCACAGCTACTTTATACGAGGTTGCATGCCTCATTGTCAAACAGCGAAAACAATTTTTATGGTGCCAGCTTCAAGATTTCCCCCAAGAAAACCATCACTTGACAGGAGCCATTGAAGCAGTAATGCGACACTGTAAGCACAGACCAAATTATTGAATGCCGTGGTATCCTGGAATAGAACTTAGCGAAAACGTTGAGCCTTCTCCCATGCACATCTGTTTCCACCTGGGGAACACATGTTTCATGAGTAGCTGGTCGTTTAATATTTGCAGGAGAATATGAAAATGCTAACACTGCTTTCATATGTACGATATTAACCCTGTTCTAATATGAAAAGGATAACAAACACTGAAACGATTATTGCCTACCAGCCGACATGCAGAGCCTGCTAGTCAGCCCCCAATTTCGACAGACAGGTTCTCCACGCTCTCTCCATCTTCTGCTGCGCTTTCTGCACAGCTCAATTTCCTTAAATATATACAAGCTATAAATTACAAGATTAAGTCTGCTGTATTGCATAGTGAGACAAAACGTGTTGAAGCATTTTGGCCAAGTATAGCAAAAAAACTGTTGCAGTCCCACCTCTAAGCTTAAGTAACCAAGTTATTCGCTGGTTATAATTTTAGTTGCCGTTAACAAACTGTTTTTAACACACTTTTAGAGACACGCTTCAGAACAGGATGGTCTGCCTTCTCAATTACAGAGTTGGCTTAACACACCGTGGAAAGAAACTATATAAATGGTATGTAGCTAGATTACTCAATAATACCAGTCAACGCACTCACACAATGTTTTTCAAAGCTTATACGAGTTGCATTCTCACATTTCTACCATAGAGTAAGCGCATCTCACAGAGTTAGAGGCTCAAAATACCTCAAACACATGTCCATCTTATTACTAACGAGTAGCGAGAATAAAAGTATGAATGTAAAAGTTGCAACTAATTACGAACGAATGTCAAATTACCAGAATACAAGGTAAAATGCAATGAACAGAATAACCCCTACCGTGCTAACGGGTTAAGTAACCAACTTCCTTTGGCTTCAAGCAACAGCAACCTTTTATTAGCGCCCAGATTGGTCATTTCATTCTAGATGTTCCCGTAAGCTCACTGGATAGCCAACCTCTAAAACATTTACTTACTCAGCTTTGCCAATGGATAAATTGCACATGTACTGCTCGTATGAGTGGTGCTACGGCATTTTCCCACAAACCTATCCGTGCAATGCGTACTACAATAATAATGCACTTTGCTGCAACTTGTAGTGCTTCAAGTTATACCCAGATGCATGCCCATCTTGGGTGAATATGTCTAGGCTGCGTGGATTTTCATGGTCAAATTTTTTTCAGGAGCAGCCAGGAGCACCGACTGAAGATGAAACTGCAGACAAAAGTATGCAGTGTTTCAGTGAACACTTCCAAAACGAGTAACTAGTATTTAATTTGGCGCGCTATCAGGTAAAGGCAGTTGACCACGGTGTCATAATAACAGGGCGACGCTCTAGTAATAACCCTCTCGAAAAAAAAAAATAGAAATGAAAGAAAATCTAGGCTAGCACTGAATGCCGCGCTTAAATTTGATAACAAACAAAACCAGCCAGTCATAGCCTAAAGAAGATAAGTAACCGGGAAAGAAATTTAGAAATAAACCACTGTGCACGTTTGTAAAAGAAAAAAAATAAGCAGGAAGAAGTAAAAGTGCAGAGATCATCGCCACAATTAAGACAAAAAGAGGAATGGGAGGATGCTGACAGGAGAAACAAACAGGAAAAGTAAAGCACATGCCGAGAACTAAACGCAAAGGAGACCTGAATGATTATAAAGCAATGAACATTGAGACAATACAAAGAAAACATCAACAAAAATATTGCGCTAAAATATGCCTGTATGTTCATAAATTTGCAGAATGAAGAATAAAAAGGCAAGGAACAGTAAAAGACCGCACCACTCGAAGAAAGGAGATGATAAAATGATAATACAGAACGAACAGCGAGGAAACAGGAAAGAAAAAGTTGTAGAAAACGAGAAAAACATTCAAAAAGGAAAAGAAATAAATTTGAGCAGGACAAGAGAAATAACGCCGTATTTACTTTTTAGGTGGATAGTAAAGGAGGAAATTCTGAATAAAACTAATAAATCCGGGTGAATACACAATTATACAGCTTTGTCGCATAAAATAATAGCAACAAGCACATAGAATGGAAAGCCTAGACACGGGAGAAAATAAAGTGTATACAGGCGCAGCACAGGAAAAAAGCAAAAAAATGGTGGCCAAAGAAATTGTCACAAAGAAAAAGGAAGGAAGAAAATTAGAATGGTACCGGTTACCGACCTCTCTTGTGAGGCATTTGTCGGTTCTTTCTGGTGCATTATGGATTGTATCCCACAAGTGGGGCACTGCGGACGGCCTAAGTAGCATGCACGCACACGTTAGCCACGCGTCACCCCCCTCTGGTCAAAGTCCTTCACCAAAGCCCACTAGCGGATTAACGCGCTTTTTGGCACATTATCCCGGTTTACTGCGAGAGATACAACACAACGTTGATGTGATATTCTACTGGGGCATTCATGTAAACGCGGCTTCTGTTGCCATGCTCAAACGCAAATACCGTGTACCTGCTGCGGTGGCTTAGTGGTTTAGCGTTCGGCCGCTGATGCCATGGCCGCGAGAGCAAATCCTCGCAAAGACGGCCGCATTTCGATGGAGGTGAAATTTTAGACTCCTGCGAGCTGTGCGATGTCAGCGCATAACAAACCGCAGGTCGACTAAATTAACCCGAAGCGTGCCACTTTAACATCCCTAGCGCACCGCTCACTCGTAGCTTCTGAACGTTAAAGCCTACATATAGGAAGCACTTCTTTTGAGACACATTATGTGCGGTAAATTTTAGTGTCTTTTGCTCCGTAGACAGTCGCTCGAACACCCCGGCTGCTAAAACCCTCCAATCTGCTCCCCCTTCCCAACTGCACATCACTCTCCTCTGGTTTCTTGCGCACTGTGCACACCCGGGTAACACGACCGCTCACGGGCAAGCCCGAGCTCTCGTCAACCGTGCCGCGGGCGGCCTCGCTCGTTCTATATTGCGAGGGACCGTGTCCTCACCTATCACGACCTCACTATCCATTATAGAAAGACCCGCGAAATCTACCCCCTCCTCACCCTTCTCTGACAAAACCGAACAGTTGATAAGGCATCGATTACAAACCGCCACCATGTCATCTCCTTTCCTCCTCTCCCTCACACATAGAGGGGAGAAATCTCCAACCTGTCACTTATGCCCAAGGACTACCGCGAATTTTAAACACACATATCAAATTTGCCCAATCAAACCACCTCCCTTCCAAGGGATGTAATCACAGGAGAGATGGGAGGCTGCTCTGCGCAGCTCAAAAGAGCTACAGCTTCGCATCGTGGGCTGGGCCTGGAGGCCGCCGTCGCCCAACAGTTGCCGGCCATCTAGAGCGGCTCGAGGGCCCGTCTGCGCCCTGCTCTTCATCCCTCCCCCTTCACCCACCCTCACTTGATCCACTGAAGTGGGCCTAAATAAGTCATTACCAACCAACCAATGTCCGTGCTTCAAGTCCTACTCGAGATTATGATAGAGAGCTTCAACACGAGCCACAGCCATTAGTGCCGTTGTGATGGCCACAGTATATTGGCCGTGTTTACTTTCAGTTGGCTCGGCGTCCACGCAACGACAGGCCAGTCGAAAAAAGTCTTCATCGGAGCATACGAAAAGGGCAGGGACCACCGAACAAGGGGGGGATAAGAAGGCGGTCGCGCCCCCTCTCCCCATATCAAACGACTAGTGTACTACTCCCTTATACATTCACGTTTTAGCTATTGTTCTCTTGTGTGGCAAACCACCACGAAAACAAATTTAGATTCCTTACTATCAATACAAAAAAGAGCAATACGCGCTACCAGTAACTTAGAGCTGTCCTCTAGTTGTGCGCCCTACTATAGATCGCATAGAATACTCCAAATGCCTCAGTTCTACAAATACAGACTAAGCCTGGAAGTTTACCGCCAATACCGGTTGGATAAATCTACCTTTGAAACAAAATACCAAGAAAAAAGAAGTGTGTACGATTTAAGAAAAAGCATCATAGTCAAGCCCCGAGCTCGAACAAACTATGGACATCAAAGATTAAGCTGTCAGATAGCAGATTTATTAAACAACTATCCCGTCATTCACGACCTATTAACTGAAAATCTTTCATTAAGCAGGTTTAAGAAAACATTCAAGGGATTATTCTTAACGGAAGACTAGTGTGTTATGTTTTCATGTTTTTCTTCTTGTTTTCAATTTTATGTTCCATGTGCTTCAAGTTCGATAGTTTACATGTATTTTATGTTTGGAAGTGTTTTGTTAACATGTATTGCTAGCAGAAGTTGCTGCACTTATTCTTGTACTCTGCTTCCTGTACATATTCTTGCACTGTAAAAAAAAAAATATATATATATATAATAAGGGGGTTGGGGGATACAGTTTCATCTAAGACATTTCTCTGCATGTAAACTCTGTTGAAACTCTGCATGAGTGTCAAACCGCTGCTTGCCACAAGGTGGCGTGACCTCGTCAGGCACTTTTCCGCCTTTTGTCACGTCCCCCAAGACAATAGTCTTGTATTATTGTCTTGAATAAAAAATGATTGATTGATTGATTGATTGATTGATTGATTGATCTTTGTAAACTTAACAACGCCCCCCCCCCCACCCTTCCCCCGCAATCTCCGACTGCTTGCATTTGGATCAGATGCCTGACAACTGAAACACTTCATCTCCAGGACTCTTAGTTTTCATGCCAACCACAGTCGGGGCAGAGCTATTGGGTTCGAAGCCAGTTGTAAAGCATTTCGTATATGAGCAACCTAAACCAATCATGTCCCAACAGAAGTCGGCTGTCTTACCCGTGTACATGATCATGATTAGGAGAACTTAACAAACTACTCACAAACATTTTAATGCAATTGATCACTCCTCGTGCGTAAAGCTTCCCATCTATAAAGCTACCCATTTCAATTCGTTTTACATTGCCGTGAATCTTTGCACCGTTTATTCGTTCGCACTCAAAACTGCCGGAACACGGCTTTATCATTTTGCTTTGTAATGCGAAATGCGACCAGACTTATCTCCATTGATCTTGGTCACGGGCAAAAGCTTCCACATTTTTCCAGATTGCAGTAGTTGCTTTTGGTTATTTATCTCAAGGTTCCTTGCCAACTGTAAGTTGAGCGTGGTCAAGAACAAACTGCAGGCATTGAGTTCGATGACCGCCGAGCACGCTTGACATTCAGTTCTCAGTAAGCGCGACTCAGTTCCTTAAACAGTTTCTTTTGAAACCTTTTCGTTGTCTTCCTGACTATTGAGTGTTGTTACCAAAACGGGGCAGTTTGCATCAACTTGACCACTGAAAAATAAAAAAATATAAAATGTATTTTTATAAAAGAGCGTTCGATTAATAAGTAACAAAATAAGCTCGAAGTTTTGCCCCCCCCCCCTGCCCCCTCTGCCCCCACTCCCCTCACAAAAAAGTTCCCGAGTCCCTTGAAAACAGCCTCATGTATAATATGTACAGGATAGTATATGTACGTAAATATGTACAGGACAGTAAAAAGGTTCGGTACTAAAGGCCTGAAGCATATATGCATGCATCTCGCGCTTTCTTTTTTCTCTGATCTCCAGACTCTCTTTTTGTACCGTCGCCGGTAGACCGACAGTTGTATCAACAGCCACGCCGGATGAGTGACACTTGGACATTCGGCGGCGAGAGGGAGCGGAATCCGCGGCCGCCGAAATGCTCCATAATACAACATTTTGGGCGAGTTGGTTACCTACATTCATTATTACAGCGCAAAGACGGCACAGAACAAGAAGCGCTGTTGAGTCCCCTTCTTGTTCTGTGCCGTCTTTGCGCTGTAATAATGAACGCCGAAATGCTGTCTCGTTCACACTTCCGGGCCACCGCGTCGTCGCTCATCGTCTGTGTGTCGTCTGCTGACGGCGTACACAGATGTGGCAAGAGGTTAATCGATGCTGCCTACATACCAAAACCGTATGCACGCTTTCGTACGCTAAATGCAGCTATTTTGTCGGACGTTACGCCATTTTTAGCATTCTCAATTTTAAACTCCTAGTGGCGCCATCTGGTGGTTAGGAGAGGAATCATTGTTCTCAACAAACCGACGCCCCTCTTAAGCCTAAAAAGGGAAGAATCGTCTCCCGAAATAAAAATGAAAGCAAATTTATCGCTCGAACGTTTTTTTATGGGCGAGATAAGACAAAGCGAAATACCGCTGGCTCTTTTATGGCCAGTAAACGCGCTGAAAAAGGCAGTAACAGCGACGAACTCAGTCCGAAGCGAGGCGTCCTGCTTCGAAGGGCGCCGCCATGTTTGTCGCCGCGGGTACTCGCCTTCCTATTGGCTGACGAGATTCGGTGGATTTTTTTCCAGCAGCAGAATTTGGTCCTGGACCGATCGGCCTTTCCGCTGGGTATTTCGGCGGAATCTTCGCCGCGGTAGCGAATTCCGCTCGCTCTCGCCGCCGAAAGTCCAAGTGTGAACGCGCCATTAGGCGGCATGGAGAAGTCTGGGCGAGTTGCTGCCCGGCGTAAGACGCCATCAACTCAGCCATTAGCTCGGCGCATGGCTTTAACTGTGTGACAGCGGAAGAAAAATTTCTTGAAAAGATTTGGCACAGTAAGTTACAACTAAAACCTTAGAAACTGCTATGGCTCCCTATTGTGTTAGATGGTTAGCAAACCCAGACCTTAACTACTGCTATAAGACAGAGACAGGACGACACTCCGCATGTACCCGTGAAGCTCATTCCATCCTGTAGAGGACGCGGATCTCGCTCCGCCGCTTCTGATGCTGACTCTTCGGAGTCGTCCACGGGACTGTACTGCACCCTTCGACACACTCTCGCACTGCACACTATGAGGGAATTTCGATCTTTAGTGCCAGTGATTTAGTGCCCCTTATCGCAGTTAGGTTTAGCCCGCGTACACACAACACACTAATCCATAAACTGATTCAAAATCGCCCCTTAGGCTTCTAACTCATCTACACACACCCACCCGCACCGGTAGCAGTGCCACCCGTGACACCTGTCCTGAGCTCTCGCAATCGCTTGTCCCATACGTGCACATGAAAGAACCAGAGCAACGCCCTAGCAGCACGCCGATAATGGACCGGAACTGGTCGACTGCCGGGAAAATTTGGCTCAAATAAAGGCCTCTAATGGCATCTGACGGGGACGCTACCTTATGCAGTGTTTGAGCCAGTGCATCCCACTGGCTTTTAAATCAGCAGCCAGTAATGTCATAAAAGATTATTTATTGGCATTAATGGCATTACTTGCCTATTGAATATTAGCCATCCAAGATTCCTCATTCGCGTATATGTCACAGGCAGCCGGCCAAACTCAGAGGCTATGAAATATTTCGCGCCCAAGCTTGTCCACTGTTTGTCACAGGCATCCAACGACACCTGCAGGCTGCCCAGTATTGTCCACCCAAGCTAATGCACTGGTTTTGGCCAAAGGCATCCAGCCACTCACTGGCTGCCGAATATTTCCTACCCAAGTTCAACCGCTTGTTGTCCACCGCATACATCCAAGCGCACTCTGTAGCACTCACAAAAGTCTCCAACATTGCTTACTATGAATTCTGTGCTTCGCACTGCCAAATACATTGATGACGAATGTTTCATTTTGGCAATCATTGTCTATGCAGTGAGTTTGTAAATGCCACATTCTGTTGTTACATGCATTGAAAATAAGCAAACCAGTAATGAAGAGCAATGTTGAACATTTATTAAAAACATAACAAGGCGCCGCAGGTCTACGCGGGCAGCGGAGGCTGCGTGGAATCGATTAATTGGCCCTGTAGGGTCTAAGTAGGGCCCGACCTTCTCGCCAAAGGCTCCGCTGCTGTAGCAGGCACCGGGTTCGAGGGAGGCGCTGCATTGGGGGCAGGCCCAGGTGCTATCCCAGCCAGCAAGCACCTCAGTCATGCGCTTTTTGCGGTCCCCTACCCCGTTGACAAGCTGCGGACAGCCGCCTGCCGATGCACGCCGGGACAACCTGCACAACTGTGCTCTCCATTTCAGCGATGGAATCCGCACACACAAGCAGCAAAAGAAGACGTTATTTGAGTAAAGCAGAAATTTGGGCAAGTTGGTACGTATCCATTTTGAAACAGCGCAACAAAGACGGGACGTGGAAACTGAGGTGTAAAGACAAACACAAACAAACAAACAAACAAACACAAACAAACAAACAAACATGCGCTGTTAACAACTGGGTTTATTGAAAAAAACACACAAAATATATACAGAGTTAGGAAAGATTAATCGCCACCATAGTCAACTCATGCCACATGTGACGCCAGATATCCAATCTCCCCTTCGGAAAGGGCGACCGATGGGCAACTAATGCACGTTGCGCCTTTCTCACGTATAAGAAAAGCTTCAAAAACTTCTCGCGTCATCTTATCACAATGGCGAAACACGATATTGGTGTTCTTATAGTCGGGGGTACATTTGCATTTCTTGCAACGGAATGCACCTTTAGTGAGAGGGTCTCCTGTTTTTCTTTTTTCGTACTCTTTTTCGTGTTTGCATTTGCACCTTCTGCAGTGTACCGCCACGTGTGACAGGGGGTCTTTTTTTTTGGTGTTCTCATGTTCCATGAGTCCATCAGTTTCCACGTCCCGTCTTTGTTGCGCTGTTTTCAAAATGGAAGACGTTATTTGCCAAAATGCATTTTGGACAATATTGAATAGGATAGCCAGTACACGCATTAAGGATTCGAAATAAAAATATAACCTGTAGCCCAACTGCAGAGCCTTGTCAAAGTAAATGCTATCTTGCTGAACTTCAGCTGGTCGAGAAGGCCTATAATAGCCTTCACAACACTGGCCGCAACCTCTGGCAGCTTGCAGGCCACTCTAGCTCGAGCAGCTGCCGGCGCCGAAAACAAAACGCAAATAATTGTGAATGGCAATCTGAGATTACAAAAATCGAATGTCTTGTGCGACAAAACAAACTGGTCGCCTAGTTTGTCATGTATGTTAAGTCTTACGCTACAAAAAGGAAAAGGAACAGGTTTGAACAAGCAGGGAGATCCTTGTCCTTTTTTGCGAAAACATGATATATGCGTGTCTCAAACCTGTTTCAACGAGCAGCCGCTTTCTACCATGACCATAGGGACCAGCGAAGCGGCCCGGCTTTAGGGCAGAGGGGAAGGGTCGAAAAGCAAGAAAGGCGCCAAAATAATACACCCTTGAGGGGTTGTGCTGGAGTCTGGACACAGGAGGAAAAAAAAAACGTAGGGGGAAACAGAATAGATGCGCGAAAGGAACCGCGATAAGAGCAAAAAATGCAGAGTGGAACTGGTAAAGAAAGAAAGACGTCAACGGGCAGTAACCCACGCATGCCACGTTATGCCACATCTCCCCGAGAGACAGGGAGTGAACATACAGGCGGAGCGAACGGTTCCCTCCTCCTGGGTCCTCGGCGGCCGCTGGAGCAAAACTGGATTCTGCGTCGCCGCGAGCGCTCCGGAAAGCGCGACTGAACGCACCCGCGGACACTTAGAGAGGGATTACATCGCTCGTGTGAATACACCTTAATAGCCTTCGCCATGTGTTAACAGAATCGCAGCGAAGGCCTTTCTCTCCTGCTACTGGCTCGCATTTCAGTCACCCTTCAATAGGGGCCGAGTTGGCCTCGAAATGTTCGGCTAATAGTAAATTATTGGTTGTGTCAATATTTTCAAACTTTTGTTCCCTTTCAAAATTCTACTTAGACTGTACGACCATTCAACGAAAACTGTATGCTCAAGACATGCTCTGGTCCGGCGATGCCACTTCGAGAGAACGTCGGCGAAGACTTACAGCTCAAAAATTATATGCAACGTCCGCCGGTGCGCAATGACCCGACGGTTTGCAGTCATTAAAAATATGAATAGGAACCGAAGCAAAAGTGAAGCGGACACAAAAGCCCATGACAGCTGTATCCCAGCTAAAGAGAAATACCACACCCGAAGAAGAATTTCTTGATCTGTCATGTCCACATGTGCGCAATGACCCATCGGTTGATGCAATTTAACAAAATCATTTGTAAATTCAGTGATAAAATAAAAGCATGAAAAATTCACCTATAGAGGGTGTTTCATCTGACTTTCTGGAATTTTTTTAACATATGATTTATGAGTTAGAAGAGCGCTTTTTCGGCATAACATTGACAGTGGTGCAATGCAGTAGACTACAGTTAAAACGAGCTAATTGGCATGCTGCTTAAATAACAATGAGTAGTTAAAGTTTCTAACTATTACTCTTTAGCTTCGTAACTACTGAGAGGCGCGTAGCCCACGGTAAGTAACCTTCATATGAGATTATGAATTTCGAAAACGCGGTTGTCCTAGGCGCTCAAGGCCAAACAAATTTGGGCTACATCGCGCCAAGATACGTCGGGGCCACAGAACCGAGGGTAACCCCATTTCTAAATGTATAAAAACTGATTTGGATATTACTTAAGGTGGATTAGCGCCTCTCAATAATCAAGAAAGCTCACACTAATCTACAGAGGTTAATTATTCTATATTTGTTAACCAACCTGATAGTATCTTCTTAGCTGTGTTGTGATCGCTACACCACTGAGAATTCTGTGCCGGAAAATGCGCTCTTGTGGCTCAAGAAGACTATTTAAAAAATTGCTGAAAGTGCTACGCGAGCAACTCATAACGGCGTGTATTTTGCAGATTGCGGGTTGCGAGTTATATGTACGTTCCAAACGATATCTATATCAATTAAAATTAATATACAAGATATGTACACACGTGTCAACAAGGTGGCCCCAAATGGTTGGCGATACCTATGAAAAAGTATCGATTCCAGAAGGTAAAACCAGGTCCGAAGGGCTGTGCTCCTTCAGTTGAAGTTGCAGTGAAGGCTGGCAAGGCATGAGAAACAGGCAGAGGGTGGACAGAACACAGAAGCCTCAAAAAGCTTGCATGGTCAAGAGAGGAGAATTTCGTTCTTGGCGCCGATGGGGGAAGGGGGAATGCAGCGCGGGCAGTAACCTCTCTCTGATGAGGTGCCGCGTCAGGGAATGGGGGGGGGGGGGGGGGGGGAATTGAAAGAATAGTAATGTGAAGGGCCCCTATTGTGCCAGGAAGGAGGGGGAAAGGGCAAGGGTAAAGACGCGTGCGTTTCCTCGCGGGGTGCTGGGAAAAGGGGGTTGCAATGCATGCTAGGTAGGTCGTCAAAAAAAAAATGGCTGCAAGCGGCGGCTGCCATGGATAGCCCATTTAAAATGTTCGCTGAAAAACACGTGTCCGCGGCAGTCCCGGAACTGAATCCTCTCTAAACCCCCGGATACATGCGACGTTTTTTCCGACGATGTTCGCGCGGCGGAAAACGTCGTGGCGGCGCGACGCCGGCCGGAGATACATGGAGCGAAAAAGCGGCAGCCCGCCGCCGCGTATCTCTCAGCGCGAAAGCAATATGATCAACAAGTGGCAAATACCATTCAGCGAGGAGCTCTTTGAGAGCAGCGACACTGACTCCTCTGTCAGAATAACGACATTTTTCATTTAGATACCACTGTACTGATTGCAGCACGTGTGCATAGATATCTACAAGGTTTTGCGCGCTCGAATGCATGCGGTCGCGTACCTTTCGATGCCCGCTCAGCCGCGGCTACCATCGGCTGCGGTTTTCTTCTGCACCTTCGCTTCAGGGAGGAAAAGTGGTCATTTCGATCCAAGATTCGGTCGTGTTCTCCAAAAAAAGTGACATTTGATGTCTCGTGAAGCGTTTATTTTCGCGATAATAGCATTTCCTTGCAATAAACACAGCAGTGCTCGTCGGCCATGGCGGCCATGTTGGCGGCGGAGGCCAAACCGGAAGAGTGGGCTTTCTGCGCTGCTATTGGCTTGCTTCGGCTGCCGCTTCCGGTCTCGCCGCACGCCGCGCGTCAATATCTGGCGGGGCCAGATCGGCGGCGGCGGGCGTTTTTTTCGAGGCCGGGCGTCAAATGCGCGCCGTCGGGCGAAAATCGCCCAAAAAACGCTCCATGTATCCCGGGCTTAAGCGCTGTAAAGTGCAGCTCGCGGCTCAGCCATATGCTCCAGAAAGTAACTTAGTTCTGTAGGATATTTCAGAATTGTAAAACTTCACTTGCATATGAAAAAGAGGTTTTGGTACCGGCCAGTGTCGCGGGCTACTTCTTTTCGCAACGAGAGCTGCCACTAGCAATTAATACAGAACACAGAAAAATGGACAAGCCAGAAATGCATACAGAAAGTGAATGAATATCTTGGAATAAGTGGGGATAATCACACAAAAAAATAAATAAGCAAAAAAGTTACGTAACAAATAAGGTGACATTTGGAGTAATATATCCACAATAACCCCAAGCATATGCGCAAAACTGAATACAATTTAAAGCACATAACATTAAGGCCATGATCACACATCTAGAGGTAAAGCGAGAGATTGACCGAGGCGGTCAGGAAAAAAATTGTATCTGAGTGCCTGAAGACAGGACAAAGACATTGGGCCATACATTAATTGTGCAGTTGCGGACAGAATAGTATGGAGCACGCTTCAGCAGACAAACTTATATGACGCGTTTGGAAGTGAAAATTACCGTATGTTTATATATATATATATATATATATATATATATATATATATATATATATATATATATATATATATATATATATATATATATATGGAAGCAAATGCGGTTCTTGCGCTTGTGCCTAAATAAAGGCAGCAGCCTTTCTATTTCTGTTACGACATGCCAGATAACAGTAAATTGGAACCTAGAGCCTGTAATCAGATATAAAAAAAGGAGCGCCCTAGAAAGGTGTGTGAAACTGATACATGGGTGCTGATATGAGCCGTGTGGCCTAGTCTGCAGCATTTCTACCCCCTGAAAAGCTGTTCAGTTTTTAGGCTCATTGGTTATTGTTCGCCTAGCGAAGCTCGCTTCATAGCAGTAGCTAGCCCCCGAGACACACGCTCTCTGAAAACTAAATGCGCTCATTTCCGGAGCGCGCTGCCCCCACTCGACCGGGTTTGCGTTTTCAGTGGCCGCGAAATATGCGCCACTAATATGCTAACCCATTCGTTGGCTAGTTCTTTAACGAGGGTAAAAAAAAAAACGCTACCTAATTGGTGCCTTATTTAAAACATTTATGTCTGCTTCTTAATTTACCCTTTTCCCGGGCCAGTATTTAAGAACTTAGGCTTATAATTCAAAGTAATTCTTCAGTAAGAACAAAATATAGACTATGCGACACGATTCCCAACAGTGCAAAGATAGTTTAGCTGAGACACTTTCTTCATATTTGCCTACGGCTTAAAAAATTTCTATACATCAGAATTTCTAGGTGGGTGAGGAACAATGAATGTTGCTCATCCACTTTTCTTAACCGCGCAGTAAACATTAAGTCAGTAAGAGGATAAAATGGCGCCTCATCAATGAAGCACGCCGGGGACGCGCGAAGATAATTTGCCAACTTACACGGATGAGCTTATATAAGCGATCACTACAAGAAGAAGTGCACAAAATGCGGCAGTGGTCGTATCGAACTAAATCTTGTCTGTATAGCGAATGACAAGGTGAATAAAGATGACTTAGGCACTTGTCAAACTTGCCAAACATCAACTGGGATTCTCTGTGCGCTCAAACTTTGGTGCTAACTCGGATGCTTTGCTCAGCATAGCTTTTAATTATAACTTAAACCAGGTTGTTCAGAAACCTACGCGCATTACAGGCAATACGAGTTCTCTTCTTGACCTGGTATTTATATCAGACCCTGTTAGTCAATTGGGCTTTTCGACAGATGTCTTTCCCGGAATATCAGACCATGAAGCGGTGCTCTTTAAAAGCGAATTGATGCGACCAGTAATTGTTCATCAGGAAGGAAAAGCGTTTCGCGACTTTAACAATGCTCAGGATGAAAGCGTTCTAGATCAGCTTGAACTGACGTATGAATCCTTTGCTAAAAAATACACTGATGGGCGTACAAGTGTGAATGACTTGTGGTTAGAATTCAAAAGTACGGTTCATCAATGTATCAACAAGTACGTGTCGCTTAAAGATAAGAAGCTGAAAATGGCGTGTCCCTGGATAACACGCGAGATCATACAGTTAAAACGTCGCGTGAAGCGCTTATCAAGGTCAGGCAATAAAGTTGGTGGTGCTTTGCCGGCTCTTCGGGCTGAACTGCGTTCAAAAATAAAATCTTCACGGTACCACTTTTTTAATGTCAAGATGCACAATTTTCTAAAAACTGACCCCCAAAAGTTCTGGAGGCATCTGTCACAGAAAAAAGACCCGGTTAACAAACTTCTCCTTAACAGCACAGTTGTTACCGACTCCCTCTGCTTAGCGACTGCCTTCAATGAGCACTTTTCTTCTGTATTCCTGGGTAACAGCAACTCAGTCTCCGAATCTCGAACTAGCCATTTCAATCTGCCAGACCTAATTATTAACGAGGAGGGTATTGTTTCGGCTCTATTGCAGTTGAACACAAAAAAAAATCCTCTGGACCAGACGATATTCCTAACGCTTTTTTGTACAGATATGCTGAGTGGTGCGCTAAATACCTTTTCATTATTTTTACTGAAAGTCTCAGGACAGGAGAAATTCCAAACGATTGGAAAACAGCAAATGTGATACCCATTCACAAATCAGGAGACAAGCTTTGCGTGAAGAATTACAGGCCAATTTCTTTGTTATGTACGTCCAGTAAGGTGTTAGAATATTTTATTTTCAACCACATAAGTTCATTCCTAGAGGTGAGCGGTTTTTTTATTGAAAACCAGCACGGGTTTCGGCAAGGCTTGTCGACAGTGACGCAGCTTATTCATATCACAAATGAAATTATGATGTCACTAGACAATAATGGACAGGTAGATTTAATTTTCATTGACTTCGAAAAAGCGTTTGACCGGGTATCGCATGGCAATCTTTTGTTAAAAATAAGGTGGTGGTTAAATAATCGGCAAGTAGTACAATGGTTAGATTCCTACCTTACACAGCGGCATCAGTTTGTTCAGATATCTGAATCTCACTCCACAAAAGCGCCGGTACTTTCAGGAGTTCCCCAGGGCTCAGTCCTTGGGCCGCTTCTCTTCCTTATTTATTTGAACGACCTGTCCTTCAACTCACACATACGCTGTCGGTTCTTCGCCGACGACTGTGTTATATACCATAGTATCACATCAGTCGAAGACCAGACACTCATAGCCGAATACTTAACAGCAGTTTCCAGCTGGTGTTGTACTTGGCAAATGGGTATAAACAGTTCAAAATGCGGAAAAATGACAGTAACACGAAAGAAACAACCGCTCCAATGCACATACAAAATCAATGGCCTTCCGATCAACTCAGTGACTCAGGTGAAATATCTTGGGGTAACCATGACATCCAACCTGAACTGGAGCGTACACATCCAGTCCATTGTCTCAGCAGCGTCCAAAAAACTTCGATTATTAAAGCACCGCCTAAAGCATTGCACGAGCAAAACTAAACTGACAGCATACACATCAGTTGTGCGTCCAGTGCTCGAATACGCCGACGCTGTATGGGATCCGCACACAAAAACGGATATAAAAAAATCTTGAAGGCGTCCAGAGGAAAGCACTCCGGTTTATTTACCACGCTTATGGTCGGCAGGTCTCGGTGTCTGGTTTGCTCAACAGATCTGGGCTTCCCACTCTTGAATCCCGTCGCAAGCAGCACCGACTAAAAATGTTGTTCAATATCATACATAATAAAACAAAACTGAATTTTCAGAGTTACATGCAATACAACACAACACGCCCCACCCGTAACAAACACGAAAGGACTATCTTGATGCCACGATGCCGAACAAAAGCATATTCTTGTTCCTTCTTTCCACGCACCATTCCCGAATGGAACCGACTGCCAAGCGATATCACCAACCTGGTATCTTCAGAATCCTTCTTGTCTGCTGTTTCGGCTCATGTATCGCAGTAGCGTGTCTAGTACACAGTGTATTTCGGTTTCCTTGTTTTTATTCTGTTCACTTAGTCTATTTGACGTCGGATGATTTGCCTGTACTTTTTTTTTGCTTCCCGTTGGTCTTATTGAATTTTGTCCTCGTACTGTAATCGCCCTTTGTCGCTGTTATTTTTGTTGTTACCACTTTGTAATTTTCTTCCTTTGTGCACTCCTGCCTTGACCGCCAAAGGGCAGTCGGCAGTATTTATGAAATAAATAAATAAATAAATACGGCAGCGTGAAAAGTTTGCATGGAGTAAATAAAAATCACAGAACAGTTTCGCTTGTGTTAGGTGATGGAATCTTCGGGCGTTCGCTGCAGTGGGAGGAATCAGTTTTTCAGACTTCTATTTTGACAGTTCCAATTTTTCAATGCAGCGATGACGCCATTGTGATCGTTTTGTTAGTTGTTGTATGTTGAATATCATGGATCATATCATACGTTTTAATCTTATCGCCAGCACCACCTGAAAGTTAGATATATACTTGTCACACTGCCTCAGGCGAAAGATATTATTCGTGCCCACTGAACTCAAGCGCATGCTCACAATTGTTCAGCGGCTTGGGGCCATGCGCGAAGAACCACAGAAGCACTTGAGTCATAATTTTTGCGACAAAATTAAGTTCCTTTGCTAGGCGACTGCGTAGATTACCGAAAACACCGCACTAACCCGTCGTAAGGAGAACGCCACTTCTGAGGCTCAAGATGCTGGCGGGCCAAACCACAGAATTTATGCGGCAGCGCATTCGAATGAATCTTAGAGTGGAAAGTAATCTTTCTGAATGCGGGCACCCGTGGATTCCTTCTCAGTCTTCTGTCACACATGCGTTGAACGCGTATACTTGTTGGTTCCTCTCTCCTCGGGATCCCCTCACCGAGCGGGCCATTCGCCACTGCGGCAGATGCTTACTTCGCACAGGTAAGGCAACGGCCCCGCAATTTCTTTGAAACTCGCGGGTGTTGCGCCGAGTTCACTCCGCAACCCATCGGGCCACGTTTCGGGACAGCGAGGGGACCAAGGGTCGCAGTGCGTTCTGTAGAGCGATTGGAAAGCGTTCAAGGGCGCACAGGGCGCTCGTTTTGCCCGAGCTTGGGCCCGGCTCAACCAAGCTCACTTGAACCATCGTGCGGCGATCAAGTGAGACAGAAGGGAAGATTCTGTCCTGCGGATGGCGGTGCGGCCTCCGCCGAAGATGATGCCGCGAAACGGAGGGACTAAGGAACGAAGGGCGCGCACTTTAAAAAGTTCCTAATCAAAGACCAGAGTACGCACAACGGGACCGGCTCGCACACACCTGCCAAACCTCTCGGCCGCGCTTGGCGCTCGCACTGCGCCTATGGCTCTCACCGCTATAGACCAGAATCTTTTACTCTCGCACGAAGGCTGCTGGAGCGCTCCCACTCTCGACACCAGTCGCCATCTGTCAGCGCGCGCGGCACGTTGGACATCGGGCAGGTCACGCCGTCGGCGCGTAGCATGAGTGTTTACGTGTTCTTAGCTTCCGTTGCTGATGCGCTCTATCACGTAACATGTGTGGGTGTGTGCTGTGCATCACTACTAAGATTTCTCCAGGCCGTACTACGGTTATCTGACACACATTGTTACACACATATCCGAGGGTAGTCGACCAGGTAGGGCGTGGATTGGAAACACGTACTTAAAAGCACATTTTTGCGCTTGCGTGTGTTCAATGACCACTGTTGCCGTCTTTTACGTACGCTACCATCTATGCAAATTTTATGCATCAGAATATATACTTATGATTCGGCTCGATTTTACATTGCTGTGCAAGCGGTAAACAGAACGGCTTGCTGCAGACCGAAGGTTGTCCAGGCGAAGCGCGTATTTTCCATCACCAGTACGTCTTCGACATCCGTGCGCCGAGCTTGCTATTTTTCCTGTTCAACACATTTCGTGCACTGGGATGTAAGCACGACCGCTACCAATTAAAGTTGCTATTACCGCAAGTGAGGGATCGGCGGGGCAAAGGGCTGATCGTATAGTATCTCTCTGCTGTTGGTATCTGCCTGCATCACAGCAATATATGCACGATTTTATTACATTCTATGACACTTGGCCAAGCTGCTACGCGACGCCGTCACAGGAGCCGAGAGCTTCCGAATAAAATGAACGCGACTTCGGGTCAGAGAATTCGTCTGGCCTCTCTGGCCTCTCTACAGAGAGGCTCACATTGATTCAATCTATGATAAATTAAACGAAAAGGCATTTTTATGCGCCAGAGAGCATAAACCAACAAGAAAATGTTTTTCTCTTAGCCCTGCGACTGTGTTGAGCTCACAACAATAATTTGTTGATGTAACTGGCGCAACACGTGGCTGGCGACAAGAAAGCTCTATTTGTGGTGGGTGCTCTTTGGCCGACAGGAAATATTAAGAGCGCATGGGAATTGAAATTGCCAGCTAGCTGTGCACATTATGCTTGATACTACACAAAAATATTTTTTTCTGTGATGGAGCACCAAGAATGTAACGATATAACCGCGAGCGCGTGCTAAGGGCCGGCACAATTAACGTGAATTCCGAACTAAATGTCAAGATTAGCACATCAGTTTTATTCTTTTGATAAAGCAAAGTTTCCCTGCAAAACAGCCACGCTGTGGAAGTATGCTGGACAACGTTATTCTTAGCGCCCGCAGGGCAGTAATTCAAGGGTATATGCAGGCGCGGCCGGTGACCTGCCGCTGCCTCGCAGTCCCACAGCGAAACGCCTGCACCGCGGAGCGTCAATATGCGGAATATGGCCGCGCCCGCGAGCCGCTCTGGATTCTGGTCAATATCGACAAAACTGAAAGGTGCATTTCCAGCTGTTTTTATTTTCTCTTTTTAGCCACTGTGGCCTAAGCAAAATCTAGTTTGCACGGTTTGTGGCGTAGAATATTACAATACTTGGCTCGCTTGACATCGCGCGTGCAGACCAAGTAGTGACATGATCAATGTCGACGAGCCATCAAAATCGCATGGAGGGAGAATATTGACCAGGTTATGCGGGGATGTATGAAATTTCAGTGGCCAATCGCAACAAGCGGTACAGTTGGACAACATATGCCAGGATATACACGTTTCTTATAAGCGATCGTTACCAGTGAGACAATATTGGCCAACGCATCGCAAGACGTATGCTGCACTGGCTACTCAACGCAACAAGTGGAGCAATATTGGACAGCCAAGCCCAGTTTGCATACACTGTTGGGAAGCCATCACAATTTCCAGGGCAATATTCACCAACTTTATACTAGTATAAAGATATGTCTGATGTTCACTGGAAGGCGGAAATTTGGGCGAGTTGGTGCGTGTTCATTTTTGCTCACCGCTAAACAAAAACGGGACACGAGATGAACGACTTTTTGTGTCAGTCTTTCATTTCGTGTCCCCTTCTTGTCGCGCTGTGAGCAAAAATGATGTTCACTGGCCATGAAAATTTGCATGACAACATCGACCAATGTATGCCATGATGTATGCCACTCTGGATAGCCATTGCAACTGCCCGCGCAATATTCCCTATCCAATGCCAGGTTGTACGCGATGTTGGCGTGCCAATACTTCTGTCTGGCCGTCGTTGACCGTTGTACACCACGGTATGCCGCTGTTCGGCAATAAAGAACATAGCTGGGCCAATAATGGACGTGTTCTCCAATCGTATCCCCATTATTGGTCGCGCATTGGCAAGAACAGGCCACCATAGTACCAATGTCGGCAATGTCGGACCTATGACATGTGCTGCCTGTGCAATCACCTAATGCTCGCCACTCGTAATACCACATTCGACTTTTCAGGTGAAGCGCACTCCATAGCCGTTATTGACTAGATAGCGTTTTGCCGCGGTACGACAACCACCACCTACTTACAGGAAGAATTCAGAGGCCTCGATTAGGAACAGCTGAGTATTAGAGTGAATGAAGAATACCTTAGTAATCTGTAACTCGCCAATGAGATTGTATTGCTGAAGAATAACATGATGATCCAGCTAGACAGGGAGAGCATTACTATGGGCTTAAAATTTAATACGCAGACAACCAAACTAAAGTTAAACACTACCGGAATAAACAGCAGTTCACAAATGTCCGTTACATTCTGGTAGTGGCAACGAAATATATCTACTTAGGGCAGGTATTCACCGCATATGCGTATCACGATAGTGAAATAGCTACAATAATAAGGATACGGTGGAGCGCATTTGCAAGTCTTCTCAGATCGTGAATGGCACTTTACAAATATCCGTCATCACAAAAGAACATAACAGCTGTATCTTACTGGTGCTCACCTATGGGGTAGAAACGTGGATTGTAACGGAAAGGGCTCATGTAAAGGACAACGCACCGACATGGAAAGGAAACTGACAGCTGCAACGTGAAAAAACGGCCGGAGGACAGAATAAGTCAGGGATCAAACGCGGGATTATGGCATCTATAGTCGAAATAATAAGGAAGAAGCGGGCGTGGGTAGGCCATATAATTAAAAAGCAAGATAGCCAACGGTCATCAATGTTAACGGTCTTGATTCCGAGAGAAGGCAAACGCAGCGGGGGGCGACAGAACGCTGGGTGGGCGTAGAATATTAACAAGATTGCGGAGAGGGGGTGGCCGCAGCTGGCAGAGGAAAGGATAAATTGGAGAGATGCTTGAGTCGCCTGTGCCCTGCAGTGCGCGTAGTCAGGCTGATGATGATGAAGTCTAATTAAGCGCGGATGACGGCCATGGCATGGAACTAAAACTCCTGTGATGCGTGGTTCAACCCACCGAGAAGGTCGATTTGTGGGCCAAGTAGCTTACTAGCCACAACTTCCACGCATTCTTTAAGGGGCTACTTATTTGTTACGCACAGCTGCAAATATATATATATATTCCTCTATGTGCCACAGTATACATCGTGGCCAGGCTAACTGTATGCGAGCCTGCTGCATACAAGCTGCCTCAAAGACAGTGATCGCCCCATCCAGCTGCTTTAAAAACGTTTCCTTCTCCGTGGTGTACAAAGTTATGCACCGTACACCTGACATCCTAATGGTGAGGGTTAACCTAAACACGTTCATTTTTTTAGCCAAAATGAGGGTCGCGCATGCTAACATGCTACGTAGTGCTGTTAGCGGCCCTAGTCATGTAACTTGAGCCCTTCTCTACAATATATCTGATGCTTATCTCACATTCCTGCTCTGCAATTTCAGTGAGCTGTTGGTGACTGGCTTCCTCCCTGCGGAGTGCAAGGAACCCACAGTCTTCAGGATCCCAAATCCGGGAAAATCCCTAGCGTTTTGGGTGGAAAACACAGCAAACAGACAAAAGACAGAACAAGGAAACACACAGATGAGCCCCTCCCTCTTAAGAATCTCCGCCCCATTCCCCTCAGGTCACCGCCGGGAACAATGTTTCTAAAGGTACAAGAGCTCAGGCTCCACAAATTCCTATTTGAAATTAATGTTCTTTCCTTCACGCTGCACGGCAACCACCTGCTCATCTCCACACAGAGCATCCTAAAACAACATTTCTACCTCCTGGGTATTCCTACCACTGCGCAGTATGGGCTCCGCGCGCTGCAGTTTGGCGCGCGCGAGTGGCGCCACCTGGTTAACAGCGGTGGCGAAAGGCGGACGCAGCCAACGCAGCTCTCTGGTTCAGTTTGCAGTGAGCGAGGCGAGCGGTCAGGTGTTTCGTCCGAAGGCGGAAACAAACTTGGATAATTATGGGTGCTGTACCTACTGCTGTGTTTACCTAATGTCATAACAGCTATAAAAACACTGCAGTCAAGGTACCGAATATATTTAAACGCTTTTCTTGGACATAGTGCATGCTAGCTCATGCACAGAGGGTATGCTGGAAATGAGTGCACTGTGGAATTAAATTCATGAGAGTGAACTGGGAAAGGGTTTACATTGACTGGGGTGTTTCGAACCTGGCATCATTGGTAGGAGCTGCTTTATGTCTTTATGTAGAGCGAAGGAATGCGATCAGTCAGTCACAGGAAATGGTCTACGGTGAAGTTCTTGGAGCTAGCATCTGAAGTTTAAGTCTTCGTTTGTTATGCTCATCTGTGGTTCAGCGTGTCAATTTTGTTTCTAGTTTTTTTTTTCGTGCGTGTGTGTATGCAGTGGGAGCGACGTCGTACTTCTGAGAGTGCTTATGTCGTTTTTCACATTGTTTCACATAAGCTTTTGTGTATTTATTTGCATCATTTTATTTCCTTCAGTGGTTTAAAATTTTGTATCTTTATTTGTTGCATTTATGAGATCTCAAATCCTGTTCTAGACGAATAAAAAGAAAAATAGTGAGTGGTTCAAATTTCTCTCTCTATATATATATATATATTTCTTTGATTTCACAACATCACTAAACCCTTAATTTCGGGAATTAATCTTTTGATTTTAATTAGGTTTATCGTCCCAATGCAACGAAGACTATAAGGGGCGCCATAGTAGGAGATTCCAGATAATTGCAACCACTTGGAGTTCTTTAACGTGCACTGACATCGCGCAGTACGCGGTCCTCTAGAATTTTGCCTTCACCGAAATGCGACCGCCGCAACCAGGATCGAACACGAGTCATTTGGGTCAGCAGCTGAGCACCATAACCACTGAGCCACCGCGGCGGCCTTTCTATAGTTTATTTATTTATTTATTTTATTTATTTACCCTAAAGACCCAGAAGAGGGCATTACATAGGGGGGGAACGATGAAAAGAAAGCACACATAACAAATCAACTCATAACAAATGATGGTAAATATACAGAGGGCAGAGTTTGGGTAACATTTGGTTAAGTGCAGTATAACATATTGAAACCACAAAATTCAACACGTTCAAACAAGTGAGTAATAATTAGGGCAAAATACGTAACTAAAAATACAATGGCACATAAAAGAGGCTCCGGAGCTGTTCAGCACACAAGAAATGGCAAAGCAAGAAAGGACCGCCAAAAATTCACGGACGCGGTAAATCATTCAGCACTCTATGACGCATTTTCCGTGTTCAGAAATGTTAGTAAAGCTGTTTGAAAAGATGATAATTCAGTATGGCCGACAATGCTGGGTGGCAATGAGTTCCATTCATTTATTGACAAAACCAGCGGTGACTTCTGATATTTTAGTGTGCGAGCGAAAATCGGACGTACCTTATGCGCATGATCCAGGCGAGCTGAACAATGAGGTGCAGGAAAGATATGATTTCGGGAGAATGGCGTTTCGCTATAGTATAAGGTGTGAAATAATGACAACCGGGCGAACTTTCTACGTGTAGCAAGAGGTTGAAGATTCATGGCTTGCTTCATTGCTGATACGCTTTGATGACGTGAGTAGGATGACAGTATGAATCTGACGGCTTTATTTTGTACTGCTTCTAGAGCATTTGTAAGAATCGCGTGGGAGGGGTTCCATATAACAGAAGCGTATTCAACAGATGATCTGATAAGCGGTTTATAAGCGCTGTGCCGTGTTTCAGCGTTCGCAAGGGGTAAACGGCGTTTCAAGAGACCAATTTTTTTAAAGGCTTTATTAGTTATGTATTCAATGTGAGCATCCCAGGTTAAGTTCTGACTGAAAAACACTCCCAGATATTTTATACATGACACGGAGTCAATTCCACTATTATTTAACCGGTAATTATTCTGTGATGTTTCTGCTACGCTAGAGAATCTTACATGCTTAGTATTTACCAAAAGAGCAATACGACCAAAATAATTCATGTACTTGGTGTCTTCATGAAAGTCCTGTGGAAGGTACTTAGCAAGAAACCCATCGTCTTTTCGTCTGTTTAGAGCTATGCTTCTCTGAGAGGAATACACAAAGTAAAGAAGTGTCGATCCTGCAGGATGTAGAGCCCTATCATCTGATATATATGTGTAGTAAGTTTGCGTTTTTCACATTTCTAGCCGACCATTCACATAGTCGATGTCACAATGGATGTAAATTACATAGCTAATTTCATTATTTGGGTCAGAGCCTTCTTTCTCAAACTGTAATGGTATTTAATCTCAATAAGCTCAACTGCGCTGCCAGATATTGCAGTGCCGTCGGGACTGTAACACAATCATGGTTGCTCGGAATCGGCGATCAGCCCAACCTGAAAGCAATTGAAACGAAATGCAGCAGTGGTGGCGTCAAAGCTTTCAATGCGTTGAAATCCGCAGAGAAGAAGGCGACTTAGAATGGCATCGCGGTCAGTGCGCGTCTGCTATGCGGCCGGGCTGGCGCGAACGCATCGGGCATGGAGGAAGGCGCAGGGCCAGTCTCGAGGGGGGCGCGCGCGCGCTCTCCCTTCGAGAGACCGGCCGTGACTGAGCGTCCGGTTAACGCGGCGAGCGCCACGAGGCGGCGCTGGCGATGTGGTCGCTGCTGGCGCCACCATACCAGCGCACGGAGCCCATAGGGATCTACCGGTGTTAGATCTGAAAGGAACTTTTGATAATCCTTCTCGTGATCTCGTACTCGATTGTCTGTCTGCTGGGGTCATCGGCTCACGCGTATACACTTACAAATGAGATTTTGTCAGGTTCTGAAAGGAAGTCACCACCCCTGGCCACGTGTTCTCCTCCAGACTCTGTTCTCAACCCCGGTGCACCTGAAGGCTCGGTTCTCTCCTCTAACCTTGTGGAAATATGGGGGAACAAAGCCTTTCGCCCCGCCCGCACTCCCACTCCGCGTATGCAGTGTTCCCGCTCGCTAACCACGGTTGGGGTTCGTGCTCGAGGGACAAAGGGAAGGGACGACACAGCGTGAACACTCATATGCTATTTATTACACTTTCAATTAATACACAGAGCGGGCCAGCTAGCTACAAAACATCAACGAGGCATTCCTCGGAAGTAGAAGGCAACGTAAGAAGGACTTCCGACTTACCGGCTGGGGCAGGGCGCGACTTCGGAAGTATCGGCGGTGAACATTTGTATGCGCCTACAATGGCGGCCGGGTTTTCCCGTGCGCGCCGCGTTCTTGAGAAGCGTTTGCGGGTCGGTGGGCTGGAAACGCCGATTGGTCAGTGGGATGCGTGTCTGCGTGACGTTTTTTCGCTTCGCCCTCGTTCTCAACCGGATGTGGGGTCGCCGCGCCTCTCTCTGCCTGTCCCTAGAGTGCCTAGGGAATCGCTAGGGCCGGCCGGCCGGCCGCCGGGCGTGCGTGGTCGGCGGGCATTCTCTTCGTGAGCGTAGGGGGCGGCGCGCGCGTTTCGGAAGCTGTCCAGGTGTGGCTTTTTTTTTTTGCGTGGTGCGCTCGTCGGTGCAGCCAGCTGAAATTTCTGTACAGTTCTTGCTTCCACGACATTGCGACGACCCCCAAAAGGCGCTGACCCGCGAGAAATCGCCAGCGACATAAAGGTACGCATTTTATCTCAAATTTCGCTTCATGAAGTGCTGTACCGCTTACCTACATGCCTTGCGCATTCCAGGACCTCGTTTTCCTGCTGCAGGAGCACGTCGTGCTGGTGTTCAAAATTTTGCAACTCCATTACGACGACCCACATAAGGTGCGGTTTGAGGACCGCCGGCGTCGCCATCTGAACCGCCGTCTGACAGCCACGATGAAGCGCTTGTCGGGCGTGCACGTTCTCAATCACGAGGTAAGGGTTGAACAACGTTTTCGCAAGTTTTCTCGTGCAGAACTCGCCAAATTGCGGCGCTTGTAACGTAACTTTTTTTGCAGCATCGTTTCCTAGATGCTTCTGGTGAGCCGATGCTGTCCTTATTTGCCGCAAACCGATACCACGTGGCGAGACGCCGGGGCATCGACCCCAGTGCGCCTTTGATCCTTTGCAGTGGCAAGTCCAGGGTAAAAGTGACCACGATAATTCTGCCACTACAATCTGCCCTTTAGGATCGCTATCAGCTGTAACGGTAAGTCCAGAAGTTCCGACTCGCGCATTGTGGAAATCGCGCCTGGCCTAAGTGTCCAGCATTCACCCAGTGCAGTGCAGCTTTGTTTAATTCCTTAGAGACTTCTCGCGCTTTGTCGAAATCGACGGCAGCCGTGAAAATTTACTTATTAGACCTCGCTACAGCATTATCCCAGCGCAGCGCGCCTTTGTTTCTTTGCGTCGGCAAGCGTTAGAAGCGCGCGCCGTCTCGCGCTTTGTCCAAGTCGGATCTAAAACTCGCTCTAGGCCTCGTTGCCTGGTTGACAAAGTGCACGGCTTTGTTCCTTTCAATGGCAAGCCTCTGTCACTACAGTCGGCGGCCTTAATTTTTATGATCGCTGTCAGCTTCAACAGCAAGTCCAAGAAAAGTTATGACGATCGCGCGGTGTGGAAATCGGCGGTAGAGACAAAACACTCGTGCTTGTAGCTGCAGACTTACCCAGCTCCAGTGCGCCTTTGTTTATTTCCGTAGCGACTACCCGTGCTTTGTAGAAATCGACGCCAGCCGTGAAATTTTACATATTAGACCTCGCTACAGCATTAGCGCAAAGCGCCTTCGTTTCTTTGCGTTCTAACTTGTTTGCTCGTTACTTTTGTTCTTTTCAGTCGTTTCCTGAATCTGTCTAAAGAGCCGGGCTAGGTGGATGATTGTTCGCCGTCAGTGGAACCACATGGCGATCGCACTGCATACAGCACGACTTTGGTCCATGTGTTTTTTAAATAAAAACATCAGATGTCGAAGGTCGTGCCCGAGGATTGCTTCGACAGCTGGGGCAAAACCATGGGGACCACACACGCTGTGTCGTCGCTGCCAAGTGAAGAGGCACAAAACGGCTGTCAACCTTAATAAAGGCCCTTCTCGGGGCCGCCTCAGTGTTTCCTGGCAGATCACACGCTTTCCACCCTGTGCACGTGTTCTCATTTCCAATTAAATATGTCCTTCAAACCCTGCAGAAGGCTTGAATTAGGAACTGCTAATATCAAGATGGTACTTGAGAAACAATTAATAGCGGCTACAATAACAAAGATGAAGAGGGGCTGGAGTTACACGCCAATAAAAAAGGTTGGAGGTACCCAGATAGGCGGAACTGGTTTTGGGCGGGAGTCCTAGTTATTCTATATAGGACTCAAATAATGCATATTCAGCGTTTATCAAGGTTTTTGTAGAAATATATAAAGAACATTAAGCAGTCTAAACGAATAAGAGAACCATGGATCACGCCAGAGCTCAGAAGAATGATAAAGAGCAAAAACAAGTACCATGCCGTTTTAAATAATCGCTCTCTTGAATCTCTTATTAAAAAAAAACAAGAAATAATCTAAATGCTGAGCTTAAGCGTGCTAAGACTGTATCATCAAAAACTGTTCTCTGATGTTAGAATGAAAAATTCAGACACTGTGTGGAAAGTTGTAGATAACTTGTTACGTCGCAATACGAAAAATGCGCCAGCTCAAAGAATAACCTATAAGGGCTCTGAATTATCCGGTCAGGCTCTTGCTGGCCATTTAAACAGCAATTTTTTAAAAACCCATTTACCTATGATGCATCTACCTGAAGTTCCTTCATATTGTAGCCCTTTCGAAAGCCTTTTCCTTGAGCCCACCAATGAGACCTTTATGAATTTGAATAATAGCAAAGCCTTAGATGTTGACAATATTCAGATAAAACCAGTCAAATATGTACTATCATATATTGCACCTGTGCTTGCATACATCTTCAATTTGTTAATTGAAACGGCAGTTTACCCGGAATAAATGAAGAAAGCAAGAGAGACAGCTGTGTTTAAAGGGGGATATAAAGATGTAGTGTCCAATTATAGACCAATATCTGTGATTCCAGTCTTTTCAAAGGGCTTGGAAACAGTAATCTTTTCCCGTGTAGTGAACTTTTTTAATGCAAAACAAATCCTGTCTGATGCTCAATTTGGCTTCCGAAGGGGAAAGTCGACGGAAACGGCTTTGTTATCACTTAAGGAATGTATCCTGCAAAACACTGAAGCAGGTATTCTCCCTGTCGGACTCTTCATTGATTTTAGTAAGGCTTTCGATTCCCTAAACCATCAAATTTTAACTCATAAACTTTCTCAAAACGGAGTTCGTGGAGCACCTTTAGACCTCATGAAATCATACCTGCAAAATCGAAAACAATCTGTCTATATCCACAACCATAAGTGTTCTTTTCTGGCGGTACGAAATGGTGTGCCTCAAGGCAGCATTCTGGGCCCGATGCTTTTTAACATCTATATAAATGACATTGGTCATATTTATGACAAAGCGAAATTTATTATATACGCCGATGATAGCAGTTTACTAATCCCTGGTCACGACATAAACAAGTTATTTGAAGAGTGCAACGTAATTCTTATGAAACTAGAGAACTGGTCCTCTTCTAATTGCCTACAAATAAACCCTACAAAGACTAAGGTAATAATTTTCCGTGCAAGGAACAAGCCAGTCGAACTACAACGCGCTCCTAAATACGCAGGTCAAGAAATTCAAATTGTAGACAGCCACAAAATCCTTGAAGTTACTTTCTCGTCGCATCTCAGGTGGGATCGACATGTGGAAAATATTTGCAAAAAGCTCTCTTCAGTAGCAGGTGTTCTAACACGATGTCGATGGCTCCTTCCCACTCACGTGAAAATTCAAATTTATCATGCACTTTTCGGTTCGGTAACTCTGTTTGGGCAACACCACAAAAACAAATGTTATAAAAATACAGGTTCTGCAGAAGAAAATGATCCACTACATTGCAAACCTTCCTTATCTCTCTCTCCAACGCAAACTGCTTTTAGAAAGTGTAACATCATTCGTTTTGAACATATATATGTTTTTCGCACTTTGAGGTTCTTTTACCATTCTTCTCCTGCTTATAGAGATTTCTTAATACGTACTACACATTTAAGGACCGCTTCGAATCGACTCTACACCTGAAATACCGATCTCTGGTATATTCCATATTTTCGAAATAATTATAAACTACAAACGCTTGAACACAATTTACCGACCACTCTTAATAAGCACAAAGTTTTGGATAGTGTTAAACCAAGCGAGTTAAAAATGTATTTTGTTAATATATAGCCAGGTTGCATTTAATGTTCCTTTGTTGTCTGCCGGTGCCATGTATGCCTATTGAGTGTTTCTTTTCTCTTTATTTTTCTCGGGTCTTCTCTTTGTTTTCATGCGTCTGTAAACTATTGTTAGTGAACATACATGCTCATTGTTTTCATTGCAGTTAAAAAAATTGAACAAAAAGTAAAAAAAAAAATAAAGATAGGGGTGTGGGGAGCAGACAGGGACAAGATTGGGGGAGGAAGCAAAAAATAGAAAGAAAAGAAAAAAAGGGGGGGGGGGACTATTCTAGTAAGGAAGGACGGGGTAAAAAAAGGAGATGGCGAAACGAGAGAAAGGGAGAGGAAGACGGTGCCCGCGATATGGGCAGCGCGGCAACCACAGGCGTACGAAACCAAAACGTGCAAACAAGACACAAACAAAATGCACAAACACAAAGATGGGCGCCGCTGCAGATGCGTGGCCAAAGAGGCGCCGCTGCGCAAATGACACTGGCAGCTACGAACAGGCCAAACCAGGCGCCTTTTGGGGGTCTCACTAATTTCCGGTGAGCCGAGGGCTAGAACGTTAAGGAAAGAGTGGGCTACGTTAACGAGCACATGTGTAAGAACTTACTCAGGGGGTCTGGGTTTCACTGAACGGTGCACCCCTCTCCGTGGGTGGGTCGTTGAACCGACCTCGCCGGGAATACTTGTTTGTAGGGGAGGAGGGCTGGGCTAGCTGTGTACAAAGATTTCAAATTGTCGGAAAAAAGTAAGGAAAGAACGTCAAAGCTTATTAATACTGCAGGAGGCAGGATAGTGTAAGTAAGGAGGGGTATGATTGCCTGGGATATACACTAGGAGTTATAAAGGGTATATCTGAGTTAGCCAATTAACGAGAGGTGCAGTATTATTTTGTTTGGAGGTCGTGAATAAAAGAAAGGATACCAGCCTTTTCGTTAAGACATTCTTGAATAGTATTAAACTTGTGGATAAAATAGAATTCACGTTGTTCACGTTCTCGCCTGTTTTTGAAGCCCCCTTGAATAATTGTTACTTTTAGTTGGTCAAATGGGTGTCCTTCTGAGTTTACATGCTTGGATAGGGGAAGATTGGGGAGAGACTTGGTGTGTGCTCGGTGGTTGTTGAATCGAATGCGGAATGCAGTGTTTATCTCTCCTATGTATTGCTGGTTACACACAGTGCATTCAAGAAGGTAAATAATGTTTGATGAGTCGCAGTCAAACTTGCCGTTGATTGAATGCTGGAAAACTGACCTCGTACTAGTTGCGGAACACGTAGTCTTCATGTGCTTGCAAACTTTGCAGCGATCTTTACTACAGGGCTGGAATCCATATTTTGGGGTTTTGTGTTCCTTGGAGTGGACTAGATGGTTCTGAATGTTTTTGGCACGCCTGTAAATCACGCGGGGTGCGCATGTAAATATTTTCGATAGTCGTTGACTTTGCTGGAGAATATTAAAGTGCTTATTAAGAATTCTGTTTATGTTCGGTGCGTTACTGTTAAATGTGAGAATAAGGTTTGTAGTGTAATCATTTCGGTTATCTCTTCGGTGCCCCTGTAGTATTAGACTACGGTTCAGATTTGAAGCTCTGCTTATGGCGTCATCAATAAAAGAACGTGGATAGCGCTGCGTGAAGAGCACGTAAACATTTTTTAATACTTTTTATACGTATATCTAAAAATTTTTTTTTGCTTGAAGTACTGCCATTTCAGAGGCGCTTGGCCCCAGTCAAGCTGCTTTTTAGCAGCTTTTAGCCCTTGCATCTCTGCAGTATGTAACTTGCATTTTGTAAAAGTGAAATGAAATTGCATTTGGAAGAGAAAGACAAGGTTTCATTTTGCAGTGTAAGCTTGCGTCTCTAGAATGAACAGAGAACGTTGCCTCACACTGCTTGGGCCTGTCGTTTGACCCCTCGTTCACCGCAGGGAAAAAAGGACCTCTCTAGGAAGCAATTTGTGGGATCTTTCCTCTGCTTCAGGAGGGGAGGGGGAGGGGAAGGGGGTTGATGGCCTCCCCTTTGTCGGGTTCGCCGCGACACACGATGCACGGCGGACAAGACGACAAAAGGAAGCGGGGAAAGCTGCCTTTCCGAAATTAACCGTGACTTGCAGGTGCCTATAGCTGTGTTTGGATTCCAGGGAAGTAGCAGCCGACCTCTGAATCCTCCTCCCCCATTCCCACGGGGCTCCGCGTGCCATGTCGCCATGTGCGGTGAAAAGAGCAGTGTGCAAAGTTTAAATTAAACAAGTATGAAGCTATACAATGAAGCCAATTACAGACAGCTAGAGGAATTTCAAGAGCATGCTGTGTGATTCTAGTTATCTCAGTGAAACCTAATGCAGCCAACTATTATTTCGTATTTTTTTTTTACCCAACAGACATGAAAGGTCTGAAGATGAATTAGTACCAAACACATCGGTACATCAGTTGTAATGCCTGAAAAAAGTTGTACCAACATATAGATGCCCATGTCGTCATAATCAGGAATACTAAAGAATTAAGAAAAAATAAAATATTTTTTTTTGTTCGAGCTCACACACCTGCTACAAACATCTTTATACGTAGCAATTTAAATGACTCTGTAGGATGTTTTTTGGGTAAAAAGTACAGTATGGCAGAAAGGAGTCTTTAGGAACTGCACTGTGTAGAAATAGCCATACCAATTCCATCTCATCGTTCGATAAATATAACAAATACTGTGCAAAGAAGCTTGCTGCATAGTATAGTTGCAAGTTACTGATTGCAGACCGCTCTGCAGTCACTGAACTGTGATTGTGTATGTACTGCATGACAGTGCGTGGATAGCAAAGCATGCAGTTAACCAACAAAGAGATGCTTGTTCATATCGTTTACCACACATGTAAACAACATCAATGAAACAGGATGCTATGTGTAACTTTTTGACATGTTCCTTTTTGGCAGCCTCTAAAAATGTTTCCGCCTAAATGAGCTGGCTTGTTTTGCAACAATTTAACCACGGGACTGCTGTATATTGCCACATTTTCAAATTGTATGAAAATCATTGCATGTGAGGGGTCACAACCCTATCCTGTTTCTTGAAGGTCCCGTTGCTTTGTTGGCAATGTTTGGACAACCATGGCCAGCTTTCCGCATTCATGTGCACATGGTATGTTCATTACGTGCATGCCTTTCCACCTAGTAATGGCTTACATTGCAAACAGACAAAAAAAAACACATAGAGCACAAGTACAGATATTATTTGTAGTCCAAACTCTTCTTCACCTCAGTAAATATGGCACATACCCACGCGGGGGGATTGGCCAAGGTACAGTGGAGATTTGCCAATGAAGTATTTGCACGGGAAAAAAGACGTGAGGCGGCGGCGTAGAAGACTGAATCAAGATAAAGATAGGAAAATTCAATTAAATTTAGGAAATATGAATTACCAGGAATAGAACCAAGCATTTCGGACATGAGACAGAATTTTGTATACAGCTAACAAGGTAACTGATCGTCTGCACTTATGTAATCATGAAGGTAGCCACAAACACTGCTTAACGGGAATTCCTTGGCGCTCGCACCGAACGAGAGAAGAACTGGAAGAGATTGGAAGAGGGACCTCCAAATACTGATTTCCTTGAACGACAGCCGGCAAGAGAGGAGAAAATGGTCTAATGTTTCAACTTGCCCACATGAGACACAAAGGTTTGTCGCAGGGAACCCGTATCTGCGTAAGTAAAAATTTAAGTGAGGGATTCTGCTTCGCAGAAGCGTCATTGACACCTCAAAACTCCTTGATTTACACCACCGGACATCCCATGGGTACTTTAAGTGGTGAAAATCCACGTTATTGAGCAACGGATCACTCAAGCTGGCTGAAATATGTTGGAACCACTGGAAACGTGAAGTTTCCAACAGAATGAGGTGAGGGACGGGATAGATTAAGATTACAGGAGCGCTGAGAGCTGACCTTGCCAATAAATCAGCCACCTCGTTAAAATAGACACCCGAATGCCTGCAGGTACCCGGACAAAGCGGATCTCACGCACTGTGCACGGAACAAAAAACCTAAGCGGCCGATTCAATAAAGATTTTCCGGAATTTTGGAGAGAGCCTAAAACTGAAAGGCAGTCTGCAAGAATAAGAACCCGTGCTACATGTCTGGGAATTTTGAGAAGAACCAAACCAATAGCCAAAAACTCTACGAAGAATTTAGAAGTATAATCAGGGATACGAACGGAATAGCTCCAAGCCAGATCCTGCGAAAATATCCCAATCACCGCCTTCTGACAGCTGCCGGAGGCATCAGTGGAGAGAACAGTATGATGAGGAAAATTGTGTAGGTGTTCAGAAAGAAGACCATTTAGGATATTTGCGGGCATATGTTTCGCATGGAACGGGTAAATATGGTCGTAATAGAAGACGGGGTTAGCCTGCGTATCAGCAACTCGTTGCAAGGAGATCAGATCAACCTGAAGCGGAGCTTGCGTGAACCTAACTTGCGGAAGCTGATAGCCTGGCCAATGTTGCTGTTGTTGTTAGCCAATCAAAAGATCGCACATACCCACACTGGGAGATCGGTGAAGAATCCGGTGGCTATTCATCTGTACTCAATTAACAAAAAAGAAAACCACGCGGGAACGCAACACTGGCGGATGTGCTGAATTTCAGGAACAAACCATGCAACAAGTAACAAAATATTCCTAAATCAGATTTTACATTGCATAATGAACCATGAGTGTACCAAAGCAATGAGACATAAGTGAAGCATTTCATTCCTTTCGTGACATAAACGAGTTATGAGGTTGGTTGAACAATTAAAAAAGTGATTTTTCATGGCAGCCAGCATGGGTCATTTCAAGTTAAACCTCAAGATTACAATCACATCTGATATAGATGACACGCATGCTATGAAAGCAAGATATATTTTTTTCCTTTTTTATGAGAAATGCACAGGCACCTTCAAGGCTTGCTTCACAATTTAATTTCTGGCGTATACACTAAGGCATGTCTATAAATTATTCATGCGTTACACCAGAACCAACACTACTTAAGTTGGTAAATCATGTTCATTACCTGGGTGTCAATAATAGCAAACATATGCTAATGCTGCTAATGTTATAGACGAACAAACAGTGGTTTTATGAAGACGTTAAGCAATACGTGATACTGTTGTGGCCATCAGGTAACGAACTGTGCGGCAGTTTCAGTTCCTCTTCTCTTATTTTCAAATTCAATTCTCTTACTTTCAGTTTCTCTTCTTCAGAGTTTCAGTTTCAGTCACATGCATGTTGCTTGACACCGCGTATACGTGACCGAGGAAAAGTAGAGGGGGGGGGGGGGTCGGAGGAACCTTGGCGTCAGCATGACATCGCTCGCTCCGTTGTGTCGTTCGATCTTGCATGTACAATACAACAACGTGCCGACGAGGTAAATCTTTACTATGAGTTTCACGGGATCTTACGCCCCCTCGTACATTCCTGAAAACCCCGGATCAGCCACCAATACCATGGAACCAGTGGAAGGCACTGTTTTCTACCTACTTAGAGGCGTCTGGCGCCTGAGTTTCCTGCATCCCGGCGCCAAGCTAAAGATGCTTCTGCAATCGCGCGGCGTCGGAGGTCAGCGTCGTTCCGGAACGCCTCCCGCCACGAGCGCAATTTTAAAACGAAGGAGACCTCAATTAGTGAAGTTACGAAACCCGAAGATGCGTCGAAGGTGCCTCCGCCCGCCTTCCGTCGCGGAGACAAAAAGAGGGCTCTTTCCTAAAAACTGAGAGAGAGGGGAGAGTAACCGAAAGAAAATGGGGAACGAAGGCGCGAAATCGCCCAAGTGTGCGTTATTGCAATGGGCTACTGCCCTATATGGAGCATCGCGCTCTATTATCTGCAAAGCAGGAAAAAGAAAGAAATAAAATATATAAAAAATATAAAAAGTTGAGGGGGGGAATAGGCAATATGTTTTGCTCTCATAACTGTTTTCTCTGGTCATGAGCAAGAAAGACTGGCAGGGGGAGGAGAAGGGCGGCATGTGGAAGCAAGCACGCAAATTGGCATGACCTCAGGCGATGCAGTCCGGGTGCTGTGAATTTCAGTAGGGCTAGGACTATGTTCTCTGAAGTGTGGAGAGAGTACCAGGGTTTTCATTTATACCGGCCTGCATAGTATTAAACTGATATATAAAGTATGACTCTCGTTGCTCACGCTCACGGGCATTTTGGAAGCCGCACTGTAGCAGCGTAACTTTTAGTTTGTGAAACTCGTGACCTTCCTGGGAAAGATGTTTCGACAGGGGGAGGAGAGAAAGAGATCTGGTGTGCGCGCGGTGGTTGTTGAATCTAATTCGGAAGGAATTCTCTGTTTGGCCAATGTATTGCATCTGACAATCGCCACACTCGAGCATGCATACTACGTTACTACTGTCACAGTTCAAGTTTTCACGAATGGAGTGTTTGAAGTTAGAGTGTGTGCTTTGAGCTAGTGCTGTCCGCATGTGCTGGCAAACTTGACAGCGATTCTTCCTGCAAGGTAGGCAAACCACAGGGTTTTACTTATTGACAGTAGAGTGAACTACATAATTCTGCATGTTTTTTGGTAGTCTGTAGGTAACCTGTAGAACTGTTGGAAAAATTTTTGACAGTCGATCGTTTTGTTCGATTATGTTGAAATGTTTTTTTAGAGTTTTGTTGACATTAGGAAGGTTGTTTGCGAAGGTTAAGACGAGATTAGAGCGGTGTTCATTTGCGGTTGCTAATGGGGGATCCCCAAACATTTCATTACGATCTGTTGCTTCCGCTTTCGTAACGGCATCATCAATAATGGAGGCCGGATAGCATTGGTCCCTCAGAACCTCCCGCATACGGCTAGAATTTTTTTCGAAGTCTTCTGGTCGTGAGCAGATCTGTTTGAATCTGATGGCTTGGGAATATGGAATTGAAGTTTTGCAGTGGCGTGGGTGGCAGCTCTTCTAATGAAGGTACTGTTGCCTATCCGTGGGCTTTCTATAGACACTGGTGATTAAAGTACCCTCTCCATTCGAATTGAGACGTCCAAGAAATTAATTTGACTGGTGGAGTAAGGTTGTGTGAAACAGATCTTTGGATGTACGTTGTTAAATGCTGAAATAAACTGGATGAATTGGTCCTCTGTTTTCGTCCATACCATGAATATGTTGTCTAGGAAGCGTTTGTAAAAAGCCGTTTTTGTTGGGTATGAGCGGATAAACTCCGATTCAATGCTATGCATATATATGTTGGCATAGTTTGGGGCCATTTTCGTTCCCATAGCGGTACCACTCGTTTGTAGGTAAAAGGAGTTGTTGAATTCAAAAAAGTGGAGCTTGAGGACCAGATCAGTAAGTGCAGCGATGGTACTTTGGCTAGGAGCATCATCGTTTTTGTGTTTTCCATAGAATGCGACCAGAATCGGATGCCATCATCATGCGGTATGTTTGTGTACAGAGACACTACATCATGGGTAACTAAATATATATATGCAAAGTTGAGAGACGCTTCAAAGAGGCGACAAAACATCCGAGTTCGGGAAAATGTCGTGGGGGGGGGGGAGGCGGGGGGTAAACGTGAATGGCGGGAGCATTTAGGCAAGGGTTCTTCAACTGCACCCCGTTCGGCAAAGTGGTCGAACTTGGTGGGGTGGAGGTAAAGATGCGCTTCTTTATCCCGCGCACGCTGTCACAAACATGGGGAATTCTGAGAAGACTCTAGGCAAAAGGTGTGTGTCCTCAACCGGACATGACGTCATTAAAAGTCACGTGACCATGACGTTAGAGGCCTGACGTCACTTTTTTTGGGCCAATCAGCGTTTCCAGCCTACCGACCCGCAATCGCTTGTCATTCTTGGGGCAAAGCCGTTCCCTAAACAAGTGTTTGCGGGTCGGTAGGCTGGAAACGCTGATTGGTCAAAAAAATGACGTCACGCCTGAACGTCATGCTCACGTGACTTTTAATGACGTCATGTCCGGTCAGGGACAGACACATTTTCTCTATATTTTTCTCGGAATTCCCCACGTTGTTGACAGCGTGCGCGGGATTAAAAAGGGCATCTTTACCTCCACCCCACCCAGTTCGACCACTTTGCCGAGTGGGGTACAGTTGAAGTACCTTTGCCTAAATGCTCCCGCCATTCACGTTTACCCCCCGCTCCCCCTCCCCTCCCACGACACTTTCCCGAACTCGAAAGTTTTGTCGCCTTTTTTATTTTTATTTTGTGTGTTTGTGTTTGCATGCACACAGCACATGTCTCTACTTAAGCTAACTGCGCCGCTGATTCTGCATTGACTATTCCTGCCGAAGAGGCTCCAGGGAAGTGTCCTGCCATGTCTGCGCTTTATTCTGTTTTTTTTTTTTTTACTCGTTCTGGCCAGGGGCACGCGAGTACACGCATCTCCGCGAATCCGCCACCGTCTGTTTCTGTACTCGCTGCTGCTCTGCCTTGAGGGGCGACCATTTCCCCTCCCGCTCCTCGTTTTCCTTTCTTTCTCTTTTTTTGTCTGCACGCTCCCAGCGGCTTCTGGGTGGACAGGGTGCGACAGCGCGTTTTTATTTTTCTATATATTACTCTTTCTCCCTTTTCTAGTATTTTTCTTTTGTGTCCATCTTCTTTCCAGCACCCGATTGCTTGTTGCTATTTTCATGTGGCGGACATGTGTGCCAATTACAACTCCTCAAGAACGGGAGGAAGATCGCTGTAATTTCAGTCTTGAGAAAGGACAGGCTCTGTTCGAAACCTCGACTCAAAATAAATCTGTCTGAACGAAGCGTCTCTCGACTTTGCATATATATATTTAGTTACCCTTGATGTAGTGTCTCTGTACACCAACATGCCGCATGATGATGGCATCCGAGCTCTGGTCGCATCCTATGGAAAACACAAAAACGCTGATGCTCGTAGCCAAAGTACCATAGCTGCCAAAGTACTGATCTGGTCCTCAAGCTCCACTTTTTTGAATTCAACAACTCCTTTTACCTACAAACGAATGGTACCGCTATGGGAACGAAAATGGCGCCAAACTATGCCAACATATATGCATAGCATTGAATCGGAGTTTATCCGCTCGTACCCAACAAAACCGGCTTTTTACCAACGCTTCCTAGACAACATATTCATGGTATGGACGAAAACCAATTCATCCAGTTTATTTCAGCATTTAACAACGTACATCCAAACATCTGTTTCACACACCCTTACTCCACCAGTCAAATTAATTTCTTGGACGTCTCAGTTCGAATGGAGAAGGGTACCTTAATCACCAGTGTCTATAGAAAGCCCACGAATAGGCAACAGAACCTTCATTACAAGAGCTGCCACCCACGCCACTGCAAAACTTCAATTCCATATTCCCAAGCCATCAGATTCAAACGGATCTGCTAACGACCAAAAGATTTCGAAGAAAATTCTAGCCGTATGCGGGAGGTTCTGAGGGACCAATGCTATCCGGCCTCTATTATTGATGATGCCGTTACGAAAGCGGAAGCAACAGATCGTAATGAAAAGTTTGGGGATTCCCCATCAGCAACCGCAAATGAACACCGCTCTATTCTCGTGTTAACCTTCGCAAACAACCTTCTTAATGTCAACAAAACTCTAAAAAAAACATTTCAGCATAATCGAACAAAACGATCGACTGTCAAAAATTTTTCCAACAGTTCTACGGGTTACCTACAGACTACCAAAAAACATACAGAATTATGTAGTTCACTCTACTGTCAATAAGGGAAAGCCTGTGGTTTGCCTAGCTTGCAGGAAGAATCGCTGTCAAGTTCGCCAGCACATGCGGACAACAACACTAGCTCAAAGCACACACTCTAACTTCAAACACCCCATCCGTGAAAACTTGAACTGTGACAGTAGGAGCTTAGTATGCATGCTCGAGTGTGGCGATTGTCAGATGCAATACATTGGCCAAACCGAGAATTCCTTCCGAATTAGATTCAACAACCACCGCGCGCACGCCAGATCTCTTCCTCTCCTCCCCCTTTCGAAACGCATTTCCCAGGAAGGTCACGAGTTTTACAAACTAAAAGTTACGCTGCTACAGAACGGCTTCCAAAATACCCGTGAGCGTGAGCAACGAGAATCATACTTTATATATAAGTTTAATATTGTGCATGCCGGTATGAATGAGAACACTGGTACTCTCTCCACACTTCAGAGGTCAGAGTCCTAGCCCTACTGAAATTCACAGCACCCCGACTGCATCGCCTGAGGTCATGCCAAATTGCGTGCGTGCTTCCACATGCCGCCCTTCTCCTCCCCCTGCCATTCTTTCATGCTCATGACCAGAGAAAACAGTTGTGACAGCAAAGCATATTGCCTATTCCCCCCTCAACTTTTTATATTTTTATATCTTTTATTTATTTATTTTTTCCTGCTTTGCAGATAATAGAGCGTGATGCTCCATATAGGGCAGTAACCCATTTGCAATAACGCACACTTGGGCGAATTCGCGCCTTCGTTCCCCATTTTCTTTCTGTTACTCTCCCCCCTCTCTCAGTTTTTAGGAAGGAGCTCAGTTTTTGTCTCCGCGACGGAAGGCGGGCGGAGGCACCTTCGACGCATCTTCGCGTTTTGTAACTTCACTTAATTGAGGTCTCCTTCGCTTTAAAATTGCGCTCGTGGCGGGAGGCGTTCCGGAACAACGCCGACCTCCGACGCCGCGCGAATGCAGAAGCGTCTATAGCTTTGCGCCGGGATGCAAGAAACTCAGGCGCCAGACGCCTCTAAGTAGGTAGAAAACAGTGCCTTCCACTAGTTCCATGGTATTGGTGGCTGGCCCGGGGTTTGCAGGAATGTACGAGGGGGCGTAAGATCCCGTGAAACTCATAGTAAAGGTTTACCTCGTCGGCACGTTGTTGTATTGTAGATGCAAGACCGAAGGACACACCGGAGCGAGCGATGTCATGATGACGCCAAGTTTCCTCCGACCCCCCCCCACCCTATACTTTTCCTGCGTCACGTATACGTGGTGTCAAGCAACATGCATGTGACTGAAACGGAAACTCTGAAGAAGAGAAACTGAAAGTAAGAGAATTGAATTTGAAAATAAGAGAAGAGAAACTGAAACTGCCGCACAGTTCATTACCTGATGGACACAACAGTATCACTTATTACTTAACGTCTTCTGCGCTTTGTCTGTCGATTTGTGTGCCTCTCGTCCCGTCTTGTTCGCGCAGTTTAAACCCTTTCTGTTCTTCATAAAACCGCTGTTTGTTCTTCTATAACATTAGCAGCATTAGTATATGTTTGCTATTAATGACACCCAGGTAATGAACATGATTTACCAACTTAAGTAGTGTTGGTTCTGTTGTAACGCACGAATAATTTATAGGCATGTCTTTGTGTATACGCCAGAAATTAAAATGTGAAGCAGGCCTTGAAACTGCCTGTGCATTTCTCATAAAAAAAGGAAAAAAATTATCTTGCTTTCATAGCATGCGTGTCATCTATATCAGATTTGATTGTAATCTTGACTATAACTTGAAATGACCCATGCTGGCTGCATCAAAAATCACTTTTTTAATTGTTCAACAAACCTCATAACTCATTTCTGTCTCGAAAGGAATGAAATGCTTTACTTATGTCTCATTGCTTTGGTACAGTCATGATTCATTATGCAATGTAAAATCTGAGTTAGGAATATTTTTGATACTTGTTGCACAATTTGTTCCTGAAATTCAGCACATCCGCCAGTGTTGCGTTCTTCGTGGTTTTCTTTTTTGTTAATTGAGTACAGATGAATAGCCACCGGATTGTTGGCCGATCGCCCAGTGTGGGTATGTGACATCTTTTGATAGGCTAACAATATCAACAACATTCGCCTTTCACTTTCAATCATATATGTGCTGCAGTATACTTTTTCTTCTACTTTGTATTGATTCCATCCATAATGATGTCAGAGTTTAAAGACAAATCCTCAATGCTTGCAGATATTTACTATGTGCCCAATTTTTGTTATTGCGACAATGATGGCACAATATGTAATGAAGAAGTCATATATATTTCACCACTTCAGTTCGCAAAAAGACGATGAGAGAGAAAGGGCAAATCACTCACATCCAAAGTACCTTTCACATACTTCTAAGCAGTGCAGATAAAACGACTAAAAAGGTAATTTTCCTTAAACTCATCTCATACTACGGCCGGCTTTCAGGCTAATTGTGAGAAATATTAAAGCGGGAACAGATATTTTAGGACTAAATTTCCGGAACCTGAAGGCGTTGTTTTATTAATTTGTATGTCCCTAATACACACCACACATTTCATAAACAAAACACCTTGTACAGATATTTAGCCACTGTTTCATTATGACTGCATGTCTTTTTTTCCCGACCGTTCCATGAGCTTGTCGCCATACCTTTCATAAAAATGCCAAGTTATAATTTTGTTTGTCTCTGTATATTTCTGTATATTTTTTTTCTGTACATTTGTTTCTGGATTGTGTTGCTTCGTTGCCGTCAGTGCCAGGGGGGACCAAGATTTTTTTTCAAGCCGTAAAGGAACGGCTTTTCTTCTTGGCCCCTTTCACAATGTGTACGTCATGTTGTGAAGAACAAATAAAAATGAATGAATGAATGAATGAAATGTCTGTGTAAGCATGGAGAAAGGGTTGAGCCGGAATGCTGTCATGATTCATGGAAGAAAAAGACAGTAGGCATGGGAGGCACTGGGGAGAAGGAGAAGAAGAAGAAGAAGCTGAAGAAGAAGAAGAAGAAGAAGAAGAAGAAGAAGAAGAAGAAGAAGAAGAAGAAGAAGAAGAAGAAGAAGAAGAATAAGAAGAGAAAGAAGAAGAAGAAGAAGAAGAAGAAGAAGAAGAAGAAGAAGAAGAAGAAGAAGAAGAAGAAGAAGAAGAAGAAGAAGAAGAAGAAGAAGAAGAAGAAGAAGAAGAAGAAGAAGAAGAAGAAGAAGAAGAAGAAGAAGAAGAAGAAGAAGAAGAAAAGCACTGGCACGCTATCAGCTTCCGCAAGTTAGGTTCATGCAAGCTCTGCTGCAGGTTGATCTGATCTCCTTGCCACTAGTTGCTGATACGAGGCTAACCCCGTCTTCTATTACGACCATATTTGCCCGTCCCATGCGAAACATATGCCCGCAAATATTCTAATCGGTCTTCTTTCTGAACACCTACAAAATTTTCTTCATCATACTGTTCTCTCCACTGATGCCTCCGGCAGCTGTGAGAAGGCGGCGATTGGTATATATTCGCAAGATCTGGCTTGGAGCTATCCCGTTTGCATCCCTGATTATACTCCTATATTGTTCGTAGAGTTTCTGGCTATTGGCTTGGTTCTTCTCAAAATTTCCAGACATGTAGCACAGGTTCTTATTCTTGCAGACTGCCTTTCAGTTTTAGTCTCTCTCCAAAATTCCGGAAAATCTTTATTGAATCGGCCGCTTAGGTTTTTTGTTCCGTGCACAGTGCGTGAGATCCGCTTTGTCCGGGTACCTGCAGGCATTCGGGTGTCTATTTTAACAAGGTGGCTGATTTATTGCAAGGTTAGCTCTAAGCGCTCCTGTAATCTATCCCGTCCCTCACCTCATCCTGTTGGAAACTTCACGTTTCCAGCTTTTCCAAAATATTTCAGCCAGCTTGAGTGATCTGTTGCTCAATACCGTGGATTTCCACCACTTAAAGTACCCATGGAATGTCCGGTGATGTAAATCAAGGCGTTGTGAAGTGTCCATGACACTTCTGCGATGCAGAATCCCTAACTTATATTTGTACTTACGCAGATGTGGGTTCACTGCGACAAACCTTTGTGTCTCGTGTGGGCGAGTTGAAACATTAGATCATTTTCTCATCTCTTGCCGGCAGTTCGCAGTTGAAGGAAAGCAGTTTTTGGAGATTCCTCTTTCAAGGTTAGCACTCCCTCTGTCTCTTCCAGTTCTTCTCTCGTTCGGTGCGAGCGCCAAGGAATTCCCGTTAAGTAGTGTTTGTGGCTACCTTCATGATTACATAAGTGCAATTGATCGGTTACCTTGTTAGCTGTATACAAAATTCTGTCTCATGTCCAAAATGCTTGATTTTATTCCTGGTAATTCATATTTCTTAAATTTAATTGAATTTCTCTATTTTTACCTTGATTCAGTCTTCTACGCCGCCACCTCACGTCTTTTTTTTCCTCGCGCAAATACTTCACTGGCAATCTCCACTGTACCTTGGCCAATCCCCCCGCGTGCGTATGTGCCATATTTACTGAGGTGAAGAATAGTGTGGACTACGAACACTCTCTGTACTTGTGCTCTGCGTTTTTTTTGTCTGTTTGCATTGTAAGCTATTAATAGGTAGAAATGCATGCACGTAATGGGCATACCCTATGCACATGAATGCGGAAAGCTGGTCATGGCTGTCAAAGCATTGCCAACAAAGCAACGGGACCTTCAAGAAACAGGATATGGAGTGACCCCTCACATGCAATGATTTTCACACAATTTGAAAATGTGGCAAGTTACAGCAGTCCAGTGGTTATATTGCTGCAAACCAAGCTAGCTCATTTATACGTGAACATTTTTAGAGGCTGCCAAAAAGGAACATGTCCAAAAGTTACACATAGCATCCTGTTTCATTGATGATGTTTATATGTGTGGTAAACGATAGGAACAAGCATCTCTGTGTTGGCTAACTGCTCTGCAATCCACGCACTGTCATGCAGTGCATACACAATCACAGTCCAGTGACTGCAGAGCGTTCTGCAACCAGTAACTTGCAACTATACTATGCAGCAAGCTTCTTTGCACAGTATTTGTTACATTTATCGAACGATGACATGCAATTGGTATGGCTATTTCTACACAGTGCATTTCCTAAAGACTCCTTTTTGCCATACTGTACTTTTTACCGAAAAAGGTTCCTACAGTCATTTAAATCGCTACGCATAAATATGTTTGTAGCAGGTGTGTGAGCTCGAACAAAAAAAAAATGTTTTTATTTTCCTCATTTTTTCGGTATTCCTGATTATCTCGACATGGTCATTTATATGTTCGTACAACTTTTTTCAGGCATCACAAGTGATGCACCGATGTGTTTGGTACAGATTCATCTTCAGACATTTCATGTCTGTTGGATAAAAAAAATGAAATAATAGTTGACTGCATTAGTTTTTTACTGAGATAACTAGCATCACACTGCATGCTCTTGAAATTCCTCTAGCTGTCTGTAATTGGATTCATTGTATAGCTTCATACTTGTTTCATTTAAACTCTGCACACTGCTCTTTTCACCGCACATGGTGACATGGCACGCGGAGCCCCGTGGGAATGGGAATCCAAACACAGCTATAGGCACCTGTAAGTCACGGTTAATTTCGGAAAGGCAGCTTTGCCCGCTTCCTTTCGTCGTCTTGTCCATTGTGCGTCGCGTCTCGCGGCGAACCCGACAAAGGGGAGGCCATCAACCCCACTCCCCCTCTCCTCCGGAAGCGGGGGAAAGATCCCGCAAATAGTTTCCTAGAGACGTCCTTTTTTTTTCAGTGGGGTCAACGAGGGGTCAAACGTCAAGCCCAATCGATGCGAGGCAACGTTCTCTTTTTCATTCTAGAGACGCAAGATTACACTGAAAAATGAAACCTTGTCTTTCTCTTCCAAATGCAATTTAATTTCATTTCATTTCACTTTATTTTTCCAGAATACAAGTTACATCCTAGAGAGACGCAAGGGTTAAAAGCTGCTAAAAATCAGCTTGACTGGGCCCAAATGCATCTGAAATGGCAGTGCAGGACAAACGCACTTCAAGCAAGAAAAAAAATATTCACACACACACACACACACACGCGCGCGCGCACACACACACGCACACACACACACACACACACACACACACACACACACACACACACACACACACACACACACACACACACACACACACACACACACACACACACACACACACACACACACACACACACACACACACAAATATATATATTATAACAAACACTAAAAACAACGAAGCAAGTGACATATAGATTCAATGCAATGAAAACAATGAGCATGTATGTTCACTAACAATAGTTTACAGACGCATGAAAACAGAGAGGACCCGAGAAAAATAGAGAGAAAAAAACACTTAATAGGCATAAATGGCACCGGCAAACAGCAGAGGCAGATAAAATGCAACCTGGCTATATATTAACAAAATACATTTTTAACTCGCTTGGTTTAACACTAGCCAAAACTTTGTACTTATTAAGAGTGGTCGGTAAATTGTGTTCAAGCGTTTGTAGTTTATAATTATTTCGAAAATATGGAATATACCACAGATCGGTGTTTCGGGTGTAGAGTCGATTCGAAGCGGTCAATAAATGTGCAGTACGTATTAAGAAAAATCTATAAGCAGAAGAAGAATGGTAGAAGAACCTCAAAATGCGAAAAACATCATCATCATCATCATAAGCCTTACTACACCCACTGCAGGGCAAAGGCCTCTCCCATGTCTCTCCGATTAAACCTATCCTTTGCCAGCTGCATCCACCCTTTGCCTGCAAACTTCTTAATCTCATCCGCCCACTTAACCTTCTGCCGCCCCCTGCTCCGCTTACTTTCTCTTGGAATCCACTCCGTTACCCTTAAGGACCAGCGGTTATCTGGCCTTCGCATTACATGCCCTGCCCAAGCCCATTTCTTTCTCTTGATTTCGACCAGGATCTCATTAACCTGTATAATAATAATAATAATTGGTTTTTGGTGGAATGGAAATGGCGCAGTATCTGTCTCATATATCGTTGGACACCTGAACCGCGCCGTAAGGGAAGGGATAAAATAGGGAGTGAAAGAAGATAGGAACGAATAGGTCCGTAGTGGAGGGCTCCGGAATAATTTCGACCACCTGGGGATCTTTAACGTGCACTGACATCGCACAGCACACGGGCGCCTTAGCGTTTTTCCTCCATAAAAACGCAGCCGCCGCGGTCGGGTTCGAACCCGGGAACTCCGGATCAGTAGTCGAGCGCCCTAACCACTGAGCCACCGCGGCGGGGCTCATTAACCTGTATTTTTATCACATTTGTTTTTGTGGTGGTTGCCCAAACAGAGTTACAATAATTCGAAACGGAACCGAAAAGACCATGATAAATTTGAATTTTCACGTGAGTGGGAAGGAGCCATAGACATCGTGATAGAACACCTGTTACCGAAGAGAGCTTTTTACAAATACTTTTCACATGCCGAACCCAGCTGAGATGCGACGAGAAAGTAACTCCAAGGATTTTGTGGCTGTCAACAATTTGAATTTCTTGACCTGCGTATTTAGGAGCGCGTTTTAGTTCGACTGTCTGGTTCCTTGAGCGGAAAATTATTACCTTAGTCTTTGTAGGGTTTATTTGGAGGCAATTAGAAGAGGACCAGTTATCTAGTTTCGTAAGGATAACGTTGCACTCTTCAATTAACTTGTTTATGTCGTGACCAGAGATACGTATACCGCTATCATCGGCGTATATAATTAACTTCGCTTTGTCATAAATATGCACAATGTCATTCATATAGATGTTAAAAAGCATCGGGCCCAGAATGCTGCCTTGAGGCACACAATTTCGTACCGCCAGAAAAGAACACTGATGGTTGCGGATATAGACAGATTGTTCTCGATTTTGCAATTATGATATCATGAGGTCTGAAGGTGTTCCACGAACTCCGTTTTGAGAAAGTTTGTGGGTTAAAATTTGATGGTTTAGGGAATCGAAAGCCTTACTAAAATCAATGAAGATTCCGACAGTGAGAATACCTGCTTCAATGTTTTGCATGATACTTAGGAGAGCAGAAAGTTGGGCTAGTTGGTTGATATGCATACTGAAGAAGTTGGCGCTGAACAACGAGGACAAGCGAGACAAACAAAGACGAGAGCTGACGAGGAGTGAGTAGCGCTCGTCTTTGTTTGTCTCGCTTGTCCTCGTTGTTCCGCGCCAACTTCTTCACTTTGCAGGATACATTCCTTAAGAGATAACAAAGCTGTTTCCGTCGACTTGCCCCTTGGGAAGCCAAATTGAGCCTCAGACAGGATTTGTTTTGCATTAAAAAAAGTTCACTAGATGGGAAAAGATTACTTTTTCCAAGCCCTTTGAAAAGACTGGAATCACAGATATTGGTTTATAATTGGACACTACATCTTTATTTCCCCCTTTAAGCGCAACTGTAACTCTTGCTTTCTTCATTTATTCCGGGTAAACTCCCGTTTCAATGACCAAATTGAAGATGTATGCAAGCACAGTTGCAATAAAAGTTAGTATATATATGACTGGTTTTATCTGCATATTGTAAACATCTAAACTTTGCAATTATTCAAATTCATAAAGGTTGTACATACTTCGGGGTCATTGATGGGCTCAAGGAAAAGGCTTTCGAAAGGGCTACAAGATGATGGAACTTCAGGTAGATGCATCATAGGTAAATGGGTAGTTAAATAATTGCTCTTTAAATAGTCAGCAAGAGCCTGACTGTATAATTCAGAGCCCTTATAGATAATTCGTTGAGTTGGCGCATTTTTCGTATTGCGACGTAACAAGTTATTTACAACTTTCCCCACAGCGTCTGAATTTTTCATTCTAACATCAGCGAACAGTTTTTGATGGTACACAATCTTAGCACGCCTAAGCTCAGCATTTAGATTATTTCTTTTTTTTTAAATAATATTAGGGATTCTAGAGAGCGATTATTTAAAAAGGCATGGTACAACTTGTTTTTCGCTTTATCATTCTTCTGAGCTCTGGCGTGATTCATGGTTTTCTTATTCGTTTAGACTGCTTAATGTTCTTGAAGGGCAAGTGCTTAGAGTATATTTCTACAAAAACCTTGATAAACGCTGAATATGCATTATTTGAGTCTTTTATATCGAATAACTAGGAGTACCGCCCAAAACCATTTCCGATTATCTGGGTACCTCCTACCCTTTTTTATTTGCGTTTAACTCCAGCCCTTCTTCATCTTTGTGATTGTCGCCGCTATTGTTTCTCAAGTATCATCCACCATCTTGATATTAGCAGTTCCTAATTCAAGTCTTCTGCAGGGTTTGAAGGACCTATTTAAATGGAAATGAGAACACGTGCACAGGGTGGAAAACGTGTGATCTGCCATGAAACACTGAGGCGGCCCCGAGAATGGCCTTTATAAGGATGACAGCCGCTTTGTGTCTCTTTACTTGGCAGCGACTCGAGCAAACCGCTCAAGGCAACCCGTATACTGCCTTTTCACTCAATATACACTTTAAAAGTAGCGCAGACAATTCACCAAACCTTACAAATCAATGACCCACTTCCTCATAACATATTTATCACACCTAAAATGGAAACTAGAGTGACCAGTGCCAAACATCTGAACTTACCAGCGTGTCGCAATAGTTGCGGGCAGAGTCTAATAGATTTAAGTGGAGTTTTGGCATGGAATAGTATACCTGCTGATATTAAAACGAAAACAAACTTTATGCAATCTTCAAAAACGTTCCTGATGAATATGTGAAGTTATGGTGTGTTGTTTTTTTTGTGAGGATGTGTGCGTTGTGTACGCTTACTTTTGTTTATCCCTATAATGGTGAGATTCTGACTTTTATTTTATGAACGCAGTGTGTCGTCTTAGCGTGCCGCATTTAAGAACAGTATTGTGATGGACACAAAACTAGCCTTTGGCTATGGGTTCAGTGTCAATGTGCGTATGGAAGCCTTGCAAATTCATTTTTTTTTAAACTGGCTCCCTTAGTGACATAGAAAGTCAGCAGTAGCTCGCGGCTCCAAATGACGAGGATTATGCGCAGAAAAGTGTTCGCACATGATCTTCAAACAAATAAGAGCTTTTAAACACCACGTGACACTCTCATTGCCAAAGCACATTCCCCTTGAATGCTGTCTTTAACTGCCAGCGGGTACTTTGGAAGTCCGGCATTCGTGTACTCGGCTTAGCCCCTACGCCTAATGAATACGCCACCTATGCACCGTACTGACTTTTCGGTCAGAGCCATCACGTTATGAATAATATTTGACATGTTTCGGATTACCCACATGGCGTGAACACAACACTCCGTGGTCAGTAAGGGCTCTCATGAGCTTATGCGTCCTGTAGAATCCCCTACATCACAATAAAACTTGGTGAGAACTCACAAGCATGGCCACACTCTCTGCAAGCCACACAAGCTCACCCTTGGACTGCTTCTTCTCACAGCTACTACTGCTCTAGCGCCAACCGGAATAACAAAAACATTGGAAGATATGAGTGCTCTTCATGATGTGTTCCATCAGAGTTGCAATGCCTCCACTGCGCATCTCAGGGCGCTTCTGTTCTGCAGTGGCTGGACTGCGCCGACTGCTCGATGAACTTGGAGCCGCCAGTCACTTACTCTGCATACTCCCGGGCACGTCTCGTGATAGCACCGATATCACTACACAAAAAAAGAGAGAAAGGGATTTTAATTACAGGAGAGAAGAAGAGATCGGCCGGAAGTAACACGACTCTGGCCTACTACTCCACGCTGCAGAAAGAGGAAGGGGAGGAAACGGAAAGAGCGAATGAAGGTTGATGATCGCATAATACAATAATTTTCATGAGGTGATGTCCACAAACACACACTGGCTGGCACTCGCACCGCAGTGATTATATGCACGTGAATTTCATGTCTTTAACACACACCAACGCATGTCATTAACACATCCTCAGGTAGTGGCTCCATGAAAACACAAATGTGCACACTCACGCATGATGTCGCTGTCACTGTATATGCACCAACACGGTACGCTGTATAATCTGTGAAAGCAGTACAAAGGCTGTCACAGACGGGTATCCAGGCCTGTTTCACATAAAAAACCACAGCACGGCCTTCGCCACACAACACCCATAAGCACACTTCGCTCTGGCGCCTAAAAGAGTTTGTTCAGAGATAGGGCGAGTGCCCAGTGGTCCCACAGTCGCTTCCAGTGTTCTCCTCTTATCAGTGTAGTTCGGGCACTCGCAAAGAAGGTGTCCAAAAATCTCTATGGTGGGATACAGTAAACCATTTGGATTAGTTTCAATTCCGATCTTGTGAAGGTAGCGTTGGGTGTAGGCAACGCCAAACTGGCGGTGGAATAATGTCCCTTGTCTTCGCATTACCCCTGATGGCAGATGAAATGGTTAGCCCGTGTGCCGCTTAGAGATGTGTTCCTGTTGATGGCTCGAAAGTTCCAGTGCAACTGCATTGTGGCTTACATTAAATGCGGCAGAAAGGCTCCAATGCCAGATCTGGAAAAGGCTATTTTAATGAAAGCCCCATCAGCATGCAGTAGCCGAGCCTCAGCATCAGCACACTCGTTTCTCGCTATGCCGCAATGGCTCGGTATCCACTGAAGCTTTTTGATATGGCCGCAGTGAAAAGTTTCAGCCAACAAAAGCACAATTTTTGAACTAGCTACTCGCATATCCTGGTTTAACGTAAGTTTGTATGACTTGTAATGGCAATCTGAAGTCGCGGAATAAATCCATTGGCGTCCGGACTGGTGACAAATATAACGGACGGCCTCTCATGTGGCTGACAATTCTGTTGTCGTAGATGACGTTTTATAAACTAGCCTGAAATGGTGAGTTAAGGCATTTCCAGGCACTATCAGCGCTGCAGCTGGAGAGGTGGTCGTCACAGGTCCGTCCACAAAAACATGCTGTGAGTCACCATAGATAGATGCAATGTTTGACAGTGCTAGCGGTTTCAGACCGACTGAGGGATGTTCATCTTCTTTGTTATTCCTGAAATGATTGTACGTATGTACCGTTTCGGCACAGCCTAAAGTGGCACCTCCGCCACCTGGCGTGGCATGTAGTTTGTAGGCACTGCATTTCACTGCATCCAGTGGGCTTTGGAAAAGGCTAAATCTGAACGCACAATACTAATTTTGGTCAGGGGGTGATGACAATGCCTGGTCAGATGTCGCAAAAGCGGACGAAGTGGCTCCTTTCAAATAAAATTCACACTGGGCAGGCACGAGCTTTGTATAATGTTCCCCATGTAGAAGTTTTGTATCGCAAACCAAAATACACTCTTAAAACACGAACCTGTGCGCTTTCATGCGCACGCAGGCCTGATAGTCGGAACCCCGAGAGAACGGTGCACTATATCTGAGAAGACCGACCCCCAGTGCCTGATACAGGTGAAGTAAAGATCGCTCAGAGGGACCCCAGGATCTCCCTGTCATACACCGCAGAATCCTTGCAAAGCTGTCGAGCTTTTTTATGAGCAAAGAAATGTGCTTCGTTCATGGTAGATCATGGTCTATCGTAACACCTAAGAACCTGTGTTGTGTTGCATATGGAACAATTTATCCGTCTATTGTGATCGGATACACGGTCATTAACTTGCATGTGAAAACCAAAATTGCGCTTTTAGTCGGTGAAAGTTCAAGCCCTTGACGGCTCAAGTACTCAGATGTAATCGAAACCAAGCGCTGTAACCCTGCTTGCATTTGGTGCGCGTGACACTTGATGCCCATTTGCAAATGTCATCTGCGTAGGCGGACATCGAAAGAGTGGTCGGTAATTGTTTGAAAATGCCGATAAGCACGAGATTAAACAACATTGGGCTGAGCACTTCTACCTGAGGAACACCACGAGCGACGTGATGATCTGCTGATGTGTCCTTCAATAGTCTCCATGCAGATTGCCCGGTTTGTCAAAGAGCTTGCAATCCAATGTTGCAGACGTCCACCAATACCACATTAATCCAGTGGATTTATTACTGCACCGTGCTTTACATTATCTAATGCGCCCTTGATGTCGAGGAAAAGAGCAGGAGTCAACCTGTGATGGAGTTTTTCATGTTCTATCGTCGACAACAGATCAACCTTACTCTTGATGGCAGACCGGCCTTTGCTGAAACACGTTATCGTCGATGGGTATAGTCCATATGTTTCAAGGAACAATTCTAGATGGGTTAACACCATACGCTCCACGGTCTTTCCAATACTGCTTGCAAGTACGTGCTACTGGTCTGTAGGATGCTTAGTCGAGCGGCTTTTTTCCCGGTTTCCGCAAATCCACAGTGCGGCTTCTTTTCCACTGCTGTGCAACAGTGGCAAGAAGACCAGTACTGGTTGAACAAGGTTATGAGGGCTTCTATTAACTCTGGCCTCAGATGGCGAAGCGCTATGTAAGTGATTCTATCAGGTCCTGGGGACGAAGAATGCATACAAGCAGAAAGCGCTGCTTTCAGTTCTTGAATTCTGAAGGGAATTTCCAGGCCGTCAAATCTGGGAGGATCACATTGATGCTGCCGAAATGAAGAAGCGCTTCTGGCAATTTTCGAACAGAAATCCTCCGCGACCTCTTATTCTTGCCGTTTTTCATAAAGTGCCAATGCGCGGAAAAAGTGTTGCTGCTGGGGAAATGTCGGCAGAGCTCAGATGACGTGCCACATTATGGAGAGTGGCTTACGGGGATCCAGCCTGTTGCTAAACGACCGCCACCGTTGCCTGCCTAGATTCTTTAAATAGCGCTCTATTTGCTTCTGGTCGCAACGAGAGGGCTTGTGATCCGAGACATCTTTGGTCTTGCGCTATTTTCTTTCTGCCCGCCCACGAATCGTCCGAAGCTGCGCGTAGATAACATCCACTGAAACTGTGGAACTGGGCGCTTGTATGTTGCGCGTTTGATCTTGCATTGCCGCAGTAATATGCTGCTCCACATCTCTTGTGCTAGTGAGGTTCTCAAAGCTCTTTTCTCGAACATTGCGGAAAGCACCCCAGTCGGTGCTTCATATTTTGGCATGTGGACGACGGTGAAATTACCGTAGCTGCACATACGTTGCTATATAGTCACTTCTATAAGTTTCAATGTCATAAAACCACATTTGGGACGATGAGAGGCGCCTGGATACAAATTCCAGGTCCAGGCAGCTGCTGTTGGCAGTCGCGTGCAAAAAGGTCGGCGGGCCATCATTGAGTAAAACAAGACCCGCACTTTCTATGAACGTAGGGATATCCCGTCCTCGAAAGTTCGTAACGGCGCTTCCCCAGCCATGGTGATGCGCATTGAAATCTCTTACTATTATATGTGGTTCTGAAACCCTTGTCGAGTAGCAGTTTTTGTCGTATGGCGTCAAATCGACCTTTTGGTGGGCTGTAGCCATCTATAACAGAGATTGTGCGCCCCTTTAAACTCACAGTGATCGCAACATACTTATTGCTACTCCCTCCAAGAATTTGATGCCGAATGTGAGGTCGTTTCGGACGCATAGTAATACCGTGCCATAATGCCTGGCCGCTTCAGGGAGAAAATTCTCAACGCCGGACAGTCTAAAAGGAGATGTGATATTCGGCTCACAAAATATAAGCACAGGAAATCGGTACTTGAAAATCTTCTGTCTGAAATATTATAGGCGGCCTCGCAGACGTCGATCATTCTATTCAAATACTGCTGATCGAGAGAGAGTGATGGTGCTGACAACGGTAGAGCCACGATTTCTGGCTGCATTTAAAGTGTGGCAAGCACCGGTTCAGTAGCATCCAAAAATTTGGACAGCAGCCTTAGCAATGGGCATGTCAATTATGGCAATTGTAAGCCGTAAGGTGCATATCAGTTGTTTCAGCGTCGCCCTGATTTGGTCATCCTTTTTAGGCATATCCAATGGATGCACAGGCAGACGTGTCACAAAGCTTACAGTGCGCGATGGTAGAGGTGACCACTCGGCAGAGGCCTCCTGGGTGGTTGGCATACTTGGCTCTTACTGAGCTGGAGGTACAAATCAGGAATCCCACTACACGCTGGGCCCTATTTAATCAACGGATGCGCTAGCACTAGCGGACATATCCCATTGGCTGCAATGATGTCCACGACCAATTACGGACGCCGGTGCACGGACGGCCCGCAATGGCATCGTCATGTCGGTTGGAGAAGACATTCAATCCGCAAATCTAGATTGCGAGCGCAGTTTCATAGAGCCATTTCTTCTCGAGGAACGGGTAATGTTTTGAGCTATTTCTACTCCAGAAACGGGCGCTGCCTGTTTTCGTGGCGTGTTTTTAGTGTCGTTTACCTTCTAGGCGCATTTTTCGCTTACGAGCACACATACGTCTGTGAAGCATGCTTTGCGGCTCACGGCCAACCTGCCCACCGAGTCCTCGGCAACCTGCAAGGTGTGTACACCTGGCAGGCCTTCACCTGGAAGAGCGCCTGGGTGAAGGCTCTCAAAGAAAATGCGGTAAGGGTAAAGGCCTTATTGTATCAGCCTATAGGCTAAAGAATGCCTTCATATTCACAAAACATAAGCACCGAAAATGCCCACCGTAACTGGTATTACTGCACGATATGCAACGCTTAATCATGCTGAACTATCTGCTAGTTTTTTATCATTGCCTACGTAAGACTCCACTTTGATCCCAATGAAATAAGTTGGAAGTTTGCGCCAGCCGCGTCATCCCCATCTTCTGTGTCGGTATTTTATGTTAGTGCAATTTGTTCTGAGTTTAGAACCATTTAACGAACGCGCTCAGCAACAAGCACTTCTATGAACGGGTGATTGCAAGATGCCCATTGATCGTACACTTTTCCACCCCAACAGACCACTCGGAAGAGGCCTCTTGGGTGGTTGGCATACTTGGCTCTTTCTGAGCTAGAGGTACAAAACAAGAATCCCACTACACGCTGAGCCCTATTTAATCAACGGATGCGCTACCACAAACGGACATATCCCATTGGCTGCAATGATATCCACGGCCACTTACGGACGCCGGTGCACGGACGGCCCGCAATGGCATCGTCTCGTTGGTTGGAGACAGAAGAAACACTGATGACTGGACGGGCGCTTACTGTCCTCTTCTCCAAACAAAACGAAACCACCCATGGTCGCAGCCAGGCAGTCAGCGAACGTCCTGTCGTCAGTGTTTCTTCGCGCGTCCTCATCTGTTTCCGCGCTGGTCATTTCGAATTTTGTTCTCAAAGCCCTACTCATAAAACCAGACAACTTCGAACTCGCAGCGGCGCGAACAGATTGGCTTAGGCTAAAGCTGATGCAGACCACTCAGCGAAGGGCCTTGCCATTCGGTCCGAGTATTACGCGAAGCGTATAAACAATTTTATCATGGTCACCGCCATCTTGGGAATCTGGTGCCTTCTAGTGTACATTCTGGAAACGACCGCCATGCTGGTATATGCGGTCGCATTCGCGACGCACACACGAAACAGTACGCAAATTGCGTAAATCGTCAGTTCGTAGCTTCCGTATTCATTGTTCCGCGTTCTAAAATTGCGTGCTGAGAGAAAAACCTTTTTAAGCACCATTTACACCGTTCTCACACGAAATGTCCGGAACACATTGGATTATGGAGCTGCAGGCGCTTCCACCGTTCTGGTGACGGCTGACATAAGTAAAAAGAAATATGATGAGTTTGGCGTAACCTATGTGGAGAAAAACGGCGTAGGCGTAGCGCTGGTTGCGAAGTCACCTATTACTTTTCGTATTATGTGACTGAGGAAGATAGCGAAGCTAAACACTATTTGACGACTGTTTTATGTATGATGTTAGTAGCATTTTATTTGTGATGTAGGTATAGTGCGTAATATATATTCAGTTTACTGCCCGGAAAGATAACGTCGACGAGTTTAATTCATAAAGGTCGAAGTGAATATACGTAAAGCAAGTTTTTCACTTTTGCCATATTCTTACAATGGGAAACCTTGCAGTCACGAATCGATTGTCGTGCCGATTGGCGGTAATCTAGACATAGGCTCTTGGAGGGGGATACAACTGTAATCCTTAAATTGTACCAGCAACTGACAACATACGGTACAGTGAGCTCTAGCCGCAGTGCTTTTGTGACCTGAAGTCTAGACGGAGGAGGCTGGACGAGGAGGTCACCATGTTCCAAACCAGTTGCATCTATCTCTGTTTATATATAATTATAATTGGTTTTTTGGGGAAGGAAATGGCGCAGTATCTGTCTCATATATCTTTGGACACCTGAACCGCGCCGTAAGGGAAGGGATAAAGGAGGGAGTGAAAGAAGAAAGGAAGAATAGGTGCCGTAGTGGAGGGCTCCGGAAGAATTTCGACCACCTGGGGATCTTTAACGTGCACTGACATCGCACAGCACACGGGCGCCTTAGCGTTTTTCCTCCATAAAAACGCAGCCGCCGCGGTCGGGTTCGAACCCAATCGTCGAAGAGGATCTACAGCCACTCATCTCATGATCTTAACACAAGAGGCCAAATATGGGGCTCTGCCGTCGTGCTAGGAATGTGTCGACAGGGTCGCGTTGTTAGGGGGCCACGTGCAAGGGCTAGACCCCGCGTGTAACATACCGGAGGTCGGGAAACCTGTCCGGCGTGCTAGCTTCGTCAAACACAAGAAATACTTCACCAACTTGCTGCCGTCCTGGCCTTAAACATCATTGGAAGGTGTACGCGCACATGGAAACTGCCACAATGGTAAATAGCACAGTACCGAACTTTTAATGTAAAATCATAACGAATTACACTTCCGACAGCAAGAATGTAATTTATATGTTCAAGTACAGTGCGTGTAAGCTCAAATACATTGGGCAAACAAAACAGCCCTTCAGGTAGCGATTTAATAATCATAGATCACGTGCGAGAAGCCTAACTAATCTTCCGCACTCAAGCTTGTCAGAACCCAGGGCCACTCATATGATAACATTACCGCCATGGTACTTAAATCTGGCTTTACATATAAGCATTAAAAGAGGTTCGAAAATATTTTTTAATCAAAACAAATTGAAGGAAGTAACTTCTTGTCTAAATGAAAACCCAGGAAAATTATGTTTTCCTTCAAAGTACTGATACCTCAATTAGAGGCCACGTGGTTGACTTTTATTTCTTCAAATACTAGTATTTTCGCGTCATAACTTTGTTTTCGAGCGCCAAAGCTGCACTTGGTAAACGCAACAGGTATTGATTATTGTATGCTGCTGTGCCAGATGTGCATGCGCTATCGATGTTGTATTGTTTAGTAGTGTTAAACGACCTTTTTTGTTTTTATTTAAAATCTAGAGTTTGCATCAATTGACACCACAAGTGCCAGCCTGTGTCACCACTGTCTTTCTTTCAGCACGAAATAATTTACCACGTGTACTGCAATTCATATTTGGTTTTAATCAATGACGATGTGACAAGTTACACGTGTCTGTGTAATGCCTTTGAAACAAACTAATATGGATGCTGTATCACCTGTGATATCAGGAGCATTTCATTATGTACACAAAAGGCGATAGTGGCTGATCACATGATCTTGCACAGTATGGGTATTTGAGAAACAATCGTAGGTTGATTTTCGCATTCCCAGACGAAGGCCGGGCCCCGGCTGAAACGTCTGAAATAAGCCACCGTTTTCGTTCGTGCGGCCCTCTTCTTCGATACCGATTTCCTAATGTGACACCCATAAGACGCGATGCCTATCCTATTTGGTCGCCATTGCTGGCCACGCAGAAGATGAGGAGAACGAGGTGGATGCGTCTCGTGCTCGGCATGCGAACCCAGCTACTTGGAACCTTCTGCAATCGGTTAGAGCAGCAGCAGGAGTGGGTCGTGCTCGTGTGACGTGGCCCAGCAACAAAGGCTTCGGGGCAGCGGCTAAGTACCTGGCGGTGTTGCGATAGCTTCCTAAATTCTCCTTCTTTTTGTCTGTGCCTGCTAGCTCCTGTTCTGGGGTTATCGGGCGCGGGACGAGAGCTTAATGTGTAATTCTTCTCCCGGCCAGGGGTTTTCCCCTTGGTCGGCATCTCTTCCTCAAGACCAGCTCCCAATTGATCTATTATTCCGCAGTGGTGTTTCGAGCATTCCGGTCGCTTTAGTGCCTTCCGATGGGGGCGCTATCCGACTGAACAACCCGGAGGCAGTGCAGGCGGCCCTTCAGTCCACATCGAAGCACTTTATGCACATTACCGATGTCCGGCAGTTCGGCAGGGGTGGTATTTTGTGCAGGTCACCGGATAAAGACTGTATTGAAGACCTGCTAAAGTGTACGACCTTCGCCAAACACCCGGTGAGCGCATTCATTCCGCCTCATCTAGCATGTTCCAAGGGCTTGGTCCGAGGGGTCGACTCTCGATTGAGCCTTGCGGAAACGCTTGAGAACCTCTTGCCTGCAGGAGTGATTGCTGTCCATCGATGCAGCAGGATAGTTGACGGAGTAAAAATTCCTACGGAGTCCGTCATTGCCACATTTGCAGGAATAGTTTGCCCGTCAGAGATTAAGGTGTGGCCATTGGTTTTTCGAGTAGATGCTTTTAACTCTCGGCCCCTTCAGTGTCCAAACTGCAGGGCGATTTTGCCACAGCGGCAAAGCCTCCAAATCGGCCTTACGCTGCTGTGGCTGTGGGGAACGTCATTGCGGAGAGGAATGTCCTGAACAGCAAGAGAAATGCTGTTTGTGTAGCTGTGCTCACCCTGCTGATTCACCTGACTGTCCTGCACGAGCACAAGAAGTTCAGGTGCTCGAGGTTATAGACAAGGGCAGATGCACGCGGAGAGAGGCTTTTGCCGCAGTCAAGGAGAGCCTCAGGCTACTCTAGTGTGGCCGCCAAATGCCCACCCATATTGGATTCTAGTTGGCCCCGGTCTATTACAGCAGCAGTTGAGAAAGCTGTGGCAAATGCAATGAATCGCATTATGGAAACCGTGTCCACGTGCATTTCGCAGGTGATAGCTGCTCAGATGACCAATCTTCTGCAGGCGTCCACCGCTCCGCTCTTGTCTTCTGTGGCTTCGGAAGCTACCCCTCCTTCTGTAGTAATTGATTCCGCTCCACAGGGCCAAAAACAATGTGAGCAACAAAAGACCTCTGAGGCCTCTCCTTCGACCAGCGTTATCGACGCATCCTCTATGGACTGCATGGATATGGAGTCTGATCTCCGTGCCCAGAAACGAAGTAGGTCTCCTCTGAATATTGCAGGCCAATCTTGCCCCCAGTCAAAGACAAAGAAAAGTAACTCAAGTCAAAATGCTAAGACCAGGATTCTAGAAAAGGCAGTCGCGGCTGCGCACTCCCGCCAAGATAGGGTTCCTAAGTGTACTACAGTGGAATTGTCGATCTATATTCTCAGCTTCAACAGATTTAAATTGCCTATGCAATCAGCTTCTACCAGATTTAGTTGCTTTAAAGGAAACATGGCTAACTTCAAATTTCAATTATCATCTCAAGAATTACCGTCCGTTCCGGCTTGACTGGTAATCACGAGGGGGAGGGTTGTTAGTGCTCATCTCTACAAAGTTTTGCCACAGGGCATGCATTTCTTTCCAATATGCGGACAATGAATGTGAAATCTTTCCGGTTGACCTCAGTGTTTCAGGTCAACAGCCCATTACGGTAGCTAATGAATATTTCCCGTCTGGTGTGCGTGACACTCGGCCCCTTGACTCACTCATGTCTAGTAGCCGATCTAAGGTTCTATTACTTAGACTTCAATTCGCACGATGTGACATGGGGGTTTAAAACAGACAGCTTTGGTTCTAGACTGTTTGATTGGGCTTCTGACAACAACTTGATTTGCAACAATTCCGGATTGCCTACGTTTGTTCGGAGCCAATACCGCTCTGCCTTGGATTTAACTTTTTCCTCCCCAGGAGTCTCTGTTATGTCTTGGGCGCCTGTTGACAATGCAACCAACAGTGATCATCTACCGATTAGTTTCAAGTTTGCGTGTAAATTAACTTTTCCTGAGCGACATCTGCGCACGTTAATAAATTACAGTTGCTTTAAAGACACGCTAAAATCAGCCCTCCAAACCACTTCAGACAGTAGCGCTCAGACAAGTGCCGAAAGCAAGGCTGCATATCTATGTTCAGTACTGGACCATGCAAGGCAAAAGTCTTAATTTTTGGTTAAGACAACCAAGGCTGCAATCGCGAACAATTGGTGGAATGCTGAGTGCACGCGTGCATATAGACGACGGAAAGCAGCTTGGAAGAAACTTCTCGTCAATCAATGCCCAAAATATTGGTTGGATTATAAGTATGTTGCAGCAACATTTAAGCGCACCGTCGCCCGTGCAAAGAAGGAGTATAATACAAATCATTTCGATTTTCTTTCACAATCGGGAAATAAAGGAGCTTTGTTTAATTTCATGAGGCGGAACAAGGTGATTCCTCTGGCTGCCAACATTGAATCCCTCGTTCAGTCCCCTGCTGACACCGCAAAGGCCTTTGAGGATATTGCGTGTGGCTTAGACCTTCGCTTTACATCTGCCTTACCTTCTCCTACTATATTTACATGCACCTCAAGTGATTTCACTGAGGCCTCTATGCCTGAGCTGTCGCAGATTGTTCTGCGCTTATCCCCAGCGGCTCCTCGCCCCGATAAGGTCACTTCATTTATGATCAAAATTTTGTTCAATGAATCTCCTTCAGACCTGTTGGCTCTAGTTAACCATTCTATTGAGGGTCCTTGGATACCGCATGAGTGGCGTCTTGACGAAATAGTTCCACTGCTTAAAAAGCAAGGGGAGGGCTTAACTTTAGACAATATACGCCCTATTTCCTTAACATTGAACCTTGTGAAATTCGTGGAAAGGGTCCTTCTCAGCCGTTTCATGTCATTCATTTCAGAAAATGCTATATTGGATCCATGTCAAACTGGTTTCAGGCCGGGTTGTTCAATTTGGTGTGCTCATACTGACCTTGAGAGTCGTATTAAATTAGCTCGCAATAGAAAACAGTTTGCTGAGCTTGTCACCTTTGATGTCAGTAAAGCATACAACAGCGTTGAGCACTCTACTCTATTACTAAGATTACAGGAACTGAACTTCCCAAGCTATTTTGTAGCCTGGATTTCTGCTTTTTGAAAAATAGAGAATTTTACTGCTGCCAAAATGGTGTTTCCTCAAGGAGATTTCCACAGTCAAGAGGTGTACCGCAAGGATCAGTTCTCTCACCTGTTCTTTTTAACAGTTTTTCTAAGCTCAATTTCATGCATTCAAAATGTGAAAACTTATGCGTACGCCGACGATATTGCATTTTTTGCAACATCAGGTGACATTCAAACTCTTTATCGAACCCTGCAAAATTACCTCAATGTTCTTGACAACTGGTTAGGAAGAATTCATCTGTCCCTTAATGTGAAGAAATGCGCATTGTTAGTATTCCCAGTTTCAGTTCCTGTAAATATCTGCCTGGTCTATAGAAATAACATAATACCTCAAGTTCACACGGCGAATTATCTCGGAGTAATATACGACTCTAGTCTTTCCTGGCGGCCACACATTGAGCAACTTACGGCAAAAGGAGTTCGGGCCATTGGCATCCTGCGCAGGCTTTGTAGTGCTAGCTCAGGCATGAGAAGGCATAACCTTCTGGTGATTTATAAAATGTATGTCCGCCCAATTTTGGAGTTCAGTGTGTTGTTTTATTCTCAGGAGCTCCTGCCTATAAACTTCGCCCTCTTGTGCTGCTGGAGCGTGAGGCGTTGCGCCTTTGTCTTGGGCTTCAAAAATATGTCGCCAATGCTGTTCTGCACCTTGAGGCGCGGATGCCATCGTTATCAGCTAGGTTTAGCCTTTTAACAGTTCAAACATTTTTAAAATTTTGCGACTCACCTCTTCACGCTTCCAGTATAATATTTCTTAGTAAACCTTCCGCCTTTTTTAGCGCTGCCTGGTCTCGTTTTCATACCCCGCAGATATTGTATGTGCAGTCCCTCCTTGATCCCATAAATATTCATTTCACAGATGTCCGCCAATTGTATAACAACTCATCATCTGTCCAGATCGAATTCGATGACATTTTCCCATTGAACGCAAAGCTGCAGCCCTTCCCGCTTCTTCAGGGTCCGTTGCAGGACCGCCGAAGGTCCTTTCCCTCTCATGTTTTTATTGCTACCGATGCCTCGCAGGATCGCGAGAAGGCAGGTGTGAGAATTTTTTCGCCTTCACTGGATTGGTCTTTTTCTCTCCGTCTTCCTGACTTCACTCCCATTTTTCTGGCTGAATTATTAGCAGTAATCTTAGTCTTACGAAAATTAGAAACTACCGTCTCCCAGGTCGTGGTTATGACAGACTCTCGGTCCATTTGCTCTTCATTATCCTCACCCACTGAGTCTCGGGCATTACGCCACTTTAAGTTCCTGATTCCGCTCCATCTAAATTCGGTAAGGTTACTTTGGGTACCAGGTCACATGGGTTTTCACTTAAATGAGGTTGCAGATTCCTTAGCAAGAGCCTCTCTAGATCTGCGGCCCAATTGTTGCTGGCCTGCCAACGTGTGCATATACAGCTGCGGAGAGGTTTCGCAGCTACACAATATTTCAGGAATTTTCTGCCTCGGCTCCTATATCATCTCCCGAATATCAGCATCTTCTGCATCCTTGGAGTAGCAAAGACTGGCGCTCACGCAGACTAGAGGTCTCTTTCACGCGCTTGCGTTGCCGGGTTCCCCTTCTAAATTTTTACCTTCACAGAGCTGGCCTGGCGGCTTCCCCACTGTGCTCTTTTTGTGCCGAACCTGAGACAATAGATCACTTCCTGCTGTTCTGTCGCCGCTTCTCTCATTTGAGGAAGCGTCTTTTCCAAACTCCATTTCATCAACTGGACTTGCCTGTGTCCTCCGCGGTTGTTCTTCCCATTGGCGCTTCTTTTCTTGTACGAAGCGACAGCAGTGTGCGCTCTGCTGTGCAAAAATTTCTTCAAGAAACGCAGCGCGTCCCATTACAATTTCTTCTTCCCGCTCTCAGTCAGTACGACATTGAAACATTACAGGCATTGTATACTATTATGCACATTAAGCCATTGTCCCGTCTTCGATCTCCAAGTTAACAGGATCCCTGTCCTTCCGTCTTCTAATCTATCAGGCTACCATCCTATTACCACTCCTTTTCCTGCCAAAACTTTCCTGTATCCAGCAATTAACCGCCTGTGTTTTGGCCACTCCCCCATAGTGGGTATGTGCCAGCAACGTCTCAGGACTTCCTCCTTCTTTTCTTCCTTTCAGTCGCCCGTAGTGGTCTGAATAAACCACTGGTTGCAGCATCTTGGTGGAAGGTGCCGCGTATACAGGTTCCTCCAAGGACGGATCTCCAGCTTCACCATCACCGGAGTCTTCGCATACTTGTCTGCCGCCTTCTGGGCCTATGATGTCCCTGGACGGCGACGCTCCAAGGTCTGCAGCCAGCAGTTCATGGCAGCATTGCTGGGGCCCACGGTCGTTCGCTGGCTCAACAAGCGACAACGTCGTTGAATGGCTCACCGACTACCTACGGGTGAGTTGTTACAATAAGTGGAACTCCTCCGCCCGACTTCCCGACGTCGTTTTTTCCCTTACCGACATGGCCCTAACGTGCTATGATGACCACGCGGATTCTTTCAAGACATGTGAGCGCTTTGTACAGGACTTCAAGAAGTATTTTGGTGACTCACTTACGAAGAAGCGGGCTGAACAAGCGCTTGCGCAAAGGGCTCAGCTTCACGGTGAGACGTATACGAAGCACATTGAGGAAATCGGCAAGTTATCCAAGGTCGTCTCTCCTGTCATGAGAGAAAAGGACAAAGTTTCCCACTTTCTTAGAGGATTCGCCGAAGACATTTACAATTTTCTTGCCGGAAAAGAAATTGTCGAGTCCGTGTCTAACGTCATCAAGCACTGTCGAACGTTTGAGACATTGAATGCGTCGTATCGCATTGAAATTTGGACGTTTGTCCGGGGTGACGACGGTGACAGCAGTAGACACAATGTCGTCATGTGTTCTGGCCTTCACGATCCGCCAGATTGTTTGCGAAGAATTGACCAGGTACTCAGAATTCCTCAGCCCTCGGTCCTGTGTATCCCACGCGCCCTCCTCCGTCCGCCGCCGTTAACGCAGTGGACTTTGAGGAGCACCAGGTACCCCGAGGGCTGCCCCCTAGCAAGATACCGAGATTGCCCCCAAAGCACTGGTCCGGCTTTTACCAGCCTACGACAGCCACATACGACGAGCACTTTCGGCCCAATATTTCGCATGATGACTACTTGCCGCCGCAGCCTGGTCCTGGTTCGTATCTTGTGTGTTACCGCTGCGGTCAGCCCGGTCACATCACGCGATTTTGTCCCCGGCGACAATCATCCCTTTATGGCTCATCTACCTATCATCCGCGGCCGGATTACCAACCCGTTCTTCTCGGTACTCATCCTGCCCGCCTGATTCCGGCAACCCATGGCCTGCACAAATGCGGAATCGTTCGCCAATATAGGATAGAAGTGTGACACCGCCTCCATCTTTCAGCAGTCGTCTATCTCCATCGTCACTACGACAGTCCTCCATGCCTCCAGCGGTAAACTAGTCAGTGCGCGGCAGATGAAGGTGAGGTCGCTTGAAGTCTGCCGCCGGAAGAGATATCCGTGCCTTTAGGTATGTTGCGGAACAAAGTGACTGTGCTAGTGGATGGTGTAGCTGTGATGGCTTTAGTGGATACCGGTGCCACTGCTTCCGTTATAAGTGCGACGTTTGAGTGTCTCCTCAAAAGTAAAGTTTTGTTTTGGTGGAAAAAAAAAATGTCCCACCGAAAATTGGAGTGTGCACTGTTAAGCTTTCCTTAAGTGGTGAAGTGTTCAGCACGGAAATGGAGGTGCTCGCGCGATCGACGCACAACGTTATTCTTGGCCTCTACTTTTTGCAGATGTGTGGGGCTAGCCTCGACTGTCACATCGTGGAGCTCAGCGTCGACAAATGTTTCACCACTGGCCTTGTAGAAGGCCCGTTCAGTTTTAGAGTGTGTTCTGTGTTACGCAGCATACTGTCGAGCCTCCTTCTGCGGCTGTATATTTCTGTCAGTAACAGACGCATTGAACTGGGGACCGTGAATTGTTCGACAGAATCTGTAGCCCTGCGTGAAGGCATGAAGCTTGTGTCATGCAGCCACGACTCAGGCGCCTGTGTCCGTTGCCGTGGTTACCCGCGCCTTGGCCGCAGCAGCGCGAGCTTTACGACGAGTCGCAGTTACTTCGCATGATTGACAACTCGCTTTTCATGCAGGAGCGCCGTTCTCTATTGGCCATCCTCTTGCGACACTGCTTCGTGTTTGACTTTTCACAGCCCCAAGCAGCACGCCGATAATTGCCCAGAAGTGGTCGAATACCCGACAAAGTTGGCTCCAATAAAGGTCTATAATGGCATCTGACTTGGGCGCTACCCGATCCAGTGTTTGAACAAGTCCACACAACTGGCTTTCCAATCAGCAGCCAGTAATGGCGTACAAGTTTATGGCATGGCGTGAATGGCAATCCTTGGCTATTCAACATTATCCATCAAGGATTCCTCATTGGCTTATATATCATAGGCATCCGGCCTAACTCAGCGGCTTTCCAATGCTTCCCCCCAAAGCTTATCCACTGTTTTTCACTGGCATCCAGCGACACTAGCTGGATACCCACTATTGCTCACCCAAGCTAATGCACTGGCTTTCGCCAAAGGCATCCAGCCACTCACTGCTTACCGATTGTTTCCCACCCAAGTTCTACCGCTGGTTGTTCACCGCATGCATCTAAGTACACTCACTTGCAGTCCCATTAGTCGTTCCCCAACACTGCTTACTATGGATTCTGTGTTTCGGACTGCCAAGTTCATCTCTGATGAATGTTTCATTTTGGAAACCATTGTGTATGTAATGAGTTTGTAAATGCCTCAGCTTATTGTTATGTGCATTGAAAATGAGCAAGCCAGTAATGAAGAGCAATGTGGAACATCTATTAAAAATATAGCAAAGAGCCGCCGGACTAGGCGGGCAGTGGAGGCTGCGTGGAATCGATTAATTGGCCCTGTGGGGTCTCAGCAGGGCCCTACCGTCTCATCAAAGGCTCCGCTGCTGTAGCAGTCACCGGGTTCGACGGAGGCGCTGCATTGAGGGCAGGCCCAGGTGCTATCCCAGCCAGCTAGCACCTCAGCAATGCGCTTTTTGCGGCCGCCTACCCCGAACAAGCTGCGCACAGCCGCCTGCCCATATATGCCAGGACAACCTACAAAGCTGTCTTCTCCTTTTCGATGATGGCCCCTGCACGTACAAACCGCAAAAGAAAACGTTATTTGACAAAATGCATTTTGGACTAGGATTGCTGATACATGCCGTATGAACTAGAAAAAAAATCACCTGTGTCTCCTCTGTAGAGCTTTCTCAAAATAAAAGCTTTCCTGCTAAACTTGAGATGGTCGGAAAGGCCTCTAATAGCCTTCCCAACTCTGGCTTCAACCTCTGGGAGCTTGCGGACCTTAGCTGGAATAGCTGCCGGCGCTTAAAACAACAAGCAAATAATTTCGAATCAGAGTTTCAACTCACAAGAATAGAATGTGTTCGTCGACAAAACAAACTGCTCGGCTAGTTGGTCATGTATGTTAAGTCTTACGTGCAAGAAGGAAAGGGAACAAGCTTGAAGAAGCACGGCGATCCTTGTCCTTTTTTGCGAAAACATATCTGCCTGTCTCAAGCCTGTTTCACCGAGCAGCTGCTTTCTACCATGACCCAAGGGGCCAGCGAAGCGGCCAGGCTTTGGAGGCTGAGGGGAACGGTTGAAAAGGAACGAAGAATATATTCGCGAAAGGGAGGGATATAAGAGGAAAAAACGCGACGGCGGGAACAGACAAAAAAAAGAAAGACGGAAGCGGGCTGTAACCCACGCATGCCACCGCAGGCCACATCTACTCGCGAGGCAGGGACTGAACATACCGGCCGAGCGAACGGTCCCCTTCCCGGTCGGCTGCCGCCGCCGGAGCAAAACAAGAAGCTGCGTCGCCGCGAGCACTCCCGAAGGCGCGACGTGAACGCAGCCGCGGTCACTTTCAGAGGGATTAGATCGCCCGTGTGAATACCCCTTAATTCACTTCGCCATGTGTTAACCGAATGAAATCAAAGGCCCTTTCGTGCTCCTATTGGCTCGAAATTTGGTCACCCTTCAAGAGGGGACCTATTTGGTTTTTAAATGTATGGCTGAAAATAAGTTATCGGTGCATCAGTATTTTAAAACTTTTGTTTCCTTTTAAAATTCTACTTAGACTGTACGACCATTGCACGAAAACTGTATGCTCAAGACATGCTCTGGTCCGGCGATGCCACTTCGAGAGAACTTCGCCGAAGACGACAGCACAAAAATTGCTTGCAACGTCCGCCGGTGTGCAGTGACCCGACGGTTTTCGGTCATTAAAAATATGAGCAGGAAACGGAGCAAAAGTGAAGCGGACACAAAAGCCCATGACAGCTGTATCCCATCTAAAGAGAAATACCACACCCGAAGAAGAATTTATTTAAAGGTATCTAACGTCCACATATGCGCAATGACCCATCTGTTGTTTCATTTGAACAGAATCATTTGCAAAGTCAGCGATAAAATATTGGGATGAAGAATTCGCCTATAGAAGACGTTTTCCCTAAATTTCTGCAATTTTTTAAAATTGGCTTTTCGGGTGAGAAAAGCGCTTTTTTGGCATAATATGGACAGTCTTGCAATGCGTTAGATTACAGTTAAAAGGAGTTAGTATGCAGGCTGCCTTACTGATGTTCAGTATTTAAGTTTTACCTACTTCTTTTAGGTTCATAATTACTGAGAGGCGTGTAGCCCACCGTAAAAAAACCTAAATATCAGGTTTTGAATTTGGAAAACGCGGTTGTCTTGAGCGGTCTCGCCCAACGAATTGGCTACATCGCGCCAAAATACGTTCACTTTCGAGATGCTTCGAAGCAAAGCAACTTCTCCAGCCAAAATACCAAAAAACAGCCAAAAGTTGTTGGGGCCACAGCGCCGAGGGTAACCACGTTTTAGAAACTATAAAAACTTATTTAGATATTACTTGCGGCGGGTTAGCGCCTCTCAACAATTTAGGGGCCTAACAGTAATAGGGAAAAAGTTATCCTATGTTAGTTAACTAACCTGATAGTTCGTACATGTTAGCTGTGCTCTTATGTGCTACATCACCGAGAATGCTATGCCGAGAAAACCGTGCTTGTGGCTCAAAAAGCCTATTATAAAAATTGCTGAAAGTGTTACGCGAATTATCTCATAAGTGCGTGTATTCTGCAGATTGCGGATCGCGAGTAATATGTACGTGCGAAGGAATATCTGCAACCATTATAGTAAATATAGAAGAAATATACTCACGTATCAATCAGATGGCGCCAAATGATTGGCGATACCTACGAAAAAATATCAACTGCAAAAGGGAAAACCCAGGTGCGAAGGGCTGCGTGCTCCTTCAGTAGAGGTTACAGTGTAGGCCGGCAAGCTGTGAAAAACAAGCAGAGGGTGGGCAGAACACAGACGCCTCAAAAACTGATGTTGGCCTAGCTTTGTTAGGCCAGGATATACGTAGCGAAAGCGCGGCGACATTTGTTTCGGAAGAGTTAATGTGTGAAAGGCGCGCATTCACTACATGCGCCTTTATTCAAGATTGAATCTTGAGCCGTCGTAGCGGAGGGAATTCGACTTCCGGCCGCGCCAGCGGGCGGACGTGCTTATCATGTGCTCCAACAAAGCGGTGTTAGCGGCTGTTTCTGGTCGCGGTGACAGGGTTTTTGATGAAGCTGGAGAGGACTACCAAGTTATACTGCCGCAACGGCCCTCAGGTCAGATAGTTTTGAATACCGTCCTTTTGCACGGAAATGTGAAGGCTCGGCCGTTCCGTGTCGAAGGTGTCATCGCGCTGGTGGCTTACCAAACGAATCGTGTTTAGGCGGTAACACTCAAATCAGCTGAAACGACAAAGCGCATGCTAGCTAAAGGGGAGCTCGTCGTCGAGGAGCGTCGGTGCCTCGTCATTAATCCGGATAGCCAAGAGATCAGACTTAAACTTCATTGGTTACTTCACGGAGTCAGCTACGACAACGTGCGGGCTGCCTTAGCAGCTTATGGCAAGGCAACAGAAGTTACCCGAGAGAAAAGCCGAGTTCGCGGCATCAGCGACAGGGCGTCGACGACAAGGCTAGTTGTCCTCAAGTTGAGGCCGGGAAGCGCGATTGACGATCTACCTCATCAGTTACGTGTCGCAGGTGAGGTTGCCTTAGTGGTGGTGCTGAATCGGGTTCCGTTGTGTTTACGGTGCGGCAACACGAGCCACGTCAGGCGAGACTGCAAGGTGCCAAGGTGCTAGCGATGCCGACGCTTTGGGCACGACGCTACCCAGTGTGTCAAGACCTACGCTTCCATCACAAGCCAACCGAAGACTGATTTGGTGGCAGAGCACGTCATGGACGCTCAAGATGCGGAAGAGACTTCCAGGAGTGCGGTCCCCAGGCAGTGAGGCACCTGAACGCGCGAAGGAAAATCACGGTGCTAATGCTACCACTGGTAAACAAGTTCATGTGAGTGAAAGCCTGTCCAGCAAAAAGGCTGTTGAGAAGACTCCGGTAGCGCTACGAAAACAATTTCGGTAGTGGAAGGGCAAGAAAAAGTACAACCTATGGATGCCACGAGCGGAGGGCCAGCAAAAAGATTGCATGAGAAGATGGGTGCTGGAGACAGTTCCAGCGTGGAACCGCCCCCAAAACAGCTGTGACTCGGCGGCCAGGCTTCAAGTCCAAACAGGCAGTTCACCCTGACCGCAAAGCGGTCAACCAGGAGCCCACGTAAGAGCGAGGGCTTATTGTCCCTCAGCGTAAGCAACCAATATTTGCGTTCATCGTGGCAGCATCTCAAGACCCAGCTACATGGCAGGAAGTCGGCTCTTCCTGCGCGGCGGGAGCGACTTTAGACTTTGTCAACGACGTATTGTTTATTGTACTGCATATCGAGGTAAGCCACACGGGGCCCTTTTGGTCTGATAAAGCACGGCAGCAAATTTTAAGAAAGCACTACGTGTAGCAACATTGAACGTACGAGGCATGAGAAGTAGGCGTAGGCAGTACCTGGTTAGCCGCCTATTCATTGAAAACGAGATTGACATCGCTGCCGTGTAAGAAACCAAGGTCAGAAGCCAAAAGCAGACGGACCGCATAGTGCAGGCTTTCACTGCCATCTATAACGTGTGCCGTTCTCATGCTGTAGGAGCATCGGCAAGTTGCGCGCTTCGTACACGGAAAAGTGTGGGAATTTTGAAAGAACAAGCTTTTGTTTGTGAAAATGGTCGATTTATTGTCCTAGATTTTGCTTTTACTGGGTCTTCTTGGCGTGTTGTGTGCATTTACACACCCAACAAAGAATGTGATCACAAGCTGTTTTTTTTTTTTTGAAAATCTAGGGCAGTAATCTGAAATCCGAGCGGAATATTATATTTCTTGGAGATTTTAATTGTGTTTGTAGGTAGGCCAGACGACCGAGCCAAAGGTTGGCAAGTAAAAGATCAAAGTGCTAATGCATTGATTGGGCTAGTTGACGATAACGAGTTAACAGTTGTTGGCTGTCTTTTATCCACAAGCACTCAAGTGAAATTCACGCATTTCCTAGGTGAGAGCCATGCGAGGCTCGATCGCATATATATATATATATATATATATATATATATATATATATATATATATATATATATATATATATATATATATATATATCGATGGGTTTGACACCTTTGTGTGAAAGCTATGACGTTATACCGGTATCTTTTTCTGATCATTGCCTCGTTGTGTTCAACCTCCGTTCCAAAGCAGGGAAGTCGCAATTTAACCGGGATCTCTTAAAATTAACTGCTAAACGTTTAGAAGACGATCTCTTTGTAAAAGATCTAAAACAATTGCTGCACACTGGAGCGAATGATCACAGTTGCTTTGCAACCAGCTGGGAAGGCATTAAAGTCAAGGTAACACTGAAAGCAATCGAGCGAGCAACCGTGCTGCAACACAAAGAAATGCAAAAGGAAAATAATTTGCGGTGCCAGCGGAAGTTACTGCTGAACATCGAAAGTGCGCAGCATGGTTTCTATATGAAGCAGATAAAGGAAGTGAAAAGCAATCTTGGGCTTGTAAATGAAGATAAGAATAAGGGGCAGTGGTGCGAGCACGCTCTGAGCGATTATGGCTGGGAGAGACGCCCACTAAGCGATCCCTGATTGGCGAAAAGAGTTATGCCTGAAAAAACGAAATTCACAAAACACTTTACAGAAATAAGGAAACCATCGACCCCAATCTTATAGAAGCCGCACTTGTTGCTTAATATCGAGATTTACTGGGAAAGGAGCATACAAAGAAAGAAGGTTTTGAGTTTGATTTTTTGCGGCGAACGCCCAAATTAGATGATAGCGTTAAATAAAGATTAGAAGCGCCAATCAGTATAACCGAAATCGAATGTGCTATTGACCATCTAAGTGCAGGAAAGTCACCTGGACCTGATGGCCTAGGTGCCGTCTTCCACAAATTTTTCAAATGAGAGCTCAGTTCTTTTTTGCATAGAGTCTTCAAGGAGGCTTATGATACAGAACAATTGCCTCCCACTTTTAAGACGGCACTTATTTTCTTGATTCCGCATTGTGACGACGCAACTAGGGTACTGTTGGTTGGGTCCTATTAGCCGATAAGACTCACCAACGTCGATTATAACGTCTTTATGAAAGTGCTGGCAAGAAGGACACAAGGCGTTATAAATTATCTGGTAGGTCCACATTAAACCTATGGCATTCAAGGGCGCACCATTACCACCAATGTACACGTGGCGAGAAGCATTCTCGAGTGCTGCGACACTCTCGGAGGTCGAGTTGCTATGTTGCAACTCGATCTGGCGAAAGCGTTTGATTGAGTATTCCATGACATCCGTTTTCAGCTCTTAGAATATGTCAATATTGGGAATATTATCACCAAAGGTGTCCAAATGGCGTACTCTGAGTGTGCTGTGCACATCATTGTAATTAAACTTAGTGAAACTGACTGTAAAATCCTCCGGGAGGCAAGGCTTTCCATTGTCCCCTTTCCTTTTCGCGTTATATCTCGAACCCTTTTGCTTAAGCCTGATACATAATGAAAGGATTCGCGGTTTCACACTCGAGGGAGCGGAAGTTTATGTGCTTCCGTACGCGGTCGATGGTATCTTCTGCGATAATCGAGCCAGCGTTCATGAAGCTGTTCAGGAGGCGGGTGATTTCTGCGATAAAACAGGATGTCGCGTTAACTGGGACAAGTCAGTAGGTTTCTGGCATGGCGAGTGGGACCAACACCTTGAAGTGTTTGCCAACATAAAATGGACAGCGCTGCCCTTGAAATATCTCGGTGTGCCCCTCCAGCACTACGATGACAGCAGTCAATACTGGAAGGATGAAATAGAAAGTGCTCGGGATAAAACGCTTGCATCTAATGGTCGCAATCTCTCTATGTTCGCACACGCCACTATTGCTAATCTTTTTCTAGTCGCAAAGATATGGTATGTTCGGCAGGTATTATTTATGTCGTGTGTGAACTTACAAAAAATACATAGAGTATTTGCAGTTTTTGTGTGGCGTAGCACATGGGAACGTACGAGCAGGACCAATTTGTTCCTTTCGCTTCGAAATGATGGTGTGGGTCTTGTGCTCCTATATTTGAGGCAAATTGCGACGCGTTTTTCTTTCTTTCTTCGTGACCAGAACGATGATTTTTTGCGCACATTCATGCAAGTACATCTGTGAAATGCTCTGCACGAGTACATCGTGCCATTTTCTGTTAAAAGAAGTGCAAGGGTAAAAAGATTTTGGCGTGAAGTTGTTTCCTCTTAACAAAAAAAATGCATAATAATTTATTGGATGTCATGCTACCCATACCAATGTACCGACAGCAAAGCTGTGCAGGCTCAGGGCAGGATGTTCTCAAAAGGGTGAAAAGAACGCCAGTAAAACCCTGCGTTAAAAGCTTTTTCTTTCAACGCCATAGCAACACACTTCAAGTCAAAACACGGCTGGATAAGAAGAGAATTTTTGGGCCATGGACAGTAAATTGTTTCTTGTGCAAAAAGCCAGAAACGATCGAACATGCATTCATCAACTGTTGGGACCCTGTATTTCATTGGGACATCCTTCAAAGGACGTCAAAGAAAGACCTGCCAATCACACCTTATAGGATCCGGGTTTTGCCTGTAGGTGACGAGGGAGGTTTCCCTGATGTCTTCATCATACTACTCGGCCTGCACAGTTTATGGACTACAAGGGTGGCATTTAGAAATGCTGATGTAAACGTTCGCGCATCTTGAAACCGAGCAAAAAAGACAGGGTACGAGGAAGAAACCAACAGGACAGAGCGCGGAACGGTTTCTTCCTCGCCCCCCCCCCCCCCCCTTTTTTTTTGAGCGGTTTCAAGATGCACTCTACTAATGGTCACCAACTAGCCCGTCTCTCTCAAGTGAACATTCGGCCAGTGAGAGAAAATTTTATAGAAAGTATTATGTACGTGCGGGAAGCTTACCTTGCCTAACTAGAGCCACCAGAGTGGCTACCCGTGTTGGATGAACTTGCTGCTCTGAAGAAGTTTCAAATTTCTGCGTTGATGTCACGGATATCTCCGGAGAGCACTCGGACCGAAAGAATGGACTAGGCGACAGGTTTTACCAACACAGACGCACATTTAATACACCCTACGTGACACACACACACTAGAACACAAAACTAACAAAACTAACACAAAACACAAAGAATAAAAATACACACGACCCGGGAACACTGCTACCAGCGTCTACTATTAGCGTTCTGCTCACGGCGTTCGTGCTCACGGCGTTCGTGCTCACGGCTGGTTCGGTGCGGCTGCGGCGTTGTATGGATCAAGTAGCCGGCGTCGAGGCGGGGTTCGACGTGCTTGGGCTGGCGTCGCTGACGGCGTCGCTGGCTGCGTCGTATAAGCTCCCGGTCAAAGCGCCCGTAGAGTTGATGCCGGTGTTGTTGGCGTTGGGGGAACCACCCGGATGGGTGGCAACAGCGCTGGAGACACCCCTGGCCGTATCAGGTGGTAGCTTCCTCCGTGGACTCCCCGGAACGAGATCAGGCACGGCAGGAAGTAGACGATGCGAAGCCGTAGAACGCGAGCTCACCGGAGCAGTAGCCGGCGTCGCTCTCTTCTAGCCAAAGCGTCCCTGACCCGTCGGGGCCTCCGCTTCTCTGTTCCTCCCCGTGGCTCGCTCTTCCTCACCCTTTTATAGCCTTGGCGTTAGTCCACGTAAGCCTTGTCCTCGTCTTCTCTTTCTCTTCTCCACCAATCATCTCTCTCCACCTCAACGAATGCTTCTTCTTCCTCTTCTTTATTCTTCGGTTAATTCGCGTCGTCTTCTTCATACCTCTTTCCTTCATAATTTTATTTTGGACTCCTTATTATCTTTGACAAGGGCCCTCTCTCTCAAGTGTTTTCCCATGAAAAACTGCTCACGTCATACTCTTCTTCAAGCTTTCCAGCCAACCGACTATCTTCTGTGGCGATTCTTGACCCAGCACACAACACACCGCAGATGTCCAGCACACACCTAGACCACGCCGCTAACTTAGCACACCAAACTGCGTTTTCAGAACGCTAACACCACTGCCGTTGTCCGTACAGAGTCCTTGATAAATATGTTGGTGTCCACAACACATTCGTTTGCATAATCACATAACACCACCAACAACATGATAAATCCCAGAGATACATTAACACAGCAACAACAACAAGATACATCCCAAGTATACCTAGAGGTGGTCAGTTAGCTCTATGTGTATACAAGTCTAATTTGTAACATATGACATCAGTTTTGCCAGGCCCATCCAAAAACGTCTCCCTCTTGATTTGGAGTAGAACTGCGATCGTATGTCTTCATTCTCATTGGGCTTGAATAGTACCTCATCCCCTACTGCATTTTTCTTCCCAATACACATGGGCACCTCGGAAATATCACCCGTCTCCTCGGCCCCTATCGCAGACGCTACCTTGGGGGCGTACCGTACGGAACCCCATTGTTCGTATTTATTCATCATATATACATGGAAGACCTTCTTAGTGTCATCTATCAATAACTCATAAGCCATGTCCTCTTTCTTCCGCGTCACAAGGTACGGGCCCTTCCATCAATAACTTATTATGACCCGTGGTCAGCAGGACGAGAACCCTGTCGCCCGGATTCATATTTCTCTGAATGGTTTTCTTTTCATAATATCCCTTATGGCGTTCACGCGCGTTTTCCATGCCTTAATGTCCAAGCCTGCATGTTTCCTTCAACCTGTCCCGCAACTCGAGAACGTAAGTGTATGTTGTCTTGAGATCTGATGCGATCTCTTTATTAGCCCACAGCTCCTTGAGTATTGTAAGTGCACCTCTAACGGTTCTCCCATACAACATCTCCAAGGACGAGAAACCAAGGCTCGTTTGTGTTACTTCGCGGTAAGCGAACAAAATAGCTGGAAGATATCTATCCCAGTCAGTAGGTCTCTCCTGGCACATATTATGCTCATATTTTTGAGCGTGCCGTTGAACCGCTCTACAAGCCCATTATACATGGGATGGTAAAGCGTCATCAGTAACTGTCTTACTGACAAAAGGCTGTTAACCTCCTTCATTAGTTCCGATGTGAACTTCGAGCCCTAGGTCACTCAAAACTCCCCTGGGGAACCCATAACGCGAAAACATTTCCACGAGACCCTCCGCCACTTGTATACTGTCAATAGTTCTCAGTGGAATAGCGTCAGGATAACGAGTGGCCACTTCAACTAGAGTAAGCACATATCTATTGCCTTTGGCGGATACTGATATAGATTGTCCCCGCAATGTCAATAGCCACTGGCTGAAACGGTAGGTCGATGGCTGCCATCTTGGCCAGAGGTACGGGCCCAAATCTTCCCTTCGGAACTGTGCGCTGGTACGCCGGTACACGTCACATGAGCGAACAAACTGCTTAACGTCACTCTGAACACCCGGCCTCGGTGATCCTAGACACCATTATTTGAACACCCTGGTGTCCGGCCATAATGGCGTCATGTCCTGAGCGTAGCACGATCTCTCGCATATCTCTCGCTAACACCAGCTGTTGGACCCGCCTTCCTGAACTTAATATTCATTCCCTGTGCAAAAGACCATTTACCAATTTATATTCGAATGACGTACGACTGTTCATTCTTTTAACTTTTTCCCGACTCTTTCGAAGCAGGCCTTCAGGCTCGGGCCTTCTTTTTGCCTAATTGCAATCTCGCCCGGTGTTACGCTAAGACACATCGTAAGAGGAGAAGAGAGCGGTCGCTGCGTTGCTCGGGCTTTCGCTTGAGCTCTTGTCTCCACTGCCGACGAGAAACTGAGTGCACTCGTCTGAGCTGTCGCGGGCCTTTCCTCCTTTGGATGTTCCTCAACGTCGAGCATCCTCCACTCGGGATCGGGGTCTTCGACTCCTCTTGCACCCGTAATGTTCCCCAAGATGAGATCGTAGATGGGTTGGTCTACGAATTTTTTCCACTACCTGCCCTGTATAATATGGCGTGGACACTAGAATCCTAGCTTCAGGAAGGTACCTCACTGTGCTATCTACAAGAGTCACGACCGACGCGCAGGGAGCATAGTTATGTCGGCCACGGAGCAGGGTGCTTCCTGAACTGCAACGAGCTCAGCATAAAAGGACGATGAGGGTTCCGTAAGCTGAAACCAAGAGGTTTGATTCAGGGCAGGTCTGCACGGGCGGTAAATAGCTGCGGTCGCTTTGCAGTCTTGTATGCTTGCGTCTACGTAGACAACAATGAATTCTTCAGAGAGGCACACATTTTGGTCCTCAAATTTCTGGCGAAGCAACGAAGCCGAATTAGCAGATGTTGGTCGGCGATTTTCTGTTGGCTTGTTGTCGCTGAGCAGTGTAAACTTCCATGGGTCAAGAACTGGCGTTGGCGGCTGAAGAATGGAGTGTGACGTTGCATAAGTCCTCAGTGCGTGCGTGGACTGCGACAGACTGGCCTTAAGGCTGCGCGCATCACGGCGTTGCTGCACCAGCTCATCAATGGTATTGAGCTGTGCATTCTCTTGTAAAGCTGTGACCGGTGTGATGTGTGGAAGGCACGTAATGGTCCTCATAGCCTCTCGGTTCACGGCTTCAAGGCGGTTTCATTGGGCTCCTTTAAGATGTTGAATGTGGGCTTGATGAACAATACGTAATGCAGAACTGCCCTCACCAACTGCCGTGCAACGAGCGAGCCTGCGCCACTTTTTTTAGGAGCAATTCTTCTAATCAAACCCAAAGTCCGAATAGCTTTCCTTTTTGCCTGAGAAAGCCATGCAGTCACTTATCCTGATTGGTGAATCATTAAGCCAATGATTTTTACACTCGGATTTTCATGTAGTGGGGTGCCTAGTAGACAAAGACGGAGTGGACTTGCAGCAAGTTTACGGCGTCCCCAGCAGTTGTCGAGTGACGTGTACGTTGTTTTATGCTCGGATAGTTGAAATCCGATGGATGATGCGTAATTAGAGGTAACATCCAAAGCAGATTGAACGGCAGCCTCCTGAGTATGGAGATCTTGGTGAGTGCTCCACACCGCGATGTCATCAGAGTACTGAAGAATTTTTGTGTCACGGATGTCATGTAAGCGCCTAGCCAGCGGGATGAAAGCAATATTATATAACGTCGGCGACAATACTGATCCCTGGGGTACGCCGCAGAGAGGAACGAATGATCCGACCGCTTCGCCCCTGAGGTGTATTGCATTTTTTCTGCCTTCCGTAAATAAATCGACAAAACTACGCATTCTCAGAGGGAGACGAAGCATATCAATGGAGTTCAGAATGGCTGCATGACTGATCTTGACATATGCCTTTTCAACGTTCATTGATAAAACGGCACGCATATTACGGCTGCGGGTAGATGACAAAACTGCAGATGCCAAGACAGCCAACCCGTCCTCTGTACAAATATATGGACGAAAGCCGACTTGTTCGGGGTGATAAAAACCGTGCTGCTCTAGCCACCACAACAATCGTGTGGCTAGCGTAGGAGTTAAGGAGATAGGTCGCAAGTTTGCAAGGTCTGTCGGAGGCTTTCCTGGTTTCGGGATAGGAATCACGACAGAGGATTCCTAACTCTCGGGCACGACGCCATCAAGCCATACCATGTTTATGATGTCTAGTAGTTGAGGGAGTGCAGCGCCACTTAGGTTCTTGTACAGCTCGTACTGAGTATTGTCCGGCCCAGGCGCTCTTTTACGTTTCGCGTCATCTATTACAGCCAGCAACTCAGGCATAGAGAACGGACACGCAATTGCATCTGCGTCGACATCAGACGGCATTTGATATACATGCGCAGGGATGCCTGCCATACTTAAACTAGCGGCTGAAAAAGGCCCAGCATCGTATTTTGGGAAAAACTTTCGCGCTGCTTCTTTGGCGAAATCATTTGGCGACAAGTTAGCCCCGAAGCAAGCGGTTGCTGCTGCGCCAGTCGAACGGCGACCGTGTTCCACTGTACGGATTGTTCGCCAGAGAGAGGCATTCGAGGATTTCGCAGAAAGTTTTTCGCACCACGTAAGCCCCTACCGTTGAGAAAGATCGCGTTCATATTTGCGTGCCTTAGCAGTGAGATAGTGCAATCGCGTACGTGACTGCGACAAAGAAGGGTCTCACGTAGCAGCCAGCTCGTCTTGACAGCGTGCCGCCCAAAAGTTAAGAAGGCCGAGTTCTGGTGCCGGTCAACCAACATCAGTCGAGGTGTTAGTTGTAGCACTGTTGAGTGCTGTTTGTATGCGCTCAACAAGAATAGGCGAAGAATCTTAGGAGAGATTGTCCAGACAGGAGGTAAAACTGTCCCAGTTGATCACGGAACATTTGTAGCGTAAAGGTCGGAAATGTGAGGCATGAAGACCGATGATAAAAGGGTGATAATCGCTTTCCCAGCAGTCTGGCTCCATGTGCCGGGAGGGAGTACCCGGACCCGACCACCACGTCAAGTCTGGAGCATAGGAAGCACTGCGAGTTTGACGCACTGGCCGAGTTGCTGTGCCAGGATGGTTGAGCAACACAAATTGGGCATCCGTGAAGGCGTCCCGCACACGCCTGCTACGAGGGTTCGAATTGGGGTACCCCCAATCCTGGTGACGGGCGTTAAAGTCGCCTCCGACTAAAATGGGACACCCGGTATACTGCCGACGGACACTTATTAACCAGCCAATATTAATACTGGAGGAAGCACCACCGGCTGGTCTAACGGAAAATGAAACGACCACAACGGTTCCCTTCTTAAGTTTCGCAGCCACTGCCTACCTCTTGATACGACGTGCACCAATTTTCGAGAGCAAGACGTACATGCGGAAAACGTGAGTCCACATACACCGCCGCCTTTCGCGGGGGAGCAGCAGTTTGTACACGACGGTCTATGATTGAAGGAGATATGCAGACACTGAAGCCTGGAATCGTTCTCAAGGCGTTTGCTTCCTGTAGCAGCATGGCCCATACTTGGAGCTTGCGAATTTGAAGTCGGGTCTTGAGCCCTCGCACCTTCGCGGAAATGCCTCTGCGGTTCCACTGCAGCACACCAGCACGACTAGAACTTGCCATTTCAAGTTACTAGCCCAAGCGCTGTAGAATCAAAGACGTCAGGTTGGACAACTGGCTGGCCATAAACCGGAGCAAAGAAGTCACAGAGTTGTCCACTGGCACATCGGTAACCTGGAAAGAGGCGGCAGGAAATGACACTGGTGAGAGGGAGGAAGGCGTTGTTGCTGCGCCATTGATAGATGTGGCTTATGCTTCCGCTGCCCGTCTACGTCGAGCAAGCAGTTCACGGTGTTTCCAGAGCTTGATGACCTCCGCTAAAAGACGTGCGATTTGGTCGTCGACTGCGGCCTTATCGTCCTGCGGTATTTCAGGCACACTGCGCTGCTTTTTTGGCGTTTTTCGGAGGCTCTTTTTTCGCACAGTATCATTAGAAGGCTGCTGAGCTGAAGGATCATGCGAGGTGCGCTCAGGGAGCTCCGGCCACTCGTTGTCATCCCACTGGAGAGCTGCGAACCGATTGGATGTCTGCAATGAAGTTATGCTGTCATGTATTGGCCAATGCTGAGTCATTCGACCACGAGCCTTTTGTGTTGCCTTTTGTTTTGTCGGACAGCTTGGAGGTGTTATCTCGTGGTCGTCGGATTCACAAAGGCCGCATCGATATGCCACTTTCCCTTTCGATGTACCTTCACCAGCCGCAGTGAAGGGGCAGGATTTGCGCATATGCCCAATACGAAAGCAGCTATCGCAATATACCGCACTCGGTTTATATGGCCGATGCCGTAAAATACAGCCATAATAGAACAGACGGGCTGGTAGTGTCAGAGGGCCTTCTAAGGTGACTATGCAAGTGCGCCCCTTTCCCAAGCGTCGGGCCTGGATTAAACGGTGCGTGGGACGGTACAGCTCACGCTGGAGTATAGTTTGATCTTCAGTGATATCGGCGTTGTAGACGACGCAGCGCTGCAAGTCGGAGCCTTCAACTAAATACAATTGTACTGGCACTGAGATTTGGCTTGTTAGTGAAATGCTGGTGAGCGTTTGCCCACAGTACTGTCCACAGAGGGCATGCCTTAGCCACGAACTTGACCAACTGGACGACCAACCGCTATCCGAAAAAAGAATTCTACGACATCGAAAGGACCTACCGTCGCAGAAGAAGGCCGTGCAAGCGCTTTTGCGCTTCTTACAATCTACCGGCCTGTGTGAAAGACTTTAACTGGAACGCCTTGTGTGTGTGTGTGTCTCCATGTGTGCACGTTCCTCTTTTTTGCGTTTTCCTCTCTGTCATCTTCCTAACCCCTATCCCCCATCCCCAGTGTAGGGTAGCAAACCGGAGACTCACATCTGGTTAACCTCCCTGCGTTTCCTTTTCATTCTCTCTCTCTCTCTCTTTTGTTATTGTTATATGTCAGACACGTGTGCCAACGCCAACCCCTTAATAAGAGGAGGAAGTTCACTGTAGCCTCATTCTTGAGAAAGGACAGGCTCTGTCTAAAACGTCCACTCAATATAAATCTCTGTCTATATAAAGCGTTTCTCAACTCTGCATTTAAACTCTAGTATTCAAATACGTTTTTCTTTGTATACTTCATTTCTTCGATGGCTGCTGGCAACGCTTCTAAAATAGTTTTTGGGAAGTTTCTTCTTCATCCACCAAAATGGGCAGTAATTGAAGATTCGCAGACTAAACACCTCTTCAAACACATCGACGCTATGAGTCGGTGCACCCCGGCCTTCATTACCCAACCTGGTGTCGAGATCAATGACCTGAAGAATCTACTTGACTTTGTGCCTCCAAGTGTGATCTGTGTGATTCTGCATTTGGGAACGAATGATCTCAGCAGCGACAACATCCGGACCACGTTCAAAAGGTACGCAGAAACCTTCAACATGATCCGCACAGACCGGCCCAAAACTCAAGTAACTTGTGCAATGCTTTTAATACCCTGTGCGCCAAACCACCGGCGACGGTCTAGTAACTGGCAACTCGTTGATAACTTCAATCGCCGGGCTGCGAAGCTCAATTGCCAACTTGTTGAACTTTGTAGACAAGAACCCAATGTGTTTTCCTAAACCATTCGCGGGAGATCTTTCCAACATCCAGTGTCATCGCAGCAGATGGAGTTCAAGTTTTCATGGAGTTTCAGTCTTGTCATGGCACATGTATAACCTCCTCCTCGACTACCAGCGACATTTCCTGGCAGAATGGCAAGACCACCTGCCGGCAACAGAGGATTACACCCGGTTCCCCGTGCAGTATCACACGCGAGTAGCTCGCACCTACTCTGAGGTTCTCAAGAACCACCGGGAAAAAGATAGACAAGCCGGAGACCCAGAGTTGCCGACCCGCGCGGAGACGCAACGACAGGTAGAGGAGAGTAAAACAATGGTCCTACAAGGGTGCCATCCCAAATAACGGCTAGAATACCTAGGACACTTGTGCGAGATGACCAGTGCAAGATCAACCATGACCCAACGCAGAGCTCTACTGCCGACATCAACGCGGCCACCACCTCTTCGCCAATTGGACAGTAAAGTTGTTCCCGCTCGCCCGAACTAACCCAGGGGCGCCGCACTAGACAGCACCGCCGAGAGACCCACTTCAGCAATAGGCTTATCCGCTGGAACCCACCGGCAGCAACCTCCATCTAAGGCGAAACATGTGTATACCCCCACCACTTCCAGTACAACAGCGAAATCCAGAGCGAGCAGCGCCAGCACTCCAGCAAGCCTCGGCGGAGCATCAGGACTTTCGTGTGCAGTGCAGCATCAGCTGCCTTCCACTGCGCAGGGCCATGTTGATACCATATCCAGCCGGAAAGAAGAACTTCCCACCACCCCTTTGTCACGCTACGACCTCCGCAAACGCTGCCGTTCGGCACAACGGGTTGCCCGACACTCTCTAACGCATCCTACGAACAGCCTTCTTCAAATAACTCCAAAGTTCTAAAATTCAGAAATATTGTGGATAAACGAATTAGGCATCAAGTCCATATTCAAAGCATAAAGGCGTATCTTCAGTCAAAATCGTTCCAAATGGTTTACAAGTGTGGTTAACACCGTCAATAGGTGAACTATGTGAAGAGGAGAAGGTTAATTGCAACCGTATACTAAAATCTGCCTCTTTAAATTGCTTGAAGTTGCCATCGCTCACTCTGAGAAGGCATTGGTGGTTCTGAGAATAGAAGATAGTCGTACTCGTCAACAAATTCTCCTTACCGCTTAAAAGAACGTCTTGCTGATCAAGATGGTAACTGAACATCTTTGGTTACAGGCGCGAAAACAGACACAACACAAGACAGAAACACCGCACGGAGCGCCACTCTGTCCGTCCACGGTTACGGGACGGAGTGGCGCTCCGTCTCGTCTTGTGTTAAGCTCCGTCCCGTCCTGTGTTAAGCGACCCCGTCCATGTGTTGTGTCTGTTTTAGCGCCTGCAACCAAAGATCCCCTTACCGCGCTTGAGGCCACCAAGCTTATGCTCTTTGAGAAGAAGAAAGCGACTGAGTTTCGCGAAACCAGACGCAAAAAGTTCATTCGAGAGGGGGTTCCACGCCTCGCGTGGTCAAATTCAATAAAAAGCTAAAGAGAATCAAGAACAGAGGCAGCTACTGATAATAACCCTACTGTTACAATAAGCTCCAACAACAAATTCAATAGAACTGCACAAACATCAAAAGTTCCAAAAACACGCGTAGAACTATCTAGTACAAAAGCAGCTACTAATAATAATCCTGCGGTTACAAGCACCGACTTCTGTTTCCACCATACCATTGTTACTCTATCAACCAGGGTCCTAATGACGAATGACAGATCCGTCCTCACTCGAGGTCTTACATTTTGCGCTGACACCCTTAAATAACAACGAATTCTCGGTGCTAAAAGAATTGGAGAATTTTGCACCAATATTGCCACTCAGGGAAACCTTTTCTCATCGGGCACAAGTTAACGCGGATATCAGAGCATTCTGCGTTACCAACCACCACTACTTGAAGCAGACCGAACTCTGCAACACCAACAATTTGTAGCAGAGACTGTGGATCAAGTTGCAAAGAGTAGGGACATATCCCTACGGTTATCTAAAGCCCTCACCGCACCACACTCGTCACCAGGCCGATTCTATATGCTACTGAAAATCCACAAAAAGAATAATCCTGGCCGCCCTGTAGTATCGGGAATCGGCACGATAACGGCACCAATTTCCAGATACATTGACACACTAATTAGACATATTCCAACAACACACCCATCCTACATACGTGACACCAACCATTTTCTTCGCTAAATTGCAAGTCTCAAACTTCCGATAGGAGCCTTCCAGGCAAAATTAGATGTAGTGTCTCTCTACACAAACATTCCTCATTCCGATGGCATCAAATTTCTGATCGAAGCGTATGAACAAACAGAAACGAGGAATCCCCTCCTTATAATGAACTGCACATCTCCAACCAAATTTTTTTAACTTATCCCAACGTTTCGAAGCCTCCTTTGGCTCCTTCATCAGGGGTGACTGAGGGCAGTAGCTAGCGTTTTAGAAGTATGGAGGGGGGAGGGTGGGGGGGGGGGTGGTCAAAGGAATGACAACTGTGACGCGAAAGGCGCGGAGGAGGGGAGGGGGTTCAGGCTGCTTGTCACGTTGTCGCACTGCAGGGAGGTGGTGAATGGCGACTTTTTTTCATTGAGTTTAAGAGCGAAGTCCCTGGGCATATACTGGGACAGGTTTCCTTTTGTGCGGTTGACATTGTTCCGGGTGGTTTGGATATGCCAGGATTCCAGAAGGAGCCTTTTGTGGTAATTTGTTTCGGTTCCGAGGATGCGAGTTTCTTCGAAGTTGATTCTATGGTCGGAGTCCTCGGAATGTTCGGCTACTGGACTGCGCTCTCTTGCGAATTTGCGGACTTCGCTTTTATGCTGCCGTATTCTTTCTTTGAAATTTTTGGTTTTGCTGATGTAACGTGCGTCACAGTCGGCGCATGGAATTTAGTAGACAATGCCTTGGGCTATTTCTCTCGGCGGGCGGTCTTTGGGAGCAGGTAGGCAAAGCGGAACAGTGTTTGTGGGCTTGTGCGCAACCTGGAGGCCCGAATTTTTCACGATTCGGGCGATGGTTTCGCTGACACCTCCGATATAAGGTAAAGAGACGTATTTTGATGGTGGCGTTGGTCTTTGTGCGTTGGTTTCTTGACGAATGTTGTGTTTCTGACATCGAATGGTTTTTGATAAAGTCTTTTGGGTAGCCGTTCATGATGAGTTCTTTGAATACCTTTCATTGTTCTTTTTTTTCTGTCAAGTTCTGTGCTGCAGTGTGTCTCAACTCTTCTGAACAGTGTTTTCACCACTGATGCTTTATGGACTGTCGGGTGGTTCGAAGAGAAGCGGAGATACCGGCCTGAGTGAGTTGGTTTGCAGTATACGAAGAATTGAAAGGTATTGTGGTTTCGGGACACGAGGACGTCCAAAAACAGCAGGGAGTTTTCTTGTTCCACCTTAAGCATGAACTGAATTTCAGGTTCTACGGAGTTCAAATGATGAAGGACATTTTGAGTCTCAGATCTTTTGATGACGGCGAAGCAGTCGTCGACATACCTGAGGAAAATCTTTGGTTTCGGGTGGAATGACTTGAGGACTCGTTGTTCGATGTGCTCCATGGTTAAATTGCCATGACGACACAGAGATGGATGCTCCCAATGCTGTTCCTTTATCTTGTAGGCAAAATTACCCGTTTGACGAGAAGTTTGTGTTTGATAGGCGCAACTCCAGGAGGCAGCACACATCATTTACACTCAGCGGGGTTCGTGCGCTGAGTGTGAAGTCGCGTTGTAGGGCGTCTCGGGTAGCTTTCACCGCAAGCTTCACGAGGTGTTTGTGAAAAGGGACACCACCTCGAAGGAGACAAGGCATCCGTCGGCCTCAAGGATTGCTTGGGTCACCAGTTCGATGAAGTGACTGGCATGACGAATATGGGTCGCTGTTTTCCCTGCGATTGAGGATATGCTCCACGTGTTTTAGAAATAATGACGAAAATCGTACTCGAGTATAGGAACTTCGAATTCAAAAATCAACACTATTTACAACTTAGCGGCACGGCCATGGGCACAAGGATGGCCCCCACCTACGCCAACATCTTCATGCATAGTATTCAAACTCAATTTCTGCAAGATTGCCCCATTAAGCTCACCCTATACAAACGCTACCTGGATGACATCTTTTTAATTTGGACTGACACATAGTACGAAATCATGCATTTTTTCAACACTTAAACCTCGTCCATACCAACATATCTTTCACTTACACGTACTCCCACACCACAATTAACTTTCTAGATGTTGAGATTTCGGTAAACGAAGGCTCACTTACCAGCGGTGTATAAAAAAAACCGACGGACCGTTAATAATACCTACACTTCCAAAGCTGCCATCTTCGTCACTCTAAAACAAACACCCCATACTCTCATGCGCATCGATTTAAAAGGATATGTTCCCAAGATGAAGCCTTCGTAAAAAATTCCAAACGCATGCGAGAAGTCTTCATTAAGCAACGTTACCCCCGCCATTGTCGACGGTGCCATTCAAAGGGCATCTAAACTCTACCGACAGCAAATACTGGAGGGCGGTCGATACAGCGAGGAAACAGATCACCGGGCTAATCTCGTACTTACGTTCACTAGTAACTCGCCTAACTTAACAAAGTCCTCAAAAATCATTTCAAAATTTTCGAACAAAGCGAGCTCCTCGCGAAAATTTTCATGCTTCCCATCACGCAGTCTACAGACGACCAAAAACATTCGAAACATTCTAGTACACTCCAAAACAAGTAACCAGCCGGGCTGGGGGTGCCGACCTTGTGGAAAAAGTAGACGCCAGGTCTGCAAACCCAGACAAACATCAAGCTATGCAATAAAGAAAGCTTCAGGCTTCAATTGGAATATTAAAGGCAACTTTGATTGTGATTCCTGCAACGTAACATACCTCCTAGAATGCAGTGTATGCAGTATGCAGAACAATGGGCAGACAGTTAACCACCTACGAATTCACTTTAATAACCACCGCGCTCATATCCTATCCCTACCCAACCTTCCCTTGTCAAAACACATTATTAAGAAAAGTCACTAATTTGACGCAATTACGTTCAGTCCTATAGGGTGGGTTCAACAACACCAGGTAAAAAGAACAACGCGAGTCGTACTTTATTTAAAAACTGGGAACAATTCCTTCAAGGCATTGATGAAAGTCCGGGTGTAATGTCCTCCATCCGCCCCTTGCAGAGCTTGTGCTGACCTTACGAGCGCTGGTTTGACATACATTGGTTGTTCCTCGCCAGCGCCATCGTTTTCAAGCTTCGCCCATCCGCTTACGCAAAGCTCTTCATCCTCCAGTCCACCCCTATCTTCCCAGTTCGACCGCCTTGCCGAGCGCGGTGCAATTGAAGAACCCTGGCTTAAACGCTCCCGCCATTGACATTTATCCCCCACAAGACACTTTCCCGCAATCGGATGTGTTGCCGCCTTGTTTCTTTTTCGCCTTTTTTTTTGTGTGTATGCGTTTTCATGCAGAGTCCACGTGTGTCTAGTCAAGCTCACTGCGCCGATGATTCTTCCTTGACTCTTCGGGCCGAAGAGGCTGCAGATGACGGAAGTCTGCTGCCCTGTCTGCATTATATTCTGTGTATTTTTTACTCTTCTTGGCCGGCGGGCGGCTCGTGAGTGCATGCTTCTCTAATTCCTATCCGATCTGCAATTCCGCCACCGTCTGTTTCTCTGTATCTTACTGGCAGCAGCTCTGTTGTTGCCTCGAGCGGTGCCTGTGCTCTTCTTCTTCTTCTTCTCCTCAAGTAATATGGCCTGTGCTCTCATACCGCTCCTCGTTTTCCTTTTTTTTCATTCTCCTTTTTTTTTCTGCCGGCTCCCCGCGGCTGCTCGGTCGGCAGCGGGCGACAGCGCGTTTTTATTTTTCTCTTTTTTTGTTTCTCTCTTTCTTTCCATGTATTTTATATTTTCAGCCAATCTTATTTCCAGCATCCATTTGCATGATCGTTTGTTCATGTGTCGGATATGTGTGCCGATGCCAACTCCTTAAGAAGAGAAGGAAGATCGCTGTAACTTCAGCCTTGAAAAAGGACAGGCTCTGTCCGAAACGTTCACTTAAAATAATCTGACTAAATGAAGCGTTTCTCAACATGCATTTACCCCTCTAGCAACCAAATACGTTTACTTTTGCATACTTTATATATATCTATCTATCTATATTTATATATAGGATGTGCTGCGTCCGCCACTATGGGCGAGGGTGGCGCTGGTGAAAGCTCTTAAGGTTCACTTACATGCAAAACATATATTCCCAAGAAAGCAGCCGATTAAACAGCCGTCGCCGGTGCTCAGTTGGTAGAGCACCGGACGCGATATTCGGAGGTCGTGGGTACGGATCTCACCGGCGGCATGGTTGTTTTTTCTGCTGCTTCATAGGTAATTTTCTTTAGTCGACAGGTTAATCAAAGTATTATTCTCCCATTGATTGGGTCTGCAAATTAAAAAAAATAGAAACATTCCCCTATGCGCCTTGGTTTCGGCGACTCCCAAGGATCTCTGCAAATGCGGGCATTTACCCATTACGGCTAATCCAACAACTTCCATGCGTGAGCAGTTGACCTGAAAGCCGTATCTGAAGTAAATACCGAAGTTCTAGCGCACCTTCTTCGCATTTGACCTAAGAACAAGAATCGACCGTCAGATTTTTTCTTCTCAGTAAGGTATTAACTCCAATGGTCTGCCACATGTGAAGCCATTTTGCTTCAAGACGGTGTGTGTGCTTTAAGAAACATGGACGGCTCCTGATGAGTGTTAATACATTGTTTTGTGAGTGGGAGGTCGTTGCTTTATGTTTTTTCCCACTTACGCTTACATTGGTATCGTACTATAAATGTTGTGTTGGGCAGAGAAGATACAAACGTCAGTCATCTCCACTGAACTAAGTGGCAGCGTCTAAATAATAATAATAAGAATATTAGTATTGTTCCTTGCCCATTCGGAATTAGAAATGCGGGCTTGCCGAGGCCTGAAAAGTATTCAGTAGTAGCGCCCGGTGGCAAGCAACACAACAGGCATTACCATCACAAAAAAAACAACACCGCCACAAAAGCACCAAGAAAAAGATAAAGCCGCTAGTTAAAAAGACATAAAAGGAGATAAAATAGTAGCTATTGAGTAGAATACTGAACTAACAACCTAGCTTAAAAGGAAATTTTTAATTTTATTTCTAGCGTGAAGCGAAAGTACTTGTTAGGTGTGTGGTGGCACATAATACTTGCCAAGCCGCTTTTCCGTACCTAGTACGCATTCCAGGCAGTATAAAGCTATAAAACCTTAGGTATGGAATGGGAGCATATGATGTACAATAATCTTCTCACGATGTGTTTAAATAAAACAGTTTCGTTTAAGAGATTGAGAAAGTAAGGCGTGAGCAAAAATTGAAAAACCTGTCATTGCACCCAACAATTTTGGACTAATGCATTTTAGAACGCCAAAGAATTCATGAATGCAGTTTTTTTTTTCATATTGAAACCTTTGACTCTGACAATCAGTATAACCGCATATATCTTTCGGCTGGCTTGGATTTCTTAGTTGTTAACAATTTTTCTATCGTAAAAGTGTTCCCGATTGGTTTTATACGGCAGTCCTCACTGCTGGATGCGAGCGATGGAAACGCTCTAAAAGAAACATTTTGCTAGATATGGGAAGAATGCACCATTACCTTCAATACTTCTTTAACTGAGCCTTAGAAATTTCTAATTCTCAAATTTTTCGAATTTCTCCCAAAATTTTGGACATGCCTTGATCGCGTCAAGAACCGTGTATTTCTCAATTAAATGTAGATTTCTGTACACAGCTGACCTTCTTGTTCCAAAACGCTCAGAAAAAGTGAAAGCAAGATATAGATAATCCAAGACATCTCTTAATCAAAAGACTGCACCCAAGAGTTTTACCGTTGAGACAGGCATGAAAGGAGGAAATTTATTTGTTTATTTATTTCCAAATCCTGCAGGCTAATATATTCTCACATACAGGAGGGGCTATAAAGGCATTTAACATGACAAATACCAAAGGGGTACAGGAGGTTATAATCATCATGAAAAAAATAACAAAATAGAACGCCCATTCACGCAAGAAAATGCTTCTCGAGAGCTTTACTTAAACTGCAGGACTGGAAACTGGCCTCGAGAAGAGAGTTCCAGTCGGAAACAGACCGTTGAAAAAAATTGTGCTTGAAAGAGAGAGTCCTTGCAAAAATCGGTTCGAGCAAATAAATTCGTGTATTCTGTGCTCGGCGCGACAAATTTTGAGAATTGTGGGCCGGGGTATGTTTAATTTGTGCGTAAAAATGTTATGCATAAACAATAGACGGGAAATTTTTCTGCCTACTTCAAGTATTGGAGAACGGTTGGCTTGCAGCAGTGTTGTAGGTGAGTCTAACATCGTGGATTTGTGATAAATAAACGTAACCACTTTCTTTTGCAACATCAAAATCTGGTATATGTCTTTCTTTAGGAATGGATCCCATAAAACCGAAGTGAACTCTACTTTGTACCTAATAAATGTTGAGTATGCAAGGAATTTGACTTTACAAGGGGCATCTTTAGGCTTCTTCCTTAAAATGTCTGCGATGTCGGAAGTCCATATTTAGCCATGTGTTAAAGTTACCGCTACATATTTATAATGTGTAACCTCGGGGAATAAATGATTTAGCTGGCTGAAAAAGACAGGACAAAAATATTTTTACGCGAAATTCACGAAAGAACAGTTTTGTCACGGTTTAATTGTATAAACCATTTTACATAGCACTGATGAACAGCTAAACGCGCATTTTTCAAGATGTAGTGGTCATTCTTTTCATTTATGGTCTCAAACAGAATGCAGGCATCAGCAAAATGCTTTAACGAGATACCTCAGGGAGAGATACCGACAGATCATTTATATAGATTAGGAAAAGCAGCGGCCCCAAGAAACTTCAATGGGGTACACCTGAACTAACTGCAAGCACGTTAGTTAGATCTTTAGCCATTAACCTCTACGTATTGTTTCCTGTGTTTACGATAAGCACCAATCCAATTAACAAGGTAAGTAGAGATGCCAAAACTATCTAATTTATGATGAGTTTATTATGAGAAACTGTGTCAAAAGCATTGCGGGAGTCTAAAAAAAGAACATCAACCTGCCTCATTTATCAAGAACTTCGAATTCATTAACCGTAGTAACCAACTGTGTCCCGTTGGACATACCCTTTTTGAAGGCGTGTTGAAAAGGAGATAAAATGTTATTTTCAGCTCTAAACGAATTTAGGTAACCAGAGATTGTGTTCTAATAACTTACAAGAAAAAGAAGTGGTTGAAATTCGTCGGTGGTTAGAGATAGCTTATCTCGTTTTTTTTTATGGATTGGTGCAACGCGAGCCATTTTGCAGTCCTCCGAAACTGCACCAGAAAGTAAAGAGACTTGAAACATCTGCGTTAACAACTCGTATAACAGTGCTGAAAAATTTCTAAGTAAAGCGTTTGCAAGCCCATCAGGACCAGCACTTTTTTATCGCCAAGTTTACGCAGCATGGACAAAACACCATTCACAGAAATAGCCGGTGCATTACCGGCATCTTCACTTCGAATTCTAGTTGTGGTTGCCCTCTCCGTCAGAAACACGCTTTCAAAAATACCAGTTAAAGCCTTCTGCTAACATTGCGCAGTCAGTCACAACGCCACCATAAACTCGAACTTTATTCAACTGCTCATTCTTTCGACCTAAAAAATCCAAATTTTTGGGAATTACTTGTGACGCATTTGGGGAGCGTCGTGTTAAAATGATGACTTCTCCGATTTTAACTTTCAGTCAAGTTTCTGCTTCAGTAGTTAGCACTGTTTTAAGGCAGGTATCTCTTTCTGCCTACATCGCTTCACTTTGCGTTTGAGTTGAACAATTTCAATGGGCACAAGTTTTCCTGGTCCGGTGCTCTGCTAATTTGGAGTGAAATGCTTGGGAAATGGGTTTTGGACCCCCATTGAGAAGAAGAAAAATACTTTGTGTCTTAGCGCCCTTTGGCCTCAGAAGCCCTTGCGCCATAAAAAAATCACAATCATTGACTTATCGTAGGATTGCGGCGGTTGATGTGAACTTTTCTAAGTGGAACAAGATGTTCAGCAGAGTACTGCACTGCATTTTTAAAGCAATACTATGAAATCTCGTGATGCCATGAAATCATTACCGCAAGAGCTGCTGAACAGCGATTTTAAGGCGTCGATAACTTCATTATCATCAGTATGAACATAGTCCTGTATCATTTTAACTGTACACATTCCGGAAGCAGCAGGCGAAGCACAACAAAAGTATAAAAGACGATGATCTGAAATTCCCGGTTCAACCTCAAGCATCTCGTCTAAAAAGGTTTTGGTAACAAGGAATAGGTCTAGAACAGGTGACTCTCCGGTGTGTTGACGAACAGCTTCCTTAAGGTATAACGAAAACATCAGATCTCAAGTAATATCACATCAGGCACATGGGCCATAATACGGTTTGTCCCAGTCGAAGGCAAGCGATTGAAATCTTCGCTCAGGATTATATTCGAATTTAGGAAATTTATTACACGATCGAAATGACTAGACATAAAATAATCCTTTTCATCAGGTGCAGATACACAGCACAAAGGCAAAAGGTCAAGCCATGCGTCATTAGGCGCAAAACCAAGCGTGTATGCTAATCAGTTTGACGAAGGAGCGTTATGTTCACTTCACGCTTGGCAATCACAGCAACCCCTCCACTACGTTAACCGCGATCGCGTCTCTTTATGGCGTAGCCCTGTGGCCCAATTTCTTCCCCCAAAATACCCCTGTGTAACCATGTCTAGTTGATAACTAGTAGATGGGGATCATAAGAAAAGAGCAATACCTCAAGGCTATCTATTTTATTCACAATGGTTCTGGCGTTCGCAGATATCACATGTAGTTGGGGAATTTCAGATGATGGTTTCGTCTGACTGACAAAAGAATTTCAAACGATATTCTATGCTGATGACTGTATCTATTTAATTTGATGTTTATTACTAAGGACGTTCAAAGAAGACATAACTGAACTGGCGGCTTGTCAAGAAGAAGCGTGAGCACATTTCCTTCAAAGACGCCCGGCGTTTTTCATTGATTTAAAGGTTGCTACTGCATTACTCGCATAGTCACGACCGACATCACGTGAAACGGCACCACTTACTTCATACCTTTGGCTCTTCTTTTTCTCCCACGCGTACACTTTTTGATTGACAACTAATTTCTCATATTTCATGTACACTTTATCTTCAGGATTCTTAACACTCTTAACATTAGCCGAGCGTAGCTCTCTCGTTTTGCGCAGCCTAGACAAGAAGTCCTCTGTAATGAACGTTTGGGAGCCCTTCAATTTTGAAGCATTACAGAGAACCTCTTCCTTTTCAGTGAAATGAAAATCCTCTTAATCACGGGACGTTTTTCAACTCCAGCTTTTTCCCGAAGCGTAGTACCTCCTCCAAACTCCCTACTTTCATTTAAAGTTTATGTTCAAAAATTTCCGCAATAACATGTTTCTTGAGGCCATCTACTGTTTCATCTTGTGATTCTTCTCTGCCCTAAATTCGCATGTTGTTTCGACGAGAGTAGTTTTCGAGATATTGATAAACTTCATGCACTGGAGAGCTCGTTTTCTACATTTCAATTTATGTGTATCAAATGAACATTCAACTGATGACCTGTGGTGTTCCTTCAAGTGGCTCGTCTTAGAATGTGTGCAAAAGTTTGTTCCGGGGAAGCGAAAAGTGCTGCGAAAACGCAATTCCCGGGTAACAAAAGAAATCGTGCGGTTAAAACGTAAGTTAAAAAAGCAAGAAAACAACACACACTACGCCCCACTATTTCCACTTGTAACAGATTGCTCAGCTTCCGTGTATCATTAGCCGAAAAAATAAAAAAAAACGCAAAAGGTCATTTTCAGAAAAAAAACGCTAAAAAATTTCTGGTCTCTTCCCCGGAGAAGTTCTGGCAGCACTTATCGCCGAAAAAAAAGTTGCACCCAAACTGTGTATCGGTGACACTTTTATCGCTGACAATGCAAATATCGCACATGCGCTCAACCAGTACTTCTGCTCGGTGTTTGCACATGATGACGGTATCAGCCCACACTTTCCAGTTTATGAACACATTCTGCCAATTGGTGACGTCACTATTACTCAGGAATTGGTGTTAGCACGTTTACTCAATCTAGACACCAAAAAATCGCCTGGAGCTGATGGAATTCCGAACGCATTTCTTTTCCGCTACGCCGAGTGGTGTTCAAGATACCTGACTTTAACATTCAAGAAGTCATTATCAAGCGCGGAACTCCCAACCGAATGGAAGCATGCAAAGATCGTACCCATACCAAATACAGAAAATCCGTCCCTCCTCACGCCATACAGGCCAATTTCTTTACTTTGCACATGTGCTAAATTGCTCGAACACACAATACTCAAACACATATCTTTCTTTCTCAATGATAACACATTAACTGATACCAGACTACATGAGTTTAGGCGAGGGTTTTCCACCGCAACTCAGCTGATCCAAACAGTTCATGATTTATCAGCAGCTTTAGATAAGCAAATTCAAGCCGACATAATTTTCCTCGATTTCAAGAAAGCATTTGACCGCGTCCCTCACTCCAAATTACTGCTTAAACTAAGGCCCATACTAAAGAACAACACCTTAATTAACTGCATTCAAGAATACCTCCCTTTACAGAAGCAATGTGTTCAAGTCAATGATGCAGCTTCTTCTTCAGGAAACGCTAACTCAGACATTCCACAATGCTCAGTTTTAGGTCCGCTATTCTTTCCGGTTTTTATAAATGATATATTGAGTGGCATACTGGTCAACATCAGGCGTTTAGCAGACGACGGCGTCCTGTATCATGAAATACATAATGCGAACGACCAGGCAGTTTTGAACACCTCCCTATCTAAAATACAAACTTGGTGCTGGAAATGGCAGATGACTATTAATCTTAAAAAGACCATGGCAATGACCGTTACATGCAAAAATAGCCCCTTAACATTTGCTTATAACATTAAAAACCAGTGCTTATCTGTCGTTTTCAGCTACAAATGCTTGGGAGTTATTATTTCATCAGATCTTAGGTGGAATGAACATGTAACACACACCTACAATAAATCAATGAAGAAACTTGGATTTTTAAGGTGTACGTTAGGGAACGCTTCGCCTGAAATTAAAATTTTAGCCTACAAAAGTATCATCCGACCCGTCCAAGGGCTTGCCGCGATTGTCTGGGATCCACATACACAATCTAATATTGCGAAACTTGAGAAAGTTCAAAGAAAATCATTCAGGCTCATCTTTAACTCATACAGCTGGCGCACGGCCCCGTCATTACTTCTAGAAGCAGCAGAACTGGAAACTCTCACATTGAGACGTTACCGGGATAGGATGAAATTTTTCTATTTACTCTATCATTACCAGTTGGGAATAGACAAAAGTTTATACATTCTGCCAGATAACCGCCGCTCTACGCGCTCATATCACACCAAAAAAGTCCTTGATTTTTCGTGCAGGACTAACGCACTCAAAAATTCCTTTTTTCCGCGCACTGTTTGCGATTGGAATGCATTATCCGCAGACACGGTTGACTGCAGAACGGTTTCGTCATTCATCTGCGCACTGATCAGGAGCTTACAATACAAGGCCATGAAATACCCCGAGTGGCCGAATACAAATATCTCGGGGTATGGGTAAACAAAAGGCATATGTACACGGAAAAGCACGAACAGTCTCTCATAGCAAAAGGGCGAAGAGATGCCGGGATAATGAAACATAGGGCATTGTGGGGGTACAACAGGTATGAAGTCCTCAGAGGTATTTGGGAAGGAATAATGATGCCGGGGCTTACTTTCGGGAGTGCGGTTCTATGCTTAAGGGCTGAAGTTCATTCGCGATTAGAAGTAAATCAGAGAGCTGTTCGAAGATTTGCACTAGTGCCCACGGGGAAACCACAAACGAAGCAGTACAGGGGGATGTGGGCTGGGCAACGTTCGAAGCGCAGGAAGCTCAGAGTAAAGTACAATACGAAGAACGCCTGAGGAAATTGGACGATAAGAGATGGGCAGCTAAGGTATCTAAATACCTGTACAGAAAAAGCGTTGACAGGAAACGAACTAGAAAGCTGGCCAGTAAGTTTGCCAGAATGAGGAAGGAGAAAGAGCATTAAACGACAGGTTGAAAGCGTCGAAGGTGAAAATTAGATTCAATAAAAAAAGAAGCATAGTGTAGAACTATATCCATGCTGGAGAAGGCAGATCAGGAAGGAAACGTTTTATGATAACTCAAGAGGCAGTGCCCTCCTCTTTGAAGCTAGGTCAGGATGTCTCAGAACGCGCCGGTACAAAAAGAAATTTAACGAAGAAGATGACACATGTGCTGTGTGGGGTAAATCTGCAGACACAATAGAACACCTCATTCTAAAATGTGATGGTATCCATCCCGATGTAGATGCAGGCACAGTCACTCTTCCTGAGGCCTTAGGGTTTAGAGATAACAATATTCATGTAAATAAATCAGCGGTGAAAATTAGCAAAAAGCGACTGGAGGATTGGTGGCTCACAACCATTCAGGTGACATAAGTTTTAAAGTGTAGGAAGACGAATTTTGAAAAAAAAATCGCGAATTTTATTAACAACTTACAGCAGAGTTAAACAAAAATAAAGGAAAGAAACAGCATGGTGGCAACTACCACTGCCCCGTTTCAAAAAGGACGCTCCTACTTTCCACCCTTCAATCCTTCCAAGGTTCGCTCAGAAGCAGTAAATATAAATACTCACGAGAGCAGCAGATTGGACAGCCGTCGCCGTAGCCCAGTTTGTAGAGCACCGCACGCGATATTCGGAGGTCGTGGGTTCGGATCCGAGCGGCGGCATGGTTGTTTTTTCTGCTGCTTTCGAAGTGATTTTCTTGAAGTGTGAGATTAATCGAGGCCATATTCTCCCAAAAATCAGCGCTACAAATAAAAAAAATAGAAATATTCCCCTATGCACCTTGGTTTCTGTGAGTGATAGCTTTCTTCGTATTTATATGTGCCAAGCTGAGAAATGCTTCATTTAGACAGATTTATTTTGAGTCGACGTTTCGGACAGAGCCTGTCTTTTCTTAAGCCTGTGTGCACTTTTCTCGTCGATGCTCTGTTGTTGCCTTGTGGGTTGCTTATTCCCCCTCTCTTTCCCACTTTTTTCTTTTTTTCTTCCGCCTCCCCGTGGCTGCTGGGTGGGCGGCAGGCAACAGCGCGTCTTTGTTTTTCTATTTCTTGCTTCTCTCTTTCTCTCTTTTCAAGTATTTTTTCCTTTCGAGCCCATCTTCTGTGCTGCATTTGTTTGCTTGTTATTTTGTTATTGTTATTGTTGCTTGTTGTTGTTATTGTTGAAATTGTTGTTATTGTTATTGTTATTTTGTTATTGTTATTGTTTCTTCAGCAGTGGCTACGATAGCAATCGCTCGAGACCACCTTGTCAAGACCCACCTTGAAATTGAAGTACTCAGGACCCATATAAGGTATCTAGCCAGGAATCCTGTTCACCATTTAGTCTCTCTACCAGCGGCAAGGCCACACATCTTTCTGCCAAACGATAACTGCATATGATGAATCATTGCCAGCTTGTTTTACTCCGGCTGCGATACCTTGGATCCCTCCATGGTGCCTCGCTCAGCCAAAATCAACCTCGCTATACCTGGTATCTCGAAAAAAGCTGATCTGTCATCACCAGCCCTTAGACAGCTCACGCTACTACATTTGTACGAGAACTACCGTGACTTAACGCATATTTACACTGATGGATCTGTCCTTCCAAGCAGCTCCGCGGCGGCAATCGTCATTCCAGCGAAAGCTACAACAATCAAATTTAAGACGACCCACGCGACAACATTGACGGCAGCAGAGCTCGCAGCGCTCTTAACTGCCCTTCATCACATTGGTGATGAACCGCCACACAAATGGACAATATTCTGCTATTCGAAGGCGGCACTGCAGTCTCTACTGTAACCTCTACGACGCGGACCGCACTAACAACTAATCTTCCATATTACAGAGACGTTACACCATATAAGTGATGCCGGCCATGAAATAACGTTCCAGTGGCTTCCAAATCACTGCGGGATTATCGGCAATGAACGGGCGGATCACGCTGCCCGCTCAGCCCATACTGACGAGCGCCACGTCCCAATTCCTCTTTCTAGAACTAACGCGGCACGGAAGCTCCGCCTACTTGCTCGGCAGTGCACCGAGTCGCAATGGAATGAGCCACATTTAAAAAATACTCGACTGTACTCACTTGGTCCAACATTAAGTCTTCGAGCGCCATCACAGCTTCGCCGTAGAGACGCTACGCTTTTATATCGACTTTGGTTGGGTGTTGCCAATGCCTTCCGCATAGGGATGACCGACACCCCAACCTGTGACCACTGCGGTCATGAAGAATCAATTGGCCATATATTGTGCTCCTGCCCACAGTACTGTCCACAGAGGGCATGCCTTAGCCACGAACTTGACCAACTGGACGACCAACCGCTATCCGAAAAAAGAATTCTACGACATCGAAAGGACCTACCGTCGCAGAAGAAGGCCGTGCAAGCGCTTTTGCGCTTCTTACAATCTACCGGCCTGTGTGAAAGACTTTAACTGGAACGCCTTGTGTGTGTGTGTGTCTCCATGTGTGCACGTTCCTCTTTTTTGCGTTTTCCTCTCTGTCATCTTCCTAACCCCTATCCCCCATCCCCAGTGTAGGGTAGCAAACCGGAGACTCACATCTGGTTAACCTCCCTGCGTTTCCTTTTCATTCTCTCTCTCTCTCTCTTTTGTTATTGTTATATGTCAGACACGTGTGCCAACGCCAACCCCTTAATAAGAGGAGGAAGTTCACTGTAGCCTCATTCTTGAGAAAGGACAGGCTCTGTCTAAAACGTCCACTCAATATAAATCTCTGTCTATATAAAGCGTTTCTCAACTCTGCATTTAAACTCTAGTATTCAAATACGTTTTTCTTTGTATACTTCATTTCTTCGATGGCTGCTGGCAACGCTTCTAAAATAGTTTTTGGGAAGTTTCTTCTTCATCCACCAAAATGGGCAGTAATTGAAGATTCGCAGACTAAACACCTCTTCAAACACATCGACGCTATGAGTCGGTGCACCCCGGCCTTCATTACCCAACCTGGTGTCGAGATCAATGACCTGAAGAATCTACTTGACTTTGTGCCTCCAAGTGTGATCTGTGTGATTCTGCATTTGGGAACGAATGATCTCAGCAGCGACAACATCCGGACCACGTTCAAAAGGTACGCAGAAACCTTCAACATGATCCGCACAGACCGGCCCAAAACTCAAGTAACTTGTGCAATGCTTTTAATACCCTGTGCGCCAAACCACCGGCGACGGTCTAGTAACTGGCAACTCGTTGATAACTTCAATCGCCGGGCTGCGAAGCTCAATTGCCAACTTGTTGAACTTTGTAGACAAGAACCCAATGTGTTTTCCTAAACCATTCGCGGGAGATCTTTCCAACATCCAGTGTCATCGCAGCAGATGGAGTTCAAGTTTTCATGGAGTTTCAGTCTTGTCATGGCACATGTATAACCTCCTCCTCGACTACCAGCGACATTTCCTGGCAGAATGGCAAGACCACCTGCCGGCAACAGAGGATTACACCCGGTTCCCCGTGCAGTATCACACGCGAGTAGCTCGCACCTACTCTGAGGTTCTCAAGAACCACCGGGAAAAAGATAGACAAGCCGGAGACCCAGAGTTGCCGACCCGCGCGGAGACGCAACGACAGGTAGAGGAGAGTAAAACAATGGTCCTACAAGGGTGCCATCCCAAATAACGGCTAGAATACCTAGGACACTTGTGCGAGATGACCAGTGCAAGATCAACCATGACCCAACGCAGAGCTCTACTGCCGACATCAACGCGGCCACCACCTCTTCGCCAATTGGACAGTAAAGTTGTTCCCGCTCGCCCGAACTAACCCAGGGGCGCCGCACTAGACAGCACCGCCGAGAGACCCACTTCAGCAATAGGCTTATCCGCTGGAACCCACCGGCAGCAACCTCCATCTAAGGCGAAACATGTGTATACCCCCACCACTTCCAGTACAACAGCGAAATCCAGAGCGAGCAGCGCCAGCACTCCAGCAAGCCTCGGCGGAGCATCAGGACTTTCGTGTGCAGTGCAGCATCAGCTGCCTTCCACTGCGCAGGGCCATGTTGATACCATATCCAGCCGGAAAGAAGAACTTCCCACCACCCCTTTGTCACGCTACGACCTCCGCAAACGCTGCCGTTCGGCACAACGGGTTGCCCGACACTCTCTAACGCATCCTACGAACAGCCTTCTTCAAATAACTCCAAAGTTCTAAAATTCAGAAATATTGTGGATAAACGAATTAGGCATCAAGTCCATATTCAAAGCATAAAGGCGTATCTTCAGTCAAAATCGTTCCAAATGGTTTACAAGTGTGGTTAACACCGTCAATAGGTGAACTATGTGAAGAGGAGAAGGTTAATTGCAACCGTATACTAAAATCTGCCTCTTTAAATTGCTTGAAGTTGCCATCGCTCACTCTGAGAAGGCATTGGTGGTTCTGAGAATAGAAGATAGTCGTACTCGTCAACAAATTCTCCTTACCGCTTAAAAGAACGTCTTGCTGATCAAGATGGTAACTGAACATCTTTGGTTACAGGCGCGAAAACAGACACAACACAAGACAGAAACACCGCACGGAGCGCCACTCTGTCCGTCCACGGTTACGGGACGGAGTGGCGCTCCGTCTCGTCTTGTGTTAAGCTCCGTCCCGTCCTGTGTTAAGCGACCCCGTCCATGTGTTGTGTCTGTTTTAGCGCCTGCAACCAAAGATCCCCTTACCGCGCTTGAGGCCACCAAGCTTATGCTCTTTGAGAAGAAGAAAGCGACTGAGTTTCGCGAAACCAGACGCAAAAAGTTCATTCGAGAGGGGGTTCCACGCCTCGCGTGGTCAAATTCAATAAAAAGCTAAAGAGAATCAAGAACAGAGGCAGCTACTGATAATAACCCTACTGTTACAATAAGCTCCAACAACAAATTCAATAGAACTGCACAAACATCAAAAGTTCCAAAAACACGCGTAGAACTATCTAGTACAAAAGCAGCTACTAATAATAATCCTGCGGTTACAAGCACCGACTTCTGTTTCCACCATACCATTGTTACTCTATCAACCAGGGTCCTAATGACGAATGACAGATCCGTCCTCACTCGAGGTCTTACATTTTGCGCTGACACCCTTAAATAACAACGAATTCTCGGTGCTAAAAGAATTGGAGAATTTTGCACCAATATTGCCACTCAGGGAAACCTTTTCTCATCGGGCACAAGTTAACGCGGATATCAGAGCATTCTGCGTTACCAACCACCACTACTTGAAGCAGACCGAACTCTGCAACACCAACAATTTGTAGCAGAGACTGTGGATCAAGTTGCAAAGAGTAGGGACATATCCCTACGGTTATCTAAAGCCCTCACCGCACCACACTCGTCACCAGGCCGATTCTATATGCTACTGAAAATCCACAAAAAGAATAATCCTGGCCGCCCTGTAGTATCGGGAATCGGCACGATAACGGCACCAATTTCCAGATACATTGACACACTAATTAGACATATTCCAACAACACACCCATCCTACATACGTGACACCAACCATTTTCTTCGCTAAATTGCAAGTCTCAAACTTCCGATAGGAGCCTTCCAGGCAAAATTAGATGTAGTGTCTCTCTACACAAACATTCCTCATTCCGATGGCATCAAATTTCTGATCGAAGCGTATGAACAAACAGAAACGAGGAATCCCCTCCTTATAATGAACTGCACATCTCCAACCAAATTTTTTTAACTTATCCCAACGTTTCGAAGCCTCCTTTGGCTCCTTCATCAGGGGTGACTGAGGGCAGTAGCTAGCGTTTTAGAAGTATGGAGGGGGGAGGGTGGGGGGGGGGTGGTCAAAGGAATGACAACTGTGACGCGAAAGGCGCGGAGGAGGGGAGGGGGTTCAGGCTGCTTGTCACGTTGTCGCACTGCAGGGAGGTGGTGAATGGCGACTTTTTTTCATTGAGTTTAAGAGCGAAGTCCCTGGGCATATACTGGGACAGGTTTCCTTTTGTGCGGTTGACATTGTTCCGGGTGGTTTGGATATGCCAGGATTCCAGAAGGAGCCTTTTGTGGTAATTTGTTTCGGTTCCGAGGATGCGAGTTTCTTCGAAGTTGATTCTATGGTCGGAGTCCTCGGAATGTTCGGCTACTGGACTGCGCTCTCTTGCGAATTTGCGGACTTCGCTTTTATGCTGCCGTATTCTTTCTTTGAAATTTTTGGTTTTGCTGATGTAACGTGCGTCACAGTCGGCGCATGGAATTTAGTAGACAATGCCTTGGGCTATTTCTCTCGGCGGGCGGTCTTTGGGAGCAGGTAGGCAAAGCGGAACAGTGTTTGTGGGCTTGTGCGCAACCTGGAGGCCCGAATTTTTCACGATTCGGGCGATGGTTTCGCTGACACCTCCGATATAAGGTAAAGAGACGTATTTTGATGGTGGCGTTGGTCTTTGTGCGTTGGTTTCTTGACGAATGTTGTGTTTCTGACATCGAATGGTTTTTGATAAAGTCTTTTGGGTAGCCGTTCATGATGAGTTCTTTGAATACCTTTCATTGTTCTTTTTTTTCTGTCAAGTTCTGTGCTGCAGTGTGTCTCAACTCTTCTGAACAGTGTTTTCACCACTGATGCTTTATGGACTGTCGGGTGGTTCGAAGAGAAGCGGAGATACCGGCCTGAGTGAGTTGGTTTGCAGTATACGAAGAATTGAAAGGTATTGTGGTTTCGGGACACGAGGACGTCCAAAAACAGCAGGGAGTTTTCTTGTTCCACCTTAAGCATGAACTGAATTTCAGGTTCTACGGAGTTCAAATGATGAAGGACATTTTGAGTCTCAGATCTTTTGATGACGGCGAAGCAGTCGTCGACATACCTGAGGAAAATCTTTGGTTTCGGGTGGAATGACTTGAGGACTCGTTGTTCGATGTGCTCCATGGTTAAATTGCCATGACGACACAGAGATGGATGCTCCCAATGCTGTTCCTTTATCTTGTAGGCAAAATTACCCGTTTGACGAGAAGTTTGTGTTTGATAGGCGCAACTCCAGGAGGCAGCACACATCATTTACACTCAGCGGGGTTCGTGCGCTGAGTGTGAAGTCGCGTTGTAGGGCGTCTCGGGTAGCTTTCACCGCAAGCTTCACGAGGTGTTTGTGAAAAGGGACACCACCTCGAAGGAGACAAGGCATCCGTCGGCCTCAAGGATTGCTTGGGTCACCAGTTCGATGAAGTGACTGGCATGACGAATATGGGTCGCTGTTTTCCCTGCGATTGAGGATATGCTCCACGTGTTTTAGAAATAATGACGAAAATCGTACTCGAGTATAGGAACTTCGAATTCAAAAATCAACACTATTTACAACTTAGCGGCACGGCCATGGGCACAAGGATGGCCCCCACCTACGCCAACATCTTCATGCATAGTATTCAAACTCAATTTCTGCAAGATTGCCCCATTAAGCTCACCCTATACAAACGCTACCTGGATGACATCTTTTTAATTTGGACTGACACATAGTACGAAATCATGCATTTTTTCAACACTTAAACCTCGTCCATACCAACATATCTTTCACTTACACGTACTCCCACACCACAATTAACTTTCTAGATGTTGAGATTTCGGTAAACGAAGGCTCACTTACCAGCGGTGTATAAAAAAAACCGACGGACCGTTAATAATACCTACACTTCCAAAGCTGCCATCTTCGTCACTCTAAAACAAACACCCCATACTCTCATGCGCATCGATTTAAAAGGATATGTTCCCAAGATGAAGCCTTCGTAAAAAATTCCAAACGCATGCGAGAAGTCTTCATTAAGCAACGTTACCCCCGCCATTGTCGACGGTGCCATTCAAAGGGCATCTAAACTCTACCGACAGCAAATACTGGAGGGCGGTCGATACAGCGAGGAAACAGATCACCGGGCTAATCTCGTACTTACGTTCACTAGTAACTCGCCTAACTTAACAAAGTCCTCAAAAATCATTTCAAAATTTTCGAACAAAGCGAGCTCCTCGCGAAAATTTTCATGCTTCCCATCACGCAGTCTACAGACGACCAAAAACATTCGAAACATTCTAGTACACTCCAAAACAAGTAACCAGCCGGGCTGGGGGTGCCGACCTTGTGGAAAAAGTAGACGCCAGGTCTGCAAACCCAGACAAACATCAAGCTATGCAATAAAGAAAGCTTCAGGCTTCAATTGGAATATTAAAGGCAACTTTGATTGTGATTCCTGCAACGTAACATACCTCCTAGAATGCAGTGTATGCAGTATGCAGAACAATGGGCAGACAGTTAACCACCTACGAATTCACTTTAATAACCACCGCGCTCATATCCTATCCCTACCCAACCTTCCCTTGTCAAAACACATTATTAAGAAAAGTCACTAATTTGACGCAATTACGTTCAGTCCTATAGGGTGGGTTCAACAACACCAGGTAAAAAGAACAACGCGAGTCGTACTTTATTTAAAAACTGGGAACAATTCCTTCAAGGCATTGATGAAAGTCCGGGTGTAATGTCCTCCATCCGCCCCTTGCAGAGCTTGTGCTGACCTTACGAGCGCTGGTTTGACATACATTGGTTTGTTCCTCGCCAGCGCCATCGTTTTCAAGCTTCGCCCATCCGCTTACGCAAAGCTCTTCATCCTCCAGTCCACCCCTATCTTCCCAGTTCGACCGCCTTGCCGAGCGCGGTGCAATTGAAGAACCCTGGCTTAAACGCTCCCGCCATTGACATTTATCCCCCACAAGACACTTTCCCGCAATCGGATGTGTTGCCGCCTTGTTTCTTTTTCGCCTTTTTTTTTGTGTGTATGCGTTTTCATGCAGAGTCCACGTGTGTCTAGTCAAGCTCACTGCGCCGATGATTCTTCCTTGACTCTTCGGGCCGAAGAGGCTGCAGATGACGGAAGTCTGCTGCCCTGTCTGCATTATATTCTGTGTATTTTTTACTCTTCTTGGCCGGCGGGCGGCTCGTGAGTGCATGCTTCTCTAATTCCTATCCGATCTGCAATTCCGCCACCGTCTGTTTCTCTGTATCTTACTGGCAGCAGCTCTGTTGTTGCCTCGAGCGGTGCCTGTGCTCTCATACCGCTCCTCGTTTTCCTTTTTTTTCATTCTCCTTTTTTTTTCTGCCGGCTCCCCGCGGCTGCTCGGTCGGCAGCGGGCGACAGCGCGTTTTTATTTTTCTCTTTTTTTGTTTCTCTCTTTCTTTCCATGTATTTTATATTTTCAGCCAATCTTATTTCCAGCATCCATTTGCATGATCGTTTGTTCATGTGTCGGATATGTGTGCCGATGCCAACTCCTTAAGAAGAGAAGGAAGATCGCTGTAACTTCAGCCTTGAAAAAGGACAGGCTCTGTCCGAAACGTTCACTTAAAATAATCTGACTAAATGAAGCGTTTCTCAACATTGCATTTACCCCTCTAGCAACCAAATACGTTTACTTTTGCATACTTTATATATATCTATCTATCTATATTTATATATAGGATGTGCTGCGTCCGCCACTATGGGCGAGGGTGGCGCTGGTGAAAGCTCTTAAGGTTCACTTACATGCAAAACATATATTCCCAAGAAAGCAGCCGATTAAACAGCCGTCGCCGGTGCTCAGTTGGTAGAGCACCGGACGCGATATTCGGAGGTCGTGGGTACGGATCTCACCGGCGGCATGGTTGTTTTTTCTGCTGCTTCATAGGTAATTTTCTTTAGTCGACAGGTTAATCAAAGTATTATTCTCCCATTGATTGGGTCTGCAAATTAAAAAAAATAGAAACATTCCCCTATGCGCCTTGGTTTCGGCGACTCCCAAGGATCTCTGCAAATGCGGGCATTTACCCATTACGGCTAATCCAACAACTTCCATGCGTGAGCAGTTGACCTGAAAGCCGTATCTGAAGTAAATACCGAAGTTCTAGCGCACCTTCTTCGCATTTGACCTAAGAACAAGAATCGACCGTCAGATTTTTTCTTCTCAGTAAGGTATTAACTCCAATGGTCTGCCACATGTGAAGCCATTTTGCTTCAAGACGGTGTGTGTGCTTTAAGAAACATGGACGGCTCCTGATGAGTGTTAATACATTGTTTTGTGAGTGGGAGGTCGTTGCTTTATGTTTTTTCCCACTTACGCTTACATTGGTATCGTACTATAAATGTTGTGTTGGGCAGAGAAGATACAAACGTCAGTCATCTCCACTGAACTAAGTGGCAGCGTCTAAATAATAATAATAAGAATATTAGTATTGTTCCTTGCCCATTCGGAATTAGAAATGCGGGCTTGCCGAGGCCTGAAAAGTATTCAGTAGTAGCGCCCGGTGGCAAGCAACACAACAGGCATTACCATCACAAAAAAAAACAACACCGCCACAAAAGCACCAAGAAAAAGATAAAGCCGCTAGTTAAAAAGACATAAAAGGAGATAAAATAGTAGCTATTGAGTAGAATACTGAACTAACAACCTAGCTTAAAAGGAAATTTTTAATTTTATTTCTAGCGTGAAGCGAAAGTACTTGTTAGGTGTGTGGTGGCACATAATACTTGCCAAGCCGCTTTTCCGTACCTAGTACGCATTCCAGGCAGTATAAAGCTATAAAACCTTAGGTATGGAATGGGAGCATATGATGTACAATAATCTTCTCACGATGTGTTTAAATAAAACAGTTTCGTTTAAGAGATTGAGAAAGTAAGGCGTGAGCAAAAATTGAAAAACCTGTCATTGCACCCAACAATTTTGGACTAATGCATTTTAGAACGCCAAAGAATTCATGAATGCAGTTTTTTTTTTCATATTGAAACCTTTGACTCTGACAATCAGTATAACCGCATATATCTTTCGGCTGGCTTGGATTTCTTAGTTGTTAACAATTTTTCTATCGTAAAAGTGTTCCCGATTGGTTTTATACGGCAGTCCTCACTGCTGGATGCGAGCGATGGAAACGCTCTAAAAGAAACATTTTGCTAGATATGGGAAGAATGCACCATTACCTTCAATACTTCTTTAACTGAGCCTTAGAAATTTCTAATTCTCAAATTTTTCGAATTTCTCCCAAAATTTTGGACATGCCTTGATCGCGTCAAGAACCGTGTATTTCTCAATTAAATGTAGATTTCTGTACACAGCTGACCTTCTTGTTCCAAAACGCTCAGAAAAAGTGAAAGCAAGATATAGATAATCCAAGACATCTCTTAATCAAAAGACTGCACCCAAGAGTTTTACCGTTGAGACAGGCATGAAAGGAGGAAATTTATTTGTTTATTTATTTCCAAATCCTGCAGGCTAATATATTCTCACATACAGGAGGGGCTATAAAGGCATTTAACATGACAAATACCAAAGGGGTACAGGAGGTTATAATCATCATGAAAAAAATAACAAAATACAACGCCCATTCACGCAAGAAAATGCTTCTCGAGAGCTTTACTTAAACTGCAGGACTGGAAACTGGCCTCGAGAAGAGAGTTCCAGTCGGAAACAGACCGTTGAAAAAAATTGTGCTTGAAAGAGAGAGTCCTTGCAAAAATCGGTTCGAGCAAATAAATTCGTGTATTCTGTGCTCGGCGCGACAAATTTTGAGAATTGTGGGCCGGGGTATGTTTAATTTGTGCGTAAAAATGTTATGCATAAGCAATAGACGGGAAATTTTTCTGCCTACTTCAAGTATTGGAGAACGGTTGGCTTGCAGCAGTGTTGTAGGTGAGTCTAACATCGTGGATTTGTGATAAATAAACGTAACCACTTTCTTTTGCAACATCAAAATCTGGTATATGTCTTTCTTTAGGAATGGATCCCATAAAACCGAAGTGAACTCTACTTTGTACCTAATAAATGTTGAGTATGCAAGGAATTTGACTTTACAAGGGGCATCTTTAGGCTTCTTCCTTAAAATGTCTGCGATGTCGGAAGTCCATATTTAGCCATGTGTTAAAGTTACCGCTACATATTTATAATGTGTAACCTCGGGGAATAAATGATTTAGCTGGCTGAAAAAGACAGGACAAAAATATTTTTACGCGAAATTCACGAAAGAACAGTTTTGTCACGGTTTAATTGTATAAACCATTTTACATAGCACTGATGAACAGCTAAACGCGCATTTTTCAAGATGTAGTGGTCATTCTTTTCATTTATGGTCTCAAACAGAATGCAGGCATCAGCAAAATGCTTTAACGAGATACCTCAGGGAGAGATACCGACAGATCATTTATATAGATTAGGAAAAGCAGCGGCCCCAAGAAACTTCAATGGGGTACACCTGAACTAACTGCAAGCACGTTAGTTAGATCTTTAGCCATTAACCTCTACGTATTGTTTCCTGTGTTTACGATAAGCACCAATCCAATTAACAAGGTAAGTAGAGACGCCAAAACTATCTAATTTATGATGAGTTTATTATGAGAAACTGTGTCAAAAGCATTGCGGGAGTCTAAAAAAAGAACATCAACCTGCCTCATTTATCAAGAACTTCGAATTCATTAACCGTAGTAACCAACTGTGTCCCGTTGGACATACCCTTTTTGAAGGCGTGTTGAAAAGGAGATAAAATGTTATTTTCAGCTCTAAACGAATTTAGGTAACCAGAGATTGTGTTCTAATAACTTACAAGAAAAAGAAGTGGTTGAAATTCGTCGGTGGTTAGAGATAGCTTATCTCGTTTTTTTTTATGGATTGGTGCAACGCGAGCCATTTTGCAGTCCTCCGAAACTGCACCAGAAAGTAAAGAGACTTGAAACATCTGCGTTAACAACTCGTATAACAGTGCTGAAAAATTTCTAAGTAAAGCGTTTGCAAGCCCATCAGGACCAGCACTTTTTTATCGCCAAGTTTACGCAGCATGGACAAAACACCATTCACAGAAATAGCCGGTGCATTACCGGCATCTTCACTTCGAATTCTAGTTGTGGTTGCCCTCTCCGTCAGAAACACGCTTTCAAAAATACCAGTTAAAGCCTTCTGCTAACATTGCGCAGTCAGTCACAACGCCACCATAAACTCGAACTTTATTCAACTGCTCATTCTTTCGACCTAAAAAATCCAAATTTTTGGGAATTACTTGTGACGCATTTGGGGAGCGTCGTGTTAAAATGATGACTTCTCCGATTTTAACTTTCAGTCAAGTTTCTGCTTCAGTAGTTAGCACTGTTTTAAGGCAGGTATCTCTTTCTGCCTACATCGCTTCACTTTGCGTTTGAGTTGAACAATTTCAATGGGCACAAGTTTTCCTGGTCCGGTGCTCTGCTAATTTGGAGTGAAATGCTTGGGAAATGGGTTTTGGACCCCCATTGAGAAGAAGAAAAATACTTTGTGTCTTAGCGCCCTTTGGCCTCAGAAGCCCTTGCGCCATAAAAAAATCACAATCATTGACTTATCGTAGGATTGCGGCGGTTGATGTGAACTTTTCTAAGTGGAACAAGATGTTCAGCAGAGTACTGCACTGCATTTTTAAAGCAATACTATGAAATCTCGTGATGCCATGAAATCATTACCGCAAGAGCTGCTGAACAGCGATTTTAAGGCGTCGATAACTTCATTATCATCAGTATGAACATAGTCCTGTATCATTTTAACTGTACACATTCCGGAAGCAGCAGGCGAAGCACAACAAAAGTATAAAAGACGATGATCTGAAATTCCCGGTTCAACCTCAAGCATCTCGTCTAAAAAGGTTTTGGTAACAAGAAATAGGTCTAGAACAGGTGACTCTCCGGTGTGTTGACGAACAGCTTCCTTAAGGTATAACGAAAACATCAGATCTCAAGTAATATCACATCAGGCACATGGGCCATAATACGGTTTGTCCCAGTCGAAGGCAAGCGATTGAAATCTTCGCTCAGGATTATATTCGAATTTAGGAAATTTATTACACGATCGAAATGACTAGACATAAAATAATCCTTTTCATCAGGTGCAGATACACAGCACAAAGGCAAAAGGTCAAGCCATGCGTCATTAGGCGCAAAACCAAGCGTGTATGCTAATCAGTTTGACGAAGGAGCGTTATGTTCACTTCACGCTTGGCAATCACAGCAACCCCTCCACTACGTTAACCGCGATCGCGTCTCTTTATGGCGTAGCCCTGTGGCCCAATTTCTTCCCCCAAAATACCCCTGTGTAACCATGTCTAGTTGATAACTAGTAGATGGGGATCATAAGAAAAGAGCAATACCTCAAGGCTATCTATTTTATTCACAATGGTTCTGGCGTTCGCAGATATCACATGTAGTTGGGGAATTTCAGATGATGGTTTCGTCTGACTGACAAAAGAATTTCAAACGATATTCTATGCTGATGACTGTATCTATTTAATTTGATGTTTATTACTAAGGACGTTCAAAGAAGACATAACTGAACTGGCGGCTTGTCAAGAAGAAGCGTGAGCACATTTCCTTCAAAGACGCCCGGCGTTTTTCATTGATTTAAAGGTTGCTACTGCATTACTCGCATAGTCACGACCGACATCACGTGAAACGGCACCACTTACTTCATACCTTTGGCTCTTCTTTTCCTCCCACGCGTACACTTTTTGATTGACAACTAATTTCTCATATTTCATGTACACTTTATCTTCAGGATTCTTAACACTCTTAACATTAGCCGAGCGTAGCTCTCTCGTTTTGCGCAGCCTAGACAAGAAGTCCTCTGTAATGAACGTTTGGGAGCCCTTCAATTTTGAAGCATTACAGAGAACCTCTTCCTTTTCAGTGAAATGAAAATCCTCTTAATCACGGGACGTTTTTCAACTCCAGCTTTTTCCCGAAGCGTAGTACCTCCTCCAAACTCCCTACTTTCATTTAAAGTTTATGTTCAAAAATTTCCGCAATAACATGTTTCTTGAGGCCATCTACTGTTTCATCTTGTGATTCTTCTCTGCCCTAAATTCGCATGTTGTTTCGACGAGAGTAGTTTTCGAGATATTGATAAACTTCATGCACTGGAGAGCTCGTTTTCTACATTTCAATTTATGTGTATCAAATGAACATTCAACTGATGACCTGTGGTGTTCCTTCAAGTGGCTCGTCTTAGAATGTGTGCAAAAGTTTGTTCCGGGGAAGCGAAAAGTGCTGCGAAAACGCAATTCCCGGGTAACAAAAGAAATCGTGCGGTTAAAACGTAAGTTAAAAAAGCAAGAAAACAACACACACTACGCCCCACTATTTCCACTTGTAACAGATTGCTCAGCTTCCGTGTATCATTAGCCGAAAAAATAAAAAAAAACGCAAAAGGTCATTTTCAGAAAAAAAACGCTAAAAAATTTCTGGTCTCTTCCCCGGAGAAGTTCTGGCAGCACTTATCGCCGAAAAAAAAGTTGCACCCAAACTGTGTATCGGTGACACTTTTATCGCTGACAATGCAAATATCGCACATGCGCTCAACCAGTACTTCTGCTCGGTGTTTGCACATGATGACGGTATCAGCCCACACTTTCCAGTTTATGAACACATTCTGCCAATTGGTGACGTCACTATTACTCAGGAATTGGTGTTAGCACGTTTACTCAATCTAGACACCAAAAAATCGCCTGGAGCTGATGGAATTCCGAACGCATTTCTTTTCCGCTACGCCGAGTGGTGTTCAAGATACCTGACTTTAACATTCAAGAAGTCATTATCAAGCGCGGAACTCCCAACCGAATGGAAGCATGCAAAGATCGTACCCATACCAAATACAGAAAATCCGTCCCTCCTCACGCCATACAGGCCAATTTCTTTACTTTGCACATGTGCTAAATTGCTCGAACACACAATACTCAAACACATATCTTTCTTTCTCAATGATAACACATTAACTGATACCAGACTACATGAGTTTAGGCGAGGGTTTTCCACCGCAACTCAGCTGATCCAAACAGTTCATGATTTATCAGCAGCTTTAGATAAGCAAATTCAAGCCGACATAATTTTCCTCGATTTCAAGAAAGCATTTGACCGCGTCCCTCACTCCAAATTACTGCTTAAACTAAGGCCCATACTAAAGAACAACACCTTAATTAACTGCATTCAAGAATACCTCCCTTTACAGAAGCAATGTGTTCAAGTCAATGATGCAGCTTCTTCTTCAGGAAACGCTAACTCAGACATTCCACAATGCTCAGTTTTAGGTCCGCTATTCTTTCCGGTTTTTATAAATGATATATTGAGTGGCATACTGGTCAACATCAGGCGTTTAGCAGACGACGGCGTCCTGTATCATGAAATACATAATGCGAACGACCAGGCAGTTTTGAACACCTCCCTATCTAAAATACAAACTTGGTGCTGGAAATGGCAGATGACTATTAATCTTAAAAAGACCATGGCAATGACCGTTACATGCAAAAATAGCCCCTTAACATTTGCTTATAACATTAAAAACCAGTGCTTATCTGTCGTTTTCAGCTACAAATGCTTGGGAGTTATTATTTCATCAGATCTTAGGTGGAATGAACATGTAACACACACCTACAATAAATCAATGAAGAAACTTGGATTTTTAAGGTGTACGTTAGGGAACGCTTCGCCTGAAATTAAAATTTTAGCCTACAAAAGTATCATCCGACCCGTCCAAGGGCTTGCCGCGATTGTCTGGGATCCACATACACAATCTAATATTGCGAAACTTGAGAAAGTTCAAAGAAAATCATTCAGGCTCATCTTTAACTCATACAGCTGGCGCACGGCCCCGTCATTACTTCTAGAAGCAGCAGAACTGGAAACTCTCACATTGAGACGTTACCGGGATAGGATGAAATTTTTCTATTTACTCTATCATTACCAGTTGGGAATAGACAAAAGTTTATACATTCTGCCAGATAACCGCCGCTCTACGCGCTCATATCACACCAAAAAAGTCCTTGATTTTTCGTGCAGGACTAACGCACTCAAAAATTCCTTTTTTCCGCGCACTGTTTGCGATTGGAATGCATTATCCGCAGACACGGTTGACTGCAGAACGGTTTCGTCATTCATCTGCGCACTGATCAGGAGCTTACAATACAAGGCCATGAAATACCCCGAGTGGCCGAATACAAATATCTCGGGGTATGGGTAAACAAAAGGCATATGTACACGGAAAAGCACGAACAGTCTCTCATAGCAAAAGGGCGAAGAGATGCCGGGATAATGAAACATAGGGCATTGTGGGGGTACAACAGGTATGAAGTCCTCAGAGGTATTTGGGAAGGAATAATGATGCCGGGGCTTACTTTCGGGAGTGCGGTTCTATGCTTAAGGGCTGAAGTTCATTCGCGATTAGAAGTAAATCAGAGAGCTGTTCGAAGATTTGCACTAGTGCCCACGGGGAAACCACAAACGAAGCAGTACAGGGGGATGTGGGCTGGGCAACGTTCGAAGCGCAGGAAGCTCAGAGTAAAGTACAATACGAAGAACGCCTGAGGAAATTGGACGATAAGAGATGGGCAGCTAAGGTATCTAAATACCTGTACAGAAAAAGCGTTGACAGGAAACGAACTAGAAAGCTGGCCAGTAAGTTTGCCAGAACGAGGAAGGAGAAAGAGCATTAAACGACAGGTTGAAAGCGTCGAAGGTGAAAATTAGATTCAATAAAAAAAGAAGCATAGTGTAGAACTATATCCATGCTGGAGAAGGCAGATCAGGAAGGAAACGTTTTATGATAACTCAAGAGGCAGTGCCCTCCTCTTTGAAGCTAGGTCAGGATGTCTCAGAACGCGCCGGTACAAAAAGAAATTTAACGAAGAAGATGACACATGTGCTGTGTGGGGTAAATCTGCAGACACAATAGAACACCTCATTCTAAAATGTGATGGTATCCATCCCGATGTAGATGCAGGCACAGTCACTCTTCCTGAGGCCTTAGGGTTTAGAGATAACAATATTCATGTAAATAAATCAGCGGTGAAAATTAGCAAAAAGCGACTGGAGGATTGGTGGCTCACAACCATTCAGGTGACATAAGTTTTAAAGTGTAGGAAGACGAATTTTGAAAAAAAAATCGCGAATTTTATTAACAACTTACAGCAGAGTTAAACAAAAATAAAGGAAAGAAACAGCATGGTGGCAACTACCACTGCCCCGTTTCAAAAAGGACGCTCCTACTTTCCACCCTTCAATCCTTCCAAGGTTCGCTCAGAAGCAGTAAATATAAATACTCACGAGAGCAGCAGATTGGACAGCCGTCGCCGTAGCCCAGTTTGTAGAGCACCGCACGCGATATTCGGAGGTCGTGGGTTCGGATCCGAGCGGCGGCATGGTTGTTTTTTTCTGCTGCTTTCGAAGTGATTTTCTTGAAGTGTGAGATTAATCGAGGCAATATTCTCCCAAAAATCAGCGCTACAAATAAAAAAAATAGAAATATTCCCCTATGCACCTTGGTTTCTGTGAGTGATAGCTTTCTTCGTATTTATATGTGCCAAGCTGAGAAATGCTTCATTTAGACAGATTTATTTTGAGTCGACGTTTCGGACAGAGCCTGTCTTTTCTCAAGCCTGTGTGCACTTTTCTCGTCGATGCTCTGTTGTTGCCTTGTGGGTTGCTTATTCCCCCTCTCTTTCCCACTTTTTTTCTTTTTTTCTTCCGCCTCCCCGTGGCTGCTGGGTGGGCGGCTGGTAACAGCGCGTCTTTGTTTTTCTATTTCTTGCTTCTCTCTTTCTCTCTTTTCAAGTATTTTTTCCTTTCCAGCCCATCTTCTGTGCTGCATTTGTTTGCTTGTTATTTTGTTATTGTTATTGTTGCTTGTTGTTGTTATTGTTATTGTTATTTTGTTATTGTTATTGTTTCTTCAGCAGTGGCTACGATAGCAATCGCTCGAGACCACCTTGTCAAGACCCACCTTGAAATTGAAGTACTCAGGACCCATATAAGGTATCTAGCCAGGAATCCTGTTCACCATTTAGCCTCTCTACCAGCGGCAAGGCCACACATCTTTCTGCCAAACGATAACTGCATATGATGAATCATTGCCAGCTTGTTTTACTCCGGCTGCGATACCTTGGATCCCTCCATGGTGCCTCGCTCAGCCAAAATCAACCTCGCTATACCTGGTATCTCGAAAAAAGCTGATCTGTCATCACCAGCCCTTAGACAGCTCACGCTACTACATTTGTACGAGAACTACCGTGACTTAACGCATATTTACACTGATGGATCTGTCCTTCCAAGCAGCTCCGCGGCGGCAATCGTCATTCCAGCGAAAGCTACAACAATCAAATTTAAGACGACCCACGCGACAACATTGACGGCAGCAGAGCTCGCAGCTCTCTTAACTGCCCTTCATCACATTGGTGATGAACCGCCACACAAATGGACAATATTCTGCTATTCGAAGGCGGCACTGCAGTCTCTACTGTAACCTCTACGACGCGGACCGCACTAACAACTAATCTTCCATATTACAGAGACGTTACACCATATAAGTGATGCCGGCCATGAAATAACGTTCCAGTGGCTTCCAAATCACTGCGGGATTATCGGCAATGAACGGGCGGATCACGCTGCCCGCTCAGCCCATACTGACGAGCGCCACGTCCCAATTCCTCTTTCTAGAACTAACGCGGCACGGAAGCTCCGCCTACTTGCTCGGCAGTGCACCGAGTCGCAATGGAATGAGCCACATTTAAAAAATACTCGACTGTACTCACTTGGTCCAACATTAAGTCTTCGAGCGCCATCACAGCTTCGCCGTAGAGACGCTACGCTTTTATATCGACTTTGGTTGGGTGTTGCCAATGCCTTCCGCATAGGGATGACCGACACCCCAACCTGTGACCACTGCGGCCATGAAGAATCAATTGGCCATATATTGTGCTCCTGCCCACAGTACTGTCCACAGAGGGCATGCCTTAGCCACGAACTTGACCAACTGGACGACCAACCGCTATCCGAAAAAAGAATTCTACGACATCGAAAGGACCTACCGTCGCAGAAGAAGGCCGTGCAAGCGCTTTTGCGCTTCTTACAATCTACCGGCCTGTGTGAAAGACTTTAACTGGAACGCCTTGTGTGTGTGTGTGTCTCCATGTGTGCACGTTCCTCTTTTTTGCGTTTTCCTCTCTGTCATCTTCCTAACCCCTATCCCCCATCCCCAGTGTAGGGTAGCAAACCGGAGACTCACATCTGGTTAACCTCCCTGCGTTTCCTTTTCATTCTCTCTCTCTCTCTCTCTTTTGTTATTGTTATATGTCAGACACGTGTGCCAACGCCAACCCCTTAATAAGAGGAGGAAGTTCACTGTAGCCTCATTCTTGAGAAAGGACAGGCTCTGTCTAAAACGTCCACTCAATATAAATCTCTGTCTATATAAAGCGTTTCTCAACTTTGCATTTAAACTCTAGTATTCAAATACGTTTTTCTTTGTATACTTCATTTCTTCGATGGCTGCTGGCAACGCTTCTAAAATAGTTTTTGGGAAGTTTCTTCTTCATCCACCAAAATGGGCAGTAATTGAAGATTCGCAGACTAAACACCTCTTCAAACACATCGACGCTATGAGTCGGTGCACCCCGGCCTTCATTACCCAACCTGGTGTCGAGATCAATGACCTGAAGAATCTACTTGACTTTGTGCCTCCAAGTGTGATCTGTGTGATTCTGCATTTGGGAACGAATAATCTCAGCAGCGACAACATCCGGACCACGTTCAAAAGGTACGCAGAAACCTTCAACATGATCCGCACAGACCGGCCCAAAACTCAAGTAACTTGTGCAATGCTTTTAATACCCTGTGCGCCAAACCACCGGCGACGGTCTAGTAACTGGCAACTCGTTGATAACTTCAATCGCCGGGCTGCGAAGCTCAATTGCCAACTTGTTGAACTTTGTAGACAAGAACCCAATGTGTTTTCCTAAACCATTCGCGGGAGATCTTTCCAACATCCAGTGTCATCTCAGCAGATGGAGTTCAAGTTTTCATGGAGTTTCAGTCTTGTCATGACACATGTATAACCTCCTCCTCGACTACCAGCGACATTTCCTGGCAGAATGGCAAGACCACCTGCCGGCAACAGAGGATTACACCCGGTTCCCCGTGCAGTATCACACGCGAGTAGCTCGCACCTACTCTGAGGTTCTCAAGAACCACCGGGAAAAAGATAGACAAGCCGGAGACCCAGAGTTGCCGACCCGCGCGGAGACGCAACGACAGGTAGAGGAGAGTAAAACAATGGTCCTACAAGGGTGCCATCCCAAATAACGGCTAGAATACCTAGGACACTTGTGCGAGATGACCAGTGCAAGATCAACCATGACCCAACGCAGAGCTCTACTGCCGACACCAACGCGGCCACCACCTCTTCGCCAATTGGACAGTAAAGTTGTTCCCGCTCGCCCGAACTAACCCAGGGGCGCCGCACTAGACAGCACCGCCGAGAGACCCACTTCAGCAATAGGCTTATCCGCTGGAACCCACCGGCAGCAACCTCCATCTAAGGCGAAACATGTGTATACCCCCACCACTTCCAGTACAACAGCGAAATCCAGAGCGAGCAGCGCCAGCACTCCAGCAAGCCTCGGCGGAGCATCAGGACTTTCGTGTGCAGTGCAGCATCAGCTGCCTTCCACTGCGCAGGGCCATGTTGATACCATATCCAGCCGGAAAGAAGAACTTCCCACCACCTCTTTGTCACGCTACGACCTCCGCAAACGCTGCCGTTCGGCACAACGGGTTGCCCGACACTCTCTAACGCATCCTACGAACAGCCTTCTTCAAATAACTCCAAAGTTCTAAAATTCAGAAATATTGTGGATAAACGAATTAGGCATCAAGTCCATATTCAAAGCATAAAGGCGTATCTTCAGTCAAAATCGTTCCAAATGGTTTACAAGTGTGGTTAACACCGTCAATAGGTGAACTATGTGAAGAGGAGAAGGTTAATTGCAACCGTATACTAAAATCTGCCTCTTCAAATTGCTTGAAGTTGCCATCGCTCACTCTGAGAAGGCATTGGTGGTTCTGAGAATAGAAGATAGTCGTACTCGTCAACAAATTCTCCTTACCGCTTAAAAGAACGTCTTGCTGATCAAGATGGTAACTGAACATCTTTGGTTACAGGCGCGAAAACAGACACAACACAAGACAGAAACACCGCACGGAGCGCCACTCTGTCCGTCCACGGTTACGGGACGGAGTGGCGCTCCGTCTCGTCTTGTGTTAAGCTCCGTCCCGTCCTGTGTTAAGCGACCCCGTCCATGTGTTGTGTCTGTTTTAGCGCCTGCAACCAAAGATCCCCTTACCGCGCTTGAGGCCACCAAGCTTATGCTCTTTGAGAAGAAGAAAGCGACTGAGTTTCGCGAAACCAGACGCAAAAAGTTCATTCGAGAGGGGGTTCCACGCCTCGCGTGGTCAAATTCAATAAAAAGCTAAAGAGAATCAAGAACAGAGGCAGCTACTGATAATAACCCTACTGTTACAATAAGCTCCAACAACAAATTCAATAGAACTGCACAAACATCAAAAGTTCCAAAAACACGCGTAGAACTATCTAGTACAAAAGCAGCTACTAATAATAATCCTGCGGTTACAAGCACCGACTTCTGTTTCCACCATACCATTGTTACTCTATCAACCAGGGTCCTAACGACGAATGACAGATCCGTCCTCACTCGAGGTCTTACATTTTGCGCTGACACCCTTAAATAACAACGAATTCTCGGTGCTAAAAGAATTGGAGAATTTTGCACCAATATTGCCACTCAGGGAAACCTTTTCTCATCGGGCACAAGTTAACGCGGATATCAGAGCATTCTGCGTTACCAACCACCACTACTTGAAGCAGACCGAACTCTGCAACACCAACAATTTGTAGCAGAGACTGTGGATCAAGTTGCAAAGAGTAGGGACATATCCCTACGGTTATCTAAAGCCCTCACCGCACCACACTCGTCACCAGGCCGATTCTATATGCTACTGAAAATCCACAAAAAGAATAATCCTGGCCGCCCCGTAGTATCGGGAATCGGCACGATAACGGCACCAATTTCCAGATACATTGACACACTAATTAGAGATATTACAACAACACACCCATCCTACATACGTGACACCAACCATTTTCTTCGCTAAATTGCAAGTCTCAAACTTCCGATAGGAGCCTTCCAGGCAAAATTAGATGTAGTGTCTCTCTACACAAACATTCCTCATTCCGATGGCATCAAATTTCTGATCGAAGCGTATGAACAAACAGAAACGAGGAATCCCCTCCTTATAATGAACTGCACATCTCCAACCAAATTTTTTTAACTTATCCCAACGTTTCGAAGCCTCCTTTGGCTCCTTCATCAGGGGTGACTGAGGGCAGTAGCTAGCGTTTTAGAAGTATGGAGGGGGGAGGGTGGGGGGGGGGGGGTGGTCAAAGGAATGACAACTGTGACGCGAAAGGCGCGGAGGAGGGGAGGGGGTTCAGGCTGCTTGTCACGTTGTCGCACTGCAGGGAGGTGGTGAATGGCGACTTTTTTTCATTGAGTTTAAGAGCGAAGTCCCTGGGCATATACTGGGACAGGTTTCCTTTTGTGCGGTTGACATTGTTCGGGTGGTTTGGATATGCCAGGATTCCAGAAGGAGCCTTTTGTGGTAATTTGTTTCGGTTCCGAGGATGCGAGTTTCTTCGAAGTTGATTCTATGGTCGGAGTCCTCGGAATGTTCGGCTACTGGACTGCGCTCTCTTGCGAATTTGCGGACTTCGCTTTTATGCTGCCGTATTCTTTCTTTGAAATTTTTGGTTTTGCTGATGTAACGTGCGTCACAGTCGGCGCATGGAATTTAGTAGACAATGCCTTGGGCTATTTCTCTCGGCGGGCGGTCTTTGGGAGCAGGTAGGCAAAGCGGAACAGTGTTTGTGGGCTTGTGCGCAACCTGGAGGCCCGAATTTTTCACGATTCGGGCGATGGTTTCGCTGACACCTCCGATATAAGGTAAAGAGACGTATTTTGATGGTGGCGTTGGTCTTTGTGCGTTGGTTTCTTGACGAATGTTGTGTTTCTGACATCGAATGGTTTTTGATAAAGTCTTTTGGGTAGCCGTTCATGATGAGTTCTTTGAATACCTTTCATTGTTCTTTTTTTTCTGTCAAGTTCTGTGCTGCAGTGTGTCTCAACTCTTCTGAACAGTGTTTTCACCACTGATGCTTTATGGACTGTCGGGTGGTTCGAAGAGAAGCGGAGATACCGGCCTGAGTGAGTTGGTTTGCAGTATACGAAGAATTGAAAGGTATTGTGGTTTCGGGACACGAGGACGTCCAAAAACAGCAGGGAGTTTTCTTGTTCCACCTTAAGCATGAACTGAATTTCAGGTTCTACGGAGTTTAAATGATGAAGGACATTTTGAGTCTCAGATCTTTTGATGACGGCGAAGCAGTCGTCGACATACCTGAGGAAAATCTTTGGTTTCGGGTGGAATGACTTGAGGACTCGTTGTTCGATGTGCTCCATGGTTAAATTGCCATGACGACACAGAGATGGATGCTCCCATTGCTGTTCCTTTATCTTGTAGGCAAAATTACCCGTTTGACGAGAAGTTTGTGTTTGATAGGCGCAACTCCAGGAGGCAGCACACATCATTTACACTCAGCGGGGTTCGTGCGCTGAGTGTGAAGTCGCGTTGTAGGGCGTCTCGGGTAGCTTTCACCGCAAGCTTCACGAGGTGTTTGTGAAAAGGGACACCACCTCGAAGGAGACAAGGCATCCGTCGGCCTCAAGGATTGCTTGGGTCACCAGTTCGATGAAGTGACTGGCATGACGGATATGGGTCGCTGTTTTCCCTGCGATTGAGGATATGCTCCACGTGTTTTAGAAATAATGACGAAAATCGTACTCGAGTATAGGAACTTCGAATTCAAAAATCAACACTATTTACAACTTAGCGGCACGGCCATGGGCACAAGGATGGCCCCCACCTACGCCAACATCTTCATGCATAGTATTCAAACTCAATTTCTGCAAGATTGCCCCATTAAGCTCACCCTATACAAACGCTACCTGGAAGACATCTTTTTAATTTGGACTGACACATAGTAAGAAATCATGCATTTTTTCAACACTTAAACCTCGTCCATACCAACATATCTTTCACTTACACGTACTCCCACACCACAATTAACTTTCTAGATGTTGAGATTTCGGTAAACGAAGGCTCACTTACCAGCGGTGTATAAAAAAAACCGACGGACCGTTAATAATACCTACACTTCCAAAGCTGCCATCTTCGTCACTCTAAAACAAACACCCCATACTCTCATGCGCATCGATTTAAAAGGATATGTTCCCAAGATGAAGCCTTCGTAAAAAATTCCAAACGCATGCGAGAAGTCTTCATTAAGCAACGTTACCCCCGCCATTGTCGACGGTGCCATTCAAAGGGCATCTAAACTCTACCGACAGCAAATACTGGAGGGCGGTCGATACAGCGAGGAAACAGATCACCGGGCTAATCTCGTACTTACGTTCACTAGTAACTCGCCTAACGTAACAAAGTCCTCAAAAATCATTTCAAAATTTTCGAACAAAGCGAGCTCCTCGCGAAAATTTTCATGCTTCCCATCACGCAGTCTACAGACGACCAAAAACATTCGAAACATTCTAGTACACTCCAAAACAAGTAACCAGCCGGGCTGGGGGTGCCGACCTTGTGGAAAAAGTAGACGCCAGGTCTGCAAACCCAGACAAACATCAAGCTATGCAATAAAGAAAGCTTCAGGCTTCAAGTGGAATATTAAAGGCAACTTTGATTGTGATTCCTGCAACGTAACATACCTCCTAGAATGCAGTGTATGCAGTATGCAGAACAATGGGCAGACAGTTAACCACCTACGAATTCACTTTAATAACCACCGCGCTCATATCCTATCCCTACCCAACCTTCCCTTGTCAAAACACATTATTAAGAAAAGTCACTAATTTGACGCAATTACGTTCAGTCCTATAGGGTGGGTTCAACAACACCAGGTAAAAAGAACAACGCGAGTCGTACTTTATTTAAAAACTGGGAACAATTCCTTCAAGGCATTGATGAAAGTCCGGGTGTAATGTCCTCCATCCGCCCCTTGCAGAGCTTGTGCTGACCTTACGAGCGCTGGTTTGACATACATTGGTTGTTCCTCGCCAGCGCCATCGTTTTCAAGCTTCGCCCATCCGCTTACGCAAAGCTCTTCATCCTCCAGTCCACCCCTATCTTCCCAGTTCGACCGCCTTGCCGAGCGTGGTGCAATTGAAGAACCCTGGCTTAAACGCTCCCGCCATTGACATTTATCCCCCACAAGACACTTTCCCGCAATCGGATGTGTTGCCGCCTTGTTTCTTTTTCGCCTTTTTTTTTGTGTGTATGCGTTTTCATGCAGAGTCCACGTGTGTCTAGTCAAGCTCACTGCGCCGATGATTCTTCCTTGACTCTTCGGGCCGAAGAGGCTGCAGATGACGGAAGTCTGCTGCCCTGTCTGCATTATATTCTGTGTATTTTTTACTCTTCTTGGCCGGCGGGCGGCTCGTGAGTGCATGCTTCTCTAATTCCTATCCGATCTGCAATTCCGCCACCGTCTGTTTCTCTGTATCTTACTGGCAGCAGCTCTGTTGTTGCCTCGAGCGGTGCCTGTGCTCTCATACCGCTCCTCGTTTTCCTTTTTTTTCATTCTCCTTTTTTTTTCTGCCGGCTCCCCGCGGCTGCTCGGTCGGCAGCGGGCGACAGCGCGTTTTTATTTTTCTCTTTTTTTGTTTCTCTCTTTCTTTCCATGTATTTTATATTTTCAGCCAATCCTATTTCCAGCATCCATTTGCATGATCGTTTGTTCATGTGTCGGATATGTGTGCCGATGCCAACTCCTTAAGAAGAGAAGGAAGATCGCTGTAACTTCAGCCTTGAAAAAGGACAGGCTCTGTCCGAAACGTTCACTTAAAATAATCTGACTAAATGAAGCGTTTCTCAACATTGCATTTACCCCTCTAGCAACCAAATACGTTTACTTTTGCATACTTTATATATATCTATCTATCTATATTTATATATAGGATGTGCTGCGTCCGCCACTATGGGCGAGGGTGGCGCTGGTGAAAGCTCTTAAGGTTCACTTACATGCAAAACATATATTCCCAAGAAAGCAGCCGATTAAACAGCCGTCGCCGGTGCTCAGTTGGTAGAGCACCGGACGCGATATTCGGAGGTCGTGGGTACGGATCTCACCGGCGGCATGGTTGTTTTTTCTGCTGCTTCATAGGTAATTTTCTTTAGTCGACAGGTTAATCAAAGTATTATTCTCCCATTGATTGGGTCTGCAAATTAAAAAAATAGAAACATTCCCCTATGCGCCTTGGTTTCGGCGACTCCCAAGGATCTCTGCAAATGCGGGCATTTACCCATTACGGCTAATCCAACAACTTCCATGCGTGAGCAGTTGACCTGAAAGCCGTATCTGAAGTAAATACCGAAGTTCTAGCGCACCTTCTTCGCATTTGACCTAAGAACAAGAATCGACCGTCAGATTTTTTCTTCTCAGTAAGGTATTAACTCCAATGGTCTGCCACATGTGAAGCCATTTTGCTTCAAGACGGTGTGTGTGCTTTAAGAAACATGGACGGCTCCTGATGAGTGTTAATACATTGTTTTGTGAGTGGGAGGTCGTTGCTTTATGTTTTTTCCCACTTACGCTTACATTGGTATCGTACTATAAATGTTGTGTTGGGCAGAGAAGATACAAACGTCAGTCATCTCCACTGAACTAAGTGGCAGCGTCTAAATAATAATAATAAGAATATTAGTATTGTTCCTTGCCCATTCGGAATTAGAAATGCGGGCTTGCCGAGGCCTGAAAAGTATTCAGTAGTAGCGCCCGGTGGCAAGCAACACAACAGGCATTACCATCACAAAAAAAACAACACCGCCACAAAAGCACCAAGAAAAAGATAAAGCCGCTAGTTAAAAAGACATAAAAGGAGATAAAATAGTAGCTATTGAGTAGAATACTGAACTAACAACCTAGCTTAAAAGGAAATTTTTAATTTTATTTCTAGCGTGAAGCGAAAGTACTTGTTAGGTGTGTGGTGGCACATAATACTTGCCAAGCCGCTTTTCCGTACCTAGTACGCATTCCAGGCAGTATAAAGCTATAAAACCTTAGGTATGGAATGGGAGCATATGATGTACAATAATCTTCTCACGATGTGTTTAAATAAAACAGTTTCGTTTAAGAGATTGAGAAAGTAAGGCGTGAGCAAAAATTGAAAAACCTGTCATTGCACCCAACAATTTTGGACTAATGCATTTTAGAACGCCAAAGAATTCATGAATGCAGTTTTTTTTTCATATTGAAACCTTTGTCTCTGACAATCAGTATAACCGCATATATCTTTCGGCTGGCTTGGATTTCTTAGTTGTTAACAATTTTTCTATCGTAAAAGTGTTCCCGATTGTTTTTATACATCAGTCCTCACTGCTGGATGCGAGCGATGGAAACGCTCTAAAAGAAACATTTTGCTAGATATGGGAAGAATGCACCATTACCTTCAATACTTCTTTAACTGAGCCTTAGAAATTTCTAATTCTCAAATTTTTCGAATTTCTCCCAAAATTTTGGACATGCCTTGATCGCGTCAAGAACCGTGTATTTCTCAATTAAATGTAGATTTCTGTACACAGCTGACCTTCTTGTTCCAAAACGCTCAGAAAAAGTGAAAGCAAGATATAGATAATCCAAGACATCTCTTAATCAAAAGACTGCACCCAAGAGTTTTACCGTTGAGACAGGCATGAAAGGAGGAAATTTATTTGTTTATTTATTTCCAAATCCTGCAGGCTAATATATTGTCACATGCAGGAGGGGCTATAAAGGCATTTAACATGACAAATACCAAAGGGGTACAGGAGGTTATAATCATCATGAAAAAAATAACAAAATACAACGCCCATTCACGCAAGAAAATGCTTCTCGAGAGCTTTACTTAAACTGCAGGACTGGAAACTGGCCTCGAGAAGAGAGTTCCAGTCGGAAACAGACCGTTGAAAAAAATTGTGCTTGAAAGAGAGAGTCCTTGCAAAAATCGGTTCGAGCAAATAAATTCGTGTATTCTGTGCTCGGCGCGACAAATTTTGAGAATTGTGGGCCGGGGTATGTTTAATTTGTGCGTAAAAATGTTATGCATAAACAATAGACGGGAAATTTTTCTGCCTACTTCAAGTATTGGAGAACGGTTGGCTTGCAGCAGTGTTGTAGGTGCGTCTAACATCGTGGATTTGTGATAAATAAACGTAACCACTTTCTTTTGCAACATCAAAATCTGGTATATGTCTTTCTTTAGGAATGGATCCCATAAAACCGAAGTGAACTCTACTTTGTACCTAATAAATGTTGAGTATGCAAGGAATTTGACTTTACAAGGGGCATCTTTAAGCTTCTGCCTTAAAATGTCTGCGATGTCGGAAGTCCATATTTAGCCATGTGTTAAAGTTACCGCTACATATTTATAATGTGTAACCTCGGGGAATAAATGATTTAGCTGGCTGAAAAAGACAGGACAAAAATATTTTTACGCGAAATTCACGAAAGAACAGTTTTGTCACGGTTTAATTGTATAAACCATTTTACATAGCACTGATGAACAGCTAAACGCGCATTTTTCAAGATGTAGTGGTCATTCTTTTCATTTATGGTCTCAAACAGAATGCAGGCATCAGCAAAATGCTTTAACGAGATACCTCAGGGAGAGATACCGACAGATCATTTATATAGATTAGGAAAAGCAGCGGCCCCAAGAAACTTCAATGGGGTACACCTGAACTAACTGCAAGCACGTTAGTTAGATCTTTAGCCATTAACCTCTACGTATTGTTTCCTGTGTTTACGATAAGCACCAATCCAATTAACAAGGTAAGTAGAGACGCCAAAACTATCTAATTTATGATGAGTTTATTATGAGAAACTGTGTCAAAAGCATTGCGGGAGTCTAAAAAAAGAACATCAACCTGCCTCATTTATCAAGAACTTCGAATTCATTAACCGTAGTAACCAACTGTGTCCCGTTGGACATACCCTTTTTGAAGGCGTGTTGAAAAGGAGATAAAATGTTATTTTCAGCTCTAAACGAATTTAGGTAACCAGAGATTGTGTTCTAATAACTTACAAGAAAAAGAAGTGGTTGAAATTCGTCGGTGGTTAGAGATAGCTTATCTCGTTTTTTTTTATGGATTGGTGCAACGCGAGCCATTTTGCAGTCCTCCGAAACTACACCAGAAAGTAAAGAGACTTGAAACATCTTCGTTAACAACTCGTATAACAGTGCTGAAAAATTTCTAAGTAAAGCGTTTGCAAGCCCATCAGGACCAGCACTTTTTTATCGCCAAGTTTACGCAGCATGGACAAAACACCATTCACAGAAATAGCCGGTGCATTACCGGCATCTTCACTTCGAATTCTAGCTGTGGTTGCCCTCTCCGTCAGAAACACGCTTTCAAAAATACCAGTTAAAGCCTTCTGCTAACATTGCGCAGTCAGTCACAACGCCACCATAAACTCGAACTTTATTCAACTGCTCATTCTTTCGACCTAAAAAATCCAAATTTTTGGGAATTACTTGTGACGCATTTGGGGAGCGTCGTGTTAAAATGATGACTTCTCCGATTTTAACTTTCAGTGAAGTTTCTGCTTCAGTAGTTAGCACTGTTTTAAGGCAGGTATCTCTTTCTGCCTACATCGCTTCACTTTGTGTTTGAGTTGAACAATTTCAATGGGCACAAGTTTTCCTGGTCCGGTGCTCTGCTAATTTGGAGTGAAATGCTTGGGAAATGGGTTTTGGACCCCCATTGAGAAGAAGAAAAATACTTTGTGTCTTAGCGCCCTTTGGCCTCAGATGCCCTTGCGCCATAAAAAAATCACAATCATTGACTTATCGTAGGATTGCGGCGGTTGATGTGAACTTTTCTAAGTGGAACAAGATGTTCAGCAGAGTGCTGCACTGCATTTTTAAAGCAATACTATGAAATCTCGTGATGCCATGAAATCATTACCGCAAGAGCTGCTGAACAGCGATTTTAAGGCGTCGATAACTTCATTATCATCAGTATGAACATAGTCCTGTATCATTTTAACTGTACACATTCCGGAAGCAGCAGGCGAAGCACAACAAAAGTATAAAAGACGATGATCTGAAATTCCCGGTTCAACCTCAAGCATCTCGTCTAAAAAGGTTTTGGTAACAAGGAATAGGTCTAGAACAGGTGACTCTCCGGTGTGTTGACGAACAGCTTCCTTAAGGTATAACGAAAACATCAGATCTCAAGTAATATCACATCAGGCACATGGGCCATAATACGGTTTGTCCCAGTCGAAGGCAAGCGATTGAAATCTTCGCTCAGGATTATATTCGAATTTAGGAAATTTATTACACGATCGAAATGACTAGACATAAAATAATCCATTTCATCAGGTGCAGATACACAGCACAAAGGCAAAAGGTCAAGCCATGCTTCATTAGGCGCAAAACCAAGCGTGTATGCTAATCAGTTTGACGAAGGAGCGTTATGTTCACTTCACGCTTGGCAATCACAGCAACCCCTCCACTACGTTAACCGCGATCGCGTCTCTTTATGGCGTAGCCCTGTGGCCCAATTTCTTCCCCCAAAATACCCCTGTGTAACCATGTCTAGTTGATAACTAGTAGATGGGGATCATAAGAAAAGAGCAATACCTCAAGGCTATCTATTTTATTCACAATGGTTCTGGCGTTCGCAGATATCACATGTAGTTGGGGAATTTCAGATGATGGTTTCGTCTGACTGACAAAAGAATTTCAAACGATATTCTATGCTGATGACTGTATCTATTTAATTTGATGTTTATTACTAAGGACGTTCAAAGAAGACATAACTGAACTGGCGGCTTGTCAAGAAGAAGCGTGAGCACATTTCCTTCAAAGACGCCCGGCGTTTTTCATTGATTTAAAGGTTGCTACTGCATTACTCGCATAGTCACGATCGACATCACGTGAAACGGCACCACTTACTTCATACCTTTGGCTCTTCTTTTCCTCCCACGCGTACACTTTTTGATTGACAACTAATTTCTCATATTTCATGTACACTTTATCTTCAGGATTCTTAACACTCTTAACATTAGCCGAGCGTAGCTCTCTCGTTTTGCGCAGCCTAGACAAGAAGTCCTCTGTAATGAACGTTTGGGAGCCCTTCAATTTTGAAGCATTACAGAGAACCTCTTCCTTTTCAGTGAAATGAAAATCCTCTTAATCACGGGACGTTTTTCAACTCCAGCTTTTTCCCGAAGCGTAGTACCTCCTCCAAACTCCCTACTTTCATTTAAAGTTTATGTTCAAAAATTTCCGCAATAACATGTTTCTTGAGGCCATCTACTGTTTCATCTTGTGATTCTTCTCTGCCCTAAATTCGCATGTTGTTTCGACGAGAGTAGTTTTCGAGATATTGATAAACTTCATGCACTGGAGAGCTCGTTTTCTACATTTCAATTTATGTGTATCAAATGAACATTCAACTGATGACCTGTGGTGTTCCTTCAAGTGGCTCGTCTTAGAATGTGTGCAAAAGTTTGTTCCGGGGAAGCGAAAAGTGCTGCGAAAACGCAATTCCCGGGTAACAAAAGAAATCGTGCGGTTAAAACGTAAGTTAAAAAAGCAAGAAAACAACACACACTACGCCCCACTATTTCCACTTGTAACAGATTGCTCAGCTTCCGTGTATCATTAGCCGAAAAAATAAAACAAAACGCAAAAGGTCATTTTCAGAAAAAAAACGCTAAAAAATTTCTGGTCTCTTCCCCGGAGAAGTTCTGGCAGCACTTATCGCCGAAAAAAAAGTTGCACCCAAACTGTGTATCGGTGACACTTTTATCGCTGACAATGCAAATATCGCACATGCGCTCAACCAGTACTTCTGCTCGGTGTTTGCACATGATGACGGTATCAGCCCACACTTTCCAGTTTATGAACACATTCTGCCAATTGGTGACGTCACTATTACTCAGGAATTGGTGTTAGCACGTTTACTCAATCTAGACACCAAAAAATCGCCTGGAGCTGATGGAATTCCGAACGCATTTCTTTTCCGCTACGCCGAGTGGTGTTCAAGATACCTGACTTTAACATTCAAGAAGTCATTATCAAGCGCGGAACTCCCAACCGAATGGAAGCATGCAAAGATCGTACCCATACCAAATACAGAAAATCCGTCCCTCCTCACGCCATACAGGCCAATTTCTTTACTTTGCACATGTGCTAAATTGCTCGAACACACAATACTCAAACACATATCTTTCTTTCTCAATTATAACACATTAACTGATACCATACTACATGAGTTTAGGCGAGGGTTTTCCACCGCAACTCAGCTGATCCAAACAGTTCATGATTTATCAGCAGCTTTAGATAAGCAAATTCAAGCCGACATAATTTTCCTCGATTTCAAGAAAGCATTTGACCGCGTCCCTCACTCCAAATTACTGCTTAAACTAAGGCCCATACTAAAGAACAACACCTTAATTAACTGCATTCAAGAATACCTCCCTTTACAGAAGCAATGTGTTCAAGTCAATGATGCAGCTTCTTCTTCAGGAAACGCTAACTCAGACATTCCACAATGCTCAGTTTTAGGTCCGCTATTCTTTCCGGTTTTTATAAATGATATATTGAGTGGCATACTGGTCAACATCAGGCGTTTAGCAGACGACGGCGTCCTGTATCATGAAATACATAATGCGAACGACCAGGCAGTTTTGAACACCTCCCTATCTAAAATACAAACTTGGTGCTGGAAATGGCAGATGACTATTAATCTTAAAAAGACCATGGCAATGACCGTTACATGCAAAAATAGCCCCTTAACATTTGCTTATAACATTAAAAACCAGTGCTTATCTGTCGTTTTCAGCTACAAATGCTTGGGAGTTATTATTTCATCAGATCTTAGGTGGAATGAACATGTAACACACACCTACAATAAATCAATGAAGAAACTTGGATTTTTAAGGTGTACGTTAGGGAACGCTTCGCCTGAAATTAAAATTTTAGCCTACAAAAGTATCATCCGACCCGTCCAAGGGCTTGCCGCGATTGTCTGGGATCCACATACACAATCTAATATTGCGAAACTTGAGAAAGTTCAAAGAAAATCATTCAGGCTCATCTTTAACTCATACAGCTGGCGCACGGCCCCGTCATTACTTCTAGAAGCAGCAGAACTGGAAAGTCTCACATTGAGACGTTACCGGGATAGGATGAAATTTTTCTATTTACTCTATCATTACCAGTTGGGAATAGACAAAAGTTTATACATTCTGCCAGATAACCGCCGCTCTACGCGCTCATATCACACCAAAAAAGTCCTTGATTTTTCGTGCAGGACTAACGCACTCAAAAATTCCTTTTTTCCGCGCACTGTTTGCGATTGGAATGCATTATCCGCAGACACGGTTGACTGCAGAACGGTTTCGTCATTCATCTGCGCACTGATCAGGAGCTTACAATACAAGGCCATGAAATACCCCGAGTGGCCGAATACAAATATCTCGGGGTATGGGTAAACAAAAGGCATATGTACACGGAAAAGCACGAACAGTCTCTCATAGCAAAAGGGCGAAGAGATGCCGGGATAATGAAACATAGGGCATTGTGGGGGTACAACAGGTATGAAGTCCTCAGAGGTATTTGGGAAGGAATAATGATGCCGGGGCTTACTTTCGGGAGTGCGGTTCTATGCTTAAGGGCTGAAGTTCATTCGCGATTAGAAGTAAATCAGAGAGCTGTTCGAAGATTTGCACTAGTGCCCACGGGGAAACCACAAACGAAGCAGTACAGGGGGATGTGGGCTGGGCAACGTTCGTAGCGCAGGAAGCTCAGAGTAAAGTACAATACGAAGAACGCCTGAGGAAATTGGACGATAAGAGATGGGCAGCTAAGGTATCTAAATACCTGTACAGAAAAAGCGTTGACAGGAAACGAACTAGAAAGCTGGCCAGTAAGTTTGCCAGAACGAGGAAGGAGAAAGAGCATTAAACGACAGGTTGAAAGCGTCGAAGGTGAAAATTAGATTCAATAAAAAAAGAAGCATAGTGTAGAACTATATCCATGCTGGAGAAGGCAGATCAGGAAGGAAACGTTTTATGATAACTCAAGAGGCAGTGCCCTCCTCTTTGAAGCTAGGTCAGGATGTCTCAGAACGCGCCGGTACAAAAAGAAATTTAACGAAGAAGATGACACATGTGCTGTGTGGGGTAAATCTGCAGACACAATCGAACACCTCATTCTAAAATGCGATGGTATCCATCCCGATGTAGATGCAGGCACAGTCACTCTTCCTGAGGCCTTAGGGTTTAGAGATAACAATATTCATGTAAATAAATCAGCGGTGAAAATTAGCAAAAAGCGACTGGAGGATTGGTGGCTCACAAGCATTCAGGTGACATAAGTTTTAAAGTGTAGGAAGACGAATTTTGAAAAAAATCGCGAGTTTTATTAACAACTTACAGCAGAGTTAAACAAAAATAAAGGAAAGAAACAGCATGGTGGCAACTACCACTGCCCCGTTTCAAAAAGGACGCTCCTACTTTCCACCCTTCAATCCTTCCAAGGTTCGCTCAGAAGCAGTAAATATAAATACTCACGAGAGCAGCAGATTGGACAGCCGTCGCCGTAGCCCAGTTTGTAGAGCACCGCACGCGATATTCGGAGGTCGTGGGTTCGGATCCGAGCGGCGGCATGGTTGTTTTTTCTGCTGCTTTCGAAGTGATTTTCTTGAAGTGTGAGATTAATGGAGGCAATATTCTCCCAAAAATCAGCGCTACAAATAAAAAAAATAGAAATATTCCCCTATGCACCTTGGTTTCTGTGAGTGATAGCTTTCTTCGTATTTATATGTGCCAAGCTGGGAAATGCTTCATTTAGACAGATTTATTTTGAGTCGACGTTTCGGACAGAGCCTGTCTTTTCTCAAGCCTGTGTGCACTTTTCTCGTCGATGCTCTGTTGTTGCCTTGTGGGTTGCTTATTCCCCCTCTCTTTCCCACTTTTTTCTTTTTTTCTTCCGCCTCCCCGTGGCTGCTGGGTGGGCGGCAGGCAACAGCGCGTCTTTGTTTTTCTATTTCTTGCTTCTCTCTTTCTCTCTTTTCAAGTATTTTTTCCTTTCCAGCCCATCTTCTGTGCTGCATTTGTTTGCTTGTTATTTTGTTATTGTTATTGTTGCTTGTTGTTGTTATTGTTGAAATTGTTGTTATTGTTATTGTTATTTTGTTATTGTTATTGTTTCTTCAGCAGTGGCTACGATAGCAATCGCTCGAGACCACCTTGTCAAGACCCACCTTGAAATTGAAGTACTCAGGACCCATATAAGGTATCTAGCCAGGAATCCTGTTCACCATTTAGCCTCTCTACCAGCGGCAAGGCCACACATCTTTCTGCCAAACGATAACTGCATATGATGAATCATTGCCAGCTTGTTTTACTCCGGCTGCGATACCTTGGATCCCTCCATGGTGCCTCGCTCAGCCAAAATCAACCTCGCTATACCTGGTATCTCGAAAAAAGCTGATCTGTCATCACCAGCCCTTAGACAGCTCACGCTACTACATTTGTACGAGAACTACCGTGACTTAACGCATATTTACACTGATGGATCTGTCCTTCCAAGCAGCTCCGCGGCGGCAATCGTCATTCCAGCGAAAGCTACAACAATCAAATTTAAGACGACCCACGCGACAACATTGACGGCAGCAGAGCTCGCAGCGCTCTTAACTGCCCTTCATCACATTGGTGATGAACCGCCACACAAATGGACAATATTCTGCTATTCGAAGGCGGCACTGCAGTCTCTACTGTAACCTCTACGACGCGGACCGCACTAACAACTAATCTTCCATATTACAGAGACGTTACACCATATAAGTGATGCCGGCCATGAAATAACGTTCCAGTGGCTTCCAAATCACTGCGGGATTATCGGCAATGAACGGGCGGATCACGCTGCCCGCTCAGCCCATACTGACGAGCGCCACGTCCCAATTCCTCTTTCTAGAACTAACGCGGCACGGAAGCTCCGCCTACTTGCTCGGCAGTGCACCGAGTCGCAATGGAATGAGCCACATTTAAAAAATACTCGACTGTACTCACTTGGTCCAACATTAAGTCTTCGAGCGCCATCACAGCTTCGCCGTAGAGACGCTACGCTTTTATATCGACTTTGGTTGGGTGTTGCCAATGCCTTCCGCATAGGGATGACCGACACCCCAACCTGTGACCACTGCGGCCATGAAGAATCAATTGGCCATATATTGTGCTCCTGCCCACAGTACTGTCCACAGAGGGCATGCCTTAGCCACAAACTTGACCAACTGGACGACCAACCGCTATCCGAAAAAAGAATTCTACGACATCGAAAGGACCTACCGTCGCAGAAGAAGGCCGTGCAAGCGCTTTTGCGCTTCTTACAATCTACCGGCCTGTGTGAAAGACTTTAACTGGAACGCCTTGTGTGTGTGTGTGTCTCCATGTGTGCACGTTCCTCTTTTTTGCGTTTTCCTGTCTGTCATCTTCCTAACCCCTATCCCCCATCCCCAGTGTAGGGTAGCAAACCGGAGACTCACATCTGGTTAACCTCCCTGCGTTTCCTTTTCATTCTCTCTCTCTCTCTCTCTCTCTTTTGTTATTGTTATATGTCAGACACGTGTGCCAACGCCAACCCCTTAATAAGAGGAGGAAGTTCACTGTAGCCTCATTCTTGAGAAAGGACAGGCTCTGTCTAAAACGTCCACTCAATATAAATCTCTGTCTATATAAAGCGTTTCTCAACTCTGCATTTAAACTCTAGTATTCAAATACGTTTTTCTTTGTATACTTCATTTCTTCGATGGCTGCTGGCAACGCTTCTAAAATAGTTTTTGGGAAGTTTCTTCTTCATCCACCAAAATGGGCAGTAATTGAAGATTCGCAGACTAAACACCTCTTCAAACACATCGACGCTATGAGTCGGTGCACCCCGGCCTTCATTACCCAACCTGGTGTCGAGATCAATGACCTGAAGAATCTACTTGACTTTGTGCCTCCAAGTGTGATCTGTGTGATTCTGCATTTGGGAACGAATGATCTCAGCAGCGACAACATCCGGACCACGTTCAAAAGGTACGCAGAAACCTTCAACATGATCCGCACAGACCGGCCCAAAACTCAAGTAACTTGTGCAATGCTTTTAATACCCTGTGCGCCAAACCACCGGCGACGGTCTAGTAACTGGCAACTCGTTGATAACTTCAATCGCCGGGCTGCGAAGCTCAATTGCCAACTTGTTAAACTTTGTAGACAAGAACCCAATGTGTTTTCCTAAACCATTCGCGGGAGATCTTTCCAACATCCAGTGTCATCGCAGCAGATGGAGTTCAAGTTTTCATGGAGTTTCAGTCTTGTCATGGCACATGTATAACCTCCTCCTCGACTACCAGCGACATTTCCTGGCAGAATGGCAAGACCACCTGCCGGCAACAGAGGATTACACCCGGTTCCCCGTGCAGTATCACACGCGAGTAGCTCGCACCTACTCTGAGGTTCTCAAGAACCACCGGGAAAAAGATAGACAAGCCGGAGACCCAGAGTTGCCGACCCGCGCGGAGACGCAACGACAGGTAGAGGAGAGTAAAACAATGGTCCTACAAGGGTGCCATCCCAAATAACGGCTAGAATACCTAGGACACTTGTGCGAGATGACCAGTGCAAGATCAACCATGACCCAACGCAGAGCTCTACTGCCGACATCAACGCGGCCACCACCTCTTCGCCAATTGGACAGTAAAGTTGTTCCCGCTCGCCCGAACTAACCCAGGGGCGCCGCACTAGACAGCACCGCCGAGAGACCCACTTCAGCAATAGGCTTATCCGCTGGAACCCACCGGCAGCAACCTCCATCTAAGGCGAAACATGTGTATACCCCCACCACTTCCAGTACAACAGCGAAATCCAGAGCGAGCAGCGCCAGCACTCCAGCAAGCCTCGGCGGAGCATCAGGACTTTCGTGTGCAGTGCAGCATCAGCTGCCTTCCACTGCGCAGGGCCATGTTGATACCATATCCAGCCGGAAAGAATAACTTCCCACCACCCCTTTGTCACGCTACGACCTCCGCAAACGCTGCCGTTCGGCACAACGGGTTGCCCGACACTCTCTAACGCATCCTACGAACAGCCTTCTTCAAATAACTCCAAAGTTCTAAAATTCAGAAATATTGTGGATAAACGAATTAGGTATCAAGTCCATATTCAAAGCATAAAGGCGTATCTTCAGTCAAAATCGTTCCAAATGGTTTACAAGTGTGGTTAACACCGTCAATAGGTGAACTATGTGAAGAGGAGAAGGTTAATTGCAACCGTATACTAAAATCTGCCTCTTTAAATTGCTTGAAGTTGCCATCGCTCACTCTGAGAAGGCATTGGTGGTTCTGAGAATAGAAGATAGTCGTACTCGTCAACAAATTCTCCTTACCGCTTAAAAGAACGTCTTGCTGATCAAGATGGTAACTGAACATCTTTGGTTACAGGCGCGAAAACAGACACAACACAAGACAGAAACACCGCACGGAGCGCCACTCTGTCCGTCCACGGTTACGGGACGGAGTGGCGCTCCGTCTCGTCTTGTGTTAAGCTCCGTCCCGTCCTGTGTTAAGCGACCCCGTCCATGTGTTGTGTCTGTTTTAGCGCCTGCAACCAAAGATCCCCTTACCGCGCTTGAGGCCACCAAGCTTATGCTCTTTGAGAAGAAGAAAGCGACTGAGTTTCGCGAAACCAGACGCAAAAAGTTCATTCGAGAGGGGGTTCCACGCCTCGCGTGGTCAAATTCAATAAAAAGCTAAAGAGAATCAAGAACAGAGGCAGCTACTGATAATAACCCTACTGTTACAATAAGCTCCAACAACAAATTCAATAGAACTGCACAAACATCAAAAGTTCCAAAAACACGCGTAGAACTATCTAGTACAAAAGCAGCTACTAATAATAATCCTGCGGTTACAAGCACCGACTTCTGTTTCCACCATACCATTGTTACTCTATCAACCAGGGTCCTAACGACGAATGACAGATCCGTCCTCACTCGAGGTCTTACATTTTGCGCTGACACCCTTAAATAACAACGAATTCTCGGTGCTAAAAGAATTGGAGAATTTTGCACCAATATTGCCACTCAGGGAAACCTTTTCTCATCGGGCACAAGTTAACGCGGATATCAGAGCATTCTGCGTTACCAACCACCACTACTTGAAGCAGACCGAACTCTGCAACACCAACAATTTGTAGCAGAGACTGTGGATCAAGTTGCAAAGAGTAGGGACATATCCCTACGGTTATCTAAAGCCCTCACCGCACCACACTCGTCACCAGGCCGATTCTATATGCTACTGAAAATCCACAAAAAGAATAATCCTGGCCGCCCTGTAGTATCGGGAATCGGCACGATAACGGCACCAATTTCCAGATACATTGACACACTAATTAGACATATTCCAACAACACACCCATCCTACATACGTGACACCAACCATTTTCTTCGCTAAATTGCAAGTCTCAAACTTCCGATAGGAGCCTTCCAGGCAAAATTAGATGTAGTGTCTCTCTACACAAACATTCCTCATTCCGATGGCATCAAATTTCTGATCGAAGCGTATGAACAAACAGAAACGAGGAATCCCCTCCTTATAATGAACTGCACATCTCCAACCAAATTTTTTTAACTTATCCCAACGTTTCGAAGCCTCCTTTGGCTCCTTCATCAGGGGTGACTGAGGGCAGTAGCTAGCGTTTTAGAAGTATGGAAGGGGGAGGGTGGGGGGGGGGGTGGTCAAAGGAATGACAACTGTGACGCGAAAGGCGCGGAGGAGGGGAGGGGGTTCAGGCTGCTTGTCACGTTGTCGCACTGCAGGGAGGTGGTGAATGGCGACTTTTTTTCATTGAGTTTAAGAGCGAAGTCCCTGGGCATATACTGGGACAGGTTTCCTTTTGTGCGGTTGACATTGTTCCGGGTGGTTTGGATATGCCAGGATTCCAGAAGGAGCCTTTTGTGGTAATTTGTTTCGGTTCCGAGGATGCGAGTTTCTTCGAAGTTGATTCTATGGTCGGAGTCCTCGGAATGTTCGGCTACTGGACTGCGCTCTCTTGCGAATTTGCGGACTTCGCTTTTATGCTGCCGTATTCTTTCTTTGAAATTTTTGGTTTTGCTGATGTAACGTGCGTCACAGTCGGCGCATGGAATTTAGTAGACAATGCCTTGGGCTATTTCTCTCGGCGGGCGGTCTTTGGGAGCAGGTAGGCAAAGCGGAACAGTGTTTGTGGGCTTGTGCGCAACCTGGAGGCCCGAATTTTTCACGATTCGGGCGATGGTTTCGCTGACACCTCCGATATAAGGTAAAGAGACGTATTTTGATGGTGGCGTTGGTCTTTGTGCGTTGGTTTCTTGACGAATGTTGTGTTTCTGACATCGAATGGTTTTTGATAAAGTCTTTTGGGTAGCCGTTCATGATGAGTTCTTTGAATACCTTTCATTGTTCTTTTTTTTCTGTCAAGTTCTGTGCTGCAGTGTGTCTCAACTCTTCTGAACAGTGTTTTCACCACTGATGCTTTATGGACTGTCGGGTGGTTCGAAGAGAAGCGGAGATACCGGCCTGAGTGAGTTGGTTTGCAGTATACGAAGAATTGAAAGGTATTGTGGTTTCGGGACACGAGGACGTCCAAAAACAGCAGGGAGTTTTCTTGTTCCACCTTAAGCATGAACTGAATTTCAGGTTCTACGGAGTTCAAATGATGAAGGACATTTTGAGTCTCAGATCTTTTGATGACGGCGAAGCAGTCGTCGACATACCTGAGGAAAATCTTTGGTTTCGGGTGGAATGACTTGAGGACTCGTTGTTCGATGTGCTCCATGGTTAAATTGCCATGACGACACAGAGATGGATGCTCCCATTGCTGTTCCTTTATCTTGTAGGCAAAATTACCCGTTTGACGAGAAGTTTGTGTTTGATAGGCGCAACTCCAGGAGGCAGCACACATCATTTACACTCAGCGGGGTTCGTGCGCTGAGTGTGAAGTCGCGTTGTAGGGCGTCTCGGGTAGCTTTCACCGCAAGCTTCACGAGGTGTTTGTGAAAAGGGACACCACCTCGAAGGAGACAAGGCATCCGTCGGCCTCAAGGATTGCTTGGGTCACCAGTTCGATGAAGTGACTGGCATGACGAATATGGGTCGCTGTTTTCCCTGCGATTGAGGATATGCTCCACGTGTTTTAGAAATAATGACGAAAATCGTACTCGAGTATAGAAACTTCGAATTCAAAAATCAACACTATTTACAACTTAGCGGCACGGCCATGGGCACAAGGATGGCCCCCACCTACGCCAACATCTTCATGCATAGTATTCAAACTCAATTTCTGCAAGATTGCCCCATTAAGCTCACCCTATACAAACGCTACCTGGATGACATCTTTTTAATTTGGACTGACACATAGTAAGAAATCATGCATTTTTTCAACACTTAAATCTCGTCCATACCAACATATCTTTCACTTACACGTACTCCCACACCACAATTAACTTTCTAGATGTTGAGATTTCGGTAAACGAAGGCTCACTTACCAGCGGTGTATAAAAAAAACCGACGGACCGTTAATAATACCTACACTTCCAAAGCTGCCATCTTCGTCACTCTAAAACAAACACCCCATACTCTCATGCGCATCGATTTAAAAGGATATGTTCCCAAGATGAAGCCTTCGTAAAAAATTCCAAACGCATGCGAGAAGTCTTCATTAAGCAACGTTACCCCCGCCATTGTCGACGGTGCCATTCAAAGGGCATCTAAACTCTACCGACAGCAAATACTGGAGGGCGGTCGATACAGCGAGGAAACAGATCACCGGGCTAATCTCGTACTTACGTTCACTAGTAACTCGCCTAACGTAACAAAGTCCTCAAAAATCATTTCAAAATTTTCGAACAAAGCGAGCTCCTCGCGAAAATTTTCATGCTTCCCATCACGCAGTCTACAGACGACCAAAACATTCGAAACATTCTAGTACACTCCAAAACAAGTAACCAGCCGGGCTGGGGGTGCCGACCTTGTGGAAAAAGTAGACGCCAGGTCTGCAAACCCAGACAAACATCAAGCTATGCAATAAAGAAAGCTTCAGGCTTCAATTGGAATATTAAAGGCAACTTTGATTGTGATTCCTGCAACGTAACATACCTCCTAGAATGCAGTGTATGCAGTATGCAGAACAATGGGCAGACAGTTAACCACCTACGAATTCACTTTAATAACCACCGCGCTCATATCCTATCCCTACCCAACCTTCCCTTGTCAAAACACATTATTAAGAAAAGTCACTAATTTGACGCAATTACGTTCAGTCCTATAGGGTGGGTTCAACAACACCAGGTAAAAAGAACAACGCGAGTCGTACTTTATTTAAAAACTGGGAACAATTCCTTCAAGGCATTGATGAAATCCGGGTGTAATGTCCTCCATCCGCCCCTTGCAGAGCTTGTGCTGACCTTACGAGCGCTGGTTTGACATACATTGGTTGTTCCTCGCCAGCGCCATCGTTTTCAAGCTTCGCCCATCCGCTTACGCAAAGCTCTTCATCCTCCAGTCCACCCCTATCTTCCCAGTTCGACCGCCTTGCCGAGCGTGGTGCAATTGAAGAACCCTGGCTTAAACGCTCCCGCCATTGACATTTATCCCCCACAAGACACTTTCCCGCAATCGGATGTGTTGCCGCCTTGTTTCTTTTTCGCCTTTTTTTTTGTGTGTATGCGTTTTCATGCAGAGTCCACGTGTGTCTAGTCAAGCTCACTGCGCCGATGATTCTTCCTTGACTCTTCGGGCCGAAGAGGCTGCAGATGACGGAAGTCTGCTGCCCTGTCTGCATTATATTCTGTGTATTTTTTACTCTTCTTGGCCGGCGGGCGGCTCGTGAGTGCATGCTTCTCTAATTCCTATCCGATCTGCAATTCCGCCACCGTCTGTTTCTCTGTATCTTACTGGCAGCAGCTCTGTTGTTGCCTCGAGCGGTGCCTGTGCTCTCATACCGCTCCTCGTTTTCCTTTTTTTTCATTCTCCTTTTTTTTTCTGCCGGCTCCCCGCGGCTGCTCGGTCGGCAGCGGGCGACAGCGCGTTTTTATTTTTCTCTTTTTTTGTTTCTCTCTTTCTTTCCATGTATTTTATATTTTCAGCCAATCTTATTTCCAGCATCCATTTGCATGATCGTTTGTTCATGTGTCGGATATGTGTGCCGATGCCAACTCCTTAAGAAGAGAAGGAAGATCGCTGTAACTTCAGCCTTGAAAAAGGACAGGCTCTGTCCGAAACGTTCACTTAAAATAATCTGACTAAATGAAGCGTTTCTCAACATTGCATTTACCCCTCTAGCAACCAAATACGTTTACTTTTGCATACTTTATATATATCTATCTATCTATATTTATATACAGGATGTGCTGCGTCCGCCACTATGGGCGAGGGTGGCGCTGGTGAAAGCTCTTAAGGTTCACTTACATGCAAAACATATATTCCCAAGAAAGCAGCCGATTAAACAGCCGTCGCCGGTGCTCAGTTGGTAGAGCACCGGACGCGATATTCGGAGGTCGTGGGTACGGATCTCACCGGCGGCATGGTTGTTTTTTCTGCTGCTTCATAGGTAATTTTCTTTAGTCGACAGGTTAATCAAAGTATTATTCTCCCATTGATTGGGTCTGCAAATTAAAAAAAATAGAAACATTCCCCTATGCGCCTTGGTTTCGGCGACTCCCAAGGATCTCTGCAAATGCGGGCATTTACCCATTACGGCTAATCCAACAACTTCCATGCATGAGCAGTTGACCTGAAAGCCGTATCTGAAGTAAATACCGAAGTTCTAGCGCACCTTCTTCGCATTTGACCTAAGAACAAGAATCGACCGTCAGATTTTTTCTTCTCAGTAAGGTATTAACTACAATGGTCTGCCACATGTGAAGCCATTTTGCTTCAAGACGGTGTGTGTGCTTTAAGAAACATGGACGGCTCCTGATGAGTGTTAATACATTGTTTTGTGAGTGGGAGGTCGTTGCTTTATGTTTTTTCCCACTTACGCTTACATTGGTATCGTACTATAAATGTTGTGTTGGGCAGAGAAGATACAAACGTCAGTCATCTCCACTGAACTAAGTGGCAGCGTCTAAATAATAATAATAAGAATATTAGTATTGTTCCTTGCCCATTCGGAATTAGAAATGCGGGCTTGCCGAGGCCTGAAAAGTATTCAGTAGTAGCGCCCGGTGGCAAGCAACACAACAGGCATTACCATCACAAAAAAAACAACACCGCCACAAAAGCACCAAGAAAAAGATAAAGCCGCTAGTTAAAAAGACATAAAAGGAGATAAAATAGTAGCTATTGAGTAGAATACTGAACTAACAACCTAGCTTAAAAGGAAATTTTTAATTTTATTTCTAGCGTGAAGCGAAAGTACTTGTTAGGTGTGTGGTGGCACATAATACTTGCCAAGCCGCTTTTCCGTACCTAGTACGCATTCCAGGCAGTATAAAGCTATAAAACCTTAGGTATGGAATGGGAGCATATGATGTACAATAATCTTCTCACGATGTGTTTAAATAAAACAGTTTCGTTTAAGAGATTGAGAAAGTAAGGCGTGAGCAAAAATTGAAAAACCTGTCATTGCACCCAACAATTTTGGACTAATGCATTTTAGAACGCCAAAGAATTCATGAATGCAGTTTTTTTTTTCATATTGAAACCTTTGACTCTGACAATCAGTATAACCGCATATATCTTTCGGCTGGCTTGGATTTCTTAGTTGTTAACAATTTTTCTATCGTAAAAGTGTTCCCGATTAGTTTTATACGGCAGTCCTCACTGCTGGATGCGAGCGATGGAAACGCTCTAAAAGAAACATTTTGCTAGATATGGGAAGAATGCACCATTACCTTCAATACTTCTTTAACTGAGCCTTAGAAATTTCTAATTCTCAAATTTTTCGAATTTCTCCCAAAATTTTGGACATGCCTTGATCGCGTCAAGAACCGTGTATTTCTCAATTAAATGTAGATTTCTGTACACAGCTGACCTTCTTGTTCCAAAACGCTCAGAAAAAGTGAAAGCAAGATATAGATAATCCAAGACATCTCTTAATCAAAAGACTGCACCCAAGAGTTTTACCGTTGAGACAGGCATGAAAGGAGGAAATTTATTTGTTTATTTATTTCCAAATCCTGCAGGCTAATATATTGTCACATGCAGGAGGGGCTATAAAGGCATTTAACATGACAAATACCAAAGGGGTACAGGAGGTTATAATCATCATGAAAAAAATAACAAAATACAACGCCCATTCACGCAAGAAAATGCTTCTCGAGAGCTTTACTTAAACTGCAGGACTGGAAACTGGCCTCGAGAAGAGAGTTCCAGTCGGAAACAGACCGTTGAAAAAAATTGTGCTTGAAAGAGAGAGTCCTTGCAAAAATCGGTTCGAGCAAATAAATTCGTGTATTCTGTGCTCGGCGCGACAAATTTTGAGAATTGTGGGCCGGGGTATGTTTAATTTGTGCGTAAAAATGTTATGCATAAACAATAGACGGGAAATTTTTCTGCCTACTTCAAGTATTGGAGAACGGTTGGCTTGCAGCAGTGTTGTAGGTGAGTCTAACATCGTGGATTTGTGATAAATAAACGTAACCACTTTCTTTTGCAACATCAAAATCTGGTATATGTCTTTCTTTAGGAATGGATCCCATAAAACCGAAGTGAACTCTACTTTGTACCTAATAAATGTTGAGTATGCAAGGAATTTGACTTTACAAGGGGCATCTTTAGGCTTCTTCCTTAAAATGTCTGCGATGTCGGAAGTCCATATTTAGCCATGTGTTAAAGTTACCGCTACATATTTATAATGTGTAACCTCGGGGAATAAATGATTTAGCTGGCTGAAAAAGACAGGACAAAAATATTTTTACGCGAAATTCACGAAAGAACAGTTTTGTCACGGTTTAATTGTATAAACCATTTTACATAGCACTGATGAACAGCTAAACGCGCATTTTTCAAGATGTAGTGGTCATTCTTTTCATTTATGGTCTCAAACAGAATGCAGGCATCAGCAAAATGCTTTAACGAGATACCTCAGGGAGAGATACCGACAGATCATTTATATAGATTAGGAAAAGCAGCGGCCCCAAGAAACTTCAATGGGGTACACCTGAACTAACTGCAAGCACGTTAGTTAGATCTTTAGCCATTAACCTCTACGTATTGTTTCCTGTGTTTACGATAAGCACCAATCCAATTAACAAGGTAAGTAGAGACGCCAAAACTATCTAATTTATGATGAGTTTATTATGAGAAACTGTGTCAAAAGCATTGCGGGAGTCTAAAAAAAGAACATCAACCTGCCTCATTTATCAAGAACTTCGAATTCATTAACCGTAGTAACCAACTGTGTCCCGTTGGACATACCCTTTTTGAAGGCGTGTTGAAAAGGAGATAAAATGTTATTTTCAGCTCTAAACGAATTTAGGTAACCAGAGATTGTGTTCTAATAACTTACAAGAAAAAGAAGTGGTTGAAATTCGTTGGTGGTTAGAGATAGCTTATCTCGTTTTTTTTTATGGATTGGTGCAACGCGAGCCATTTTGCAGTCCTCCGAAACTACACCAGAAAGTAAAGAGACTTGAAACATCTGCGTTAACAACTCGTATAACAGTGCTGAAAAATTTCTAAGTAAAGCGTTTGCAAGCCCATCAGGACCAGCACTTTTTTATCGCCAAGTTTACGCAGCATGGACAAAACACCATTCACAGAAATAGCCGGTGCATTACCGGCATCTTCACTTCGAATTCTAGCTGTGGTTGCCCTCTCCGTCAGAAACACGCTTTCAAAAATACCAGTTAAAGCCTTCTGCTAACATTGCGCAGTCAGTCACAACGCCACCATAAACTCGAACTTTATTCAACTGCTCATTCTTTCGACCTAAAAAATCCAAATTTTTGGGAATTACTTGTGACGCATTTGGGGAGCGTCGTGTTAAAATGATGACTTCTCCGATTTTAACTTTCAGTGAAGTTTCTGCTTCAGTAGTTAGCACTGTTTTAAGGCAGGTATCTCTTTCTGCCTACATCGCTTCACTTTGCGTTTGAGTTGAACAATTTCAATGGGCACAAGTTTTCCTGGTCCGGTGCTCTGCTAATTTGGAGTGAAATGCTTGGGAAATGGGTTTTGGACCCCCATTGAGAAGAAGAAAAATACTTTGTGTCTTAGCGCCCTTTGGCCTCAGATGCCCTTGCGCCATAAAAAAATCACAATCATTGACTTATCGTAGGATTGCGGCGGTTGATGTGAACTTTTCTAAGTGGAACAAGATGTTCAGCAGAGTACTGCACTGCATTTTTAAAGCAATACTATGAAATCTCGTGATGCCATGAAATCATTACCGCAAGAGCTGCTGAACAGCGATTTTAAGGCGTCGATAACTTCATTATCATCAGTATGAACATAGTCCTGTATCATTTTAACTGTACACATTCCGGAAGCAGCAGGCGAAGCACAACAAAAGTATAAAAGACGATGATCTGAAATTCCCGGTTCAACCTCAAGCATCTCGTCTAAAAAGGTTTTGGTAACAAGGAATAGGTCTAGAACAGGTGACTCTCCGGTGTGTTGACGAACAGCTTCCTTAAGGTATAACGAAAACATCAGATCTCAAGTAATATCACATCAGGCACATGGGCCATAATACGGTTTGTCCCAGTCGAAGGCAAGCGATTGAAATCTTCGCTCAGGATTATATTCGAATTTAGGAAATTTATTACACGATCGAAATGACTAGACATAAAATAATCCATTTCATCAGGTGCAGATACACAGCACAAAGGCAAAAGGTCAAGCCATGCGTCATTAGGCGCAAAACCAAGCGTGTATGCTAATCAGTTTGACGAAGGAGCGTTATGTTCACTTCACGCTTGGCAATCACAGCAACCCCTCCACTACGTTAACCGCGATCGCGTCTCTTTATGGCGTAGCCCTGTGGCCCAATTTCTTCCCCCAAAATACCCCTGTGTAACCATGTCTAGTTGATAACTAGTAGATGGGGATCATAAGAAAAGAGCAATACCTCAAGGCTATCTATTTTATTCACAATGGTTCTGGCGTTCGCAGATATCACATGTAGTTGGGGAATTTCAGATGATGGTTTCGTCTGACTGACAAAAGAATTTCAAACGATATTCTATGCTGATGACTGTATCTATTTAATTTGATGTTTATTACTAAGGACGTTCAAAGAAGACATAACTGAACTGGCGGCTTGTCAAGAAGAAGCGTGAGCACATTTCCTTCAAAGACGCCCGGCGTTTTTCATTGATTTAAAGGTTGCTACTGCATTACTCGCATAGTCACGACCGACATCACGTGAAACGGCACCACTTACTTCATACCTTTGGCTCTTCTTTTCCTCCCACGCGTACACTTTTTGATTGACAACTAATTTCTCATATTTCATGTACACTTTATCTTCAGGATTCTTAACACTCTTAACATTAGCCGAGCGTAGCTCTCTCGTTTTGCGCAGCCTAGACAAGAAGTCCTCTGTAATGAACGTTTGGGAGCCCTTCAATTTTGAAGCATTACAGAGAACCTCTTCCTTTTCAGTGAAATGAAAATCCTCTTAATCACGGGACGTTTTTCAACTCCAGCTTTTTCCCGAAGCGTAGTACCTCCTCCAAACTCCCTACTTTCATTTAAAGTTTATGTTCAAAAATTTCCGCAATAACATGTTTCTTGAGGCCATCTACTGTTTCATCTTGTGATTCTTCTCTGCCCTAAATTCGCATGTTGTTTCGACGAGAGTAGTTTTCGAGATATTGATAAACTTCATGCACTGGAGAGCTCGTTTTCTACATTTCAATTTATGTGTATCAAATGAACATTCAACTGATGACCTGTGGTGTTCCTTCAAGTGGCTCGTCTTAGAATGTGTGCAAAAGTTTGTTCCGGGGAAGCGAAAAGTGCTGCGAAAACGCAATTCCCGGGTAACAAAAGAAATCGTGCGGTTAAAACGTAAGTTAAAAAAGCAAGAAAACAACACACACTACGCCCCACTATTTCCACTTGTAACAGATTGCTCAGCTTCCGTGTATCATTAGCCGAAAAAATAAAAAAAAACGCAAAAGGTCATTTTCAGAAAAAAAACGCTAAAAAATTTCTGGTCTCTTCCCCGGAGAAGTTCTGGCAGCACTTATCGCCGAAAAAAAAGTTGCACCCAAACTGTGTATCGGTGACACTTTTATCGCTGACAATGCAAATATCGCACATGCGCTCAACCAGTACTTCTGCTCGGTGTTTGCACATGATGACGGTATCAGCCCACACTTTCCAGTTTATGAACACATTCTGCCAATTGGTGACGTCACTATTACTCAGGAATTGGTGTTAGCACGTTTACTCAATCTAGACACCAAAAAATCGCCTGGAGCTGATGGAATTCCGAACGCATTTCTTTTCCGCTACGCCGAGTGGTGTTCAAGATACCTGACTTTAACATTCAAGAAGTCATTATCAAGCGCGGAACTCCCAACCGAATGGAAGCATGCAAAGATCGTACCCATACCAAATACAGAAAATCCGTCCCTCCTCACGCCATACAGGCCAATTTCTTTACTTTGCACATGTGCTAAATTGCTCGAACACACAATACTCAAACACATATCTTTCTTTCTCAATTATAACACATTAACTGATACCATACTACATGAGTTTAGGCGAGGGTTTTCCACCGCAACTCAGCTGATCCAAACAGTTCATGATTTATCAGCAGCTTTAGATAAGCAAATTCAAGCCGACATAATTTTCCTCGATTTCAAGAAAGCATTTGACCGCGTCCCTTACTCCAAATTACTGCTTAAGCTAAGGCCCATACTAAAGAACAACACCTTAATTAACTGCATTCAAGAATACCTCCCTTTACAGAAGCAATGTGTTCAAGTCAATGATGCAGCTTCTTCTTCAGGAAACGCTAACTCAGACATTCCACAATGCTCAGTTTTAGGTCCGCTATTCTTTCCGGTTTTTATAAATGATATATTGAGTGGCATACTGGTCAACATCAGGCGTTTAGCAGACGACGGCGTCCTGTATCATGAAATACATAATGCGAACGACCAGGCAGTTTTGAACACCTCCCTATCTAAAATACAAACTTGGTGCTGGAAATGGCAGATGACTATTAATCTTAAAAAGACCATGGCAGTGACCGTTACATGCAAAAATAGCCCCTTAACATTTGCTTATAACATTAAAAACCAGTGCTTATCTGTCGTTTTCAGCTACAAATGCTTGGGAGTTATTATTTCATCAGATCTTAGGTGGAATGAACATGTAACACACACCTACAATAAATCAATGAAGAAACTTGGATTTTTAAGGTGTACGTTAGGGAACGCTTCGCCTGAAATTAAAATTTTAGCCTACAAAAGTATCATCCGACCCGTCCAAGGGCTTGCCGCGATTGTCTGGGATCCACATACACAATCTAATATTGCGAAACTTGAGAAAGTTCAAAGAAAATCATTCAGGCTCATCTTTAACTCATACAGCTGGCGCACGGCCCCGTCATTACTTCTAGAAGCAGCAGAACTGGAAAGTCTCACATTGAGACGTTACCGGGATAGGATGAAATTTTTCTATTTACTCTATCATTACCAGTTGGGAATAGACAAAAGTTTATACATTCTGCCAGATAACCGCCGCTCTACGCGCTCATATCACACCAAAAAAGTCCTTGATTTTTCGTGCAGGACTAACGCACTCAAAAATTCCTTTTTTCCGCGCACTGTTTGCGATTGGAATGCATTATCCGCAGACACGGTTGACTGCAGAACGGTTTCGTCATTCATCTGCGCACTGATCAGGAGCTTACAATACAAGGCCATGAAATACCCCGAGTGGCCGAATACAAATATCTCGGGGTATGGGTAAACAAAAGGCATATGTACACGGAAAAGCACGAACAGTCTCTCATAGCAAAAGGGCGAAGAGATGCCGGGATAATGAAACATAGGGCATTGTGGGGGTACAACAGGTATGAAGTCCTCAGAGGTTTTTGGGAAGGAATAATGATGCCGGGGCTTACTTTCGGGAGTGCGGTTCTATGCTTAAGGGCTGAAGTTCATTCGCGATTAGAAGTAAATCAGAGAGCTGTTCGAAGATTTGCACTAGTGCCCACGGGGAAACCACAAACGAAGCAGTACAGGGGGATGTGGGCTGGGCAACGTTCGAAGCGCAGGAAGCTCAGAGTAAAGTACAATACGAAGAACGCCTGAGGAAATTGGACGATAAGAGATGGGCAGCTAAGGTATCTAAATACCTGTACAGAAAAAGCGTTGACAGGAAACGAACTAGAAAGCTGGCCAGTAAGTTTGCCAGAACGAGGAAGGAGAAAGAGCATTAAACGACAGGTTGAAAGCGTCGAAGGTGAAAATTAGATTCAATAAAAAAAGACGCATAGTGTAGAACTATATCCATGCTGGAGAAGGCAGATCAGGAAGGAAACGTTTTATGATAACTCAAGAGGCAGTGCCCTCCTCTTTGAAGCTAGGTCAGGATGTCTCAGAACGCGCCGGTACAAAAAGAAATTTAACGAAGAAGATGACACATGTGCTGTGTGGGGTAAATCTGCAGACACAATAGAACACCTCATTCTAAAATGTGATGGTATCCATCCCGATGTAGATGCAGGCACAGTCACTCTTCCTGAGGCCTTAGGGTTTAGAGATAACAATATTCATGTAAATAAATCAGCGGTGAAAATTAGCAAAAAGCGACTGGAGGATTGGTGGCTCACAAGCATTCAGGTGACATAAGTTTTAAAGTGTAGGAAGACGAATTTTGAAAAAAAATCGCGAATTTTATTAACAACTTACAGCAGAGTTAAACAAAAATAAAGGAAAGAAACAGCATGCTGGCAACTACCACTGCCCCGTTTCAAAAAGGACGCTCCTACTTTCCACCCTTCAATCCTTCCAAGGTTCGCTCAGAAGCAGTAAATATAAATACTCACGAGAGCAGCAGATTGGACAGCCGTCGCCGTAGCCCAGTTTGTAGAGCACCGCACGCGATATTCGGAGGTCGTGGGTTCGGATCCGAGCGGCGGCATGGTTGTTTTTTCTGCTGCTTTCGAAGTGATTTTCTTGAAGTGTGAGATTAATCGAGGCAATATTCTCCCAAAAATCAGCGCTACAAATAAAAAAAATAGAAATATTCCCCTATGCACCTTGGTTTCTGTGAGTGATAGCTTTCTTCGTATTTATATGTGCCAAGCTGAGAAATGCTTCATTTAGACAGATTTATTTTGAGTCGACGTTTCGGACAGAGCCTGTCTTTTCTCAAGCCTGTGTGCACTTTTCTCGTCGATGCTCTGTTGTTGCCTTGTGGGTTGCTTATTCCCCCTCTCTTTCCCACTTTTTTCTTTTTTTCTTCCGCCTCCCCGTGGCTGCTGGGTGGGCGGCAGGCAACAGCACGTCTTTGTTTTTCTATTTCTTGCTTCTCTCTTTCTCTCTTTTCAAGTATTTTTTCCTTTCCAGCCCATCTTCTGTGCTGCATTTGTTTGCTTGTTATTTTGTTATTGTTATTGTTGCTTGTTGTTGTTATTGTTGAAATTGTTGTTATTGTTATTGTTATTTTGTTATTGTTATTGTTTCTTCAGCAGTGGCTACGATAGCAATCGCTCGAGACCACCTTGTCAAGACCCACCTTGAAATTGAAGTACTCAGGACCCATATAAGGTATCTAGCCAGGAATCCTGTTCACCATTTAGCCTCTCTACCAGCGGCAAGGCCACACATCTTTCTGCCAAACGATAACTGCATATGATGAATCATTGCCAGCTTGTTTTACTCCGGCTGCGATACCTTGGATCCCTCCATGGTGCCTCGCTCAGCCAAAATCAACCTCGCTATACCTGGTATCTCGAAAAAAGCTGATCTGTCATCACCAGCCCTTAGACAGCTCATGCTACTACATTTGTACGAGAACTACCGTGACTTAACGCATATTTACACTGATGGATCTGTCCTTCCAAGCAGCTCCGCGGCGGCAATCGTCATTCCAGCGAAAGCTACAACAATCAAATTTAAGACGACCCACGCGACAACATTGACGGCAGCAGAGCTCGCAGCGCTCTTAACTGCCCTTCATCACATTGGTGATGAACCGCCACACAAATGGACAATATTCTGCTATTCGAAGGCGGCACTGCAGTCTCTACTGTAACCTCTACGACGCGGACCACACTAACAACTAATCTTCCATATTACAGAGACGTTACACCATATAAGTGATGCCGGCCATGAAATAACGTTCCAGTGGCTTCCAAATCACTGCGGGATTATCGGCAATGAACGGGCGGATCACGCTGCCCGCTCAGCCCATACTGACGAGCGCCACGTCCCAATTCCTCTTTCTAGAACTAACGCGGCACGGAAGCTCCGCCTACTTGCTCGGCAGTGCACCGAGTCGCAATGGAATGAGCCACATTTAAAAAATACTCGACTGTACTCACTTGGTCCAACATTAAGTCTTCGAGCGCCATCACAGCTTCGCCGTAGAGACGCTACGCTTTTATATCGACTTTGGTTGGGTGTTGCCAATGCCTTCCGCATAGGGATGACCGACACCCCAACCTGTGACCACTGCGGCCATGAAGAATCAATTGGCCATATATTGTGCTCCTGCCCACAGTACTGTCCACAGAGGGCATGCCTTAGCCACGAACTTGACCAACTGGACGACCAACCGCTATCCGAAAAAAGAATTCTACGACATCGAAAGGACCTACCGTCGCAGAAGAAGGCCGTGCAAGCGCTTTTGCGCTTCTTACAATCTACCGGCCTGTGTGAAAGACTTTAACTGGAACGCCTTGTGTGTGTGTGTGTCTCCATGTGTGCACGTTCCTCTTTTTTGCGTTTTCCTCTCTGTCATCTTCCTAACCCCTATCCCCCATCCCCAGTGTAGGGTAGCAAACCGGAGACTCACATCTGGTTAACCTCCCTGCGTTTCCTTTTCATTCTCTCTCTCTCTCTCTTTTGTTATTGTTATATGTCAGACACGTGTGCCAACGCCAACCCCTTAATAAGAGGAGGAAGTTCACTGTAGCCTCATTCTTGAGAAAGGACAGGCTCTGTCTAAAACGTCCACTCAATATAAATCTCTGTCTATATAAAGCGTTTCTCAACTTTGCATTTAAACTCTAGTATTCAAATACGTTTTTCTTTGTATACTTCATTTCTTCGATGGCTGCTGGCAACGCTTCTAAAATAGTTTTTGGGAAGTTTCTTCTTCATCCACCAAAATGGGCAGTAATTGAAGATTCGCAGACTAAACACCTCTTCAAACACATCGACGCTATGAGTCGGTGCACCCCGGCCTTCATTACCCAACCTGGTGTCGAGATCAATGACCTGAAGAATCTACTTGACTTTGTGCCTCCAAGTGTGATCTGTGTGATTCTGCATTTGGGAACGAATGATCTCAGCAGCGACAACATCCGGACCACGTTCAAAAGGTACGCAGAAACCTTCAACATGATCCGCACAGACCGGCCCAAAACTCAAGTAACTTGTGCAATGCTTTTAATACCCTGTGCGCCAAACCACCGGCGACGGTCTAGTAACTGGCAACTCGTTGATAACTTCAATCGCCGGGCTGCGAAGCTCAATTGCCAACTTGTTGAACTTTGTAGACAAGAACCCAATGTGTTTTCCTAAACCATTCGCGGGAGATCTTTCCAACATCCAGTGTCATCTCAGCAGATGGAGTTCAAGTTTTCATGGCGTTTCAGTCTTGTCATGGCACATGTATAACCTCCTCCTCGACTACCAGCGACATTTCCTGGCAGAATGGCAAGACCACCTGCCGGCAACAGAGGATTACACCCGGTACCCCGTGCAGTATCACACGCGAGTAGCTCGCACCTACTCTGAGGTTCTCAAGAACCACCGGGAAAAAGATAGACAAGCCGGAGACCCAGAGTTGCCGACCCGCGCGGAGACGCAACGACAGGTAGAGGAGAGTAAAACAATGGTCCTACAAAGGTGCCATTCCAAATAACGGCTAGAATACCTAGGACACTTGTGCGAGATGACCAGTGCAAGATCAACCATGACCCAACGCAGAGCTCTACTGCCGACATCAACGCGGCCACCACCTCTTCGCCAATTGGACAGTGAAGTTGTTCCCGCTCGCCCGAACTAACCCAGGGGCGCCGCACTAGACAGCACCGCCGAGAGACCCACTTCAGAAATAGGCTTATCCGCTGGAACCCACCGGCAGCAACCTCCATCTAAGGCGAAACATGTGTATACCCCCACCACTTCCAGTACAACAGCGAAATCCAGAGCGAGCAGCGCCAGCACTCCAGCAAGCCTCGGCGGAGCATCAGGACTTTCGTGTGCAGTGCAGCATCAGCTGCCTTCCACTGCGCAGGGCCATGTTGATACCATATCCAGCCGGAAAGAACTTCCCACCACCCCTTTGTAACGCTACGACCTCCGCAAACGCTGCCGTTCGGCACAACGGGTTGCCCGACACTCTCTAACGCATCCTACGAACAGCCTTCTTCAAATAACTCCAAAGTTCTAAAATTCAGAAATATTGTGGATAAACGAATTAGGCATCAAGTCCATATTCAAAGCATAAAGGCGTATCTTCAGTCAAAATCGTTCCAAATGGTTTACAAGTGTGGTTAACACCGTCAATAGGTGAACTATGTGAAGAGGAGAAGGTTAATTGCAACCGTATACTAAAATCTGCCTCTTTAAATTGCTTGAAGTTGCCATCGCTCACTCTGAGAAGGCATTGGTGGTTCTGAGAATAGAAGATAGTCGTACTCGTCAACAAATTCTCCTTACCGCTTAAAAGAACGTCTTGCTGATCAAGATGGTAACTGAACATCTTTGGTTACAGGCGCGAAAACAGACACAACACAAGACAGAAACACCGCACGGAGCGCCACTCTGTCCGTCCACGGTTACGGGACGGAGTGGCGCTCCGTCTCGTCTTGTGTTAAGCTCCGTCCCGTCCTGTGTTAAGCGACCCCGTCCATGTGTTGTGTCTGTTTTAGCGCCTGCAACCAAAGATCCCCTTACCGCGCTTGAGGCCACCAAGCTTATGCTCTTTGAGAAGAAGAAAGCGACTGAGTTTCGCGAAACCAGACGCAAAAAGTTCATTCGAGAGGGGGTTCCACGCCTCGCGTGGTCAAATTCAATAAAAAGCTAAAGAGAATCAAGAACAGAGGCAGCTACTGATAATAACCCTACTGTTACAATAAGCTCCAACAACAAATTCAATAGAACTGCACAAACATCAAAAGTTCCAAAAACACGCGTAGAACTATCTAGTACAAAAGCAGCTACTAATAATAATCCTGCGGTTACAAGCACCGACTTCTGTTTCCACCATACCATTGTTACTCTATCAACCAGGGTCCTAACGACGAATGACAGATCCGTCCTCACTCGAGGTCTTACATTTTGCGCTGACACCCTTAAATAACAACGAATTCTCGGTGCTAAAAGAATTGGAGAATTTTGCACCAATATTGCCACTCAGGGAAACCTTTTCTCATCGGGCACAAGTTAACGCGGATATCAGAGCATTCTGCGTTACCAACCACCACTACTTGAAGCAGACCGAACTCTGCAACACCAACAATTTGTAGCAGAGACTGTGGATCAAGTTGCAAAGAGTAGGGACATATCCCTACGGTTATCTAAAGCCCTCACCGCACCACACTCGTCACCAGGCCGATTCTATATGCTACTGAAAATCCACAAAAAGAATAATCCTGGCCGCCCTGTAGTATCGGGAATCGGCACGATAACGGCACCAATTTCCAGATACATTGACACACTAATTAGACATATTCCAACAACACACCCATCCTACATACGTGACACCAACCATTTTCTTCGCTAAATTGCAAGTCTCAAACTTCCGATAGGAGCCTTCCAGGCAAAATTAGATGTAGTGTCTCTCTACACAAACATTCCTCATTCCGATGGCATCAAATTTCTGATCGAAGCGTATGAACAAACAGAAACGAGGAATCCCCTCCTTATAATGAACTGCACATCTCCAACCAAATTTTTTTAACTTATCCCAACGTTTCGAAGCCTCCTTTGGCTCCTTCATCAGGGGTGACTGAGGGCAGTAGCTAGCGTTTTAGAAGTATGGAGGGGGGAGGGTGGGGGGGGGGGGGTGGTCAAAGGAATGACAACTCTGACGCGAAAGGCGCGGAGGAGGGGAGGGGGTTCAGGCTGCTTGTCACGTTGTCGCACTGCAGGGAGGTGGTGAATGGCGACTTTTTTTCATTGAGTTTAAGAGCGAAGTCCCTGGGCATATACTGGGACAGGTTTCCTTTTGTGCGGTTGACATTGTTCCGGGTGGTTTGGATATGCCAGGATTCCAGAAGGAGCCTTTTGTGGTAATTTGTTTCGGTTCCGAGGATGCGAGTTTCTTCGAAGTTGATTCTATGGTCGGAGTCCTCGGAATGTTCGGCTACTGGACTGCGCTCTCTTGCGAATTTGCGGACTTCGCTTTTATGCTGCCTTATTCTTTCTTTGAAATTTTTGGTTTTGCTGATGTAACGTGCGTCACAGTCGGCGCATGGAATTTAGTAGACAATGCCTTGGGCTATTTCTCTCGGCGGGCGGTCTTTGGGAGCAGGTAGGCAAAGCGGAACAGTGTTTGTGGGCTTGTGCGCAACCTGGAGGCCCGAATTTTTCACGATTCGGGCGATGGTTTCGCTGACACCTCCGATATAAGGTAAAGAGACGTATTTTGATGGTGGCGTTGGTCTTTGTGCGTTGGTTTCTTGACGAATGTTGTGTTTCTGACATCGAATGGTTTTTGATAAAGTCTTTTGGGTAGCCGTTCATGATGAGTTCTTTGAATACCTTTCATTGTTCTTTTTTTTCTGTCAAGTTCTGTGCTGCAGTGTGTCTCAACTCTTCTGAACAGTGTTTTCACCACTGATGCTTTATGGACTGTCGGGTGGTTCGAAGAGAAGCGGAGACACCGGCCTGAGTGAGTTGGTTTGCAGTATACGAAGAATTGAAAGGTATTGTGGTTTCGGGACACGAGGACGTCCAAAAACAGCAGGGAGTTTTCTTGTTCCACCTTAAGCATGAACTGAATTTCAGGTTCTACGGAGTTTAAATGATGAAGGACATTTTGAGTCTCAGATCTTTTGATGACGGCGAAGCAGTCGTCGACATACCTGAGGAAAATCTTTGGTTTCGGGTGGAATGACTTGAGGACTCGTTGTTCGATGTGCTCCATGGTTAAATTGCCATGACGACACAGAGATGGATGCTCCCATTGCTGTTCCTTTATCTTGTAGGCAAAATTACCCGTTTGACGAGAAGTTTGTGTTTGATAGGCGCAACTCCAGGAGGCAGCACACATCATTTACACTCAGCGGGGTTCGTGCGCTGAGTGTGAAGTCGCGTTGTAGGGCGTCTCGGGTAGCTTTCACCGCAAGCTTCACGAGGTGTTTGTGAAAAGGGACACCACCTCGAAGGAGACAAGGCATCCGTCGGCCTCAAGGATTGCTTGGGTCACCAGTTCGATGAAGTGACTGGCATGACGGATATGGGTCGCTGTTTTCCCTGCGATTGAGGATATGCTCCACGTGTTTTAGAAATAATGACGAAAATCGTACTCGAGTATAGAAACTTCGAATTCAAAAATCAACACTATTTACAACTTAGCGGCACGGCCATGGGCACAAGGATGACCCCCACCTACGCCAACATCTTCATGCATAGTATTCAAACTCAATTTCTGCAAGATTGCCCCATTAAGCTCACCCTATACAAACGCTACCTGGATGACATCTTTTTAATTTGGACTGACACATAGTAAGAAATCATGCATTTTTTCAACACTTAAACCTCGTCCATACCAACATATCTTTCACTTACACGTACTCCCACACCACAATTAACTTTCTAGATGTTGAGATTTCGGTAAACGAAGGCTCACTTACCAGCGGTGTATAAAAAAAACCGACGGACCGTTAATAATACCTACACTTCCAAAGCTGCCATCTTCGTCACTCTAAAACAAACACCCCATACTCTCATGCGCATCGATTTAAAAGGATATGTTCCCAAGATGAAGCCTTCGTAAAAAATTCCAAACGCATGCGAGAAGTCTTCATTAAGCAACGTTACCCCCGCCATTGTCGACGGTGCCATTCAAAGGGCATTTAAACTCTACCGACAGCAAATACTGGAGGGCGGTCGATACAGCGAGGAAACAGATCACCGGGCTAATCTCGTACTTATGTTCACTAGTAACTCGCCTAACGTAACAAAGTCCTCAAAAATCATTTCAAAATTTTCGAACAAAGCGAGCTCCTCGCGAAAATTTTCATGCTTCCCATCACGCAGTCTACAGACGACCAAAAACATTCGAAACATTCTAGTACACTCCAAAACAAGTAACCAGCCGGGCTGGGGGTGCCGACCTTGTGGAAAAAGTAGACGCCAGGTCTGCAAACCCAGACAAACATCAAGCTATGCAATAAAGAAAGCTTCAGGCTTCAAGTGGAATATTAAAGGCAACTTTGATTGTGATTCCTGCAACGTAACATACCTCCTAGAATGCAGTGTATGCAGTATGCAGAACAATGGGCAGACAGTTAACCACCTACGAATTCACTTTAATAACCACCGCGCTCATATCCTATCCCTACCCAACCTTCCCTTGTCAAAACACATTATTAAGAAAAGTCACTAATTTGACGCAATTACGTTCAGTCCTATAGGGTGGGTTCAACAACACCAGGTAAAAAGAACAACGCGAGTCGTACTTTATTTAAAAACTGGGAACAATTCCTTCAAGGCATTGATGAAAGTCCGGGTGTAATGTCCTCCATCCGCCCCTTGCAGAGCTTGTGCTGACCTTACGAGCGCTGGTTTGACATACATTGGTTGTTCCTCGCCAGCGCCATCGTTTTCAAGCTTCGCCCATCCGCTTACGCAAAGCTCTTCATCCTCCAGTCCACCCCTATCTTCCCAGTTCGACCGCCTTGCCGAGCGCGGTGCAATTGAAGAACCCTGGCTTAAACGCTCCCGCCATTGACATTTATCCCCCACAAGACACTTTCCCGCAATCGGATGTGTTGCCGCCTTGTTTCTTTTTCGCCTTTTTTTTTGTGTGTATGCGTTTTCATGCAGAGTCCACGTGTGTCTAGTCAAGCTCACTGCGCCGATGATTCTTCCTTGACTCTTCGGGCCGAAGAGGCTGCAGATGACGGAAGTCTGCTGCCCTGTCTGCATTATATTCTGTGTATTTTTTACTCTTCTTGGCCGGCGGGCGGCTCGTGAGTGCATGCTTCTCTAATTCCTATCCGATCTGCAATTCCGCCACCGTCTGTTTCTCTGTATCTTACTGGCAGCAGCTCTGTTGTTGCCTCGAGCGGTGCCTGTGCTCTCATACCGCTCCTCGTTTTCCTTTTTTTTCATTCTCCTTTTTTTTTCTGCCGGCTCCCCGCGGCTGCTCGGTCGGCAGCGGGCGACAGCGCGTTTTTATTTTTCTCTTTTTTTGTTTCTCTCTTTCTTTCCATGTATTTTATATTTTCAGCCAATCTTATTTCCAGCATCCATTTGCATGATCGTTTGTTCATGTGTCGGATATGTGTGCCGATGCCAACTCCTTAAGAAGAGAAGGAAGATCGCTGTAACTTCAGCCTTGAAAAAGGACAGGCTCTGTCCGAAACGTTCACTTAAAATAATCTGACTAAATGAAGCGTTTCTCAACATTGCATTTACCCCTCTAGCAACCAAATACGTTTACTTTTGCATACTTTATATATATCTATCTATCTATATTTATATATAGGATGTGCTGCGTCCGCCACTATGGGCGAGGGTGGCGCTGGTGAAAGCTCTTAAGGTTCACTTACATGCAAAACATATATTCCCAAGAAAGCAGCCGATTAAACAGCCGTCGCCGGTGCTCAGTTGGTAGAGCACCGGACGCGATATTCGGAGGTCGTGGGTACGGATCTCACCGGCGGCATGGTTGTTTTTTCTGCTGCTTCATAGGTAATTTTCTTTAGTCGACAGGTTAATCAAAGTATTATTCTCCCATTGATTGGGTCTGCAAATTAAAAAAAATAGAAACATTCCCCTATGCGCCTTGGTTTCGGCGACTCCCAAGGATCTCTGCAAATGCGGGCATTTACCCATTACGGCTAATCCAACAACTTCCATGCGTGAGCAGTTGACCTGAAAGCCGTATCTGAAGTAAATACCGAAGTTCTAGCGCACCGTCTTCGCATTTGACCTAAGAACAAGAATCGACCGTCAGATTTTTTCTTCTCAGTAAGGTATTAACTCCAATGGTCTGCCACATGTGAAGCCATTTTGCTTCAAGACGGTGTGTGTGCTTTAAGAAACATGGACGGCTCCTGATGAGTGTTAATACATTGTTTTGTGAGTGGGAGGTCGTTGCTTTATGTTTTTTCCCACTTACGCTTACATTGGTATCGTACTATAAATGTTGTGTTGGGCAGAGAAGATACAAACGTCAGTCATCTCCACTGAACTAAGTGGCAGCGTCTAAATAATAATAATAAGAATATTAGTATTGTTCCTTGCCCATTCGGAATTAGAAATGCGGGCTTGCCGAGGCCTGAAAAGTATTCAGTAGTAGCGCCCGGTGGCAAGCAACACAACAGGCATTACCATCACAAAAAAAACAACACCGCCACAAAAGCACCAAGAAAAAGATAAAGCCGCTAGTTAAAAAGACATAAAAGGAGATAAAATAGTAGCTATTGAGTAGAATACTGAACTAACAACCTAGCTTAAAAGGAAATTTTTAATTTTATTTCTAGCGTGAAGCGAAAGTACTTGTTAGGTGTGTGGTGGCACATAATACTTGCCAAGCCGCTTTTCCGTACCTAGTACGCATTCCAGGCAGTATAAAGCTATAAAACCTTAGGTATGGAATGGGAGCATATGATGTACAATAATCTTCTCACGATGTGTTTAAATAAAACAGTTTCGTTTAAGAGATTGAGAAAGTAAGGCGTGAGCAAAAATTGAAAAACCTGTCATTGCACCCAACAATTTTGGACTAATGCATTTTAGAACGCCAAAGAATTCATGAATGCAGTTTTTTTTTCATATTGAAACCTTTGACTCTGACAATCAGTATAACCGCATATATCTTTCGGCTGGCTTGGATTTCTTAGTTGTTAACAATTTTTCTATCGTAAAAGTGTTCCCGATTGGTTTTATACGGCAGTCCTCACTGCTGGATGCGAGCGATGGAAACGCTCTAAAAGAAACATTTTGCTAGATATGGGAAGAATGCACCATTACCTTCAATACTTCTTTAACTGAGCCTTAGAAATTTCTAATTCTCAAATTTTTCGAATTTCTCCCAAAATTTTGGACATGCCTTGATCGCGTCAAGAACCGTGTATTTCTCAATGAAATGTAGATTTCTGTACACAGCTGACCTTCTTGTTCCAAAACGCTCAGAAAAAGTGAAAGCAAGATATAGATAATCCAAGACATCTCTTAATCAAAAGACTGCACCCAAGAGTTTTACCGTTGAGACAGGCATGAAAGGAGGAAATTTATTTGTTTATTTATTTCCAAATCCTGCAGGCTAATATATTGTCACATGCAGGAGGGGCTATAAAGGCATTTAACATGACAAATACCAAAGGGGTACAGGAGGTTATAATCATCATGAAAAAAATAACAAAATACAACGCCCATTCACGCAAGAAAATGCTTCTCGAGAGCTTTACTTAAACTGCAGGACTGGAAACTGGCCTCGAGAAGAGAGTTCCAGTCGGAAACAGACCGTTGAAAAAAATTGTGCTTGAAAGAGAGAGTCCTTGCAAAAATCGGTTCGAGCAAATAAATTCGTGTATTCTGTGCTCGGCGCGACAAATTTTGAGAATTGTGGGCCGGGGTATGTTTAATTTGTGCGTAAAAATGTTATGCATAAACAATAGACGGGAAATTTTTCTGCCTACTTCAAGTATTGGAGAACGGTTGGCTTGCAGCAGTGTTGTAGGTGAGTCTAACATCGTGGATTTGTGATAAATAAACGTAACCACTTTCTTTTGCAACATCAAAATCTGGTATATGTCTTTCTTTAGGAATGGATCCCATAAAACCGAAGTGAACTCTACTTTGTACCTAATAAATGTTGAGTATGCAAGGAATTTGACTTTACAAGGGGCATCTTTAAGCTTCTGCCTTAAAATGTCTGCGATGTCGGAAGTCCATATTTAGCCATGTGTTAAAGTTACCGCTACATATTTATAATGTGTAACCTCGGGGAATAAATGATTTAGCTGGCTGAAAAAGACAGGACAAAAATATTTTTACGCGAAATTCACGAAAGAACAGTTTTGTCACGGTTTAATTGTATAAACCATTTTACATAGCACTGATGAACAGCTAAACGCGCATTTTTCAAGATGTAGTGGTCATTCTTTTCATTTATGGTCTCAAACAGAATGCAGGCATCAGCGAAATGCTTTAACGAGATACCTCAGGGAGAGATACCGACAGATCATTTATATAGATTAGGAAAAGCAGCGGCCCCAAGAAACTTCAATGGGGTACACCTGAACTAACTGCAAGCACGTTAGTTAGATCTTTAGCCATTAACCTCTACGTATTGTTTCCTGTGTTTACGATAAGCACCAATCCAATTAACAAGGTAAGTAGAGACGCCAAAACTATCTAATTTATGATGAGTTTATTATGAGAAACTGTGTCAAAAGCATTGCGGGAGTCTAAAAAAAGAACATCAACCTGCCTCATTTATCAAGAACTTCGAATTCATTAACCGTAGTAACCAACTGTGTCCCGTTGGACATACCCTTTTTGAAGGCGTGTTGAAAAGGAGATAAAATGTTATTTTCAGCTCTAAACGAATTTAGGTAACCAGAGATTGTGTTCTAATAACTTACAAGAAAAAGAAGTGGTTGAAATTCGTCGGTGGTTAGAGATAGCTTATCTCGTTTTTTTTTATGGATTGGTGCAACGCGAGCCATTTTGCAGTCCTCCGAAACTGCACCAGAAAGTAAAGAGACTTGAAACATCTGCGTTAACAACTCGTATAACAGTGCTGAAAAATTTCTAAGTAAAGCGTTTGCAAGCCCATCAGGACCAGCACTTTTTTATCGCCAAGTTTACGCAGCATGGACAAAACACCATTCACAGAAATAGCCGGTGCATTACCGGCATCTTCACTTCGAATTCTAGTTGTGGTTGCCCTCTCCGTCAGAAACACGCTTTCAAAAATACCAGTTAAAGCCTTCTGCTAACATTGCGCAGTCAGTCACAACGCCACCATAAACTCGAACTTTATTCAACTGCTCATTCTTTCGACCTAAAAAATCCAAATTTTTGGGAATTACTTGTGACGCATTTGGGAAGCGTCGTGTTAAAATGATGACTTCTCCGATTTTAACTTTCAGTGAAGTTTCTGCTTCAGTAGTTAGCACTGTTTTAAGGCAGGTATCTCTTTCTGCCTACATCGCTTCACTTTGCGTTTGAGTTGAACAATTTCAATGGGCACAAGTTTTCCTGGTCCGGTGCTCTGCTAATTTGGAGTGAAATGCTTGGGAAATGGGTTTTGGACCCCCATTGAGAAGAAGAAAAATACTTTGTGTCTTAGCGCCCTTTGGCCTCAGATGCCCTTGCGCCATAAAAAAATCACAATCATTGACTTATCGTAGGATTGCGGCGGTTGATGTGAACTTTTCTAAGTGGAACAAGATGTTCAGCAGAGTACTGCACTGCATTTTTAAAGCAATACTATGAAATCTCGTGATGCCATGAAATCATTACCGCAAGAGCTGCTGAACAGCGATTTTAAGGCGTCGATAACTTCATTATCATCAGTATGAACATAGTCCTGTATCATTTTAACTGTACACATTCCGGAAGCAGCAGGCGAAGCACAACAAAAGTATAAAAGACGATGATCTGAAATTCCCGGTTCAACCTCAAGCATCTCGTCTAAAAAGGTTTTGGTAACAAGGAATAGGTCTAGAACAGGTGACTCTCCGGTGTGTTGACGAACAGCTTCCTTAAGGTATAACGAAAACATCAGATCTCAAGTAATATCACATCAGGCACATGGGCCATAATACGGTTTGTCCCAGTCGAAGGCAAGCGATTGAAATCTTCGCTCAGGATTATATTCGAATTTAGGAAATTTATTACACGATCGAAATGACTAGACATAAAATAATCCATTTCATCAGGTGCAGATACACAGCACAAAGGCAAAAGGTCAAGCCATGCGTCATTAGGCGCAAAACCAAGCGTGTATGCTAATCAGTTTGACGAAGGAGCGTTATGTTCACTTCACGCTTGGCAATCACAGCAACCCCTCCACTACGTTAACCGCGATCGCGTCTCTTTATGGCGTAGCCCTGTGGCCCAATTTCTTCCCCCAAAATACCCCTGTGTAACCATGTCTAGTTGATAACTAGTAGATGGGGATCATAAGAAAAGAGCAATACCTCAAGGCTATCTATTTTATTCACAATGGTTCTGGCGTTCGCAGATATCACATGTAGTTGGGGAATTTCAGATGATGGTTTCGTCTGACTGACAAAAGAATTTCAAACGATATTCTATGCTGATGACTGTATCTATTTAATTTGATGTTTATTACTAAGGACGTTCAAAGAAGACATAACTGAACTGGCGGCTTGTCAAGAAGAAGCGTGAGCACATTTCCTTCAAAGACGCCCGGCGTTTTTCATTGATTTAAAGGTTGCTACTGCATTACTCGCATAGTCACGACCGACATCACGTGAAACGGCACCACTTACTTCATACCTTTGGCTCTTCTTTTCCTCCCACGCGTACACTTCTTGATTGACAACTAATTTCTCATATTTCATGTACACTTTATCTTCAGGATTCTTAACACTCTTAACATTAGCCGAGCGTAGCTCTCTCGTTTTGCGCAGCCTAGACAAGAAGTCCTCTGTAATGAACGTTTGGGAGCCCTTCAATTTTGAAGCATTACAGAGAACCTCTTCCTTTTCAGTGAAATGAAAATCCTCTTAATCACGGGACGTTTTTCAACTCCAGCTTTTTCCCGAAGCGTAGTACCTCCTCCAAACTCCCTACTTTCATTTAAAGTTTATGTTCAAAAATTTCCGCAATAACATGTTTCTTGAGGCCATCTACTGTTTCATCTTGTGATTCTTCTCTGCCCTAAATTCGCATGTTGTTTCGACGAGAGTAGTTTTCGAGATATTGATAAACTTCATGCACTGGAGAGCTCGTTTTCTACATTTCAATTTATGTGTATCAAATGAACATTCAACTGATGACCTGTGGTGTTCCTTCAAGTGGCTCGTCTTAGAATGTGTGCAAAAGTTTGTTCCGGGGAAGCGAAAAGTGCTGCGAAAACGCAATTCCCGGGTAACAAAAGAAATCGTGCGGTTAAAGCGTAAGTTAAAAAAGCAAGAAAACAACACACACTACGCCCCACTATTTCCACTTGTAACAGATTGCTCAGCTTCCGTGTATCATTAGCTGAAAAAATAAAAAAAAACGCAAAAGGTCATTTTCAGAAAAAAAACGCTAAAAAATTTCTGGTCTCTTCCCCGGAGAAGTTCTGGCAGCACTTATCGCCGAAAAAAAAGTTGCACCCAAACTGTGTATCGGTGACACTTTTATCGCTGACAATGCAAATATCGCACATGCGCTCAACCAGTACTTCTGCTCGGTGTTTGCACATGATGACGGTATCAGCCCACACTTTCCAGTTTATGAACACATTCTGCCAATTGGTGACGTCACTAATACTCAGGAATTAGTGTTAGCACGTTTACTCAATCTAGACACCAAAAAATCGCCTGGAGCTGATGGAATTCCGAACGCATTTCTTTTCCGCTACGCCGAGTGGTGTTCAAGATACCTGACTTTAACATTCAAGAAGTCATTATCAAGCGCGGAACTCCCAACCGAATGAAAGCATGCAAAGATCGTACCCATACCAAATACAGAAAATCCGTCCCTCCTCACGTCATACAGGCCAATTTCTTTACTTTGCACATGTGCTAAATTGCTCGAACACACAATACTCAAACACATATCTTTCTTTCTCAATGATAACACATTAACTGATACCAGACTACATGAGTTTAGGCGAGGGTTTTCCACCGTAACTCAGCTGATCCAAACAGTTCATGATTTATCAGCAGCTTTAGATAAGCAAATTCAAGTTGACATAATTTTCCTCGATTTCGAGAAAGCATTTGACCGCGTCCCTCACTCCAAATTACTGCTTAAACTAAGGCCCATACTAAAGAACAACACCTTAATTAACTGCATTCAAGAACACCTCCCTTTACAGAAGCAATGTGTTCAAGTCAATGATGCAGCTTCTTCTTCAGCAAACGCTAACTCAGACATTCCACAATGCTCAGTTTTAGGTCCGCTATTCTTACCGGTTTTTATAAATGATATCTTGAGTGGCATACTGGTCAACATCAGGCGTTTCGCAGACGACGGCGTCCTGTATCATGAAATACATAATGCGAACGACCAGGCAGTTTTGAACACCTCCCTATCTAAAATACAAACTTGGTGCTCGAAATGGCAGATGACTATTAATCTTAAAAAGACCATGGCAATGACCGTTACATGCAAAAATAGCCCCTTAACATTTGCTTATAACATTAAAAACCAGTGCTTATCTGTCGTTTTCAGCTACAAATGCTTGGGAGTTATTATTTCATCAGATCTTAGGTGGAATGAACATGTAACACACACCTACAATAAATCAATGAAGAAACTTGGATTTTTAAGGTGTACGTTAGGGAACGCTTCGCCTGAAATTAAAATTTTAGCCTACAAAAGTATCATCCGACCCGTCCAAGGGCTTGCCGCGATTGTCTGGGATCCACATACACAATCTAATATTGCGAAACTTGAGAAAGTTCAAAGAAAATCATTCAGGCTCATCTTTAACTCATACAGCTGGCGCACGGCCCCGTCATTACTTCTAGAAGCAGCAGAACTGGAAAGTGTCACATTGAGATGTTACCGGGATAGGATGAAATTTTTCTATTTACTCTATCATTACCAGTTGGGAATAGACAAAAGTTTATACATTCTGCCAGATAACCGCCGCTCTACGCGCTCATATCACACCAAAAAAGTCCTTGATTTTTCGTGCAGGACTAACGCACTCAAAAATTCCTTTTTTCCGCGCACTGTTTGCGATTGGAATGCATTATCCGCAGACACGGTTGACTGCAGAACGGTTTCGTCATTCATCTGCGCACTTGCACGTAAATCCTGAGTGACATGTGCCTCCCCCCCCCCCCCCCCACAAAAATGAGAATCGTTTTCTAAATAGCGCCTTGTGTTTTTTGTTTTTGTTCTGATTTATTATTCAGCGTCCTGTACCTTGTTTGCTGATTTTGATGTTTCTGAATTTGTTCATTTGTGTTGTCCACTCCTGCCTAAGGCCTGATAATAAGGCTGGCAGTACCTCTAAAATAAATAATAGTCCACTTTTGTTCTTAGCGAAACTATTTATCTGTTCAATCCTGCCAACGAGTGCTCAGAGGCTTCCACCCTTTGAGCTGTTTGTGATAGCACTTACAGTTTGCTTTCAATTGAAGCAAGTCTCTGATTTGTCTCCGATATATGCAAGTCAAGTTATGATCTTAGAGACTGTAGTTCTCATGAAGAAGGCTTTGATTCTGGATAATTTCATTGAGTTTGTTACCTCTGGGCTGGATTAGGCTCAGTATCGTTAAGAAAATGTGCAGGTAAACAAAAGTGAGTCAAAACACTCTGAAAATGTTTCATGCAAGACACCTGGGCAAGGCAGAACGACGAGACGAAGACAATCACTTTTAAATCCATATATTAGTAGCGATATCTAAAAACCTGCGTAAAAAAGAGGAACGGTTTGGCTACGACTGCATCCGACGGATGCTACCTTGCTCATTGGCAATGAAAACCTCAGGGGCGATGCTGCCTCACGATGTACACAACTTGATATCTGGGAAAAACTTTGTAAACCTTAAGGAATTCGATTCGCATAATGATGGAGATATAGTAACTGAGTATTTTTATGGTTAACAGTAATTAGTTTGCTGTTGCATCATTCCGTGACTTTCTCGGAATCATGTTGAATGTGCGGTTAAGCTGTCACATAGTCTTTGTGTCGAGCAGCCAGAAGTGTACAATCCGTATACTGGAATACACGTTCATGTTTGAAGGAATGAATAATTCGCTGACAGAAATATTGAACAATATTAGCGCAAGGGTAGGAACTCGCGGAATACGGGATCTTAGGTGCTGCTAGTAAATTTTATGCTTGCGCACAGCAATCTGTGAACGCTTGAATAGTGAACAAAAGACCTGTAAAAGGACCGCCGGAGCCACAGTTACTATGTTTATCAGACAATACTTAATTATTTACAGAATCAAAATCTTCGAAACATGCACAATGTTTTTGTGAGTGTTTTGTGAGTAGTAGTAATTAAAAGATCACAGAGGACATCAAGAGCTTTCTTGCGAACTACGATTCTTGATAAAGCTGAACCGAATACTGGTGAACACGTCAGGAGCCTGAAGGCAACTGGCCGTCTTCAATGATGTTAATTTTTTTAAAAAACGAGCGCGAGGAACGGCAAAATAGATATGGCACGATAAGTTTCGACATTGTTTCCTACCCCATTGATATGCTGAGCGATAATTAGCGTTTTCTTGAAGCTGTTTGATATTATTTGATCGGAAATGAATTCTTTAATAATGAGGAGTTAAATATGCTCGATTTGTGCAAAGTGTCTGCATAGTACATAAGCTGAAATACCATACCACCCGGAAGACTTTCGCTCACTAAAACCGGAAAGATTAGAGCGCAGAACGTCTTCCGATGCAAGGCGGCATAAATGCTGACCCAAAGCTGATCCCATTCTGTGAGCCAGTTGACTGTGCAATGGTGAAAGTGCAGCATGAACAGCAGCCAGAAAAAAAAGCATTGATCTTGTTTGCAAGTTTAAGAGAGAACCCACCGGAGTTGCGGCAAATCGTTTTCGGTGCATTCTTAGTTACACGACCGCATATGCGATAATAATAATATTAATGAACACCTTTATTTTCAGAAAAGATATTTACAATCTTTAAGACAAGTCTGCGCAAGCCATGAAGGCATTTAGGGCAGTACCCGGCAGTCGGTGAATGAAAAATATATTGAAAAACAGGCATGACAAAACAAGCAAACAAAGATAAACCTTTATATCAAAAGCAAACAAGAACAAAGGAACAGTTTAAGTTACTGACATACGAATTTTTAAGAAGTGCTTTAATTGCGACCGCGAAGAAACCGAAAATATCGAATAAAACAGAGAATTAAAAATTTTGGGTATATAATAATTACGAGTGAAGTGGCTATAGTAAGTGTAGCAGCCAGGTACCGTATAACGGGGGTGCTGGCGGAAAGGCTGTGCAGGAATGAAAGGAACCAAAAATTCACTCTCCCAGAAGTGAGCAAGAATAACTACAGGATGGAAAAGGGCATCAAAAAAGGGCAGCTGTCAAAACGAAAATAAACTGCAGTCAGGTGAAACATTCGTGTTGTATGCCACGTATCGAAGGATGTTCCTTAGTATAGCATTTAATTTCATTCGCCAAGTCTTTGAGCAGTGATAATACACAGTGACTCCATATCAGAGGATACCATAAATAAGAGCATGTGCAAAATTCTCGCGAGTCCGCAAAAGGTAATCAATATCGAACATTGTATAGTGCACATGATAAACCACGAAGCTTGTTACATACTACGGTAAGATGACTATTTCAAGACATTTCTCGGTCAAGAAGTATACCAAGGTACTTGACACTATTTGAACATTAATAGGAATGCAATAACAATGAAGGCAAAGCGAAGAATGTAAAAGCAATGGTTCAATAATGAAAAGCTTTTTATCGTGATTATAAAAAGAAATAAGTTTATTTTATGTTGATTAATTGAAAAAGAAAATTTTAAGAACCAGTCCATAACATGCACCACATCCGTTCTAAGAGCATCCATGGCCGGAGGCAGCGAAGCATTTGTTGAGAACAATAGCGTATCATCGGCGTATTGAAAAATGTAACATTTTGCTACAGCATTTCAAAAATCAGTTACAAATAAATTGAAAAGTAAAGGCAATAAAACAGAGCCCCGTTGAACACCTGCCGACAAAAATGATTCAGCACTTTGATGCCCGCTTATTTCAACAACTTTAGCGCGATTAGAAAAAGACTTTCAGCAAATCAGTAAAAGGGCCCCTAAACCCGGTGACATCGTTTCCCTAGCAGTAGGTCATGCTGAACACATTCTAAAGCTTTGCTAGCGTCCAAAAACAGACCACATGCGAATTTGTGATTATCTAAACATGAGTAAATAATATCAGTAGAACTTTCTTATAACAAAACACTTACTTTACCTTCAATGAAACCAGACTGTGCCTCTGATAGGATATTTTTCCTGAAAAGAAAACATTACATAACTCAGAATAGGTGTTTTGTAAGAATCTGCGCAATCGCAGGTGGAATTGAAATAGGCCTGTAATTTTCAATAGCCTTTAAAGAGCCACTTTTATGTAATGGTTTAACTATGGAGACTTGTAAATTGTGTGGAATGAAGCATTCAGTAATAAAACTGTTCAACATAAAAAGCAGTACCGACTGTAATTTCGTAAAATTTCGATGGAGGTCACTCATTCTGATATTTCCAATACCGGCAGCTTTCTTAGAATTGAAGCTAAATATTATGCTATGAAGATCCTGCGGTGCAATAGAGGGAAGAAGAGCTGAAGAAGCTCTGCAATATAAAGGCTGTGGAACCTCATAGTGGGATAAAGATAACTTCGTGGAAACCTGAGAGAAAAATGCATTATTCTCACAGGCCGCAAAGGGCAAGTATTTGAAGGATTTGGCAAATGAATCGCTAATAGATTGTTTCGGGTTTCGTCCAAAAAGGCAATTGATAGTTGACCAAGTTTTACGTGAAGAGTGCTAGTTGTTACGAAAAGCAGAATTGAAGTAGTTACGTTGCGAGGTTCCAATCATGGCAGCAACTGTATTTCTATACAACCAGAAATTATCTTTTTGGCGTGTGTTGTATGTACTACGCTTCCAACGTGTGTAAAGGGCGCCTTTTTCTGCAATGGCCGTTAAAATGTCACTTTTCAAGCAAGGAATGTTTGGTTTGCGTTTTTTGACCAATTGACCTTTTGTGATGAGGCAGTTAAGGAAGTGATAACCTTCGCAGATCTGTCGTACACGTAACAAGAATGAACTTCCTCGAAGAAAGAGTCCAAGATAAAGTCTGCTATTAGGTTATCGAATGTGGCAGTGTCTGTATATGAAATTCGCCTCTTATTAGGGTATGATCTCTCATTGTTGATAATGGAGCTGCAGTCTCTTAGCTGAGCGAGGGACAGTATCACAATTTCCTCGCGGATATGTATGCGCGGCGCTCTCCTGCTGTCACCGTAAACAACTACTCCGTGCAACAGCTAAACATTGTCGGATGCTTTTTGGCCCAAAAATGGCTCATGGCGAAATCACCGCTGGTGTGCTGTCCCACATGGCAACTAAAGGCATGTCTTCACTTGGGCTCGACAACTTGCGCAGCCTGGGCTCATCTGTGCCGCCGATTTCTACGAAACTACGGTGCCTGCCCCTGACTCTGCAAGGACGTGTTTCCGAGGAGATGCGCCATCGGCAGTCGCAGGAGGTAACGGAACCCTGGCCGCTTCGGAGAGCAAAACCGAGAACCAAACCGTCCAGGCATCTGTTTAGCGACTTAAACATAATGCCTTTCACCATTGTCCGCGGTTACAAAACGGCAATTTTATTCAACGCATAAATCAGCACGAACACATCCGCCTTCATCTACCCTATTCACCGTTCCAAAACGCGACATTAGGCAGGCAGAATACAATAATTTTTATTTACCCATAGCGCCAAGAAGATTTCTTCAGACAGAGGGCGAGAGTCCACTTGTCTCAAGGTCGCTTCTACTGCTCTCTTCTCATCAGTATAGTACGAGCAGTCGCAAAGAGGAAGCCCAATAGTCTCTTGAGGTGGCAGTGTAGGCAATTTGAGTTCGTTTTTATTCCTTTCGAGCCAGATCGTGCTGATCTGGCACCAGGGCGAAACGTGCTGATTGGTGGTGTGTGACGAAGGCCGTGCTCAAGTGTTTATTTGAAAGCGGCCTGGATATCCGTCTGTGACCGCCTGCACACCGCCTACACTGTTTACTGAGCGTACCGCGCAAGTGCATACACAAAGACAGCTCTTAATCATGCGTGAGTGTGCGCATTTGTGTTTTCACGAAGCCCATACTCCAGTATGTGTTAATGACATGCGTCGGTGTGTGTTCAAGACATGAATTTGATGTGCGTCTGTTCACCGCGATGCGAGTGCCAGCCAGTGTGTGTTCGTGGACATCAACCCATGAAACTCATTGTTTTATGTCATCATCAACCTTCATGCGCTCGGTGCCTTTCCTACCCTTTCCCTCTCACAAGTGCCGAGTAGCAGGCCATGGTGATGTTACCATCGGCTGACCTCTCCTCCGTTCCTCTCAATAAATTTTCTTTCTCTCTCTCTGCCCATAGCGCATAACATATACGGGCAGTGGCGTCGTGAGAGGGGTGCGCTCCACACCGGGTGCAGTGTTCAAGGAGTGCTGCTGCAGCACAGAAATGGGGCGGGGGGGGGGGGGGGGGCGCTCAGTGCCTTCCCTATCTGTGAATGAGCTCAGTCTGTAATGATAGCTACATTACGGTAGCATTTCGAGCCTTCAGCTTGGCGGCGCCGTGGCGGTAGCGGCGCCGCCACGTAGTCCCGTGGCTGGTCACGTCGTTGGTCACGTGGTTGGTCACGTGGTGCGGAGCAGCGCCGGTGATACCGAGCTGCAACAGCTTTGCGCAAGCCCCGTGTCAAGTGGGACTAAGATGAAGAAGGAATGCCCACAGAAACAGAGCGTCGAAAGACTGATTTTGCAATTCAACTGAGCTAGTTCCACTCGGCCAGCTGCAGCTATCGCCCTACTCCAGGTTTACCCAGACCTAAATAACCACCAATTTTTTATATTCCTCCACTCCCAGCCTTTTCTGACCATTTGCTGAGAGCGTACTTTGAGGAGTTGTACCTTGGCTATGGAGAGACCTCGAAGCGGTATACATTTTGCCTGAATGAAACGAAGCATCGCTCAGCATTGCACTTCGCACTCATCCCTCAGTTTAATTTTTCATCTAACGCGACGTTTTTACTTGGAAGTGTAATATTCCTCCTGATATCCCTGCCTAGGGCGTCAGATAAAGAACTTGCAACCTATTAAAAACTTCTTGGCATCTAAAATAGAACCGTCTACGTTCTCAGCCATTGCTGAATTATGTCTTCAAAGCAAATTTTCAAAACGTTTCGAGCTGAACAAACGATCAGCAGCTACGCAGTTCTCAAGGTGTGAAAAAAAATGCATTTTTCTTTTTGCTCGGCACCAACTTTGAGTGAGTAAATTCGTTCACAAGTGCCAATAGTTAATATTCGTACAAGTGTGAATATTATGAAAGCAAAACTTTCGAAAAATATTGTATTACTGTATATACCTTGTCATCAACACAATAATTCCATTTCCTCTGATGTGGTTGCCCTCACAAAAAGAGGCGACTTCTTGGTGCTGCAGGAATCTTCTTACCGCTTCTTTAATTTATAATAAACTGCACATCTGCAACCAAAAATTTGAATTTTAACACAACGTTTCGAAGCCGACTCGGCTCCTTCATCAGGGGTGACTGAGGGCAGTAGCCAGCGTCTTTCAAGTATGATGGGGAGGTGGGGGTCAAATGAACGACAGCTGTGAGGCGAAAGACGGGGGGGGGGGGGAGGGGGAAAGGGATTAAGGCTGCTAGTCGCACTGCAGGGAGACAGTCATGCAATAGCGACTTTTTTTCCTTAAATCGAAGAGTGAAGTCTCTGGGCATATTCTGGGGGCAGGTTTCCTTTTGTCCGGTTGATGTTGTTCGAGGTGGTGAGGATGTGCCAGGATTCCAGAAGGAACCTTTTGTGGTAATTTATTTCGGTTCCGAGGATGTCATTTTCTTCGAAGTTGATTCTATGGTTGGAGTCCTCAGTATTATCGGCTACTGGATTGCGCTCTCTTGCGAATTTGCGGACGTCACTTTTATGTTGCTGAATTCTTTGAAATTTCTGGTTTCACAGATGTAGCTTGCGTCGCAGTCGGTGCAAGGAATATTGTAGACAATGCATTGTGCTCTTTCTCTCCGCGGCTGGTCTTTGGTAATAGGTAGGCAACGCGCAACAGTGTTTGTGGGCTGGTGCGCAACCTGGAAGCCCACTTTTTTCAGGATTCGGGCGATGGTTTCACTGACACCTCTGACGTACGGTAAAGTGAAGTATTTTGGTGGTGGCATTGGTCTTTGTGCGTTGATTTCTTGGCGAATGTTGTGTTTTTGACGTCGAATGGTTTTTTCAATAATGTCTTTTGCGTGGCCTTTCATGATGAGTTCTTTGAATACCTTTCGTTGTGCTTTTTTTCTGTCAAGTTCTGTGCTCCAGTGTATCTCAACTCTTCTGAACAGCAACTTCATCACTGATGCTTTGTTGACTGTCGGGTGGTTCAAAGAAAAGTGAAGATGCCGGCCTGAGTGAGTTGGTCTGCGGTATACGGAGAATTTAAGGGCACTGTGGTTTCGGGACACGAAGACGTCCAAAAACCGCAGGGAGTTTTCTTGTTCCACCTCTAGCTTGACCTGAATGTCAGGATCTACGGAGTTTACGAGAGGTTCGTACCTGGTGCACGAGAAGAGGTCAGGCTCAAAACAATAGGTGTACCTAATTCAATTCAAGCACACCGAAAAGAATCAAATCTACCACCGGATGAAAGGCAAGCCCTGCAAGACCTTAAGACAGACACCAACATAGTGATCTTCCCAGCGGACAAGGGCAACACAACGGTCCTTCGGGACAGACGGGACTGCGAAAGAAAAATATTCACCTTACTGAGCAGTCAAGAACATGAAAAATTGAAGAAGAACCCCACAACAACTACCCAAGCCAGGCTAAACAAATCATTGAAAGAAGTATTCCAAAAGCGCCCCAACTTCCGAAACCTCTACCTTAGGCTACTGAGCACCAACGGATCGGCTCCAGCATTCTACGGCCTGCCCAAAGTCCGCAAACCGGGGATCCCTTTGCACCCGATTGTAGACTTCCGGCGTTCCCCCCTTCGCTCGTTGTCAGAACGCCTTCACAAATTCATATCCCCAATCGCTAGAAAAACAGCGGCGCATAGCCGTCATTCCAGTCAGTTCATCGAACTGGTGTCCACAGCCACCCATGAGGCCGACGAATGCCTTGCCTCGTTCGACGTGGTGTCCCTTTTCAAAAAAATCCCGTGAAGCATGGAGGAAGGAAAAAAAAATGAGAGGCCGTCACGTGACATTTTTTGAAGCCGGAAACGAGCTCGGCGCCATATTGTTCGGGCGCGCTTTTGTTTATTTTTGTTTGCGCTCTTGTTTACATTTTCCTCGCGCGTGTTTTAAACCACGCGAATTAGCCAGACTAGAGAGACTCCAGTGCGAGTGGCGCTTGACTTCTGGCCGTTGTTCATGTACGGGAGATGTCGGAAGCGTTCGTGCGAGACATCCAGCTGCTTCCATTTTTTGCTCTTTGCCGCGTCGTCACCACGCCGTCCCCGCTCTCTCGTTCGAACGAAACAGTCCGGCCTTGCATGGCCATAATCAAGTAGCATTCGGCGAAGGCACTTATCGCAACTGTGGTAAGCTCGGGAAGGAACTTAATACGGTGGCCCACCATGGTACGCCAGGTTTTTGCCGCTTTTGCCTGCTTCGTTTTGCGAAGACGGAGATATGTGTCCCTGGGTTCCTTCCAGGCTGCACTTTGCGAAATATACTGGTATACTTACATCCGGTTCATCCTAGACTAGTACGTGTTAATAGCAGGGCTAGAAGGTTAATTTCACCAGGTAAGGTGATGGACAAAAAATTTAGTTCAATGAAATTGTGTATAAATACACAGCTGCTCCCAAAATATTGGAGAAGAAAACACAACCAAATCTTACATATATATTGTTACTGGTTCTATTTACAAATAATATTTACAAGGCAGGTCGAGAGGAGCCTGGTGCGCCGGCGGCAGGATACTTGACTTCCTCTTCTACTTCCAGCCGCCGCACGTCTTCTTTATTCCTCAGAGCCCATGCGCAGCACGTGACATTTCCCCGTTCGCAGACGAAGCCCTCTGGGCCAGTCAATCAATCGGAGTCCCGAGAGTGGAATGGCTTCAGCCGTGCGACATGCACGACCTGGGGTGTCCTTGAGCGGCGTCCTTGCGTTGATTGGGGAGAGATGACATAGTTGAGGTCATTGAGGCGAGCAACAACGATGAACGGGCCTGTGTAGTGGGATAGCAGCTTTTCTGATAAGCCACGCTTGCGTAGGGGCGTCCACAACCATACAACGTCACCGGGCAGGTAGGAGACATCCTTGCGCCGGCGGTCATAACGCTGCTTAGAGCGATGCTGTGATGCCAAGGTGCGTATCCGGGCAATCCGACGGGCTTCTTCAGCGCGGCATAGAGTGTTGGCAATAGAAGGCTCGGTGTCGAGAGAGAAAGGTAAGATGCTGTCGAGGGAGCTTCGAGGCGGACGGGCATAAAGAAGGAAGAATGGGCTGTAACCAGTTATTTCATGCCTCGACGTGTTATAGGCGTATGTAATGAAGGGAAGCACGTCGTCCCAGTTCTTATGGCGGGAATCGACATACATGGCCAGCATGGTCGTGAGTGTCCGATTGGTACGTTCAACCAGTCCATTAGTCTGGGGATGGTACGGCGTCGAGTGGCGAAAATGGCATGAACTAAGACGCAGAAGCTCTTCCACAACGTCTGCCGTAAACTGGCGACCGCGGTCACTGATAACAACTCGAGGAGGTCCATGCCGGAGGATGACAGCACGAAGAAGGAAGAGCGAGACCTCAGCAGCGGTGGCGCAAGGTAGGGCGGCGGTCTCACAGTAACGGGTGTGGTGATCAACGCACACTATAATCCAGCGGTTACCGTTGGACGAGCGGGGAAACGGGCCGAGCAGATCGAGTCCAACTTGTTCATATGGCGTGCTTGGAGGTGGCAAAGGATGCAGGCGTCCAGGCGGAGAAGTCGTGGGTAGCTTGAACCGCTGACACTGCACGCAGGTGGCCACGTAGCGCTGAACAATGTGACGCATTTTTGGCCAGTAAAAACGTTCTTTGATGCGGTTAAGGGTCCTGGCAAACCCCAAGTGCCCAGCCGTGACGTCATCGTGCATTGCCTGCAGAACAGAGGAGTACAGAGTAGCCGGAACGACGAGGAGAAAGCGCGCACCTCCAGGCGAGTAATTCGTTCTGTAGAGTAAACCGTCGCGAACGCAGAAAGGGCTTGCGGATGTCGGGTCACGGGCTTCGGCAAAAAGTGGCGCCAAGTGCTGATCCTTGCGTTGTTCCATCTGGAAAGTGCCAAGATCTGGAAACTCTTGGGAAACGGCAGCAAGGTAGTCATCGAAGTTTTCATCATCGGAAGTAGTAACCGTGAGCGGCAGCCGCGAGAGGCAATCTGCGTCGGCGTGTTGGCGGCCACTTTTGTAAGACACTTTGAAGTTAAACTCTTGGAGGCGTAACGCCCAGCGGGCCAACCGACCGCAGGAGTCGCGTAGATTGACCAGCCAGCACAGAGAATGATAGTCTGTGACGACTGTAAAAGCACGTCCATAAAGGTACGAACGAAACCGTTGTACGCCGAAAACAACGGCGAGACACTCTTGCTCTGTTACAGTGTAATTGCGTTCCGACTTGCTGAGGGTGCGACTTGCATAAGCGACAACGTGTTTATTGCCCTCATGGCGTTGGATAAGCACAGCACCCACGCCGATGCCGCTGGCGTCAGTGTGGAGTTCAGTCGGTGCTGTCGGGCAGAAATGACGCAATATTGGCCGCGAGGTGAGGAGAAACTTGAGCTGCCGAAACGCGGAGTCGCATTCGGGAGTCCAGTGGAAAGGGGTGTCTTTCTGCAGGAGACTTGTAAGCGGGTAGGCTAAATCAGAAAACTAGGGAACGAAACACCGAAAATATGAGCAAAGTCCTAGGAAACTCCTGAGCTCTTTCACTGATTTGGGTTCTTTGACACTGCTTACAGCTTCAACCTTCTGCGGGTCGGGTCTGAGGCCATCCTTGTCAACGAGATGACCAAGCACAGTAATTTGGCGTTCACCGAAGCGACACTTCTTCGAGTTCAGCACGAGGCCCGCTCTCTCTATGCAGCCTAGGACAATGGCTAAGCGGCTGTTATGTTCGGCGAAGGTCCTACCAAAAATAACAACATCGTCCAGATAACACATGCAAACTTGCCACTTCAGGCCACGTAAAAGCGTATCCATAAATCGTTCAAAAGTGGCAGGAGCGTTGCAAAAGCCGAAAGGCATAACATTAAATTCATACAACCAGTCAGGTGTCACGAATGCTGTCTTCTCTTTGTCTTGCGGGTGCATCGGGATCTGCCAGTACCCGGACCGTAGATCCACCGAGGAAAAGTAGGAGGCTGAGTGGAGGCAGTCAATGGCATCATCAACGCGCGGGAGCGGGTAAACATCCTTCTTTGTGACAGTGTTAAGCCGGCACTAGTCGACACAAAATCGCCAAGTGCCATCTTTCTTTTTGACAAGGATCACTGGAGCAGCCCACGGGCTTGAGGATTCCTGAATAATGCCGCGGTGCAACATGTCACGGACTTGTTCATCGATTATCTGACGTTCGGAAGGCGAGACGCGGTATGGCTTCTGGCGAATCGGCTGTGCAGATCCAGTATTGATCATGTGATGGGTACGGGAAGCTGGAATCGGCGGTGGTTGGTCGCGAGCAAAGTCAAACACGTCCGCATGCTTCATAAGAACGGCCACTAGTACCTGGCGGTCGCTAGTGGGTAGGGATTTGTTGACCATGGCTAGGAATTGAGAGTCGCTCACATCGCGGCGTCTAATTGGACGAGACACGTTGTCAGTGATCGCGGCAACTGGTACAGGAAAACGTTCTTCAAAGCCAGCAAGTTTTAAACCACATGGCAATACTGCAGGTTCGTTGGAATGATTGACAGTCCAAAGAGTGGCATGGCCCTTGGTCACATGGCCGACGCTGCGGGGTACTAGCACACTTTTCTTTGCACAGTTAAGGGAACAAGGTTCCACCACAGCATCGAAGGCATCAGAAATCGTGCTCGAGGACACAACGGGAACGAATATAGCAGACATTGCTGGAACGACGGTATCTTCAGAGACAGAAAACACTTGGGCAACCACTGGCGAGTCTTCTATGAGAGCTGACCGAAGGCCAGGACTTAACGATATGCCACCACTGCGGAAGTCGAGAGTAGCGCCGCACTGGTGCAAAAAGTCAATACCGAGGATAATGTCATGCGTAGAACGAGGGAGCACCGTGAATTCAGTTCGGAACATGTGGCCAGCGATCACTACATTCACAAAACAAATGCCAATCGGAACCAATGATTGTCCCCCTACACCCCGGAATATAACAGCACGATCCCAAGCGAACATTATTTTACGACCCAGACGGTTCTTGAAAGTTGAACTCATCACTGACACCGTGGCACCAGTGTCCACTAAGGCCATGACGCAAATACCGTCCACTAAAACTTCAAGGCGGTTCCTTAACATAACAATGGGCAGAGGAATTGGCACTTTCGATGATCCGGCGACCGCACCTCCATCGGCTGCACACGCTAGTTTCCCGGGGACGGTGGGGAACGACGTTGGAGGGAAGGCGAGCGGCGAGAGCGGTGCGGAGGTGGAGTCAGACTTCGGTCAGAGGCAGGGGAGTCGTTCCGTGGTGGCGCGTAACTGGATGGGCGCTGAGACGATGTGAAGACACGGTCATGAACAGGCGCATTGAAACTGAGGCGAGGGTTCGACCATTGGCGCTGGGAGCGGGAAAACTGGCCCCGGCGACGGCAGAATCTAGAGATGTGACCGATCATACCACAGCGTTAACAAAGTGGTGGGTCGGGGGGGGGGGGGGGGGCACTCGGGATAACACTCCTCGTAGCCAGTGTCGAAACGACCATCGTACTCCGGCTGCCGCAGGTGGCGTTGCGGATGAGCTGGAGCCCTGGGGCCGGGGCGGGTGATCCGGGGAGCGTCGCTGTAATCAATGCGAGTAGCACTGGTAGGGGCCTGGGCAGACAAACTCCAAGGGGAGGAGCGGTAGGCGGGAGCCGCCTGCAGAGAACAGCTCCCATACGGGACCTCACTGCGGCGCGCAAGATCTTGATGCCGGGAGAGTTCGTCACGCACGATTTGACGAATGACGTCAGGGAGAGTCGCCGCATTCACAGGCTCGTGGAAATCCACGCTGGCGACGGTGGTGACGTTAGGCAGGCGACCGAACTTGGGAGTAATTCGACGCAGTTTTAGAGCTTCAAAGGTGCGGCAGTGCTTGATGATATCCGTGGGCGAGTCTAAATTTTCTTTACTAATAAGAAAGCTGTAGCCGTCCTCTGCGATGCCCTTGAGGAGATGACCAACGCGATCTTCGTCGGACATACTGGGATTAACGACATTGCACAGCTTCAAGACCTCTTCTATGTAAGTCGTGCAGGTCTCTCCAGGCACTTGCGCTCTCTGAAGCAAAGACTGCTCAGCGCATTTTCGTTTGGCAACAGTATCCCCGAAGCAGCTGCGGAGCTCTTCCATGAAGCGGTCCCAACTTGTTATTGATGCCTCATGGTTTTCGAACCAAGTTAGCGCGGTGCCATCGAGAAAGAAGACGACATTGGCCAGCTGAAGAGTGGCAACCCAGCCGTTGTATTTGCTCACCCGCTCGTAATTGGTGAGCCAATCATCCACGTCTTCGCCAGCCTTCCCGGAAAACGTCCGCGGCTCACGGTAGTGCTGCCAAGCGGGCGTTGCGGCGCCGGTCGGACGTGCGTCGGCTTCCTTGGGCATTGGCACGGGCAACGGTGGCAATCCGGCGATTCTTCGGCTGTAGCGGTTGCGAGAGGGGTCCGTGGTGATCGACCCAGCACCTCCACCACACTGTTACAGGTTCTATTTACAAATAATATTTACAAGGCAGGTCGAGAGGAGCCTGGTGCGCCGGAGGCAGGATCCTTGACTTCCTCTTCTACTTCCAGCCGCCGCACGTCTTCTTTATTCCTCAGAGCCCATGCGCAGCACGTGACAATATACTTTGAAGAGCATGCTTTTTTGTTCTATTTTTCAAATAAACTATTACTTATGGTGCCACTGAAATACAACTTATTAATCTGTGCCGTGTATCATCTTTCATTCTTTTTTATGCTGTGTGTCTTGGATTGCACTGTGCTTTTCATGATACTTATGAAAGAACTATCCCACTTTAATGCAATGTAAAGTACGGCCTTTAAATTTAAGCTTCCTGAAAAGCTTTAGAACATGGCTACCCTGGAAGCTTTCCATGTCCAGCTTGCTGGCACGAGGCTTATATTTAAATGGCCCTCTGCAACACTTTGTACATGAGATCATCATGATTTTCGAATGGACAGCTGTCAAACGTGCTCATGAGGTTGTAAAAAAATCTTCATTTGTTGGAATGAATTTAGAACTTTATGCCTCAGATCCCTGAGCAAGGTTTTAGCACAGTCCTCTCAGTATTATTCTGAATGAGTGTGCACGTCCATGGTTTTGGCTAAGTCGTGAACAATGCTTCCATGCACGGTAACACCGCAGCTTAGTGTTCAGCCTGCATTTTAATGCTGCTCTTGTTGATGAATATTGCAATCTCTATATTGCATATGTTTGGGAAGCAGGTATTTCAGCAATGTATTCTGCTGCAGCAGTGAGGACAAAAAAAATCCTGGAGTATTTTGTTTTTGGTCTTGAATACTGTATTTTTCTTCATAACAAGTTTTCGTGTGGCTGGCCATGCCAGGAAAGGCTTCTCATGCAGCAGCGAGGATCGGGAAATACACTAAGAAGTCTGAGTTCATGAACCTGAATGCAAAACTTAGCATCATAACATATTCATAATGATGACCGCGCCGACAATAGCTACTCATAGAGGTGACAGAAACAGAGAGTGCCGACAGTGGCTATAGTAGCACGGCACGGAAGGATTTATGGGGGGGGGGGAATGTCATCCCCATCCAAGAGCCTGAAATTTTACATAGGAAAACCGTGCCGAGTCCCTATTTCTCAACAAAAAATTCCAAGAAATACATGTTTCATATGAGACAGCCCCTCTCCTCCCCCCTTTAGGAATGATCCATAAATCCACCCTTCTAGTATTGCCACATGGCAGGTTTTACATCCACAGATCTAGTTTAGCGCATGATAATTAATATACATCACCGTGCCTTTTCAGACTGCTTCTTGAAGTTTAGGAGTACCCAGTGGCTTCAGTATAGGTTTCACAGTGCTGTGCATTACTTCAATGCTGTGTTTCATGTTTAACGAGCATAGTTGCAGCTGTACACATCAATTTTCTCTAGTTGAAATACTAGCTTGTAATGCCACTGCAGAGTAGCTCACTTCACTTGTGATCCACCATGCAGAAAATGAAAGTCAATGAATTGAACACATCAAATTATTTTTCTTCAGCATAACCACAGGCATCATTGAAATTGAATGCACATGCGCATTCTCATTTCAATGAGTACTTTTTACCACAAATGACACTGTCATGGGACATGGGAAAAATAAACACATGTGTGAAAAGGCGCCCAAATTCAGTTCGAGCTTAATTACGCAGTGAAAGCTCGGAGCGTAAACGTTCATACTATTAAGACGCGAAGAGCGGCAAACGGAACCATATGGGGAGTTGAAACCTTTTCGCTGTCATGAAGTGCGAAAATGCTTCGCCTTTCTCGCAATTTTTTCTCATGACCTCAACAAAGCAATTGCTGAACGTGCTACAAGAAACGGATCTAAAAACAGCGCGCGACCAGAAATACAGACTTGATCTCGATATGAACGAATGCACATGAGCCCGGCACGTCCCAAAGGCAAATAGCTCGCACAACACTTCAAACAGGCATGCGACAAAGTTTCTATATACTAAGAACAAAGCGAGCGCAGCTGCTTCCTTTGCAATATCGCTCTCCGCCCATGTCATGAACCCCGCTGCTCACACAAGCGCAATCGTCGAAAAACAAAAATACCAGTTGTATTATAACCAACACCAGTTGTAATTGCAGGAGCGTTGCAAGAACACGCATAACTAGCAACGAGGTTTCAGTGCTGATCGAAACGGGAACGCGAATAGCACACGGCACGCACAAGACACAAAACGTTCGCACAATACGCCGACGACCGCTCTGTAGTGCACGCCGTTTCGAATCACTGGTGAACGAACAGCACGAATGCTCTTTTTAATGAACAGCGGCGGTCTCCCGACGGATCCTAGCAGTGCTGCAGTAGACGTTGTCGTTGAATGGTTGTCGCCGAAAGCGTTCAAATCCGGGCACGCTACAAGAATTTTGCTCTAAGATATGGTTGAACGCCGCCAACGTCAGCCTGTGAGCACCACCAAAAACATAAACTTGAGCAGTTAAAGAAAGTATGCCTACGCCGCACCTCAAATAGTACGCCGCGGCCGGTTGCTGCCACCCGGTTCGTAAACAGCAACTACGACGCCGTTGCTAAGCTGCCCGGACAAGATAGCCTCCCGAGCGAAAAAAAACCACGTGACTTCCTCCACACTTTTCTCCCATGTTGTTGTATGGAAAGGGCCTCTCCTGAGTTCTTATTCCTCAATGCCGTGAAGCTTGCGGTGACCGCTACCGGAGACGCCCTACAACGTGACGACACATTCAGCGCGCGAACCCCGCTGAGTGTAAATGATGCGTGCCACCTCCTGGAGTTGTCTATCAAGCACATGCTTCTTGCCAAACGGGGAGGTTTACCGAGAAGTTAAAGGAACACCAATAGGAGCATCCATCTATGTCGACATGGCCAATTTAACCATGGAACACATCGAACAACTAGCCCTCAACTCATTCCACCCGATATAGAAAAAGTTAGCGCAAAACTTAGACGAAGACGGAGAAGAAACACACGAGACGACAGACGAGCGCAACTACCAACTGTTTATTGGGTCTTAACACCCGGAATATATATCCGAAAAAACAAGCATGCGCAGACAGTTGGAGGCACACACGTCATACACCAGCGCCGTGACGAGGCGAAAGGGAATCCAGAAAATCACATTCAGAAGTATAAATCTGTAAGGTAGGATCACTCGCGCAGCGATCAGATAGCCTTTTAATGTGGAAGGCCTCCAGCACAAGCCTCGCTGTGACATTGGCGCTCCTGCCCAGAATCTTTGTTTTCTCAAATAGTGCCCTACACGTGCTGTCACAGGAAGAAATATGCCGCACAATATTAGCGGTTCTGTCGTTGTTTTTTAAATTTCTATCATGCTCCCGTAGCCGGTCATTAATGCAACGGCCAGTTTGACCTACATAAGAAGACCCACAAGAAAATGGAATGCTGTACACCACCCCTGTAGCGCATTTGACATAAGAAATGCCATGTTTCTTTTTGCAGCCACTCTCAAAAGGGCCAGAAATGCGTCGACAAAGCTTTGAAAGCTTGTTGGGGGCTGAGAAGACTAAGGGCACGTGGTGCCTGCCGGCCACCTTCTTGAGGTTGTGTGACACACGGTGCACATATGGAACAACCACCGGCTTTGATGTCGAGAAATCCGGTCTTCTTTTTTGAGCGCCTTTTTGTTTTTGCAGGAGGGTTTCAGCAATAGCAGAAATAACCGGACTAGGGAAGCCTACCGCCAAGAGGCGGGAAACCTGATTATTGACACTCTCCTGAATGCTATGAGGGCACGATTTAAGAAGGGCAGACTCCAGGCAGAGTGACGCAATAGCTCTTTTCACAACTTTTGAGTGGGAAGAGTCGTATCTCAACAACTCTTTGTTGGCACGGGGGGAGTACACCCAGCACACGTGGCGATTACAGAACCTAAGCTTTAAGTCCAGGAACCGTAACTGTTGATTATCAGGCAATTCATGCGTAAAAACCAACCCTCGTCCTAATTGATTAAAAACAGCTAAAATCTGAGAAACAACCGGGTCAAGGGATGTAAAGGTCCCAGCCCTTAATATGATTAAAAAATCATCTACATATCTAAAAACTTTTAAAACCGGACCATCACGTAAGGCAATTTCCAAAGAGCGGTCGATAAAAGCTAAAAAAATATCACATAAAATTGGCGCTACACAAGAACCTATGCAAATACCTTTGCGCTGCAGATAAAACTGATTGTCATGTAAGATAAAGGTAACATTCAAGTAATACTCTAAAAGCTTTAGAAAATTATCAGTTGAAATGCCGGCATTGTTCTGGAACGCCACCGCCCCCGAGCTTTCGATTCACTCTCTAACAGAGGCCAACAACTCAGCATGTGGTATCGAATAAAACAAATCTTCAATGTCGATAGAAAAGGCAGAGCACACCTAATCGCTGTTTTTAAAAAAATCGGCAACATCAGCTGACCTCTTTACCCAGAAGGGGTCATTAATAGACAGAGGTTTAAGCATGGAAAGAAGAAATCGGCTGACGTGGTGTTGCCATGAACCCTTCTCACTTACAATAGTCCTAAACGGCATATCTGGTTTATGTGTTTTGGCCGAAAAAAAGACCGACAAGGAATTCTTTGAACTGTTATCAATAGCACTCGCTAAAGGCGTCAGCTGCAAGCTCTTGCAAAAGTCAACAAATTTTGTTTTTACTCTGAGTTTGCTTCGTTTAACAGGCAAAAAGTTTTTGCCCAGCGCCTCAAGGGCTTTTTCCTTAAAGAGGCCATTTGGTAAAAAAACAAATTTGCCGTCTTTATCGGACTGCAGTAAGCACAAATCGTGGCTTTTGAAATGGTGCACAAAAGAATTCACATCCACAGAACCAGACTTACTCGGGGAATATTTTGCACACCTTTTAAGGCTGTCCACACCTTCTAGTAGGCATCGTTCCTTGTCCTCATCGTTGGCCTTTGAGGCAATATTCCTATTAAAAGCAAGGAGCTCGTGAGCCGGTACCTTGGTTTGAATGCAGAACTTGGGGCCTTTTTCCAGGACAGATAAAATGTTTTCTGGCACAGTAGAACCACCGGCGAAGACCACACGCTCCTTGTTGTCATGGCTTTTTTTCTTACCGAATGAGGTGAGGAGACAGGCAAGTTCAGCTCTCCAACGTTGTTCGACGACGTGCGAAACTAGACTCTTTAGGTCAGCTGTCTTCTTTTTGGCGAACCAGTCAGGGTACAAACTCTGGCAGACGACCCACATCCAGTCATGGTAGAGCCTGATCTGCCGCCAAAGTTCCGAACGGAGAATCTTGAGAAGGCGTTTGACATGGCCCCACGACGGTTGAACAGGGCCAACAAGTGCACTAACATATTAAGGGCTGGGACCTTTACATCCCTTGACCCGGTTGTTTCTCAGATTTTAGCTGTTTTTAATCAATTAGGACGAGGGTTGGTTTTTACGCATGAATTGCCTGATAATCAACAGTTACGGTTCCTGGACTTAAAGCTTAGGTTCTGTAATCGCCACGTGTGCTGGGTGTACTCCCCCCGTGCCAACAAAGAGTTGTTGAGATACGACTCTTCCCACTCAAAAGCTGTGAAAAGAGCTATTGCGTCACTCTGCCTGGAGTCTGCCCTTCTTAAATCGTGCCCTCATAGCATTCAGGAGAGTGTCAATAATCAGGTTTCCCGCCTCTTGGCGGTAGGCTTCCCTAGTCCAGTCATTTCTGCTATTGCTGAAACCCTCCTGCAAAAACAAAAAGGCGCTCAAAAAAGAAGACCGGATTTCTCGACATCAAAGCCGGTGGTTGTTCCATATGTGCACCGTGTGTCACACAACCTCAAGAAGGTGGCCGGCAGGCACCACGTGCCCTTAGTCTTCTCAGCCCCCAACAAGCTTTCAAAGCTTTGTCGACGCATTTCTGGCCCTTTTGAGAGTGGCTGCAAAAAGAAACATGGCATTTCTTATGTCAAATGCGCTACAGGGGTGGTGTACAGCATTCCATTTTCTTGTGGGTCTTCTTATGTAGGTCAAACTGGCCGTTGCATTAATGACCGGCTACGGGAGCATGATAGAAATTTAAAAAAAACAACGACAGAACCGCTAATATTGTGCGGCATATTTCTTCCTGTGACAGCACGTGTAGGGCACTATTTGAGAAAACAAAGATTCTGGGCAGGAGCGCCAATGTCACAGCGAGGCTTGTGCTGGAGGCCTTCCACATTAAAAGGCTATCTGATCGCTGCGCGAGTGATCCTACCTTACAGATTTATACTTCTGAATGTGATTTTCTGGATTCCCTTTCGCCTCGTCACGGCGCTGGTGTATGACGTGTGTGCCTCCAACTGTCTGCGCATGCTTGTTTTTTCGGATATATATTCCGGGTGTTAAGACCCAATAAACAGTTGGTAGTTGCGCTCGTCTGTCGTCTCGTGTGTTTCTGCTCCGTCTTCGTCTAAGGTTTGCGCTAACTTTTTCTATATCATGCAAAGCCAACTTGCCCGACAACACGCTCTTCCACCCGAAACCAAAGATTTTCCCCAGGTATGTCGACGCCTGCTTCGCCGTCATCAAAAGATCTCAAATTCAAACTTTCTTTCTCATTTAAACTCGGTGGAACCTGACATTCAGTTCACGCTAGAGGTGGAACAAGGAAACCCCCTGCCGTGTTTGGACGTCCTCGTGCCGCGAAACCACAGTACCCTTAAAGGGACACTGAGGAGAACTCTATCATTTTTTTTGTTAGCAAAATCTGATAGTTTGGCATTTCACGGCTTTGTTGCCGCTTGTCCGGGCGCGAAAGATGCATTTATTTCAAAGAAATTCGGATTCGAAGTTGAGAAAGTTTTACCCGCCGCTCTGATTCAAACTCGAGAACTCTTATGACGACACGGAGAACTCTTATGACGTCACAGAACGGAGTGACGTGATACGTGACGTAAACGCAGACTCTGTGATTTCTGACAGCTACCGGTGCGGTGCGCAACCTTCTTTTCCCAGCCTCAGAGATACGTGACTTCCATGAAGTAAGGAAAATTCCTCCAAGGTGGCGCCTCTTGTCCTAGGAAGTCATCACGCTTGTACTTGCGAGATTGGCCTGTGGCGGCAACACCTGTATTTTGGTTCTTGCTATTTTCTACATTACAAGAGCTTTGTTTTCAGTAAGAGTAGCCTTTTTGTGATCAGGAGCTGCTATTTTATCGATACAAGCCAACTTCAATTTCTCCTCAGTGTCCCTTTAAATTCTCCGTATACCGCAATCCAACTCATTCAGGCCCTTACCTCCACTTCTCTTTGAACCACGCGACAGCCCATAAAGCATCAGTGGTGAAGTCTGTTCAAAAGAGTTGAGACACACTGCAGAACAGAACTTGACAGAAAAAAAAACAACGAAAGGTGTTCAAAGAACTCATCATGAACGGCCACCCAAAAGACATTATTCAAAAAACCATTCGACGTCAAAAACATAACATTCGCCAAGAAATCAACGCACATAAACCAATGCCACCACCGAAACCATCGCCCGAATCCTGAAAAAAGTGGGCTTCCAGGTTGCGCACCAGCCCACAAACACTGTTGCGCGTTGCCTACCTGTTACCAAAGAACAGCCGCGGAGAGAAAGAGCCCAAGGCATTGTCTACAAAATTCCTTGCACCGACTGCGACACAAGCTACATCAGGGAAACCGAAAAATTAAAAGAGATTTCGGCAACATAAAAACGACGTCCGCAAATTCGCAAGAGAGCGCAGTCCAGTAGCCGAACATTCGAGGACTCCGACCATGGAATCAACTTCGAAGAAACCGGCATCCTCGGAAACGAAATAAATTACCACAAAAGGCTCCTTCTGGAATCCTGGCACATCCAAATCACCCCGAACAACATCAACGGCACAAAAGGAAACCTGCCCCCAGAATATGCCCAGGGACATCACTCTTCGATTCAACGAAAAAAAGTCGCCATCGACCGCCTACCTGCAGTGCGACAACGTGACTAACAGCCATAAGCCCCCTCCCCCACGCTTTTTGCATCACAGCTGTCGTTCCTTTGACCCCCTCCTCCCCTTCATACTTAAAAGACGCTAGCTACTGCCCTCAGTCTCCCCTTATGAAGGAACCGAGTCGGCTTCGAAACGTTGGGTTAAAATTAAAATTTTTGGTTGGAGATGTGCAGTTTATAATAAATAAACAAATCGTTCCTGCAGCACCAAGAGGTCGCCTCTCTTGTGAGGGCAACCACACTAGATGCAATGGGATTAGTGTTTTGATGACAAGGTATATATAGTAATTCAATTTTCTTCGAACATTTTGCGTTCATATCTTTGGCACTTTTAAGAATAATAGGTATTGGCACTTTGAACGTATTTACTGACTAAGAGTTTCTGCTGAACAAAAAGAAAAATGCAATGATTTTTTCACACCTTGAGGTTGTTGTGATCGCGCTTCATTCCTGCTGTGGAATTCTGATAAGAGACGTGACTGCAGGACTGCCAGATGGAACGACAACAATAGCCTCCCCAGAGGTTCGAACAGGAATGCCGGAAGCAGCGACGACAGCGTCCCCATAGCAACGATAGTGTTTAACAGGAATGCCAGCGACGACCATAAGCGTATTCCTTCCGGTCACCAGTGCAGGATCTTTCGACACCTGCGGGGAGACAGCCAGCACTCCTGTGTCATGCAGCTGCCCTCCGGATGCACATGCGCGGCCACCTGGAAGCCGTGGGGACGACAACGTGACCGGGTCCTGTTCCCTTTCCCTCGGCCGAGCTGCGAAGAAGCATCAAGACCGCCCTGCCGTGGGTTGTACCAACAGTGCTATCGTGTGATTGGACATCATTCTTCGAACTGTATTCCCCAGCTAGGGATCTGGGGAATAAGAAGAGTATTTAAGGAGCTGCTGGTTTGATGTCAAGAGAGCCCCCTTCTTTAGAGGTATCAGAGACTCCCGACTCCTAAGAATCTCTCTTTACTGAGAAGCACTCTCAGTTGCCCGTACTTGTACATACTGTAAATATTCTTTGTGTAAATTTTTCCCAGTTTTCTTCCTCCGATCGTCCTCGTCTCTTCTACGGCCCAGTCACGCTACCTGAATCCCAATAACTCGTGGCAGCGGTGGGATGCTGCTACCTGAGATGCAACAAGGGCTGCATAGCTGCTGATCGTTTCTTCAGCTTCGAAGCTTTTTGAAAGTTTGCTTTATAGAGGTAATTCTGCAATTGCTGCGAACCTAGACGGTTTCATTTTAGATGCAAAGTTTTTGATAGGTTGCAAGTTCAGTATCTGACGCCCTAGGCAAGATATCAGGAGGAATATTGCACTTCCAAGTAAAAACGTCGCGTAAGATGAAAAATTAAACTGAGGGATGAGTGTGAAGTGCAATGCTGACCGATGCTACGTTTCATTCAGGCAAAATGTATGCCGCTTTGAGGTGTCTCCATAGCCAAGGTACAACTCCTTAAAGTACGCTCTCAGCAAATGGTCAGAAAAGGCTGGGAGTGGAGGAATATAAAAAAATGGCGGTGATTTAGGTCTGGGTAAACCTGTAGTGAAGCGATAGCTGCAGCTGGCTGAGTGGAACTCGCTCAGTTGAAATGCAAAATCAGTCTTTCGCCGCTTCGTTTCTGTGGGCATTCCTTCTTCATCTTCGTCCCACTTGACACGGGGCTTGCGCGAAGCTGTTGCAGCTCGGTTTCGCGGGCGCTGCTCCGCACCACGTGACCAACCACGTGGCTCGTCACGTGACCAACCACGTGGCTCGTCACGTGACCAACCACGTGACCAACGACGTGACCAGCCATGGGATCACGTGGCACGCCACGGCACCGCTACGCTGAAGGCTCGAAATGCTTCCGTAATGTAGCTATCCTTACAAACAGAGCTCATTCACAGATAGGGAAGGCCCTGGGCGCCCCCACCCCCCCCCGCCCCACTTCTGTGCTGCAGCAGCATCCCCTGAATCTTGCACCCGGTGCGGATCGCACCCTCTCACGACGCCACTGCCCGTATATGTTATGCGCTATGGGTAGAGAGAGAGAAAGGAAATGTATTGAGAGGAACGAAGGAGAGGTCAGCCGATGGTAACATCACCATGGCCTGCTACTCGGCCCTTGTGAGAGGGAAAGGGAAAGAAAGGAACAGAGGGCATGAGGGTTGATGGCATAAAACAATGAGTTTCATTGGTTGATGTCCACAAACACACACTGGTTGGCACTCGCATCGCGGTGAACAGACGCACGTGAAATTCATGTCTTGAACACACAGCGACGCATGTCATTAACACATACTGGAGTATGGGCTCCATGAAAACACAAATGTGCACTCTCACGCATGATTAAGAGCTGTCTCTGTGTATGCACTTGCGCGGTACTCTCTGTAAACCGTGTAGGCGGTGTGTAGGCGGTCACAGACGGATATCCAGGCTGATTTCACATAACACTTGAGCACGGCCTTCGTCACAAACCACCAATCAGCACGTTTCGCCCAGGCGCCAGATCAGCACGATCTGGCTCGAAGGGAATAAAAACTAACTCAAATTGCCTACACTGCCACCTCAAGAGACTATTGGGCTCCTTCTTTGCGACTGCCCGTACTAGACTGATGAGAAGAGAGCAGTAGAAGCGACCATGAGACAAGTGGACTCTTGTCCTCTGTCTGAAAAAATTCTTCTTTGCGCTATGGGTAAATAAAAATTATTGTGTTCTGCCTGCCTAATGCCGCGTTTTGGAACGATGAATAGGGTAGATGAATGCGGAGTGTTCGTGCTGATTTAAGCGTTGAATAAAATTGCCGTTTTGTAACCATAGATGCCTGGAAGGTTTGGTTCTCGGTTTTGCTCTCCGAAGCGGTCATGGGTTCCGTTACCTCCTGCGACTGCCAATGGTGCATCTCCTCGGAAACACATCCTTGCAGAGTCAGGGGCAGGCACCGTAGTTTCGTAGAAACCGGCGGCACAGATTTGCCTGAGGTCCGACGTGGACAGGTATGAAAACTGATCCTGCATCACGGCGGCGAGCGAGAGGGGCAAGTCTGCGCGAGTGACGTTGCAGCATCTCAACGTTGAATATATAATGCTTGTGCCCAGGCTGCGCAAGATGTCGAGCACGAGTGAAGACCAGCTTTTAGTTGCCATGTGGGACAGCACACCAGCGGTGCTTTCGCCATGAGCCATTTTGGGCCAAAAAGCATCTGACAATGTTTATCTGTTGCCCGGAGTAGTTGTTGACGGTGACAGCAGGTGAGCGCTGGCCATACATATCCGCGAGGAAACTGTGATACTGTCCCTCGCTTTGCAAAGAGACTGCAGCTCCATTATCAACAATGAGAGAAAATTATCTGTGTTCTATCGTAACCGTGGCACGAATTTGTTTAGGTGGGCCGTCCTGATCGCTAATACTTAAGATTTTGATGCCGTTGTTGTTGTTGTTACTCTGACACAATGGCACATCTCAGCTTCTTGGCACGGTACTGTGCTTTGCGCAGTTTTCGTTTTCTTTGACCTGCAGGAGCTTGGAAAATGTTCAATATTTTCGCAGTTGAGGCAGTTGTCTGGATTTTGCTGGACATGCAGACAAATTTGCGAGGTGTGAAATCGAACAGCAGCGGTCGCAGGTCGCACGTAAGGGGCTACAATTCGCGTTTTTGTTTCTTGAAGGCGTTTCACTCAAGAGCTGGCGTTGAATTCTTGTAATTGCTTTTGTGCTTGCTCGAGATGCTTTCCAGTGCTTAGCGCGCATTCAAGAGTCAGAGAGGATTCCTGGCACGTTAATCGCTCTCGTACCTTTTGTGAATTTGTTCCAGCAAGTAGCTGGTTACGAATAATGCAGTAAGTTACATTTGCAAATTTTAATGTAGCGGAAAGTTCTCGAACACCAATTACGAATGCTTCAAAAGTGTCACCCGGTTGTTGTCTGCGCTAGTGAAACCGGTGGCGTTCCACCAGGTCATTTGTGGCTGCTGCGAATAAGCATCCAGTATGGCGACAGTACCGTTCAAGGGGTCTTTGTAAGCTCTTGACAAGTCACTTGCCCAAGGATCGGCGGTGCTCCGTAATGCAGCGAGGCTGCGGTGCACATGTTGGGCTTTGACACCAAGGCAATTGAGAGTAATTGGCCTGGGCTGTAACTCTTCGCCTACAACCGTTTCCAGAAAGTTCAGGAAGACGAGCTTCCATGTGATGCCCAGGTACTGCAGGTTCGCCTGGCGTAGGCAGCAATGGTGGGGGCGGAAGAAATGCAGGGAGACATTATTCTGCAAGCACGGTTCTCGGAACGCGAATTACACTCCAGTCCTCGTCGCCATTCTGTGGTGTCCGGTACCCGGACAGAAGAAACGAACAAGAGCAGACGACAGCTCCGGGTGGACTCTTCATTTCGAGCAGAGTGCACGTTCCAGCGAAAAGAGAGATGTGCTGATGATGAACCTACAGACTGCGGCAGGGAAAACTAAACTGAAATTCAAGCGGGATGCAACAGGTAGGGCACGTTCTGCGAAGGCAAGATGACCTCTGGTACTTAAGCCTAACGGAGTGGATTGAATGAGAATTAAGGCAGAGGCGGTATAATGTTAAGTGGGCGGAGGAGGTAAATAAGCGGGGATACATTGGCCGCACGTGGCAAAGAACGGGGTTATTTGAAGAGACCTGGAGAGGCCTTTGCCCTACAGTGGGCGTAGTCAGGTTGATGATAATAATGAGTTGCGTTCAAGATTAGTAGCACAATGTGAGACTTTTTAAACAAAAGTAACCAATAAGGAAGCAAATTAATCATTGACCAACGAGTAAGATTTTGGAGCGACTGGTCCGGAAAATCGGTGGTCCTGAGTTCGAACCCCAGCCCAGGACCAATTTTTCCTTAACTACGAGGTTTATATGGAAGCTTTTTTCTATTTTATTAGAAACTTACTCCACCTTGGGGGCTTCCACTAAACATTTGACCAAAGATAACCAATATTAATTGTTACAACAGGCGACAGTTTGTTCCCAGAGCAATTTTTTAAGGACTGCTTTCGGTATTGCTGGAAGGCATCCGTGATTACACGCTTTTTTGGTTACAAAATGAGGGGACTATTCCAATAATTCCTTGTTGCTGCTACTTAATGTATCAGTAGTTCACACGCACAGGCCTCTTCCGGTGATAACTGCTTGGCTCCGCTAAAACAATGGCGTCGAGGAAGCTTTCAGTAAACGTCGACTCCATGTTTCCCGACTTTTTCATCATTCTCTTCCTTTCTGCTCAGCACTACTGAAATTTTTTCTCCTTCGGACGATAAGCAAAATTGTTCAGTTGAAATAATCTCAGTAGACCGGCCTGGATCCTCCATAAGGTCCAACATCTTCTTTTTGAGGCAGTTTAGGCAAGCGTAGAAAGTGCTTCGGATCATAAATCTAGTGCGACACACGTCCAGATATCATGCTCTTACGAGCCTATAGAAGCATGATCCTCTGAAGGAAACCCTGGTCAACATCTTCTGTCATGGTTTCTTGAATTCAATCAAGGAGCAGAAAATCACACCTGTACCATTACTTTCCCGCCGCTCAGGTTTAACGAGAGAAGTTGACAACTCGCTCCATATAAATTGTGTTTGGGCCGAAGTATGCAAAGACTTCCATCATTCCCGGGCTGCAAGAGCTCCAATACATTTAATCAAAACTCTTTTTTTTATTCCTAACCTATCCACATCATCGTCATCATCAGCCTGATTACGCCCACTGCAGGGCAAAACCCTCTCCCCACATTCTCATGACCCAAACATTAGACGATACTCGACATGCACTCATCGTCACAGTGGGCATGCCGGTTGTTCTGGGCGGCGAACTTAACGCAAAATACGCAGCCAGGGGATCAGATATTTTTGATATTCGGGAGAGGAATTCCTAAATCCAGCTATGTCCTCACGCTTGTTAACTTTAAACGACCGGCCATCCCCTCCTACGGATTCAACAACGTACACGGACAGCTGGATTGACGTCACACAAGCATCCCCCGAAATTTTCGCTGTACCATATACATGGACAGTATCCGAAATATGCACACAATAAGAGCACAAGCACACCAAGGTTGAATTTGGAAGACAATCTACGAATACACAAAGCAGACTAACCCCAGAGAGGCACCACACGACTCTTACAAGATATGTCTCGTGACCCCATCTTTGATGCGGTGGCCGTCGTTCATCTGGCTCCGGCGGACGCTGCTAACCGAATTATTACAAAATGCCAGTGCATTTTAGACAAATCACGCAAACGTCACTCATTCTTCAGACCAGCTCCAAACCGAACAAACATTTCTGCGTCCTGGAGGTCACATGAAGTCACCACCGAACATTCACGGGTGCGCGCACTCCGAAGGAGGTTTCAACGCTGCTAAGACCACCTCATGGGACAACACCACGGACACACTTAGTACACCGCACATCGAAAATTCCGACCACACGTTGACGATGCCCGACATATTGACACTCAATCATTGGCATTCGAGTTTATAAAAAATGGTGTATACGGCCGCCCATTCAAAATTGCATTCGGGAGGTTGCGCACACCCTTCACGCTATCTCCCATACTGCGCCTTGACGGCACTCTCACCACTTCTTTATTCGACACAGCCAAAACACTGTTATCAGCGCACGTTTCAACAGATGACACATCCACTGACCTTCCACACCACACACATACAAGATCAATGCCGCAAGACCCTGCGCTAGACGGTCCGCCCGACGTGCCTTTACTTACGTTCAGATTGACAGGGCGGTCACTACCATAATGCAGGGTACAGCGTCTGGCCTGGATGGGCTCATGCCATTCTGGTCACAGAACTTTGGAGACAACATCCGCATTTTTTCACCACCATATTCTCCACCGCCCTCTGCTTTAGTCACTTCCAGGTGGCCTGGCGTAAGGGCAGGACAATTTCCCTACATAAACCAGGCAGACCACAGGACTCCGACACATCATACCGACCCATCGTAATGGACTCGCTATTAGGCAAAGTGCTGGAGCGTCTGTTCTATATTGGGCCACTTTTCGGCTTCTGTCCTCCTGCGGCGTAGCGGATAAGTACCTGGCGGTGTTGCACAAGCTCGCTCAATTTCTCCTTCTTTCCTGTGCCTGCTTGCTCCTGTTCCACGGTGATTGGCCGCAGGACGAAGGCTTAATGTCTACTACTTCTCCCGGCCAGGACTTTTCCCCTGGATCGTCCTCTCTTCCTCAGGACCAGCTCCCAATTGATCTCTTTTTCCGCAGTGATGTTTCCAGCATTCCGGTCGCTTCAGCGCCTTCCGATGGAGTCGCGATCCGGCTGAACAGACCGGAGGCAGTGCAGGCGACTTTTCAATCTACATCGAAACAATACATGCGCAATTACTGATGTCCGGCAGTTAGGCAGGGGTAGTATTTTGTGCAGGTCACCGGATAAGCATTGTATAGAAGACCTGCTGAAGTGTACGTCATTTGCCAACCAGCCCGCGAGCGCATTCAATGGGCCTCTTCTAGCGTGTTCCAAGGGCTTAGTTCGAGGGGTCGACAATCGATTGAGCCTTATGGAAACGCTTGAGAACCTCTCGTCTGCTGCAGTGATTGCTGTCCATCGATGCAGCAGAATGGTCGACGGAGTAAAACTTCCCACGGAGTGCGTCGAAGCCGCATATACAGGAATATTCTGCCTGTCAGAGAAAAAGGTGTGATCGTTGGTATCTTGAGTAGATGCTTTTAACTCTCGGCCCCTTCAGTGTCAAAACTGCTGGAGATTTGGCCACAGCGGCAAAGCCTGCAAATCGGCCTTACGTTGCTGTGAATGTGGAGAAGGTCATGACAGAGAGGAATGTCCAGAACGGCTAGAGGGTATGTTGTTTTTGTTGTGGTGCTCACCCTGCTGATTCGCCTGACTGTCCTGCACGAGCGCAAGAAGTTCAGGTGCTCGAGCTTATAGACAAGCGCAGATGCACGCGGAGAAAGGCTTTTGCCGCAGTCAAGTAGAGAGCCTCAGGCTACTTCAGTGTGGCCGCCAAATGCCCACCCGTAATGGATTCTAGTTGGTCCCAGGCAACCGCAGCGGCAGTTGAGAAAGCTGTGTCAAATGCAATGGATCGCATTTTGGAAACCGTATCTACGTGCATTATGCAGGTTATAGTTGCCCAGATGACCAATCTGCTGCAGGCGTCCACCGCTCCGCTGTTGCCCTCTTTGGCTTCGGAAGCTGCTCCTCCTTCTCTGGTCATCAAATGCGCTCCACAAGGCCAAAAAAATGAGAAACAAAAGACTTCTGAGGTCTATCGTCCGAACAGCGTTATGGACGCATCCTCCATGCACTTAGCTGATATGAAATCAGATATCCGCGCCCAAATGCGAAGTGGGTCTCCTTTGATTATTGCAGCTCCATCGTGCCCCCAATCGAAGACAAAGTAAGAAAACGCTAGTCAAAATTCCAAGACCAGGATTGTAGAAAATGCAGTCGCTGCTGCGGCACTCCCACCAAAATGGGGTTCTTAATTGTACTCTAGTGGAATTGCCGCTCCATATTCTAAGCTTCAGCAGATTTAAATTGCCAATGCGATCAGCGTCTACCAGATTTATTCGCATTACAGGAAACATGGTTAACTACAGATTTCAATTATCTCAAAAATTACCGTCCATTCCGGCTTGACCAGTTATCATGAGCGGAAGGATTGTTATTGCTAATCTCTGCAATTTTTTTTCAAAGGGCATGCATTTATTTCAAATTGCGGACGATGAATGTGAAATCTTTGCAGGTGACCTCAGTGTCCCGGGTCAACAGCCCATTACGGTAGCTAATGCATATTTCCCGTCAGGTGTGCATGACACTTGGCCCCTAGACTCACTCATGTTAACCATGCCATTAAAGGTCATTTGATACCCCATGAGTCGCGTCTTCCAGAAATAGTTGCATTACTTAAAAAGCAAGGGGAGGGTTTTACTTTAGACAACATACGACCTATTTCATTAACAATGAACATAGGGAAATTGTTTGAAAGGGTCTTTCTCAGCAGTGTAATGTCTCCCATTTCTCAAAATGCTTTTTTGAATCTGTTTCAAATTGGTTTCAGGCCGGTCTGTTCAATTTGATGTGCTTATACTGACCTAGAAAGTCGTATTCGATACGCACCATGTGACGTGGGGGTTTAAAACAAACAGGTTTGGTTCTAGACAATTTGATTGGATTTCTGAGAACAGCTTCATCTCCAACTATTCCAGATTGCCTACATTTTTACGGAATCAATGCCGCTCTGCCTTTGATTTGACTTTTTTCCTCCCCAGGAGCTTCTGTTACGTCTTGGGCGCTTGTTGCAATGACGGTGCAACCAAGAGCAATCATCTACCGATTAGTTTCAAGTTTGCGTGCAAATTAACTCTTCCCGAGCGACATCAGCGCACGTTAATAAATTACAGTTGCTTTAAAGACACGCTAAAATCAGCTCTCAAAATCAATTCAGACCCATGCGCTGAGACAAGTGCCGAATGCAAGGCTACACATTTATTTTCAGTACTGTAACATGCAACGAAAACGTCTGAATTTTTTGTCAAGGAAACCAAGGGTGCAATCACCAATAATTGTTGGAATGCTGAGTGCAAGCGTGCATACAGACGAGAGAAAGCAGCTTGAAAGAAGCTTCTCATAAATCAATGCCCAAAATTGGTTAGATTATAAGTATGTTGCAGAAACATTTAAGCGCACTGTCTCCCGCGCAAAAGAGTATAATAAAAATCATTATGATTTCCTTTAACACTGAGGAAATAAACGAGCTTTGTTTAATTTCATAAGGCGCAAAAAGTGATTCTACCGGCTGTCAACATTGAATTCATCGTTCAGTCCCCATGCAGCTGACATCGCCATGGCTTAGAGGACATTGCGTGTGGCCTAGAGCTTCACTTTACATCTGCTCTACCTTCTCCAGCTAATGCACATGCACCTTAAGTGATTTCACTAAGGTCTCTATGCCTGAGCTGTCGCAAGTTTTGCGCTTATCCCCAGGGCATTCTTGCCGCGATAAGCTCACTTCATCTATGATCATACTTTTGTTCAATGAATATCTTGAAGACCTATGGGCTCTAGTTAACCATTCCGTTAAAGGTCCTTGGGTACCCCGTGAGTACGTCCTGCACAAATAGTTCCATTGCTTAAAAAGTGAGGGGAGGGTTTTACTTTAGACAACACACGCTCTATTTCAATAACATCGAACCTAGAGATATTGGTGGAAAGGGTATTTCTCAGCCCTGCCATGTCTCCCATTTCTGAAAATGCTATTTTGAATCCATGTCAAATCAGTTTCAGGGCGGGCTGTTCAATTTGGTGTGCTCATACTGACCCAGACAGTCGTATTAATTTAGCCCGCAACAGAAAACAGTTTGCTGCGCTTGTCACTTTTGATGTAGTAAAGCATACGACAGCGTTGAGCACTCGACTCTGTAAGTCAGATTACAGGAACTCAGTTTCGCAAACTATATTGCAGCCTGGATTTCTGAATTTTTCGAAATAGAAAATTTTATTGCTGCCAAAATGGTTTTTCCTCTAGGTGATTTCCACAGACAAGAGGTGTACCGCAAGGATCAGTTCTCTCACCTGTTCTTTTGAACTATTTTCTAAGCTCTATTCCATGCATTCAAAATGTGAAAACACATGTTTACGGCGGCGATATTGCACTTTTTGCAACATCAGGTGACATTCACACTCTTTGTGAAACCATGCCAAATTACCTCTGCTTTCTTGACAACTGGTTAGGAAGAATTCATCTGTCCCTCAAGGCGAAAAAAGCGCATTCTTATTCATTCCTGTTTCTGTTCCTGTAAATATCGGCCTAGTCTATAGAAATAACATAATTCCTCAACTTAAGACGGTGAAGGTTCGCGGAGTAATATACGCCACTACTCAATCCTGGCGGCCACACATTGGGCAAGTTTCTGCAAAAGGAGTTCGGGACATTGACATCCTGCGCAGGCTTTGTAGTGCTAGGTCAGGCATGAGAAGGCATACACTTATGATGATTTATAAAATGTACGTCTGCCCAATTTTGGAGTTCGGCTGTGTTTTGTTCTCAGAAGCTCCTGCCTATAAACATCACCCTCTTGTGCTCTTGGAGCGTGAGGCGTTGCGCCTCTGTCTGGGGCTTGCAAAATATTTCGGCAATGCTGTTCTGCACCTTGATGTGCGAATCCCATCTTTATAAGCTAGGTTATGCCTTTTAACAGTTCAAACATTTTTAAAATTGTGCGACTTGCCTCTTCACGCCTCTAGTATAATTCTTAGTCAACCTGCAGTATTTTTAGTGCCGTCTGGTCTCATTTGCATACTCCGCAGAAATGTTTGGTACAGTCTCTCCTTGATCGCGTAAACATTCAATTCACGGATGTCCGCCAAATGTGTAACAACTAATCTTCTATCGAGATTTAAGTCGATGACATATTCCCATCGAATGCAAAGCTGCAGCCCTTTCCTCTTCTTCAGAGTTTGTTGCAGGACCCCTAACGTCCTTTCCTTCGCATATTCTTATTGCTACCGATGCCTCTCAGGATCGCGAAGAGCAAGTATGGGAATTTTTTCATCTTTACGGGGCTGGTCTTTTTCTCTCCGTCTTCCTGACTTCTCTCCAGTTTATCTGGATGAATTATAGCAGTAATCTTAGCATTACAAAAATTAGAAACTACCGTTTCCCAGGTCGTGCCTATGACGGACTCTGTCCATTATTCTCACCCACTGAGCCTCGGGCATTACGCCTCTTTAAGTTCCTGACCGCGCTCCATCTAAGTTCGGTAAAGTTGCTTGGGGTACGGGGAACATGGGCTTTCACTTAAAAGAGGTTGTAAATTCCTTAGCAAGGGCCTCTCTCTGCGGCTCAATTATTGCTGTTCTGGCAACCTGTGCTTTTACAGCTGGGGTGAGGTTTGCAGCTACACAATAATTCAGAAATTTTCTGCCTCAGCTCTTCCGTCATCTCCCGAATATCAGCATCTTCTGCATCCTGTAGTAGCAATAAACTGGCGCTAGCGCAGACTAGAGGTCTCTTTCACGCGTTTGCGTTGTAGGGTTTCCGTCATAAATTTCTACCTTCACAGATCTGGCCTGGCCGTTTCCCCATTGTGCCCTTTTTGTTCTGAATTTGACACAATAGATCACTTTCCGCTGTTCTGATTCCGCTTCTCTCATTTCAGGAAGAGCCTTTTGCAAATTCTGTTTCATCAGCTGGGGATTACCTCTGTCTTCTGCGGTTGTTTCTTTCCATTGGCGCTTCTTTGCTTGGACAAAGCGACCGGAATGTTCGCTCTGCTGTGCAAAATTTCCTCCAAGAAACGCAGCAACTCCCTTTCTAATTTCTTTTTCCCGCTCTCAGTTAGTACAAAATTGAAACATTACAGGCATTGTATACTATTATGCACACTAAGCCATTATCCCGTCTTCGATTTCCAAGTTGTCAGGACCCCTGTTCTTACGTCTTCCAATCTATCAGCCTATATACTATTTCTACTCCTTTTTCCTTCAAAACGTTCATGTTTCCAGCAATTAACCACCAGTGTCTTGGCCACTCCCCCGCAGTGGGTATGTGCCAGCATAAACCGAGGCCAAACAACAAACCAATAGCAATCAACCTGGGGCTTTTTTGGCTAGCCATAACGATGTCTTTCTCGACAAAGACGAAGAGCTGATGTGAGTGGACGCAGATCGGATTGGTTCTGCCAACAAGAGAAAAAGTTCTGCGAAAGACCCCTCGAATCTCATAAATTTAGTTCTGAGAAGATTTGTGACATTATCCGGTATCCGTCGATGCCTTTCTCAATCCTGTAAGTGTTTTTACGTCATTTTTACGGTCTTTTGAGGCTTCCAAGCGGTAGCCGGCACACTGAGCATGGCGAGACCTAGTGAAGCTGACTCAGTCAACACGAATACATCAAACCATAATGGGGTGTGTCCTAGTGGTCTGTGCTTAACAACCACTGACCTAGCGAACTCTACGAATCCCCAGGAGTTCCTGGAGTCGTGTATAGACGCATAGATCCCAAGTCATCCACATGCGGAAGAAGGCCGTGCCTGGACGCCTGAAGACCTTCGCCCTAATTGGCACGTAAACATATGCAAGAAGAATCGCCAAAGGTTAGCAAAGGGTGAGCAAGTCGTGATCGCAGGAAAGATCTAAGCTCCCCCGACGCACCTACTTCAGACCGTAGTAAAACCTCAGAAGACGACAGCATCGCTAGCCCAGCTGGCAATGCACCAGGAAAAGCAGAAAAATAGGAAACAGCCGTCGATTCCTAAAAGTGACTACAAGATAATAATAATAATAATAATAATAATAATAATAATAATAATAATAATAATAATAATAATAATAATAATAATAATAATAATAATAATAATAATAATATGCATTCTTTCCAGGCACTTGTACATGATAGTAACCAGTCCGCTTAAGCATTGATGCTTGTGAGCGTGGCTGGGCAGCACAGCATGACTGCATCAGGGCAAATCCTTGCACAAAACAAAACAAAAAAAGAAAACAATATTGAAAGTCATAATAAGGCCAAAGAAGGGCATGGACATCAAGAAATTCATGCCAGTCCAGTTTTCAAACGCGATCGGTACAGCCTGCAACAACCCGCCGCGGTGGCGCAGTGGTTAATGCGCTCGGCTACTGATCCGGAGTTCCCAGGTTCGAACCCGACTGCGGCCGCAGCGTTTTTATGGAGGAAAAACGCTAAGGAGCCCATGTGCTGTGCTATGTCAGTGCACGTTAAATATCCCCATGTGGTTGAAATTATTCCGGAGCCCTCCACTACGGCACTTCTTTCTTTTTTCACTCCCTCTTTTATCCCTTCCTTTAAGGCGCGGTTCAAGTGTCCGCCAATATATGAGACAGATACTGCGCCATTTCCTTTCCCCAAGAACCAATTATTGTTACAGCCTGCAACAACCAAACGTAATTCGACCAATTGGCCGCAGCACGGGCGGCATAGACGCATCGTGTGACGGTTTTCTAGGCATTGCTGCAGTCTCTGCTTTACAATCTACCGTACACCAGCGCTCACTTCCAAGGCTCGTGCAGGAGATAACGGCCAAGACACCTGCGCAAGTGCAGCACGCCCACCAGTAGAAGCTTCTAATAAGGCGGCTGGAGGACAGCGCTGCGACAACTTAGCAACAGCGCGGGCGGCATAGACGCATCGTGTGACGCTTTTCTTTGAATTGTTGCACGTTGTGAACCAATTTTTTATATTACTTAATTGCTGTGTGTATTGCCGCCCCGTCTGTTGCCCGAATGTTGTGTTGTGTGTTGTACATTGAGCCACTCAGGTAGCAGCTCGAGATTGCTGAGCTGGCCCAATTTCGTGAAGAGTTAAGAAAAGAGTTGCGATAATTCAAAGCTAAGATCGAACGAGTTTTAAGCACTAAAATACGACATCTGAAGGTAAGCCTCTAGTTTTTAAGTGATCAAAACGACACTCTGCTGTCAGAGAACAAGGCATTCAAAGAGCAAAATGAAGAACTGCAAATTGAATGCCAAGAACTGAAAAAATGTTTCGAACTTGCATGAGAAGAGGATCGCGGCGTCCGAGCAGTATTCGAGGGTCTGTAACCTTGAATTAAAAGGCATACCTCAACGACAGGATGATCATCTTCCTAAGATTTTTGATGACATTGAAGAACTTGTACGCGTGCCCATTGCTGATGATCACATTGAGATTTTTCCTCGTGCGCCAGCAAAGAACTCAGATGCTTTGCCGAATATTGTCGTAAATTTCCGGCATCGCTCCAAACCTGATGCGGTGCTACAGAAGGCGAAAAAGATACGCATTTCGACAGATCCTCACCACTCCCCTCACGCCCCAGTTTTCATCAACGAACCTTTATGCCCGGTAGTTAAGCAGTTACTTGGAATCGCCTAATCAAAAAAGAAGGAACTTAAGTGGTGCTTTGTTTGGATAAAAAACAGAAAGGTGCTTGCATAGAAAGATGGGTCATTTGATGTCGTTTATATCCGACAAACTTGATGAGATCCGAAAGCTTGATAAAATCGTTTAAATGAAAATGGCGGGGCTCCCTCTGATGTGAATGCCGTCGTTCGTGTTCATAAAGATATCAGGCTGACTTGCTTTTACACTCATATCTCCCGCAAGACATAAAAAATAAGAATTGGCTACCTTTTTTAAAAAAGTTTCATTTGAATTTGACGTGATTATGTTAACAGAAGCAGGGTATACCTCAAAGGAAGTATACAATCCCCCAGGTTATCAAAGGTCTTTCCTGAACCGATCACACAAGGTCGGTGGTGGTGCAGCAATTCTGGCAAAATATGGGCTGGGCTTGGGACTGATCCCAGACTTCTGCATTATAAATGCAGATATTGAATTTCTAGCTTTGAAATCTCGTGGCTACATGTGCTGTGTAATTTGCCGTCCTCCTGAATCTAATTTGAGTATTTTCTTTGTTTTCCTTGGCAATACCATGAAATCCGTGAACAGAAACAGGTTCAAAGTTATTCTTGTAGAAGATCTTAAAATTTATATCTTTAAACACTGGCCTGCTCAGTGTTCTTTTCAATATTAGAGTCAAATGCACTTACCCTTTTTAGAAAAAACTGCGACCCGTGTGACCGTCCGCGCAGAATCTTTAAACGATTTTGTTATCTCTAATATTGGCGCAAGACATCTACAGTCGGGTGTCCTTTGTAGTGGTATCAGTGAACATTAACCGACTTTTATGCTCATAGAAGACACTTATAGAGTAGTGCAGAATGAACCTTCCTTTACCATGCAGAATATTACACCGCTTGCGCTTGACGCATTCCCAGCGATCATCGCAAACATAAGCTGGAATGATCTGTACAACTCTGAGCCCATGGATGAAGCATACGAGTCGTTCATTTCTATATTTAAGATTATTTATAAGCCGGATTTTGAAGAAAAGGATTAAAGATAAAGGAAAAAATCACAAGCCCTGGGTTACTAAAACGCTCTTGAAGATGATAAAAAAAAACATTTTAAAACATTTCTGACTACGAAATATTTGAGCGACTTGGTGAACTATAAAAAATATCAGAATAAGGTGACTGCTCTTATAAAGTGTGAGAAAAAAGCATTCTTGCATCACCAATTTGAAGCCTATAAAGGAAGCAGCGACGTTTTGAACAAACTTAATCATTTATTCGGTCGAGCTTCAACTGTATCTTTTGTCAGAAGATTAATTCTTCAAGGGCACCGCATACAAGCATCAGAATAGGCAGAAGCATTCAATAACTTTTTGAGAAACATTGTCCGCAATGTGCATTCATATGATACTGTGGAGCTAGATATAAGACGTAATACTGACAGTATTTTTATACCAACTGATGAACATAAAATTTGCAGCATTTTTACCTCTTTCAAACACAGTAAAGCTTTCGATACTGATGGAATTGAAAGAGAACCGGTGAAACATGATAACAGTCTTGCAGCTCCTGTGCTTACCTACATATGTAACCTTAATTGCTTTGTTTTCTGGGGAATTTCCGAAATTAATTCGGATTCCTAAAGTTAATGTGTTGTTTAGAAGTGGAGACTAGAATAATATGTCTAATTATAGTCCCATTTCCATGCTACCCGTTTTTTCTAAAGGTTTAGAAAAGGTTTTCCATAGTAGACTAACGAAGTTTTGCGATAAAACTCTCCTAACTCCCTTCATACAAATACGAGTTTTTGGAAGACAAGTCAACTGAAACCGTCCTGTTGATGCAAAAAGAAACTATTTTGAGTGCTTTTGAAAATAAACACATCTGTCTAGGAGTAATTAGAAATTTCTTTAAGGCATTCGACCGCCTTAATCACCAGCGTTTATTAAGAAGATTGGAATTTCTAGGCAACCGAGGAACTCCTCTGCCTCTTAAAAAGTCATATTTGTCGCATCGTCTTCAATGTGTAATGGTAACGAAGCAGGCCCAATCTTTTTTGAATATAAAAACTAGTGTTCCACAGGGTAGCATTTTAGGTCCGCCATTTTTTCTTTTGTTTATAAATGACATCACGAACATCGAACACATACCTGTAAGGAATCTAATGATCCGCGGGGTCACTAGAACCAGTGGCACGGTCTGGGCACCTCCCCGTGGCGGACCCCCTTTGAAACCCCTTCGGTGACGGGCGCTGAAAAGTAGCGCCCGTCTTGGGATCAAGCGCCCCTGACAGCGACGGCCGCGCTCTTTTGTCCCCGCACTGTTTTGCGCCGGAGGCCCCCTCGTCTTGGCAAACACAAAGCGCGACGTGACCTGGCGAACAGTATCTCGTGGGAAAACCTTGAAAAATAGTAATCTTTTCAAGGAGGGGAGCAATGAAAACGACGGGTGGGCAGCGGCGGCCCCATTTCAGTTAACCCCACCGATCGGGTATCTATGGGGCGTTGGTTAGCCGGTAGGCCGGCGACAAGCTAAACCGCGTAAGTTCACGAGAACACTCATCTCCCTGGGAAGGTCGAGACCGAGCCGGCTGTCGAGCATTGCGGTAGTACCCAGCTGGAATCCGACGACAGAGCTTATTGCAGAATGGCCTCAGGGTGGACGAGCTTCGATGAAACCGATTGCACGTGCGGGCACGATGTGTGATTGCTTTTGCTATTCTTCTTCTGAGAGAGAGAGTTTGAGCAATACTGTATACGTATGGAGCGTGGCACCTGGTGGGCCAAGCATTTCGAGGGTTCATTCCCGGAATTCTCTTTTCTTATACCGATTTTGATGTTCTTTTCCTGCTGTGCATTTTAGGGAGAGGGTTTAGAACCTTGCCGTAAATGGAAGGCGGGCCATGCAGTTTGTAAACCAATCATCTATTAGATTGTTGTGATTCGTTGATACAAAGGATGGGCCAGGCTTCTAGGTCTTTAAAACCGGGCTAATAATAATAATAATAATTGGTTTTTGGGGAAAGGAAATGGCGCAGTATCTGTCTCATATATCGTTGGACACCTGAACCGCTCCGTAAGGGAAGGGATAAGGAAGGAAGTGAAAGACCGGAGCCTGGAAAAAGGGTTTTGAGATAGATTTAGATCCCTTGCATCCTCGGCGATGCCAAGGAGGGAAGATTTTTCCTTACCCAGTTCCATGTAATCATTATTGCCGTTTATTCTGTCGTAAATGTGTGAATTCTTGTATAAAAATTCAGTTTTTCTTCTTTCAGTCAAGTTTTGCCGGATCTCGTCAGTTATACCGTCTCGGACGGTGGAGCACCGGTTGTGGAGCCCGAACAACGAGCCTTACATATACCAGAATACATAATATTGTGACCACTTTTCGTGAACATTATCCACATCTGTGATTATCCAACACCACAACACCACCCTTCGCTTCACGTGAACTTCATCCCCATTTGTGAATCATCATCATCAACGCTCGTTCGTAGGTTCGTTCTTCGACGCCATTGATGGCAGTGCCAGTAAAAGCTTGGACGCCCAGCTTACAAGTGGTGGAGCGTGCTGTTGGTCCCTGTCCGGCTCAATCGATACCCTGCAGCTACGCTCTGGTCGAATACTGGTTGGCCCATCAGCCAGGATGGAAAACATTGATTAACAGCCCCCTGTTCCGGTTGCCGTGCCTACTTCCTCCCGGTTCCGAGGCTTCTACCGGCCCTGCCCCCCCACACGCATCCAATGGTACGCCAACAGTTGCTACCACTCCCCCTGCTCCTAAACAACCTCCCAGCTCCAGTCCTCCGCATCCTAACACAGCCGCCGTTTCGCATCACCCACCCGCTCCTGTCTGCGGCCCGCCTCCTTTTACTCTGGCGTCCCCGTTCACCCAGGCCGGTCTGCTTCTACTGCGGCATTCGCGGCCACGTCGCCCGAGTCTGTCGTCGGCGTATGTGGGACGAGAGACATCACTACCTTGACATTCGACGGGAGGCCACGTATGATCAGTTTCCGTACCGTCAACCTACGCTGCTACAGACCCTGATCGCCCACCTTTCCGCCGCCGCCATCTGACAGGGCATCCACAAGCCGGTCCTCACGGCGCCGTTCACCATCTCCTTACCGTCGCTCGCCGTCACCTCTTCGACCAGCATCGTATGCCTCTGACAGCCGTCCGGAAAACTGACCTGTGCAGTTTCCAGAGGTGAAGTTGCACCGACCGTTCATCATACAATTCCTCCCGCACCCACGTCTAACACGCTGCCAGTAGAAGTTGAAGGGATATCCGTCGAAGTTTTAATTGACACCGGCGCATCTATTTCCCCCATACGATCTCATTTATGTTCTCGGCTCAAGAAAGTTCGTACCTTCTACTGTGGTCCTCGTTTACGCGCCGCCAATGAAGCACCCATATCCCCTTGTGGACATTGCACCGCTCGGATCATCATAGACGGCTGCCGCCATCACGTCGTACTTACTGTGTTTTCCTTATGTGCTCATCCACTGATTCTTGGTTGGGACTTTCTGTCTTCCGCGTCTACAGTCAAGTGCCGTGATCGCACGATAGAGGTTGCCGAAACAAACATATTTCCCCTTAATCATTGGCCACAGTCGCGCGCGATAACAACTAATGGCAATGTATTCAGCCCTGGGAGAGATCACGTTATTGAAGTCAAGTGCGAACATATGTTACTGCTGGTGACGTTTTAGTTGTACCGTGCGCATGAACCTTCTCCCGCGGGATCAACGTTGATAAATCGCTTTTTCGCTTCTCATCGGGCTCGTCCCGTCTGACCGTCCGGAACACTACTTACGATCCCATTCTTCTACGGAAAGGTTCTGCAGTTGCATCTATCGCCCGCACTCAACCTGTTGGACTTCTACTCCTCAGCATTCCACTCCCTGCACCTGATTCTTGCAAGGTGAGACGCTTTCTAATTCCATCAGCCATGACCTTTCGCCAAACCAGCAGCAAGCCTTACTTACCCTCTTAAAGAAACATGCCCGCTCATTCGACACTCACTCCTATATTCTGGGTCGCACCTCTGCAGCCACACAACGAAATACAACTGACGGTTCTACCATAGTTCGCCGCCGGCCCTACCGTGTGACTTCTTCAGGACGTAAGATAATACAGGATAACGTTGTGGATATGATGAATCACAACATCATTCGCCCGTCTTCTACTTCTTGGTCATCGCCTGTTGTGCTGTTGAAGAAAATGGACGGCTCTGTTAGATTTTGCGTTGGTTACCGTACTCTTAATAAGCTTACTCGAAAAGATGTATATCCCTTGCCACGCATTGACGACGCCCTTGACTGTCTTCAAGGTGCCGAATTCTTCTCCAGTTTAGACCTTCGATCCGGTTATTAGCAAATACCCATGCATGAGGAGGACAAAGAAAAGACCGCTCTCGCCACTCCCGATAGGTTATACGAGTTTAATGTGATGCCCTTTGGCCACTCCAACGCTCCCGCAATATTTGAGAGTATGATCGGCACCGTTCTGCGAGGCCTCAAATAAAAAACTTGCCTATGCTACCTCGACGACATACTAATATTTTTCCGAACGTTTTCAGAACACGTACAGTGTCTCGAAGTTTTAATTGCGAAACGTTGCTCTTAAGACGGTATGAAACAAGTGTTGTTAAAAACAATTGCTTTATGTTACAGCTGTCTGGACTGAAATACAAAGAGTCTAAATACTCTACTCGAATAGTTTTGAATTGGTTTGTACCTAAGACCCGCACAAATTACGGGTATCAAATGTTGAACTTCACTCTCCCACATTTATTAAATAAGAAATCCTTATAAATATATAGCTAAATAATGCCAAAACCTGTTATATGCCCTGTATATTTGTACATTTTTTTTGTTGAAAGTGCCCTCGTATTGTTTCTTTCGTTTGTTTTATTAACGTGAACAAGTATATCACTGCCAAGCTTCTGTAGGGTGCGCCGGCCTCGTCAAGCCTTGCCACTGGCTTTTTGCCGGTGCACCCAACATCGCCATGATGTTAAATAAATATATTCTGATTCTGATCTCTAGCGCCGGCCTCCAGTTCAATACGAAGAAATGTCGGTATGCATCAAAATCCATCAAAGTCCTTTAGCATATCGTCAGCAAAGATAGCATTAGTCCTGATCCTGACAAAACAGCTGCTCTTGTGCATTTTCCTCGGCCGTCCTGCCTCAAAGATCTTCATAGATTCCTCGGACTGCCGTCTTATTTTCGCCGGTTCATCCGTATTTTCGCTTCTATTGCATCCCCCTACATCGGCTGCTGTCTACAGGCGTCCCTTTCGGCTGGACTCCTGACTTCGAGACTGCCTTTCGGAAGATGAAGCGAATTCTGACATCATATTCAGTTTTGTGCCATTTTGATGAGTCTTTGCCAGCGATTTTGGACAATGATGCTAGTGGTCGCAGCATTGGCGCTGTGCTTCTGCAACAAGAGTCAACCAGCGAAAGGGTTTTCGCTGATGCCAGCCGCTCGCTCACTCCGGCTGAGCAGAACTACCCTATAACAGAACAAGGGTGCCTTGCAGTTCTTTGGGTTGTTGAAAAATTTAGTCCTTACCTTTACGGCCGGCGTTTCGTGGTAGTCACTGATAACCACGCTTTATGCTGGCTCTTATCCCTGAAAAATTTAACCGGCCGGCTCGGACGCTGGATTCTACGAATTCAAGAATTTCAGTTCACAATAACTTACAATTCTGTCAAGACGCACCTCGACGCTGATGTCTTTTCTCGTTGCCCCATTGGCACACCTTCACCTAGTAATTATTTGACTGCTTCCTTGCCCAAACGTGCCAATATTTTGGCCATCAAAGATGTGAATACCGCGTCGATTGCTGCCTTTTCCGACATCCAGCATGATTTGGCTTCCGCCCAGCAATCGGACTCGTACTGTCGCACGCTGATAGACCGACTAAAGGGTACTTCGCTACCCCAGAATTCTCGATTGCGCCGTCAACTTACCAACTTTTAAATGCAGGGTGGACTGCCTTATTGGCATAACCACACCCTTTTCGGAGAGCCGTGGGCGCCGTTGTTCCCCGTTCACTTCGCCGCCAGATCTTGCGTGCCTTTCACGACGATCCCACCGCTACTCACTTTGCTACCCTAAGAGTTACGACAGAATCAAGAGCCGCTTTTTCTGGCCCCGTCTCTCCACGAGTGTTGCCAAGTACGTTGCCTCTTGTGTAACATGCCAACGCTGTAAACCGTCCACGTCACCTCCAGCGGGCTTACTTCAACCTGTTCTCTGACCTGTCGACCTTCCAAAATTGTAGGCATTGACCTATATGGCCCTTTACCGTTGACCGCGGCGGGACATCGCTGGATCGTCATAGCTGTGAACCCTCTCACCCGGTATGCTAAAACCGCAGCTATACCGTCTGGTTCTGCTGCGGAGATTTAAAACTTTTTTTTCTGCGAGACATCATTCTGCGCCACGGAGCTTCTCATTTTCTCCTGTCCGATCACGGCAAGTCTTTCCTCAGTGCAATCATGGTCCAAGTTCTTCACGGCGCCAACACTGTACACAAGACAACCTCCGCCTACCATCCGCAAACGAATGGACTCACCCAACGCTTTCATCGAACCATGTCCCATGTGCTATCCTCATACATTGACCCTCATCACAGTAACTGGGATTCCTTGTTTCCTTTTGTCACCTTCGCCTACAACACTGCAGTTCAACGCACGACCCGCTACTCCGTTTTTCCTGGTCTATGATCAGTACCATACATTCATCCTGGAAGCATCCTCCTCTGCAACTGTTCTCTCTGACCCACCCTATGAACAATTCCCTTCACGTACTGCCCACTGTCGCGAACTTGTCACACAACACAGAGGCTGCCCAGACTGCGCGTGAAAGCACCTACGACTCCGTTCACCATGTGGTGACCATCCCGGTGACAAAGTCTTGCTCTGGACGCCTACCCGCACGCCAGGCTTGTCCGACAAACTTCTCAGTCGCTTCATCGACCAATACACGGTGCCCGAACAAACTTCGCCAGTGAACTATCGCGTAGCCCCAGTGTCTCCTGTCAACGACCGTCGCTGTCGAAGAACTGAGATTGTGCACGTGCCTCGGCTCAAGCCCTTCACCCGCCGTCCTTATTTCCTTTAATTCCTGCGACCAAGATGGCCGCTTTCTCATTTGTGAATCATCATCATCAACGCTCGTTCGTTGGTTCGTTCTTCGATGCCATTGTTAGCAGTGCCAGTAAAGCCTCGGACGCCCAGCTTACAATATACGCTTACGATACTACTCTGCTTTTTAAGGGCGGCACTCCTGATTCAATAATTCATGTTGTATACAGTACACTAGATAAACTGAGGGCTTGGAGTGAAGAAAATTCTCCAATCATAAATACACAAAAACTAAAGCACCTATATTGCACCCAGGCAACGTGCAATTCTTCAAAACTTTCGTTTATGCATGAGAGAGTCCATTAAAAACGTTTCATATTCTGTTAGAGCAATAGGAGTTATTTTTCACGAAAATTTGAGTTGGAACAATCTGAAAATGTTGTGTCTAAGCTTTCAAAATGCACGGGTGTTCTTGCAAAATATTCCTCCTGTTTACCGGTGCCAAACTCATAGTGTACAATGCAAGGTTTTTGCCCTATCTCAGTTATTGTTTTTTTTTGGTCTGAGGCAGTACTACGGAGACAAAAATCCAAAAACTTTTTGACCGCAAAACAGATGCGATTTATTTTATTGCAAATGCAGAAAACCGAGCCGAGACAGATGAGTTGTTTACCCGCCTCAGTATCATCAAAATTCTGAAACTCTACGAACATTACTTAGCCACATGGTATAAACAGTCCTTCTGGCGGGAGGAACGCAGAACGAGACAAAAAAGAGAGAGGAGGAACACGACGCTGACTAACGACCACCAGCCCAATTTTTCACCTTGTAAGAGTACCTTGGTATAAAAAGTCTCTTCACCACATCTATGATAGCTTTCTAGACATATGCGGGCTAAAACCAAATGATCCGACATATACTCTTCGAAATCCTGAGTCTTGGTGGATCCCCTTCTCACGCAAGACATCTGGTCATCAAATGCTGTGCCATAACGTTCTAGTACTGCTAGATAAAAATATTTTGAAGAACGTCTGTATTGACACCTGCAGTTCGAAAGACATCCGGGACATAAGTTTACAATTGTAATCTCATTTAAGTTGTTTGTGCCTGAGACTCCATATGTTCACTTGAGGCACTTTTTTTGTGGAATAATTAAGAACTAGTGACTGCCATGCTTGACATGTTTCTTGATTTAGCAGAATGAACATCTTAAGTGCCAACTGTTTTGCGCTTTACTTCGTACGCAAATCTTAGCCGTGTTCCTTTTTTTGTACACGTGTCCCCCCACGCTGCAAGCCATGTATATGGGGTGTTCAGGCTGTTTCAACTGGAAGTTGTTTCCACTTTTTGCCTTAGCCAACCCTCATCATTTTGTGATGGCTTTTCACCATTCGTGATGGCTTGTCCAATTTAGAGGACCTCCTCTGTACTTCTCCGCACTGTCTTCTCCTGTATACCGACTAAACACAAGCAGCAGGGGCTTTACGGCGTGTGGCCTGTGTCGCGAACTGGTAACGCGTCCTCGACTTTCCGAAGGGGAACGCTATCGCGTGCGGATTCGAACAAGAGAAGATAACAAAGATATCAAACGAAATGAAGCCATATTCATAATTAAAAGGCAAAGAGCCGATACGAAAAGAAAACAAGAAAAACACACATTCAACACGCTTACAACACTACAGAGTAAAGGAGAGAGTTCGCCAGGTACTGAGCGTCCCAGGTGAAACGGGGATGCCTTGCAGAACAGCGGACGCGGATGGATGTAGTGCGACGCGTCGCAGGGTCTGCGTCGAAGGAAGCCACAGAAGAGAGCCAGGCGGTATTAGGAGTAGAAAGAACTGCAGGAAGACGCCGGTGGTCCCCAGTCAACAGCCCGAAGGACTTTGCAGCAGCAGGATAAGCGTAGCCAGGACCCGTCGACGGCGTCCCGAAATACCGGAGGCTGAAAACAGACTGTCCAAGAGTGCCTTTCGGCAGCACGGACGCACAGTAAATCGGCTGCCACATCCACGCTAGCAAGGAACGCAGCAGGCTTGCGTCGGTGACCCAAGGGAGATCCACGCCAGTACGGACCCAACTTCCGACGGCTGTCATCGCCACGCTTGAATGTCCCGACATCCACTGCGCTGTCTTCCTTTACACCTCGGTTTTCTGACACGTCAGCTCTCCGCTCTTCCTGCTCGCCACACTCCCTCTCGCCGTCGCCTCGCACACACCATCCCACACGCACTCGCGTATCGCACGGTTGGAACGCGCAGCGCTCCGCTCTCCGAGGCACATTGTAGACGCACCGCGTTCAAAAATCCTCCGAACGTTTGTTGTGCACCTCAAAGCCTGCCTCCTGGGCATTGTTGTCGATGTGTGCTCCGTTTTGGAATGGTATCAATGCCCTGCCCGAATTGTATGGGCTAGGCGCAATACGCACAATCTGAGGGAAGCAGACAATGCGCCCCATTCCCTGCAAATACAATATCCGCTTCCTCTACGGAAATTAACCGCAGGAGAAGTCGGACTACCTCAAACGGAAACTCTACGCCGCTCCACGCGTACTCTAATTTCACCCAGTGGATCCAACCTTAACGGCGGTTTAATTCATCGTGAGGAGGTGGCGTTGGGAATCGGGGTGGATACCTCGCTGACGGCTGCGGGCACGGTCTGCTGGACGTCACAGACCCAGCTTCTCAACTGCGGTTTCTGCCCTGCTTCTGGTAAGGATTCGACGTTGCCTCACTCTTTGGTGATTTGTCTTGGACTTCGCAGCCACACAAGCAGCACCTCGGCGTTCAGGGTTACCTCCCCAGCCGACCACTGGACGGCCTAAACTGCACCCATTCTCCCCAATACAGGTCCTCGTTGGCATTCATAGCCGACACCGGCCTGCACTTGTGCATATAATACCCCTGTCACACAGGACTTCTTCACGGCCTTTGCCGTAAAGTTGTATTATTGAACTAAAAGAGGAAAACCGAAAAGGAGCAGCGGCGCTGCTACACGGCAAATACAAAGGAGCTAGAAAGCCGCCTCCATGAATGCCAAAATTCACCGCTGTGTGTGAAGCGGCGCTAGTAAAATTATGAAATTAATGCAGACGGTAGCACTTCAGCTAAGAGACTAAAAGTGCTTTCGTGTATGTTTGAAAAAGTAGCTATCACAATAAAAAACGAGCGTTCTGACGGTGAGAAATTGATATTTTGAAACAAAAGTTTCTTTTTTTTTTCCTCGTTCCCGGTCCGACCACGGTAGGCGCACTTTTCCGTTCGGCTCCTCGTTGTGCAAGAGAAGCGTGCTTTGTTTCTTATGTCCTTGTGCGTATTTCAAAGAAATTAGGTTGTGCTTGTTTAGCGTGCTGCCGTAATCATGAGCGACGAAACGCATGACACTAGAACGAAGTGTGTAATTGCCGTGAAGAGCAAACGAATAAAAAACAGCAAAGCGAGAAGCGCAAGCACGTGTGTGTCGATGCGGCTCCTGAAAAGCATTCAAGTCCTTTCTTAGCCGAGTAGATGTCTTAAGTCATAGTCTCCTCTACGATTAAGTACACTGTAACGCAAAATTAACCATTAAAGAAGATAAATTAGATTTTTTTTTGCGTTTTCACAAGTAAAAATTGCGTCAATTTTTTATTCTTTGAGCTCGCGAGCTGCCATCTGGATGGCTACTTTAAGCAACTTTAATGCCGCTGACGGCCACCTTTGCGGCTACGGACCTTTCTCGCAAAGGTCTCAAAGCTTTGTCGTGTAGATGCGCGTCACGTGCCTTTGGGGCAAAGGATCTTAGCTCTTAAGGCCATACAAGTGCCCGTGTGACAGGGGTATAACCCTCTTATGCCGAAGGACATATTTTCGCGCTTGAAAAAAAAAAGAATATTTACGACACCCACAGACTTCCCAACTCTGATTGGGTCGTTGAAAACCAAGGAGCCCAAATTTTTCGGCAAATACCATGAAATTTTATATTGCCAAGCGCTCCTTTTTTCACTGTAGCTCGGAACGGCATGCCTTCTTTGTGCGGCTTAGCTGAGAAGGAATTTTTTTAAACTAAGGCCTTTTGCATTATCGACACCTGCTTTTAGCAAGTCCAGTTTCTAACCCGCCAGTAAGCGCAGAGCTCTAGCTTTAACCTTTCCTGGTTTTGTCGGAACCGGGACAAAGGTTTTCTGCTCAGCCTTCATGGCATTCGAAGGAAACATTGTTTTCGAAAGGAGCACTAAACACCCTTCTATATCAGCTGTCAGAAGCCTCACATTATTCCAATGTAGGAAATTCACCAAAGCATCGTACCCCTGCTTATATTTGTCATTTTATGTTCTTCACAAACCCACAGTACTCTCCTCCACGCCACCAGGTTGGTAAACGTCCTGTGCGAGACGAGAACTCGACCGGGCGAGTGTCCCCTTTCATTTTATCGAATTGTCGGCTGCGCGAACTTCGGTCCCATTTGTAGCACGCTGTTGCAAATTGGCGTTTAACCCAGAATGATGACTTGGCAGCTGCGATGTCCTCTTCCTTGTTTTGGTCTCACTGCGGCCGATAGGAACTCCATACACTTGTCAGCAGTTGCACTCCATGCAGACCCCGAAGATATGTGGGTGACCGTGATGGTCTCCGCTCATTTCGCAATCAGCACGAAGGCGGTCTTTGAAAAATGACCTTTGATGCCACTATTCGGATGAAAATATTTTCCACGTACGGCGGGAATGGCCCTTCGATGGCAGCGGGAAAACAAACATCACCTGAAGATCTGGTGGACAAAGGCCTTGCCTCGAATGCCACGACGCAACACGAGCTTTGCACGCACACTCAGCTATCGTCGACGCCAGTCGTGTTATCCAGGTTGCGGTGAGGTGAAATAGTGGAGCCCGCAGTAGAAGAAATAAAGTTCAGCACAACAGCTAAGCGGACGAGTTGGTGGTATATATTGAAAGGCAAAAATTTTCTTCTTAGTGAAGTCGTTTAAAGAAGGCATGCCGTTTCGAGCTAGTGTGATGAAGAGGAGCACTTGGCAATATGGAATTACGGGCTATTTGAAGACACATTTGGGTTCCTTGGCTATAAATGACCGATTCAGAGTTCGGAACTCGGAGGGTGTCGTTAGTTTTCATCGGCATAAAAACCCAGGGTTCTGTACGCTCTACAGGGTTGACCTGGTTGATTTATTCCATTCGCTCCCTCACTATGAACTTATGATGGCTGTTTTCAAATGTGTAACACTAGATAATGATAAAGTACCGTTTATTAGAGGTAGTGATATTAAGAACGGTTTTTAAGCGAAATTTATTGCCCCAGGGTATCAATGATGGGTTAAGGTGTGATGAATGATGTAGTAGAGATTAAATGAATGGAAAAGGTTAGCTGTTTTCATGAAGTCCAGTAGAGAACGATGGTACGGTCCCTGCGTCCAGGCAGTGTATGAAGCATGGCTGTTTGGTGAAAGACCTGCTACCATCAGGTGCCGGAACCTTGTAGCCTTGAGAGCTGGCCAGTCCCAGAGTAAGTGATGAATGTCGGCCTCAATGTTCTCGTGTTTGCATATCGGACACCCTGGCAGAGGACAAAAATCTCGGTACTGAGGCCACTTCCGAGTGACGGCTGGTGTGGTCTACCCTGACCCGGATACTCCTAAGCGCAACCTCATGTGCATGGGTAAAACCGCGGGGGAGGGTTACCGCACACGGAGGAATGACAGCACGTGTGCGGCACCGGAGGAGTTCCTTTCTTGATAAAAGCAGAGTAAAATTGTCCAAATTATGGAGCCGAGGCGGTGATGAGTTTGTATTCGCAAGGCGGGTCGCTAAATATGCCTGGTCATGATAGATAAGCAGATCCCGTGGGACCCACTCAATACGTACTGGCTGCGGGATGCGTGCCGCGAGCCAGTGGTTGTCCTGACATATCGTTGGACAGCGGCTAACACGTCGTAGAAACCGGACAACTTGAAGGGCGCCCGTGCAGAGGACAACGCGGGCCGCAGGGAGCATAGTTATGTCGGCCGCGGAGCAGAGTGCTTCTTGAACTGCAACGAGCTCAGCACAAAAGGATGAAGGGGGTTCCGTAAGCTGAAACCAAGTGGTTTGACTCTGGGCAGGTCTGCACGGACAGTTAGGTAGCCGTTGTTGCTTTGCAGTCTTGTATGCTTGCATCTACGTAGAGAACAATGGATCCTTCAGGCAGGCAAGCATCTTGTTCCGCAAATTTCTTCCGAAGCAACGATGCCGAATTAGCAGATGTTGGCCGGCGATCATCTGCTGACTTGTTTCCGCTGAGCTGTACAAACTTCCATAGGGGAAGAACTGGCGTTGGTGGCTGAAGAATGGAGTGTGACGTTGCATAAGTCCTCAGTGCATGCATGGAGTGCGATAGAGTGGGCTTAAAGCTGAGCGCTTCACGGCGCTACTGCACCAGCTCATCAATGGTATTGAGCTGCGCATTCTCTTGTACAGCTATGACTGGTGTGATGCGTGGAAGGCACGTAATGGTCCTCATAGCCTCTCGGTTCACGGCTTCAAGGCGATCCCATTGGGCTCTTGTAAGATGTTGAAAGTGGGCTTGATAAACAATACGTGGCTGCGGAACTGCCCTCACCGATTGCGTTCAATGAACGAGCCTGAGCCACCAGTTTTAGGAGCATTTCTTCTAATCAAACCCAAAGTCTGAAAGCTTGCCTTTTCGCTTGAGAAAGCCATGCAGTCGCTCATCCTGATTGGTGAATCATTAAGCCAAGGATTTTTACATTCGGACTTGCCGGTAGTGGGGTGCCTGATAGACAGAGACGGATTGGGCTTGCAGCAAGTTTACGGCGTCCCCAGTGGTTGGCGACTGACGTGTATGTTTTATGCACGGATAGCTGAAGTCCGATGGATGATGCGTAATTGCAGGTAACATCAAGGCAGATTGAAGGGCAGCCTCCCTTGTACGGATATCTTGGTGGGTACTCCACATGCTGATAAATCCAGGCGCTCACAAACAACGACACAGAGGGGACACAGCGCTTAGGTAGGGGCACATTTATTTTACGCGAAAACTTGTACTGCGGACAATGAGATGGCAAAATACTACTTCGAAAAAACTGCGACGAGTAGTCAACTATTAAAAAGAAGTATCTTACAGTCTTGACTAGCTGCGGACGGCTTGCTTCTCACTGCCGACTGCGTGGCTGCCAATCTCGACGCCGTCAGCGCAACCGTGCCGTCGCCCTGTGGTGAACACTGTTCGTGCCCTCCAACCCCACTCAATGTCCACAGGGACCATTTGATGCACCACGTGAGGGCATGCGAGGATGGGCCGAAACGCACATCCGGCAATGCGTAGCAGCACTGTCACATACTCTCCGGCACACACACACCGTGAGTCGCAGTCCGAAGTGGGAAGGGAGTGCACGTCAAGGGGGAGGGGGGGGGGGTACTTCACATGAGAATGCACGCCTTGTGTCGCGTGGGCGACACGTCGCGGCCCTTGGCCGACTCCGGGTGGTCGGGTGGTCGGACATCACACCGTGATGTGGTCAGCGTACTGAGGAAATTTTATGTCACGGATGTCATGTAAGCGCCAAGCCAGCGGGATGAAAGCAATATTGAATAACGTCGGCGACAATACTGATCCCTGGGGCACGCCGCAGTGAGGAAAAAGTGATCCGACCGCTTCGCCGCTGAGGCGTATTGCAAATATTCGGCCTTCCGAAAATCATTGAACAAAACTACGCACTCTCAGAGGGAGATGAAGCATGTCAATGGAGTTCAGAATGGCTGCATGACTGATGTTGTCATGTGCTTTTCAACGTCCATTGCTAAAACACTACGCACATTGCAGCTGAGGGTAGATGACAAAACTGCACATGCCAAGACAGCTAACCCGTCCTCTGTACCAACATATAAACGAAAGTCGATTTGTGCTCTGTACCAAGATATGAACGAAAGCCGATTTGTGAAAACCGTGCTGCTCTAGCCACCATGACAATCGTGTGGTTAGAAGTTTCTCCGCCAACTTGCACAGCGTAACAGTTAAGGAGAAAGGTCGCAAGTTGCCAAGGTCCATCGAAGGTTTTCATGGTTGCGGGATAGGAATCACGACAGCGGATTTCCAGCTCTCGAGCACGACGCCATCCAGTCATACTTTGTTGTGTCTAGTAGTTGAGGTAGTGCAGCGCTATTCAGGTTCTTGTACACCTCGTAGTGAATATTGTCCGGGCCGGGCGCTGTTTACCGTTTCGCATGATCTATTGCAGCCAGCAACTCAGGCATAGAGAACGGACACGCAATTGCATCTGCGTCGACATCAGACGGCATTTGATATACATGTGCTGGGATGCCTGCCATATTTAAACTAGCGGCTGAAAAAGGCACAGCATCGTATTGTGGGAAAAACTGTCGCGCTGCTTCTTTGGCGAAATCATCTGGCGACAAGTTAGCCGCGAGCGAAGCATGCGGTTGCTGCTGCGTAAGTCGAACGGCGACCACGTTCCATTGTACGGAATGTTCGCCAGAGAGAGGCATTCGAGGATTTTGCAGAAATTTGTTCGCACCACGCATGCCATTGCCGTCGAGAGAGGTCGCGTTCATATTTGTGTGCCTTAGCTGTAAGATAGTGCAATCGCGTACGTGCCTGCGACGAAGAAGGGTCTCGCGTAGCAGCCAGCAAGGCTTGACGGCGTGCCGCTCACAAGTTAAGAAGGCCGAAGGAGGTCTGATGCCGGTCGATCAACATCAGTCCAGGAGGTAGTTGTAGCACTGTTGAGCGCTGCTTGTATGCGCTCAACAAGGCTTTGCGGAGAGTCTGGGGAGAGATTGCCCATAGAGGAGCGAAAACTGTCCCAGTTGATCACAGAAAATTTGTAGCCTAAACGTCGGAAATGTGAGGTGTGAAGGCCAATGATGATAGAGTGATGATCACTTCCCCTGCAGTCTGGTTCATGTGCCAGAAGGGAGCACCCGGACGCGACCACCACATCAAGCCTGGAGCATAGGAAGCGCTGCGAGTTTGACGCACTCGCCGTGTGGCTGTCCCAGGATGGTTGAACAGCACAAATTGGACATCCGTGAAGGCGTCCAGCACACGCCTGCCACGAGGGCACGAAGTGGGGTACTCCCAATCCTGGTGATGGCGTTAAAGTCGCCTCCAACTAAAATCAGACACCCGGGATACTGCCGACGGACACTTGTTAACCAACAAAGATTAATACGGGAGGAAGTACCACCAGCTGGTCTAACGTAAAATGAAACGACCAGAACCGTTCCCTTCTTAAATTTCGCAGCCACTGCAACTACCTCTTGATACGACTTGCGCCAGTTTTCGGGAGCAAGGCGCACATGCGGAAAATGTGAGTCCACTTACACCGCCGCCTTTCCCGTGGGAGCAGCAGTTTGTACACGACGGTCTATCTTTAAAGGAGACATGTAGGCACAGAAGCCTGGAATCGCAGCAAGGTGTTCGTTTCCTGTAGCAACGTGACACTTACGTGGAGCTTGTGAATTAGTAGTCGGGTCTTGAGCTCTCCCACCTTCGTGGAAATGCCTCTGCAGTTACACTGCAGCCCACAAGGACGAATGGAACTTGCCTATTCTCGTTACTAGCCTAAGCGCTGTTGAATCACGGGCGTCAGGGTAACAACTGGCTGACCATAAACCGGAGCAAAGAATTCGCAGAGTTGACCAGTGGCATTGCGGTAATCTGGGAAGAGGCGGTAGGAAGGCGATGCTGCTGCGCCATTGACAGATATGGCGGATTATTCCTCTGCCCGTCTACGTCTAGCGAGCAGTTCACGGTGTTGCCGGAGCTTGGTGACCTCCGCTAAAATGCGTGCGATTTGGTCGTCGACTCCGGCCATACCGTGCTGCGGTAGTTCAGGCGCACTGCGCTGCTTTGATGGCTGTTTTCGGGTGCGTTCTTTTCGCACAGTACCGTTAGAAGTCTTCTGAGCTGAAGGATCATGCGAGGTGTGCTCAAGGAGCTCCGGCCAGTGATCGTCATCCCACTGGAGAGCAGCAAACCGATTGGATGTCTGCAATGAAGTTATACTGTCATGTATTGGCCAATGCTTAGTCTTTCGACAACGAGCCTTTTGTGTTGCCTTTTGTTTTGTCGGAGAGCTTGGAGATGTTATCTCGCGGTCGTCGTGTTTACAAAGGGAGCATCGATAAGCCACTTTCCCTTCCGATATACTTTCTCCGGGAGCAGTGAAGGGGCAGGATTTGCGCATATGCCCAGTACGGAAGCAGTTATAGCAGTATACCACACTCGGTTTATATGGGCGAGGCCGTAAAATACAGCCATGTTAGTACTGACGGGCTGATAGTGTTCTGGTTCGCAAGGTGACTATGCATGAGCGCCCGTTTTCCCGTGCATCGGGCCTGGATGACACGGTTCGTGGGACAATACAGCTCACGCTGGAGTGCAGTTTGATCCTCAGTGATATCGACATTGTAGACGACGGAGCGCTGCAAGTCGGAGCCTTCATCTAAATTCACTTGTACTGGCACTGAGAGCTCGCTTGTTAGTGAGATACTGGTGAGCGTTTGCAGCCGTTCTCGGGCAGTCAGAGTCGGAAGCCACACTGCAACGGAGTCGGACTTTTTTTTGGCGGTGAAGCCCCGAAAACCTTTGGTTTCGAGGCACGCGTCCAAGTTATCTTGTAAAATCTTGTTTGGTATATCCGTGAGGCTTTTGTTGGTCAGGAATTTAATGGTCACTTTGTAAGAAGACGATCCGGGTGCAGGCTCCACCGAGTTCTCGATCTTAAAACAAGTGCGCTTACCTTGCGAGCCATCACTTGCCGAAGATATAATCGGTTGGCTGTCGTTTGAGGGACGCTTTGGGGTTGCACGAGGGCACTTTTGCAAGGGTAAAGGTACCGATAAGTCCATTAGAATGCCCGGTTCATCAAGCGATGCGGTTTGAGGCCCATCCGGTGGTGTAGAATTGATGGCAATTGGCCCTGGGGGCAGATCATTTACGAGCAGCTCGGCATTTCGGGAAGGCGGGAGGGGTGCATCTGCTATGAACTGAGAGCACAAAGCTGGACCTGGCGCCGCGGATCAGTTGTCGACTGCGTGGCAGGTGCTGCCACGTGAGACGCCGGCAGAGCTACCTCCGCAAGCGTGGCAGCGGAGGCTCTAAGCCTAGCGTCCGTGCCCAGCTCAGCTGCACTCATGCATGGTTCCCAGGAGTCCTCAGACGGTGGGAGGACATCCGGAGTTTCTTCAGAAGGCGAGGATGCAGCTCTCTTCAAATAGGGAACGTATTTGCATGGATGGCGAGGCTTTTTCGAAGAGCGATGTGCAGCCACTTTAGCAGGGACACACTTCTTCGTCTTCCTGAAGAACGGTTTGTTAGAGGATGTGGCATTTTTCTTGTGGCAGCTTTCTTGAGCGGCGGTCTTTTGGTTTGAAGTTTTTGTTCTTTGAATGAGAGTATAAACTGTATGCCCAGTAAGGGAGTATTTGCATTGGGTCTAGAGTGGCGCCAGTGGTAAGCGATATTTTTTTGCCTGTTTTGCTGTCGCGGGATTCAAGAAAATATGCAAGGAATAGCCTCAGACATTTTTCGTCAAGTCGATGGCTTCTTAATTTTTATTGAAAACACGGGGCACGGCTGATGTATTAAAAGTATTTAAAGAAAATGCTGTGACAAAACCACAGTACACTCCTCAACACTTATCGGTTGGTCAACCTCTTGGTTGAAAACAAGCTACAATTTTTTTATCTTAGTTTGAGACGGGGCATATCTTTTGAGGATTGTTACTAAGGGTAGAAAAACCGCTTGTTAAATTAAAATTGCGTAATTGAAAAATAATAAAACAGGAATTATGGTCTCCTCTCTGTTGTAGGTTTTATCAAAACCTTTTATTCATAAAGCAACCAACGGCTTCAATGAGAAAATTAAAAAACTGAAGAAAGATGAATAGCCGGATGGTGTTATGTTATTGGATGTAATAAGATAGCTAAAATGCTTAGGGATTCAGCTTTGTGCCTAGTCCACAAAAAGAGAAGGAAAGAAAGAAGTTTTCCAATCTCCCTTCTTTGCAACGTCTTTCACATAAGACTAAAAATGTGGAAAAAAGGTATGACGTAGGGGTTGTTCGCTCTGCACCCAAGAAATTTGAACGGCTTGTGCTATTTTGGAAGAAAATGGCTGAGCAAATAAAAGAATCTGCAATAACCGGTGAGGGTAAGCACGAAACAAATTAAGTGTCATGCGCAGAAGGGAGAGAGAGAAAGGATTTTTAATCCAACGAAAGGATGAAAGTTAGGCCGGTGGCAACATGACCCTGGCCTGCTACTTCACACTAAATAAAAGTGAAGGGGAGGAAAGGGAAAAAGCAAATTAAGGTTAATAATGGCATAATACAGTGAGTTTCATGGGGTGATGTCCACACACACACGCACTGGCTGGCACTGGCATCACTGTGAATACACGCACATGAAATTCATGTCTTCAGCACATACCTGCGCATGTCATTTACACATACTGGAGTTGAAAATACAAATGAGCACATTCACGCATGATTTCACTATCACTGTGGGTGCACGAATGCGGTACGCTGCGTAAACCGTGTAGGTAGTCAACTAATACCACCTGCAAATTACTATATCCTATATTTTATCTGCTATCATGGGCTACCTAGTGAAGGAAGATTTTTTTTTTTTTGCTGATCAGCACTGTTTCCTAAGCGGTCGATCTTGCGACGCTGAACAATTAGAGTTTGTTAGTGACCCTAATTACGCGGTTCAGGCTCATTTTAAAATAAGCTTTATATTTTTAGACATTGCGATAGGGTTCGATAGAGGTCACATGTTTTTTGACCAATCGCCTCCAACAATTCTTTGTAAATGGTAATTTATCGTCCCTATCTTACTGTAAACCTGGATTTCTGTAATATTGTGTACCACGATCAATTTTATATTGGGTTAATATTAATGATATAAGCTATAACCTATTTTTTAAAGTCAGATAATATGCAGATGAGTGCGTGATCTGCCGAGAGATATGTGATCCTTCAAGGTTAACAAGTGCGAAAACACGATGGCGCAGAGAAGAATACCACAACACGAGACAAGAGCTCATTCCCAAATGGACGTTTATTGAGAAAAAAACAATATGTACAGAAAAAGGCTATAATAAAAACAAACAAGCAACTAAAATTCAATTACGCCGCACCAGTGATCTTAATCGAGAACAGGTTACACGCGCATCCACAAAAGACCTAAGCCAATGCAGTCAACATCGGCACAAAAGAAGAAATACACGAAACAAAATCAAGCGTCATCAAGGAAAGCATTTTAGGGCATGTTAGCATAACTGAAGGGTTGCTAATGCACGTGTCAATTGATTTTTCGATGTAATACGCTTCGTTTAACTCGCGTGTAAATTGATTATGGCCTGTAAAAATAACAGTGGTGTTCTCAAATTTTGGCGTGAGTAGCTTAAGTTTTCATAGCCGGTCACAATCCTTGCAGTGGTGAGCCGGGCAAGAGCGGTCTTGGTTAAAGGAATGTTTATGCTCCATAAGACGCATGTTTACGCAGCTGCCGGTTTGGCCAATGTAAGCATGGCCGCAGGTCGTCGGAATTTTGTAGACTATATTTTTACAGCATTCAAGATATTTGTTAACATATTCGCCACCGCATACTTCACCTACGGGACACGGTGCTGCGTCTGCCGGTTTCTGGACCACCGGGCACAGACGGGAAAACTTGGCAGGGGCAGGAGAAAACGAAGTCAACATAATAACGTCCACCTACAGTTTTTCAGCTAATGTGAAGTTTTATAAATGTACGACATGACAGCAACCTTTGTTTTTTCGCGCTTGCGCCTACAGCTGGCCGTGTGGGGCCTCGCGGAAGTTACAAGCCCCTTCAGGGGAACCCTATGTTCTCATCCCAGCTACCTGTTCTTGAAAAGCTTTTTGAGCATTGTGCAGGCGTGATTTTACGAAGGCCAATCGCGGGGAAGGAACGGTAAAGCACGGTTAATCGTTTTGACTGCGCAGAAGAATAAATCATCAATGATTTCGAAGTTCTGGGCGCGAACCACCCGTGATACTTCCCACAAAAATCGCATACAATCACATATTACAATTGAAAAATAACATAGAAAATTGAAACTACTCAGATTTGCTACAGCTTCTAGACCCGTACACTCTGAACAATGTGCCAATAGCAGCAGCACCCACCATGTAGTGTTTATGTATTCACTTCGCATCCTACCTTTCTTGGTATAGTTTCATAAATGTGATTATTAACAAGGCACGTCGCGTCCTTCGACGCAACTTCGTTTCGCAAAAGCAGACACAGTTTTAGAGTGCAATTCTGCATTGCACTACTAAAGAGTATTACTCCCCCTAGGATGAGAACCCACATCAACTACACTTAGTAACGAAATTTTAGTCTGCTTAAACAGATGCGCCCTATTTTATCGAAGAATTACTCACGAGTATAGAGTGCAACAGAAACAGGGGAAACATCTTAGCATACCTTTTCTGGAAAGGCGGAGATTTTTTTTCCATTCTCTCCCTTTTCCACAACTTATATAGTTCTTCGTGTGCAATATACCATATTACTCCTGCTCGCCATGTTTTAATACGCATTTAACACCAACCGAAAGCCGAACCTACATTTGCTTTTATTATTCTTAATTCAAGTCACCTCTACTTTTTGCCAGCTTTCAATGGAATCAGTTCCCTCTCATCTTTGCCTCTCCCATTGGTAAAGATAAATTTGAATCCGGTCGGAACGTTTCCTCTGAGCTGTATTCTTGATTCTTCCATTTTTCTGTATTTTTTCCGGGAACAAAACACTGGAATGAAAATAAATGTTTCCCGCTATCTGTCTTGATATTTTTTTAGTGTATTATGTGCATTTAATTAAGGTGCGTACAGCTACTAGTTTTGTTCTTACTGAAATTTTGGATTACTTTAATTTTCACTGTTGTTGTCCCCTTGTGTAATGCCCGCGCAGGCCCTTGGGGTAGTTGCATAGATCGCAGCAGACACATCAGCTCCGCCTTAAGGGCAAGACGCGTGTAACCGAGTGCGTGGGCTGCCATTTGCTTCCCGCCGTTTTTCGCCCGCTCCCCACTTCTGTCACTGGCGGACGGCAAAGGTGGTTGGATGGGGAGTTGAAGCATCTGGAATGCGATGTGGGTTGTTTGTTTCTGGGTTGTGCATTCTCGAGGGTGTAGATGGGTGCAGGACAACAGTGGGAGAGTCCTCGTAGAGGTTAACGGCACCACACAACGGATGAACAAATTTTTCCAAACTGAGGGTAGTGATGACACCGCCTTAAACCACACATGTGTCGGCTGTGAGGCGACAGTACACGTTAGAGTATTGCAAATTTCTGAACCCAACCTGGAGGCCACTTTAATGGCTTCGATCATAACATCCGTGCAGCTTCGAAAGTCGTTCACTGCATGCTACCTAAGACCTTCGATTTCTTCTATCCTAAATTTAAACTCCCCGCGGTGGCTCAGTGGACTGGACTTTCGGCGGCTGATATAAAGGGCGCGAGTTCGATCATGGCTCCAGCTGCTGTATTTCGAAAGAGGCGAATTAAACAAATACCCACGAGCAATCCGGCGTTAGCGCAGGTTAGAGAAGCCCAGGTGGTGTTTATTATTCCTGCAACCTCCACTACGCCATCCAGCGAAGCCCGTGTGTAGCGTTTGGTTAGATTCCACCTTCCACAATAAGAGTTTAAAGCTGGCGCAGCACAAGATTACAAGGATGTCATTCAGGAATCCATTGTCCGGTCGTGATCTTAGTTAAGCTGATAATAACAATGACGACGACTGTGCTCTTGTGTTCTAGCATTTAAAGGGGGATACTGGCACCGCACACACATCAACCCTCTAAGCACGGCTAATGCCCTAATTTTTAGCATACTTCATTTTATCAGGTCCCACAAAAATACTGAGTGTACTCTTGTCGTTTTTGCAGCAATCCGTCATTGTCATGTGCGCTGTAGGTTTGCAATCCGCTGTCGCTATTCTGTAAAGACTTGCGTTCCGAATACTCTTAATTGTAGCAAATTTTATCGACCAAGAACGTGCATGTTTTTTCTCCCCCTAGGCCAAGAGTTGACTTTGGCCAGGACCCGATTATCTCCGAGGAGCCACTGGAAGACCTCGGCAATGAAATTCAAGTATCAATTAGGGTTCCACCCTCTCCCGACGGGGTGTTTACGGGTTACATCAAGTACTATAGAAGTTATATGATGTCCGACGGCGGAGCAGGGATCGACGTGGTTTCCCACCAGCTTTACCATCCCAAGCGTTACCACGTTAGACACGCGGATGTTCTCGACATGACAGTGGTAAGTGTTTGGCTACACGAGGTTGCAGACGAGTCTTGTTGAGACCTGTTGTGGGATTGGCGGAATTAGTGCTATTTATGTGTCTGAAACACTTGCAGCTTTCAACGTATGTTATTCCTAAAACGTGAATGGCTTTAGCAAATGCCGCTAAAAAACACTTTGCCGCACCGACCGTTCAGAGATATTCTCAGACAGTGTCTGACAGTGCAGCTTTTATTGTTGGTATATTTTCCTGTGACCAACTTGAAGGTGCCTTAGTGGAGTGTATTATGCAAGGAAGGGAGAACAGAAACGCATAATTTATACTCCTTCAAAAGCATTAAATATGAATAAATAATAAACAGGTACCAAGAGAAAAGAAAGTGTTTTAAGGTAAAGTGGCCGTGTGAAAAGCATCGTTCTGCGGTAGTTTGACACCATGCGCTCGACCATACAGATAGAGGGATGTCATCAAATCTACGCGGCATCGAATGCTCCAGCCATCGTCCCTCCGTGTATGCCTGCAGCTGATTGCCGTCATGGTGACTTCGCAGAATACAACCAGTTCTGGCTATCTCCCTTTAACATTGCTGCCTCGCACAAGTACATGCTATCGCTACAAGATCGCAATTACCTCTAGATAAAACGGATGCAAGCGGCCCGTGCCTTCCATTGGGCTTGTGAACAGCATCGCTGTGCGGTTGTTTGGCACCATGTGCTTCTTCATGCAGATAGAGGGATGGCTTCAAATATCACCATCATCCTCAGCCTGACTACGCCCACTGTAAAGCAAAGGCCTCTCCAATTCTTGTCCAATTAACCCCGTCATTTGCAAGCTGCGACCACCATATTCCCATACACTTCTTAATCTCATCCACCTACCTAACTTTCTGCAGTCTGCTGCTTGCTGCAGTCCTTGCCTTCTCTTGTAATCTACTCACTTACCCTTAATTGTGCACTAAAGAGGAGTCTCGTCTTTTTACCACGGGAACTTCATCTACACGTTCCCAACACTCTTATAAACTTCAAACTATCGTCGTGTGCTTCAGATTTCCTTAATGAAAATCGGTTTAAACGCCCCGGCTCCCGCTTTTTTTGAACTCAACGCTGAAGGTAGGAGGAGTCAACTAATGCGTAGAGAGAACTTCAGCCGGTTACGTGGCGGCTTCCCGCTGAGCCTTTGCGTAGTGATACGTAAATCAAAGACTCCACGCGTATTTTTACATCCGTAGGCCTAATTTCCGTCCGTGTAGTCTGCGAGTGAAACCATTTTTTCGGAAAAATCTTTAAAAAAGACAAAATAAAAGCGAAAGCGAAGCTGCCACGGGACTGGCTGAAAGGCAATCCACGTGTTGGTTGACTTCCCCTGCCTTCAGCGTTGAGTCCAAAAAAAAGGCTGGGGCAGGAATGTTTAGTCCAATTTAAATTACGGGAATCAGCCCCACAGGACAAAAATTTCAATTTTGAAGAATGCTCGGAACGTGTAGATCGAGTTCCCGCAAAGGGACGAGTTCAGATTCCACTTCAGTGCACCTTTAAGGACCTGCAGTTATCCTACCTTCACATTACATTCCCTGCACAAGCACATTTCTTCCTCTTGATTTCGAGTAGGGTGTTATTAACCCGCGTTTGTTCCTTCAACCACTCTGCCCGCTCCCGGTCTCTTAATGTTACACCCATAATTTTTTTTTCCTTAGCTCGCTGCGTTGCCTACAACTTGAGCTGAACCGTTTTCGTTAGCGTCCACGTTTATGCCCCGTCGGTGAGTACTGTAGAGATAAAGCTGTTCCACACTTTTCTGTTGAGGGATATTTCTAAACTGCCACTCAAGGTCTGCGAGAACCTGCCATATGGGCTCCACCCTATTCTTATTCTTCCAGTTATTTCTTTCTCATCATTCGGATCAGCTGTCACTACCTGCCTAAGCAGACATATTTCTTTACCACTTCCAGCACCTCGCTGCCAATTGTGAACTGCTGTTCTCTTGCTAGACTGTTGAACATTACTTTGATTTTCTGCATGTTTATTTTTAGGCGCACCGGTCTGCTCCGCCTAAATCATTGATCATGCTTTGCAATTCACCTCTTGAATGTCATCATGGCAATGTTCTCAACGAATCATGGAATATTTAGGTATTATATATTAACTGTTATCCCCAACAGTTCGCAATTCAGGCTTTGGAATACCTCCTGTAAACAGTCGGTGGAAACCACTGGCGAGATCGTGTCTCCATGCCTGAAGCACTTCCTTATAAGAATTTCATTCCTAACATTATGGACAAGCATGATAGCTATGCAGTTGCTATAGAGATCTAATATTTTCACATAAGGCCCTTCTACACTCTGGTTCCGCAGTGCCTGCATCAATGCTGAGTTTTACACTGGGTCAAATGCGTTCTCGTAATAAAAAAGGCTCTATTTAATGACTGGTTATATATTGCGCATTTCTCTATTATCTGACTGATAGTGTGAATATCGTTTATTGGGGAATATCTTTTACAAATACCTGCCTTAACGTTTGGTTAAATGAAGTCCCAGGTCGCCCTGCCTCTATTTGCGATTACCTGAGAAGGCAACGAACTTGTGGCAACCTTGCAGCCAGCGGAAAGTAATCTGATTGCAGCTATGGAGTAGAGGTTCAGCATCCGCCTTGCGTGCAACAACACCGAGGTTCAAATTCCGGGGCCACGCAATTCTCTATCGGTTTTGAAAAAGAAACGAAAAAAACTCTGTGTATCGATGGAATTGCATATCCAGGCCTGGGGTGTGGCTTGAACTCGGTGACCAAAACCGAAAACGCACTCCCTCACCAGAGCACGTTTCTCCCATTCTGGTGCAGTACTTGGCCAAAACCTTCTATGAACAAACCAATTAAATTTTAGATATGGTTACTGACAAATTTAAATTGATGAACGTGACTGTGAAAAGACCGCCTTTATAACTCCAGATGGCTTATACGAAATTAGGGTGCTCCCATTCGACCTCTGCTCTGCACCAGCCACGTGACAAAGAATGCTGAATATTCTCCTCGTCTGTTTAGATGATGTCGTGGTTTTTTTAGACTTTACAAGAATATCGCAACCGCCTACCTGCAGTCCTTCAAGGCGTCCGTTCTGCTGGCTTGTCTCTTAAGCCGAAGAAAAGCCACTTTGCTTTTCACGAGCTGAAATTTCTAGACCACTTTGTCAGCTCCGATTTCTTACTACCTGATCTTGAGAAGACTACTGCTGCTGCGGCGTTTCCAGCGCCGCTGTTTGGGCCTTCGCGCGTACTACCGGCGCTTTGTTGCTAATTTCTCCAAGATGGCTGAGCCCTTATCTCCTCTCACCAAGGAAGGAGTGCTCTTCGCATGGGAACAGGAACAGCAAAATGCCTCCGCGGCGCTCCGAAGACGTCTCCGATCGTCGGCGATATTAGGTCACTTTGACGACGCCGATGCGAGCAACGTCGGCGTGGTCCTTGTCTAGTGGCAGGACGGTGCTGATAGAGTCGTCGCCACGCAAGCTGCACCCTCTCACGTTCAGAAAAGATATATTCCACCGCGTAAAAGGAGTGCCGCACTGTGAATTGGGCGCTCCCCAAACTTTGAGCGTACATTTATGGCCAACAATTCAGGGTGTTGTGTGTGATCATGATTCCCTTTGATCGTTAGCAAACCTCAAGGACCATTCTGGCTGTTTTGCCCAGCGGACCTTGAGGCTCCAAGAGCTCGACGTTACTATCATCTACAAACCTGGCCAAAAACACAACGACGCCGACTGTTTTACGCGTGCTACAGTCCCATCCGGCACATCAGACTATTGCCAGAAGTACTACTGGCCCAACCTTGCGGTCACAGTGTAAGGGTAAGTGATATTTTGTCGTGACTGCCAGCATAGGAAGATACCACCTCTGAAACCTGTCGGCTTCCTCCAACCTGTCAGTGCGGCTAAAGCTCCATTTCAACAAGTCTGGATGGACCTGTCAGGCCCGTTTCCTACATCATATCTTGTGACACGGATAGATTGTGGTCGCCACTGATTATTTATCGCCTTATTGCGAAACACAGGCCTCCCTACGAGGCACTGCTGCTGAAATCGCTCTTCTTTGTCAACAACATCGGCTTTCGCCACGACGCTCCAGCTGCTGTTATCACGGACGCGGAAGTGCATTTAATGAGCATTTAGTGCATGAAGCCAAGCAGCTCGGTTGCACCACTCACCGAAGGATGACCGCTTATATTCCCCAGACGAATGGGCTCACAGAACTGGTAAACAAAGCGCTGACTGATATGCTCTCCATGTACGTAAACTTCGACCACTAAAACTGCTGTGCTGTCTTGTCCTTCCCTACGTCACGTTTGTGTACAATACTGCAGAACAGGAATTGAATTGCTGGTCACATGCCTTTCCGCTGTGTTGATGGCCGTGAAGAGATGGCCATGTTAGATGTGATACAGTTCCCACCGGATGGAACAGACGCTTCCGTGTCGGATGCCGAATAATTTTCGCGGATTGTGGAAGACTCCCGACGGCTAGCCAGGCTTCGCATTTGTCAGCAAAAAAGCTGAGACGCCGAGCGCTACAACCTCCGTCACAGGAGAACGCGCCTGGATCTGAAGCCCCATTCGTCAGAGAAGCCGCTCAGAAAAACTTTTGCTTCACTATTTTGGCCCCCACAGGGCGCTCCGTCGAGTTAGTGCGTGGATTACGAAGTGCTTCCTTAAGGCATTCCCTCCTCTTCGCGCCGTGCTGCTCTGTTTATCGTGCATATCAACAGACTGAAACTTTACTATTCACGTTAAGGGCAGCGTTTATGCGCTCGGCCTTTTGCTGCCAATGTTCTGTCGCTTATCGGGGTTCTTTCTTCACATTAATTTTATCTTGCTTCAGTTTACAATCCGGACGATTCTTTTCGTGAGGAAGGGGATAATGGCACATGCATATGGCGAGCACTGTCGGTGGCATCGGCGTTGCACCCTCGTTGGAAATTGAGGACGACGAAGTGTGGGTATGTGCGCGCTGACTACTGCATTGGCCAATACCCCGCCATGATATGTGCCGTAAAGTGTGACGACATCAACATTATCATCACCAATTACTACCAAGCCGGCTGACTGTGCTCCAATATTTCACCCGTTGCAATATCGCCAATAAGGCAAACCGCATGCTTCTCTCTCACAGAAATTTATCTCGATCAGCAAGTTTATGAAAATTATTGGTTTATAAAACACTCGTACGCTCAAAATTAGAATACTCTGCGTCTTTTTTTTTTAATTTAGAATACTCTGCGTCTGCGCTGCCTAGTTTACCTCCCTGCCTTTCTGTCTTTCTCTCTCTCTCTCGGCGTCTCTCTCGAGCCCTAGGCATTGATTCACTCATTTTCGATTTGCAAGCTGTGCTTTGTACCTTCAAACTATCACCGAACAATAAACATAAATGCAATGAAATCAAGTTTTTTTCCTTTCTATTTCTGTCTTATCATACGTAGAACTTGTTTTGGCTGGAATTACATTCTTCATGATATCGCTGTTATAACAGATAATAACCAATTTCTTAAAGTTACTTTTTTCCCTGAATTTGTATATACTTGTTACTGTCTAAATATTTCCCTCATCTGCATGAACATTCTTTCTAATCTATCAACCCGGAACTTCTAAAGGACATTTTCTTGCTGTTGTGTTGCACTTATTTCTGCGTGTTTCTTCTTCCCTCTGTTTCTGTTTTTTGTTCCTGTTTCTTTTTGTTGCTGCTTATTATTGTATTTTTATGTACCCCCACTCTCGTCATTAATGCTCCCAGGCCCTGAGAGTACAAAACTAAATAAATAAATGAAGCAAAGCTACGTGCCCCAATTGTGAATAAAGGCATACACCACGTCGTTAAAGTTTTCAGCGGCAGCGAAAGGCCTCTGGAAATTTTTAGAAAGCCATTTTTCTGGGGTGTCTTCCCACAAACATTCCCATTGAACGATAGCGTGGAAAATGAATTAGTTGCCAAAAAGAACCGGTGATTTGTATGGTACGCATTGAAATCTGAAAATGATCACATCGTGGGGCAAGACATAGGGTATAGGGTACTCACTAGGGCACATAGGGTACATAGCTGTGGTGATGAATAGTATAGAAGTGCACAGAAAAGTATTAATAATGCATGCCTTGGCAACATAATAAGTTTACCAAATCGAAGCCTGCTTTTGGAGTTTGGACAGAAAAAGCAAGACTTGTGTAAGGAAAAAAAACCTAACACGGACCTCTAACGATTCAATGTTAGTGAAGAAGTACACATGGTGAGAGCCACCATTGGCCGCGGTGTATTGTACGTTATTTTGGAGCGAATATAGTGATGTGAGTGAGGGCGAGTGTGTGGGTTAGCAACGCTACCTAATTTTAAAACCCTGGATGTACTGTAGCCAGCTTTTCTAGAACTGGTATGCTTTGCGACAAACAAGTCTGTACCAATACGTATTTACCGCCGAAACGAGTCTTTAGGTGACAGTTCTAGAGCTCATATCACACAGGCCAACTTTCACAGAAATTAAACAGGAGTATATGGTCCCTACTTAGCGCTTGCCCGGGATACCTGGTTTGGTCTTACTGCACACAGAGAAAGCATATTGTGACCAAGGAGACGAAGCTCGCAGTGGCGCGGTATGGAGCACTCGCGCTAGGCCAGTGGCCATTAAATCAGCTCACTGCCATCAGTCAACACGTCTCTTTCACGGCTGGCAGTCACGTAGCATTTCGTGTGAGGTGTGGAGTTCTTCCCTATCCTCGTTGTGGAGCCTCGGCGCTTGTGTCAGCCGTGGTCGTTGGCCGTGGGTTCTTGGCCTGCGTCGCCCGCCTGTGCCCCATCCTTTCAGACCCGAGCCGATCTCGCCGTCCCCCCCATCAAATGTACTTAATTCACAAACTTGAGTCAATACAAAATAAAGCAGCGAGGTTTATAACTAAGAACTATTCACGTCAGTCCAGCGTAACGGCAATCAAAGCATCGCTAAATCTACCATCACTCGAAAAGAGAAGAATACCAGCGCTATTATCACACTTTCACGCATTGTATCGCAGTCACTATTCATTCGCTTCATACTATATTAGACCCGCCCACCGTATCTCTAGGCGCTTAGATAATGCTCTCAAAAACGAACCCGTGTTACCACGTACCCAGCTAATTAGTCATTCACCATAGTTTCTTGCCGTTCACCGCTACAACAAGCTACAGGGTGATATTGTCTTCACCTTAAATCATGACGCCTTTGTTGAAAAACTAGTGTTTTTTACAAATAAATCTAATTAAGAAGGCTCGATTCCTGCATATGCTCAACTTCGAAATTTCTGTACTTTTTTTTCCAATTTTGCCTGTTGTCCAGGATTTGTGTTGCTTGTAGAACAATGTGTGGAATATTGTTTATATGCAACTGTACACCCCCCCCCCCCCCCATGTAATGCCTGGAAAGGGCCTTTAGGGTATTAGAATAAATAATAAATAAATAAATAGTGCAAGCAGCATGCAACAGCGTATGAGTGCCATTTTTCTCGATCGACCGATGGCGGAATCATTAGTGCAAAACTGACTCGCCAAAGTTTAAGAAAGAGGAAATGTTGAAGAAATTAAGAAGAGAACCGAGAAGCTGGCTTGCAAAAATTTTTTGACATTCTTTAGGTCTTTAGTTCCTGAACAACTGCATATGGACTAATCAAGGCTTGATTCATTCAACGCTTCGCGGCATGTTTACTCCTAGAGGTGGCTTTGTCGGACGCAAACTATCAGCGTCGCCACCAGCATTGGTCTCGTGTTAAGCTAAGTAACACAATGTGCCAGGAAATTTTTAGTTACCGCGGCATGTGTAGCAAGGAATACGTATATGCGCTGTGATACCACGACCAGAAAACCAGCGGTGAGAAAATGAAGAAAATGTAGCATAGAGAGGTCTTTTACCATGTTTTACACATTGCATGCGCATTAAGAACTACGGTATCAGAGGCACGTTGTGATAGCCTCCAACACGTCCAAGCACATTTACAGGGGAATCAGCTGGCTGCGATCATAAGCTCAGCACTGGATCAAAATAACCCGAGAGAGCAACGGCGTAGCTGTTCTACACGGTAAGAATCAAACACTAAACTTCAGTGGCAACCACTTCTACGTTAATCTGCAGAAGTTGAACAGATGTTCAATGTGGTCATCGAGGTCCGGTAAAAGTAGGAAAAAGCCAAAATAATATATTCCGATGTGTCCGGCAAGGCGGGCTCGGCTTATCTCATTTGATTAATAAGGAACTCATAAACCGTTTTTTTTTTCCATTGGGCATGCAAAGGAGCCTAACTTAAGTGAAGTCGTGAAAATAATATTAGAGCGACTATTGCCGGACTTGTTCGTAGCTTCCGACCGCGTGCCCACCTACGGGAAGTCGATGTCGCCTGTGGTTTCTCTTGTGCTAAGCATTTACATCAGTACTAAAATGCTGTAGACAGAAAGATGTTATATCAAAAGAATGGAAACATTATTATTCCCATTCCTTTCTTCGAAATTTGCTCAGTACAAACAACGCAAGATATATAATGAACGATACTGCTCGAGTGCGCCTGATCATTGATGATTCTTCATGTTCCTCGCTTTGCTGCTTGCGTGAAGTAGTACCGACTATACCGGAACCTCACATTTCTTTGGAAAATACCTGTTGAAACGCTTAAGAAAGTCCACCCCGCTGTTCCACCGCAATGCCTCATTTTTGAGCTGCGTACCGGAGCATCTAGCAGAATCTTGTTTGAAAATGCCATTTAAACCGGTAATGCTTGATGTATCAGCAGAGTATCTGGCATGCCCACATAGAGGCATTGATGTATGGCGACTTGGGAGTATTTTTGTCAGTCAACGAGTCAATTCGTTAAGACTTGAATCCCATTACGAGAGTAGCTAGACCGCCTCAAACATGCTCCTGCTCCCCCTCCAAGGCTTTTTACAGTGTTTCATGTATTGTTTTTTCAGAGGCCATGAATTGTATTTTTCCGGAAAAACCTTTTTACAGCGTTTAAATTCGCAGACAAAATAGCCCAACAATAACTCTTTCCGAAGAAAATTTTTGGATTTTATGACTTGGGGTTCTTTTGATTACCAATATAAAAACTCAGGAAATAAGACAAGCAGCCGCGCCTTAACGAAAGCTCCGTTCTCTGAGGACGACACCTGTAGGTGACCAGTTCGAACCGTGACGACCGCAGCGGTGGCCAAGTGGTTGAGCATCCGCCTCGTATGCGGGAGGTGCGGGGTTCGATCCCCAGTGCCGCCAGGTACCCACCGGTGATACAATGGGCACAAGCTTTCCCCTGGTCTGGTGCTTGGCTTATTTAGGGTGAAATGCTTGGGAAATGGGTCTCTGACCCCACCTTGAGAAAAAGAAAAAAATACCTTGTGACATGGCGCTCTTTGGCCATAGCTGCCCTTGCGCCATAAAAATCCATATGCATCATCGAACCGTGACGTTGAAAATTGCCTTCTTTCTGTTCGTTCGTTTTTTTTCGTTTCTTACCTGTTTTTGTTTTTACATTTTACTTCTACATGCATGCCCGGAAATTCCAGGATATGAATTATTTTTGAAGCCCGATTTTTCTAATATTGAAAACTGCGGCGCTCTGTTAAAGAGTGCCAAAAGACAGGACAGGTATAAAATATTACAGGATTGCAGTTAAGTCTGATTAAGAGCGAAAATGCGAAAGACTTTCCCTTTCCTCTCTTGCTGCCTCCATTTTTCGTTTTAAATTTTTTATGAATTGAAAGTTTCTCATCTTTTCTCTTAATTTAATATTTTTTGTTTTCATTTTACTTTTTAGTTTCTTTAGAATAAGTAAGCCTTCTCACGCATTCACGTCGTTTTTCATGGAATTAGTGACGCAAAATCTGCTCCAAACACAGCATTTATTCTAATTATTCAGTTCTTATTTTATCAGCATAAATTTGCGATTCAAGATTTACTCACGCACTACCCAACACCTTCAAACTTTTGCACATTTATCTTAGCAGAACGATATATTTGTATGGACAAAATTTTCCGATACAATATGTTGACGCAACAGAACCATATAACGCTTTCGCAATAATAATCCGGCGTACCCATACCCCGTATAAATGCTTTATTAAAGTTCCCGATATGGCCCAGAGCAAATAGACGTTTCTTAGTAAAGATGCACCTTTTCATCTGGGAACGCGGAGGCTGTGCTCGCGCATGAGTATCTCCTGCAGCATAATTCAGTGCCTTTCATTATTTACCGCTTGACCCATTTTTTACGCCTAATATGAGGTGGCACAATCGCCTGGAAACGATGGTTACCTCCATGAGTGCAGTCCGATGAAAACAGTGCTCTATGTGCTTGCGGGACGCAGTAACTGTGCCCCCGCTGATGGCCGTTAGTGAGATTCACATTTTTATGTATGTGAAGTCTAAAAAAAAAGACCACTTTTGGAACGTTCCCTGCGCGTTTTCTAAATCTGTACTGCATTTTACCGGAACGTCATACTCAAGAGCCTCTATTCAGGAAGCACCTTACAAAAGCTCGGCGAAACTGGGCATGTCCCCGAAGTTTTGAAGACTGCCCTCAGTATCCGGGTTGGGCTACTGTGAACAGTGTGTATAAAAGTGGCTCTCGGAATCACAGGTCCCCCGGTGGCAAGCAGGTGCAGTGCAAATCCACCCTCTGGGTGAAAGACAGTCGCAGAGACTGCTGCTTCCGGGATGGAAAGGCCACCAAGTAGCTAAGCCCGATTTGCATCTTGCATTTCTCCTCTGAAGCAAGCAGAACTGCTCGAAATACGGGACAAGAAAGCGAAGCCACAGACATTGCGCCTAATTTACAATTGTGTGCATCTCATGCGACGTCGGAATAGATAAAATATACAGCACAAGGAAAAAGCACTGTCAAAATCATGGTTTTGGTTAATTTGCATACGCATGGGCAGCTGTCAGGGAACAGCGCCAGCACAAGCGATTTGGTCTACTGGCGGTGAGGCCATTCTCTAAGCGGGTCATTGTAGGAAAGCCGAGCACCATGCTAGGGAAAAGCTTGTACCCAGTGTATCACCTGTGGATGCCAGCCGGCAGTGGGTATCGAACCACTAGCCTCCCGCATGCGAGGCGGGTGTGCAAACTACTTGGCTAGCGCTGTGGCTGCCACCAGAACCAATATCGTCGCTCCTATCTGTGCTTAGTTAAACATACTGTTTCTCTCTTGAAAAAGCGAACATGCGGCACGCTCAGGCTCTTCTCACATCTGTACTGGACAACGAAAACTTGGTACAGTTCCTTTTTTTGTTGGCATATGTACGCGGAAAGCAAGTCGCATTTTTCATACTCAGGAATGTAATGGCAAGCATTCACAGGCTTGGCGAGAGCGATCCTACTGCCAATTCTGACGTCATTTTCGCGTTGCTCAATCTGTCAGCCAAGCATCTGCCAGTCTTTTGTTTCCCACATAATTCGCAGCCCATATGGAAGAAAGTGGACGCGCATCAGTAATCGTCAAAACGAGGTGAATGGCGTATGAAGCACATGAAGCAATTTGTATTATCCCGTGGAAGCTTATAGACGAAATCGCATTTATCAACCTCAGCCTGCTTACCAACCTGCTGGGGAAAGGCCTCTCTCATGCCTTTTCAGTCGACCCTATCGTCCCAAGCCCGTTTCCTTCTCTTTATTTTAAACGGCTTTATAAAACTGCTGCAGGCACTGATGTGAGAAACTGTCGCGTTGCGCTTTCCCGTCATTCGCAATGGCCGTTTTTCTTTACGCTTTGTTTCAAATAAATTTACACATGTTTTAAACTTTTCCTTCCTTTTTCTACCAAAAGTTTTATGGAGCGCAGCAATATTGAGAAATTAAACACTCTATCTCCACAGCTTCGGGCGTAATGTTCTATTAGGGACGCGTATATTTCATGACTATGATTTAGACAAATAATTTCAATTTAAGGACAAATGTATAGACTTCCGCAGCCCACTTATTTGCAACATAGAAAGCAGAAAAACCTGCTTGCAGATGTCTTCATTGACGGATTTTTGACTGTGAGTTTGGCATTGTTTTCAGTGCTCACAAGTATCTCCATCCCCGAATTCTTGTTCTTTTGCTACAGTTGAAACAATGCAGCTGGTGCCAGTTAATTCAATGGTGTTTTATAAAGTAAAATCTCACGTTAGAGTCAAGTTTAATGCACCTGAATATTCGATGCATGATGCTTCTTGAAGGATGTGCAGTAAAATAAGAAATTCATTTCCTTCAATCTCATGTCAAAATGTAGACTTCTTGCTTGCACCGCAGAGGTGGTCAAGTGGTTGTGCATCCGCCTCGCATGCGGGAGGTGCGGGGTTCGATTCCCAGTGTCGCCGGGTGCCCACCGATGACACAAAGGGCACAGGCTTTCCCTTGGGCTAGTGGTCGACTTATTTAGGATGAAATGCTTGGCAAATGGGTCTTTCACCCCGCCTTGAGTAGAAAAAAAAACCTTGTGCCATGGCTCTCTTTGGCCACAGGTACCCTTGCGCCATAAAAATCCATCATCATCATCACCATCACTTCTTGCTTGCTGCATATTCTGTCCATTCGTGTATGTTTATAATCTTAACCGCTTGTCCAGCTCTACTGATTACTTCAGGAGACCATTTAAGCACATACTTCAAAACAGCAGCCTCACGACGCATGCGCTTCGAGTCGAGGTCATCACTTGAGGGGCTTGGCTTAGAAATATCGCGTGAGCATTGTGGAAACTTTGATCAGATTACGCCTTTGCGAAAGCAGTTCAGTGGTATTGTACCCTGTAAGCTCGTCGATGTGGCAGACCTCTCACACGATATCGGCGTCACTGAAGTGAAGTTCGAAAAACCATAGGGTAGTTAAATTTCGTTTGAATACCGCCTCAAGCATGGAAAGGCTTTTACCTCTTCAAAGGCTGCACTCACTGCTTACGATTCTTACAGGCTTCCTGGTTTAAAGGCACTTTTTCTAATAAAATGCTTAATTTGTGTGCATCGTAGTTTACAAAGATTTCGAAGAAGTGGCCAACATCTTACAGTTGTGTGTAGTGGCACAACAAAGTTCGCTCGTGTTATAGCTTTTAACCAGGCGTTCTGGGCTTCTTCGTCCCGGAGGAGACTCGAAAACCTAATTTTTTGGCCTCTATTTTTCGTTTTTCCGGCTATTTGTCATGCAGCTTTCGTTAGGCATACACTGGCATGAGCGTAATCCACATTCCGCTCCAGCAAAGACACTAACATATGATCTCGACGGAAAAACAACCGTAAGTGCGGCACAAAAGTAAACTAAGGCACGGTCAACGTCCTGAGAAAAATAAAACGCATTCGAAAGCATTTCACAGCATGCCGGGCCATCAATGGAGAGTCAAGAGTTTCCACCCAAGGGGGTCCAGTGACCCTTTAAACTCTGAGATCTCACTGCAGTCCAGTCCTAGATGACCGTAGTGGACTTCATCTCCCGTATCCCATTAGGTGCCACTTCTGCCATATCGATTGACGTCTAGGACTCGTTCTATTCAGTAGCACGCTAGAAGTTACTTCAAGCTGTGCATGACCTTACCGAAATCAGAGGTGGAATTCTTTTTAAGAACAGTGCGTGCCTATGTGTCCACTCGTTTCTGAAACATTTAATGTGTTACTTGTCACCTACTGCTGTGGAGCATGAAGATCGCAGATACATACAAAAGCAGTGTATTCATTTCATTTCATTCCATTTATTTTTTCCCTTAACGGCCCGAAGGCATTACTCAAGGGGGGAGCCAAATCAAGGTCAAAAGAAAAAGAATAAATTGACAAAAGAGAACAATAACAAAAAAAAAGAGTATCTAACAGTTAAATGATCTTGTCACGCGTATACAATGCACAGTAAAATTCACGGGTTTGAAACACTAGCAATATATATATATATATATATATATATATATATATATATATATATATATATATATATATATATATATATATATAAGTACAGTATTACGACAAACGCGACTGTTCGTTTTAAAGGTTTATTGTGCCAACAGTTTCGGGAATGGTATTCCCTTCGTCAGGGCAGGCTTACAATGAAACAGTCTTGTCAATATAAGGACACAAAGCGGGCGAGGATGTATAAACTCCGCCCTCAAAGCAAACTTGAAAGTGAGGGCAAGGGGCCGTATAATGGACCGCGCGGCAGCTCTCACAGGGGCAGTGGCCAAATTAAACACAGAAAAAACACACAGAGCAAAACGGGGAGGTGGAAATAGTAAAGGAGTAGAAAAGACAACGAGTTTGAACAGCGATAGAAAAGGGAAAGGGGCGTTAAAACCGGCTCTCGGCGCACCGGGAGGCCGCAGTCCCCCCCTTCTCTACGACACTCCCGCAAGACGCCGCCGAGTCCGCGCCGCCGGCCCGTATCAGGTTTCCTGAGACGCTTGCTGGGGACGCGCACGAGAGACACTTGTTGCGCGCCGCAGCGGCAACCTGCAGTGGTGTCGCATGCGTATATTTGCTTCTTTTCTTCGGTAGGCCCTTCCGTCGGGCTTTGTCTACCAGACATCCTGGCGCCCTTCTTCCCATAAATAAACTAGGCCGTTTCAACTAGAGTCCGGCAGTGCGCTTCCCGTGAAGAAGTGGCAGCCGTGGGGGAAAAAAGACAACAAATATTGAGCGAAGCCCGAGTGCGTAATGAGAAGGCAGAGAGGAATTTGGGAGAGAAAACGAAAAGGAAAAAGAGAAAAAATTAGTAGCACAAGAGAACTTTGAAAGAAGAAAATATTAACACACACAAAAAATAAAAAATAATAAAAAACATATATATGAATAGAATGGGGCGCCAACCAAATACCAAATGGTTAATGAGAATGAATTGGGCGCGGAAGACATAGCACAGAATTCAAGAAATGTATCGCACGGTAGTTAAAAAAAGAAGAAAGAAAATAATAATAATACATGTGTGCGGAAACCGTGAAAGGTTTGCGGCCCGCGGGGCAGCCGCGTGGTCCCAGTAGGCTAGGTGATAGAGTTAGAATATAGGTGTTTATTCCAGATAGAACACGGAATCTGGAATAAACACCTATATTCTAACTCTATCACCTAGCCTACTGGGACCACGCGGCTGCCCCGCGGGCCGCAAACCTTTCACGGTTTCCGCACACATGTATTATTATTATTTTCTTTCTTCTTTTTTTAACTACCGTGCGATACATTTCTTGAATTCTGTGCTATGTCTTCCGCGCCCAATTCATTCTCATTAACCATTTGGTATTTGGTTGGCGCCCCATTCTATTCATATATATATTTTTTATTATTTTTTATTTTTTGTGTGTGTTAATATTTTCTTCTTTCAAAGTTCTCTTGTGCTACTAATTTTTTCTCTTTTTCCTTTTCGTTTTCTCTCCCAAATTCCTCTCTGCCTTCTCATTACGCACTCGGGCTTCGCTCAATATTTGTTGTCTTTTTTCCCCCACGGCTGCCACTTCTTCACGGGAAGCGCACTGCCGGACTCTAGTTGAAACGGCCTAGTTTATTTATGGGAAGAAGGGCGCCAGGATGTCTGGTAGACAAAGCCCGACGGAAGGGCCTACCGAAGAAAAGAAGCAAAGATACGCATGCGACACCACTGCAGGTTGCCGCTGCGGCGCGCAACAAGTGTCTCTCGTGCGCGTCCCCAGCAAGCGTCTCAGGAAACCTGATACGGGCCGGCGGCGCGGACTCGGCGGCGTCTTGCGGGAGTGTCGTAGAGAAGGGGGGGGACTGCGGCCTCCCGGTGCGCCGAGAGCCGGTTTTAACGCTCCTTTCCCTTTTCTATCGCTGTTCAAACTCGTTGTCTTTTCTACTCCTTTACTATTTCCACCTCCCCGTTTTGCTCTGTGTGTTTTTTCTGTGTTTAATTTGGCCACTGCCCCTGTGAGAACTGCTGCGCGGTCCATTATACGGCCCCTTGCCCTCACTTTCAAGTTTGCTTTGAGGGCGGAGTTTATACATCCTCGCCCGCTTTGTGTCCTTATATTGACAAGACTGTTTCATTGTAAGCCTGCCCTGACGAAGGGAATACCATTCCCGAAACTGTTGGCACAATAAACCTTTAAAACGAACAGTCGCGTTTGTCGTAATACTGTACTTACACTTGTAAACTGGCGCATTGGAACCCCTACAGAATACTATATATATATATATATATATATATATATATATATATATATATATATATATATATATATATATATATATATATATATATATATATATATATATATATATGAAACACTCAATTAATACAAGAGAAAAATATAGTGAAAAAGACATGACACAGAAAAAAAGTAAAAATAAGTAAAAATAATCAGCTGTTCAAATTGCCGAATTGAATATGAAAAATGGTCGTTTAGTTTATCCCAGAATGATTGGCGGTCAGTCCATGATCCGATGGTATTTGGCTGGCCATTCCATAGTGCTATCGCGTCCGGAAGAAATGATGACTTTAGAGCTGAGGTGCGACAGTTGATGCGTGCGATGCTATAGTCATGGCTTAGGCGGCTAGACGTCCTGTGCGGGGGTTTCAGCTTTTCGTGTCTCGTGCGTGGGTGATAGTAGAAATGATGAAGAAGACAGAGGCGAGATAAAATGTGGCGTGACTCGAGTGAAGGGATGGCCAGGGAGTCTTTCAGCGCGGTGATACTGGTTTTCCTTGAATAGCAAGATGATATAAATCGGACGGCGCGATTCTGTATGGCTCCAAGGTCAGCGGCGAGGTACGCTTGTGATGGGTGCCAAATGGATGAAGCATATTCTAGTTTTGGGCGAATGAATGTTATATATGCAAGTTTCTTTATGTCGGGGGATGCAGCATTCCGGGGGTCGCAGGTATCCGAGTGTGCGATAGGCTGCAGCGCTGATGTTTTGAACGTGAGTTATCCATGATAGAGATGGCGTTAAATGAAGGCCAAAATATCTGTAGGATAATGCGGGATCAATGAAAAATGAGCCAATATTGTATTGATGCAGATTCGCGGTGCGTTTTTTGGTGAACGACATGGATATGCATTTGTAAATGTTTAAGGAGAGGAGGGATTTATCGCACGAAGAGGAGAGTGTGTCAAGATCGTCCTGAATCAAAGATGAATCGTTGGTGTCTCTAATTACTCTGTATATGACGGAATCATCGGCAGAAAGCCGTAATTCCGATTTTATATTGCAAGGGAGGTCATTAATGTAAATTAGGACTAGTAGTGGTGACAGGCCGGCGCCCTGAGGGACTCCCGATGTTACATTGGAAAGAGGAGAGTGGCTATCATTTGTAGAAGTGAACTGCTTGCGCCCTGAAAGAAAATATGCGATCCAACGGATTAGGTTGACGGGTATTCCTAGTGATGTAACTTTTTGAATTAAATGATTGTGCGGGACCCAATCAAATGCTTTGGAGTAATTGAGGAATATAGCATCTATTTGGAGGTTGGTATCCATGGATTCGAGCAAATCGTGTATGAACTCGGCAGGCTGGGGTTTCACATGAAAGGTGTTTCCTAAAACCATGCTGGTGCGAAAAAAAAAGTCGTTAGATTCAAGATGTGTCATTAGGATTGTGCATACAATGTGGTCGAGTAAATTTGATGGCACACTGATTAGAGAAATAGGACGGTAGTTGGAGGCTAATTTGCGGTCACCGGATTTGGAGACTGGGATGATTTGGGAAATTTTCCAATCATCGGGAACTTCCTCGGATTGTAAAGACTGAGTAAAGATTACTTGTAGTATCTGAGCCGGAGTTCTTGATGTATTTTTTAGTAGTTTACGATTGATATGATCACAGCCTGCAGACGAAGACAGTATTAGAGAAGCAATAAGGTTGCTGATATCGTTGGCGTCAACCTGGATCATAGGCATCGCCGCTTATGAGGACTCTGGTGAAGTTATGGCGGTTATTGTTATTGAGTAATTGTTATTGAGTCGAGCGTCGCTCCAGTGTGATGTCAATAATTTTATCTACTTTGGAAAATGTGTTACTTGTTAAGCTTAATACAGACGCTTGGGTTATGAAGGTGTTAGATATGTTGATATTTTTTCTATCCTTTTAAAACTTACTCCTCTTGACAAAGTCGACTCGGCAGCCAGTGACATTATATCTTTCATCACACTTAGACTGACCTGAGCTCCACTCATGAGGTGCCACTTCATGAAAGCATCGGATGTTAGACTTGCTTCTCACTTTTTCTGACGATGACCACGTTTCCGGAAATGCGCTCTTCGATCTGAGAAAGGCATTTTACCCTACACTTCATCACACTCAAAACTAGTGAAAAAGGGTATCGCAATTCTTTGTCCGGAAAATGCCAGGCGGAAAACCTGCCCTTACGAATACAGAATAGTTTCTTTGAACAAGCTAGTCGTCTGCGGTGAGCCGGTTACTACGAACAGGTTGTGGTGTCATTCTGACTTGTGGGCACGCGGTCATGCGCAACCGTTATAAGGCGGTGCAAGTTGAAAGCTGATCACCGCTTGCCGGTATATACGGAAGTGAGAAATAAAGACGGGGGTTCTATGACCCTCATCTGTCAAATGCCTTGTCTGCCCATGCTGTACAATAGCATCCGGACTTGGACTTCTTCTGGCCTTTCGTTTAGACCGGAGGCGTATCGGTAATAGTCGAACTCTTGAATCCATTTTGGACACAATGATCCGTTCAAAGATGAAGTTTCGCGGCAGAGCGGCACGCGCCCTGCTGAGTATTGACGTGGGGGAGTCGGGGGTGTCCATTGCACAATATGCTGTCAGCCGAGCGCCACGACATCACCCCTATGAACTATATTCCTCTTATGACACCATGTCGCGTCAAGGGAACGGCGCGACTCACGAGCAGACACCGACAAGCCAGTTAACAGATTAGGCAAAATAGCAAGAAAGGAAAAAGCAATAACGAAAAAAGTTCTACAAAGAACAACAGAGGAAAACCAACAGATGAAAAACAATGCAAGCCATACACCACAAACACCGAGACAGTGCAGCGCAGCTAGTCTGCCCTCTTCGAGATATGCACATGTAGAAGTAATAAATAAATCGATGCGCCATCAGCGGTACCGGACTTGCGCAGGTTTCTGGGCATGGCCAATTATTTGGAAAGGTTTGTTCCAAACCTAGCTGAACTACCGGCGCCACTCCAATAACTGCTCTAGAAGAGCAAATATTGGCTTTGGGGCACACCACAGGTGCGAGCGTTTGCTGCTTTGAAACAGCTGGCGTCGTCAGCAAAGTGTATTGCAAAGTTCGATTCGACGCTTCCCACGGTCTCATCGGCTGACGTATCTTTGTGCGGCATCATAGCAGTGCTGCTTCAAGTGCAGGCAGACGGACAGAAACGGCCTGTTCATTTCCTTTCCCGTACCTTGACGCCAGTTGAGCAGAGATACGCGCAAATTGAAACAGAAGTGCTCGCTCTCACCTACGTGGCCGGACGCCCAGAATGTTACTTCAGATGGCTTTACGTCTAGTTTGAAACTGATCACTGGTGGTTTCTCTTGTAGGAACATAGACAATGGACGTGTTACCGCCGAGAATCCAAAGGTTTCGTATGAGGGTTATGACATTTTCCTTCACCATTGTATACATTCCTGGAAAAGAAATTTTCACTGCTGATGCCCTTTCTCGGGCTCCTTGTAAGGAAGTCAGTCCGGTGTGGGGCCAGTTTTTGCCTGATGAGTTTTTCATTCAAGGCTCCTAGAGCGAAGTAACGTCATGAACTCATCTAAATAAGGTGCGCCTGGCGCAACAAGGCGATGCTACTTGCCAGCAGATACTGTTCTACTGCCGGAATGCATGGCCGCTTTTCGCAAACGTCAACATTTGCTTGAATCCTTTTCGGCCGCACAGAACACACCTTATAGAATGTGACGGGGTGCTTATGTATGATCACTGCCTATTCATCCCTTAGGGGATGAGCGCTGAAGTCCTGGCAGCGTTACAGGAAGAATATCAAGGGATCGTAAGATGTCGCGCCCGAGCTCCCGAATCTTGATGGTGGGTGGATATTAGCTCAGAGATGGTTTCGGCGACGTGAATAGGTGCCTAGAGTGCGCTAAACTGAGGATACAAAGGGCAGAATCAATGATGGCGTTGAAGTCGCCTATCGCCTACTTTTGCCTGGCAGAAACTAGGAGCGGACCTGTTTTATTTCAATCAGAGGCAATGCCTAGTGGTCGTGGACTACTTTTCGCGCTTTCCGGAAGTTCCTTTGTTACCAGTCGTTCAATTCTACTGCTGTTATATTACAGCGGAGAAGCTTTTTTGCCAGGCGTGGCATACTGGCAACATTGGCAACTGACAACGGCAGCCAGTTTTCGTCTCAAGAATTCAAGTAATTTCAAAAAGCGTACGTATTCACACATGTTACGTGAAGCCCCAGGTTTCCGCTATCTAACCGTGCAACAAAGCGCGCAGTTCAAACCATCAAACGATTCCTCGAAAAGTAAGCAGATCCATACTTGGCGCGGTCGGCATACAATAACACTCCAGGTCCCTTGAGCAAAAACCCTGCCGAACTACTCAAGAATCGACATTGGCGCTCAATATTACCGCTGCATCCCAGCCGGTTGAAACCTTCAAAATCGAGAAACCTAAAAGTCTTTGTCAGGGGAGACTAAGCAGTGAGAACAGCAGTGGCGCACCTTCGACAGCCATCAGGCGGCTAGACAGCTTAAACATTTGCGAGCTGGAAATCGAGTGTGGGTCAAAGACAGTCGGGTCAGTTCGACGGTTTTAAGACGTGCCTCTCAGCCGCGGTCCAACGTCGTCAGGACCGACGCGGGACTGGAACTGGGGAGGAACCGGCGTGCATTGATCCTTTATTGGTCAAAAACCAGAGGAGAGCTATGACCCCTCGAGGAAAATCCCTGAGCTTCTAGGAACACTGCAAGCTATAGAGCACCGAGGAGTAAGCAGAGTGTCAGGGGAAACTTCCAGAAAGAAACATTCATTCCCCACTCTACCATCCTCCCCTTCTACTGCTGCTTCAGCTGCACCAGACAATAGTAGAACGTCTGGGGCTGATGTCGTCCGTTATGCAGTAAAAAAGCCGGAAAGTTAAGGCATCACTTCACCTGCGGCTAAACTTGCTTCTACGCGTTACTGTGTGTTATTTTTAGTGTGTTGCATTTCGCCTGTTCTTCTTTGTAGACTTTTCTTAAGGCTTCGTTTGTAGAAAAATCAAAAAGGAGGATGCGGTGTCATTATAATTTGTACGCACATAATCATGCGCAATAAGGCGTGATAAGGCGGCTCACGTCGGATGCTGATCTCCGCAGGCAGGTATGTGAGAAAGCTGGAAATAAAGACGGGCGTTCTTTGCCCCTCATCTGTCAACCACCTTGCAAAAATTTGTGATGAGTTCCTTATTCAAAGTCGATTACTGCAGACATCACACTCATCAGGCACTTGTGATGACTTCTGTGTTGAGTTTCTGATGAACTGCTTATTAAATTTCACCACCGATATTGATAAGGTCATGATGTGTTTCCTCTTGTCGACATTCTCTTTCATCTGTGAGGCATATATGATGCATTTAAAGATGCATTTCTGGTTACTTCGTAGTGAATGCTTAACAACGTTCCAGTTGAGCATCTGATGCATTGCTGATTAAAATTGGCCACCTATGTTCTGATTAAGATTGAAGAAGGAAACCAGCGCAAAAGACGAAGACACAGGAACAAGGAACACAGGACGACACTGGACTATCGACGTGATGTGTTTCTTTCTGCGGAGATTCTCTTTAATTTGTGATGAACTCTATGATGCATTTCTGCTTAGTTCGTGATGCACACAAACTGAGTTTATGATGTGTTTCTTATTGAAATGCCATGCAACTGCTGTACTCAAAATAACAAGGTGACAATGTGTCGATCCACAAGAGAAGGCACACTCTAGTTTACTTACTCACTTGAGACATACTGTTTCTGTTTATTTACTATAATTCCCGTGAGAGCATACAACATATGCTGTTTTTCAATTGCACCATTGTGGTGCCGAATTTTCCACAGACATATGCTGAGACAGCAGAAATAAAAACATGTTACAATGGCACAACCACCGAAGACATTTCTGTCACAAAGGACGTAATTCTGGCGTATAGACACAGACCAAATTTAACAGCCATAGCTGTTTTTGGACAGGAAAACATAAATGCATTCCAACAAAATTTACTGTTTATTTCTGACACAAGGACTCCAGACTGAAATTTTTAACACTTATGAACTACTAATGGCGACAAATTGTAACGGCACACCGGGCCAATTACCCACTTTCCAAGGATTTTACCTCAGAGAAGCTGAGCATCTGGCCAGGGGAAAGATTGTATCATTAAATAACCCGTAGGTATATGGCGGCACTGGAGATTGAACCCCGCACCTCCCACATATACAAGGCAAATGCTCAAACCACTAGGTTTCCGCGGTGGTCACTCATAGTGTACTGTTTCAGAAGCTCCCACTAGAATTGACCGCAGTGTGGCGTCATATTAGTCTATATCAAGGTCCCTAGGCAATCAAAAATTCTTGCCAAGTTTTGAAAACAATGAGAACAGATCACCTTTTTGTGCATGTGAGTCTGCTGTAACAAATCAGAATGCAAAATGTGAACGAGCACAAACCATCGCTCTCTAGCAGAGCACTGATAACGTGCATTTGCCAAACGTGCTGCATGCACGTTTGGCAAATGCAATAAAAGCCAATTGTAATAAGTGACTGTATAACAACTGTTATTCTGTGCAGCTTTTCCAGTTGCATGTCGTCCTGGCTAGGCCAATGAACCAAACGAAAAAAAAACTGAGCAGGTGGCCAGTGCGACAGCGCCTGAAATATCTGGAGTGTGGTGAACATTGTGTGGTGTCTGGTGTCCTGCCCCCTTTCTCCTGAACCTCCACCTCGAGCATATCGTGGAACAAGACCCTTATTTCATCCGCGGCTAAAAGGATCTAGTGCATGTTCTGGAAAAAGGATTGCCCTCCGCCACTACGGCTGTTCCCGTTAGCGTTGAAGAACATTTTTTATTCAATACCGCAAGAGTGTCTGTTCAAGACGATATGGGAAAGCATAGAAGATCGGGAAAAATATTCTTTCCTATAGCAGGTATTATTAATGGGCGTTTTCTTGAGCTGTTGCAGTTTTAACTATGTCCCATAGCCACCTTCCAGGATGGTCAATTTTGTATGTAAAAAATTGGTATTTGTATCGGTTGTTCTGTCGAGAATGTACTGTGTGACATTTTTATGACCGTCTTCGATGGACGCCTAGCAAAATAGCTTTCTTAACTCCCAGTGCTACATGTGCTGCGCTATGTTGACGACTTTTTAGTAATTTTCATGAATCCTTTGACCAGTGACCTTGACGGTGTTGTTACTATTATCCTTAACAGGCCCTCACAGGCACAAGGTTTGAATTTCACATATGAAATCTCTGTGCAAACTCAAGAAGGTGTGCCGCTTATTGAGCAATGAAGAACGGGATGCCAACTTGTGCAAAAAGGACAATCAGTGCCGTTGCACATAATGCATTTCTGGCGTGATATATGTGATACCCTTGTAGTGCGGCCGGTCCTGTATGGCACAAACTAGCCGTTGTTTTAATGAGAGCACTCTGGAACATTAACGATTTATGCGCATCGGTGCGGGCAGCAATCTTCCCCTGCTCTGTGACAGCTGTGACAGGCATAGCTGTTCACCTTTGTTTTAAGGAGCATAATTCTTATCGAAGGCAAGAATGAAAACAGAAAGAGAAGCATTCAAGGCATACTGCATCGCCAAGAGGGATGACAACTGAGTCAACAACCCATCTTTATTGTTATCGAGAAAAAGAGAGTGAAATCCTTGATGGACGCACCCGCGCTCCCTTTCTGTGTTAATGCACACTTTGCTTTGTTATTCACTTTTTAATTTGTTTGTCGCTTGATTGCATACACTTAATCTATGAGTTTACCTTGTTGTTTTGTTATGTTGAAGGCTCGTATGAGGTTCCTGCTTATACGAAATAAATTTGATGCAAGTCTCCTTATTATTTGTCCTGTATGTCCGTCGTCTTTTTATCGCGTCTTCTTGCAATTTTAAAATTAAAGTCTCAGTTTTCTCGCGATAATTTTCAAGTGCACCACGGTGCTCACCTCGGCTGACGGAAGACGATGAAAAAAGAACCAATGATTGTTGCTTGAATGCCATGGCCCGACTAGAATGCCCAGCGGGAAGCAATCCGCATGACCGACTGGCGAAAATGCACCTCTTCTACAAACGACCACCGCACCCGCAATCAAATCGAACTTCCTGCACCAACCTATAAAAAATAAAAGAAATGTAGCTCCGATGTACAAGCACAGCACCTGCGAAATGTCAGGCGGATACTTATACTAGAGTATCCTCTACAATAAACAGTTCCATTTTTTCATTTCTGGGCGTTACAAACTCCCAACCGTCCTGTGATTTTTTTTTTTGCAGGTGACCGGCCCTGAACTGACGTGAAGAGCGACAGCACGCCTCGACTGCCGTACTTCTGCTTTTCGTTTGAAATAGACGAGACGCTGGTGTGACGTTGTTTGGCAGTTTTGTTTTTCTTTGATAATAAATGTTTCACTTATGCGGAAGCTTTGAATGTGTGATTGTTAAGATACGTCCGGGTGCAGCTGTCAGTTTTAGTGGGCGGTTATGATTCTATAACAGTGTGACTGCTATAGCAATTCTTTTGTATAGCATCATGCCTGGAGACCCTCCTTAGATGCATGTATGCTGCTGCATTTTAGAGGACAGTTTCTCTGAGCAAAACATCAGTTGCAACTCCGCGCTTTTGTTACGTGTCTTTTCTTCGTATGTTCTGTCTCCCCGCACTGTTTTGCCTTGTATAATTAACAACTCGAACAATCCGAAGCCTTCATTAATTTAAAGGTTACCATTTCAATATTTGCTCTCTAACCAGTGCCACAAATGTAGACAACTCATCCCATTTCCTAACGCCTTCCGGATCCCCCATGAGCGTCACTCTTCTTCGACGAAGAGACGTGAAACGATCATTAAATACGTTCCTTGTACTAGTGTCTTATGATTAACACTACATATTTTAAGAAAAATTGTCCATTTATTTGTGTCACTGCCATAAACATCACTGTATCTATCCGGAAAGAGGCGATGAAGCACATGTGATAAAAAAAGTATTTACCTTGATTATGGATATTTATGGCGCAAGATAATCTATGGACAAAGAGTGCCATAGAACAATGTGTTTTCGTCTTCTCAAGGGGAGGTCAAAGACCCATTTCCAAGCATTCCAGGCCAGGGAAGCCGGGCAACAGGCCAAGAGAAAGCTTGTACCCATTGTATCACAGTTAGGTACCCGGCGGCACAGGGGATTGAATCCCGCACCTCCCACATGCGAGGCGGATGGTGAACCACTTGGCCACCGCGGTGTTAAAAAAAATTTATTCGAAAATCCGAAAGGCAATCTTGAGCAGCAAATGTAGGCTGAAGAAATGCATGGTGTTCAAAAATAAATTCTAAATTTCTAACCATGCGAGAGATAAGTACTCTAGAACCTAAAGTAAATGACAACCTAGAAGATTGAACAGCATGTTAAAATAGGCCGGGTTTGAAAAAGGGCGCCTAAAGCAGAGGGTAGTTTTTCAGCAAGTCCTTCAACATTGCTTTACCATGTCGACCGGCTTCAAAATTTTACCGCCATATTTCATGTTCATTTACGATATTCAGGGGGTGGAAACCTAATTAAAGCCCGTGGAACTACACGTTCGTTTCTAGGCGCGAATAAAACATCCTTAGTTTTAGCATTATTTTAAACTATTTACTTGGAACCAATTCTGCATTTCTACAAAGTGATATTGACCATTCTGAACAAATACGCATAATTTCACTGACTGAAGAGCAAACTAGATTGATCCGAATGCCGTAGAAAAATGGCTTTACTGTCCCTAGACAAAATACCATTTGCGTAGACATTGAATAAACGCGTTCCAGGGATGCTGCCTTCAGGAACACCAATCTAATTGGAAAGCAGAACAGCAGCCATTAATGTCAATGCATGGGGTTCGGCCATTTAAGTACGACTGCCAAAGTGTACGTGACAATCTACGAGCGTCGTAAAGATCTAACTTATTTAAAAGGTTTGCCTGACACATAGAGTCAAAAGCTTTACTAAGGTAAACAAAAACGCCGGATGCGAATTTCTCAGCCTCATTGTTTGAAGAATAATTTCTTCTTGCTTTAGAACAGCGGATTTGGTAGCCCTGCCCCACCGAAAACCATGCTGCCTTTCAGATAAACCATTATGCTTGGTAAAGAAGCTATCCAGTCTTGTTAGCATAATCATCTCTAAGCTGTTCAGAAAAAAACTAAAATAGGAGATATAAGTCCCTAGTGGTTGAAGTCGTTATCATTTTGCACTTTTTATAATACAGAAACTTTCCACATTTCATAAAGTCAGCGTAGGTACCTGATGCTAGTGAAAGGTTAAAAACAAGAACAAAGTGAGATTCAAAGGTAAGTGGACTTACGCTTGATCCATGAAGGTTTTATGCATTACAGTCATTGTTGGCAGCATGTATTACCCTTAACGCATTACTTTTTTCGCTAGCTTAGTAATGCACCCGTACCATTTCGGGAACAGTAACGGGTAACGAACTTACGTTCACATTTCTTGGTAACGTAAGGTGTCAGGTTAATAGATACTTTTTATTCCAATTGCCCCACCCCCCCCATACACACACACACTATGCCTCCTTTTTAGAAAAAAGAGCGGAGCACCTAAGGTGATGTTGGAAATAAACGAAAGTACAGGTGCTCTCGACAACCCTTGTTGCGGTTCGCATGCATGCCAGAAAACACCTGCCCTTGACAAGCACCGAACTAAAAGAAAAATACAGAATACCCATAAAGCACGAAACACGTGCACGAGCACGCATTGAAACAGTTGGCTTCACCTACCTCAACCTTCCCAACTCGCCACCCAACACACCCAACTCGCCAAAGAGTCGAAGCATGCAAACAATTTGGAACATCACATTTTTCAGAATTAGTGTAAATGTTTTGACAGTTCAGCGATGTTTTTCTGTGCAGTAATATTTGATGACTAAGTGTCATTTTGTGTTGAATGTCATTCACAAAATAGTTTCATCAAGTGCAACAGAGTTAGAAGCCATCACATGTAAGTCTACAGGCAACTTTAGGCCACAATAACATTGCTAAGCACCTGCACACTTGCGCAAAGTATTCTTGTTAATACCGGATTTCGGCTACAAAGTTGTTTGGGCTGGAAGTTTTATGTGAAAGATGTTCGTTATAAATTTTATCGTGAGTTCTTGCAGCAAGGACACACTTTTGCGACTATTTGCGGATGAGTACATGCTATACCAAGAAATAAAAGACTCTGATGACCAGAAAAAACTAACAGTGATCTAGGAAAAATTGCAGAGTGGTGTAATAAATGGCAGATCGTAATTAATGTAAAAATGGTCTCTATGATCCTTACAAGGAAAAAGTCTCAATTAGATTATGTAAACTGTTGGAATAACGTGAATATCCGTATTGTGACTGAATATCGATAATTGGGTGTAGTCATCACTTCTGACAAACAGGACTATGCATGATGAAAGCATACCTAGCAAAACAATGAACGAGTTACTTTTCCTTGAAAGGGCCCTTCGTCATTCTACATCTTATGTAAAACTTCTTGCTTACGTCACTTTTATCCGTCCAGCCATAGAATATGCTAACATAGCTTGGTTCCTCCAAACTAAAACTTTTGAAATGGTTCAAAGGAAAGCCGTGCGCTTTATCTTCAATTGCTATAGACGGATGCATTCCGCCACTAAATTTGACGCATGGTTCGGCTTCATACGATGTCCTGCCGTGCCAAATTACACCGTCTAAAGTTTTTGTATTTACTCCTTAATAATGCATTAAGGATGCTTCCCACAAACTTTGTTCTTATAAGCACAACAATGGGAGCATGTCACAAGCATGCACTCACCCTTTAAGAATATTTCTGTCCCAGTAATATTTTCCAATATTCTTTATTTAGACAGGTTGTCCGAGATCGAAATCACTTGCATCCATCAGCCACAGCTCAGCGCAACATATACAAATTTATTACCCTCGCTGATGATTCCATGCTTACATTCCTCTCAGCATAACCTTGTTTATAATCTTGTCGTACAGTGGTCCCCTCAGATTATTTATTTTATTCAAGTGTCATCAGTTTTATGGCATGATTGCCTTATTTATTATTGTCATGTGTATTGCATGTTTTGCCTTTATTTTTTACTCTTAAAAAATATTAGCATTGATCCTGTATTTGTAAGTTTTGTCCTCTCCCGTAAAAATCTCAGGAAGGAATTAACAGTATTCCGAAATAAATAAGCTAAATATATGGCCAAAGAATGACGGCAAAGTAAAGTGCGGTACTTTTTTCGCTAACGGTAATGGTAACGCGTTACCTTTTTTGTAGCTAACGTAAGGCGGGAACGCGTTCCTTGTTTTATAGCGTAACGAGCAAAGTATTTAGTTGCTTTTTTTTCGTTACGCCTACAACACTGACTTCAGTGCACCACTGCTCGGGTAGAACTAAAGGATTGAAGGCCTTTCGTTATTAATAATTTTTTTCAGGAACAACTCCAGATCAGAATTCACGAATAAAACGTCAACGCGCGACACCCTCAATCTTCTCTCTTTTTACATGTTATTGAGTAATATTCGCAGCTGGCTTCTTCCGCGGGAACTGATATCCATCGTAATTTCATCGTCCAGAGGCAACATGCTTATACTGTTTGAAACTTTGTTCAAGAATAATTTGTCATACGCTGAAATTTTTAACTGCCTTTCCGGAATTTTATGTCAACCGAAACCATCGAAATTCTCGTGGGGAAGGCAGGAGTGGCGTTCTTTTTGTTTCAGTTCACCGAGTTATGCCATCCTCCATTGCACATGTCACTCCTGGTATCTAACCAGTATAGGTTATGGGTTATGGGTAATGGGGCTTAGCGTCCCAAAGTGACTCAGGCTATGAGGGACGCCGTAGTGAAGGGCTCCGGAAATTTCGACCATTTGGGTTTATTTAACCCGAACTGAAATCGCACGGTACACGGGCCTCTAGAATTTCGCCTCCATCGAAATTCGACCGCCCCGGTCGGGATTGAACCCGCGTCTTTCTGGCCAGCAGCCGAGCGCCATAACCACTCAGCCACCGCGGCGGCTCGTTGGTAACTATAAAAATTTGGTCGATAATGCTTTAACCAATGAAATACTGTTCCGTTTGGTCTCTGGCTAATCAGCATGGTTTGTCGCATGGTCGTTCGTGTGAGACGCAATTGTTTGAATTTATAACTGACCTTCATAATGCCGTGTACGCTAAATTAATGATTGACGCTATATTTATTGATTTCTCGAAAGCGTTTGATAAGGTACCCCGTTATCGTTTATTACTCAAGCTAAATTCTCTCAACATTACCAAGCAATATATCACCAGGATTACTAACTTTCTTAATTGTTAATAATAGGTATCTATAAATGGGTGCTGTTTCTCCCCAACAGCGGTAAAATCTGGCGTGCCGCAAGGCTCGGTGCTTGGACCAATTTAATTCCTGATCTACATTAACAATGTAAGTGAATTTATTACCTCTATACTAGATTATTTGCTGATGACTGTGTTATATATAGACAGAATACCAAACCCTGACGACCCATCTCTTTGCAGGCAGACCTGGACAGAATCACCACTTGGTGTGAACAGTGGCAAATGCAAATTAACGTCTCTAAAACAAAAAAAACTTCACTTCACTTCACTTCACTTTAATACCTTAAAAACCCTCGTTAGAGGGTATTACATAATGGGTGGGGCACACAGAATGAAAAACAGAAAGACTAACAGATAAGTTGAAAGTTATACAAATATAAGATTATCACTAAGCAAGTACACGCGTGATTTCTTCGATGAACAATGATTGGCATGTGATAGCAGCAAGTTCACGGGGAAGGCCGTTCCAGTCGTTCGCGGTCCGGGGGAAGAATGATGAAGAAAATGTAGTGGTGCGGGCGCGAGGTCGTGACACTTTCTGCTGATGGCCGGTGCGGAGGGAGATGCGTGGTGGTGGTGCGCAGATGTAGGGTTCCTGTCGTAGCTCAGAGTAAAAAAACTTGTGAAACAAACATAAACTAGCAATGTAGCGGCGATGAGCAAGGGTAGGTAGGCTGGACTGTGATTTGAGGGATGATATGCTGATATCAAAAGAATATGATGAATGAATGAATCTAGTTGCTCGGTTTTGAACTGCTTCAATTGAATTACAGAGATATGCTTGCTTTGGAGACCAGATGGGAGATGCGTATTCTAATTTTGATCGGTCTAATGATTTGTATGCGAGGAGCTTGACATGCTGAGGTGCAGAGCGTAGGTGACGCTTTAAGAATCCTAGTGTTCTGTTGGCGGATGATATGATGTTTGAAATATGCGTATTCCATGTAAGATCATGACAAATATGAACACCAAGGTATTTGTATGATTGGACAAGATCGAGAGGAACGTTAGATATGCTGTATTGGAACAGAAGAGGGTAACGGCGACGATGGAACGACATATATTTGCATTTGCTTGTGTTAAGTGTCATTAGCCATTCACTGCACCAGTCTTGTACATGAGTTAAATTATTTTGAAGGGATTGTTGGTCAAAGGTGTTAGTGACTGTTCTGTAAATAACACAATCATCAGCAAACATCCGAATATGGCAATTTAATTTCTCAGGTAGGTCGTTAATATAAATTAGAAACAAGAGTGGCCCAAGGACGGATCCTTGGGGCACGCCTGAGGAGACTGGTAGGAGGTCAGACATTTGGTTATTGACAACGACTGATTGGAAGCGGTGAGTTAAGAATTCTTTTATCCATGCTAGTATATCGGGATGCAAGTTTAGGCGAGAGAATTTCAGAAATAAGTGGTTATGAGGTACCTTGTCAAATGCTTTAGCGAAGTCGAGAAAAATTGCGTCAGTTTGGAGGTTAGCATCAAGATTGGCATGCAAGTCATGAACGTAAAGTGCTAGTTGACTTTCACATGAGTATCCTTTGCGAAATCCGTGCTGCGATGAGTGAAAAAAGTTATTTGAATCCAGAAAATGCATTGTTAAAGAATAAATGACGTGTTCCATGAGTTTACATGGTATGCTGGTGAGTGATATGGGTCGGTAATTAAGTGGTGAATCTTTGTTACCCGACTTGTGGACCGGAACGACCTTCCCCACTTTCCAGTCATGGGGTATGACACCTGTAGAAAGAGACTGTGAGAACAGCAGGCATAAAAATTTGGCAGAAGTATGGTTAACGTTTTTTAGTACCTTGGTGTTGATTTCGTCAAAGCCGGCAGATGATGACAGTTTTAGTTTATCTATGAGACATGATATGCCGGCCTCAGAGAAAGTAACGGCTGGAATTAAACTTCTTTGGTCATTTGCTGTCATGAGGGGGGGCGGTTCATGTTCATGAGTGAATACAGATGCGAAAGCAGAATTAAATATGTTAGCACACTCGACATCAGAAACAGCACGCCCGGAATCATCAGTTAAGGTAATAGTGCGTATAGATTGCGGATTTAAAAGCTGCCAGAATTTAGTCGGGTTATCTTTAAGTATATTGGGAAGGTCAGTATGATAAAATGAGCGTTTAGCGTTTTTTACTGCGACCAGGTATGTCTTTTCGGCAGCGTAATATTTTTCCCATGCGTAGTCATTTCCAGTCTGTTTAGCAGTGCGGAACAAGCGTTTCTTTTTGTTCTCTAGACTTCCTAGAGCCTTGGTAAACCATGGTTTCTGTTTGGTTGCGCGGAAGCTGCATTTGGTAACATATTTGTTAGTAAGTTCGTTGATTTTATGAATAAACATCGACCAATTTTCGTGGATGGTTTGTTCCGGGAAAGAGTGCTGAAAAGATGGGAAATAAGCTTCCAACGCCCTGTTTATAGCCTCATAGTTACCTTTGTTATAAAGGGTGATTGTTTTTTTGGAAGTTTCTTTTATTGTTGGAGTGAAGGTAAAAAACGCATGGATGACTTTGTGATCACTAATTTCCCGGAGATAAGTAATGGAGTTGAGGCATTCGGGGTGGCTAGATAGTATAAGGTCAAGAATGTTTGCGGTGTCTCCGGCGATGCGTGTAGGCTGGGTTACTAATTGAGTAAGATTAAAATTTAAGCTAACATCCACAAATTCCTGTGATTCATGCTGTCTAAAAATAGGCTGATGAGGGTTATTCCAATCTATGTCAGGATAGTTAAAATCTCCAAAAAGGAGCACGTGTGCATTAGGGTGTTTTGTTGTAAGTTGGTTCAGAATGTTGTGCAGCTTTCGAGGGAGTTCGGGGTTATTGTTGGGGGGCCTATAGCAAACATCAATTAGTATAGACACTGGCGTGGCGCGACAAAGCAGCCATAATATTTCGAGGTCAGATTGGATGTTAATGTGGGAACACTGTAGTTGATTGCTGGTAGCGATAAGGACGCCTCCTCCTCGGGGGACTTTGCGATCGGCACGGAAAAGGTTAAAATTAGGTAAGTTGCACAGAACTTCAGTGTCGCCCACATTATCGGTCAGCCAAGTCTCTGTCAGCACAAGCAGGTTAGAGCCTGTTGAAGATACAAGGCTGGATACACTATCGCACTTTGAAAGCAGACTGCGTATATTAGTATAGATAACCGAAAAAGAAATGTTCTGTCGAGGGGAGGTATGGCGTGGATTAGATAAGTGACGATTGTGCGGTGAGCGCTATGCTATTTCTTTCACCATTTCGGTGGCAGCATCAAAAGTGTAGCGTTTTTTGCCGAGAAATAGGGTCTTGTACCGCAAAGAAAACGGTCCGGTTTCTGCTCTTGCAAATGCGACAAGATGTTTGCGGGCTTTTTGAACAGAGCGGGTAAAATCTTCTCCAATGCTATAGTTCGTGTCCTTCAGCATAGGACCTTTGGAAAGGATAGTTTCTTTGGTTTTGAAGGAGACGAATTTAGCTATAATTGGCCGTTGGCGGTCCTCGTTATGGCGTCCCAAGCGATGGGCACGCTCTATCTGACTGGGCTCTAAGGTTAACTTTACGTTTTCTGACAGTGCTTAATTATTATTTCTTCAGATTCGATGAATGATTCGCGGGGATTGGAGTCTGGAAGGCCATAGAATATCAGGTTGTTGCGGCGTGATCTGTTTTCTGTGTCGTCTATTCGGGCCTCAAGGTTAGTAACAAGAGCTGCCGTCCCGGCGGCAATGGAATTGACGGATTCTAGATCAGATTTTAGGGTAGCAATGTCCTGAAAGAGGCTTTCCAGGTCTGCTAGGCGTTTGCTCAGGTCGGAGATGGTTTGGTCGACAGAACGAATCTGACCTTTAAGGTCCTGTACATCCGCGATTATTTGGCCTTGACCGGCTGACAACTTCTTGAGTTCAGCAAGAACACTATCAAGTTTGTCCGGACCAGGGTTCATCTCAACATCTCCGGACAAAAGAAGAAGATATTTTACAACAGAAAAGCATTCACCAGCAATAGAAATGCAACACTGCAGGCTCGGAAGCTGTACCAGGCAACGGTCACTACATTTTTTAGAAAAGAGGCAGTATGATGGACTAACCTGCGTAGCGAAAACCAGTGGATGAGGAGGCTGCTACAAGGCACAGCTACCGAGCCCACAGAGCGCGGGCGGAAGGCGGTGCTCTTTATATGTTGACAAGGTCGATGTTGTCGCTGGCGGTTGCGCTTGCCATCCGATGTCGAGGGTCCAGGAAGGGGGTGCTCTTTTCACCGATGCATCTGCGCTGCTCAAACCGAATGGTCCGTTGTACCCGACGCAGACCGGCTGCTCTGGGTCCGGTAGAACAAGCCACGAAGTGTCGAAGGTGGCTGGGAAGATGTAGGCAAAGGCAGGCGCGAGCACCTGCGTAGCGAAAACCAGTGGATGAGGAGGCTGCGACATGGCACAGCTACCGAGCCCACATTCACCACCAATAATCTGCTTCAAAATTACTTATTCTATAAATAGTATTCCCATTGAGACTGTCTCTAAAGTCAAATACCTAGCTGTTCATTTTTTGTCTGATCTAACTTGAAATAACCATATCGATGCAATTGTCAGAAGATCATCTAAAGCACTTGTTTTCATCAGACGTCACTTTCGCCAAGCTGATCCTGCCACCAAAGTTTTAGCTCACTATACCCTCATCCAATCAAAAATAAAATACGCATCCTTAATTTGGAACCCGCATCAATTGTACTTAAATCACAAACTGCAGACAATAGAAAATAATGCAGAGAGATTTATAACTAAGAACTATTCACGTCAGCCTAGCATCACGGCAATGAAAGCATCGCTAAAGCTACCATCACTTGAAAAGAGAAGAATACTAGCGCTATTATCACACTTTCACAGATTGTTTCGCAGTCACCGTTCATTCGCTTCATACTATAGTAGACCCGCCCACCGTATCACTCCGCGCTTAGATCATGCTCTCAAAATCGAACCCGTGTTTGCACGTACCCACCTCTTTAGTCATTCACCATTGTTTCTTGCCGTTCACCACTGGAACAAGTTACCGGGTGATATTGTCTTTACCTTAACTCATGACGCCTTTGTGCAAAAACTAAAGTGTTTTTTTACAAATAAATTCTGATTAGGAAGGCTCGAACTTCGAATTTTCTGTACTTTTTTTTCCAATTTTGCCTGTTGTCCAGGAATTGTGTTGCTTGTAGAACTATGTGTGGAATATTGTTTATACGTAACTTTACACCGACCCCCCCTACTATGTAATGCCTGAAAAGGGCATTTAGGGTATGAGAATAAATAGTAAATGATTAAATAGTGCAAGCAGCAGTGACAGCCTATGAGCGCCATTTTTCTCCATCGACCGATGGCGGAAGCATTAGCGCAAAACTGACTAGCCAAAGTTTAAGAAAGAGACAGTATTGAAGAAATTAAGAAGAGAACCGAGAACCTGTTTTGCAAAAATGTTTTGACATTCTTTAGGTCTTTAGTTCCTGAACCACTGCATATGGACTAATCACGGCTTGATTCATTCAACGCTTCCTGGCATGTTTACTCCTAGAGGTGGCTTTGTCGGAAGCAAACTATCGGCGTCGCCAACAGCTTTGGTCTCGTGTTAAGCTAAGCAACGCAATGTGCCAGGAAACTTTTAGTGACCGCGGCATGTGTAGCAAGAATTACGTATATGCGCTGTGATACCACGACCAGAAAACGAGCGGTGAGAAAATGAAGAAAATGTAGCATAGACAGGTGTTTTACCATGCTTTACACATTGCATGCGCATCAAGAACTACAGTATCAACGGCACGTTGTGATAGCCTCCAACACGCTTAAGCATATTTACAGGGAATCAGCTAGCTGCGATCATAACCTCAGCACTGGATCAAAATAACCCGAGAGAGCAACAGCGCGGTTGTTCTACACGGTAAGAATCAAACAGCAATTTTCAGTGGCAACCACTTCTACGTTAAGCTGCAGAAGTTGAACAGATGTTCACTGTGGTCGTCGAGGTCCTGAAAAAGTAGGAACAAGCCAAAATAATATATACCGAAGTGTCCGGCAAGGCGGGCTCAGCTTATCTCATTTGATTAATAAGGAACTCATAAACCGTTTTTTTCTTTGACCATGCAAATGAGCCTAACTTAAGTGAAGTCGTGCAAATAATATTAGAGCGACTATTGCCGGACTTATTCGTAGATTCCGACCGCGTGCCGATCTACGGGAAGTCGCTGTCGCCTGTGGTTTCTCTTGAGCTAAGCATTTGCATCAGTACTAAAATGCTGTAGACAGAAAGATGTTATATCAAAAGAATGGAAACATTATTATTCCCATTCCTTTCTTCGAAATTTGCTCAGGACAAACAACGCAAAATATGTAATGAACGATACTGCTCGAGTGCGCCTGATCATTGATGATTCTTCATGTTCCTCGCTTTGCTGCTTGCGTAAACCAGTACCGACTGTTCCGGAACCTCACATTTTTTTGGTAAATACCTGTTGAAACGCTTAAGAAAATCGACCCTGCTGTTCCACCGCAATGCCTCATTTTTGATCTGCGTACCGGAGCATCTAGCAGAATCTTGTTTGAAAATGCCATTTAAAGCGGTAATGCTTCAGCGTTTGTTTCACATTTTGCCATGTACCCCTTTATGCGCGCAACTGTACCGCATGATATATGTAACCACTCCTGCTATAGCCCCTGGAATGGGGCTGCAGTATTTTCAAATAAAAAATAAATAAATGTATCAGCAGAGTATCTGGCATGCCTACATAGAGGCATTGATGTATGGCGACTTGAGAGCATTTTTGTCAGTCAACGAGTCGATTCGTTGACACTTGAATCCCATCACGAGAGTAGCTAGACCGCCTCAAACATGCTCCTGCTCCCCCTCCAAGGCTTTTTACAGTGTTTCATGTATTGTTTTTTCAGAGGCCATGAATTGTATTTTTTCGGAAAAACCTTTCTACAGCGTTTAAATTCACAGACAAAATAGCCCAACAATAGCTCTTCCGGAAGTAAATTTTTGGATTTTATATCTTGGGGCTCTTTTGATTACCAATATAAAAACTCAGGAAATAAGACAAGCAGCCGCGCCTTAACGAAAGCTCCGTTCTCTGAGGACGACACCTGTAGGTGACCAGTTCGAACCGTGACGTTGAAAATTGCCTTCTTTCTGTTCGTTCATTTTTTTTCGTTTCTTACCTATTTTTGTTTTTACATTTTACTTCTAAATGCATCCAGGAAATTCCAGGCTATGAATTATTTTTGAAGCCCGATTTTTCTAATATTGAAAACTGCGGCGCTCTGTTAAAGAGTGCCAAAAGACAGAACAGGTACAAAATATTACAGGATTGCAGTTGAGCCTGATTAAGAGCAAAAATGCGAAAGACTTTCCCTTTCCTCTCTTGCTGCCTCCATTTTTCGTTTTAAATTTTTTATGAATTGAAAGTTTCTTATCTTTTCTCTTCCTTTATTATTTTTTGTTTTCATTTTACTTTTTAGTTTCTTTAGAATTAGAAAGCCTTCTCACGCGCTCACGTCATTTTTCATCGAATTAGTTACGCAAAATCTGCTCCAAATAGAGCATTTATTCTAATTATTCAGTTTTTATTTTATCAGTTTAACATTTTCGATTCAAGATCTATTCACGCACTACCCAACACTTTAAAACTTTCGCACATTTGTCTCAACAGAACGATATATTCGTGTGGACAAAATTTTCGGACACTTTATGTTAACGCGACAGAACCATATAACGCTTTCGCATTAATAATTGGCGTACCCATACCCTGTATAACTGCTGTATTAAAGTTTCCAATATGGCCGAGAGCAAATAGAGGTTTCGTACTAAAGATACACCTTTTCAGCTGGGAACACGGAAGCTGTGCTCACGCATGAGTATCTCCTGCAGCATTATTCACTGAATTTCATTATTTACCGCTTGACCCATTTTTTACGCCTAATATGAGGTGGCACAATCGCCTGGAAACGATGGTTACCTCCATGAATGCAGTCCGATGAAAACAGTGCTCTATGTGCTCTCGGGACGCAGTAACCGATCCCCCGATGATGGCCGTTATTGAGATTCACTTTTTTATGTATGTGAAGTTTAAACAAAAAGAAGACCACTTTTGGAACGTTCCCTGTGCGCTCTCTAAATCTGTCCTGCATTCTACCCGAACGTCATACTCAGGAGCCTCTATTCAGCAAGCACCTTACAAAAGCTCGGCGAAACTGGGCATGTCCCCGAAGTTTTGAAGACTGCCCTCAGTGTCCGGGATGCGCTACTGTGAACAGTGTGTATAAAAGTGGCTCTCGGAATCACAGGTCCCCCGGTGGCAGGCAGGTGCAGTGCAAATCCACCCTCTGGGTGAAAGATAGTCGCAGAGACTGCTGCTTCAGGGATGGAAAGGCCAATAAGTAGCTAAGCACGATTTGCATCTTGCATTTCTCCTCTGAAGCAAGCAGAACTGCTCGAAATACGGGAAGAGAAAACGAAGCCACAGACATTGCGCCGAACTTACAATTGAGTGTATCTCATGCGACGTCGGAATAGATAAAATATACAGCACAAGCAAAAAACACTGCCAAACTCAAGGTTTTGGTTAATTTGCATACGCATGGGCAGCTGTCAGGGAACAGCGCCAGCACAAGCGATTTGGTCTACTAGCGGTGAGGCCATTCTCTAAGCGGGTCATTGTAGGAAAGCCGAGCACCATGCTAGGGAAAAGCTTGTACCCAGTGTATCACCTGTGGATGCCAGCCGGCAGTGGGTATCGAACCACTAGCCTCCCGCATGCGAGGCGGGTGTGCCAACTAATTGGCTATCGCTGTGGCTACTACCACAAGCAATATCTTCGCTCCTATCTGTCCTTAATTAAACATGCTGCTTCGCTCTTGAAAAACCGAACATGCGGCACGCTCAGGCTCTTCTCACATCTGTACTGGACAACGAAAACTTGGCACAGTTCCTTTTTTTGTTGGCATATGTACGCTGAAAGCAAGTCGCATTTTTCATACTCAGGAATGTAATGGCAAGCATTCACAGGCTTGACGAGCGCGATCCTACTGCCAATTCTGACGTCATTTGCGCGTTCCTCAATCTGTCAGCCAAGCATCTGCCAGTCTTTCCCACATAATTGGCAGCCCATATGAAAGAAAGTGGACGCGCATCACTAAACGTCAAAACGAGGTGAATGGCGTATGAAGCACATGAAGCAGTTTGTGCAATCCCGTGGAAGCTTATAGACGAAATTGCATTTATCACCCTCAGCCTGCTTACCAACCTGCAGGGGAAAGGCCTCTTTCATGTCTTTTCAATCGACCCTATCGTTCCAGCTGCGGCCACCGTATCCTCATAAACTTCTAAATGTTATCCGTACACATAACTTTCTGCCGCCCCTTAGTACGCTTTCCTTCTCTAGGAATCCACTCCATTACCTTTAAGTAGCTAAGTTTTCTCGTCTTCCACTTACATGCTCTGCCCAAGCCCGTTTCTTTCTCCTTATTTTGAACGGCTTTATAAAAATTCTGCAGGCACTGATGTGACAAACTGTCGCGTTGCGCTTTCCCGTCGTTCACAGTGGGCGTTTTTCTTTACGAATTGTTTTAAATAAATTTACACATGTTTTAAACTTTTCCTTCCTTTTTCTACGTAAAGTTTTATGGAGAGCAGCAATATTGAGAAATTAAACACTCTATCTCCACAGCTCCGGGCGTAATGTTTTATTAGGGACGCGTATATTTCATGACTATGATTTAAACAAATAATTTAAATTTAAGGACAAATGCATACACTTCCGCAGCCCACTTATTTGCAACATAGAAAGCAGAAAAACCTGCTTGCAGATGTCTTCATTGGTGGATTTAGGACTGTGAGTTTGGCATTCTTTTCAGTGCTCACAAGTATCTCCATCCCCGAATTCTTGTTCTTTTGCTACAGTTGGAGCAGTGCAACTGGTGCCAGTTAATTCACTGGTGTTTTACAAAGTAAAATCTCACGTTAAGGTCAGCTTTTAATGCACCTGAATATTCGATGCATGGTGCTTCTTCAAGGATGTGCAGTAAAATAAGGCATTCATTTCCTTCAATCTCATGTCAGAATGTAAACTTCTTGCTTGCACCGCAGCGGTGGTCAAGTGGTTGTGCATCCGCCTCGCATGCGGGAGGTGCGGGGTTCGATTCCCAGTGTCGCCGGGTGCCCACCGATGACACAAAGGGCACAGGCTTTCCCCTGGGCTAGTGGTCGACTTATTTAGAGTGAAATTCTTGGGAGATCGGTCTTTGACCCCACCTTGATTAGAAGAAAAAAACCTTGTTCCATTGCGCTCTTTGACCACAGATACCCTTGCGCCATAAAAATCCACCATCACCATCACTTCTTGCTTGCTGCATATTCTGTCCATTCGTGTATGTTTATAATCTTAACCGCTTTTCCAACTCTACTGATTACTTCAGCAGACCATTTAAGCACATTCTTCAAAACAGCAGCCTCACGACGCATGCGCTTCGAGTCGAGGTCATCACTTGAGGGGCTTGGCTTAGAAATATCGCGTGAGCATTCTGGAAACTTTGATCGGATTACGCCTTTGCGAAAGCAGTGCAGTGGTATTGTATCCTGTAAGCTCGTCGATGTGGCAGACCTCTCACACGATATCGGCGTCACTGAAGTGAAGTTCGAAAAACCATAGGGTAGTTCAATTTCGTTTGAATACCGCCTCAAGCATGGAAAGACTTTTACCTCTTCAAAGGCTGCACCCACTGCTTACGATTCTTACAGGCTTCCTGGTTTAAAGACACTTTTTCTAATAAAATGCTTATTTTGTGTGCATCGTAGTTTACAAAGATTTTGAATAAGTGTCCAACATCTTACAGTTCTGTGTAGTGACACAACGATGTTCGCTCGTGTTGTAGCTTTTAACCAGGCGCTCTGTGCTTCTTCCTCCCGGAGGAGACTCGGAAACCTAATTTTTTGCCTCTATTTTTCGTTTTTCCGGCTATTTGTCATGCAGCTTTCGTTAGGCATACACTGGCATGAGCGTAATCCACATTCCGCTCAAGCAAAGACACTAACATGTCATCTCGACGAAAAAACAACCGTAAGTGCGGCACAAAAGTGAACTAAGGCACGGTGAACGTCCAGAGAAAAATAAAACACATTTGAAAGCATTTCACAGCATGCCGGGCCATCAATCGAGAGTCAAGATTTTCCGCCCAAGGGGGTCCAATGACCTTTTAAACTCCAAGATCTCACTGCAGTCCAGTCCTAGATGACCGTAGTGGACTTCATCTCCAGTACCCCAACGGGTGCCACTTCTGCCATATAGATTGATGTCTAGGACTCGTTCTGTTCAGTAGCACACTAGAAGTTACTTCAAACTTTGCGTGACCTTACCGAAATCAGAGGTGCAATTACTTTTAAGAACAGTGCGTGCCTATGTGTCCACTCGTTTTAGAAACATTTAACGTGTTACTTGTCATCTACTGCTGTTGAGCATGAAGATCGCAGATACATAAAGAAGCAGCGCATTGTTATTGAGTCGAGCGTAGCTCCTGTGTGGTGTCAATAATTTTTTCTACTTTGGAAAATGTGTTACCTATTAAGCTTAATACAGACGCTTGGGTCATGAAGTTGTTAGATATGTTGATATTTTTTCTATCCTTTTAAAGCTTACTCCTCTTGACATCGTCGACTCGGCAGCCAGTGACATTATATCTTTCATCACACTTCGACTGACATCAGCTCCATTCATGAGGTGCCACTTCATGAAAGCTTCGCATGATAGACTTGCTTCTCACCTTTTCTGACGATGACCACGTTTTCTGCAAATGCGCTCTTCGAACTAAGAAAGGCATTTTACCCTACACTTCCTCACACGCATAACTAGTGAAAAAGGGTATCGCAATTCTTTGTCTGCGAAATGCCATGCGGAAAACCTGCCCTAACTCTTGAATCCATTTTGGACACAATGATCCGTTCAAAGATGAAGTTTCCCGGCAGAGAGGCAGGCGCGCTGCTGGGTATTGACGTGGGGGTGCCGGGGGTGTCCATTGCACAATCTGCTGTCAGCCGAGCGCCACGACACCGCCCCTATGAACAATATTCCTCTTATGACACCATGTCGCGTCAAGGGAACGGCGCGACTCACGAGCAGACACCGACAAGCCAGTTAACAGATTAGGTAAAATAGCAAGAAAAGAAAAATCAATAACAAAAAAAGTTCTACAAAGAACAACAGAGGAAAACCAACCGATGAAAAACAATGCAAGCCATACACCGCAAACACCGAGACAGTGCAGCGCAGCTAGTCTGCCCTCTTCGACATATGCACATGTAGAAGTAATAAATAAATCGATGCGCCGTCAGCGGTACCGAACTTGCGCAGGTTTCTGGGCATGGCCAATTATTTGGAAAAGTTTGTTCCAAACCTAGCTGAACTACCTGCGCTGCTCCAACAACTGATCTAGAAGAGCAAAGAGTGGCATTGGGGCCAACCGCACTTGCGAGCGTTTGCTGCTTTGAAACAGCTGGCGTCGTCAGCAAAGTGTGTTGCAAAGTTCGATTCGACGCTTCCCACGGTCTCATCGGCTGACGTATCTTTGTGCGGCATCAGAGCAGTGCTGCTTCAAGTGCAGGCAGACGGACAGAAATGGCCTGGTGATTTCCTCTCCCGTACCTTGACGCCAGTTGAGCAGAGATACGCGCAAATTGAAAGGGAAGCGCTCGCTCTCAGCTACGTGGCCGGACGCCCAGAATGTTACTTGAGATGGCTTGACTTCTAGTTTGAAACTGATCACTGGCCCGTGGTTTCTCTTCTAGGAAAATAGACAATCGACGTGTTACCGCCGAGAATCCAAAGGTTTCGTATAAGGGTTATGAGGTTTTCCTTCACCATTGTATATATCCCTGAAAAAGATATTTTCACTGCTGACGCCCTTTCTCAGGCTCCTTGTAACGAAGTCAGTCCGGTGTGGGGATAGATGTTGCCGGATGAGGTTTGAAGTTTCATTCAAGGCTCCTTCAGCGAAGTAACGTCATCATCCCATCTAAATAAGGTACGGCTGGCTCAAGAATTCGATGCTACTTGCCAGCAGATACTGTTCTACTGCCGGAACGCATGGCCGCGTTTCGCAAACGTCAACAGTTGGTTGAGGCCCTTTCAGCCGCACAGAGCACGCATTATAGAATGTGACGGGGTTCTTATGTATGATCACTGCCTAGTCATCCCTTAGGGGATGAGCGCTGAAGTCCTGGCAGCGTTACATGAAGACTATCAAGGGATCGTAAGATGTCGCGCTCGAGCTCGCGAATCTTGCTGGTGGCTGGGAATTAGCTCAGAACTGGTTTCTGAGGTGAATAGCTGCCTAGAGTGCGCGAAACTGAGGAAACAAAGGGCAGAACCAATGATGGCGTTGAAGTCGCCTACTTTTGCCTGGCAGAAACTAGGAGCGGACCTGTTTTATTTCAACCAGAGGATACCTAGCGGTTGTGGACTACTTTTCGCGCTTTCCAGAAGTTCCTTTCTTACAGTCGTTCAATTTTACTGCTGTTATATTACAGCGCAGAAGCTTTTTTGCCAGGCATGGCATACCAGCAACATTGGCGACTGACAACGGTAGTCAGTTTTCGTCAGAAGAATTCGAGTCATTTTCAAAAGCGTACGGGTTCACACATGTTACGTCAAGCCCCATGTATCCGCTTTCTAACAGTGCAACGAAGCGCGCAGTTCAAACCACCAAACGATTCCTCGGAAAGTAAGCAGATCCATACTTGGCGCTGTTGGCACACTAACACTTCAGGTCCGTTGAGCAAAAGCCCTGCCGAACTACTCAAGGACAGACGTTGGCGCTCATAATTAGCGCTGCATCCCAGCCGGTTGAAACCTTCAAAATCTAGAAACTTAAAAGTCTTTTTCAGTATAGACTAAGCAGTCAGAACAGCAGTGGCGGAACTTCGACAGCGATCAAGCGGCTAGACAGCTTAAACAGTTGCGAGCCAGAAATCGAGTGTGGGTCAAAGATAGTCGGGTCAGTGCGATGGTTTTAAGACGTGCCTCTCAGCCGCGGTCCAACGTCGTCAGGACCGACGCGGGATTGGAACTGGGGAGGAACCGGCGTGCACTGATCCTGTATTGGTTAAAAACCAGAGGAGAGCTATGACTCCTCGAGGAAAATCCCTGAGCTTCCAGGAACACTGCAAGCTGTGGAGCACCAAGGAGTAAGCAGAGTGTCAGGGAAAACTTCCGGAAAGAAACATTCATTCCCCACTTTTCCAACCTCCCCTTCTACTGCTGCTACAGCTGCACCAGACGATAGTAGAACGTCTGGGGCTGATGTCGTCCGTTATGGCCGCAAAGTAAAAAAGCCGGAACGTTATGGCATCACTTAACCTGCGACTAAACTTGCTTCTACACGTTCAGGTGGGTTATTTTTCGTGTGTTGCTTTTCGCCTGTTCTTCTTTGTAGAATTTTCTTACTGCTTCGCTTGTGGAAAAACAAAAAGTAGGATGCGGTGTCATTATAACTTGGACGCACATATTCATGCGCAATAAGGCGTGATAAGGCGGCGCACGTCGGATGCTGATCACTGCAGGCCGGTATATGAGAAAGCGGGAAATAAAGACAGGTGTTCCTTGCCCCTCTTCTGTCAACCACCTTGCAAAAATTTGTGATGAGTTCGTGATTTAAAGTCGATTACTGCAGACATCACACTCATTTGGTACTTGTGATGACTTCTGTGTTGAGTTTCTGATGAATTGCTTATTAAATTCGACCACCGATATTCATTAGGACATGATGGGTTTCCTCGTGTCGACATTCTCTTTCATCTGTGAGGCATATATGATGCATTTAATGATGCATTTAATGATGCATTTCTGGTTACTTCGTAGTGAATGCTTAGCAACGTTCCAGTTGAGTATCTGATGCATTGCTGATTAAAATTGGGCACCTATGTTCTGATTAAGACGTAATGTGTTTCTTTCTGCGGAGATTCTCTTTAATTTGTGATGAACTCCATGCTGCATTTCTGCTTAGTTCGTGATGCACACAAACTGAGTTTATGATGTGTTTCTTATTGAAATGCCATGCAACTGCTGTACTCAAAATAACAAGGTGATAATGTGTCGATCCACAAGAGAACGCACACTCAAGTTTACTTACTCACTTGAGTCATACTGTTTCTGTTTATTTACTATAATTCCCGTGAGAGCATACAACATATGCTGTGTTTTAATTGTACCATTGGCAGCGGCGGCAGCAGCGGGACAGCTTGGCTTACGCTGTGTCTCTTTTTCTATGCCTCGCAGATTGCCTATCGTCCGCCGGCCACACGGATATATCGGCCGCCCGTGATCATCCCGTGACAAGCCACGAGCCTGTTTTTACGTCACGGTCTACGTCATCACCATACTGCGGTGCCAGCTCTACATAAACCCGACGCAAGCACTGGGACGCTTCACTTGGCAGCGGCGGCAGCAGCGGGACAGCACGGTTTACGCTGTGTCTCTTCTTCTATGCCTCGCAGGTTAGGCACTATGTGCGACTGAATTATTCACGTTGCTTTTTTTCTGCTGTTGCTACTGCTAAAGTCATTTTTTATGTGTCTAGTTTTGCTGCAATGTCCCCTGAGGAACAAAATATGCTGAAAGATTTGAAACAAGAAATTCTTGATATGCGCGCATCTCTGGAGAGAGAATTTAGGAAGGAAAATAGAGAGATTTAGAATAGCCTGGATAATATAAACAAATGTTTTGAGGAAATGTGTACCACCATGAAAGATATTCAGAAAGAAAACGCTGAAATCAAGGCTGAGAACGCTTGCCTCACTTCATGGTGCACACTACTGAAGAAGCGTGTACTGGAAGCTGAGCTCAGAATTGTACAACTAGACCAATATTCCAGAAATACGAATCTGGAAATCAAAGGTGTTCTAACTTCACTGGGCGAGAACATTTCTGCCATTCTGAAAAAAGTCGGGGAAGTTGTAGGTGAGCCTATTAGTGAAAATGATGTTGAGATCTGTCACAGAATTCCAACGAGGGATCCTGGGCAGTCTAACATTGTGGTACAGTTCCGCAGCCGATCAAAACGCGACGCTGTCCTCAACAAAACTCGGAAGAAGCGACTATCAGCCACTGATCTTGGCTACACAGCCTTGTGCTGTGTTTGTCAAGGAACACCTGTGCTCTGAATTGAAATAACTTTTGGGCATGACGATCGCGCAAAAAAGGGAAAAGAATTGGCGTTTCGCATGGACGCGGAACGGGAGGATTTTCGCTAGAAAAAGTGAATCTTCCCGGTCACTGCAAGTAATGCATGTTTCTGATCTGGAAAAAATTGACTAACCAAGGTTTCATGGCTACTAATGATGACGTCATGTTGGGAAGCGCTATGCACGCATCATATTTTGCGCCGCATGAAGTTGGCAGCCTGTATGCCGAAAATAAGAACTGCCTATCTTTTATCCATCTTAATGCGCAGTCTGCCCGAAATAAAGAGGAACAGGCTTTGCTCCTGACATTTTAATGGTGACAGAAACATGGTATTATTGTGAATCGGAAGTTAAGTTACCTGGCTACACAACATTTTTTATGAATCGATCATGTCGAAGAGGAGGTGGCGTTCTGTTTGTGGCGAAAAGCACACTCCGTTGCAACATTGTTGCATCTTTTTCTCTTGATACGTTGAATTATGAAGTGCTTACTGTTCCCTGCAATGATAATATTTTCTGCGTCCTATATCGGCCACCAGGATTGAGCACGCAGAACTTTGTCTTTTATGCAAAAATGCTTCTGCTGGGTGACTGATAATGGTTACAAGTTAATTCTGGCAGGGGACCTAAACATTGATTTCTTAAAGGCTTCTACTTCTCGAGAAGAACTTAGTAAGACAATCGAATCAAATGGTTTTGAAAATGTTATAAATAGTCCGACTCCTATTTCAATAGATACATCGACATTAATTGACGTCTTCATAAAGAACATCCACCATTCTAACATTTTATCTGGTGTTGTGAGTGCTCATATAAGTGATCACCTTCCAATATTTCTTTTGATGACCCAGTGTTCACCTTCAACATCCAACCACCGTTTACCACAAATGGTTCGTGGTGTCAATATGCAAATCATGAAGTATTTTCGTGAGGCAACATCGCTGATAGATTGATCAGAACTGATGCGTGCCAGTGATCCAGAAACTGCTTATGAATACTTTTGCGGTAGGTTTAGGGATACCTAAGATAAATGCTTCAAATACAAAGTAGTTAAACCAGCACGTAAAGCAAAAAAAATAAGGATAAATAGAAACTGTATCCGTGAAATTCGTGCCAAAAACCACCTCTACAAGACTTTTATTGACACCAGGACTGAAAAAGCTTTGCATGAATTTAAGGTGCAAAGAAACAAAACAAATAGTATTTTGCGTGAAGAGAAGAAGCAGTATTTGAATAATTTGTTCAATAATGACGTAATAAAGAAATCTGATGTTATCTGGAAGCGTATTAATGGTTTTCTTGGGCGAGGAGATAAGAACACGACCATAACAGAAATTACAGTAGGTGATAACGTTTTACCAAATGAGACGCTTGCAAATACATTTAATAACTATTTCACAACCTTAGTAAACAGTACTCATGATCCTAATTCTTTGAGTTATCTTCGCTGCAGGACTAAACAATCTGCATTTTTTAGCGCCTACTACGGAAAATGAGGTATTTACTACTTTTATGTCTATCAAAAACAGCAGATTTAGTGACGTCGAAGGATTCGAGATCATGCCAATTAAGCATGTCCTGGACTTTATTCTACCTGCATTACTACACATAATCAACTTGATATTTTCCAGGGGCTCGTTCACGAAATGACTTCAGGTTGCGAAGGTAGTAGTTTTGTACAAAGGTGGTGATAAACTCGAACTGACAAACTACCGTCCAATATCAGTGTTGCCCATTTTTTTTAACGGTATAGAAAAACTAGTACATGCCCGCATGACATCGTTTCTGATCAAACACGACCTTATAACTAGTATGCAGTGTGGCTTTGTGAAAGGGCAGTCGACAGAAACAGCCTTACTTACTCAAAAGGAAATTATATTGCAGTCGTTTGAACAGCAATTATGCACTCTGGGCATCTTTGTTGATTATTCGAAGGCGTTTGATTGTATAAATCATTCCTCACTACTCAACAAACTTGAACATTATGGATTTCGTGGCGTATTTCTTGAATTAATACAGTCGTATCTGCAACACCGTATGCAACAAGTGATCATAGAACGATATGTGTCTAATTTAAAGCCAGTTCACGCGGGAGTGCCACAAGGAAGTATTCTGGGGCCCCTGCGTTTTTGTATTTATATCAATGACAGTTGCTATAGATAATAATGTAAAATTTATTATGTACGCGGACGACACAACTATTCTGGTTACCGCACCGAATTCCACAGAGGCTATCGGTATCGCAAATGAAGCACTAACAAAACTGTCCTTGTGGTCTACCACAAATTCACTTAGTATAAATATTAAGAAAACAACAGCTGTTCTGTTGAGTTGAGACCAAGAAATCGTAATGTCGCTACAGACCTAACATTACAACTTAATAATTCTCTTATTCTGATTGTGCCCACTGTTACATGTCTTGGGGTTGTATTCGAACAACACATGTCGTGGAATTTGCATGTGTATTTATTCGCTGCGAAAATATCCCGTGTGAGTGGAATGTTATGCAAGTTAAGATATTTTCTCCCTAAAAGCATCAAACTTCTCCTATACAAATCCTTGCCTCTCAGAAAAATTCATTATTGCCATCTTGTTTGGGGTACTACGACACTTTCTATTATCACCGCATTACACAGAATACAAAAAAGGGCCGTCCGTAGTATTCTGGATGTTCCCCACGACACTCATACGCACCCTCTTTTCAAAAAACTGAATTTACTTCCTATGCCTGATATTAATGAGCAAACAATAATTCACCAATATAAGACAGGTATTAAAAGAAATAATAACACGTTAAATACTATATCGAACTTAAAACGTAGAGATGGGAAGCTAAATACGCGCCGTTGCGAACTCTGGGAGATGTCACGGGCAAGGACTAAATACACGTACCAAATGTGGCGCTTTACATTACCATCTTGTCTAAATAATGTTAAAAATGTATAAGTTTCATTATTGCGCTATCTATGTAGCTATGTTTTCTTTGTTTAAGCAAAAATGGAAGAAATTGTTTTTGTAACAGTGTATTTGCGGAATTGTGCAATGCAGTATGTTTTATGTGACCCATTTTTTGATTTCATATATGTATAATGTGTATTAGTAATTAGGTTTAATTCCTTCGGTACCAATTGTACGTGAGTGCTATCTGTACTACATATACTTTCTGTTTCACTTGAATTCATTTTACACATATATGTTTGTATATATTATAAAATTACGTCTGACACTCGTGTTATTGGGACTTAGGTACATCTAGCTTAATATGTAATACCTAAACCTATGCTCTGTCACTGCTCGTTAAAAGGGGCTGCGGACCTTGTCAAGCCACAAAAGGCTTTTTGTTTCGCGGTCCTCAACATTATAGTGTTGAAATAAATTGAATTGAATTGAATTGAATTGGTGCCAAATTTTCCCCAGACATATGCTGAAACAGCAGAAATAAAAACATATTACAATGGCACAATCAACGAAAGCAATTCTATCACCAAGGACGTAATTCTGGCGTATAGACACAGACTAAATTTAACAGCCGTAGCTGTTTTTGGACAAGAAAACATAAATGCATTCCAACAAAATTTACTGTTCTTTTCTGAAAGAAAGGACTCCAGACTGAAAATTTTAACACTTATGAACTGCAGATGAAGACAAATTGTAATCGCACACAGGGCCAATTACCCACTTTCCAAGGATTTTATCCCAGAGAAGCCGAGCATCTGGCCAGGGGAAAGATTGTATCATTAGATAACCCGTAGGTATATGGCGGCACTGGAGATTGAACCCCGCACCTCCCACATATACAAGGCAAATGCTCAAACCACTAGGTTTCCGCTGTGGTCACTTATAGTATACTGTTTCACAAGCTCCCACTAGAATTGACCGCAGTGTGGCGTCATATTAGTCTATATCCAGGTCCCTATGCAATCAAAACTTCTTGCCGAGTTGTGAAAATAATGAGAACAAATAACTTTGTTGTGCATGTGAGTCTGCTGTAACAAATCAGAGTGCTAAATGTGAGCGAGCACAAACCATCGCTCTCTAGCAGAGCACATATAACGTGCATTCGCCAAACGTGCTGTATGCACGTTTGGCAAATGCAATAAAAGCCAATTGTAATAAGTCACTGTATAGCAAGTGCTATTCTCTGCAGCTTTTCCAGTTGCATGCCGTCCTGGCTAGGCCAATGAACCAAACCAAAAAAACTTAGCAGGTGTCCAGTGCGACAGCGCCTGAAATATCTGGAGTGCAGTGAACATTGTGCTGTGTCCGGTGTCCTGCCCCCTTTCTCCTGAACCTCCACCTGGAGCATATGGGGTACAAGACCCATATTTCATCCGCAGCTCAAAGGATCTAGTGCAAGTTCTAAAAAAGGATTGCCCTCCGCCACTACGGCCTTTGCCGTTAGAGTAGAACTTTTTTTATTTAATGCCGCAAGTGTCTGTTCAAGACGATAAGGGAAAGCATAGAAGATCTGGCAAAATAATCTTTCCTATTGCAGGTATTATTAACGGGCATTTTCTTGAGTTGTTTCAGTTTTAACTATGTCCCATAGCCACTTCCAGGATTGTCAATTTTATATGCAAAAAATTGGTATTTGTATCAGTTGTTCTGTCGATCCTGTACTGTGTGACATTTTTATGACCGTCTTCGATAGACGCCTAGCAAAAGAGCTTTCTTAACTACCAGTGCTACATGTGCTGCGCTATGTTGACGACCTTTTAGTGATTTTCATGAATCATTTGACCAGTGACCTTGACTGTGTTTTTACTAATATCCTCAACAGGCCCTCACAGGCACAAGGTATCAATTTCACATAAGAAATCCCTGTGCAAACGCAAGCAGGTGTGTCCCTTATTGAGCAAAGAAAAACGGGATGCCAACTTGTGCAAAAAGGACAATCAGTGCAGTTGCACATAATGCATTTGTGACGTGATATATGTGATACCCTTGTCGTGCGCCGGCCCTGTATGGGACAAACTAGCCGCTGTTTTAATTAGAGCACTCTGGAACATTACCGATTTATGCGCATCGGTGCGGGCAGCAATCTCCCCCTGCACTCTAAGAGCTGTGACAGCCACAGCTGTTCACCTTTGTTTTAAGGAACATAATTCCTATCGAAGACAAAAATGAAAATGGAAAGAGAAGTATTCAAGGCTTTCTACATCACCAAGAAGGATGACAACTGAATCAACTCCCCATCATTATTGTTATCGAGAAAAAGAGAGTGAAATTCTTGATGGACGCGTCCGTGATACATATCTGTGTTAATGCACAAGTAGCTTTGTTATTCCCTTTTTATTCTGTTTGTCGCTTGATTGCATACACTTAATCTATGATTTTACCTTGTTCACCTTGTTTTTTTGTTATGTTGAAGGCGCGTATGAGGTTCCTGCTTATACTAAACAAGTTTGATGCAAGTCTCATTATTTGTCCTGTTTGTGCGTCGTCTTTTTATCGCGTCTTCTTCTCGCAATTTTAAAATGAAATCCTCACTTTTCTCGCGATCATTTCCAAGAACACCACGGTGCTCACCTCGGCTGACGGAAGACGATGAAAAAAAGAACCAATGATTGTTGCTTAAATGCCATGGCCCGAGTCGAATGCCCAGCGGGAGGCAGTCCGCATGACCGACTGGCGAAAATGCACCTCTTCTACGAACGACCGCCGCACCCGCAATCAAATCGAACTTCCTGCACCAACCTATAAAAAATAAAATAAATGTAGCTCCAATGTACGAGCACAGCAGCTGCGAAATGCCAGGCGGATTTTTATACTATAGTATCCTCTACAATAAACAGTTCCATTTTTTTCATTTCTTGCCGTTACAAACTCCCTACCGTCCTGTGATTTTTTCTTTGCAGGTGACCGGCCCTGAACTGACGTGAAGAGCGACAGCACGCCTCGACTACCGTACTTCTGCTTTTCGTTTGAAATAGAGGAGAAGCTGGTGTGACGTTGTTTGGTAGTTTTGTTTTCTTTTGACAATAAAAGTTTCACTTATGCGGAAGCTTTGAATTGGTGATTGTTAAGATACGTCCGGGTGCAGCTATCAGTTTTAGTGGGCGGTTATGATTCTGTAACCGTGTGACTGCTATAGCAATGCTTTTGCATAGCATCAAGCCTGGAGAGCCTCCTTAAATGCATGTATGCTGCTCGATTTTAGAGGACAGTTTCTCTGAGCAAAAAATCAGTTGCAACTCAGCTCTTGTTTTACGTTTCTTTTCTTTCTTTGTTCTGTCTCCCGGCGCTGTTTTACCTTGCATAATTAACAACTCGAACAAACTGAAGCCTTCATTAATTTCAAAGGTTCCCATTTCAATATTTGCTCTCTTAACAGTGCCACAACGGTAGACAACTAATCGCATTTCCTAACGCCTTCCGAATCCCCCCATGAGCGTCACTCTTCTTCGACGGATAGACGTGAAACCATCATTAAATACCGTTCCTTGTTCTAGTGTCTTATTATTAACACTAGATATTTTAAGAAAAAGTATCCATTTATTTGTGTCACTGCCATACACATCACTGTATCTATCCAGAAAGAGGCGATAAAGCACATGGGATAAAAAATTATTGATCTTGAATATGGATATTTATGGCGCAAGGGCATCTATGGCCCAAGAGTGCCATAGAACAAGGTGTTTTCGTCTTCTCAAGGGGGGTTGAAAGACCTATTTCCAAGCATTCTACCCCAGGTAAGCCGAGAAACAGGCCAGGGGAAAGCTTGTACCCGTTTCAGTAGAGTCAGTTCTTGGGCTAGTTGGTATTCTTGAGTCACATTCATGGTATTCCATGCAACGGCACATAACCAAAGAAAGGAAGACGGTGTTCGTCCTCTTCTTTTCCGTCTTCCTTTCCTTGGCTATGTGCCGTTGCATGGAATACCATGAATGTGACTCAAGAATACCAACTAGCCCAAGAGCTGACTCTACTGAAGTACATTTCTTATACATCGGGCTCGCCTTTCCTCCGTGTTCCTGGTCTTTAGGATGTGAATGTGCTCCAGACCAGCATTGCAAGAGCGACGTACCGTGCTAGGTTCCGGGCATTTTGCATAAAGAAGAGAGTGACGCCCGCAGAAGTGAGTGCCTTGTTTGGTGCTGTTCCGCCGTCGTGGGGGCATGTGAAACGCGTTTGCAAACTCTTAAGGTCAGAACTGTGGCGACAAGTAAGGCTATACCCCGACTGGCTACGTGCTGCATGCTTTGCGCACTACCCGGAATGGATCGCGCCAAGACGGTTTCATCACATTAGAAGTGTAGCTGCAAGACTGACGGAAGTGTGGTGGAACAAGAACTTGAAATGGATTGTTTCTAGATCAAGGATACCTAACAAACAAGAGCGCAATAAGGGTGGACTTGTAGTGATGGGCGGGGCTTCTGTCCCTGCCAAGATCTCGAACTTGCTTGACAAAGGTACGAAATTCGGTCTGGAACCTTGCGTACCCCCTCATGAGCTTGTGGGCCTGAACCGTCGCATAGCCGAGAAGGCAGCTCAGGAAAATCAGGGACGTTGCCTTTTAGATGGCATAGATTGTTTGTCAAAGAACGTAAAACCTAAGGGACAAGACAAGGCTAAAAATGTTTGGATGGTATCGTGAGATTTTTACGTATAATGAGCTTTGTCTTTTACAGGCGGATAAAGTAACCGGTTTTGTCGCCATGCCCAGAGCCATGTTTAATGATAACGTTTTGCAAGCAGTGAAGAAAAATTTCGTAGCAGTAAAAAAAAAAAACGTGACACCCAGATTAAAGGCAAATTCGCGGATTTTTGTAAGCGTTTAGATCTACTGCCGCTTGCTAAAGCCATCAAAAATAGTGAAAGTGGCGGGTTAAAGGTGTTTTTTTTGTGTGAAGACCCATATACCTGGTGTTCTGCTTCGTACAATTGTAAGTGAAAGGAGAACATGGCAGAATAATGTCAGCAGATTCCTATAAAAAGTGTTGAATGGCCTGAAGATAAATGATCTCTTTTTGGCGAGGAGTTCTATGGATGTAATTCAGTTCCTAAAGGACAACCAAGATGTAAGATAAGCCTTTTCGGTTGATGTTGACGACCTTTTTTATTCCGTTCCGCACCAAGAACTGTTTGCTGCGGTCAAGGAATGTATTGACGATAACGGACCCGTTCAGTTTCAAAATACATCGGGGATGACCGTAGAAAACGTTTTAGCGCTTTTAGAATTTTATTTGTGTAGTACGTTTATCGCCTTTGACAAGGAGTTTTATCTGCAAAAGAAGGGGATATGCATTGGGTCTTGTGTCGCGCCGGTTTTTTGTGATATCTTTTTAGCATGCATTGATCGCCATTTTAGCGATCATTTTAAGCAATCTAAGATTGACTGTGTTCGAAAAGTGTTTCGTTACGTAGATGACTTTTTAATTGTTTTAGACAAGCATTGTGCCATTCCGAATGAGGGTACACTTATGAGTGTACTTAATCTTTTCAAAGAGCATGGAAGGGGGCTCACTTTCACGTATGAGCTCCCGGTTGAAGACAGCCTGCAGTTCATGGATGTAAGAATTAGGTTCATGAATAAGCATGTGTGTTGGTCTTACTTGCCCATAGCACAAAAAGAGCTATTGCCTTCCCACTCAAAAATTGTGAAGAGAGGGATCGCAAAGCTCTGCTTAGAGTCTGCACTCCGAAAATCTTCTGTGCATGATATGCAAGATAGTTTTGAGAATCAATTGGCTAGGCTTCAGGCAGCCGGTTTCCCTGACTCGGTTGTTGTCGCTGGTACAGAAGCGCTATTGAAGAAGTTGAAGCCCGGAACTCGGAAGGAGGCAATAACCCCTCCGCAGACTAAAGTAAAGCCTGAAGTGATGCCCTACGTGCACAAATTATCGCATGGCCTCAAAAAGGTGGTAAACCGGCACAATGTGCCGTTGGTCTTTTCAGCCCCTCAAAAGCTTGGCCAGTTGGCCCGACGCATCACAGGTTAAAACCAAAAACCTGGGTGTAATAAGAAGAACGGGAACCGCTTTGCGGAATGCGCCACAGGTGTTGTGTACGAAATCCCCTTGACGTGTGGCAGGTCGTAAATAGGGCAAACGTGGCGCTGCGTCAACGACCGCCTTAGGGAATACGCAAGAGACCTAAGGAATGGGGAAGGTGTTAACCTTGTCGAGCACTGCGCAACTTGCAAGGATTGCACTCCGATGTTTTCGGGAGTAAGGATTCTGAGCAGAAGGAAATTAAAAACAACCCATGAAACGATAGAGGTCTACTATATTAAAAAAGCTGGGTCAGCATGTGTCAGCGATACCTCAGTCCTTTTGTATAATGCTGAAAAGGCGTTCCTTTCAAAGTTTTTGAGATAAAGATGTGATGAGATTCTGTTTTCCTATGTTTTTCCTGTTTGCTTCTTTTACGGTGTGCGCTTGCACTGGTCTAAGAGTATTTAGGCTTTGTGTGCGTCTCTGATTAAACAGTTGTCAGCAGCGATGTGTTCGTCCTCTTCTTTTCCGTCTTCCTTTCTTTGGCTACGTGCCATTGCGCTGGAATACCATGAATCCGACTTGTACTCATTGTATCACTGTTAGGTACCCGGCGGTACTGAGGATCGAATCCCGCACCTCCCGCATGCGAGGCGGATGGTGAACCACTTGGCCACCGCTGTGTTAAAAAAAATTTATTCAAGAATCCCAGAGGCAATCTTGAGCAGCAAATGTAGGCTGAAGAAATGCAGGGTGTTCAAAAATTATATTCTAAATTTCTAAACAAGCGAGAGATAAGTACACTAGAACCTAAAGTAAATGAGAACCTATAAGCTTGAACAGGATGTTAAAATAGCACGGGTTTGAAACAGGGCGTCTAAAGCAGAGGGCAGTTTTTCAGCCAGTCCTTCAACATTGCTTTACGATGTCTACCGGCTTGAAAATTTTACCGCCATATTTCATGTTCATTTACCATATTCAGGGGTGGAAACCTAATTAAAGCCCATGGAACTACACGTTCGTTTCTAGGCGCGAATAAAACTTGCTTAGTTTTAGCATTATTTTAAACTATTTACTTGGAACCAATCTGTATTTCTACAAAGTGATATTGACCATTCTGAACAAATACGCATAATTTCACTGACTGAAGAGCAAACTAGATTGATCCGAATGTAGTAGAAAAATGGCTTTACTGTCCCTAGACAAAATACCATTTGCGTAGACATTGAATAAACGCGTTCCAGGGATGCTGCCTTCAGGAACACCAATCTAATTGGAAAGCAGAACAGCAGCCATTAATGTCAATGCATGGGGTTCGGCCATTTAAGTACGACTGCCAAAGTGTACGTGACAATCTACGAGCGTCGTAAAGATCTAACTTATTTAAAAGGTTTGCCTGACACATAGAGTCAAAAGCTTTACTAAGGTAAACAAAAACGCCGGATGCGGATTTGTCAGCCTCATTGTTTGAAGAATAATTTCTTTTTGCTTTAGAAGAGCGGATTTAGTAGACCTGCCCCTCCGAAAACCATGCTGCCATTCAGATAAAATATCATGCTTGGTAAAATGCTATCCAGTCTTGTGAGCATAATCATCTCTAAGCTCATCAGAAAAAAACGAAAATAGGAGATTTAAGTCTCTAGTGGTTCAAGTCGTTATCATTTTGCATTTTGTATAATAGAGAAACTTTACACATTTCATAAAATCAGCGTAGGTACCTGATGCCAGTGAAAGGTTAAAAACAAGCACTAAGTCAGATTCAACGGCAAGCGGACTTACGCTTGATTCATGAAGGTTTTATGCATTACACTCATTGTTGGCAGTATGTATTACCCTTAACGCATTACTTTTTTCGCTAGCTAAGTAATGCACTCGCACCATTTCGGGAACAGTAACGGGTAACGAACTTACGTTCACATTTCTTGGTAACGTAAGGTGTCAGGTTAATAGATACTTTTTATTCCAATTGCCCCCCCCCCCCCACACACACACACACTATGCCTCCTTTTTAGAAAAAAGAGCAGAGCACCTAAGGTGATGTTGGAAATAAACGAAAGTACAGGTGCTCTCGACAACCCTTGTTGCGGTTCGCATGCATGCCAGAAAACACCTGCCCTTGAAAAGCACCGAACTAAAAGAAAAATACAGAATACCCATAAAGCACGAAACACGTGCACGAGCACGCATTGAAACAGTTGGCTTCACCTACCTCAACCTTCCCAAACCACTCAAACACACCCAACTCGCCAAATAGTCGAAGCATGCAAACCATTTTGGAACATCACATTTTTTAGAATTAGTGTAAATTTGTTGACAGTTCAGCGATGTTTTTCTGTGCAGTAATATTTGATGACTAAGTGTCATTTTGTGTTGAATGTCATTCACAAAATGGTTTCATCATGTGCAACAGACTTAGAAGCCATCACATGTAAGTCAGCAGGCAACTTTAGGCCACAATAACATTGCTAAGCACCTGCACACTTGTGCAAAGTATTCTTGTTAAATCCGAATTTCGGTACAAAGTTGGTTGGGCTAGAAGTTTTATGCGAAAGATGAGCTTTATCAATTTTATCGTGAGTTCTTGCAGCAAAGACAAACTTTTGCGACTATTTGCGGATGAGTACGTGCTATACCAAGAAATAAAAGACTCTGATGACCAGAAAAAACTAACAGTGATCTAGGAAAAATTGCTGAGTGGTGTAATAAATGGCAGATGGTAATTAATGTAAAAATGGTCTCTATGATCCTTACAAGGAAAAAGTCTCAATTATATTATGTGTACAGTTGGAATAACGTGAATATCCGTAGTGTGACTGAATATCGATAATTGGGTGTAGTCATTACTTCTGACAAACAGGACTACGCATGATGAAAGCATAGCTAGCAAAACAATGAACGAGTTACTTTTCCTTAAAAGGACCCTTCGTCATTCTACATCTTATGTAAAACTTCTTGCTTACGTCACTTTTATCCGTCCAGCGTTAGAATAGGCTAACATAGCTTGGTTCCCCCAAACTAAAAAATTTTGAAATGGTTCATAGGAAAGCCGTGCGCTTTATCTTCAACTGCTATAGACGCATGCATTCCGTCACAGATTTTTGACGCATGGCTCGGCCTCATACGGTGTCCAGCCGTGCCAAATTACACCGTCTTAAGTTTTTGTATTTACTGCTTAATAATGCATTAAGGATGCTTCCCACAAACGTTGTTCTTATAAACACTACAATAGGAGCATGTCACAAGCATGCACTCACACTTGAAAAATATTTCTGTCCCAGTAATAATTTCCGATATTCTTTTTTTCCACAAGTTGTCCGAGATTGGAATCACTTGCATTCATCAGCCACAGCCCAGCGCAACATATTGAAATTTATTACCCTCGCTGATGATTCTATGCCTACATTCCTCTCACCATAATCTTGTTTATAATCTTGTCGTACAGTGCTCCTCTTAAATTTTTTTTTATTCAAGTGTCATCATCCGTTTTATGACAGGATTGCTTTATTTATTATTGTCATGTGTATTGCATGTTTTGCCTTTATTTTTTACTCTTAAAAAATATTAGCATTGAACCTGTATTTGAATGTTTTGTCCTCTCCCGTAAATAATCTCAGGAAGGGATTAACAGTATTCCAAAATAAATAAGCTAAATATATGGCCATGGAGGAACGGCAAAGTAACGTGCGATACTTTTTTCGGTAACGGTAATGGTAACGCGTTACCTTTTTTGTAGCTAACGTAAGGCGGTAACGCGTTCCTTGTTTTATAGCGTAACGAGCAAAGTATTTAGTTGTTTTTTTTTCGTAACGCCTACAACACTGATTACAGTGCACCACTGCTCACGCAGAACTGCCTTTTGCGGGCACTTAGAGTATTGAATAAATAAAAAATAAATATGAAGATAAATACGGATGACATCATATATATGTCTAATCTGGATACTATCGACGACGGGCTTCACTGTTCTTGAGGCAAAAAACGCAGCCTTAACTTGTGACTCATCTGTCGGTTTCGAAAACATGGTTTCAGGGCATTGAAGGGAACTGGGGGTGTTTTTAATCGGTGCCTCTCCTTCTAGTACGCTTGTAAACTGGGAATTAAAATGTTCTGATAGTGCGGAGTAGAAAAGCATTTTAGAATCAACGACGTGCTCAAGCATACGGATGGAGGAGAGTGTGGGGGAGAGTGCCATCTGAATGGCCTGACGACAAAAAAGCGGACAAAGATAATTTTTTAAACGTTCTCTCGTTTTTTCGTGAGGCTGCGCTTTGCATCCCTCGTAATAATCAGGCCGCCGGTCAGGTACTGACGCGTGATAGAGCGCGCAGTTCGTGGCGCTGCTCACCGTGGACCCGCTGCTGCACTGGGTTTAAAAGTAGCCAAAGACAATGCGGTGCAGCGGCGTTGTCATTGTAACGAAAGGCTGTGGCGACGTTTTCGGATCATGTTTATCTTTTAGCTGCAACGCTGAAACATTCCGGGAGAGGTACTGAAATTACTTGGCAGAAATATGAAATCAGAGCGTAAAGGTAGTTAGTAATACCGTTTACTCTATTGATTTGCGATTCAATTATGATGAGTAAGAAAAATCCTAGAATGAAATAAAGAAGGAATGATATATCTTCCGAGAAGGCATTTTTTGAAACTGCCAAGTAGCAGTAGCTTTCAAGTCGTAGCTATACTTTTTGCACGCTCAGCTGTAGTTACGATAACTAGATAGATTTTTCTCTGTGCATGGTAGGCTGCAGCTACGATTGTTTTAAGAAGCGAAAAGAACTGAGTCGCAAGTGCATGGCGCAGCAGCTGATGCCGAAGCATTTCGGACGTTCGACCTGGTCTTGACAACAACCAGGCGGTAATAAAAAGATTCGAAACTAAAAAACCGCTTGAGGGAAAGGAAGCAGATCAAATCGAAATCAAGTCTGTTTGGGCACGTCTCCAGGCGCAGTCACCGTAAAGGCTGGACCACAAGGCAGCATATCTTATTCGCAGCATCAACGTTTATTCTACCGTCGTTGTCGCTTCAGGCCGCAGAAGAGGGTGATCAAACACGATAGGCCGTACAAACCCCGACGGGCGTTAGGTGTATTTTTTTTAGTTCACTGTTGTTATGTTCCGCTCGCGCACGAGATGCTTTTTCCTCGTCGAGCGTACAAAGTGGTTGCGATACAATGTATATTTCTTATGTCTTAAATAAGTGTCAGTACAAGCAAGTACACAAATTCTGGAGATGTAAATAGCTATAAACAGAGTCGTAATTTATATAGCAGCAGAAAGATATAAAGTGTTGTATATGCTATTGCTTTAAAGAGTTGCAAAAATATGTAAAGAAATGCACGTGAACGTTCTCTTTTTTCTACAAACGAGTTTAAATTTCCGGCGCTTCGCACAAAACTGAAAGCAGCAGCCGTGCTTGCCATAATTAACTGGTGCCATTTTAGTGCTGGGGCGAGGACTCCTCGTCAGCGTCGCGGACCACACCATTTATCCGCGGAAAACAATTTTCGCTAATCATGGTGCCACAAAACGAACAAACGCAGTAACTTACAACGCTGTATTCGTCTGGCAAGGAACAGCATCCTCAAGTGATAGGCGGAGCGAACGACTCAGCCCACCTCTGCAAGCAGCAAGCCAACCTGTTGCTCCAGCCGATTGTCTTTGGAATAAGCGCTGCGCTGAGGACGAATCGAGAGCTACGCAAGAAGGGTACGAGGCAGGAATCTGACAGGTGCGTGGTTTACGTCTGTAGTATGGGAGTAGGACAAATAAAGCCAGCACCGCGCGACCATTGGCCAAGGGCACTTGCTGCTGGGCTAGTTGGTTTTGGTTCATAATTAAATAGTTTTAGGCGCAAAAAAGGACAAGACACATAGGGTAGGAGACAGGACGAAGCGCCAACTTCCAACTGATTTTAGTGCATGCGTGAAACGTACTTAAATAGCTTGTGAAGTCTAGGGTTCGACGGAATCCCGTCCCCCCGTCCGACGGTCAATATATCTACAACAAGCTACTGTGTCACAATGGCGCCGCTCCTGCCATCTACGGCGTACCAAAAGTGCACAAGGAGAGCACACCGCTCCGTCCAATTGTGGACTTTACACGGTCCCCGTTGAACAAGCTCTCTGGTTACCTTCACCGGGTGCTGGCCCCTCTAGCGGTAAAAACCGCCACGCACGTCCGGAATGCAAGCGACTTCGTCGAGAAGCTGAAGAATGTGCCCATTGACGACACCCAAATAATGGCTTCTTTCGATGTGAAGTCTCTGTTCACATCTGTGCCTGTGGATTTTGCGGTGGAGTGTTGCAAGAAAGCCCTGAACGAAGACACGACTTTGCCTGAACGAACCCCGATTGAAGCCGACGACCTCTGCCGACTCCTAAAATTCTGCCTCTCGAATACTTATTTCACCTTCAACAAGAACTTCTACAGACAGACTTTCGGAACAGCCATGGGTGCCTCAGTTTCTGTAGTATGTGCTAACCTTGCCTTAGAATCAATAGAATCCGCAGCACTTGCCTCATTCGACCTCCCACCGCAGTTTTTTGTACACTATGTCGATGACTGCTTCTCTGTCATCAACCGGCCAGACGTACACAGGTTTCTAGCGCACCTCAACACGTTCCAGCAAAGCATTCAGTTCACCCTAGAGGAGGAAGTGGATGGCCACATCGCTTTCCTCGACGTCCTCGTGGAACGCTTACCGCATTCTCTGCAAACCACCGTCTATCGTGAACCCACTCACACCGGAAGGTACCTAAACTTTCAGTCATCTCATCCCACCGGCACAAGCGCTCAGTCGCGGCGTCTCTGTTCAACCGCGCATTTAGGATATGCTCAAGTCCTAAGCGCAGAGCAGCAGAAGTGAAACAGGTCAGGCAAGACCTGATACGGAACGGTTACCCAGCCCAAATGCTACGATCCCAGGAACGACGCGCCTCTGCTCCGACTATCCGAACTGACGCATGCGCAAAGAAGCGGGTGCCGATTCCGTATTCCCACGGTGTGAGTGAGAACCTTGCTCGCATCTTTTCAGATTATAACATTCATGTGGCCCACGTCCCGTCGTGCAAACTTCGGCAACGACTCTTGCGAGTCAAGGACCCTCTTGACATCGATATCTTTCCAGGTGTGATCTACAAGATCCCCTGTCATGATGGCGACGCTTCCTATATCGGAGAAACAGGCAAATTCAAGACAAGGCTCAAACAGCACCAAAATGACGTCGCCAAAGGAAAATCTATCTCAAACGCTTTGGCGCAACATCATCAAGAAACTGGCCATAGCATCGACTGGGACGCAGCACGTGTAATTGCAAAGGAAAAATCATTACCAAAACGCCTTCTCATAGAATCATTGTGCATTCAATCCACGCCAAACACGATTAACCGGACCCGTGGCAATCTCCCAGAGATATACCTGCGCACCCTTCAAAAAACTGCCCATATATAGCTCACCTGCCCGTCCTTCGCCTCTTTGTGATCAAGGCACCCGTACGGGCGCGAAACGTCAATTCATTCTTATTTTCTTTGAACCTTGGCGAGTGTATGTTTTCTTCATCAGTATTAAATAGCTTGTCGTCACATGTGCAGATGGGTCACCTAAAGCTCAAGTACGACTTGATAAGGCGCGCTCCAGGAATTTCTTTTCACAGTTGTACAATACTATCGATGTGTCGCTTACGCACAGGTCGCCTTTCTTTTTGATAAAAAACGCTTCTATCAACTACCTAGCGTTAGTATTCCAGCTTTTGCCCAGAATGCGCACATCAGTGAAGCAAGGCTCACAATTGCGGGACGGGCACTTACTAAGGTGCTTAGTTAGATGTGTGCCTTCCTTTTTCTGCTCTACGTTTCTCTCATGTTCCCTCGTTCGCTCATTCAGGCACCTGCCAGTCTGGCCTATGTAGGAGTGCCCGCAAGACAGGGGGATTTCGTAGACCACCCCTTCAGCACATTTTACGAACGGTCTCCGGTGCTTTGTTCCGCAGCCTCGTTCCTTCCTGTTCTCTTTATCAGTACGGGAGCAAAGGCCACCTAGCTTTCTCGGTGCCGAAAAGGCGAGCCGTACACCATGGCGGCTGGCAACTTTTTTCAAATTATGGGCCACACGATGCACGTATGGCACTACCACTGGTCTTACCTCTTCTCGAGGGACCTCTGGTCTAGCTCTACCAGTACCATTCTTTGTCTTGTTTAGGAGACACTCAACCACCGCAGTCACGAGCGAACGGGGGAACCCGGCTGCAAAAAGCCTAGCCAATTGGTTATAAAAACTGTCCCGCATTTTGTGAGGGCATGACTTTTTAAGAGCGGATTCAAGGCAAAGCGAAGCAATCCCGCGTTTAACAAGTTTGGAATGGCAGGAGTCAAAAGGTAGCAGCTGCTTCTTTGCACGCGGAAAGTAAGACCAACAGACCCGATCACCACAGAACTCAATTTTCAAGTCTAAAAACTGTAATGAATCATGAGCAGGTAGTTCGTGTGTGAACTCCAGACCTTTTCCATGCTCTCTAAAGGCAGATAAAACACAGTCCATCGTTTTCTTAAGGTTGTAAAGACCTTCTTTAGTTAAAACAATCATAAAATCATCAACATACCTAAATACTTTAAAAACCTTGGCAATGGGTAAAACTTGCTGCAGAGCTTGGTCAATATGAGATAGAAAGATGTGACATAGCACCGGTGCCACACAGGACCCAATGCATATGCCTGATTTCTGCAGAAAAAACTGCTGGTCAAAGGTGATAAAAGTAGATTCCAGGTAAAACTGTAATAAGGTTAAAAAGTCATCTATGGAAATACCGGCTGAGTTCTGAAAAGAAATCGGGTCATTTCCCTCAATACATTCCCTAACAGCAGAAAACAAGGGGCCATGAGGGACTGAATAGAACAAATCTACAACATCCACTGAAAAAGCACTCCCAACATCAGGGTTGGTTTCAAAAAATTCACAAATATCATTTGACCGTTTTGTCAAAAAAGGATCATTTACATGCAGCTTGGACAGGTGCTTAGTCAAATACATGCTAAGATTTTTCTGCCACGTGCCTTTTTCGGATACGATAGTTCTAAACGGCATGCTTTGCTTGTGAGTTTTGACAGAAAAGAAAACTTTGAGCGCGCTCTTTTTGCTATCTCTAATCTGGTTAGTAAGGGTGCTCAACCCCAGACCATCACACAAGGCCATCGCGGCCGATTTCACTTTTGTAGATTTTTTAGATATTGGAACGAAATTCTTTCTAACCGCTTGAGTTGCTCTCGCTGAGTAGTCATCGTCCGAGATAACTACAAATCCACCCTCCTTATCAGCTTGTAGTAGACGCAGTTGATTTCTTCTGCAGTACGACACAATGGCTTCCGTCGACATTCCCTTGTTTCTTGTGGTGTCCGGATAACCCGACTTTAGAAGGGATTCAACGCCTTCCAGTAGGCATTTTTCTCGCACGTCTGCTGTGGCTTTTCTTGCAATTTGTCGGTTGATGGCTAATAGATTTTGAGACGGCACTTTTGGCTCCACTGCGTACTTCGGTCCTTTTTCCAAAACAGATTTCATCTTCTCTGGCAGATGTACATCACCCATTATCACCAATCCTTCTCCACCTTTCATCTTCTTGTCCTTTCTTACTTCCCTCAGCAAACAGTTGAGCATGCACGTCCACTGTTGCTCAGTCATCCTTGAGGCCAACTTGGTGATGGATCGAAAAGCGGTACAAGCTACACATGCAGGACTTTGTGCGAAGCAGGCAGCACGCAGAAGGTCATAAAAAAGGCGATTCTGGCGCCAAAACTCCGACCTGAGGATCTTGCTAATTCGCTTTACGTGACCCCATGAAGGAAGCACAGGGCGAAAAAGCGCACTTACTTCAACGGGGACCAAGCCGTTCTTGATGCAAAAGGCGACTGTCCTTGCACGACAGGTGTTGGCGACGACACATGTGATACAATCATCAATGAAACGTGGAGATGACACACAAAAGGAAAGACCCACTGTACTAGGAATATGGTCAAAATCTATTATCCATCAACCAACAAATTGCATAGAAAAGCCACAGCAGAGGTGCGAGAAAAATGCCTGCTGGAAGGCGTTGAATCCCTTCTAAAGTCGGGTTATCCGGACACCACAAGAAACAAGGGAATGTCGACAAAAGCCATTGTGTCGTACTGCAGAAGAAATCAACTGCGTCTACTACAAGCTGATAAGAAGGGCGGATTTTTAGTTATCTCGGACGATGACTACTCAGCGAGAGCAACTCAAGCGGTTAGAAAGAATTTCATTCCAATATCTAAAAAATCTACAAAAGTGAAATCGGCCGCGATGGCCTTGTGTGATGGTCTGGGGTTGAGCACCCTTACTAACCAGATTAGAGATAGCAAAAAGAGCGCGCTCAAAGTTTTCTTTTCTGTCAAAACTCACAAGCAAAGCATGCCGTTTAGAACTATCGTATCCGAAAAAGGCACGTGGCAGAAAAATCTTAGCATGTATTTGACTAAGCACCTGTCCAAGCTGCATGTAAATGATCCTTTTTTGACAAAACGGTCAAATGATATTTGTGAATTTTTTGAAACCAACCCTGATGTTGGGAGTGCTTTTTCAGTGGATGTTGTAGATTTGTTCTATTCAGTCCCTCATGGCCCCTTGTTTTCTGCTGTTAGGGAATGTATTGAGGGAAATGACCCGATTTCTTTTCAGAACTCAGCCGGTATTTCCATAGATGACTTTTTAACCTTATTACAGTTTTACCTGGAATCTACTTTTATAACCTTTGACCAGCAGTTTTTTCTGCAGAAATCAGACATATGCATTGGGTCCTGTGAGGCACCGGTGCTATGTCACATCTTTCTATCTCATATGGACCAAGCTTTGCAGCAAGTTTTACCCATTGACAAGGTTTTTAAAGTATTTAGGTATGTTGATGATTTTATGATTGTTTTAACTAAAGAAGGGTCGCGAGGCAGCATGCAGCGCAGTGACGTGGCTCAGCTACCCAGGCTGCGGGGCAGTGGCTAAGTACCTGGCGGTGTTGCGTTAGCTTGCTAAATTTCTCCTTCTTTTTGTCTGTGCCTGTTTACTCCTGTTCTGGGGTGATTGGGTGCGGGACGAGAGCTTATTGTCGACTTCTTCTCCCGGCCAGGGGTTTTCCCCTTGGTCGGCATCTCTTCCTAAAGACCAGCTCCCACTTGATCTCTTTTTCCGCAGCGGTGTTTCAAGCATTCCAGTCGCATTAGTGCCTTCCGATGGGGGCGCTATCCGACTGAACAACCCGGAGGCAGTGCAGGCGGCCCTTCAGTCCACATCGAAGCACTTTATGCACATTATCGATGTCCGGCAGTTCGGCAGGGGTGGTGTTTTGTGCCGGTCGTCGGATAAAGACTGTATTGAAGATCTTCTAAAGTGCACGACCTTCGCCAGCCACCCGGTGAGCGCATTCATTCCGCCTCATCTAGCATGTTCCAAGGGCTTGGTCCGAGGGGTCGACTCTCGATTGAGCCCTGCGGAAACGCTTGAGAACCTCTCGCCTGCGGGAGTGGTTGCTGTCCATCGATGCAGCAGGCTGGTTGACGGAGTAAAAATTCCTACTGAGTCCGTCATTGCCACATTTGCAGGAATATTTTGCCCGTCAGAGATTAAGGTGTGGCCATTGGTTTTTCGAGTAGATGCCTTTAACTCTCGGCCCCTTCAGTGTCAAAACTGCTGGAGATTTGGCCACAGCGTCAAAGCCTGCAAATCGGCCTTACGCTGCTGTGCCTGTGGGGAACGTCATGGCAGAGAGGAATGTCCTGAACAGCAAGAGAAGTGTTGTTTGTGTAGCGGTGCTCATCCTGCTGATTCGCCTGACTGTCCTGCACGAGCACAAGAAGTTCAGGTGCTCGAGCTTATAGACAAGCGCAGATGCACGCCGAGAGAGGCTTTTGCCGCAGTCAAGGAGAGAGCCTCAGCCTACTCTAGTGTGGCCGCCAAATTCCCACCCATAATGGATTCTAGTTTGTCCCAGGCTATTACAGCGGCAGTTGAGAAAGCTGTGGCAAATGCAATGGATCGCATTATGGAAACCGTGTCCACGTGCATTTCGCAGGTCATAGCTGCTCAGATGACCAATCTTCTGCAGGCGTCCACCACTCCGCTCTTGTCTTCTTTGGCTTCGGAAGCTACCCCTCCTTCTGTAGTAATGGATTCCGCTCCACAGGGCCAAAAACAATGTGAGCAACAAAAGGCCTCTCAGCCCTCTCCTTCGAATAGCGTTATGGACGCATCCTCTATGGATTGTATTGATATGGAGTCTGATCTCCGCGCCCAGAAACGAAGTGGGTCTCCTCTGAATATTGCAGGTCCATCTTGCCCCCAGTCAAAGACAAAGAAAAGTAACGCAAGTCAAAACGCTAAGACCAGTATTCTAGAAAAGGCAGTCGCGGCTGCGGCACTTCCGCCAAGATAGGGTTCTTAAGTGTACTCCAGTGGAATTGTCGATCAATATTCTCAGCTTCAATAGATTTAAATTGCCTATGCAATCAGCTTCTACCAGATTTAGTTGCTTTACAGGAAACATGGCTAACTCCAAATTTCAATTATCATCTCAAGGATTACCATCCGTTCCGGCTTGACCGGTCATCACGAGGGGGAGGGTTGTTAGTGCTCATATCTACAAAGTTTTGCCACAGGGCATGCATTTCTTTTCAATATGCGGACAATGAATTTGAAATCCTTGCGGGTGACCTCAGTGTCCCAGGTCAACAGCCCTTTACCGTAGCTAATGCATATTTCCCGTCTGGTGTGCGTGACACTCGGCCCCTTGACTCACTCATGTCTAGTAGCCGATCTCAGGTTCTATTACTTGGCGACTTCAATTCGCACCATGTGACTTGGGGGTTTAAAACAGACAGCTTTGGTTCTAGGCTATTTGATTGGGCTTCTGGCAACAACTTGATCTGCAACAATTCCGAATTGCCTACGTTTGTTCGCAGTCAATGCCGCTCTGCCTTGGATTTAACTTTTTCCTCCCCAGGAGTCTCCGTTATGTCTTGGGCGCCTGTTGACTGTGCAACAAACAGTGATCATCTACCGATTAGTTTCAAGTTTGCGTGTAAATCAACTCTTCCTGAGCGACATCAGCGCACGTTAATAAATTACAATTGCTTTAAAGACACTCTAAAATCAGCCCTCCAAATCACTTCAGACACTCGCGCTCAGATAAGTGCCGAAAGCAAGGCTGCACATCTATGTTCAGTACTGGACCATGCAAGGCAAACGTCTGAATTTTTGGTTAAGAGAACAAAGGGTGCAATCGCTACAAATTGGTGGAATGCTGAGTGCACGCGTGCATATAGACGACGGAAAGCAGCTTGGAAGAAACTTCTCATCAATCAATGCCCAAAAAATTGGCTGGATTATAAGTATGTTGCAGCAACATTTAAGCGCACTGTCGCCCGTGCAAAGGAGGAGTATAATACAAATCATTATGATTTCCTTTCCCAATCAGCAAGTAAACGAGCTTTGTTTAATTTCATGAGGCGCAACAAGGTGATTCCTCCGACTGCCAACATTGAATCCCTCGTTCAGTCCCCTGCTGACATCGCAAAGGCCTTAGAAGATATTGCGTGTGGCCTAGAGCTTCGCTTTACATCTGCTTTACCTTCTCCTACTATATTCACATGCACCTCAAGTGATTTCACTGAGGTCTCTATGCCTGAGCTGTCGCAAATTGTTCTGCGCTTATCCCCAGCGGCTCCTGGCCCCGATAAGGTCACTTCATCTATGATCAAAATTTTGTTCAATGAATCTCCTGCAGACCTGTTGGCTCTAATTAACCATTCTATTAAAGGTCCTTGGATACCGCATGAGTGGCGTCTTGCTGAAATAGTTCCATTGCTTAAAAACCAAGGGGAGGGCTTAACTTTAGACAATATACGCCCTATTTCGTTAACATCGAACCTAGTGAAATTGGTGGAAAGGGTCCTTCTCAGCCGTGTCATGTCATTCATTTCAGAAAATGCTGTATTGAATCCATGTCAAATTGGTTTCAGGCCGGGTTGTTCAATTTGGTGTGCTCATACTGACCTTGAGAGTCGTATTAAATTAGCTCGCAATAGAAAACAGTTTGCTGCGCTTGTCACCTTGGATGTCTGTAAAGCATACGACAGCGTGGAGCACTCGACTCCATTACTAAGATTACAGGAACTCAACTACCCAAAGTTTTTTTTTAGCCTGGATTTCTGTTTTTTTAGAAAATAGAGAATTTTACTGCTGCCAAATTGGTGTTTCCTCAAGGAGATTTCCACAGACAAGATGTGTTCCGCAAGGATCAGTTCTCTCACCTGTTCTTTTTAACATTTTTCTAAGCTCAATTCCATGCATTCAAAATGTGAAAACTTATGTGTACGCCGACGATGTTGCATTTTTTGCATCAGCAGGTGACATTCACAGTCTTTATCGAACCCTGCAAAATTACCTCAATGTTCTTGACAACTGGCTAGGAAGAATTCATCTGTCCCTTAATGTGAATAAATGCGCGTTGTTAGTATTTCCAGTTTCTGTTCCAGTAAACATCTGCCTGGTCTATAGAAATAACATAATACCTCAAGTTCAGACGGTGAAGTATCTCGGTGTAATATACGACTCTACTCTCTCCTGGCGGCCACACATTGAGCAAGTTTCTGCAAAAGGAGTTCGGGCCATTGGCATCCTGCGCAGGCTTTGTAGTGCTAGGTCAGGCATGAGAAGGCATACGCTTCTGATGATTTATAAAATGTACGTCCGCCCAATTTTGGAGTTCGGGTGTGTTTTATTCTCAGGAGCTCCTGCCTATAAACTTCGCCCTCTTGTGCTTTTGGAGCGTGAGGCGTTGCGCCTTTGTCTGGGGCTTCCAAAATATGTCGCCAATGCTGTTCTGCACCTTGAGGCGCGAATGCCTTCGTTATCAGCTAGGTTTTGCCTTTTAACAGTTCAAACATTTTTAAAATTGTGCGACTCACCTCTTCACGCTTCCAGTATAATATTTCTTACTCAACCTTCCGCCTTTTTTGGTGCTGCCTGGTCTCGATTTCATACCCCGCAGATATGTTACGTGCAGTCCCTCCTTGATTGCATAAATATTAATTTCACTGATGTCCGCCAAATATATAACAACTCCTCATCTGTCCAGATTGAATTCGATGACATTTTCCCATCGAATGCAAAGCTGCAGCCCTTCCCGCTTCTTCAGGGTCTATTGCAGGACCACCTAAGGTCCTTTCCCTCTCATGTTCTTATTGCTACCGATGCCTCGCAGGATCGCGAAAAGGCAGGTGTGGGAATTTTTTTACCTTCACTGGATTGGTCTTTTTCTCTCCGTCTTCCTGACTTCACTCCAATTTTTCTGGCTGAATTATTAGCAGTAATCTTAGCTTTACGAAAATTAGAATCTACCGTTTCCCAGGTCGTGGTTATGACAGACTCTCTGTCCATTTGCTCTTCCTTATCCTCAGCCACTGACTCTCGGCCATTACGCCTCTTTAAGTTCCTGATTCCGCTGCATCTAAATTCGGTAAGGTTGCTTTGGGTACCAGGTCACATGGGCTTTCACTTAAATGAGGTTGCAGATTCCTTAGCAAGAGCCTGTCTCAGCGGCCCAATTGTTGCTGTCCTACCACCGTGTGCACATACAGCTGCGGTGAGGTTTCGCAGCTACACAATATTTCAGGAATTTGCTGCCTCGGCTCTTACATCATCTCCCGAATATCAGCATCTTCTGCATCCTTGGAGTAGCAAAGACTGGCGCTCACGCAGACTAGAGGTCTCTTTCACGCGCTTGCGTTGCCGGGTTCCCCTTCTAAATTTCTACCTTCACAGATCTGGACTGGCAGCTTCCCCACTGTGCCCTTTTTGTGCCGAACCTGAGACAATGGATCACTTCCTGCTGTTCTGCCGCCGCTTTTCTCATTTGAGGAAGCGTCTTTTGCAAATTACATTTCATCAACTGGGCTTGCCTGTGTCTTCTGCGGTTGTTCTTTCCATTGGCGCTTCTTTGCTTGGACGAAGCGACAGGAGTGTGCGCTCTGGTGTGCAAAATTTTCTTCAAGAAACGCAGCGACTCCCATTCTAATTTCTTTTTCCCGATCTCAGTCAGTAAGACATTGCAACATTACAGGCATTGTGTACTATTATGCACATTAAGCAATTGTCCCGTCTTCGATCTCCAAGTTAACTGGACCGCTTTCATTCCCTCTTCCAATCTATCAGACTACATACTATTTCCACTGCTTTTCCCGTCAAAAATTTCCTGTATCCAGTAATTAACCGCCTGTGTCTTGGCCACTCCCCCGTAGTGGGTATGTGCCAGCAACGTCTGAGGCCTTCCTTCCTTCCTTCCTTCCTTCCTTCCTTCCTTCCTTCCTTCCTTCCTTCCTTCCTTCCTTCCTTCCTTCCTTCCTTCCTTCCTTCCTTCCTTCCTTCCTTCCTTCCTTCCTTCCTTCCTTCCTTCCTTCCTAACACCGAGGCTATAAATGGGCGAGTGAGAGCGAGGCACTGGGGGAACTGCTGGGTTTTGAAGGCGCAAGATCGCTTCAAGAAGACTGTGTACGGGGACCACACCGAGAGTAGGCCTGCCGAGAAACAGGCGGGCAGCGACGGGCGCCAGACGCACGGAGCAGCCCAAGTCAAGCGGGGGAAAGCGCCGGTGTGGAAGAAACGGGGACCGTTTCTTCAGATGCCAGCCAAGGATTTCAAGGTTGTGTGCCAGCCCAAGAATTGGGACTTGAGCATAGTGACGCCGAGGGAGCTCGGATATGCCCTGAGAGCGGCAGCGAAGCTGACGAACGCGACTGCGGTGGAAGAAGACCTGGTGCGGGTCAATGAGAGAAACAACACGATGACGGTGAGCACGCCGTGTATGAATCGTAGTGGGGCATATGCGAATGTCAAGACGCTCAAGCTGGGCGGTCGTGACCTTGCGGTTTCGGCGTACGTGGCGGCGCCGGAGAATTCTGTGCGCGGAGTAATTTACAATGCGTACAACGGATGCCCACTGGCAGAAATTCGCGCAGGATTCTTGAAGAGGAATGAAGACATGGAAATTTTGGATGCCAGACCTTTGGGCAAGTCAAAGGCGATTCAGATCACGTTCGGGGGGAAGCGCGTTCCCCGGCAAGTCATCTATTGGAACTGTCTGTACGCTGTGATCCCATATAGAGAGTTAGTCGAGACCTGCTATAACTGCAGACGAGTGGGACATCGGGCGGACGTTTGCTATCGTCCGAAGACTAATTTGTGTCGCCACTGCGGGAAAGAACATCCTGCACCACCGGAGGGAGAGTCGCTGACCTGCACGCCGGACTGCATCGTGTGTCATGGGGCGCACAGCACGGGAAGTCGGAACTGCAAGTTTCGCCTAGCCCGTCAGCAGCCGACGGGTCTGCAGCAGAGCAACGAGGACAAGAGCCAAACGGGCAAGGAGGAGCGGCGTTCGAGGCCCAGGAAGCGGTCATCTAGCGGTGCGAGAGGCGATAGCAAGAACAGGGACCGGTCAGCTTCCTTCCCGCCACTGCCCGGACCCGAGCCTGGCAAAGGAGGAGGGCAAGGTTCCGGTCATGGAAGAAGCCCAAGTGCCACGAGGAAAAAGGTGAGCTGGCCCAACGCGGGCTCCCAAAATGAGACTGCTCGAGAGAAGGAGCTACAAAGGCAGGTGCTGCAGCAAGCCGAAACTATCAAAAAGATGGAAGCTAGGATAGCAGAGATGGAACGCGCGCTTAAAACCGGCAGAGTAGACAGGGTACAGACGCCGTTGGCCCAAGCCCCACAGCAAGCGGCGCAGGCGAACGCTTCTCGCGTGGACGATAACACAGCTATGGAAGTGGAGAAAGTGGAGAATCGGGGGACGGTCAAAAGGCCACCTCCGGCAGATGAGGGAGCTCGTGCAAAGAGAGTAGCAGAAACTTCGGCGGCGGACACGCCGCAGACAGTATTTACAGTCACAAGAGAGACATGCTTACCCTTGCGGAGAGAGTAGGAAAACTGGAAGAAAGACATTATAGGCTGGATCGCCGGGTCGACAGGATAGAAGCTAGACTAGGCAACATTGAGGAGCGTCTTGACGCCTTCACCAATGACATGCGGGGTTTCCAGACCCAGGTAATGGACATGTTTAAACAGCTAAATGCTATGCTAGAGGTTAGATTGCCTCCCGTAGCCGGCCAAGAACCGATGTTAGTGAACCTAGGGCTTCACCATGGCCCTTCGCCAGCAAATTGAGGTTTGGCAGTGGAACTGCAGGGGCTTCCGTCGCAAGCGGGGAACCTACAGTTGCACATACAAAATCTGGATAGTAAGCCGGACATTATAGCTTTGCAGGAGGCTAGCGGCTCGGTGAAATTACCAGGATTTAAGACATTTACACCACCAGAGATTGATCGAGAGGCGTATTGAGCGTCTTCACGGCCGTGTTAGTCCATCGCAACACCACAGTGATTCAGCATACCATAGATAGCAGCAGGGAGGACTACGTCCTGCTGGAGATTTTGCCCAAAAGAAAGGACGATAAGAGTCTATTTGTTCTTAATGTATACTCTTCTCCAAAAGATAAGGGGGTGGGCCTGCCAGACCTTCTGATAAAGACGCAACGGCTAGCGGCTAGGTCTCAACTCATCGTGGTGGGAGATTTCAATGCGCCTCATCCGGAGTGGGGCTACATCCGAGCCAGCCCAAATGGAAATAAGCTTTGGCAGGTTGCCCAGGACCTGCGATGGACGATCTTAAACAGCCCGCTAGATTATACCAGGATAGGCAACAGCGTAAGCATAGACACCTCTCCAGACCTCACATTTGTGAATGGTATCAGGTATGCACAGTGGGTAAACACGGGACAGCCACTGGGAAGTGATCACTATATCCTTTCCACGATATTTAGTGCTGCTAAGCACAAAGACACGGTGAAAGGAACTCGAGTGACGGACTGGGACCGATTTCGGCAATACAGGAATGACATAGTGAACGGGGAAATCGAGGAGTTAGGAGCCTGGATTGACACGCTCAAGCAGGCCGTGAAGAGTACCACAGAAGAGGTTCCGACGGAGGGGGAGTGCTTTACGGCTGACTCTAGATTGTTACACATGTGGGAAGCACATGCGAGTCTCCTTCGGAGGTGGAGGAAACAAAGGCATAATGGTGTCCTCCGTAGGAAAATGGCCAAGCTAGAACGACAAGTAGAAGCCTACACATTGGAGTTACAGTGTCAACAGTGGGGGCAGATTTGTGACCGGATGAATGGGCAATTCGGATGCAAAAAAACATGGCAGTTGTTGAGGCACCTTTTAGACCCGGCCGCAACCAAATCTGCGCAAAAGGGGCAAATGGCTAGGCTAGTGCATCGGTATCAAGGCACGATTGGGGAATTCATACATGAACTCCGAAGTCGTTACATAAACAGAGAGGCGGGCGGTTGCTTGCCGGATTACTCGGGAGAGGAAAACCTTGAATTGGATGCAGACTTTACGGTGGCGGAAGTGGAGTTTGCAATGGGCCAGCTTCGTACCACGTCAGCAGCGGGTCCGGACGGGGTTACTAATAAAATGCTGCGGAACCTGGATTTCAAGTCAGTGGGGGCACTCACGAATTTGATGAATAAATATTGGGCGGCCGGGGAGATTCCGCCAGAGCGGAAACATGCTAGGATTACATTTATTCCTAAACCAGGGAAGAAGCTCTGCATTGAGAATCTGCGTCCCATCTCGCTAACGTCGTGCTTGGCCAAATTGATGGAGCATGTGGTCTTGAACAGGCTTCAGGGTTATTTAGAGGACAATGAGTTGATACCTGAAACAATGATTGGCTTCAGGGCTAATTTATCGACGCAGGACGTCATGTTACAGCTAAAAAGAAGTGGTTGATCCTGGGTACGGCACGGGCACCAAGGCTATCTTGGGGCTCAACCTCACTAAGGCCTTTGACAATGTTACCCATGAGGCAATATTGAGGAACCTATCAGACATAGGACCGGGGGGTAGAACCTTCCGGTACATCAGATCGTTTCTGGAGGGTAGGACTGCGGAGATTGTAGTCGGAGAAATGAAATCGGATCCCTTCCCATTGGGGGGCAGGGGGACACCGCAAGGGTCGGTATAATCGCCCTTCCTATTTATTCTCGCCTTGATCAAGATACCCCCCAGGCTGCAAGGGATATCGGGACTTAAACATACATTTTATGCGGATGACATTACTCTATGGGTAACAAGAGGCAGTGACGCACAGTTGGAAGAAACTCTACAACAGGCGGTGGATATTGTGGAGGAGCTAGCAGGGGAAGCAGGACTCTCGTGCTCTCAGCCCAAGTCCGAGCTTTTTGTTCTGAGGGATAAACCAAGAGGGATACATGCGAGGCACTATACGCCGCCACCACCTTTAGAGGTGAAAGTGGGGGGAGTACCGGTCGCTGAGGTCCAAACGATCAGAATCCTGGGTATGTATCTGCAGACTAACAGGAAGAAAAGCGAGTCCTTGCAAAGGCTTAAAAATACGGTCAATGCTACCGTGCGGCTAATCAGGAGAATCGCCAATCGTAAGAGAGGTGTTAAGGAAAAAGACTTGTGTAAGCTAGTGCAGGCATTTGTGCTCAGTAGAATAGTGTATGCGACGCCTTATTTGAAGTTGGACGCGGCGGAAAAAGGAAAGGTGGAGGCTATGATTAAGCAGGCGTATAAAGCGGCCCTTGGGTTGCCTCAAAATGCGTCTACCGAAAGGCTGCTGGGATTAGGGGTGCACAACACCCTAGAAGAACTACGGGAGGCGCACTTGGTGATGCAGCTCGGTAGGCTTTCAAAAACAAAAGCAGGAAGGGACATATTGGAAAGGATCGGCATTGGAGTTGACGTTCCAGCCGGTGACACGAAAATTCAGATGAGGCGGGAAATGCACAAGGGCTTGTACATAAAACCTTTGCCCAAGAACATGCATCCAATACATCATGAGGACCGCAGGAAGGCAAGAGCCAAAGCTTCACATGCTAAGTACGGGAGGTACAACGGGGCAGTCTATGTAGATGTCACCGAGTATAAGGACAAGGATGAATTTGCAATTGCGGTGGTGGACGGGCGAGGACGCTTGATCGCCTCTGGATCAGTCAAAACCCGCTCCCCAGAAACTGCTGAGGAAGCGGCGATGCTGACCTGATCTTCAGCGATTCAAAAACAGCCATCCGAAATTTGGCGAGGGGCAGAATATCTGTCACAGCGGCGCGGTTGCTGAATCGGGCCACGGAGCGAGGGATTACGGAGACAGAAATTGTCTTGGTACCTGCACACTCTGGGAACCCTGGGAACGAGACGGCTCACATGAATGCTCGAGGTTTCGTCAGCCGAGTAGGTGAGCTGGACGTCCCGGGAAGGTCCACGAGAGATGGGCTGGTATCCTTTCATGACATTACTAATCATTTCAGACTTGAGCGGAGGATTTACCCACCCCCGGACAAGCAATTGGTGAAGGCGCAGGAATGCGTCTGGCGACGATTGCAGACTAGATGTTTCTTCAACCCATACGTATTGAGCAAAATCTACCCGGACATTCAGCCGGAGTGCAAAAGGTGTCACGAATTGGCAACCTATGACCACATATTATGGAGCTGTAGCATAGCACTGCCACCGGCGGACATTATGCGTGATCCTTCCCTCGAGCAGTGGGAGGCCGTGTTGGCCAGCTCAGACCCGGTCGTCCAGACCAGGGCCGTGGAGTGGGCCACCCAGGTCGCCGTCAGCCATGGGTTGATGGCCATCTGACACGGAATCGTCCACACATGCTCTCTGACGAAAATAAATTTTTTCCATCCATCCATCCATGCAGAGAAGCGGAGGCTCCGGCGGGTCAGGGACACTTTGGCTGGAAGAGAGCGACGCCGGCTACTGCTCCGGTGAGCTCGCGTTCTACGACATCGCATCGTGGACTTCCTGCCGTGCCTGAGCCCGTTCCGGGGAGTCAACATAGGACGCTACCACCTGCTACGGCCAGGGGTGTCTCCAGCGCTGTTGCAACCCATCCGGGTGGTGCCCCCAACGCCAACAACACCGGCATCATCTCCACGGGCGCTTGGACCTGGAGCTTATACGACGCAGCCAGCGACGCCACCACCAAAGCCAACACCGGCATCATCTCCACGGGCGCTTGGACCTGGAGCTTGTACGACGCAGCCAGCGACGCCAGCCCAAGCACGTCGAACACCGCCAGCGACGCCAGCCCAAGCACGCCGAACGCAGCCTCGACCCCGGCTACGGGATCAACACAACGCCGCAGCCACACCGAACCAACCGTGAGCACGAACGCCGACCGCTAATAGTAGAACACTAGTAGTAGACGCTAGTAAAAGTGTGCCCGGGTCGCGTGTATTTATAGTTTTTGTGTTTTGTGTTAGTTTTGTTTGTTTTCTGTTCTAGTGTGTGTGCCACGTAGCGTGTATTAAATGTGCGTTTGTGTGGGTACACCCGTCGCCTAGTCCATTATTTCGGTCCGAGTGTTCTCAGGAGAAATCCGTGACAAAGATAAGTGGCGAGCCTGTGCCAGGTTACATTTCCTTTTTCTTTTTTGCTTTGTCTCGGATTTTTCCGATCTCTCGACGCCAGAAAGTATGGACTTGGCAAACACGTTAGAACTCGCGCTCAAGCTAGGGTTAAGCAAGGAAGAGGCGATGCGTCTCTATGACGAGGAGGGAAAGAGGAAGAAAGAGGAGGCAGATAGGCAGAGAGAGCAAAGGGCGCAAGCACGTGCAGACGCTCGTGAAGCAGAAGAGCGCGAGGCGAAAAGAGCTCGCGAGGCAGCGAGAAGAGCTCGCGAGGCGGAAGAGCGAGAAGAGAAAAGGGCTCGCGAGGCAGAGAGAAGAGCTCGCGAGGCAGAAGAAAAGGAGAAAAGAAGGATAGAACGGGAGAAGGAGTTTATTTTGTGGAAACAGGCGCATGTCGCGGGACGATATGAGGAGATCACGGACAATGATCAGCGTTCCTAAGGGGGTACAGAATCCCCTAGACCGGCCAGAGTTTGTCCAAGAAAGCTGATGGCTCCTTTTGATGACAAGAGAGATGATTTGGATGCATATCTGCAACGATTCGAGCGGATAGCTTTATGGCAAGGCTGGGAGCGCTGTGAATGGGCCACGGCATTGAGCATGTGTTTAGTCAGAGAGGCGCTGAATGTGTTTGGAAAGATGCCTGCTGCTGATTCCATGGACTACGAGAAAGTCAAAAAGGCACTCCTCCAAAGATTCAGGCTTACGGCAGAGGGTTTTCGTGAGAGATTTCGCACCGCGAAACCTGAGGATTCGGAAACCGCTTAGCAATTTTTCTGCAGGCTATCCAACTATTTTGATAGGTGGCTTGATATGTCAAACACAGTAAAGAGTTTTGAAGGGGTGCGTGACAAGCTGGTCACAGAGCAATTTTTAGCGTGTTGCAGCTCAAAGCTGGCGCTATTCCTGAAGGAAAGAAAGTTGTGTTCATTAGAAGAGTTCGCCGACACTGCAGACCAATTCCTCGAGGCCCAAGGGCTTAGAAATTTGAGTAATGCAAAGGAGGAAACCCAAAAGGTCCTAGAGACAGATGCGGCAAAACCAAGAGCTTATGGCGGTGCGTCTAAGGCGCCAGTAAGGTGTTTTCTCTGCGGCAAAGTGGGACACCGTGCAGCTGACTGTCGGACTAGTAGCGCTGCCCAGTGAACACAGGTTGTGTGTCAAGGTTGTAAGAGGAGGGGTCATACTCTGAATGATTGCCGATACAGAACGCAGGACCGAGCTGCATGCGTTGTCGACTCAAGGGTAGAATTTGTCACGCCATCCGAAGTTCCAAAGCTGAAAGGAGAGCAAACGCCGCTGGAAAATGAGGCAGTGAGTGGAACACCCAAGTCGAAGGCAGCAATGCCAGTGGTGGTTGGGCAAATAGGGGACCGTCCTATATTGGTGCTTAGAGACAGCGGACCTAACACAGTCTTGGTTCGTATAAGCCTGGTGAAGGACGAGGATCTTACAGGGGAAGCGTCGGTCGTGACTCTTGTAGATCGCACAGTGAGGTACCTTCCTGAAGCAAGGATTGTAGTGTCCACGCCATATTATACTGGGCAGGTAGTGGCAAAGTGCATAGACCAACCCATTTACGATCTCATCCTCGGAAACATTACGGGTGCAAGAAGTGTCGAAGACCCCATGCCGAGTGGAGGATGCTCGACGTTGAAGAACATTCAAAGGAGGAAAGGCCCGCGACAGGTCAGACGGGTGCAGTCAGTTTCTCGTCGGCAGTGGAGACAAGAGCTCATGCGACATCCCGAGCAACGCAGCGTCCGCTCTCTACTCCTGTTACGTTGTACCTGAGCGTAACACCGGGCGAAATTGCAATTAGGCAAAAGGAAGACCCGAGCCTTAAGACTTGCCTCGAAAGAGTCGGGGAAAGAGAGAAACGAAAGAAGAGTCAGACGTCATTCGAGTATCAATTGGTAAAGGGTCTTTTGCACAAGGAATGCATATTTAGTTCAGGAAGGCGGGTCCAACAGCTGGTGTTACCAAGAGATATGCGGGAGACCGTGCTACGCTTAGGACATGACGCCATTATGGGGACACCAGGGTGTTCAAAAAGCGGTGTCTAGGATCACCAAGGAGTTCTTTTGGCCGGGTGTTCAGAGTGACGTTAAGCGCTTTGTTCGCTCATGTGATGCGTGCCAGCGCACAGTTCCGAGGGGAAGAGTTGGTCCCGTACCTCTGGGAAAGATGCCAGCCATCGACCTACCGTGTCAGCGAGTGTCTATTGACATTGTGGGGCCAATCTCTCCAGTATCCGCCAAAGGCAATAGATAACTCTGGTTGACGTGACCACTCGTTATCTTGACGCTATTCCACGGAGAACTATGGACAGTATCCAAGTGGCGGAGGGTCTTGTGGAAATGTTTTCGCGTTATGGGCTCCCTAGGGAAATTTTGAGTGATCGGGGCTCGAACTTCACATCGGAGCTTATGAAGGAGGTTAACCGTCTTTTGTCAGTAAGACAGTTACTGACGACGCCTTACCATCCCATGTGTAATGGGCTTGTAGGGCGGTTCAACGGCACCCTCAAAAATATGATCAAGAAAATGTGCCAGGAGAGACCTACTGATTGGGATAGATATCTCCCAGCTCTCTTGTTCGCTTACCGCGAAGTACCACAGACGAGTCTTGGTTTCCCGCCCTTTGAGATGTTGTATGGGAGAACCGGTTGAGGTCCACTTACAATACTCAAGAAGCTGTGGGCTAATAAGGAGATTGCATCAGATCTCAAGACAACTTAGAGATACGTTCTCGAGTTGCGGAACAAGTTGGAAGAAACATGCAGGCTTGCACATCAAGGCCTGGAAAGGGCGCGCGAACGCTATAAGGGCTACTGTGACAAGAAAGCCACTCACAGGAGTTTGAATCCGGGCGACAAGGTTCTCATCTTGCTACCCATGGATCATAATAATTTAATGATGCAATGGAAGGGCCCGTACCTTGTGACGCGGAAGAAAAAGGATAGCCATTATGGGGTATTTATACACGATTTTACCGAGGGCTGCTGGGAGAGGGAGAAAATACTCTCGAACCGCGCGCTTCTCCAGCCTGCCACGGTGGCCAACTGGCTGCGGGCTGTTACATCGCCGGCTCTTACCTTCTCGGCGTAGCTTGTTTACAGATATCCGTACCTTATCGTGATTTTCTCGCCTTTCGCAACTAATGCCGCGATGCCGTACTCGGCGCGAACTTCAACTGGTCAGCACTGCGTAGTCGTCGGCTGTGGCAACAACCAGCGTAAAAGGAAAAACATCGCCGATAGCACTTGCGCCAAGCATGCTGTGTCCAGGTCTCAGTGCGGGTGTGACATGTTCATGTTGCACCGATTTCTCGTCGACCCCGAGTTGAATCGTCAGTGGACGTCGCTGGTTAACAGAAAGGACTTTGCCCCGACTACAAACTCGCGCGTCTGTTCTCTGCATTTCATCGATGGCAAGCGAACGGAGCAAAACCCACTGCCCATGCTGAATCTCGGCTACGAGCGAAAGGCAAGTACAATTATTGTCGTTTTACGTATAGTAAACATGCAATCTGCTTGCTGCAGAGCTTAAATGTTTATTATGCTGCATTTTGCATGCGTAAAAGCACGTACAGCATTTGTCACTTTTTTTTTTCATTGCTTGCTCCATCACCGGGCACGTTTCGCGACAGCGGTGCGATATGCGCTGGTTGGCCGCAGATTGAACTTAAAACGTTGTCGATAACGTAAAAGTGCAGCTTTACAACTTCACCACCGCCATATGTGATGTACAGGAGCGCTTTTTATTTCCGTTAGTAGAAATAATAATCGTTTCAGGTCATCCACGGCCGCAGATGCCTGATGCGCGATGACCGTGGTCCACCACCTGTCAAACGAAAGGTCAGATTGTTGAGTCTGTACATGGAAATGCTGGAACTCACGTTACATTTGATGGGAATAACGCGCGCTGCACACGGAAAAACAACTGAAACGACGGCGCTTGCACAAGCGCCCTCGTTTCAGTTGTCGTTTTTCCTCGTGTAGCGGGTTATTCCCACCAAAGTCCAAACGCCGTCGTTTCAGTTGTTGTTTTTCCTTGTGTAGTGCGTTATTCCCATCAAATGTACAACCAACTAGCCCACATTGCTGCCTTGCTAGCTGTTGCTCACGTTACACTTGTTTCGCATTTTAGAGACAAGAAAGCCCAAGTGACGAGTCCGAAGCATCTGATGCAGTTCAGCAGACGCCACCGCACAATGTAAGAAATTCGCATTTATTATTTCACAATATTGTTAGCATTTATCGGGCTTCTACAGGAGCAGGCTGAAGTACAAACAGGTGGCAAGGTGTTTCAAAGCAATAAAAACACAGCAGTCTCAAATATTCGGTTCAGACGAATGCACAGCTGTGAAATTCGAGCAAGAAATGAGACTCGTGTACAAAAAATATACAGAACAGCAATTTCACAAACGCGAGTCTTCTAGAAAGATCATACAGTGCAACAAAGGCATCAAGTACCATATCTAGTTATACATTGGTAGGCAGATGGCTTTAGGCACGTATCTATGCTGATGCCGCCATGTAAAGCAGAGAAAAGGAATTGTGCAGTGCACTGGCTTTCAGAGCTCATGATTTTGAGTATTGTGCAACTTGTTGCCTAAACAGAGTGTAGCACTGTGAGGGAAATTTTCCCAAAATATTTGAGCATGCAAGAGGTCCTATGCAGAGTGACGTCTGGAGCAACACACTCACGTATAGCACACAAAAGGTGCGAGGCATTTGTCATGTCATTTGCACTGAATCTGTCTCGACAAGCTATGACTGTTCTAGTGAAGCCAGAGTTATTGTACGGAGAAGCTCGTTAAGCATCATCACATGCTAGATAATTTGAGATCAGGGTTATTGCACTGTTTCATAACATGTCTCATCCAACACAGAAGATTCCATAGCAAGCCTGTCCTCAATCAGCAAACAGTGTTAGTGTGCATTCACTATTTGATGCTTTGCAATGTGCTGAGAAAGTACACTCACAGCTAATGTACTTCTCTGTTGGCAGGTTGTTTGTATCGGACATCACTCGGTCAGCCTGCCTTTCAGCCACGGAGTGAGTGTAAGTATGCATGCTCTCATCATTCCTTTGTTGCTGAAGCTAAATTGCAGCCATCTGTTGCACTTTCTTTCACAGGTTATCAGTAATGTTCAAGATGTATTTGCAACCAGCAACAAACTAGATGTAAGCATGCATGCACATACAGGTCCACTACATACTGAAATAGGCCGTTTTTGCCATTCTTGTGTTTGTCTGCCAGCAAGTTGTTAACCCTCATGGCTATAACTATCAAATCTGTATTAATTTCCAAAAACGAGCTTGCTATGCACCAGAAAACTGGATATAAGCTTGCATGCTGTCCGAGCTTCCAGACGGTCGTTTCTGATGTTGCCTCTTTTTTTCTAGCAGGTCTCATTGAAAACTGATGCTGCTTCGTCTCGCCTAGACGCTAGCTTTGAAGAAACAACTGTGAGTGCTCATACAAAGTTCACTTTTCCAACCAAGACAACCTGCATTGCCTTCATGTTTTTCTTTTCCTGCATTTTTCCGACAGATGGCTGCTGACCAACAAAACAGCAGTTTGTCAAGGGAGGAAACAGAAATGAAGGTAATTTATAAAAAAATGGATTCTCAAAACAATATAAAAGATTGTTTATTATTTCAGGTGGAGAAGAAAGACAACTCTACACAGTGGGAATTGGAGGAACCAGTCCCAGACCACACATATGCAGACACAAATGACAGTTCAAACACTCCTCTTACAATGAGAAGCATTCACTTTCAGTACTTAACGCCACAAGACGTACACTTCTACACTGGCCTCCCATTTGATGCTTTTAATAAGCTCATTATTTTACTGAGGGCCAATGGCACAAAAGTAGGGGGAATATTGGGTTTAGAACAACAGCTGTTGCTCACACTTATGAGACTAAGACTTGGGCTCCTCTGTGGGGACCTTGCAAGAAGATTCAGCATTTCAATTGCGACAGTGTCAACAATATTCTCAAGTATGATGTCCACCTTAGCTAAAGTAATGGAAGACATAGTGGTGTGGCTGCCTCGGTCAGTAGTTTATGACAGTATGCCGTACACCTTTGTCAAGAATGGCTACGACCGCACAACATGCATATTTGACTGCACAGAGGCGTGGTTGCAAAGACCCAAGAAATTAATGGCAAGGGCACAGAGCTACAGCGCATACAAAGGGTCAAATACTATCAAGTTTTTGACAGTCATAGCGCCCAACGGGCTAATCATGTTTGTATCAGATGTATATGGTGGAAGGGCCTCCGATAAATACATAGTTCGGACATGTGGTGTGAAGGACTATTTACTCCCAGGCGACGAAATTATGGCAGATCGTGGATTCAAGCTTGAGCCACATCTTGAAGCACAAGGAATCCGCATGAATGCACCGGCCTTCACCAGAGGTATGTAGACTGTTCTCTATATTGCAAGCTTTCATGCACCTCTGGGTTTGAAATGCTCATATTTGTTGTCTTTTAGGAAAGAGTCAACTGTCTGAAAAAGAAGTGACAAAAACCAGGCGAATCGCTTCACTGCGCATCCATGTGGAACGCGCTATCAATCGGATAAAGACTTATCGAATTTTTAAGCAGGCTTTGCCTATCAAGTCAAGGAAGCATATCAACATGATTGTTTTCGTTTGTGCTGGCCTATGCATTCTGAAGGGCCCTCTGATCAAAGAGCAGCAAGAACAATAAAGGTTCAGCTTCAACCCCAGTACTGTTAGGGCAAGACTCATTTATTTCAAATGCGAACGTGCGATTAACACTCTAAGAAAGCAAAAAATGCAGAACACAGGCATCACTAACAGTGCACTCTATGGCCGCTGCGTCTTTAGGAGACAGCTGTGCAAGGAGGAGGAAGTTCCTGCTGTGCATCATCAGCCTTGGTTATATCCACTGCACCATAAAGGCATCATCCAGCTGAGACTTATGTTATCCTCGTAAATTTAGCAACCAACTCCCTTCACAGCCTAGGCAATATTATGCTCTCAAAAAAGCTTTCAAGATTATTAATGTGGGTTTCCATGAATCCTTCATCTCTCTTGACTGGAATCAATGCTCTCCCTTGGTCTACATGCAAGTACAGGTAGCAAACAGTGCTCCCTACCAGGTTCAGGTGCAGCTGTGCCTGAACTTGGTAGTATTTATGTGCTGCCTTTAGTACACCTGCAGAATCTAAGCAAAAATCTGCCTTGCACTGCCCCTCCTTAATTAATTCGTCCGGATGTACATGCCGCAAGCTATATAGGCATTTAACCTCTAAAAGTGCTGGGGGGTGGCAATCGCAGACAAGCAAACCGTCTGGACTACACCCAAGATACGGATACCTTGGATGGATCATCAAACCGCAATCTTCGAGTCTGCAATTTGTATGCTTTGTTTGAAAAGCAGCAAGAGCACGCTGTTTCGCTAACTGCTCATAATTTATGCCATACTGCACGGCAAGGCTGGTAATGCAGTTGTCATTAAGTATTCTCTTCATTAATGACTAGCAATTCAATCGTTTGGAACGGCAAACATCTTTGAACAATGAAGCAGTTATCCTGCCCTTGCGGTGGGAAAACCACTCGGCACAGTTTCTTTGCTCCCTTGTGGCAGCTTCAATTTTTTTTGCAGAGGTCATGGTAAGGATGAGCTTATCCACTGCTCGCTCAGTTCCAAGCAGCTTTCCGAAGTTGAGGTTGCACAGAGGTCTTTGGAGAGTAATCTCGAAGTCGTCCACTGGTGGCTCCACTTTGTTCAGCTGCCTTTCTTTGCACTTCGGTGACTGGAAGGCAACCTGAAAAAAATGTCTTCATTAGTCTAGTTATAAATTTTTATTAAGGGCAAAGAGGTTAAGAAGTCTGACTATAGCAGTTTAAGCAACAATAAAAGGGCGGCAACACTGCCTGGTCAGCAAGATTACATTGAGCATGGCTGTGGGTTCAGGTCATTCCTAAAGCTTGCACTCCAATTCAAGATAAATGAGTCAAGTTATGTTCATGCATGACAGAGGCTTATGCATTTTTGTCGCTACCTTCTCTGAGTGATGTGTCGCTTGTTGCCTCTGGACACTTGCTGGTGCCTGAGAAGGTTGCTGGATCTCCCTTCTCGTCGTCATCAATATGTTGTGGAGAAGGGTGCCTGCAAATGAAAAGCATCACCACAATGCCTAACAGCCAATTTCATTCCATGAAAGGCACTCAAACTCGCACCTACATATAGTAGTCAATGTACTACCTACATTTTCAAAAATATGACTGCAATCAGGACAAGAGTGAAAAAATGGATGGAGCAGCCCAGTGTTCACTTGCAACTGCATTCATCAAAAAAGTAGAAAATATGTTCTACAATGAAAATTTTTCATATGTGGCTAGCACATGTGCTCCGAGGAATTGTCAATGCTTGGCAAAGTCTTTCCACAAACTAACATTCAAAGATATAGATCCCTTTTACACTTACACTCTATTTTTCTCCTTACAGTGTTCCATTTCAGTTTATCCTCACAGCACATAACTGCACTGAATATGCAGCTCTAACTAAGAAAGAAATCATCTCTTTCATACGGAACACTGCAAAACGGGACTAAACACATACAGCGGTGAACTTTTTTTTACATTAAATGCAGCATTCATTCTCTCCCAGATACACGCGTCAATGAGCAAATTTTTTTTCTTATGAGCCGGAGTTCTCAAAAATGGCTTCTCTTCCCTTGGAAAGAAATGAAGCTCTCATTATTCGTGTTCTGTGTTACCGACAATACGAAAATTTGTCGTCCAGCCAGCCATTACACAGAATTCAAACAGGTTCATGATTTTTCTCATTCACATATGCTTGCAAACAGATTTTTCTTGGAATGTGAAATATCTTCAAAATGTGACAATTGTTTTCTCCTCTGTCTGCGAAAATGACTGGCTTCCAAAATGAGCTGCATGTGTATTCCATATAAAGTACATAAGCTCTATATCTTAGATCAGTTTTCACTCATGAGTGTCCATGGTACTCATTGTGCTACTGAACTTCTAGAAACTAATGACTTTGATCACTTGCCACTTCCTTGTTGTAGAGCCTTACTCGTACTATATGCAGCAAGTGACAATGTTATCTGACACTGAATACCAGCAAAGCACACTCATATTACTACACCGGCAACCAGCTTGTTTAATAGATGTGTGTCATCTCAGCAATACTCACCAGGAATATTGAAGAGCTCGCCATAAGGTGACTTCTTGATGTGGTCTGCGAGTTCTTCTTTGCTTGCAAAATGCTCGACCTTTCGGGTCGGCCTTGGGTGCTGCGTGCTTGCGGGGTCCACCGTTGACCTCTTAAGATTGAAGGACATGGAATTGAGAAGGGCCGGCTCAACATTTCTCTTTGTACCCCGATTCCAAGCTGCCGTCTTGTCGGTACATGAGATGCCAGTGATGCCTAGCTGGACGCCCATTTCTAGCTTCCACAACAGGGCACCAATATGGCTACAAACACGTGCTTTTCCGGCCATGCAAGAACAACCAGCAGTCACCACTTGACCATTCTTCCGCACACAGGCCCATGGCGACCATGGTTTTTTGTTTGCTGCCTGAGAGGGTCGCACATCGGCCTTCACATACACAATATCAGCAGCTGCTTCGTGACTCAGCACCCGGCCCACCCAACCGCACTGCAGCTGGTTATAAGAGTCCAGGCTTTTGTACGCCTCTGCCTCTTTAAGATCACAGGCCTTTGATCTAATCAAGTAGCATACAATATGAGCACTTGTTATGTTTGGCCAGGGTTTGGTGTCATCTGTCCACTGCTGCACGAGCAGGGGATGAGCATGGATGTCACCATCTGAAAAAAAAAAGACGGCATGAAAAGGACATTACAATAAAGATACCTCCAAAGGCCGGCAAAAGTGCATTGGGCGCTACAGCTCTTAAGGAGATATGTACGATCATGAGTTCACTGTAGTGCTGCCATAATATGGATCCCACAGTTGCTTCTGCCTTCTTGAAATTTGAGCAGTGCAAAACAGATGCGATAATGCTGGTTAACTGCCCGAATACAAGGCACACAAGTCCGATCGCAAAGCACATATAGTTGCGCAAAATACTCTGACGCAACAGGAGTTGGCGACTTTACACGTATTTCGGCAACTGGGCAGACTATCAACTAACACTGCCTCGCACATAATCAAATTGCGCTCTCACGGCTGCGTGCGCTCGTGCAGCCTACGTACGAGGCGTGAAGGGTATACCAATATCGTTCTTTCCAACTTTCTGTTTCGTGACGCATCGAGCGAGTTCCACATTGCAGTGGTGTGGCTATGTGGGACGCGGCCGACAACGGGAAAGAGCACGCGTACTGACGAAGCTAATTCGAAGGATTTACATGTAGTAGAACGTACGGTACACGTCAGATGCGGCCAAAGACGAACTGTGCGGGATTGCCGGAGCCCTCGCGAGTAATTTCGGAACGCCAGCCCATCGGTGGCAGAAGGCAGCGCAGATCGACGACTCCGCAGTCAGCGGACTGCCGGCCCTTCATTCCGCTGAATGTCAGGTGGCCCGCGGTAACTTACAAAGACTGTAACACGCTACGCAGCCGTTAAAAAACGATATTTATTTGTTTACTACGGTTATTCATTATTTTAGTAGTAAGTAGCACAGACACTCACCTATCGTGATCGTTTGCTCCGTCGATGCAATAACGGGCGGTTGGTTGTCTTGACCACCAGCGCTTCCAGCCGCTTGCGCCTTTCAAAATGCACACGTATACGGCTTCAAGCTCACCACTGCTACGTTTCGGCAGATTTATTTTGCGAGCGGGTGCCGGCAGAACGACGAGCTGCACTCCAAAACACGCTGAGACGCAACGCAGCCCGAGCAGCCCAAGCCAAAAGTAACAGCCCGTAACGGCAACGCCGCTACGCGGCGCTGGGGGCTAGCAATATGGCAGCCCCCAGGTATCGAAACTGAAATTGTGTATAGATGGCATTAAGAGTGTTTTTCATGTAAATATGTTGAATAAATATGAAGAAAGACGTCCCGTATGCCGGTACACCCCCAGGGCAACTTGTTCGGTAGTGGCCGAGGAGACAGGTGATGCTGTCGAGGTGTCCACGTTCGGTGGGAAGAAAAACGCAGGAGGGGATGAAATACTGAAGAAGCCCAATTTGAATGGAGACAAAGGATTACAGCCCAGCTCTAAATCAAGAGGGAGACATTTTGGGATGGGCTAAGCCAAATTGAGATCATATGTCACAAATTAGACTTGTATAGAGATAGAGCTAACTGGTCAGCTCTGGGTGTCTCTGGAATATATCATGTTGTTGCGGTGTTAATGTGTCTGGGATTTACCTTGTTGTTCTTGCTATTGTTGGTGTTATGTGATTATACAAGAGTGTGTGTGTTGTGGACACGCACATGTTTATTAAGGACTCTGTACGGACAGCGGCAGTGGTGTGTTAGTGTTCTGAACACGAAATTTGGTGTGCTGTGTTCGTTGTGTGCATTTGGTGTCTGCTGGACATTTTCGGTGTGGTGTGAGCTGAGTCCAGAATCGCCACAGAAGACAGTCGGCTGGCTGGAAGGCTTGGAGATGAGGATGACGTGAGAAGTTTTGCATGGAAAAACTCTTGAGAGAGGGGGCCCTTCACATATATTAAGGAGCCTAAATTAAATTTTAAAGGAAAATGGTGTGACGAAGACGACGTGAATTAACCAAAGAATAAAGAAGAGGAAGAAGAGGCATTCGGTGAGGTGGAGAGAGATGATTGGTGGAAAAGCATTCGGCGAGGTGGAGAAAGATGATTGGTGGAGAAGAGAAGACGACGACAAGGCTTACGTGGACTAACACCGAGGCTATAAAAGGGCGAGTGAGTGCGAGGCACTGGGGGAACTGCAGAGAAGCGGAGGCTCCGGCGGGTCAGGGACACTTTGGCTGGAAGAGAGCGACGCCGGCTACTGCTCCGGTGAGCTCGCGTTCTACGACATCGCATCGTGGACCTCCTGCCGTGCCTGAGCCCGTTCCGGGGAGTCAACAGAGGACGCTACCACCTGCTACTGCCAGGGGTGTCTCCAGCGCTGTTGCAACCCATCCGGGTGGTGCCCCCAACGCCAACAACACCGGCATCATCTCCACGGGCGATTAGACCTGGAGCTTATACGACGCAGCCAGCGACGCCGCCACCAAAGCCAACACCGGCATCATCTCCACGGGCGCTTAGACCTGGAGCTTGTGCGACGCAGCCAGCGACGCCAGCCATGCACGCCGAACGCAGCCTCGACGCCGGCTACGGGATCCACACAACGCCGCAGCCACACCGAACCAACTGTGAGCACGAACGCCAACCGCTAATAGTACAACACTAGTAGTAGACGCTAGTAGTAGTGTGCCCGGGGCGCGTGTATTTATAGTCTTTGTGTTTTGTGTAAGTTTTGTTTGTTTTGTGTTCTAGTGTGTGTCTCACGTAGCGTGTATTAAATGTGCGTTTGTGTGGGTACACCCGTCGCCTAGTCCTTTCTTTCGGTCCGAGTGTTCTCAGGAGAGATCCGTGACACGGCTGAAGTGCGTGACAAGCCGAAATGGCTCCCTGGCTGGCGTAGTAAAGCTTTCGCTGTAATATGTTTATCCCGAAGGCGACCCGCATGGAGTTAACACGCGTTGCGGATTTTGAGCAGCGCGGCGCAACGCCGACGCACCGCCGCCGTGCAGCACCACAAGCGGCGGAAAACGGGCGGATGCGGCCAGACTGCTGCCGCCAGGATTTCAGTGCTGTTAGAAACGGCGGTATTCTATATGATTAGTGAAATACTGAAAATAATATCTTTGTATTTACAATTAAGCTAATATTTATTCAATGACGACAAAGGAGACGAATTATACTCTGACCTCTTTCTTTATTGTAAAACATTTTATTCGCCGGGAAGAGCTTGGCAAGAGGTCGCGTTAAGTGGTCGAGAGTACATAGCCCTCGACGACTTTGTCAGCCCACTCCACCGCCAAAACTTGCGTTCTGGGGTCAGAGCTAGCCAGCACGGTCTCCCACCGCTCGAGAGAAGGAGCTGTAACTAGATCACCCGGAGGTGGCTCTATTTTGCAGTCCCACAGGATGTGATCGTAGGTAGCACGTTGGCCACAGTGTTTGCAGTTTGGGTTGTAAAGATCTGGATAAATGTGCGCGAGGAGTGATGGGGTGCGTATCGATCTCGTCTGTAGACGACGCCACGTAACCTCTTGTTCTTTAGTAAGTCTTTTGTCTGGAGGGGGGAAAATTCTCCTCTCTAGTTTAAAATGATTGGTGAGATCATGATATGTGATCATTGAGTCCTTCGTGAAATTCAGGGAGCCAGACTCATCCACTGCCCGGTCGACGAAACCTCGGGCTTTATTGTGGGCTGCCTCGTTCCCCGGATTCCCCGAATGGGCTGGGACCCATATCAATTCGGAATAATTTGGTGAGAATTTGGTTGCGTTAAGGATTCTAAGGGAGGTGTTTGTAATTCGCCCTTTAGCGAAATTATTGATACCCATTTTGGAATCGCTGAGGATGATGCTCCCTTGGGTATGTGCTAGGGCGAGGGCTATAGCCGCCTCTTCTGCCGTTTCAGAGGATTTCTGACCTCTTTCTGAACCAAACTTTTTAACCTGTTTGAACCTGCCGCGCTTCCTGTCGTCAACCCACGAGTATGGCTAAGCCTAGCAGCTTTGAAAATCAGAAGAAATCTGAAACTTTCCGCGTTTCATCGCTAAAATTTTGTGGTGCCGGCATCTTCATACACAGCGAAAGCCTAGTGCGACTTTTCTCGGCTTCGACCGGCGCGGCCATGTTGTAGAAGCGGGCCGAAGTCAGACGCGGTCTCGCCCTGATTGTTTCGTGTTGAGAGCTCACGCTGGCCGCTTCCGGCCAGCGGCTGACCGCCGGGCGACATATCTATCGCGGCTTGATCGACAGTGAACGGCCGCCGGGCGGCCGTTCGCCAGTTTTTCGCAAGAAAATTGAAGTAACGTAACGTAGCCGGTGGGTAGTGGCAGAACAAAGAACGTTTATTGCCGGGTGTTGCTGGCTTATAAAGACCGGAAAGGTCACATGACACATGACTGGCATGATACGCGGCACGTGTGACACAGTCTTGGCTCAAGCTATACATCAGCCTGCGTGCTTGATAACTTACCACGCGTACTTGATAATACTACATCCCTTCCCCCTAAGCTGGAGTAAGTGAGACGATCCGGTGGCTTCTGTGGGCGTGTCGAGCGACGTGGTGGTTGGTCTTCAGCTTGAGAGCGGACTTCCCGTGTCTCCGTACCTTGATGATCTTCTGCCTCCTCAGAGGTACTTTGAGCTTCGTCAGGGGTCCGGACTGGGCTCGGCTTGCTAGGGGACGACCCCACGTCGAGCCGAGGCCTGAGTTGGTCCACGTGGCGGCGCTGCGATCCCTCCGGTGTTTCTAGAGTAACCATGCGCGCTCCCGTCGTGGACACCACAGTCGCAGGCATCTATTTCCGAGCAGACCGAAACTGGCGCGACCATACAGGCTTTCCTGGTTGATAACGTGTTGGTGATATTGTCACTGCTGGCACAGGTTCACCGGAATCATTTTCTGTGACCTTGATGTCCGTGAGTGAGGCCGTCAGCCTGGTTCTGGGACTGAAACCCAACAGCAGTTTCGCTGGCGATTTCCCTCACTCCAAAGGTGTCGTTCTATAACGGAATAAAAACTTGATTAGTCGTTCTTGCAATCTCCCCCCTGAATTCTTTCGAAGCCCTTCTTTTACCGTCCGCACGGCCCGCTCCGCCAACCCATTTGACTGAGGATGGTATGGGGCTGTTCGGACGTGTTGCACATGGTTTTCCAGCAAGAAACTAGACATGGTGGCACTTGTGAACTGTGGTCCGTTATCCGATACCAAGCAGTATGGTAGGCCAAACCGTGCGAAAATACCCTCAAGTACTTGAATGGTGGTCTCTGCTGTGGCGGTCTTTAAAGGTATGGCCTCCATTCACTTTGTCTCGGCGTCAACCAAAACGAAAATTTGGTAGCCATCGAGGGGCCTGCAAAATCCATATGCAACCTGTACCATCGTTTGTTGCTCGCTGGCCATGGAGACGGAACCTCAGCAGCTGGCATGGGCCAGTATTGAACACATTGAGGGCAACTTTGAACTAACAATTCGATGTCCCTATCTAGTCCAGGATACCGGGGTGACTGTTGTGCAGTTCCTTTAGCATGCATCGCTGCGCCGCCTCCGGCAACACTACTCGATGGCCCCAGTATACCAGGTCGTGGCTGGCGGCGAGCTCGTTACGGCGAGAAAAGTACGGCATCAGGTGTTGCTGTGCTGCCGATAAGTGCCGTGGCCAGCCGCGTGAGATCCACCCCCTGATCCGCTGAAGCTTATCGTATGAGCGGCTTAGGTCCGCTAGTTGCCGAGCGGAAAGGGCCATGGAATTTAGGCCCCGTGTATAAAGCACGTATTCCATTGATTCTTGCCCTTCTCGTTCACCCAAGCCCGGCAAGGGTAGGCGACTGAGCGCGTCTGCGTTAGCATTTAGGTGTCTTGGGCGGTACTCGAGATCATAATGGTAAGCCGACAGCAACAGGGCCCAGCGCTGGATTCTTCCCGCGGCCATGTGCGGAATTGGCCGTTCCCGGTGAAACAGCCCCGTCAGTGGCTTGTGATCCCTCACGAGAGTGAAATGATTTGCCAACAAGTAATCTCGAAACTTGGTAACGCCGAACACCAAGGCCAACGCTTCTTTTTCCAGTTGCGAATAATTCCGCTCAGCCGGCGTCAGAGCTCTCGAACGGAACAATATGGGGTGGTCCTTGTTCCCGATTCGGTGTGACAGCACCGCGCCGACCCCCACTGGTGAAGCGTCGCATTCAAGCCGCAACGGCTTTTCGGGGTCGTAGTGGACGAGAAGTTCCGCTTCCCCCATAGCGCGCTTGGCTGCCTGAAAGGATTTTTCGTGCTCGGCTGCCCATTGCCACCGTGCTCCTTTCGCCAACAGCCTATAGAGTGGAGCCAACGTGGTTGCAAGATTCGGCAAAAACTTTGCGTAATATGTGATCAAACCCAAAAAGGATTTTGGCTGGCTCACCGTCTCTGGTCTTGGTGCGGCGGTGATGGCTTCCATATTCTGAGGGGGGTGCAAGCCAGTTGCATCGATCTTGTGGCCCAAGAACGTAACTAGCTTCTCACGGAACCTGCATTTGTCAAGGTTCAACTTGACTCCGTTGTCGCGCAGTCGCTCGAAGACTGGCCGGAGAGTTGAATCGTCGTTCTCCTTTTCAGCAATAATGATGTCCTCCAAGTACACCTTGACGCGAGGAAGACCTCGCAGAACGGATTCGAGGCGGCGCTGGAACAAAACTGGAGCAGATGTGATGCCGAAAGCGAGGCGGTTGTATGCAAACAACCCTTTGTGTGTGTTCAACACGGCCATTTTTCGTGCTTCGTCGTCCAGTGGAAGTTGATTATACGCGTGTCGTAAATCCAAAGTAGTGAACACCTCTCCGCCGTACAGAGATGCGAAGATGTCCTCAATTTCTGGCAACGGATACTGTTCCAGATGTGTCGCCAGATTCACGGTTAACTTGAAGTCTCCACACAGCCTAATATCCCCGTTTCGCTTCACTACGGGCACGACGGGCGTAGCCCACTCGGATACTCTCACTGGTGAAAGCACTCCTTCGTGTACTTGGCGGTCGATTTCTGCAGACACCTTTTCCCGAAGCGCGTATGGCACCGGTCGAGCCTTGAGGAAGCGTGGTAGAGCGGCATCTTTTTTGTGTAGTTTCACGGGTGGTCCCTTACAGCAACCCAAACTCTGCTCGAAAACTTCTGGAAATTCCGTCAAAAGTTTCGCCGTCGTGGCGTCACCGTGTACTACATGTATGTTCTGCGACGCGCATTCTTCCAGTAGTGCCAGGCCAGCCTTACGGAAGGCCTGTATGGTGTTCTGGCCGCACAAAAGAGGCCCGTTGCAATCCACTACAACCAGCGAGCTGTCCACTTGCGTGTTACTGCATTCGACTTTCATGGCTACTTGGCCAAGAACCGGCAGCGGCCCCAGGAAGCACGTCAGGCGCAGTGAAGTCTTCTCCAGTGGCGGCCACCATTCGCGGTGATTATCGAATACCGAATTATCGAATACTCTGATAGTGGACCCTGTATCTACCAGCATGCGCAGGTTCCGGCCTTCCCAGATGAAATCCCTTTCAAATGGCCGTGCGGACAAGTTCCTACTGTTGTTGTGAGCCTCCAAAGCGTAGAGAATATCCTCGCTACTTCCGTCACTGCCGTCTAGCTCCTTCACCGCAAAGGTGCCTGAGCGGTTAGTGCGACCGCTGGAGCACATCCTTGCCAGGTGACCCTTCATGCCGCACTTGTGACACGTCGCTTTCTTGTGTCTGCACACTTCCGAACCACGGTTCGAGCCACACCTTCCGCACTGCGCGGACTCTGTCATGGATCCATGCCCGCGTCCGGACTTCTGCGGATTCCTCCTGTGCTTCTGTACGAAGTTGGCAGCACCGTTGTCGTTGAAGCTCCTCTCTTGCATTGCCCGGACATTCGTTTCTGCGGCTTCCGCTGCTTGAGAAAACGCTTCTACCTCCGCCAGGCTTAACTTCTGCTGCGACAACATGTGTCGTCGAGCTTGTTCATCACGGATTCCGCAGACAATCCTATCCCGCAGCATGCGGTCCAAAAACTTTTCGAAACTGCAGTCCTTTTCGAGTAAAGCAGAAATTTGGGCAAGTTGGTACGTATCCATTTTGAAACAGCGCAACAAAGACGGGACGTGGAAACTGAGGTGTAAAGACAAACATGCGCTGACTAACAACTGGGTTTATTGAAAAAAACACACAAAATATATACAGAGTTAGGAAAGATTAATCGCCACCATAGTCAACTCATGCCACATGTGACGCCAGATATCCAATCTCCCCTTCGGAAAGGGCGACCGATGGGCAACTAATGCACGTTGCGCCTTCCTCACGTATAAGAAAAGCTTCAAACACTTCTCGCGTCATCTTATCACAATGGCGAAACACGATATTGGTGTTCTTATAGTCGGGGGTACATTTGCATTTCTTGCAACGGAATGCACCTTTAGTGAGAGGGTCTCCTTCTGTTTTTCTTTTTTCGTACTCTTTTTCGTGTTTGCATTTGCACCTTCTGCAGTGGACCGCCACGTGTGACAGGGGGTCTTTTTGTCTGGTGTTCTCATGTTCCATGAGTCGCTTGTTGATGCATCTTCCTGTTTGGCCAATATATGTGGCGCCACACGAGAAGGGAATTTGGTATACTACCCCTACCTCGAGACGTCTCAAGTCGGTGATGTAGTCCCGTACCTTATCGCCTTGGTTCCGCATAAAGAATGCGTAGCTTGCTGCAATCTCATTGGCTTTTGGATCGAAGTGGTTGTCCAGGTGCTGTATGACGACTTCGTAGCTCAAGCTGTTCACCGATTCCGACTGGCACTGGCCTTGAAGCACGCGAACCACGTTGTCGCTCAGGGCCGACACCAGAAGCGCACGTTTTTTTCCCGGATCTGTGATGCCGTGGCCCTCAAAAAAGGCCTCCAAACGAACACGGTAACTGCTCCAGCTACCTGTCGTATCGTCGAACTCGGGTGGCCTGGCTGTCATCGTGCAGCTATCCCATCCTCGTCGCCACTGAAGTAACGGAACGTAGCCGGTGGGTAGTGGCAGAACAAAGAACGTTTATTACCGGGTGTTGCTGGCTTATAAAGACCGGAAAGGTCACATGACACATGACTGGCATGATACGCGGCACGTGTGACACAGTCTTGGCTCAAGCTATACATCAGCCTGCGTGCTTGACAACTTATCACGCGTACTTGATAATACTACAAAAATTGCTCCTTCTGAGGCGGCCTTAATAGTCCAAAATATTCGCCATTAGCCATGCTTTACCAACCATCCTAAACGATTAGAAAATACGAAGACACGGTTGTTTCGCAAAGCCAAACGAACGTAAAATCGGCCACTTGGAAAAAATACCACGCTTCTGAAAAATACTTGCTGCTCGTAGCGCCAAGCATTCATTTTTTTCACAATCATCATCATCATCAGCCTGACTACGCCCACTGCCGGGCATAGGGCTCCCCCATGTCTGTCGAATTAACCCTGCGCCCACCCTATGCCCCCAAACTTCTTAATCTTATTCGCCCACCTAACTTTCCGCCGCCTCCTGCTACGCTTGCCTTCGCGGGAATCGACTGCGTTACCCTTAAGGACCAGCGGTTATCTTGCCTTAATCTTATTCGCCCACCTAACTTTCCGCCGCCTCCTGCTACGCTTGCCTTCGCGGGAATCGACTGCGTTACCCTTAAGGACCAGCGGTTATCTTGCCTTACCGCAGCTACTAACCAGCAAACCTAGACAATTCTAGCAACTTTTACATGCTAAGCCCCCCAGGGGGGCGTCTGCAGCTTTCAGGCGTTGGTGAGTGGTGACACCATGGGTTCACGAGCATCCGCAGGGACATGCCCGCAAGGTGATGATGGCGAACCGTGCATCACCCCCGACCCGAGCCCCGCGCTTAGCCGTGCGGGGCATCGCCTTGACCGGAGAAAAGGGGATCCTGGTGGTTGAGCCTATGCCGAGCGTTTGGACCTTTAAGGCCCCTCGCCGGAGGCAACACGCCACTTTGGCCCGAGCTTCCTGTAGACGGGCATCCGGCCTGACGCGACCGGGGGAAGTCGGCAGTCGCCTTTTCTTATCCTCCCTTCCATCTTTTACTTTCCTATCTCTTTCTGACAACTCTCCTATATCCTACTCACTTCTTGGTTTTTCCTTTTTTCCTGGCGGCGAGGGTTACATTAGTACTTGCTGTTCGGCTAGTTGGTTCATCATAAAGTTGAATGGCCCAAGGGAACGAACACAGGAAGACACAGAGAGGCGCTCTTTCCGTCTGTGTGTCTTCCTTTGTTCGTTCCCTTGCGCCATTCAACTTTATGGCAAGGGTTAATCTTGTGTGACGAACTACCCTGAGTTGCGTCATATTTGGTTATAGTTGAGGTGTACAGCTGGCGTAGGCAGGACTTGCTTTCAAGTTCCAGTCCGTCCCCTTGTCGGACTCCGTGGTGGGTGGCCGGCACCATGACCAAATAACTACGTTTTTTTATGGCTCCCTCCCCTTTCAAAACCAGATCGCTCTCTCAAGAGAGGACGGAACGAAGCAGCAGATTTGTTTGCCAAAAAGAAACCGGCTTTAACGAAGTTCCATGTCATACACAGTCAATGTGATGAAAAGCAAGCCCGTATAATATCCCCATTTCTCGTGTCCAAATGCTTAACCGACACCTTGGACCCTGGCTACAAGGTCTCAAAAATGGCCAGCGGTGACTTACTGTTTGCATTACGTGATAGCATGCAGTGTTCCAAACTCGAAAACATTGGATCTATAGGGGGCATCTTTGTCTCCGTGACTCCCCACCGATCTCTCAACACAATCCGAGGCGTAATCTCTGAAAGTGACTTTATCCATCTGACAGAAGCCGAAAGGCTTCAAGGACTATCTGACCAAAATGTAATTGATGTTGACAGAATGGAAATCCGCAACTAAAACACGGAAATAGATACTAAACACATGGTCCTTACATTTAACACCACCACCTTGCCCGAAACTATCGAAGTTGGATATATGAAGGTCAACGTCAGACACTACATAACAATTCACCGCCGATGTTTCAATTGCCAGAAGTTTGGCCACGGCTCACAAAAAGTTGCCGCGGCTGAAAAACTTGCGCAAAATGCGCTTCGAAGAACACCCCCCCCCCCCCCCCCCTCTGAGGAATGTGACGCAGCACTGCGCTGTGCAAACTGCGGAGACCATGCTGCATACTCCAGCGCGTGTCTGTCCTGCAAAAAGGAAAAGAAGATAATTACCTCACAGACCACAGAAAACAGTTCATTTAGAGAAGCGAGAGGCGATTTGCCCTCACCAACCAATTCTCCTACACAGCGAAATCCAGCTTCGCTGATGTGGTGCGCAGGAGCGTAGCACCACACATCACTCTGGCACCTACCGAGTCGGCTTCTACCGAGCCCATGGGAGGGCCAGCCACGCCCCAGGCAGGGATAGCGAAGGGTGCTCTGTCACCCCGGAAGCAGGGAGCGCCGTTCCATGGGCCGGCATCCCATGCGACTTCGCCGCGTCAGGCGAGGTCTGAAACGCAGACACCCGCGGCGACGCCGTGGTCCTCCAGCACCTCTCGTGAGGTGATGGACGCAACTCCTCCCACGCCCCCGCTGCAGCGGCGGCAAAGCTCTCTTGAGCACAAAAAAGGGATAAAGTCCTTGTAACAGGTCCAAAAGACCGACAAACGTAGTTCCTAAATCTTATCCTTAACTAGTGTACAATCATGGCTTTTCCAGTTCACTGGAACTGTCGCGGACTTTTAAACAACTACACTGACGTAACAGATATTTTAAATTCATTCTCCCTGGTACCACTGCGTCTCCAGGAGACTAACATAGCACCACAGAAAACAAAATATTCTGAAAAAGTATCAAGTCTTTCGATGTGACCGAGATACCTCAAGCAGGCTCTCTGGAGGCACTGCAATAGTTGTCCAGGGTGGTGTTGCTACTAAAAAAATTGACCTAAAAACCTCATACGAGGCAGTTGCTGTCTCTGTCCTCAATTTTAAGGCAATAACAACATGTTTCGTATGCATGGAACCTCACCAAATAGTCACATAGTCACACTTCACCATCTAGAAAATCTTCTAACACAACTTCCGAAGCCATCTCTTTTAGTTGGGATTTTAATGCTCATTCCACTTTTTTTGGAAGCGAACAAACAGATGTCAGAGGCCGGATTTTAGAATATTTTCTCCTCTGCAACAATGACTGCCTCCTGAACACAGGAAAACAGAGTTACAGTTCTCCAAGCAGTGGGAAAATGAGCTTGCTATATTTATCGTTTTGTTCACCAAATGTTTTTACCAATTTGAAATAGGATGTTCTTGACAACCTGTATTAAAGCGATCAGCTTCCTTTCATAATAGGCCTATCATCCTCACCAACAGTCATCCCGACAAAACCACGCCGTTGGAAGTTATATTTAGCTAACTGGGAATTGTTTAGAGAACAGTCCAGTTTAGAGAATATTTCTTTAGAAAATCTCGGCATAGACGAAATAAATGACGCATTCACATCATGTATCCTTACTGCAGCACACTATCAATCCCAAAATTATCAGGAGTGGTCCGTCAGAACCAAAAAGTATGGTACACACGTCAATGCAAGAAAGCAAAAAAACTGCAAAATAAAACATGGGGAGTATCTCGCAGATACCCAACAAACGAGAACCTTATCCATTTCAAAAACGGCCAGAGCATAAGCACGGTATATTCGGCTCAATGCCGAAAAACATCCTGGAGAGCTCATGTGCCTTCTATAATTAGTTGAACCCCATCGATGAAAATGTGGGAAAAAGTTCGAAAATTAAATGGTCGATACTCACCCTTCACAGTTTCTTTCTTGACAAGACCCGGTACACAAACAAATATAGGAGAACAGGCAGACATATTGGGGGAGCACTTTGCTGCAGTTTCAAGTTCATCACACTATAGCCAGTAATTCTGGAAATAAAAGAGCACCGCCGAAAAACACAGGCTCCCAACAAATGGAGTTCTAAATGAAAAATACATTTGGCTAATTACCCTCCAAGAAATTACTAAAGTACTGTATGCCGGCAAACAAAACTGCTCCAGGACACGACCAGATACACTACGAAATGCTTGCCATCTTTCCCAGCCTGCTATAGAGGCACTCTTGAATTTCTTTAACAAAATAGTCCGAGAAGGAAAAATACCTAAGGAGTGAAAAAAAGCCGTCATAGTGGCACTCCTGAAACCTGGGAAACCGCCAATTTCCCCAAGTAGCCATAGGCCGATTGCCTTTACAAGCTGTCTCGCGAAATCTTTTGAAAGTGTTCTAAATATAAGATTAACATTCCTCCTTGAATCCCGCGAACTTCTTGATGTACATCAATGCGGTTATAAAAAGAGATTCTCAACGACAGACCATTTAATTCGCCTCGAAAACACAATAAGAGAAGATTTTATACACAAATAGCATTGTCTTGCCGTTTTCTTTGACATGGAGAAGGCATATGATACAACCTGGAGGTTTGGGATCCTCCGCGACCTAGTGGACCTAGGTATCCGCGGCAGGATGTTGAACTGCCTAAATGAGTTCGTTTCCGACCGCTCATTTAAAGTACGCTTGAGATAAACCCTTTCCAGGAACTTCGTTCAAGAGAACCGGGTTCCTCAGGGGTGTATTTCAAGCACAACATTGTTTATTGTAAAGATGAATTCCATAAGGAAAATAATCCTAAAGTCCATGATGTACTCAGTCTATGTCGACGACCATCAAGTAGCTTGTATATCATCCAATGTAGCAACATGCGAGAAACTAACAGAGCTAACACAAAACAAACTAGAGACATGGGCAGAAAAAACGGATTCTAGTTCTCCACACAGAAAACTGTGGGCGGGCTGTTCTCACTAAAACGAGGTCTACAATCGAACCCCAGCTTACATCTAAACAAAATCTAACTGCCTACAAAAAATGAAAGTAAAAATTCTGGGCATTATTTTTTACAAAAAGCTGAGGTTCCTACCATATATTAATGCTCTATAAAAGAAAGACTCCCAGTCTGAACATGCTTCAAGTACTTTCCCGGAAACAATGGGGTTCTGATAGGATGTGCCTTTTACAAATTTATCGGTCCGTTGTTCGTTCTAGTTTAGACTACGGAAGTTTAGTTTACGGGTCAGCGAGACCTTCGTACCTGAAACGACTAGGTCCAATACAAAATTTAGGTTTGCGTCTTTCCTCTGGTGCTTACAGGACGCCGCCGATAAATAGTCTTTATGTAGAAATCCACGAACGGTCACATACAGATAGAAGAACCATGCTCACGTGCTCATAGATTTTAAAAAGCCGTTCGCTGCCCAAGCACCTATGTTACCCAATAGTCACAAAGTGCCCATCTAGAACATTGTTTAACGATAAACCGCTCGCTATCAGGCCACTCCTCCTTCGTTTTGAAGAGATGAACCAAAACCTCGGCGTACTAGATAAAGTACCTGACATTGCTCGGAGACGAGATCCACTACCTCCTTGGTACAATTTTCCTGCAATCTGTGATCTCACTATTACTCAGCTTCATAAAAAACAAACTATTCAACAACATCTACTACAAGAATTCCTTGCACTCGAAGACAAAAACAGTAGTTTTACGCCGTTTTATATAGATGATTCAAAAACAGACGTTTACGTAGGAAACCCAGTGGTCCGACGGAAGTCGGAGAAAACAGTACGACTTGAACAGTGCTCATCCATCTTCACTGCAGAATATTACGCAGTCTGTGTGGCCGTGGAAAAAATAGAAAACGAAAACCTCACCGACAGTATTATTTACACAGATTCCCTCAGTATACATACAGCTCTGCACTCTAGAAATGCAGTCACTCCGATTCTTGCTGACATCGTACACAAGATGAGTAACAGCGACAGCTCGAGGACAAAACATAAAACTCTGCTTGGCTCCCAGTCATGTCGGGATAAGAGGCAATTAGAGGGCGGATTTGTGCGCTGCTAGTGCTCGTGGCAAGGAAATAAAAAAGTAAAAAGTAAATATACCTTTTGTGCATTGCATGAACTTAGTACAGCGTAAAGAAAATTGGCAGTCCGCATGGAACGGCGAAGTGAATAATTAACTACACTTGGTAAAACTGGTTTTAGGTTAATTTAAATCATGTGTTCACCATGAATGTTTAAAGAAGTGATTTCATGCCGTCTCTGGATAGGCAACACGCACCTTACGCACAACTTCCTGCTAACAAAGCAAGACAAACCTGTTTGGGAATTCGGAGATGATCTTACTGCTAATCACATTTTTTTTCATGTGTGAAACTTGAAACGCCGAGAAGAAATTATTTTACCCAATTTTATAATGAATGCATTCCTTTTTATTCAGCACTGCTCTTAGGTGATAATGCCAACATACCTTCCGTTTTTAGCTTTCTAAAAGACGCAGGGGTGCTTGAAAAACTAAATTTTGAACCACAGGTCCGCTTTAATGCATGGTACACCTCAGCCATTTTTTGATTCCTGAGCGGAAGGCTGAGGATTTTTTTTTATCACTTGCGAGACTCAGGATCCTTGCCTCGCAATGATAGCCGCTGTGGCTACCTTACCTTCTCTGTGGCTTTTACAATTACCTATTTCCATATTTCTTCTTCTCTGCTTTTACTAGGCAGTTCAATATTTTAGGCCATCTACATCATCGACGATTTTTTATATTCCTAAACATTCTACAGAAAACCATTTCTATACGTTGATCTTGGCGCATGATTGCCTTAGCTGCCTATGTGCCATGCAACCCAACGCAACACACAACCCAACACACTTTACATGGTAAGCGCAGTCATGATATCATACTGACTAACGACTCGCATGAAGCGGTTGATAGCCATGTATGTGAGGAAATATTTAGCAACGCATTTGCGTCTGTTTTCACAACTTAAATTGACGCGCATTCTCAGTTCCCATTGTTCAACATAGAATCCATCATGCAAGCTATTAAATTTTTTGGAGATGGCATCGCTTTCACAATTGAGAACATCAAAACCTTCGTCTTCAGCTCAAATGAACAGAATTGATACAAAGGTACTAAAAAGGTGAAATCAACATGCGCAGCCTACGTATCTTTTTCATAGCCGCTCGCTTTATTTATTTATACAAATACCTCACAGGTTCCACACTTGGAACATTGTGTGAGGGGAGGGGTTACAATATTTAGCAGACAAAAGATGGTACAAAGTGGAAAGAACAAAAAATAAACAATATTAAATACATTGGACTGCAAACAATGATTACACCGTACATGAAAAAAAAAACGTAATATATTGACACAGAGGAAAAACAGCAAACAAATAGTGGCGCTGCATGGATTGGACAACACATACGAAAACAATTTATGTACAATATCATGGATGCATGAAGGTGGTCAATTCGTTTTTGAAGATTAATGGGTCACGTATGGTAGCAATGCAATCCGGAAGGCCATTCCAACACTTGATAGCACGTGGCAAAGCAGAAGAATTAAACGCGAGTGTTCGGCCGAATAGACGTTGGAAGCTAAGATTATTATGTAGGCGACGTGAAGTGCGCATTGGGGGTGTAAGTGGCAATGTGGCCGCGTGACGACTGTATATTAGTTTCTGTAGTAAGCAAAGAAGTGCGATATCCCTACGTGTCTGTAAACTTGTTAGCGATAAAGATAACTTGATGCTTGTTACGCTGGAATGACGGTTGTAGTCGTGAGAAATAAAACGCGCTGCACGGTTCTGAATTGCTTCGAGTGAATGAATTAAATAAGCCTGATGTGGTGACCAGATGGCTGATGCATATTCGAGTTGGGGACGGACAAATGTTAAGTATGCTAGCTTGCGGGTAGAAACAGGTGCGCTATGAAGATTTCTTATCAGGTAGCCAAGCGTGCGGGATGCTTTAGCAGTTATGCATTGAATATGTTCCGCCCAAGAAAGATTTGAAGTCGCATAAACGCCAAGGTATTTATAGGAAGACGTGCGGGATAGTGTGACACTGTTAAGGGAATAAGTGAATAGCGAGTTTGAATGCTTCCGGCTAACTGTTATGATTTTACATTTGTCAGTATTAAGTGTCATTTGCCATGATGTGCACCAGTTAGTTACACATTCAAGGTCCTGCTGAAGAATTGCATGGCCAGTGGTTGAGCGGATTTGGCGATAAATTATGCAGTCATCGGCGAACAGTCGGACCGATGATGTAAGATGCGATGGCAGGTCATTTATGAAAATTGAAAATAATAAGGGACCGAGAACACTTCCCTGAGGGACGCCAGAAGTGACGTCACTAAGGGGTGATGAAAAGTTGTTTGTTACCGTGAACTGCTTACGAAAAGATATGAAGTTCCGGATCCAGGAGACAGTTAGCGAGTCTAAATTAAGCGACGATATTTTAGCTATAAGGCGACAATGGGCAACACGGTCAAACGCTCTGGAAAAGTCAATGAATATGCAGTCAGTCTGGTAGTTTTCATCCATGTTCTTGAATAAATCACTGGTAAGTGCAATTAGTTGTGTATCACAGGAAAACCCTTTTCTGAATCCGTGCTGGCGTGGGAAAGAGAAATCATTGTTCTCGAGATGGCGCGCGTCGTTAGATGCAACGATGTGTTCAAGTAACTTACATGGAATACTCGTTAGTGATATGGGGCGGTAGTTACTAACTGTGTTTTTGTCGCCAGATTTGTAAACAGGGATTATTTTGCCAATCATCCAGTCATAAGGAATTTCGCCGGTTGCTAAAGATTGCCTAAAAATATGACACAGAATGATACTAGAGGGATGTATGGTGTGTTTGAGAATTTTTGTATTTATTCCGTCTACCCCTGAGGAAGTTGATACCTTAAGACTGTTAATTAGAGACGCTACGCCTTCTGCTGTTATATCTATTGTAGTCATGAATGGGTAATTGAGTTCTTGGGGTTGAGGTAGGTTGGAATAGTCTTCGGTAGTGAATACTGATGTGAAGTAGTCATTAAACGTGACTGGACAGTTCTCTTAGGGTATTGGACATTTGTTTTCATCAAGCAATGAAATGGTGTCCGACGTGCAAGACGGGGAAATTGTTTTCCAAAATTTTGCGGGGTTATTTTTTATGAGCGATTGAAGGTCCTGTGATAAAAATTTATGTTTGGCCTTCCGGATGGCATGGCAGTATGATGCTTCACACAGTCTGTGCTCAGCATGCGCAGAATCAGTGCGCAATCGTTTCGCGGCTCTGAAAAGACGTTTTTTCTTGTTTTTCAATGCTCGTAAGGAATTGTTATACCAAGGTTTAGATATGTTGACCCGTAATGTTATTCTCGGAATGTGTTTGCGCACCAGTTTCGCTATTTTTTCTTTGAACAAAGTCCAGTTTTCGTTAACAGACCGGGATGAAAAATCACGCACAAAAATTTCGGAGAAATGCTCGAGACAACGATTAATAGCGTCAAAGTCAGCCTTCCTGTAATTTAGAATCTGTTTTGGTTGGGTGCGGCGTGAGTAATAAGGGGCATTAATCGATAACTGAAGAAGCTGATGATCACTGAACCCGTCATTATAAGATATATCACTAACCCTCTCGGGAGCAGATGATAAAATAAGGTCTAAAATATTAGCATCGCGTGTTGGAGCATTGACTAGTTGAACAAAAGAAAAGTCGAGTGTTAGCTGCATGAACTCATTAGAGGCAGATGAATGTGAACATAGGTTCAGCCAATCAATGTCTGGGTAATTAAAATTCCCGAACAAGAAAATGTCAGATTTAGGAAATCTGGTTCGAATAGCCGTGATATTGTCATGTAGGTCAGCGACAAACGTGGCAGGGGAGTCCGGGGGCCTGAAGCAGATGCCTAAGACAGTGTTACCGAGGCGGGATGCTATTGCTACCCATATGATTTCCAGTTCACATGGAATATCCACAAGGAAAGACAAAATGTTATTATTAACTGCAATTAATACTCCACCGCCCCTTTTGCTTATTCTATCTTTTCGGTAAATTTGAAATCCGTTGCTATCAGGCAGAAGTTCCTCGTCAGCGATATCTGGACGCAACCACGTTTCCGTTAGAAGTAGTATATTACAGTTGCTATTATCAAGATATGAGCAGAGTTCGGTGCGTTTAGGAAGAAGGCTGCGTACGTTAGTGAATGTCAAATGGAGAGGTGGGCTTGGAATGCTATCTATAGACGACTGGATCGGGTTTTTGGTAACACGTGCATTGCTTCGGCATCTTAGCTATCGTGAGACTTCTATTACTTGGTCAGTGTCAGAGTCGTACATGAATACTGAATCACCCATGCGCAGTTTGTCTACGCTGAGCTTGTAGGCCGTTGTTTTAGATTTGGCAAATTCCAAGAGCTTTTTTCCTGGCGAGCACTTTTCATACCGAAATTAGAATACGCCTCTCCCATATAGAGCATGCGCCAAGAGTATGTAATCAATGCATTAGAAACAGTTAAAAACTCTGAAACAAAATTCATCCACTCTTCGTGCTCAAACGACGTCAGTATTTCTTCTTTGAAAGCGACATCAGGACTACCGCCCCTTTCCTTCCGTTCGCCGTTTTGCTAGTCTCACCGTTTATCACAAGTTGTTGAATTCTTCTCTCAATCCATCACCGTATATCACAACAAGAGCAAGGAGTAATTACTTAAGCAGTACCAATAATTCCTTAAAAATTTCTATAGCCACCATGACACACTGCCACCTATCTGCTTCATTCTTTTTTCAAGCAGCCCCGTACTGGGACGGCCTACCACGTGACATCGTCATTACTTTTCTCTTTTTCATGAACGTACAACCGATCAACTTCAACGCTAAACAATTTTCGCTGTTTGCTGATTTCAATAAAATCCCACCCTTTAAATGATACCCCCGAAGTAATTGAGCCACTAAGGTAATAAATTGAACTGATATTATGTTTTGATCACTGGCAGACGTGGTCTCACTCGGAGAGTGGTGACGATATAAGCTTTAAATATGGGACAGTTATCACTAATGCCGGAACTATTGATGCCAGCTGAAATTAAAGATGTGTTTTTGTTAGTGACTAAAGAGCCATGAAAAGTGCAAGCCGGTGGCGTTACACAAGTAGGTGTGGTAATAACGTTTCGAAAATCAGAGGATGCTGTTCGCTTCACTTGATGTTTGGAAGTAACAGCCTCCGAGAGAAGGTTAAGCCTTTAAAAGAAGCAAAATCAAGATTGGATTCGTCAAACCTCTTAAATTAGGCGAACGGGGAAGATTCACGACCCAGAGTATTGTTGTATCGCAAACAAAGGGCGTCATAATTCTGCCTTATCACTATACATTACAACCTCATTAAAACAAATAGACTCTAAGGCATCAACTGCTACAAAACCTCCACGTTTGGCAGATAGGTGAGCAGAAAATTGTTTTATCCATTAATGCTAGGCGCAATATCTGGTGACAAGAACAATATTTCGGTTAGCATATTAACGTTATATCTGAGCTTGACTTGCTCACAAAAAACAGCATCAACTGGTAACTCTTGTTGACGAGAGAATGAGCATTAACGTAAAGATATTCATTTTGCTTGTCAGCGCAAAGTTAGAGCGATTGAGGATTAACAAACCCTTGATAATATTCATTTATAATATTTATTTCATTGTAATATTCATAACATTCCTTTTTCATGAAGTGCAATAAACAAATATTTCAAAGTGATGGGAGAACAAAGATATATAGTATTTGTTGATTTGAAGAAAGCGTTTGATACCCCGGATCAGGCTATTATGCTCGACCAATTAAACTTTAAGGGATTCCGCGGTGAAGTCTACATATGACTTTTCAGTTACATCAAAAACCGTCAACAAGTTGTAGTTATGAATAACATATATCATCACTTCAATATTTACAGACCGGGGATCCTGAAAGATTCATCTCAGGGCCCATGTTATTCTCGTTATGCTTCAATGATTTGCCGAAGGCCTTAAGTTGCTCTGATATTTTAATGTATGCACTGCGATCATAGTTACAGCTGACAACAAAGACGATTTAGAAGCAAAAACAAAAGCTGATTTGAAAAAAATAAAGCTGCTTTTTTACCAACAAGCTGACGAATAATTCAAGCAAAACCAAACATCTAGTATTCAGCTCACGAACAAAGGTAATTGCCAGCAAAAAAATTAAATTTTCATTAACGACCACTCAAATGAACGAACACATTCTTTAAATATCTTGGTGTCATTCTAGATGAACATCTTCACTGGAAAAATCAGGTTAGCACCGTCTGTTCGAAGTTGGCTTCTGGTTGCTATGCCTTAATTACAGGCCTGCGATTGTTTTGATACGCATACACTGCGTACACTTTATTTTGCCCTTATTAACAGTCATTTACATACTGTGTAGAATCATAGAGTTTGACATACAACACTTACCTTGACCCCATATGGCGATTACAAAAACGGGCTATCCGAATTATAACACAAAGCAAGTATACCGAGCCAAGTAAACCACTTTTCCAGTTATCAGATATCCTTCCTTATGACCTCATGCGGACTTCAAAGATAGCGGTGTGTGTAAACAACATAATAAATTATAATCAAGTTTTCAATGCTTTCCTGTTCCGCTCTCCCTCTCGACTCACAAGAAACCTGACACATAGCAACTTTCATCTGCCACCGAATAATAACCTCTACAGCGAAAGATTGGTGCAGATTTGGGGAACGAAAGTTTGGAATGCTTTACCCTCAGAAATAAAACAGTTCCATGAAACAAATAAAACATTAAGAACACACTCTATGAGCTGTATTTGACCTCTGTGACAGTCGTGTTCAGTTTGCATTTGTTGTACAGTAGTCTTCATTATAAAATTTTATTCATTTTGCTGTAAAATGCACATTAGTTTATTTTCTCCTCATTGTATGTTGTGTTTTGGTCCTTCGCCATGATTTTGTGCTTTTCATTTCGCACAAGTGCTCTGTCATTGAAATTACGTATTTTTTTTCTGAACCCCAAAGTAGCCTCTGCCTATGGGTTCAGTCAGTGTTTTGTTAATTTATATGGCAAGATTAGCAATAAAATTAATTTAAATATGCATAATTGTTTAGCTATGAGCAGAGCTCGTCTGAACTGACTTATCACTCTCAGTCTTAGATGAAAGACAAGACCATTACGTGTCTACACATATCGCTATTGAAACTGTCGCTCTGTAGCGATGGCCAAGGATAGAGGTTCTTTCAAAGTGGGGCATAAGTTCTCATTGTCCAACATTTATTTATTAATTTATTTAGTATTCCCCAAATGTCTGCAAGGACATTATATAAGGGGGAGGGGGCGGGGGGCTTACCAAATTGTATTATTTTACGACATAGATGATCTTCGACCGCGGATTTGAAATGAACTGGATTGATGATGATCGCATGATCGCCACTGCGGATGGAAGGCCATTCCAGTCGTTGGCTGTTCAAAGGAAGAAAAACTGCTGATATGTTACAGCGCGAGAATGCTCGGGGTAGATGCCGTTAGGGTGGGTGTTACGGGATATCCGATGAGCGCGTGTGATACGGGGCATCTTGGTTAAAGGTGTGATACAATGTATGATACAAAAAAAGACGGGAGATTTCTGACCGCAGGCTAGCGTGGGAAGATTGAGCTGGGATTTTAGTGTAGAAACGCTAGTATGATAAGAGTAGCCGGAACAAATGAATCTGACAGCACGGTTCTGGGCAGGTTCAAGTATAGTTATAAGGTTATATAGAAAGAGTCATACGCTGCACATGCTAACTCATGTTTTGTTAAGTAAGCAATAAGTTTTATGGAACGGGGAGCTAATGATTGTACGCCGTAAGTACCCGAGGACTTTGTTTGCTGAGTTCGTAGCATGATGAATTTGATGGGACCAGGTTAAATCTTAAGTGGATGCCAAGGCACTTGTAGCAGTTAACTGACATGATAGGAATAGTGCTAATTGTGTATTATCCTGATGGTTACGCCGGCGATGGAAAAAAAGAAGGCACGTTTTAGTACTATGTAGTGACGTGAGCCAAGTGCGGCACTAATCTTCGATACGAAAAAAATCTTGAAGGCTGGTGGTGTCAGTCTGATTATTAATTGGGCGGTAAATAACACAACCATCAGCAAATAGTCGAACATTAGACCTGCTGTTAGAGGGTAAATCATTTACGTAGATAAGAAATAGAATTGGTCCTACAACAGAACCTTGGGGAACGGCAGACAAGACAGGAGAGGGATGACAAGTCTGAATTAGCGTGGACGAATTGATAGTGGTCCCTTAGGAAAGGTCGAATCCAATCCAGAACCGAGGGTTGTAGATTTAGGCGTGAAAGTTTATGTTCAGGCACCTATGGGGTACTTTATCAAATGTTTTTTAATCTAGAAATATTAAATCTGTGGGAATGTTTCGATCGAGGCACGCATGTATATCATGAAGAAAGAGAGCAAGTTGGGTGTCATAGGAGCGACCTTTACGGAAGCCGTGTTGGTTATGGTAATAGAAGTTATTCGATGATAAGAATTGGGCAGTATGCGAATTAGTTATATGCTCCATGATTTTACAACAAACACTTGTTAATGAAATTGGCCAATAGGTAAGGGGTGAAGATCGGTTACATTTCTTCAACACTGGAATGACCTTCCCTATCCGCCAGTCACGTGGTAATGAGCACGAGGAAAGCAGCTGCTAAAAAATACAAATAAGATGATACTACAAATTTATTTGGTGTTTTTGCGAACGACAGCGTTAATGCCGTCAACACCTGCGGATGAAGAATTCTTTAGTATGCCGATGCTTTTAGCAATCCCGCACTGTTCGAAGATAAAGTTTTCATAGGCGGATGAAGAAAGTACGTGGCTTCAGAGAAACTATCAAGAGGTTCCTGTGTGAATATGAAGCAAAATATGTAGTTTAGGATATTTGGAACGTCAGAAATAGAATCTCCAGAATAATGAGCCAGTGAAATTACATTAGAGGTAGAGAGGATAATTGTTTTCTAGATGCACTTTGGATTATTACGGAGCTTGTTAGGTAAGGCGGTAGAGGTGAAGATATTATTAGTTCGGGCTACCTTGATGTCATAGTTAGTACCGGCTGTGTGATATTTAATTCAGGCCTGGGCCGTGCCTATAGCTTTAGCTGCAAGAAATAATCACATCTTTTTGTTGCTTAGTCTTTTAAATGTTTTTTACACCTTGGGCAACTAGGGTGTTCAGATATGGTGATTGTCGGAATATACATGCTGATTAGGCGTTGTATTTCAGACTTGAAAAGAACCCAGTTCGCTTCGACACAGCGGAGAGAAAAACGAGATGTAAACTTGTCAAGAAATGCAGCGAGGTCATGGTTGAGACATATATAATATTTTTGTCATAAAAAGTGAGCGGTTTTTATCGTTTTGTTTTTTTGCAACTGGAAAGAAAATGCAGCTTGATTGGTCAAGTGATCGCTAAGACCGGCTAGATAAGTGAAGGGGGAGCAGCTATCAGGTTGCGACGTCAGCGTAAGGTCCAGGATATTAGCACAATGGTCAACCACTCGAGCGGGACTGTTCACTAACTGATCGTGCCCGAAACTATGACAGGTGTGCACAAACTCGCTGGCAGGGTTATATTTCGAAAGTGCGGAAGCAAGATCAGACGACATGATAGATGGGAAGTTGAAGTCACCAAACAATAAAATTGGGGTGTTGGTATAGAGGTTGTTAATCTGCTCAACGCGTCGTGAAATCAAGAATTAAATGAAGAATCAAAGTTTGCGGGACTATAAGATACTAAATATAACAAGTGGATAGGGTGCATCACAGCAAAGCCATATCATTTCTAACGGGCTTGCAATGTCCACACGAGAGCAACGTAATAAGCGATCACCCCTCCCGTCAGTACGGTCCGTTCGGAGGGTATCAATATAAGGAATCATCATTAATTGCAGAGACAAGCCAAATTTCGGTTCATAAAACTATATTATCGGAGCAAGATTCAACCAGGTCCCTTGTGAGTCGTGTTTTTGGATTACACTGCGGATGTTTGGAAACAACAAAATATAACTGGAAGCTATGACATTGATTAACTGTGCGATTGTGTAGAGGTAATTGCCAGGGCTTGGCCTCAATTACGTTTTTAGTGGCCGAGTCGAGAACATATGACTTATTTCCCGATGTCAGCTGGTCATATCTCATTTTGAAGGTGAGCTTATCACGTTTACCATATTATAGAGGAGTTTACGCGCAAGACCAGTGTTTGGGGAATAATCTTGGGAGACTCTGTAGCAAGTCCCATTAAATTTGCTGCTTAGTGATAGCACATGCTGTTTGTCTTTAAAATGAGCCAGTTTAACGATAATAGGTCGTCTTTTTTTCTCTGAGGAATAAGCGCCAAGACGGTGCCACGAAGCTCGATAGATAGATCTAGGTGCTGGCTGCAGCTCTCGGTGATTATTTTTTCGCTATCCAGCCATGATTCTTCATTGGAATCTTTCACGCCATAAAACACTAGGTTATTTCTTCGTTCTCGGTTTTCAGCGTCGTCCAGGCGAGCAGTCAACGCTGCAATCGCAGTCTTGCATTCGGCTGTAGTAGATTCGATATTTTCTACCTCAGATTTTATTTACTAGAAGGATGCGCAATCTGCTTCGATCTTAGAAATGCGGTTTTTGAATTCACCGATTCAGTATTCGTGGTCGGCTAGAGAAGATTTGATAGATTTTAACTCTTCTGAGAGAGTTAACTGCCTGGAATGGACGGCTTGAATGGCTTTGAGCAGATCTGATGTAGATGGCTCAGTGGGTCCAGGATTGGACCCCATATCACCGGCCATTAGTAGCAAGTGAAGTATTACACGAGAAAATTCATAGGCAGTATCGCATGCTAAGTGAGGGCTTCGCAGCAAGAATAAAAATGGACGGTGGTTCAGCTATGGTTAACCTGGAGTGACCCGATAGCTACAGCTGACCGAGTGGAACTTGCTCAGTCGAATTTCAAAGTCAGTCTTTCGCCGCTCCTTTTCGCTGGGCGCCCCTTCATCTTCGTCCCACTTTCAATCTATGGATTCTGGTTTGTGACATAACAAGCAGTCAGCACCCATGGTAAAAACAATCCCATCTCCTGCATCCATGTTTAAGCCGGCAACGTACCAGTGAGCAACATGAAGAAAAACGTCTTCACACACCCGCTGGCACCACCATTTTCTTTACTCTTTTTAAAACATTTCCTCCGTGGCCCCCCTCCCCCCCCCCCCTATACAGAGATCGATATATTGGCTCAGGGAAGGCAGAGTCAAGCCAATCTTTTAGCAATTTCTTACGCGTGACATTTGAAAGGTATTCCAAACTGAACGGAGCATTTAGAAACCGGAAAGGAAAGACCACTTCTTTTAAAAATCTACGTACACTGTATCGCATCTCGTCTACAGTGGAAATAACATAGTTTCGCAAAGCCGAAGAAATCCTCACTTGAATAAACGTCCGCAGGAAAGGGTCCCGCTGACCTCGAAGAAACATATATCTTGACACCATCTCCCTCAGGTACAAGTGTGGCAGATAAAAAACCCCTTTTCACAAACGCAGAAATAAGTCATCACGTTTAGTCCTCTCCTACGAGGACTGCCAAACAAAAACTGCAAAGAGACGATGAAACTTTTGATTGTTAAGTCGAGAGCACGAAACGACCTGCAACCAAATACCACAGTTTTGAAACGAGGTATACACTACATATGTTTGCACGCGCGAATACAGACAGCTCCTTTACCGACCATTTCTGTGTACGAGTGGAAAGTTCTTGAATTTTATCCTTCCAAAAGTCATCGTTATCTCGATACTTGTCAAGAGGAACACATAGGTACTTTGAAGAGACATGTGGCCATTTTACACTTGCATGAAACAAAGGCGCAGATGTGCAGTTCCCATGCCAAAGCCCGCAGATTAACCCAGATTAACAACGCTATTGGTTACATCACAAAACCTGCAAACAACCGACATTGCATGTTCTATGCTCCTGTGATCTCTACAAAAAAATTGCCACATCATCGGCATAGTTCCTCTACTTCCTCTCAGCGCATATGTACTCAAACGCTACTCCCTCTCTGCGCATATGTAGGTTCCCTTGCCTAGGACGCTGGAGAGTGTTTGCAGAAAGGCGTCGAATCAGACGGATGCCTCCAAAATGCGCTCCAGTGCCTCCAGCATTTAAGATTCACAAACAATTGCGTAGTTAATTAACATCTTAACCACACATCAGTAACACAAGTAGCAACACCGTGCTACAGGCTGCCGCCTCACCGCACTTTAGGTCAACAAAGTTCCTCCCTTAATTTTTCCTTCTTTAAAGTTAATTATTAGTTAGGCCTAATTAGTGGACTTTAAAATGGTCGACTTGAGGTACAAAGCGCCAATTGAAATGCTACAAATTGTTTCAAAAACCTTTAGCGCCGCTTGATACGCTTTACGCAGCTTCATTTATTGCTCTTAAATCTATCACGTGACCAGCTGCTGGTTCACATCTCTGCCCAATGTGCACGCAGAGGCTAATCGGGGAGAGCACTTCGGAAAGGGGACGTTGAAGTGGCGCCGTTGTCACGTGTAATCTTTTTTTATTGTGTGAGTTTTAGTTTAAGGCCGGTAAAAAAACTACTTTACTGAAATGGTATCTTGGTGCAAACGTTTCAGTCAGCTGTTTTTCAAAGTGATCCACAACTTTTCCTTTGAGACAATTTGTGAAGTCAATAATTAATAGTGATCAAGGCTTAACTAATTAACCTATGAAGAACAAAAAATAATGCTGCAGGCTAGGTCATGCAACACTCAATAACCCCCAATTGGTTTAACTCTGCTAGGACATTCCCTGTGTTTTAAAAATTTTGACACATTTAGCTGGGCCACTTGGCTGATCGATGTGGCCACGGAGGCCACATTTCATCCAGGTTACAGGTGGGCGCTTGAGAGGCCTGTCCGCTGGGACTGGTACACTCGGTGACCGATTTTCTTAGCAGTGAAGGGAAGGCCACAGGGCCGGAGCTTCCATAAATGTCATTCCGCCAGTTAGTTCAGCCACGCGACGGTGCACCCGGCTGCCTGGCGCACAGCATTCCCCACGGGAGCTTCTTCCGCTGCTGGAGCAGCTGCCACCATCTATTGAAGCTTCTTGTAACTACACGGGCCTATCGTATTTGTTTTAATTAAAAAAACCATCTTTTCCACGACCATCACCTTTGAAAGTTGTGCCTTAAATAACGATTTTTAAATAATGATTGTTCACAATATACTATATTTGTATAGAAAACTAAACTGCCAGTGTAGTTTTATTCTGCTGCGTAAGAATATAGGATGTGCCTTGGCTCTTAGCTTCCGCACCATTGCCAGAAAATGTCGCAGAATATAGCCAGACGTGTTCCTTTGTGTGCATGCTTGCCGCCACCTCGTCGTCGTCTCAGAGAGCCTAAGTGGTGGAGCTGCAACATAATTCAAATGTTGACTTTGTCACATATATTTAGACACGGAATCACGGCTGTTGTCAGGAGCTCCTTATTTTTCGGTAGGCAATCCCCAAATTTTGCAGCGAGAAAGATTGGTTCCCCTGCCGCTGAACTGACCCCCTGTAAACGGGAATGCTAGATTCTCCCCTTCATGTCTTATTTTGTATGAAATGTCTCCAAAATGCGGCACCACTTTGTTTCAGGAAATACGCTGCCTGCTGCAGTGCAAGCAGCAAGCAGCGAGCAAATTACTAAAATTATGTGCAATTTGTTTATCAGACTGTCTTCAAATGCGGCTGCGGTGAACAGTGGCAACTCGAGAAGATGCAGGAATATGTCGAATTTCTAGAAGAGCGGCTGAAGGTTGCCGAGAACAACTATGGCAATTCACTTTATTGATTACTTAACTTCACAGATTTTTTGCAGCATTGGTGATGTGCATGTATGCCTTGCTGCATTTGGGATATTTTCGGCTGATAATCTATATTGTGGCAGACACAATATAGATATGGCGTGCTGAACAGATTGTTTTGAAGCATGCTGTCTGTTTGAAGCATGTTTTGAAGCATGTATTCTGACATTTGATGTGCAGTTGACTGATTCCACCTTGGGGTTTTTTTTACGCCACCGCTGTTGTCATGGGTCTTAACTCTACGGATACCAGATTTTGAATGCGTTGCGGAGTGGATGGAGAGTAGCAGGGAATGCACAATTTTTCATGTCTGGCAGTTCTTTCTGTGTTTTTCTATTCAATGAATAATTACTTATGCTACTGACGCACCAAATAAACAATGTAAAAAGCAAGGGCTTGTTAGTCGTACGCTTGCAGACATGTACTCAGAATGTACTGGTCCAAGTTTTGATCAGTCCTGCGGGCCTTTTTGTCAGTGAGCAAAAAAAGATGTCAAGAATATCAACAGCCAAGCCTTCACTGTAGTTCACTTCACTTCACTAGGCTTATTTCTAGGCTTATTTGCGTTCCCATCATCATATTTGTGTCTTTAAATTTATTTTTGCACGTGCTTTTTTTTGTCTTAATTTAAAACAGTAGACACCACATTTTGCTCGTGTTTGTTTTTTTCTTTGAAATGGTGTTGTAGACAAAAGTATGCAAGAGTCACGATGTGGTGTTCACCAACGCCGCCTAAAAATTTCATAACTGAATTTTTCTATTGTGGCAGTTTGGTTCCGGTTTCTGCAGGCGAAAGAAAACTGCGAGATAACAGGCGATATTAGGTCATGGGTCATACAAAAATTATTTTTGCTAATTGATTTTTTGTGATTTTGATGGAGGCGACATTCTAGAGGCCCGTGTACTGTGCAATGTCAGTGCACGGTAAAGAATCCCTGGTGGTCGAAATTTCCAGAGCTCTTTACTACGGCATTCCTCGTAGCCTGAGTCGTTTTGTGGCGTTAAACTCCAATAACCTGCAGCTATAGCGTATATGTAGAGCATTCGCCTCTCGTGCAAGAGGACAGGGGTTCGAATTTTGGTGCCGCGCAATTCTCCACCGGGTTTGAAAAAAAAAAAATCCGCGTGTCGATGGAATTGCATAACCAGGCCTGGGGTGCAGCCTGATCTCGGTGACTATAACCGACAACGCACTCTATCACCAGAACAGGATTTGGCCACCCTGGTGGCCACAACCTTCTATGAGAAAAGCAATTAACCCTCGGCCCTCAGTCCCCAGCGACTGCAGAGCAACTGACCACGGTGGTGGTCAGACCTGTGACGCAGCGCAGGGTGCTAAGAATTTCTGGCTCCGGACTGGCAGCCATTGCAATCTGAACCTGGCAACGTTTAACGCTAGGCCTTTATCTAGCGAGGCTAGCCTACCAGTGCTGGTCGAGGAAGTAGCGGGAATTAAATGGGATGTAATAAGGCATAGTGAAGTTAGGAGGACAGGTGAGGCGTATACAGTACTAAAGGACGGACAGATACTGTGCTGTTGCGGATTAAAGGATAGACGAAAACTAGGTGTGCGATTCCTCATTAATAAGGATATAGCTGGCAACGTAGAGGAGTTCTATATTATTAACGAGAGGGTAGCGGCGATTGTAATTAAGCTCAATAGGAGGTACTAGCTTAAAGTGGTGCAGGCCTACGCGCCTATATCCAGCCATGATGACCAGACCGTTGAAAGTTTCTGTGAAGACGTGGAATCGGCAATGAATAAAGTGAAATCACACTGCATTGTAGTGATGGGCGACATCAATGCGAAGGTGGGCAAGAAGCATGCTGGCGACCACGTGGTAGGCGACTATGGGATAGGCTCTAGAATTAGCAGGGGAGAGTTATTAATAAACTTCGCAGATAGAAACCATTTACGGAACATGAATGCCTTCTTTCGCAAAGGAGAGAACAGGAAGTGGACCTGGAAGAGCCCCAATGGTGAGACCAAAACTGAAATCGACTTCATACTATGCGCTCAAACAGGCATCGTAGAGGATGTGGTCGTCCTCGGAAAGGTGCGCTGCGACGACCACAGAATGGTAAGGTCTCGAATTAGCTTAGACTTGAAGAGGAAACTAAAGAAGCTAGTGAAATGAAAGTCCTTTAAAGAGTTAGCGGTAGCAGGGAAAGTTCATGAATTCCTGATATCGCTGCAAAACAGATATTCGAATTTATCTGAGGAAGACGATCTTGATGTTCATACAATGAACGATAATCTGACAGCCATCATTACGTAGTGCGCAGTAGAAGCAGGCGGAAGGACAGTTCGACTCTAGGATGCCGGAAAGCTATCTCAGGTGACGAAAGATCTGATTAAGAAACGCCGAAGCATGTGGGCGTCTAGCCCTACCGACCGAATAAAAGTGACAGAGCTATCGAAGTTAATAAATAAGTGCAAGGTAGGCTACATAATGAGGTTCAAATAGAGAGAATCGAGCATTCTCGAAAAAACGGAGGTAGCCTAAAAGCAGTGAAGAGGAAACTAGGCATAGGTAAAAACCAGATGTATGCCTTAAGAGACAAGGAGGGCAATGCCATTAGCAATACGGATGAGATAGTTAAAGTAGCCGAAGAGTTCTACACAGACCTGTACAGAAGCCAATGTCATCATAGCACTAATGAGAGAGACAGAAGCGCAGAGCATTGCGTCATCCCGCCAGTAACGAAAGAGGAAGTAAAGGAAGCCTTAGGACCAATGGAAAGGGGAAAAGCAGCTGGTGAGGATAAGGTAACAGCAGATCTGCTGAACGATGGAGGGGAGATCGTGTTAGATAAACTAGCCACCTTATATACGTAATGACTTATGACCTCGACTGTACCAGAAGCTTGGAAAAATGCAAACATTATCCTAATGTATACCAAGTGAGACGCCACGGACTTGAAAAATTACAGAGCGATCAGTATACTATCTGTTGCCTACAAGGCATTTACCAAGGTAATCGCTAATAGAGTCAGTGTAATCTTGAACTTTAATAAACCATATGATCAGGCAGGCTTTCGTAAAGGATATTCCACAATAGATCATATTCACACTATCAACCAGTTGATAGAAAAATGCGCAGAATATAACCAGCCTCTATATATAGCCTTCATTGATTACGAGAAAGCATTCGACTCAGTGGAAACCTGTCATACAGGCATTGGGTATTCAGGGCTCAAAATACTGGAAGATATATATAACAACTGCACAGCTACCATTGTCCTCCATAAAATCAGTAATAAAATTCAAATAAGGAAGGGCGTCAGACAAGGAGACACGATCTCGCCAATGCTATTCACCGCCTATTTACAGGAGGTATTCCGAGGCCTGAATTGGGAACAGTTAGAAATAAGAGTAAACGGAGAATATCTAAATAATCTGCGATTCGCAGATCACATCGCCTTTCTGTGTCACTCAGGAGGTCAACTGCAAATCATGAATAATGAGTTAGGCAGGCAGAGCAGAATGCTGGATCTACAGATTAACATGCAGAAAACCAAAGTAATGTTCAACAGTCTAGCAAGGGAACAACAGTTCACAATTGGCAGCGAGGGCCTGGAAGAGGTAAAGGAAAACGTCTACTTAGGGCAATAGTGACCACTGATTCTCATCATGAGAAGGAAATAACTAGAATGATAAGATTTAGGTGTAGCGCATGTGGCAGGTTCTCTCAGATCATGAATGGCAGCTTACCATTATCCCTCAAGAGAAAGGTGCACAACAGCTGTATCTTACCGGTAATCTCGTGCGGGGCAGAAACATTCAGGCTAACGAAAAGCGTTCACCTTAAGTTAAGGACAACACATCTAGCCGTGGAAAGAAAAACTATCAGTGTAGCTAACGTTCAGAGACCGGAAGCAGGCAGAGTGGATGTGAGAACGAATGCGTTTTGATGACATCCTAGTCGAAATCAAGAGGAAGAAATGGTCTTGGGCCGGGCATGTACTGCGAAAGCAAGATAACCGTTAGTCCTTAAGGATAAAGGAGTGGATTCCAAGAGAAGGCAAGCGTAGCAGGGGGCGGCAGAAGTTTAGGTGGGCGGATGAGATTAAGAAGTTTGCAGGCAAAGTGTAGATGCAGCTGGCAAAGAAGAGTGTTAACTGGAAAGACATGGGAGAGGCCTTTGCCCTGCAGTGGGTGAAGTGAGACTGATGATGATGAAAGCCATATACCTTTCTTTGCGATTTGAACTCTTGGGCAGGCGTTAATAGGAGTGGGCGTTAAATAAAACCAAGAAAGAGCGACTCCACCCTAGCCTTGTATGCCTCACGTGACTTCAGATTGTCTGTTATTTCATAGTAGTCTTTTGGCTTAGTGAAAAAAAAACTTAGAGATATACAGAAATGAAAAAATTGTTTTAAATTATATACCACTTCATGACGGTTTTGTGAGCCTAATATATCCCAGATATAGAAAGAAGACGCCGGACACGTACAGGTGGAGACATACATGTCAAGTTTTCGCACCAAAAACCATCATGAACAGCCTCCAACTTGCCCACCTTTCAATTCTGTTAATTACTAGTTTTTTGGCGCAATCCACGTGCCTATCTGTTTTCAATTTGTTGCGCATCGTTCCAAAAGAACACATAGCTAAAATTTGGTGTCTGTACTCTTTTAAAGGGGCTGCGAAACACCGCTTGAACGGATGCCGGTTACACTTCAGATGGATTCTTTATGTCGCACAGATGCTGAATCAAAAAGAATTACAAAACTCGATGCGTAGGAATATTCAACGAAGAAATTTCAAAATACAAGCAAACAAAATGATGCCCTCAACTCGGTTTTCGCGCAGCTTCCCATTCCCATTTTACTCTCCCATTGACGATACTTTGTGCCACCAATCAAAAGAGCCTATCCGAGCACGTGGCGAAAGTTTGCGTATCGTGGTTGCCTGTTCTCTTTAACTCGATCAAGCTAATGTTGGCAGCGTCGTTTCCATGGTAACAGCGTCGTTTCCTTGTTTACAGCATTCACGTGGGCGCAGAGCTGGCCCAACGACGCTTCGTTATGCCGAGGGGAGCGTTTAACAATGGCTTTCCCCGATTTATCTGAGCTCAAGCGCGAGATATTGCGACGTAGTGACGACATGCGCGTTATTTCTTTTGGGGATACACCGAGAAATGACGAAGTGACCCGCGCTAGCCCGGCATCCAGCAGTCCGCGCGGCGTTGACGCCGCTGATCATCCAGCCACTCCGACGCCTCCCGGTGACCCTCCACAAGCGGACAATATGCAGTGGTAAATGTGAAACGAATGGCTTTTTTCTTTGCATCCTTCCTTGGCACCGAAACGAACGCTTGTGCAATGCATGCAGTGGGTCGATCCGATCGATTCCGCCAAGCCGTTCTCAACACCTATGTGTGCCCCGCGATCTTCGTACGATGTGCGATGTACGCGGACGTACGGAGATAAGGCTTAGAAAATTAACGCCTTGTGGCCATTCTCCCACTCCGAAATGCACTGATGGAGCCACTGTTATGACAATACGTTCATTTTTAACCCAGAAAGTTAAAATGTGTGGAGAAAAACACTACACTGTGAACATAAATAAAATGCTACTGCATTCAGGTGTACACGCGGCAATTTTCAAGCTATGCCAACGGCAGCGGAGCGGCTGTGCTGCCGAGACCTCGCGCAGTGCGCAGCCCGGTTGGACGGCAGCATCTGCGAGGATGAATATCTCTGTTTGAATACAGAGGTACTGAAAGTCGCATACGGCGACCTTATTGAGAGAGGCCAGGTGCCGGACATGCATATCCACAGGTAGGTATTTCCCGTGCGGCATTATCATAGAAAAGCGTTAGCGGTATTTTGCGCATAGTGCGTCCAACCTATTCCACATTTTCATTTTGATGAGGTCTCGTAACAAAGTATGGCGATACCGCATTTGCTTTAAAAACGAGTGCTGTGCACCAGACGCAGGCTGAACAGGTTTTCACAATATATGGGGCTTGATCACAGGCCCAGGGACTCCGGAACACCGGAGGCAAAAGGGGCGGTTGCCCCCCCCCCCCCCTCCCCGAAAAAAAAACCTTCCAACTTCTTGCACTTCTTGCAAAGATGACCATGTAACATCTTTATACACAAACATTCCCCATGCCGACGGCATTGCAGCCCTTTTAGAATCTTATGAACAGCAGAAACCTCATGAATCTCCAAGCCCAAACGTGTTAGGAACACTAGCCAAAATTGTGTTAGAATATAATAGCTTCGAATTTGATCTTCAATATTATCTGCAAGTAAGTGGCACCGCTATGGGGACAAGAATGGCCCCAAATTATGCCAATATCTTCATGCATCATATAGAGTCAAAATTTCTTTCTTCTTGTCCAAATCAGCCGTACTTTTACAAGCGCTATTTGGATATTTTTATAATATGGACAAACACAGAACAACAACTTATCCATTTCATTGACAGTTTCAACTCTGTGCACCCAAACATAAAGTTTACGCACACCTACTCTGCCAGTCAAATAAATTTTCTTGATGTTGACATTCTGGTGGACAAGGGGTCAGTTAGTACAACCGTTTATAGAAAACCAACCGACTCACAAAAATATCTACATTTTCAAAGCGCCCATCCCCGTCACTGCAAAACCAGCATCCCTTATTCGCAGGCCCATCGTTTTCGAAGAATCTGCTCTAACGACCTAGACTTTCATGAAAACTCCGAACACATGCGCAATGTGCTCTTAACACAGCGCTATCCACGTTCCCTTATTGATGACGCCATAAGCAGAGCTTCAAACGTTAACCGCAGTCAAATACTCCAGGGGCACCAAATAGATAACCGAAATGATTACACTACAAACCTTATCCTCACATTTAACAGTAACGCACCGAACATAAACAGAATTCTTAATAAGCACTTAACATTCTCCAGCAAAGTCAACGACTATCGAAAATATATACATGCGCACCCCGCGTGATTTACAGGCGTGCCAAAAACATTCAGAACCACCTAGTACACTCCAAGGAACACAAAACTCCAAAATATGGATGCCAGCCCTGTGGTAAGGGTCGCTGCAAAGTTTGCAAGCACATGCAGACTACGTGTTCCGCAACTAGTACGAGGTCAGTTTTCCAGCATTCAATCAACGGTAACTTTGACTGCGACTCATCAAACATTATTTACCTTCTTGAATGCACTTTGTGTAACCAGCAATACATAGGACAGACAAACACTGCATTCCGCATTCGATTTAACAATCACCGCGCACACGCCAAGTCTCTCCCAAACCTTCCCCTATCCAAGCATGTAAACGCAGAAGGACACCCATTTGACCAACTAAAAGTAACAATTATTCAAGGGGGCTTCAAAAACAGGCGAGAACGTGAACAGCGTGAATCCTATTTTATCCACAAGTTTAATACTATTCAAGAAGGTCTTAACGAAAAGCCTGGTACCCTTTCTTTTATTCACGACCTCCAAACAAAATAATACTGCACTTCTCGTTAATTGGCTAACTCAGATATACCTTTTATAACTCCTAGTGTATATCCCAGGCAATCATACCCCTCCCTACTTACACTATCCTGGCTCGTGCAGTATTGATAAGCTTTTCACGTTCTTTCCTTACATTTTCCGACAATTTGAAATCTGCACACAGCTAGCCCAGCCCTCCTCCCCTACAAACAAGTATTCCCGGCGAGGTCGGTTCAACGACCCACCCACGGAGAGGGGTGCACCGTTCAGTGAAACCCAGACCGCGTGAGTGAGTTCTTAGACATGTGCTCGTTAACGTAGCCCTCTCCTTCCTTAGCGTTCTAGCCCTCGGCTCACCGGAAATTAGTGAGACCCCAAAAGGCGCCTGGTTCGGCCTGTTCGTCACTGCCAGTGTCATTTGCGCAGCGGCTCCTCTTCGGCCACGCATCTGCAGCGGCGCCCTTTGTGTTTGTCCATTTTGTTTGTGTGTTTTGTTTGCACGTTTTGCTTTCGTACGCCTGTGGTTGCCGTGCTGCCCATGTCCCCCGCACCGTCTTCCTCTCCCTTTCTCTCGTTTCGCCATCTCCTTTTGTACCCCACCCTTCCTTACTATACTAGTTTCCCCCTTTTTTTCTTTTATTTCCATTTTTTTGCTTCCTCCCCCAATATTGTCCCTGTCTGCTCCCCGCACCCCCGTCTTTATTTTTTATTTTTTTTTAATTTTTTGAACCGTTGTTGCTATTTGCGTGTTACACTCCTTTCTCCCTCCTCTTGAGCTCACAAACTTAAAACGTCCATCTGACGCGAGACCACTAAAGTACCGAAGAAGACCGCACCGCGGTCGAAACGTTGATAAATAAAAGTGTCTTTGTAGAAGTGCCCACTTCTCTTATATATATATATATATATATATATATATATATATATATATATATATATATATATATATATATATATATATATATATATATATATATATATATATATATATATATATATATATATATATATATATATATATAAATATATGTGTGTGTGTGTGTGTGTGTGTGTGTGTGTGTGTGTGTGTGTGTGTGTGTGTGTGTGTGTGTGTGTGTGTGTGTGTGTGTGTACATTTTCACCGTTCACTGAGAAACGGTTGACGTACGCCGGGCTCGTTTACTTGTACGTGCAAGACGCTGATGGAACGCGCAGGGCAGCAGGCAGCTCGAGAGATGAAGACGAGGAGGCCTCATGCCTCGAGATGGCTCAAGGCTTGCCAACTGCCAGGTAATACAGTTAAGCCGGGATACGGCGCCACTATAGGAGTTAGTAGTGTGGCATTACTCCCCCCCCCCCCCCCTCTGAAAGACACCGACGCGGTGCGGCAGCAATGGGAGGCAGGACAATAAGGGTAGTCGGATGTGTGTGGCGTACGGTGTATACACATGCGAGGCGCTATTGCGCGTCGTATAGTTTCATCTGGGCGACGTGGACAACTTCGGAGGTCGGCCGTCTAGAAGAGCGAACGGTTCTCTGGGGAAGAACTCCGTAGGTGACTTCACTGAGCTGGCGGAGCACCTCGTAGGGGCCAAAGTATCGACGTAGAAGCTTCTCAGAGCACCCTCGCATGAGGATTAGGCTCCACACCCAGACTTGTTCGCCGGGCTGGTAACACGCATTTCGGTGGCGGGGTTATAGCACCGAGCGTCGAGAACTTGCTGGTGCCGGATGCGCTCTCTAGCTAGTTGGCGGGCGGCCTCAGCGTAACGAACGAATTGGGTAGCACCCATAACCGAGGAGTTAGTGCTAGTTGGAAGCAGCACTGCATCCAGCATGGTTGTGTCTTCGCGACCATGTACCAAACGAAATGGAGTGAAGCGTGTCGTTTCCTGCACTGCAGTATTATAGGAAAATGTGACGTAAGGGAGCATGGCGTCCCATTTCCGGTGGTCCGCATCGACTTAGATTGAAATATTGTCGGCGATCGTCTTGTTTGGTTATTCGGTGAGGCCGTTGGTTTGAGGGGGGTAAGCGGTTGTCTTTCAGTGACTTGTGCCGCTCAGTCGCATAACCTCCTGCGTAAGGGCCGAGGTGAACGCTGTTCCCCTGTCAGTTAAAACGATGATGGGTGCACTATGACAAAGCACAATGTTTTGGATAAAATGTAGCAGTTTGATCAGCGGTACCACAGGGAAGAGGATTAGTTTCACAGTATCGGCTGGGGTAGTCGGTGGCGACCACAATGTAGCGGCTACCCAGTGAGGTCTCTGGAAATGGGCCGAGTAAGTCCATGCCGACTTGATGGAAAGGGACCAGAAGCGAATCAATAGGCTGCAGTAGGCCGGTTGGCTTAGTCGGCGGCGTCTTGCGACGCTGGCCCTCGCGGCAAGTTCTTACGTAATGCTTCACAACTGCAGCAACCCTGGGCCAGTAGTAGTTTTGCCGTATTCGTGCCAAAGTTCGACAAAAACCCAGGTGACCAGAAGATGGGTCATCATGGCACGCCTGCAGGACTTCGTCGCGAAAAGCCGTAGGCACCACGAGCAGATAAACAGCTTTCGTCGAGCTGTAGTTTTTCTTATACAGGATGCCGTCGCGTAAACGGCACGATGACAGTCCGCGTGAGAAGATTCATGGGGGAGACCGAGCGCTTCCTTCCAGATACTCAATGAGGGGCCGTAGTTCAATGTCGTCGCTTTGGTGTCCCTGCCACTGCACAAGGACCGCACCGAGGCCGATGTTGCTGGCGTCTGTGTGCAGTTCAGTGGCGGCCGACTCGTCGAAGTATTTCAGGATGGGCGTACTTTGGAGCCGAGTTCGGAAGTGTTCAAAGACCTGTTGCTCCAGGCCCCAGAAAAACGGTTCAGAATCTTTCGTGAGACGGGTAAGGGGTTCAGCGATCTCGGAGTTCTGCACGAAACGCCGATAATAGGCGCAGAGACCCAGAAAGCGACGCACGCTTCGCTTATCGGTGGGCACAGGAAAAGCAGCCACGGCGGCTGTCTTATCGGGGTCGGTGCTAACCCCTTTAGCACTCACGATGTGGCCCAGAAACTTCAACTGTTCGAAAGCGAAGTGACACTTTTCGGGCTTCATTGAAAGACCGGCCGACCGAACTGCTTCGAACACAGCGCGCAGGCGTCTCAGGTGCTCTTCGAACGTATCAGAGAAGATGACAACGTGATCCAAGTACACGAGATAGGAGTGCCATTTCAGATCGGCAAGAACGGTATCCATCATCCGCTGGAAGGTTGCAGGAGCCGAGCACAGGCCTGAAGGGGGCACCCGGAATTCTCACAGACCGTTTGGTGTAATAAAGGCGGTCTTTTCGCGGTCGCGTTCGTCCACCTCGATTTGCCAGTAGTCGCTCCGTAAATCTAGCGATCAGAAGTACTTGGCGTGGCGCAACCTATCCAGGGAGTCATTAATGCGCGGCATAGGATAAACATCCTTTTTTGTGACTTTGTTTAAACGTCAGTAATCAACGCAGAACAGTGGGGTTCCATCTTTCTTTGCGTCTAGAACAGTCGACGCCCACGGGCTCGTCGATGGCTGTAACACGTCGTCCTGGAGCATTTCATGAACTTGGCGGCGGATGGCATCACGCTTCTTTGAAGAGATCCGGTAAGGCGGCTGACATAACTGCCGCTGGTTAGCTTCGATTATAATTCGGTGCTTTGTGAGTGGTGTCTGCCTAACCTTAGAGGTCGAGGCGAAGTAGTCACAGAAAGACTGGATAACGCTTTCGAGGCAGCGTTTCTGATTAGACGAGAGGTTCGGGTTCACGTCAGTTTTTATGGGAGTGGTCGGTGCCTCCACTGATGCCGAGGCTTCGGACAAAGCGTGCTGTCCCGCGAATTCGCCGAGTTCTTCGAAATACGCAATAAATGTTCTGCCAGGCACACACTGAAGTTCACAGCCAAAATTGGTTACCAAGAGCTCAGTTCGGCCATTGTTGAGCTCAACAAATCCGCGAGCAACATAGGCTTGCCGACCAAGGAGCAGCGACATGTTGGTTCCAGCGATGCCACGAGTTCTAGTGATTTTGTCACAATCTACAGTAACAAACATGCTAGTTCTTGACGGGATTAATACGTGGTCATCAAAGGCGCTTAACTTAGTCCCGCGTGGCTCGGGATCGCCGTCAACAGGGGGTTGAGCGGAAAATGACGCGACCAGCTCCTGAAGGTTGATGACAGCACCATATTCCCGAACGAAATCCAAACCAAGTATCAGGTCTTTGGAGCACTCGGGCAGCACAGCAAAGCAACCAGGGAAAGTAGCACTGCTGATTTGATTCGTGACGTGCAGACGCCAATTGGCATAGCCACATGGCCGCCGGCGGTGCGGATGTGTGGTCTAGACCAAGGGGTCAGAACCTTTCTGAGGGCCGTGGCTAAACGACTGCTCATTACAGAAAAATCAGCGCTGGTATCCACAAGTGTTGTAACATCGCGATTATCAGCGATTACTGGGATTTCGGCCGACACCAGTCGGTCACGGCACGTCGTTGTCGTTGAGGTCGTCGGGTGAAGTCGTCATCGGTCGGATCGTAGCCGCGAATTATCGGGTGGTGGCTCTTGACTTTATCCAATAGCGGCGGCCCTACCTCCGGTGGACGCCGTCTTCAGTTTTCCCGATGTGGGGACGCGCCTCCGAACTGGCTAGGAAAAGACGGGCGGCGTGGCGAAAAAAACTACCTTGGGATGGTGACCGGGACTGGCGTCGCCGCGAGGTCGCCGGCTGCACGTTATCGGACCGATACTGCTCGATGCCCCGCGGCCGGTCTCCGTAGCGTGGTCGAGGTGCGTCAGGTGAAAACCCCCTTAAACCCATTCTGCGGTAGGAGCAGTGGCAGAGGATGTGGCCGGGCTCCCCGCAGCGGTAGCAGAGCGGCCTATTGTTTGGCGTACGCTAAACGTGCGCTTTGCTCATGGTGGACAGGGGCTCCTGCGGTACGACGGGTACAGCTGCAGTTGGGTACCGCAGTGAAGGCACAGGAGTGACGGCGGAAAAGGCTTGTCTCACTGCCCCGGGACGACTTTGTAGTGCTTGACTGTATGTCACCACATAAGGCGCTGGCTGCGGTGCTGGTAGCGACTGAAAAGCTCGCCGGACTTCATCTCGGACCACGTCCGGTATGGCAGCGACGCTGGCCTGCGGAGCTTCGAAGCGAAGTTTCTTGAGTTCTTCGCGCACCAAGCTCTTAACAAGCTCTCGAAGCTCCACAGTGGGTAGCGACTTGGGCGTACACTAGTGAGCGGCTGCTACACTAGCCTGACGGCCGTAGTGCGCGCCCCGTTCTTGCAGAGAACACTCCATGCTTGTTGCCTCCTTGGCAAAGTCGGCCACCGTTCTTGGCGGGTCACGTACCAGTCCAGCAAACAATTCCTCTTTGACGCCGCGCATTAGGTGCCGTACCTTCTTGTCCCCTGGCATAGCAGGGTCGGCACGATTGAAGAGTCGCCTCATGTCCTCAATAAACATGGCGATGATCTCGTTCGGCTGCTGCGACCTCGATTGCAAGGCGATTTCAGCCTTCTCCTTTCGTTCGCTGGTGTTGAACGTGGCTAAGAGCTCTCGGCGAAAGATCTCCCAGTTAGTGAAGGAAGCTTCGTGGTTATCATACCACGTCTTGGTCGAGCTATGTAGTGCGAAGTACACGTTCCGAAATTTGCGCTCGCCGTCCCACTCGTTGAAGCCCGCCACACGGTCAAAGCAGGCCAACCAGTCTTCGACGTCCTCAAACCATTCACCGTGGAATGATGGGGGCGACCGAAGTGTGTGAAGGACAAACGGCGGGGCATTCCCGGAAAGCTGACTTGTCTGGCTAGCCGTAGCGGACGTCAAGGCTCTTGCTGATCTTGCGATTTGGCCGAACTCTGGTTGTAGGCATCGCAGGCGGCGGCTCGCCTTGTGGACTCGTGTTGTAGCCATGCGTTGAGAACTGAGGTCAAGGGTGTCCTCGAGGTCAGCGTACATAGACCGTTACCCCGCGGCTCCACCAAATATGTGACCGAGAAACGGTTGACGTAGCTTGAGGATATGAAGCGCACAAAGACACAGCACACAGGAAAAGAAAGACACGAGACAGGCGCTGGTGTCTTTCTTTTCCTGTGTGCTGTTTTGGGCGCTTCATCTACTCAAGCTATGAACCAACTTGCAAAAGAACGTGTTCTACTGAAATACGGTTGACGTACGCAGGCCTCGTTTACTTGTATGTGCAAGACGCTGTTGGAACGCGCAAGGCAGCAGGCAGCTCGAGAGATGAAGACGAGGAGGCCTCAAGCCCTGAGATGGCTCAAGGCTTGCCAACTGCCAGGCAATACAGTTTTGCCGCGATACGGCGCCATTATGGCAGTCAGTAGTGTGGCAATATAAAGTTGCCCATTTCAAGTTTTATATGCATTACAAATACACTTTTGAACATTAAAGTAGGTAAATATGAACAAAAAGTAAGTAAAATTGAATTAACATTTAAATAAAACTTGGAGTTATTAAAAAAAACTAAACGACTCGAAGACTTGCCCCCACTCAAAAAAGTTTCGGAGTCCCTGCACCAGGCTGGATATCCGCCTACCTTTATAACGCCTAGCTGTTGCTTCGCCATGTGTCGTCAGTACCCTCCACTGGCTGGTCAGCTCGAGCAGCAAGCTTGACAGTTCACATGCAAATGTTGTCAGCTTCTGCAACTTCTTAAGCCTGCTATTTGTGCATGCCAAAGCAGATAGTATTTCATTGCTTTCACTGATGCAGTTTATTCATTTATATTCATTTCATACGTTCATGTACAAAGCACCTTCAAATGTGTATGATGAATGTTCTATTCTCGCCACTTCAGTAACGAATTGCATCCCAGTTGGAATAAAACTCCATATTTCAGATTTTTGTATGGAACATCCGAGAGCACACAAGAAAACTCAACGCTCCCTGGAGACTAACTGCATAATTGTTTTCGGGTGATAAATTTCTACTTAATGACCGCAGTGTGTTTTCAGAAAGCCAGTTGTACTTTTGAAACAATTGTAAAAAAAATCATTGTGTAAAAAATCGGCCATTTTAGGACTCTTCAAAACGCTAATCCGTGCAAAGAAGTGAATGGATGAATGTACGTTCCAGAGCCACACCAGCATTTATGCGAAATGCAATGCCGACCACCTTAAAAACTGACTTCTGCATTCGTATCGGTTGCCTGGCTTCAAGCGGTTGTGCATGACTTATCGCAACAGATTCAAAATAAAACGTCTAGCCGTTTACGGCACATTTTGTCCTAGCAGCGACTAAATCAGATACGAAACAGGTTGGGTACACATTTGTACAAGCTGTAACTAAAATGTCTAGAACAAAACTCCACCATAAACAGCTATGAAGATAAATTATAGTGGCACATAACTGTCAATGAACTGTAAGCTAGACATTATAGTCGAAACAATATGCACTAGATCTGAGTAAATCCAGAGATCACAGTATGACATATGTCTTTATTCTTTTAATTCCAGAAGATATCGTTACATGGCATACCGCCAGTTCACAAGATGGATGTGGGGACGGCTTGGAATTGGGCGTCGACGAATCATCCCTTCGTGTGCTGTATCAATCATAAGAAAAATTTTCCCATCGGAATCCTACACAGGTTTTAAGTATCGAGAACTATGAAGGAACAAATTAAAAATATGTAAATTTCCACATAATCTGAGCGATCAACGATCAAGCTGCATTCTGTTATACTGTGAATAACCTGCACCCCAGCATTGCTACATGTGCTACTGTAAGCCACGAAGCAAACAGTATTCTAGAAATTGACAGAACATAGAGAAAAACATGCATGTGCAACTTTTGCTTTTGTTCAGAACCCATCGCTTTTGAGTTTACACTTTTCAGAATTATGGGGCCAATTATGCGTCCCCTGCCTATTAGCGGAGTGAGAAGCCAGTCTCACTTGCACCAGCCATGCGCACTGTCCATTTTGGGAAGCCTCTTCTTGTGCGCCTGGCACTTCGGGAACCCATTCTTGTATATGTTTCAAGGCCCGGCCATAACTAATATTGTTCTGACAGCAAGGTAAAAGTTCTTCCGGTATTGCATCACTATATTCTTTAGTATGTCCAACTGTTCAGCGTCAATAGCATAACACAGGAAAAGAGAGGTCTGTCTTCCTGATGTGTTACATGTACAACACCTAATCCTTACTGCAGAGACTACTGAAGGTAAAAAACATCCGATTCAAGGCAGCGGTCAAACTCTTAGTTGCAATGGCGGTGGCTATGGACGTGCCAAGTCTTGTGTTCGGCATCGACATACATGGCGAGCATGTCAGCGATGGTTTTCTTCAGACGTTCCGCAAGTCCGTTGGTTTGCGGATAGTACGCAGGTGTCCTCTGGTGGCTTCTTTGGCTATAAAGCAGGATTGCTTCCGTCAGCTTCACCATGTTCCTCTGTCCGTATTGGGCACTTGTGCGGTGCCGCGTCGAATAAGAATGCACTGCACGAAAAATTTGGTGACTTCTCCTGCTGTTGCGTTCAGTAGGGCTTTTGCCTCGGCGTAGTGGGTCAGGTAGTCTATCGCTACAATGCTCCACTTTGTTGACTTTGAAAAAAAGCCAAGCAGGTTCATGCCAATCTGTTGGAAGGGTCTTGACGGAGATTCAATAAGGATCAGGAATCCTGCTGGTCTGAGGGGAGGAGCCTTCCGTCGCTGACAATCTCTGCAGGCTTCCACATAACGGGCGACATCGGCAGATAACTGGAGACAGTAATACTTGTCTTGAATGCTGTGGATGATGTGCGAAAACCCAAGATGTCCAGCTGTCAGCTCATCATGTAAAGCATGAAGAATTTCTTCGCAAGGATTTCTAGGTACAGTAGGCGGCAAGCTGCTTTGTTCAGAGTGCAATTTCAATTTCAATTATTTCCCAGAAAATTCTGACTGGCTGCCTGGATTAAAAGCTGTAGGTATACAGCTTGACGAGGCCCAGGCAGCCGTTACAAAGAAAAGGGGCAGACTCAGTTACAAATCTTTACATGCACAGAAAAAAAAGGAGCAGATACAGTTGAGAATCTTTGCATACACAAAATAAAGAAGCGAACACTTAGTCAGGTTACAGTTTTCACTATAACAGGAGAGTCAAAAAGCACAAAATCATCATTATTGAAAATACGGGAGTGCAAAAAACAAATTTGCAAAAACATACAAGGAAAAAGCTGTACTTGGGCGTGAAGGAGAAGTCAGGAATTATTTGCGAAGAAATAATTCACGCAATGCTTTGACAGTAGGGCTAATGATATCTTATGTCTATTCAAAATTATAGGAAGATTGTGCTGTAATGCTTGGAACTTATAGTCAGTGCAAAAAGGGGAATTAATCAAGTGTCTGTGTTGCGAGTATTTACTGTGTGGTCGTTCTATTTCAATAGCTCAGTGCCTTCTATCATTGACCTAAAGGATAACGACAAATGAAATGAAAGTAATATACGGAATTCATACATACTTTGAATTCTTAACACACTGAACGTTTCAAAAGCTTGCCCTGTGTGGCTTAGGTAATCAAGATTGGCAATGTGACGTATGGTTTTCTTTTGAAGAAGGTAAATTTTTCTAGCTTGGTTTTAGTAGTTGTCAACCAGACTAATGAGCAATAACTTATTTGCGACACAAATAGTGCATTATAAATTTGAACCTTTATTTTAGCTGGAAGGAATGCGCGGCAACAAGCAATTGCACCTCTCACCAACGAGAGATTTTTGTTAACTTCTAGACATGCGAATTTCATGTAAGGTGAGAAGAAAATGCTACTACTAGTATGGTGTGTTCGTGAACAATTTCAATTTCTTCACCACCACAAGTGATGTTTTTTCTGGCGAAAATTTTTCTTTCCTGCAAAAAATAACATGTTTCGTTTTTGCAGGCTTAATTTTTAGTAGACTAACATTAGACCATTCATAGAGCCGATTAAGAAGTTGATTAAAATTTTGACTTGTTTATTTACATCAGGACCAGAGAACAAAATAGTGCAGTCGTCAGCGTAAATAACGAATTTTAAACTTTTCTGAATGTTCAAAATGTTGTTTATAGACATTAAATAGAAGAAGGCCTAGTACACTTCCCTGAGGTACGCCTTTGATTATAGGTATTAGAGATGATTGGTGGTTTCTAAGACACACACACTGTTGGCTGTCAGCTAAGTAAGCTTTTATCAAAGATAAAGGATTGTCACGAATTGCATAGACTGAGAGCTTGAGTTAGAACACAGTTATCAAGAGAATCGAAAGCCCTACTAAAGTCTATAAAGAGGCAAAGGGTTATTAGTTTCTTTTCTATAATTTGCCGCACGTGTTCCTTCCACCCCAATAAAGCTAGCTCAGTTGAACGTCCTTTTCTGAAGCCAAACTGTGCATCACAAATGAGATGATTCTTCACATTGAATCGGTTAAAACAATAGTGCAATATCTTTTCTAAACCTTTAGCAAATGTTGCTATTTTTGACATTGGACGGTAATTTTTTGGCAAGTTTTTATCGCCTACTTTATATACAACTGACACCCTAGACTTTTTCATTGCAGTGGGAAATTCTCCCGACTCAATAGATAGGTTTAAAATATATGTAAGTTGAGCAGTTATTTAATGTAAAATATACTTAATTGGTTTGATATGGATATTATTAATATCAAGCGCTTTACTGTTGTTGAAGGACATAAATGTTCTGTAGACCTCTGCCTGATCTGTCGGTTCAAGAAATATACTATCGGCCCGCGAGTGTCCTATATCTTCGCCAGTTATGCAACTATTAATGTGTGCTGAAGGTCCAATAAAATGTTTAATGAAAAAGTCGGCAAGAGCACGACCGCTAATTGTTTGGTTTCTATAAATCTCTTGATCAGGGACTGCCTCTTATTCATCTCTTCCTAGTGCACTATTTATTGCTCTCCACGCTGCAGCTGGTTGGTGTCTATAGATGTTCGCAAATAGTTTTTCATAGTATGAAACCTTTTCTGGTAAGAATTCAGCATTATCTTTATTTCTGGCAGTTTTGAAATTTTTTAACTCATCAGGACTTCGCGTTTTCAGAAATGTATGAAAAGAGCATTTTTCTGCTTTATAGCTTTTAAATGTTTGCGGGTCACCCAATGTTTTCTTATCTTTACTGATAGCTTAAAGGTTATTATTGGGAAGTCTTTAGAATAGGTTTGAGAAATCATTTCAAGAAATCTTAAATACGCCTCACTCGCATTCGTTTTATTATATACCGAGGACGAGTTTTGTTGGCTAATGTCATGCTGAATCGCACTCAGGGAATCATCAGTTATATGCTGGACGATTATCTCCTCGGAACAACTTCTAACTTTCATTACAGGGTCACAAAACAAAAATTGGGCAATGATCACTGATGTCAGATGTTGTTGTGCCAGCACTGTGAATCGAGATTTCAGAGTTGACAATGAACAAATCCAGTGCAGATGAAGTGGATAAAGTGAAAACGGGTTGGTGTATTAATCACACTTACGAAACCCAGAGAATGAATACGAGCGGTAAAGTTCACAACAGTCGGTGTATTAAGCAAGGTATTTATATTGAAGTCTCCTCCACAAGTTCACTGAAGATTATTGCTACGGACATACTCCAGGAGCCGATTCAAGAATTCAAAAAACGATAACCAATTTCCCTCTTGTGGATGATAGGTAACAGTTATAATTTCCAAGTTATTTTTTTACAGTGAGAAACTCATATTCATTCGTAACCTAGCAAACTTTCTGAAGAAGTTCACACTTTGTTCACACCTCTATATAAATCGCAACGCCACCACCACGTCGAACTTCACGATTCATGAAAAAATTATTATACACATCAAGATAAAGCATAACGCAGCCGCCATAATACCAGGTTTCAGTCATCCTGATTCCACGGAATTTAAAAGAAAACTGGCTTAATAAACAAATAATGTCATCGTGCTTTCCATCAGCAGAACGAGCATTAAAGTGTAACACTTTTTTCAGATAACGTTGCTTTTGTCGAATGAAATCTGGTAGGGCGAAGCTGTGATATTCCAATTTAATTTGATTGAAGTGTATCTAGGCAACAGCAAAAAAATCACGGAATTCACTGAATCTTTGCAAAGTCACCTTCACAAGTTATTTGTATAGCATCCGAGGTGTCTGACTGCTTAGCGAATATTTTCCCATTGAAAGTCCATACTGACTTCCAGCTGTGAGCATACTTGCTCTTTACATTCATACCCAGGAGTCTTTTAGGCCCGGGCAAAGGTTTTCATTAATGTATATTGGTGCCGAGTTTTTATTCCAATGTCCTCATTTGTTAGACGGGCCTTTTTTTCTTTTCTACGTGCGCTATCACGTTTGCTCGAGACTTGAACTGAACAACAAGAATGCTCTTGTCAGGATTTTAGTAGGAATTCTGTGGCAACATTCAATGTCATTTTCACTGATTGGCTGATCTTCTCTCCAATTTTAGTGAAAATCTGCATTCTCATCATCATGTTTCTCAACACCATGAATTTCTATGTTCGTGTTTGTAGAATATAGCTCCATGAGGACCATGCGTTTCACAAGTTTATCTTCATTTTTCTCTAGTTATGCGCACCTCGTGTGAAGCTCTTGATTCTGTTCTTCAAGTTTTACATTTTTCAAAATTTCAGCCTCAAGTTTCTGCTTTAGCTCATCTAAAGAGTCATGGGAAAAGTCAAGGTTTTTTGGCCAGATTCGTTGTTCAGTCTTTAGATCTCTGATGTCGTTTCAAAGCTCTCTTTCGATACGCTCTCACGAAGCTTTAATTTGTTGTTTGTGTAGTATTATCAAGTGCGCGTGATAAGTTATCAAGCACGCAGGCTGATGTATAGCTTGAGCCAAGACTGTATCACACGTGCCGCGTATCATGCCAGTCATGTGTCATGTGACCCTTCCGCTCTTTATAAGCCAGCAACACCCGGCAATAAACGTTCTTTGTTCTGCCACTACCCACCGGCTACGTTCCGTTACTTCAGTGGCGACGAGGATGGGATAGCTGCACGATGACAGCCAGGCCACCCGAGTTCGACGATACGACACGTAGCTGGAGCAGTTACCGTGTTCGTTTGGAGGCCTTTTTTGAGGGCCACGGCATCACAGATCCGGGAAAAAAGCGTGCGCTTCTGCTGTCGGCCCTGAGCGACAACGTGGTTCGCGTGCTTCAAGGCCAGTGCCAGTCGGAATCGGTGAACAGCTTGAGCTACGAAGTCGTCATACAGCACCTGGACAACCACTTCGATCCAAAAGCCAATGAGATTGCAGCAAGCTACGCATTCTTTATGCGGCACCAGGCGGAAGGCGATAAGGTACGGGACTACATCACCGACTTGAGACGTCTCGCAAAGGACTGCAGTTTCGAAAAGTTTTTGGACCGCATGCTGCGGGATAGGATTGTCTGCGGAATCCGTGATAAACAAGCTCGACGACACTTGTTGTCGCAGCAGAAGTTAAGCCTGGCGGAGGTAGAAGCGTTTTCTCAAGCAGCGGAAGCCGCAAAAACGAATGTCCGGGCAATGCAAGAGAGGAGCTTCAACGACAACGGTGCTGCCAACTTCGTACAGAAGCACAGAAGGAATTCGCAGAAGTCCGGACGCGGGCATGGATCCATGACAGAGTCCACGCAGTGCAGAAGGTGTGGCTCGAACCATGGTTCGGAAGTGTGCAGACACAAGAAAGCGACGTGTCACAAGTGCGGCATGAAGGGTCACCTGGCAAGGATGTGCTCCAGCGGTCGCACTAACCGCTCAGGCACCTTTGCGGTGAAGGAGCTAGACGGCAGTGACGGAAGTAGCGAGGATATTCTCTACGCTTTGGAGGCTCACAACAACAGTAGGAACTTGTCCGCACGGCCATTTGAAAGGGATTTCATCTGGGAAGGCCGGAACCTGCGCATGCTGGTAGATACAGGGTCCACTATCAGCGTCATTCCAAGAAGGGTATTCGATAATAACCGCGAATGGTGGCCGCCACTGGAGAAGACTTCACTGCGCCTGACGTGCTTCCTGGGGCCGCTGCCGGTTCTTGGCCGAGTAGCCATGAAAGTCGAATGCAGTAACACGCAAGTGGACAGCTCGCAGTCCAGTAGGATGCAGCGATGGCGTAGAGGTAGAACATCCGCCTCGCGTGCAAGAGGACCGGGGTTCAAATCCTGGTGCCGCGCAATTCTCCACCGGGTTTAAAAAAAAAATCCGCGTGTCGATGGAATTGCATAACCAGGCCTGGAGTGCGGCCTTATCTCGGTGACCAGAACCGACAACGCACTCTCTCACCAGAGCAGGATTTGGCCACCCTGGTGTAGTACTTGGCCACAACCTTCTATGATCAAACCAATTAACCCTCGGCCCTCAGTCCCCAGCGGCTGCAGAGCAACTGACCACGGCGGCGGTCAGACCTGTGACGCAGCGGAGGGTGCTAAGAATCTCTGGCTCCGGACAGGCCGCCTTTGGAATCTGAACCTGGCAACGTTTAACGCTAGAACTTTAGCTAGTGAGGCTAGCCTAGCAGTGCTGTTCGAGGAACTAGCGGGAATTAAATGGGATGTGATAGGGCTTAGCGAAGTTAGGAGGACAGGTGAGGCGTATACAGTACTAAAGGACGGACACATACTGTGCTATCGCGGGTTAGAGGGCAGACGAGAACTAGGTGTGGGTTTCCTCATTAATAAGGATATAGCTGGCAACGTAGAGGAGTTCTACAGTATTAACGAGAGAGTAGCAGCTATAGTAATTAGGCTGAATAGGAGGTACAAGCTGAAAGTGGTGCAGGCCTACGCACCCACATCCAGCCATGACGACCAGACCGTTGAAAGCCTCTATGAGGACGTAGAATCAGCAATGAATAGAGTAGAATCGCAGTACACTGTACTGATGGGCGACTTCAATGCGAAGGTGGGCAAGAAGCAGGCTGACGACCACGCGGTAGGTGACTATGGGATAGGCTCTAGAAATAGCAGGGGAGAGTTATTAGTCGAATTCGCGGATAGAAATAATTTACGGATCATGAATACCTTCTTCCGCAAACGAGAAAACAGGAAGTGGACCTGGAAGAGCCCCAATGGTGAGATTAAAAATGAAATAGACTTCATACTATGCGCTAAACCTGGCATCATTCAGGATGTGGCCGTCCTCGGAAGGGTGCGTTGCAGCGACCATAGAATGGTAAGGTCTAGAATTAGCCTAGACTTGAAGAGGGAACGGAAGAAGCTAGAGAAGAAGAAGACCATTAACGAGTTAGCCGTAAGAGGGAAAGCACAGGAGTTTAGGATAGCGCTGCAAAACAGATACTCGGCTTTAACTGAGGAAGATGATCTTGATGTTCATTCAATGCACGATAACCTGACATCAATAATTACGGAGTGCGCAGTAGAAGTAGGCGGTAGGACAGTTCGAAAAGATACCGGGAAGCTATCTCAGGTGACGAAAGATCTGATTAAGAAGCGCCAACACATGAAGGCATCTAACACTACCGATAGAATAGAACTAACGGATCTATCAAAGTTAATAAATAAGCGCAAGGTAGCCGACATAAGGAAGTTTAATATGGAGATAATCGAGCATGCTCTAAAGAACGGAGGTAGCCTAAAAACAGTGAAGAGGAAACTAGGCATAGGTAAAAACCAGATGTATGCATTAAGAGACAAGCAGGGCAATGTCATTAGCAATATGGATAAGATAGTTAATTTAGCCGAAGAGTTCTACACAGACCTGTACAGTAGCCAATGTAATCAGAACGCTAATGAGAAAGACAGCGGTGCACAGCAATGCGTCATCCCGCCAGTAACGAAAGATGAAGTAAAGAAAGCCTTAGAAGCAATGAAAAGGGGAAAAGCAGCTGGGGAGGATCAGGTAACAGCAGATCTGTTGAAGGATGGAGGGGACATCGTGCTAGAAAAACTAGCCACCCTGTATACGCAATGCCTTATGACCTCGACTGTACCAGAAGCTTGGAAGAATGCAAACATTATCTTAATTCATAAGAAGGGAGACGCCAAGGACTTGAAAAATTACAGGCCGATCAGCTTACTATCCGTTGCCTACAAAGTATTTACTAAGGTAATCGCTAATAGAGTCAGGGCAACGTTAGACTTTAATCAACCAAATGATCAGGCAGGCTTTCGTAAAGGATATTCTACAATAGATCATATTCACACCATCAATCAGGTGATAGAGAAATGCGCAGAATATAACCAACCTCTATATATAGCTTTCATTGATTACGAGAAAGCATTCGACTCAGTGGAAACCTCAGCAGTCATACAGGCATTGCGTAATCAGGGGGTAGAAGAGCCTTATGTCAAAATACTGGAAGATATATATAGCAACTGCACAGCTACTATAGTCCTCCATAAAGTCAGCAATAAAATTCCAATAAGGAAGGGCGTCAGGCAAGGAGACACGATCTCGCCAATGCTGTTCACCGCATGTTTGCAGGAGGTATTTCGAGGCCTGAATTGGGAACAGTTGGGAATAAGAATAAATGGAGAATACCTAAATAATCTGAGATTTGCTGATGACATTGCCTTGCTGAGTCACTCAGGAGGTGAACTGCAAATCATGATCAACGAGTTAGACAGGCAGAGCAGATCGATGGGTCTAAAAATTAACATGCAGAAAACCAAGGTAATGTTCAACAGCCTAGCAAGGGAACAAGAGTTCACAATTGGCAGCGAGAGCCTAGAAATTGTGCCGGAATACGTCTACTTAGGGCAGGTAGTGACAGCTGATCCGGATCATGAGAGGGAGATAACTAGAAGGATAAGAATGGGGTGGAGCGCATATGGCAAATTCTCGCAGATCATGAGTGGCAGTTTACCAATTTCCCTCAAGAGGAAAGTGTACAACAGCATAATCTTACCGGTACTCACCTATGGGGCAGAAACGTGGAGGCTAACGAAAAGAGTTCAGCTTAAGTTAAGGACAACGCAGCGAGCCATGGAAAGAAAAATGATAGGTGTAACGTTAAGAGATCGGAAGCGGGCAGAGTGGGTGAGGGAACAAACACGGGTTAATGACATCCTAGACAAAATCAAGAGAAAGAAATGGGCTTGGGCAGGACATGTAATGCGAAGGCAAGATAACCGCTGGTCTTTAAGGGTAACGGAGTGGGTTCCAAGAGAAAGTAAGCGTAGCAGGGGGCGGCAGAAGGTTAGATGGTCGGATGAGATTAAGAAGTTTGCAGGCAATGGGTGGATGCAGCTGGCAAAGGATAGGGTTAATTGGAGAGACATGGGAGAGGCCTTTGCCCTGCAGTGGGTGTAGTAGGGCTGATGATGATGATGATGATGATGATGACAGCTCGCTGGTTGTAGTGGATTGCAACGGGCCTCTTTTGTGCGGCCAGAACACCATACAGGCCTTCCGTAAGGCTGGCCTGGCACTACTGGAAGAATGCGCGTCGCAGAACATACATGCAGTGCACGCTGACGCCACGACGGCGAAACTTTTGACGGAATTTCCAGAAGTTTTCGAGCAGAGTTTGGGTTGCTGTAAGGGACCACCCGTGAAACTACACAAAAAAGATGACGCTCTACCACGCTTCCTCAAGGCTCGACCGGTGCCATACGCGCTTCGGGAAAAGGTGTCTGCAGAAATCGACCGCCAAGTACAGGAAGGAGTGCTTTCACCAGTGAGAGTTTCCGAGTGGGCTACGCCCGTCGTGCCCGTAGTGAAGCGAAACGGGGATATTAGGCTGTGTGGAGACTTCAAGTTAACCGTAAATCTGGCGACACATCTGGAACAGTATCCGTTGCCAAAAATTGAGGACATCTTCGCATCTCTGTACGGTGGAGAGGTGTTCACTACTTTGGATTTACGACACGCGTATAATCAACTTCCACTGGACGACGAAGCACGAAAAATGGCAGTGTTGAACACACACAAAGGGTTGTTTGCATACAACCGCCTCGCTTTCGGCATCACATCCGCTCCAGCTTTGTTCCAGCGCCGCCTCGAATCCGTTCTGCAAGGTCTTCCTCGCGTCAAGGTGTACATGGACGACATCATTATTGCTGAAAAGGAGAACGACGATTCAACTCTCCGGCAAGTCTTCGAGCGACTGCGCGACAACGGACTCAAGTTGAACCTGGACAAATGCAGGTTCCGCGAGAAGCAAGTTACGTTCTTGGGCCACAAGATCGACGCAACTGGCTTGCACACCCCTCAGAATATGGAAGCCATCACCGCCGCACCAAGACCCGAGACGGTGAGCCAGCTAAAATCCTTTTTGGGTTTGATCACATATTACGCAAAGTTTTTGCCGAATCTTGCAACGACGTTGGCTCCACTCTATAGGCTGTTGGCTAAAGGAGCACGGTGGCAATGGGCAGCCGAGCACGAAAAATCCTTTCAGGCAGCCAAGCGCGCTATGGGGGAAGCGGTACTTCTCGTCCACTACGACCCCGAAAAGCCGTTGCGGCTTGAATGCGACGCTTCACCAGTGGGGGTCGGCGCGGTGCTGTCACACCGAATCGGGAACAAGGACCACCCCATATCGTTCCGTTCGAGAGCTCTGACGCCGGCTGAGCGGAATTATTCGCAACTGGAAAAAGAAGCGTTGGCCTTGGTGTTCGGCGTTACCAAGTTTCGAGATTACTTGTTGGCAAATCATTTCACTCTCGTGACGGATCACAAGCCACTGACCGGGCTGTTTCACCGGGAACGGCCAATTCCGCACATGGCCGCGGGAAGAATCCAGCGCTGGGCCCTGTTGCTGTCGGCTTACCATTACGATCTCGAGTACCGCCCAGGACACCTAAATGCTAACGCAGACACGCTCAGTCGCCTACCCTTGCCGGGCTTGGGTGAACGAGAAGGGCAAGAATCAATGGAATACGTGCTTTATACACGGGGCCTTAATTCCACGGCCCTTTCCGCTCGGCAACTAGCGGACCTAAGCCGCTCGGACGATAAGCTTCAGCGGATCAGGGGGTGGATCTCACGCGGCTGGTCACGGCACTTATCGGCAGCACAGCAACACCTGATGCCGTACTTTTCTCGCCGTAACGAGCTCGCCGCCAGCCACGACCTGGTATACTGGGGCCATCGAGTAGTGTTGCCGGAGGCGGCGCAGCGATGCATGCTAAAGGAACTGCACAACAGTCACCCCGGTATCACAGCCATGAAGCGCACAGCTCGAGCGCTATTTTGGTATCCTGGACTAGATAGGGACATCGAATTGTTAGTTCAAAGCTGCCCTCAATGTGTTCAATGCTGGCCCATGCCAGCTGCTGAGGTTCCGTCTCCATGGCCAGCGAGCAACAAACCATGGTACAGGTTGCATATGGATTTTGCAGGCCCCATCGATGGCTACCAAATTTTCGTTTTGGTTGACGCCGAGATAAAGTGGATGGAGGCCATACCTTTAAAGACCGCCACAGCAGAGACCACCATTCAAGTACTTGAGGGTATTTTCGCACGGTTTGGCCTACCATACTGCTTGGTATCGGATAACGGACCACAGTTCACAAGTGCCACCATGTCTAGTTTCTTGCAGGAAAGCCATGTGAAACACGTCCGAACGGCCCCATACCATCCTCAGTCAAATGGGTTGGCGGAGCGGGCCGTGCGGACGGTAAAAGAAGGGCTTCGAAAGAATTCAGCAGGGACATTGCAAGAACGACTAATCAAGTTTTTATTCCGTTATAGAACGACACCTTTGGAGCGAGGGAAATCGCCAGCGGAACTGCTGTTTGGCTTCAGTCCCAGAACCAGGCTGACGGCTTCACTCACGGACATCAAGGTCACAGAAAATGATTCCGGTGAACCTGTGCCAGCAGTGACAAAATCACCAACACGTTATCAACCAGGAAAGCCTGTATGGTCGCGCCAGTTTCGGTCTGCTCGGAAATGGATGCCTGCGACTGTGGTGTCCACGACGGGAGCGCGCATGGTTACTCTAGAAACACCGGAGGGATCGCAGCGCCGCCACGTGGACCAACTCAGGCCTCGGCTCGACGTGGGGTCGTCACCTAGCAAGCCGAGCCCAGTCCGGACCCCTGACGAAGCTCAAAGTAGCTCTGAGGAGGCAGAATATCATCAAGGTACGGAGACACGGGAAGTCCGCTCTCAAGCTGAAGACCAACCACCACGTCGCTCGACACGCCCACGGAAGCCACCGTATCGTCTCGCTTACTCCAGCTTAGGGGGAAGGGATGTAGTATTATCAAGTGCGCGTGATAAGTTATCAAGCACGCAGGCTGATGTATAGCTTGAGCCAAGACTGTATCACACGTGCCGCGTATCATGCCAGTCATGTGTCATGTGACCTTTCCGCTCTTTATAAGCCAGCAACACCCGGCAATAAACGTTCTTTGTTCTGCCACTACCCACCGGCTACGTTCCGTTACTTCAGTTTGTACTGTTCCTCCATCTTGGCTAGTTCAGCCTTCAGTTCCTCTTCAAGTTTGGCTTTATCTTTCGCTATGTGGTTAACGACAAGGATATGCAAACACGCGCACACAAAAATAAAGAACGGGAACAGAGCGCACAAATTGGCAGCAGCGACGACGTCGGAAAAACAGCACAGGCAAAATACAATTGATACAGTTTTTACACTAATCTGCAGCAAAACGCCGGAACAAAGTAAGTTGGTGCCCGCCGTTTATCGTCGCCGCTGCCAATTGAGGCCAAAGGCGATGAGTCGCTGTCTTTATAGCTGGCGTTCGATGACGTGAGGAATTTGGTGAGAACGCCGCCGATAGCCACCCCCGCTGAACGAAACCGACCCTTTTAGCCTGTAAGGGCAAGCCGACTCTTGCCAGGCTCGTGTAGCCAGCTGGCTGAGGGCACAAAGTTCAGACGGTGGAAGGCAATGTGCAGCCAAACGCAGAAACACAATAAGTTCGTGCTCGCCGTTTATTGTCACCGCTGCCAAGTAAGGACAGCATTCTGTATGCCGAAAGACCACAGTCTTCACTTCCGATGAGGTTGGGGTGAAGAAACCTTGGCTTCCAATTACTCGATGAGGCATTGGAGCTTAGAGTCCGAGCACTGCTGCTAGTTGATCCTAGGAAGGCGTCGTCGTCTTCTTTTAGTGGTGCGTCTATAAAGTATTCGGTGTCAGAGTGTTAGCATCCGGACTTATAAACAACGGTAACGCCAAACTCTTGGAGTCGTAAGCTCCATTGAGCGATGCGGCAAGATGAGTCCTTCAAGTTTGGGAGCCAACGCAGCACTTGATGATCAGTCACAACTTTGAAAAGCCTGCCGCACAAGTACATATTGTATGATGAGGAAGTTAGGACATGCGTGGACATGTGGGAGGCAAATTTTGCCATCAATGGAGAAAGACGCGTCATACCGATGATGGAAGACGTCGTTTGTATCCTCAATGGAGTGACGTTTTCTCGAAGCTGGACCTGAATGAGGGTTATCACCGGCTAGACCTTGATGAGACATCACAAAAGATAGTCACTTTCGCCATGCGCTGCGCACTGAGAAACTTCTCTATTGAGTAAACGCAGAAGCATACATCTTCAATGACGAAGAGAGGTCCATCAACGAAAGTGATGCCATTTTAGTGTCACGACGCCCTCTCAAAGAGCACGATCAGCGGCTTCACCTTGTGCTACGAACACTGCAAGAGACCCGACTTACCCTGAACATGAAGGACTGAGTGATTGCGACAAGAGTAAAGTTCTTAGGAAACATATTGTCCAGAAGAGCGTGTTGTCGGGCAAGTTGGCTTTGCATAATATAGAAGAAGTTAGCGCAAAACTTAGACGAAGACAGAGAAGAAACACACAAGACGACAGACGAGCGCTACTACCAACTGTTTATTGGGTCTTAACACCCGGAATATATATCCGAAAAAACAAGCATGCGCAGACAGTTGGAGGCACACACGTCATACACCAGCGCCGTGACGAGGCGAAAGGTAATCCAGAAAATCACATTCAGAAGTATAAATCTGTAAGGAAGGATCACTCGCGCAGCGATCAGATAGCCTTTTAATGTGGAAGGCCTCCAGCACAAGCCTCGCTGTGACATTGGCGCTCCTGCCCAGAATCTTTGTTTTCTCAAATCGTGCCCTACACGTGCTGTCACAGGAAGAAATATGCCGCACAATGTTAGCGGTTCTGTCGTTGTTTTTTAAATTTCTATCATGCTCCCGTAGCCGGTCATTAATGCAACGGCCAGTTTGACCTACATAAGAAGACCCACAAGAAAATGGTATGCTGTACACCACCCCTGTAGCGCATTTGACATAAGAAATGCCATGTTTCTTTTTGCAGCCACTCTCACAAGGGCCAGAAATGCGTCGGCAAAGCTTTGAAAGCTTGTTGGGGGCTGAGAAGACTAAGGGCACATGGTGCCTGCCGGCCACCTTCTTGAGGTTGTGTGACACTCGGTGCACATATGGTTCCATATGTGCACCGAGTGTCATATGGTTCCATATGTGCACCGAGTGTCACACAACCTCAAGAAGGTGGCCGGCAGGCACCATGTGCCCTTAGTCTTCTCAGCCCCCAACAAGCTTTCAAAGCTTTGCCGACGCATTTCTGGCCCTTGTGAGAGTGGCTGCAAAAAGAAACATGGCATTTCTTATGTCAAATGCGCTACAGGGGTGGTGTACAGCATACCATTTTCTTGTGGGTCTTCTTATGTAGGTCAAACTGGCCGTTGCATTAATGACCGGCTACGGGAGCATGATAGAAATTTAAAAAACAACGACAGAACCGCTAATATTGTGCGGCATATTTCTTCCTGTGACAGCACGTGTAGGGCACGATTTGAGAAAACAAAGATTCTGGGCAGGAGCGCCAATGTCACAGCGAGGCTTGTGCTGGAGGCCTTCCACATTAAAAGGCTATCTGATCGCTGCGCGAGTGATCCTTCCTTACAGATTTATACTTCTGAATGTGATTTTCTGGATTACCTTTCGCCTCGTCACGGCGCTGGTGTATGACGTGTGTGCCTCCAACTGTCTGCGCATGCTTGTTTTTTCGGATATATATTCCGGGTGTTAAGACCCAATAAACAGTTGGTAGTAGCGCTCGTCTGTCGTCTTGTGTGTTTCTTCTCTGTCTTCGTCTAAGTTTTGCGCTAACTTCTTCTATATTAAACATATTGTCCAAACTGGGTATCACAGCAAATCACAACAACGTGGTGGCAATCAAGCACATTACTAATCCAGACACTCCCCAGAAGGTTGAAGCTTGCTGGGGATGATTTAACTACTGCATTTGATTTATCCCACACTTGGCGCAGGCTCACGAACATCTCCGCGCGCTTACTTGAGAAAACAGCACATTTCAATGGACCAGCAAAGAACAACACTATTACGTTAGGAAAGAACTGGCTGCCCGCCACTTGCTCAACTACTACGCGACGGGAAAAATTGCCTCATCACAGATACAGGCCCAGCAGGGATAGGTGCAGCGTTGACACAAGAAAGAAAAGGACAAAAGCTATATACCATAGTGTACAATAGTGAAGCACTGATTCCTACAGAGAGGCGCTGTCCTCAAATAGATAACGGTGTTCTGACGATAGAATCAACAGTAGGACATTTCAGAGTGTACCTGGCTGGAGGAAGCTTTGTAAATGAGACTGACTACTAACCGTTTGCCTACATCATAACTGGAGTGCAGAACTGTCGCCCGATTAGTGTGTCTGCCTATGACTCCAACAGTACGACTACAAAGTGAAACACATATCAGCAAAAGAGAACCCGACAGACTATCTATCAAGAAATGCAAGAGATTTCAACCTGGAAACCATAGAAGGTCAAGCCACTGAAGAATATGCACCCTTTGTCAGTATGTTAGCAGTCCCCGAAACCATGACAATGCCCGGAGTGGAAAAAGCTTACGGGGATGATCCACTGATTCAGTAGCTGGAGAAGGCCATCCAGGAAGAAAACATATCGGAAATGCGGTGAAGACCTACTTTAATGCCTTTGGCCTGACTTATCACGAACTTACCGTCACCAACAATAATGAAACTTCATGCCTGAGCAATATAAATTGTGCATGTCTCCTTCCAAGTGGGAAATACGCCTTGATTATGGTTGATGAATATTCCATATTTCTAGGGTTTCTGCACTTCCATCGCTGAATATCCAAGAAGTAACATCCAAAATGCTAAAAATATTCGCCACTCATCGTGTGCCAGTGAAAATCAACATTGACAATGGCCTACCATTTTTTACCTCGAAGTTTGCATACTTTATGACAGCCAAAAGAATTAAGCACCACAGAGTAACTTCACTATGGCCTCAAGCCAATGCAGAAGGAGAGATATTCACCAAGAATGTCAAGAGGATAGCAAAGACAGCCATTGCAGAGGGGAGAGAATGTAAAACGGAGGTAGATGATTACTTGCTGAATTATGCAGCAACACTAAAGGCTGCAACTGGGTTGTCCCTACCTGAGCTTTAATATGGATGAAAAATCAACCAAACTTCTTCAGGCTACCCATAAAGAGAATGACAAACTCCTATGATGAAGAGGCAACATCAGGAAAGAAGACATGAAGATGTATGCGGATAAAAGGCGCCTCGCCACCCCACATTCTCTTCAAAAAGGAGGCTTCGTTCTCATGAAACGTCGAGCGACAATGACAAAACATTGGCGAGTCGTTTCAGTGAACTCTGTCATCGCATACTCTGTGAACTAAAGGTTAATTTTTCCTGAGTGCTTAGTGTTGCAGGGTGAAAGTCAGCTCAACAGAGTTGGCAGGGTTCGCTACTGATTCCATTTCTAGAGACTCTATGTGACGCACTAGTCACCGCACAAAGAACACCTTATGGTTTTAAGTGAGTGAGGTCATTCTCCAAGCACCTTGTCGAGAAGCCCTTGAAAATAAAAGTGTTCACACAGCACTAAGGCAACTGGGCTTTCACTCTTATGATGCCAACTTGACAGAACTGCAAAACTATGTCTACCTGGTCTTCTGTGCACATATCTAGGCAAAGAACCCCTTGTGTTGAGAATCAGCTGCAAAGCAGTACTAATCCCAGCAATACTAAAGAGCCATTAAAAGCATTGCCGGAACCCTCAGCATTTGTTGCTTCTGATGACCATTCACTTCGAAACACTCGCCGTCCACATCGGCCATATCAGAAACTACCTCATCACAATCCACAATGATTGAGTCATCCTAATTGATGACGGTGTACTGGTTTGGTGGTCATCCCATGGTCTGGAAGCTACGTGCAAAGTGAAGCTATGGCCACCTCCTCTGTACTGGCCTCCTTCGATTGCTGCCGTCCACTTAGCAATGCTGGCGCTGAAGCAACCGTACCCTTACTGTAGGGACAAGTACTGGCTTGAAGACGTAGTTGTCTTCCAATACTGCAAGTACCACAAGTTAAAATATGACAGCTGAGGTGACAGCAGATCGAACAAAGTCTTCATCCTCGTCCCCTCTCGCAAGAAACCTCCTTTTTCAAGAGTCAAGGACCTCTGGGCAAAGCTTTCAAGGCACGAGTAGTTCACAAGGCTTGAATTCAAGAACACCAGTGGGTAGAGCTTGACACCGAAGCACAGGGGCTTGTCACAGTCAACCTCTGCAAACATTGGTCATTAGTGTGGGCATATAACAGTGGCGACATGGACCAAGGTGTCAGCAGGAAAACTGAAGGTTTAAGGTGGCTGATCAGCTGACGTTGCTAGTTGCCTGACAACAAATGCGGCCAAGTCCAGTACTGGCGAGGAGTCAGGAGATAGATGGCTCACCAAAAAATCTGTAGGATTTCAACATAGTTACACCCAGTAAACATGTGAAAGTCTGTGTTTAGCTTGGCTGCCTCATGGTTTTGCTTCGCTGGGTCATCCGCACATCTGGCGACGATAATAGTCTGACAGTAGTATTAGTTGATGATGACGATGTGCAATGCACAGCGTGAGAGTGCGTTGCAGTTTAACACCAGGTGTGATCGGATGCGGTGATAGGATAGTTCTCTTGGTTAGTGGCAAGCGAAGCTGATCTGTTCGCGCTGCCGTGGATTCGAATCTGCCGTGGCAATATTTCTTTCACTCAACATTGCATAGCCGTGCCCTTGGCACAAACCACAACTGGACAAGATTCTTGGCCGGTGTTCGTCAGCGTATGAGTGCTTTCGCACCACAATGCTCAATCCTCAGTACGCGATGAGTGCAGAATTTGGCGCTGCCATACCAGCCTTTTACGTGCAGGGCATACATTTGGGTCAGAGGGATAGCCACCGCTGCCCAAGAACAGCAGCAGTGCTGAAGTTGCGAGGGCCAATGCTGTAAGCGTGGATTTAAAACAGTCCTGCCATGACAACATAGGTCACTTCTCACTTGAGCACGCCCTGCTCGTTGAGGGAGCAGGGTCCAGTCCAGAAATAGCTGCGTTCATTGCGAAGCGTGACTGGCGTGTAGCAATGAGCTCCTGCTTTTTGTGCCGTGGCGTGCAAAGTTCAATTATTGAAGGGTTTTGGCTGCTGCTCCTGCTTCTTTCATTCCGTGCCTGTCTGAAAGAAGGGCAGGAGATGCAACGGTCGACAACCTCTTGCATGAGTGCTGGAACATACCATAGAAAAGAAAACAGTGCCACGTTACGTTTATCTAAACTTTATTTACACACCATACGTTGTTGCAGTCTTCTCTGGGAAAACAACTACTTCTCCTTTTCTGGCCCTCAGTTGTTTCCTTTTTCATTTTCGCTCGCCATCCTTGGTGACTGCTTGAGCACGGGTAGTGTTTTCATTGTTATAAAGAATGGCTAGCTGAGTCCTAATCGTATAACAAAATATGTAAGTGGAAACGTACAAAAGCACAGTTAGCCTTATTCTTCAATATAAGTAAGCAAAGCAGCCACTTGTGATGGATGTACCTTGCAGGCATTATGTCAGTAGAAAATGACATAGCCTTTGGGGCAAACTAGATCAACGCGCTGTAGAAAAACTCAAGGTTGTATGTTTGCCCAGATGCCGAAAATTTGTCAATGTCTTTAAGAAGCAGCCTTTTTGATGCAAGGGCAACGAGTCGAGCGTAAGCTGGTGTGTCTGAAAATTTTTAGTTTTGAGTGGATGCAACTGCAGGCACATACATGACTGTACCTGGTGAGAGCCATTTTACATTTGGTATGCTGTCATGTAGGCACCTTGGGTATGGGTCACCATGCCCAGAATGACGTTGGCAACATACTTCAGCATGCCTAGAAAAACACATTCACGAACACACAGTGTTCAACATCAGAATCATTTTTTTCAGTTTGCACATCTAATTAGCATGGCAAACCAGCATGGCTCATGAGGGTTTTACTGCTAATCTCTTTAATCAACAAGTTCAGAAATGTTACTGACTGTGGTTCACAAATGAATGCTTCCAGGCTCTTAAAGGGACACTGAGGAGAAACCTATAAATTTTTTTGTTAGCAAAATTTGATAGTTCGGCATTCCATGGCTTAGTTGCCGCTTTTTTGGGAGCGAAAGATGCATTTATTTCAAAGAAATTTAGATTCGAAGTTGAAAAATGTTTTCCCGCCGCTCCGATTCAAACTCGAGAAATCTTATGATGTCACGGAGAACTCTTATGACGTCATAGGACGGAGTGACATGAAACTTGATGTAAACGTAGACTTCGTTATTTCTGGGGTCTAGCGGTACGGTCTAGCAGCTGCCGAAATGAAAGCTACAGCTGCCGCACGTTGAAGGCATCTATCAGGGGTCGGTACCGTCGCTTCGTTTACGTTTTCACCGGCGTCTTGCCAGTATTACGATGGATCCTGTTCCTGAAACCGACGGCGTAGTTCTCGCTAAAACTCCGGCTTGCATTTCAGCGACCTGAGCCCCACAGAGCTTGCGATGCTTTTGAGGGAGCACGGTTAGGTTAGGCGCCGGCGGGTCGCTTCCCCCTTCCTCAGTGAGCAGCCGTTTCAAACTAAATATCATAACCCCAGTGTGAGGAGTCGCGAGGGGCCAGGACAAGGTCAGCGCCTTGCGCCCATCGGAGGCTCGCCGGGGCTTTGGGGCCAGCGGATTGTGATTCCTTGAACGGCGCGGTTGCACGGCGCAGCAGGCGGCGTCGAGGTCTCCAATGGTTGCAAGGGCAAAGTTATTTATTTTTTTGACACAATAAAGGACGGATGCCCAAGGGCGGTCGCGTTTAAAGTTGGCATCTTGAAACTAAAGCCGGCGCACGACGCTTCAACGGCTTCCGCTAGATCCAACGGGTCCTCCGGATCTGGCTGTCTCGGCCACTTGCATGTACCTTCCGATATGTACTGTAAATGTATTAATTTAGCCGAGCTCGAAAAGAACAGCTCTGCCCAACTGCCGAAGCTATTGAATTACGTCACAACGCGCACCTCGCCGCGGAGCCTAATCAGCCTGGCCGGCCCGGCGACGGCTGGCGCACTCAGCGCGAAATAGAGACATGCTCCAGGTCTCCCCGCCAGTGAGGTCAGATTGCGCCGAAGCCGCCGAACACGTCGGCGGTCAATCGCAGTGGTAGTATAGACGGTCTCGCTTTGGCCAATGTGACGTAACCGTGCAGCGCGCACGCGCGCGTTACGCCGGAGCATAAACGCGCATTAACAGAGCCTGGCTCTGCGCTTAACCCCTAACCAACGTATTGGGTGACGGCATCCATGGGACAATAATAATAAATGAAGAATACCTAATTAATCTGCGATTCGCTGATGACATTGCCTTGCTGAGTCACTCAGGAGGTGAACTGCAAATCATGATCAATAGTTAGACAGGCAGAGCAGAACGAGGGGTCTAAAAATTAACATGCAGAAAACCAAGAACAACAGTTCACAAATGGCAGCGAGAGCCTGGAAGTTGTGAAGGAATACGTCTACTTAGGGCCGGAAGTGACAGCTGATCCGGATCATGAGAGGGAGATAACTAGAAGGATAAGAAGGGGTGGAGCGCATATGGCAGGTTCTCGCAGATCATGAGTGGCAGTTTACAAATTTCCCACAAGAGAAAAGTGTTTTAACAGCTGTATCTTACCGGTACTCACCTACGGGGCAGAAACGTGGAGGCTAACGAAAAGAGTTCACCATAAGTTAAGTTAAGGACAACGCGCCGAGCCATGGAGAGAAAAATGATAGGTGTAACGTTACGAGACCGGAAGCGGGCATAGTGGGTGAGGGAACAAACGCGGGTTAATGACATCCTAGTCAAAATCAAGAGGATGAAGTGGGCTTGGGCAGGGCATGTAATGCGAAGGCAAGATAGCCGCTTGTCCTTAAGTGTAACGGAGTGGATTCCAAGAGAAAGTAGGCGTAGCAGGGGTGGATGCAGGGTGGATGCAGCTGGCAAAGGGTGGATGCAATTGGCAACGGACAGGGTTAATTGGAGAGACATGGGCGAGGTCCTTGCCCTGCAGTGGGTGTAGTAAGGCTGATGATGATGATGATGATCCATGGGAGCCACTGAAACCTCCCGCCCACTCACTCACTGAAGAAAAAAAAAAACATCCTGTGCAGAGGTTCGGAACCAAACCAGGGCATTCGGCGTTTGTGACGGAGACGCTACCACTCCGCCACGATGCTCAAGTTACAACCATCAATAAAGGCGCATCTAGTGAATGCACTCTTCCGATGCAGAAATCTCCGCCCTTTCGCTACCTGTCTCCTGGCCTAACAGAGCTAGGCCATCAGCAATTTTTCTGAACTGCCTTGTACCTTGTCTCCCGTCCCTAAAAACAATTTCCGTTAAGTAGCTTGAAGTTGACTGGCACATCCGGGAATGTTTCGCCGGGCGAGCGTGCGAATACACAAGTGCTGCCTTGTACGATCACCGAACTTCGTGCCATCGTAGATTTTCATCGACCGTGGCGATCATATGACAAGCCTTAACAGGCTCCTTCAAAAGTTAACTACACTTGAAGCGGCGCTTGTTGTTCCTCTGCTGTTCGGCGCTTGTAAATCGAGGCGCGTCAAAAACAAAACCACGGGGCACGCAATGCTTACAGACGCGAAGCGCCATAACAAATCGAAACTCTCCTGGCCGCCTGTGGCGCCGTCAAGCATCGGTTTTCTTTGCTTCCAGCATTCAGGTTGTCTTTTGTCAGCCTTCCTTGTGTTATAAAAGTGTACTATCGGCTTTAAAACAAAACTTCCTTCAATATTGAACCGCTCAACCTACCTTTGTCAGCCTCAGAGATTCGCGAAACAATGTAGGACGGAAAATTCCTCCAACGCGGCGTCTCTTGTCCTGTGGCATCACCGTGCTTTTACTTGCGAGATATGCCTGTGGCGGCGATACATGTATTTTGGTTCTTGCTATTTTCTATCTTGCAAGAGCTTTGTTTTCAGTAAGAGCGGCGTTTTTGTGATCAGGAGCTGGTATTCTATCGATACAAGCCAACTTCAATTTCTCCTCAGTGACCCTTTATAATTGCATTATGGTAAAGGAATGACTTTGCAAGCTTACTTTTCCATATGTCACAAGAATTTTTCCATCCCCTGCACTCACAGCGACGCACCAATATAGGTGGTTGACCACTGGCTGGACCCAGTGACGAAGGTTACCGCTGTCTGTCTTCTTGCTCGCTGCAACCAGCCTTTTCTTTATCGTTGCAATTGAGATGCTGGTTGCGGTGAAGTTTATTATTTTTTTCACACGCAAATATGTGGTTCAAAAATGTATCGCTTACTGACAAAGCATGCATAATATGAAATACGCAGTACGAAGGGACAAGGACCAAAAGAAAGCACACACACAAAGCATTCTTTCTGTCCGTGTCAGTGCTACATATTTCAAGCTGCAACTACACCAACACAAACAAGTATCTACTGTTGAAAAAACATGTGTTCACCTATAGTATGACTGCCTGGAGAGCAGCAAATATATGACAAGTGCACAGACATTTATTGGAGTGAAAATGTGTCATTGCAGTGCAGTTTATGCCTATATAAACTGCAGTATGATGATACACTTTGTACATAGTATTGAACTGTTTTTTTACCCATCACGCGGTCACTTTGTGGGCTCTCAAACCTACTGTCTAAACACTCAAAGGCCAACTGAGCGTTGCGACACGGGCGGCTCCGATGGCCATCGTTTGAATAACCTAGAAACTCAACGGAACGGCAAGAAACTGTAGTGAGATTTTGAGGACCTTCAAGCAGTGGTTGCGCACACTCTCGACACAGGGCTCACAGCACAACGCTTGGGAATAATATTAAAGCACTATCTTAGTGAACTTCAAAATATACATCTTCGATGGCAGAACAAAAAGACATGTCAGATGACAAAGCGCAGCAGCATAGTATCATTGCTGCCAGCAGTAAAAAAAAAAACGAACACCAGTTTCCTCAAAGGTGCATGAATGCTACTACAACCTGTTCGAGACAATAGACTTCATTTCAAGAGTGGTATGTAACTGTACCAAATAAACGTTTTGTTCTCAACCTTTCACGTTAAACTTGTTGGCTCAATGGCAGCAATTATTTTGGCACAAAACGGTGGTGCTTGATGATGCAATCTCTCGAACTTGAGTTTGCTGTGTAAAAGCATAAAAACTCCTTCAGGTTCAATAGTTATTGAGAATCTCGAAGGATATCCACTCCATAGCCTTTAAAGGAACCAAGAAAAACATAATCATTGCACTGTTTTGCCTCTTGGTTGCATAGAATGAGTTATAGGTATGCTAATAGCATCAGCCGTACTGCGTATAGTACGGTTTTTAATATTTTAATGAGCTCGCAAAACTAAATTCATGTCGCTGACGGTGTCATCATAGTGTGGCGATTTTTACCAGTGGATATGACAACTTAATGGGAGCTTTATGATTGGACAAACAGCGCACACACTTCAAATGGAGTTAATAACTAGAGATACGTTTTGTCAAGTTCTCGTGTTTTATATTACATCAACAAAACTAAATTTTTTGCCTTAGATAAAAGCGCTGTAAAGCAAGTAAAACAAAAATACACCACCAGAGGCTCTGGCTACTTTTTCATCGAAGGACTTTGCGTTTCTCTGCAAACATCCTACGACATAGAGCACGACACTTATGGCTACTCTCTATGTAGTTGAGAACGGCTTTGCCGAATCGATCTGATCGAGCCATTGCACAACGTTCGTTTCGGTCACGAGGAAGGATGCAAAGAAAAAAGCCGTTCGTTTCACATTTAGCAGTGCGCATCGTCAGCTTGTGGAGGATCACCGGGCGGCGGCGCCAGATGGCGCCACGTTCCCGTCAACAGCGCGCGCTCCTTGCTCGCTGTGACCAACCAGCGTGCTAGGACTGACGGGCAATGGTAGGCGGTAAGCAGTAGCGGTACGCACTATGCTAAATGTGTCTGATATCTTGCGCTGGCTGTCACAACGTCGCAGTATCTCGCGCTCGAGTTCGGATCCAGTTCGGATCGCGTTCAGATCCATAAGTTAGGGAACGTCACTTATCAGTGTTCTCTTCTGCGCCATCGGCGTGACGATGAAGCATAGCTGGTTCGGCTGGGCGTTCACATGTTTGTTGTAACCGTGCAAACGGCGCTGCCAGCCTTGGCAAGAACGAGTTACAGAGAACAGGCAACCATGGAGTACAAACTTGCGCCACGTGCTCAGTGCTCAGATAGGCTGTTTTTAATGGTTGCACTAAATGCCGTCATTGGGAGAGTGAAATGGTAAGGGTTAGCTGGGCAAAAATTGATTTGACGGCAGCATTTGTTTTGCTTGTTTTTTTGAAATTTCTTCATTGAATATCTCCCGTTCCTATGCATCGATTCTTGTACTTTTTGATTCAGCATCTGTGTGACATAAAGAATTGATCTTAAAGTAACCGACATCCGTTCAAGCAGTGTTTCGCTGCCCCTTTAAAAGTGCCTGCATGGCAGGGGTATAAGCTGCTGTAACAAGTGATTGTGACCACACCTAAATGCAATACAGGATAAGCAGAGACACCTGGCGTGCTTGGGGTCCTTGTTCATGTTGCAAGAAAATGTGTACTTTGACATGTTTAGATGTTAATGATTTTTCACAGGAAGGCTCATTCTCATTCTCAAAAAGCAATTCTCATAGGCACAAAATGCTATCAATGCACAACATTGATTACTTACTCTTTGCAACATGCCACGTATCAACCTTGTGGTCAACACATGGTTCATGTACTTGCATGTGCTTCTTGGCATACGGGTGACGGTCAGTTGTTAGTGATGCAACAGCCACACCATGAGGTCTCCGCTATTTCATGCCTTTCGCAAGCCCGTAATTCTTCATGGCATTGCTTGTTAATACTTCCATACTCTGAAAATGGGATGTGATGCATCCCAGAATTATACAACGGGTGCAAAAGTGGCAGTTGGCTGACACATACAAAGAAGCCAGACAGAAGCATGAGACCCACCTCTCCATGCTGCACTTGAAGAAAATGAATGACTTTGCTGGAAGCTGTGTCCAAGAAGCTGTAGGTCAAGTATTTGGTCGAGAAACCTGGCGAGTCACATCGCCCATCACCAGCCAAGTTAAGCGGACCATCTAGTGCTTCAAGCACATTTTGCTGTTCATCTTCGCACATCTGGTAAATGAAAGCATGTAGAATGAGCTTGAGAACAATGCAGAAATAAATGCTTCACATGCGGCCTTTTGGACATCATGTCGAACTGTGGAATGCATTGTTGTCACTTTCAACCTATTTCACAATCTACTGCTTCCAGAACAGTAAAAGCTTGTTACTAAATGAAGTGAAATTAATTTTTATTGGGTTTGATTTAATTATGCTACAGATGTGCAGCATGTTCTGCACTGATTGCTGCTGACAGAAAGAACATAGGTCAAGAAAAATGTTCCCGCACCAAGCATTATGCACAGAAGTATCAGGCATTAAACAGCAACTTTCAGATGCTGTAACACTTGTTACATACGTGTCTGATAGCCGACTCCAAAATGAGTGCTTAATACATATAATACCAGCGGCTTGACGGTACAAAGATTTCCGCTTGTTGAAGTAGCCGCAGCACCTTTTCTGGACTGGCTCCAGAAAACAGATGGCAGCAGAAAGCAGTGCATTTTCAGCCGCCTTTTTGTTAAACATAGGCTGGCTCATCCATGTCAATCTATGCTGCTCCATACATACTGCTGTGACTTGAAGTGCAGAGCCAGTGACTTTTGTGGATACTTTGCGAGGTGCCTGGCACTGTCTGCACACTTTGAACAATTTTAACAAGTTTTCCTCAAAGATGATGACTTTTCTCTGAGAATGTGCTGATGCACTTGGAGTCTCAGAACCAATATAAAAATATGAATAATGTCTGGTGTAAAAAATCCCCAAGACTAGTTACAATTACTATTACAACAAAAACTTAGAATACTCTTCAGAGATAATCACTGCAGGAGTGAAGGGTTCAAGCTAAAGTGGAATTAAAAAAAACACACACAAAAATGACTCATCACGTGACGGCTATAAGTATCATATGCAGAGAACTTCACAGGAAATGGCTCCACTACTGAGAGTGAAAATGCATGTTGAGCATTCAGTGATGTTGAGCACCCTATGATGGAACCTTCTGCAAAAAACTCCAATGATGTGTTCAAAGAATCCTCAGATGTGCCATCTGCTTGGCATTTTGTGGTGCCTGCTTCAGGGAGCAACGCAGACTATGTCTGCGTACATTCATCTTATATGGCTTTCATCTGGAAGCTGGCCTGTACACCTGAGAGAAAAGTGAGGCATTCGCAATAACACTAGGCATGATGGCACTTAATTCAGAAATGGAAGTCCAAGCAACTTGTCAAGGCCCTGATAAAACAAACAACGACCAAATAAGCTACGCACACACATTGCGCCACTCTATTGCTAAATATCATACTTCTCAACCAGAATTAAACTCCTATAAATGGTGATGAAGTCTTCTTGGAACTAAAAAGTTACCTATAGACTTCTTTTCATTCATAGCAGTGATATGCGTCTGTGTGGAAGCAGTGACTAGCTTGCAGTAGTCGTGGTCTATTCTTGGACTTGTTGATAGCTGCAAAGAAATGTTTGGGTGAAAATGAAACATGCGTGCATCAACATACAACCTGGTCACTCAGCAAATGTTTTCACATACTTTCTCTCCAATGTTCAAAGTAGGGTCTGATAAGCCACGTTGAACTGGTGAAGGAACACCAACATTTGCGCCAATTCGAAGGAAAAATGAAGTCTGGTCTGTAGGCATCTAGGTAAGAAGTAAATTTTTTAGCACAATTGCTTTTTCATACCAGACCGTACACATAAAGTTTAAATCCTCACGTTTATGCCTGAAGTAGATGGTATCTCTGGTGCAGAAACATCAGTAGTATCAGCTTTTTCAGGTTCGGTTAGGTGCCCCTGAAATATGCAGTGATGAACTCCTTCAATTCAAATATTACCTTATATAATCATTTCACCAGCAGCTTTCACAACCTGTTATCAGCAAAGCACAGCTTGAGATCAGTGGCAGCCTCTGCCAACATGCAGAGGCCACACCCTGCCACACTACCTGTTGCAAAAAACCACTGTGAACATATGAAGAAAGACTCGTATGAGAAATTAATTACTTTTTTATCGCTCTATATTGGTTTAGTGGACTACTTAAAGGTTTAAGCTCTTATAACTGTGTTCATACTTTGCAGCCACAACAAGAAATCAAAAGGTTCACATTACAGACAATGCTTCGCGCACTGATGAAATTTCTTTCTTTTTTTGTTTTATTTTTGCCCGTTTTGGGTGTGCGGGTAAGTCGCAGGAAAGAAAAAGGGAGAGCTTGAAAGTGCGTTTCATTTGCTTTGTCTCGTCAACAGACAGTGCGGCGAGAAAAACGGGAACGCGCGCTCCGCAGTGATGTACCGTTTACGTGTTCTATTTCCCCTAGTTTTTCTTTTGTTGCTAGCAGAAAATGTCGCAGGGCGCGGAGCAGGTTACTCTCCTGCTGAAGAAAATTTCGTGCCCTTGCGAGAACTCTCACCGACCTCCCGCCTTGTTTTCATTCATTCATTCATTCATTCATTCATTCATTCATTCATTCATTCATTCATTCATTCATTCATTTTTTCATTCATTCATTCAGCCCCGCTCGAGCCGTCGACGTGCGCACATAAGCCCAACAGGCTGATCCCAGTCGGCCGACAGGCGAGAGCATAGCGAGCGGCTGCTGGGCCATTACTCGTGACGATGGCTCCTTGTGAAAGAACAGCGGTAAAAGCATCATAACCTCATTGATGTATTAACTTATATAGGCTCTTGAAACTATAACGCGGGCATTGCCACAAACTTTCATTGCTCGGCCAATGCGTAGGTAATTAAGTAATGGTTCTTCCTTCTACCGAAGTTTTTCCTTGGGCGCCTGCCACCGTCGGCCCTGCGTCGCATCGTAGCCGTCGCTGCTTGTAGCCAGCGGATGCAAGAGCTTGTGATGATCCTTCTAAGGCGTCTCGGGCGAAATTAGCCGAGCACACCAGCCGATTCGATTGCTCCGGAACGCCCAGAGCTTGCATCCACATTGTTTTCCGCTCATTCTGAGCAGAAAATTTGTGGAAAGACACTCCAAGAGCACCTGCGATGCTCCAGCTGCCTGGGACTGCGCAGCGTTTCTTGCCCATAGCAGCGCGAAACGCAAAAGTTTCACCATCTGAAGAGAAGCGATCTTGTCAAAAAAGCACAAGCAGCACAAGGCTACGAAGAACCACGAGGCACACACAGATGACACAGAAAGACTCCTATGAGAAATGAATTACTTTTTTATCGCTCTATATTGGTTTAGTGGACTACTTAAAGGTTTAAGCTCTTATAACTGTGTTCATACTTTGCAGCCACAACAAGAAATCTAAAGGTTCACATTACAGACAATGCTTCGCGCACTGATGAAATTTCTTTCTTTTTTGTTTTATTCTTGCCCGTTTTGGGTGTGCGGGTAAGTCGCAGGAAAGAAAAAGGGAGAGCTTGAAAGTGCGTTTCATTTCAGAGCAGGCTAAGAACAGGCTATAAAGTTATATAGAGGGTAGCCATAAGTGCTCTATGCCGGGCAGTTGAATGTGCACAGAGAGGCGCAATGTCCTTCGATACAAAAAACAGCCAGAGCCTCTGGTGGTGTATTTTTGTTTCACTGCTTTAATGAGCTTTTATCTAAAGCAAACAAGTTGGTTTGGTGGACGTAATATAAAACGAAAAACCTTGACAAAGCCTATCTCTAGTTATTAACACAATCTTCAGTATGTTTACTTTTTGTCCAATCATAAAGCTCGCACTAAGTGATGTCATTTCCGCTGCTAAAAACGACCACTGTGTGGTGACACCGTCAGCGCCACGAATTCATTTTTGCGAGCTAATTAAAATATTAAAAAACGCAGTATACGCGGTATGACTGATGCTAATAGCATCACTATAACTCGTTCTATGCAACCAACAGGTCAAACAATGCCCTGAATATGTGTTTCGGAGCCCCTGATAGATTCAATATTCCGCACTATTTGCGACTATTGTTACATACCACTCTGAGGCTTCTTCATCACTTGAGAGTGCTGAGTGCAGACAAAATAAAACGAACAGAAAGAGAATAATAGGTCATAGTGCGGGAGAGGTGCACGGTGGTAAAGCATTTTTTCATTGCTTAGAAGGGCTGGGTATAGACGATAAAAAAAAGAGAACAACAGTACGTAGCACAAGTAACGAAGAAATGCTGTACCAAAAAGCCTCTTTTCTCAAGTTGTCAATGTTAAAGCTCAGGTGTTAGGAAAGGAAGCTGATTTCAAAACACAAATTGTTCATAATTAATTCAATTCTATTATCTTCAGATAACATGTATTTTTGTGTGCTGATTCTGAATATATCTAGTCTTTGTGGACTTACATAAGGCGGAGTAATTTTTCCCGTAAACCTAAAACCTGTCTCGCATATCTTGGTAGACACGCGGACCGCGCTTTAGAAATAAAGGAGGGAGCGAAAGAAGAAAAAAGGAAAGAGGTGCAATGCACATCAAGAAATGCAGTAACGTTAAAATGGGAAGAAAAGATTGTATGCTTGTTTCCGCAGTGAAAATTTATATAGTATAACTAGTTGTGAATTCTTGTCCATTCATTCTTAAGCTCAAAACATGCATGCTTGCCATCAGATTGGTCACATGGCTCGTATGCCTGTTTGTATATCAGCGTGTGTGTGTATGAAATTTGTTTTCTCTTTTTGTTGCACACTTATGTTTGGGCTTGCTTGCCTGGAATGAACGTTCCACTCCAAATAGTAATGGTATTGAGAATAAGGCCAGACATATTTTTAATTTGTACTCTATGTGCTTGGCAATCTTACTCACTCAAGATGGTGAAGCACCTAAAAAAATAACCCACCAACCGGAGTCCTCAGCAGCCCCTAGCACCAGTGCCGCAGCTGAGATGGTAAAGTTTGCTGCTTTTCTCGTGCTCATAACTCCTATTCAAGACCTAAGCCTTAAGGCTCATGTGGAGACTTACTGCAGATCTCAAACTGCTGTTCCATTCTTTTATTCTTTTCAGTTTTCCTTTGAAATTCTTATAAACAGGATTTCATGGCTCCACAAGATAATTACTGTACTAAGCATAATTGTCGTGATGGCAGAAACTAGCACAGGTGTCCCTAGCGCTTCATTATTGTGTTCAACATTGAGCACTTATGCTCTGCCTGAATGCTGTATGATCATTGCATTTTTCATACTTGTGAGCAGTGCAAAAAGATAATTTTTCAGAGTTACAGAACATTGCCACCAGCAGTCCTCAGGTGGCATACTAAGACTAGGGGTTAGTGTCATGTATGCAATAAAGGCTGGAACCCTGCTTTTTAAGAATCCGTCTCCGTCTTAGGCAACACATTTTGGTGGAGGGGCTGTGGCTTGTGAATATATTAAAAGAAAGCATCTATGTTGTTATCAGTCCACTGAAAGGGGGCAGTATGCTAAAGTAATAGGAACACCAAGCTTTTTGGTACGTATCTTTTTTTTGTTAATTCCGTGTAGACAATTAATTTGTACCTAACAGCTATCAAACATCCACAAACCCCGGATGTGCGAGCTTCTGAGCCTCAAAATTTCCGCCTCTGATCTGGTCTGATGCGACCCCTTCTGTTCTAGCTCTAACAATTCTTCGACATCTGGTTATACCTGCTTATGTAAATAGCTAGCTTTTGTTATAATTAAATGGAAAGCTTCAATATAAACGAAAAAAATGAAAACAAAAAAAATCTGTGGAGTAGAGGGCCGCTTTTCAAAAGCGGCCCTCTACAATGCCAGCTGTGTTAATTCATAGGATATTAGAGACTGGAGGCACAATCAGTGACATAGGATTGCTGGTGCAGAAGCTGAGTCCTATTTTTGTTTTAGTTGTTCCATCGTGCATTTCCAGAGCGTTTAAGGTTAAAGGAAATCCACATGTACGGTTTTCCTAAAGAGACCTTTCTGTTTGAAAGACGGAGGGTGATCGCCTTCCTGCTTTCCCTTTTGACATAGCCCGCTAACAGTTGTGTGACTTTCGTTGTCTAAACTGGAATGTATAGCCAGAAAAGGAAAAAGCTGTTTGAGAAGTAGCACACGTATTTCATACCGTGTGAGCAGCTGGATGGTGTACCAGCTAAAATAGTTATCAACTAGCGATGAAAAATTGTGCTTTTTGAGGAACAGCAATTATTTATGTGGATTTCTCGTAAGAGGGTAGAAGGTTATTGAGCAGGACATACTTTCTTTCAAAATTGTAGATTTTTGCTTTTTCTGTGTTTGTGGTTTTTGTTAGATTATAAATAACGTGAAAAAATATGTTATTCCTCTCAGGTTATTCTTTCCTTCATCCTTTTGGCGATTTATTTTACTCCAGAGCAGTATTTCACTGCTTGCCTCATGGCCATTATAGGTTGGAATGAATTGGAATTTTTTTAATACACTCTGACCTGAACTTTTGCATTGTGGCGACCAACATTTGCAGCACAGTTACGGTGAAGTCGGTCCTTGGTCGGCTTCTCGCCCACTACCGAGGTTCACCCACCAAATTCCCAAGGGGCCTGAAGAGGGTTCGGTTCACCACAGAAGAAATGAAGGGAAATTTTTTGGGGGGAAAGGCTGCACCGTTGTACCCACTCGTGTCTTGCTTTTATGTTACTTCAAAATTTTACTGCTGAAATCTACCTCGAAGGACTGCAAAAGATGGTTTTTTGAACCATCGCCGCGCAGCATATTGGGAAGCGCTCGAAAAATTGTGTTTTTCTCCGTTCTGGTTTTCTGCTATTCACTCGCCTTGTGGAGCAGATTTTTTCACGACTGGTTTCGCTATTTTGACCTCATTTGTTTTGTTGCCCTCAAAAAACTCCTCTTCATGCGAAGACCATCTTGCATTTTTATCTTCATTGCTCTTAGTTTTCTACTGTGACATGTTGCTTACACTTTTTACAAATCTGTGTCAACTGCTTTGCGAAAAATGGAAGCAAAAATTTGTCACTGAAAAAAAAAATTTTATCTACGTAGTAATCATTTATAAATTGAGTGATTGCTGAACCATTCTTTTACCACATTTTCTCTGATCTGGAGGCTTTCCACAAGGTGTAGAGACACTTGTAGAAAACATTTTTCAGATATATTGCTGAATTTAGCATTTCATGTGCGGCAGAAATTTCATCAAAATAATAATAAAATTCATTGATGAAACACACATTCCCCTTTAAGCAAAGAATTTAATTCCTGTTATTGTGATTTTTAAAAATTTGAGGGTGTTTTCTCTGTTTGAAAATAAATAATGTATTTGAAAACACTGAATAACTGCATCAGAGTAAATTTCATGTGAGTTGGTTGCTAATTATCAAAAAATGAGAAACTTGAAACACAAGAATAGAGAGAGTAGTGCAGCCGCTTTTCTGTTTCTGTCTTTGTCCATGTCCATGTCTTTCAAGTGCTACAATGAATACCACTGAGCTGTCTTGGGAAAGTTAGTTGCGTGTTAAATGCCATGCTTATTTTTTTGCTGTCAACTTTCCTTTTCAGAAAAGGTGCTTGAATGCTTGAATGTGATTGTGAGCATGAAGATGCCTTTAGATCTTCATAATGACAGGATATATTTGTGAAGAGCCCTTTTTTAACGCTATGTTTTCCAACGGCCACACACATGGCCGGCCAGTATGAGCAGATTAGTGATTGTGGGAAAAATGTGTAGTTGTTTGGTGCTATGTATTGATGCTGTGTCAACGCTGGTGAGAAGCAATATCTTTGCATGTCATTTCACAGCTTCACTTCTCTTGTATGACCATTAATCTGGCCATAGGCCATATTTTGAGGCAGCATATGTGCGCTGCCTTCCTAAACTGTGATGGAAGCTTTACTTCATGTGAACTTTGACAGGCTCAATTCACAGTGTTTGAAGAAAGCGCAGTCATCAAAAAGAAAGAAAACATAGGGGAATGTGTTTTGTTTCTTAATTTTTGGTTTTGCTCAATGTGAACTTAGTAGTGTATTCATTTTCACCTCAATAGTTTTTTGTTCGAAAGTAGAAAATAAATTGTCTGCTCAATATGTTCGCTATATATCACTTGAAACACATGAAACAACTTTGTCTTTGAATGCTTTTGGGTTCTTTAGAGAGCGCAACAATTGTGCACTTCATATGACAGCAGATACAGTGTGAACAGTAATCTCATTGCCATGTCCTGAAAACTGCTTATAACATGTAAAGATAGTTTCTGCATTGGTTCTTTTTTTTCGTTTGGTTCATTGGCCTATCCAGGACGACATGCAACAGAAAAAGCTGCCGGGAATAACAGTTGTTATACAGTCATTTATTACAATTGGCTTTTATTGCATTTGCCAAACGTGCATACGGAGTGTATCGTTATGAGCGCTCTCCTATAGAGCGATGGTTTATGTTCGCTTAATTTATGTAGTCTGTTTTGTCACAGCGCACTGCCATGCACCAAAAGGTGATTTTGTTCTCATTTTTTTCACAACTTGGCAAGAAGTTTTGATTGCCTAGGGATCTGGATATAGAATAATTTGACGCCACACTGGGGTCTATTCTAGTGGAAGCTTTTAAAACAATATTCTATGAGCGACGACCGCGGAAGCGTAGAAGTTTGAGCATTTGCCTTTTATATGTTTGAGGAGCGGGGTTCAATCTGCAGTGCCGCCATATACCTACGGATTATCTAATGATACAATCTTTCCCCTGGCCAGATGCTCGGCTTCTCTGAGGTAAAATCCTTGGAAAGTGGGCAATTGACGCGGTGTGCCATTAAAATATCTGGTCATCAGTATTTCATAAGTGTTAAAATTTTCAATCTCGGAGGCCTATTGCCAAGACAAAAAAGTAAATATTTTTGAAATAAATCTTTGTTTTTATGTCCACAAAACAGCTAGTTCCTACGGCGGTTTAATTTGGTCTTTGTCTATCCGCCAAAATTGCGTCCTTTGTGATAGAAATGTAGCCGTTCGTTGTGCCAATGTACCATGTTTTTATTTATGCTCTTTCAGCATATGTCCTTGGAAAATTTCACACCACAATGCTGCAATTTAAAAACAGCATATCCTTTATATTGTCACAGGAAATAAAGTAAATGATCAAACAACTTGTCTCAAGTGAGTCGGTGGCTAGAGCGTAGCTTCCCTTTCGGATTGTCGCACTGCCAGCTTGTTATTTCACTCCAGCAGTTGCATGATATTTCAATCAGAAAAATCATACACTCAGTCTGTGTGCATCACGAGCGGAGCAGAAATGCATCATGAAACGCATCACAAATTCAAAAAACCTTCTCAGGAGGAAACACATCAGGTCTGAATCAGCATATTAGTGGCCATATATAATCAGCAATGCATCAGAAAATCAACTGGAAAGTCGTCAGGCATGCACCACGAAGTAAGCAGAAATGCATCATAAAATGCCTAATATATGCACCACAATTTATAATTTCGACAGGGAGGAACATCACTTCCTAATCAAAATATGGGTGGCAAAATTTTCCGCAGCAATTAATCAGAAACTCACCGCAGAAGTCATCACAAATACCTGATGAGTGTGATTTCAAATGTAATCAACTTTAAACCAGAAACTCATCTCAAATTTTTGTAAAGGATTGTTTATGCTTCTTTTGACTATTATCGTAAGCTGTTTGGGGGTTGTGCGGGCCTAAATATGGGATCAGATTGAAGTCGCTTATTTGAGGCCTTTCCTCATCTTGACGATGAGCAGTGTGCCGTAGTGGAGGGGCCTATTACTTTGGGCGAAATTATATGCGCCATTTCTGGCCTGACGGCGGAGAAACCTCCTGAGCCAGATGGTATTGCAAGCGAGTGCTATAAAACATTTTTCACTTGCCTAGCACCTGTTTTAATGGAGGTTTTCCAGGCTTCCTACGGTGTTGGTTTTTTTTCCCCACTTTTTATTCTGGGCATACAATGTTAATTCCAAAAAGCACCGATACAAACCGGGTCTAATGAGCTTAGAGAAGTCCAATTTTTCTCTGTAATGTAGATTGCAAACTTTTTGCGAAGATTCTTTGCAATCGTCTGCAACTAGTTGTCGCTGTTTTAATAGGCACGCAACAGGGCTGTGGTATCAGAGGTGGCTGCATCCAAACTCATATTCATATTACAGGCGCAGTACTGCTGACAGTATAAGAGGACGCCGGACAAGTAGCTCTATTTCAGATTGACCTTGTCAAGACATTTGATAAAGTTCTTCACGATTTCTTGTTTGCTGTCTTAGAGCATGCAAATATTGGGGTTGTTTAGCTCAGGGCATAGGACTCTGTTATAAGGAGTCCCATAGAAGTCTAATTGTTAACCAAGAGCTAACCAAACCTATTCCATTGAAATTATCTGTTCGCGAAGGCTGTTCATTATCGCCTTTGTAGTTTGTCTTATATCTTGAACCTCTTTGCCTTAGTATTATTAATAGCGCAGCTCTTCAATGTTTCTCTCTGGCGTAATGTGAAATTAAGATTTCAGCCTATGCAGATGATGTCGCCCTCTTTCGTTGCGTAAAAAAAGAATGTGCTCGAGGCACTACATTTGTCTGACCAGTTTTGTGAGGTATCAACGGCAGCTCTTAATTTAAATAAATTCAAGGGGTTTGGCTTTGTCATTGGGGTACAATACCAAGTTATTTTGGCGGCATACTTTAGGACTGCGGGACCTTTTAATACATAGGGGTTCCTCTCCACCAGATTTACACCACTGGAGCCCACTGGTATCCACAGATAATCTCCATGATGTCATGGTCTCAACGTAACAACTTAATATTCTTTGGCATTCCAGATTCTGATGAGACAGTGCAAGAGACAGAAGTGAAACTAACTTCTTCTCTTAAATGTCTTACTGATCCCCTTCCTCCTGATGCATTCGAAAGCGTGCATTGGTTGGGAGTTTTAGGCCGAATAAATGGCCCCGGCATAGGTAAATTTTTAAATTGGAAAAGAAAAGATGCCATTCTCGCTGCACTTAATAGTTTGAAGGACACTAAAATCGCCCTTACTCAAGGTTTTTCAGCTGCAACAATAGTCGCTCGTAAAAAGCTTCTTGAATTTGGTAAAAGCCAACCTCCTGTACAAAAGACAAATTTCGCTGCAACAAGTTGCATATTAGTATGACTTGGCCACGGACGCTATTGGGAACATTCCGACACGCAGGGCAGGCTCTGGTTTCCCCGCAGCCGATTGCGAACCCTGCACGTCCTGGGCACACGTGAGGGGTAGTGGTTGGGCATTTAAAGCCTTTGAATCAGTTCTTTTCACAAACATCAGAAGTGTTTTTAACAAATATAACTCGATGTCATCAGCTACCAACACGTGTTCTGCAAAAATTATTGATCTAACAGAAACCTGGCTATCCGCGCATGTCCGTGGTTCTGATATCTTCCTTAACGCTCATTGTTTTGCGTTCTTTCGTTGTGATCGTGGAACACAGAGAGGCGGAGGCGTGCTGCCGGCCATTTCAAACGATATCACTTCATCATGTGTGCTTGTCCAGACTGACTTAGAAATGGTATGGGCAGCAATAACGCTTAGTCACCAAAAAGCCAAAATAGGAGTCTGCTATCGCCCACAACCTTCCTCCCCACCTTCTGCAATGAACTTCACGACGTCATTAATTCTTATACAGCACGTTTTCCCGCATCTCCGATAATTCTACTAGGCAATTTTAATTTTCCCAACATCTCTTGGAGCTCCGACATCCCCAATTTGTCGCCATTCTCGTCTCCACCTAATGAATTTTTGGATGTGTGCTCTGTTTTCTCCTTACACAAAGTGTGCACGCAAGCTACAATACTTAAAGATAATGTTGCCAATACACTAGACGTCATCCTAACTAGCCAACCCGCAATATTTTCATCTATAACTTATCTGCCTGGTATTAGCGATCACGCTCTTCTTAACCTTTTCATTAAGTTAACTTGCCCAGAATTTAAAAAAGGTAACTGTGATACGCGATTATAGGTGAGCCAATTTTGAGGCTATAAACATAGAAGTCTCTTCATTTATTGACATTTTTCTTGGTGGCTTTGAAAGTTGTACTGTTCACACTAATTGTAACACGTTTTCGGCCAAAGTAAACCGGCTCGCTGAACGATTCATTCCTAAACGCACCAGCATCAACCTCACTAATGCCTCCTGGTAGAGCAATCATATCAAGCGCTTATCTAATAAAAAGAAGCGACTTTATCGCATCGCTAAGCTGTCCCCCACTATAGACCGTTTGGTTTTGTACTCGGCTGCGTCCGAGGCATACGTGCACGCAATTAAAGACGCCACGAAACACTTTCACTCGGACATTCTTCCGTCTCGCAACAAATATAAGAAAATTTTGGGGCGTGATTAATCCCATGGCTCACGAAAATATCGCCCTAGCCGACTTTTCTGGTGTCCCAATTCCTTCAGACCTTGTTGCCACATTTATTAACCATTTATTTGATGAGAACGTTTCTGTTATATCTGCTGGACACATACCTACAGCTTATAATTACCACTATGCAAATATGTCGCCAATATTAGTTGATACTTTTAGCGTCATTAAACTTATTGATAACCTCAATCTTCATTTCGCTCCAGGCTGTGATTTTATTAATGCCAAGTTCTTGGAAAACACTTCAGTCTGTTTCCATTATGCTAACAAAAATTTCCAAAAATCTTACGACCAATCTATTCTACCGAAACAGCGCAAAATCTGGAAGGTGGTTCTAGTCTACAAGTCGGGTAGCAGAACATCTGCCTTTAACTATCGTCCCATCTCTTTAACTAGCACATGTTGCAAAATGTTTGTACATAAAATATTTGCAAATCTTGTTCATGTTCTTGAATTAAACGCTTTCTTCTCATTGGCGCAAACGGTTTGCAAAGATTTTAATCATAAGAAATTCAAATCTTATGTTTTACACTTTCATTACACCGTATCTTTGACCAACCATCACTAACTGATTGTATATTCTTAGATTTTAGTAAAGCTGTTGATAAGGTTTGTCACAGACGCCTCTCATTGAACCTAAATAACCTTAATATTGAACATAATCTAGTGAAATGGGTTAAGTGTTTTCTCCTTAATCGGTCACAGTGTGTTACCGCTAATGGTTTTAATTCCGGTTTTACTGAAGTGCATTCAGACCGTCCTCAAGGCTCAGTCCTTGGGGTTTTGTTCTTAATCTACATGAGTGATCTTCCGTCTCTTGTTAACTTTCATACCTTCCTTTTTGCTGATGATTGCGTTATTTTTATTGAAATAAGCGATACTAATGACAGCTGTCTACTTCAGTCCGACCTTACCACTGTAGCCAACTGGTGCAAGAAATATTCAACTAACTAAATATTAACAAATGCAAAGGCATGCGTGTTTCAAGAAAATCTACCGCGCCGTTTTCGTATTACGTTGATAATGTTAATTTTAGAGTCGATAACATCGCATAAATACCTTGGCGTTTACATCACTGATAACCTAAGGCGGTCTCTTCATATCGAAAATGTAATCAAAAATGCTAATCGCATGCTGGGTTGCTTATATCGCAATTTTTTCAACTTTCCTTCTCCTTTCAAACTTTTGCTATTTAAAAGACCAATTTGTTTCAAACTAGAGTATACAACATCAGTCTGGGATCCTACTTAGGACATTCTTATTACTGCTCTTAACATGGTTCAAAATAACTCTGTACGTTTCATTCTCGCTAATTACAACCTCACTGCAAGCATAACTACCATGAAATATATGTATTTCTTTAATTGCTGTCACTTCGTCGCAAAGTGTCTCGTATCGCTTTGTTTCAAAAATTGTACGATCGCCCCATAATGCGTTGTCGCCTTATCCCACAGCCATTTTGTGACCCATCATACTGATCATCCTCATTAAGTCGGCTTTGATTCTTCTAATACCAGATATTTTTCTCAATCATTCTTGCCGCGTACCTCACGCGACTAGAATCACCTTCCCGCAGATATTGCCGACATCACTAATTACGAGATGTTCCGCAAAGCTACAGCTAGTATGCATGCTCAGGTGTTATTTAAATTTTTCTGTCTCCTGAATCTTTTCTCGTCTTGTTCTTGTTTTTTCCATTGTCCCTCTGTAATACCTCTGGTCCTAAGGTGAGAGTGTGATTTTGTTTCCGTTTGCTATATACGTTTTTGCGGCTGCATGCAGCGCTGCGCTAACAGATTTTCATTAGGCTGCCATGTCGTGTCTGCTATTGGACCTTCACTAAGCCGCCGGGTTGCCGCATAGTTTGATTATTGCGCGAATGCCTCTCTGAAGCATACCGCTCGGCGCAGACCTTCCCTGAAGCTGGCCCGCTGCGAGAAGCTTTTGAATGTCGAGAGATACACTATTGCAGAAGAGTTTTGCTCAAAGCCGTCTTTCCTCCTTGGTTGTTCTGTCCGCCGTCACGTGTCGAAAAAAAATCCATGGAATAAATTTGTGACAGTTAACTGCTTGACCAGCCAGAAATGCGTTTATGCACTGCACCATACTCTCCGGCTGTTCGCTTCATGCGGAACTGCCTCGATCGCTTTTTCTTCAATCGCTTTTTCTTTGCACGCCAATATTGTTCAAAACTAAGTCAATCTATTTTGTGTTCAACTATTGCAAGCACATAACGTGGTCACCAAACATTTTTCTTCTCGCTGGAATAACAGATTTTTAGCATCTATTTGCGAGAGGGGACCTAGAGTGGGCGCGCTCCATGCGCTACTCATATGCAGTCCGGTCAGCTGCGATGTCCAGGCAATAGGCATGCTTATTTGGTTTAAAGGGTGACCTTCGAGGGGAACTGGCTGCTTAGTTGTTGAGGTGGATCCGACTATAGTACTGCTTCAAAATTTAGCTTTCTTGGCACCGCAGTTCGCCATTCCAGTACGTTGAATACGCTTGCCAACAGCTGCACTACATTGCTGTGATAGCATTACAGTTCTGGTTCACTACAGAAGCAGGTGCTCGACCTAGCACAATGTGAAGCTCGCAACCTCTCAAATGAATGGAGTGCAACGTGCCTACCATGGTGCGTGGCAATGAAATTAAATGCAATGCAGTTGCCATCTGCTCATTGTGTTACTGTGTGTGTGAGCTCAGAGGTCGGAAATAAACATCATCACTATCGGCCAGACTATGCCAACTGCACAACAAAGGTCGCTCCCATGTCTCTCAAATCACACTGTCCTTTGTACGCTGCGGCCAGCTTTTCCTCTAAAATCTTAATCTCATCCGCCCACCCATTTTTCTGCCACCTGCTGCTACAGTTGCATTCTCTTGGAATGCAGTCTGTTACCCTGAGTTACCACCGAGTATCTTAATTGTATTCGCATTATATACCCTGCCCACGTTGATTTCTTTCTATTGATTTTGAGATGGGTATCATTAAGCCGCCTTTGTTCTCTCACACCCATGCCCTCATCCTGTATCTTAACATTACATCAATCATTTTCCTTTTTACAGATCGCTGAATCACCCTCATATTGTTCTGAACCCTTTTCGTTAGCCTCCACACTTCTTCATCCTAGGTGAGTATATGTAATATACACTTGCTCTATTCTTCTAGTCAAGATTTCAGAAAATGTCCCAAATGCGCTCCATCGCATTTTTACTCTAGTTGTTTAGCACTCGCAATCCTATTCTGCGGTCATAACGTGTACTAAGAAGACGCAATCCAAACCACTTCCAGCATCTCGGTACAAAGTTTTAACTTCTGCTTCCTTCTTAGAATGTAAAATTTCTGCATAATAACTTTTTAGGCACATCGTTGTGCTCTCCGTGAGTGATAGGTCTTAATTTGCAGTTCGTTCCCTGAGTTACTTGAAAGGCAATGTCAAAGCAAGGCTTTTTCACCAGCGAGTCGTACATTACTAAAGTAATCTCCAATAACTATTGCCCCCAATAGCTCCCAATCTAGGCCTCTGATTACCTCTTGTAAATGGGCGGTGAACAGTATTGACAGATCGTGTCGCCTTGACTGATACCCATCCTTGTGGGAATATTTTTGCTGGCTTTATGGAGGCTACAGTGGCTATGCAGCTGTCATCGATATCTTCTAGCCTTTCTTCATAACAGAAATTACGCATTCATTCCTTAATGCCTTCATGACTGCTTTCCTTCAGCAGTGTCAAGTTCTTGCTCGTAATTTTCTAAGAGCTACCTGTACCAAGATGAGCGTGACTAGAGTTCCGGAAAAGCCACTTGGGTCTCACAGTCTACCTATGGCCTACTGGCGTAGTGGCCGATCGCTTAATCATTGCAACACTGCTCATGTAATAATATCAGAAATCCCCGCCATCTATGAAAATGTTGTTGTTGTGGAGGGAGCTCTAATGCCATCTCACTGTTCTCTTATGGGTATGTTAAGCGTAGTCCAAGTTTTTCTTACCTTTATTTAAGATCTGTCCGTTGGTGGTCTATCTTGCAGCAAATCTAATAACGGCTGAAGCGTTTCACTGCAAGCTGGTCGCATTTAACGGCGCTGCTGCGCATGGTGTGTGTGGGATATAGTGTGCAGCAAGAGGTGTGTAGGAGCGGATCCTCTCCGCCAGAACAAAAAAAAATCGAAAAGGGAAACGAAGCTTTGCAGTGTGAAGCATGTAGCAGGCTTCGGGGGAAAGGCGCTTTTTTAACGCGCCGTCCTCTTGCGCAGAAGCACAAACAGAAACCGAGCAAACCGGAAGCTCCAATCGAGTGACCGCCTCTGCTCTTACTTGAAGATATGCCACTTCGTGGCGCTGTCTACTTGACATGCTGCATATAAAAAGTGGCGCACATGCCTTTCGATATACCCTAGCAAATACAATGCACTACAGTCACATTCGTACAAACGAAGCATATGAGGAGCCGTTCTAGGGTGGTTGACTGCCGACCGGCTCCTATGACGAGGATTAGTACAGGATGGTACGCGGGCCGACGTTCGCTATAAAGACTGGTAGAGACCTGTTGAAACCTACACGGGTTTTTACAATGTGGCTATACGCGCCCCCGTTCGCTCGGCATTCTTGTCAGACAGAATGGCCTACACAACAGCTGCATCACACCGCTGAAGGATTTCGCGCCGAAACCCGCGAGTTTGCATGCGCAGATAATTACTCACACTGATCTGATGTTCTGGCGCGGATATCCCGGATTTAAGGTGCGATACTATTATTGCATACAATGGAATTCCTGGATAACATCCGAAGTTTTTTGTGCAGATAATTACTGATTGTTAAATATTGCTTGATAGCAATGTATAATAATTCTGCACTCTGCTTTTACTCGCTCGGGCCCAGCATCATTTTTTGTGTACTATGAAAGTTCCTTGGTTTAGTAAACTATTTGAAAATTTATTGTGGTGGCGTTTGCTTAATCAAGAATTTAAGAAATTATTTGCTAACACCCCGCATTTCTTCTGCTCATCATTGCTGCTCAAGGCTGCCTCATATTTTGTTCGCGGAATACTTTCTTTTGCCGCAAGTGCTCTATCGCTTCGTGCCGGGTCATAATAATAATAATAATAATAATAATAATAATAATAATAATAATAATAATAATAATAATAATAATAATAATAATAATAATAATAATAATAATAATAATAATAATAATAATAATAATAATAATAATAATAATAATAATAATAATAATAATAATAATTAGTTTTGGGGAAAGGAAATGGCGCAGTATCTGTCTTATATATCGTTGGACACCCGATCCGAGCTGTAAGGAAAAGGAGGAAGGTGGGATTGGAAGAAGAGAGGAAGAAAGAGGTGCCCTAGTGGAGGCCTCCGGAATAATTTCGACCACCAGGGGATCTTTAACGTGCACTTACATCGCACAGAACACGGGCGCCTTAGCGTATTGCCTCCATAAAAACGCGGGGTCACTGTAGTCCGATTTTGAGCAAAGGCATCAATAAATAGTAAAGCCTTTTTGAGAAATTCTTTCTGCAACAACAGGACTGTGTGTGTGAACAAGGACAGTGTGTAATCGAACATTCACGTGGCTTCGCCGACAAAAAGATCCGCTTATTCAGGGTGTCGAAAAGCGTTAGGAAATGTGGAGGCTTGTGCACCCTCTATGATGAAATTATTGCCCCCAGTGGCCAAATACTGGTCAGTGCTCGCAAACGAATGAGCAAGTATTTATGCAACGTGACTGTGAAATGGTTGAAGGTGACCACGCATATAACGGGAGTGCTCAAATATGCTGCATAAAAGCATTGGGAAAGCAATCAAAGTACGTCCAGAAGCATTTCAACCCGCGAAAACACACAACTGAAGTAGACACATCTTAAGAATTAGTAAAGCAGCGGTTGCAGGCGACTCGAACCTTTATTGTCTAAAAATGAAAGCTACCCAACAAAGTCAAACAAAAGAGGGAACTACAGTCAACCAGGGGCGCTGTTCGTATTCACAGCAGTTCGGGGCCGGTCACCTGCAATGAAAAAAAAAAGTCAGATCGAACTTAAAAATGTTACTTGCTTTAAAGGCGACAGCATTAGTGTGTCATCAATAGCATTCGACCACCGACGCAGCTTGCGCACCGATAAATGAAACCCAGACGCCCCTCCTAGCGCTGATTCCACAAGCGCTGAATTCACATACGTCCGAATGAAACACTTAGACATTCGGTTCAGACACCTGTCGCAAGCTGGACTCCAACCTAAGAGACATAAGCTGTATGGGACGCGAAATCATATGAAACCACACTGTAAACATAGATGAGCCTCGAATGATCAAATCAAATCTTTATTTTCCATCATGTGCGACAGATGAAGGGGCTACGGAAAAAAAGCTGCCACATGGCGGCTTGATGAGTCAGCAGCTCATATATAAGGCAGCATCTAGAAAGCACAAGAGAGTGAACAAGCAATAAGCATATCAAGACACTTGATCAATGCAGAAGAAAAGAAAAAGTCCTGAGCTGGATAAAACAAACACCACCATAGATGAAATCAGGTTAGTAAATCTGCAAACAGGTCTCTAGGTTAAACAGGGGAACGACTAAATAAATCAAAATTTAGTGACTGATAGTTTAAAAAAGGTGGCGGAGATGAACACAAACGCTCCATACCAGAATTCAAGAGTGGTAAAGCAACCTTTCAGTTTTCTCCACGTCTAGTATTAAAACATTTCTCATTTATTTCTAAATGTGCCAAGGCATCCAGGCTGCGAATATATATTTTTTTTCAGTTAACATTTGAACCGAGCACTCAAAAGGTAGCGGTATATCTTGTGAGCGGCAATAACATGAGCACTGGAGTATATAAGGCTACCATCCGCTTTTAAACTCCTTGTCGCAAATAGTGTGACCGGCAGCAGGTCGAGAAAATGAAGAAATCCTCCATTTCACAGCCGTCACGAAATCAAGGAGTAAAACAAACCATTCACAAGATTTGACTACTTTTCCAAACAGCAGTACGTCGGCTTGATTACTCCTTTGGGCCCTTTAAACACTCCTCAGCATCTGCCCGCCCCTAGTGGCAGATTTCTATTTGCTGCACTTGCAGGTGACGGCTCCGGCTCTCTCTCGTGGCTGCTTGCTCGCTTTTCGCCTCTGCTCTTGCTGCTTCGTGCACGTTTGTCACGCTACAAGACACCGGAGCGCCGCCGCCCTGCGCAACCATGTGCTGCACAGACTCTGCCTCGGAAGCCTCCAGCGTGTTCACGGAATGCTTGATGCTGCATCCCCTGCGACGGCAGTCCTCGAGAGGCTTAGCCAGCCAAGCTATGTCGATCCAACATGCCGGTGTGTAACGCGTTGACCTCCTTCGCTTCCCGCAGCCGTCAGCTTATCGCTCGCTCCTTTGCCCGCGCTTGCCGAAACATACGAGACTGGACATCTTGGACCTCTGCTGCAACATGCTGTAATGAAAGTCTCAGTCAAGCCGGCAACACGTGCAGAAGCAACGATTGGTCATTCATGGTCTACGCAGCATACAAGTGCTGGCGGCTGCTGTTTCGCAGCGCCGACATGGCGGTGTGTGCGACGTATCCGTTTTCTCGACACCGACGGTCCCTCATTCGTTCCCTGTATTTTCACATGAACTTACAGGGATACAAAAGACCGGACTATCATCGTCGTGTATAGGGGCAAGCAGCATTGAACACTCCGTTCTTGCCACAGACGTGCATGAACTTAACGCCACTCCCTTTTCACTGTTAAAAGTCTTGCTGTGAATGCCGGGTGCACAGAAAGGAAAGGCTTCATCATCGCCCTAAGGAGCCAACTCGCACAGTGGTAAGTAAGTAATAATCTGAGAAATTTGCTGTTGTATGCGGCTGAAAAAGACAGTGTGGCTGAGAGTGCAAGTGCGGCAGTACAGTTGTGGCTCTTTTCGTTATGTACAACTGGCAGTATGATCAGTTTCCCTAAGGACCAAATTTGCTTCATGTACTTACGTGCCATGAATACAGAAAAGCTGTACAGGTGGCAATGAGAAGTGTGAAAATGCATGGCCTTTGGGGTTCGTGAATTTTCGTCACCTTATTACGATCAGCAGTGAGAACAAAACCTTACTTCCCCTAATCGGTTGCTTCCATTCCTGTTTTAAGAAATGCTTGTGATGTAAACAAAGCAAGCGATTTTTTCTTTGTTATCATAGCACAGCATATGCCGATGCCTCCTTTGCCTCAATTACTGTAGTTAAACTGTAGCTTTTATGATGACTCGCCCTACAACAATGCCCTATTGGGGGCGCTGTAGGTATTTTGCATAAATAATTAAATAAATAAATATATCCAAGGAGATTGCCTATTTTTTTTATATTTTCCGTGTTGGTGGCGTCTTAACGTAGGAGTGATTTTCGGCAGCGGGCATGGGGTCGTGACACCTCGAGTTCCAAAATGTGGGGTATTGTAAGCTTTCTGCATTTGAGAATTGCAGAAAAGTTTTCTCGTCGCTTCCAGTTTCTAAACACCTTCCATTTATGTGAAAATCGCGGAGCCAAGCGTTCCGGTTTTAACTGCTGATCCCAGAAGGCAGCGGAAAAAAATAATAAGGCATACACAAATATACATGATCCTGCGCTCGAAGTGCTTGGCGTCGTACAGTGGCAAAACCAAGCACTTCGCGCGAAAGAATGAAGCAGCACAGACCGGATGTCAAACAAATGAACAGGAAACGGAGCTAGGGCAGACAAGACTAACTTGAGGGAAATAATGTGCTGGACACTGAGCCGCGCCCGCTCTAAAGACTCTTACTTAAGTCATGGAATTTTCAGTGGACGAAGGGCAATGTTAAGCGCTCTCCAGCAACCCCCCCCCCCCCCCCCCCCCCCCCCCCTTTTGAATTCCAATGTCTAGATATAGTGACCGGGTGGATGAATAACCGACGGCTTAAGAAAAGGCTAGCTGCAACACGCCCCCAGTTACACTTGATAAAGGAAACGAGTAGTTTCCGAAACTTATGGTGTTTTGTTTTTAATTGGCGTTTCTTGTGACTTAAATTCTTTTCCTCACCAGATAGACCTGCGACGAATGTTTTCTTTCGAACTCTCGCCCCGAATTTGAGGGCAAAGCAGAACAGAAGTCAGTGGGGATTGGAGGGAGGGGTCTGGTGGTAGTCCTAGCAATGCCAAAGAAATTATAATGAAGTTTCACCCCTTCTGCTGTATCATTAACCCCCCTTGCCTTTGACCTGTACGCGGAATGACGGCGCCCTCAAAATGCGCTGCTTTTTGTTATACCTGCAAGGAAATTGCATATGCAAGCTTCCACTGCTTATGTGCAATGCGTAACGCGTGAGGAACCTTCTCACAAGTGAAAAAAACTTATATAACAGTGCACCTTCCAGCACAGGAAAGCAGGCAAAGGCAATGGGAACGCGCAAATGCCTCAGCAAGAAAATTTTGATTCCTTTCAATTTTAAGCTTAATGGGGAAAAGGTTTTCGATCAACGCTGCTTTCTATTCGCGGCAATGCCTTAACGGCTACGAAACCGGCTCTCTGCAGCTCGTGATAGCCTAATAACCGCGTTCAGCCGCTCTCATCCGACAAGCTACAGAATTTACTAGCGACTAGATTAGATACCATGTCCTGTTAGCTAATGTTTGCCAAGAAAAACGTTGAAACATCAACAATATCTAACTTATTGAACAGTGTACTCTGAACAGGTTTTGTGAGCTTGACTTAAAGGGCCTCTGAAAGGAGGGTTCGAAGTTGGCTATAAAATGATTTCATTAAGTAGAGTACAGACCACTGAGCGTTCATGCCACGTACGAGGCCTCAGAAGCGAGCGGATAGTTTACAGTACATTTTAAAAAATTCCCGCTTTCGCACCTCACGGCGACCATCGGTGGCGGGCTTTCGAGCGAAGTCTGGCAGACGACGTCGCATGTTGCAGATGACGTCAGGAGCCATGGGTTCTCATTGGTTCGCCACGCCAGCGCGACCAAACGCCAGACCCGGTAATTACAGAAATAAAATTGCAAGATTCATTAAATCTTTGCTTTTCGGAAACGTTTCTAATCTAAGAAAGGAAAGTAGTCGTTTGTATGCATGTTTACGCCGTTATTGTGTGTGCAGCATCAAAAATTATTATAATAATAATAATTGGTTTTTGGTGGAAAGGAAATGGCGCAGTATCTGTCTCATATATCGTTGGACACCTGAACAGCGCCGTAAGGGAAGGGATAAAGGAGGGAGTGAAAGAAGAGAGGTACAAATAGGTCCGTAGTGGAGGGCTCCGGAATAATTTCGACCACCTGGGGATCTTTAACGTGCACTGACATCGCACAGCACACGGGCGCCATAGCGTTTTTCCTCCATAAAAACGCAGCCGCCGCGGTCGGGTTCGAACCCGGGAACTCCGGATCAGTAGTCGAGCGCCCTAACTACTGAGCCACCGCGGCGGGGAAAAATTATTACTAATAAATAATAATAATTGGTTTTTGGCGGAAAGGAAATGGCGCAGTATCTGTCTCATATATCGTTGGACACCTGAACCGCGCCGTAAGGGAAGGGATAAAGGAGGGAGTGAAAGAAGAGAGGAACAAATAGGTCCGTAGTGGAGGGCTCCGGAATAATTTCGACCACCTGGGGATCTTTAACGTGCACTGACATCGCACAGCACACGGGCGTCTTAGCGTTTTTCCTCCATAAAAACGCAGCCGCCGCGGTCGGGTTCGAACCCGGGAACTCCGGATCAGTAGTCGAGCGCCCTAACTACTGAGCCACCGCGGCGGGGAAAAATTATTACTGCAATTCCGGTTTTCAATACTGTCGTCTGCTCGCAGCACGTGTGTCACTCCGCCGGCGCCGGTGGTGTATCGGGAACTATACCCAACGTGTTAGAAGGGGACGCACTACGGTCGCCTAATATAGACACGAAAAGTACGCTCGCTAACAAGCGCAGTAAATTTCGGAATTTTAGAAGCGGTGCTAGTGCTAACATTCCAGTGATTTAGGTCGCGACCTCCGTCGCACTCGCGACCAGAATAAATGGGCCGTGCTATGTTGTCGGTTGCAAAGCCAGGGGCCGGCAAGGTGTTACCATTCGGCAAGCTCTACCGAAAAATGAAGGCGCGCGAGCTGTCTGGCTCCAGCGCATCGGACTCTCCCCCGTCGGACAAGCGCAAGAGCCCCCGTGTCTGTGGTCGGCATTTCTCGCCTGACGACTACTGCTACAACCCAGAGTTCGTGCGGCGGACAGGTGTGAATGTGAAGAAGCTGAGGTTGAAGCCGAGAGCTCTGCCGGCGTTATTTCTTCCAACGACGAAGGTAAGTATTCCTGTGGGAATAACTGTAATGTGGCACTCTGATAATTATCGTACGATGCTGTGCGTGAGTCAGAACTCCAGCACCGTATATATATATATATATATATATATATATATATATATATATATATATATATATATATATATATATATATATATAGCAGACAATGTAAAGGAAATGAGAGGCTCGTTTGACAAACATATTAAGGAAGCCAACAGTCACCGAAACCAAGGTGCATAGGGGAATGTTTTAATTTTTTTTCTAATTTGTAGTGCCAATCAATCGGTATTAAAGAAAATTACTTATAAAGTAGCAGAAAAAACCATGCCACCGGTGGGATCCGAACCCACGACCTCCGAATATCGCGTCCGGTGCTCTTACCAACTGAGCTACGGCGACGGCTGTCCAATCTGCTGCTTTCGTGGGTATTTATGTTTACTGGATGTAAGCGAACCTTCAGAGTGTTCACCAGCGCCAGCCTCAACCATAGCGGTGGACGTAGCACGTCCTGAAATACCGCGAGTGTGACGTAGAACGTCATCTAACGGCGAGGGCGGAAACTGTGCGAGAGCCCTCTTATGCTACCTATGGCAACAAGACTGACAGAACCGAGACCCCCGTTAAACTATTAGCAGACAATGTAAAGGAAATGAGGGGCTCGTTTGACTAACATATTAAGGAAGCCAACGGTCACCGAAACCAAGGTGCATAGGGGAATGTTTTTAATTTATATATATATATATATATATATATATATATATATATATATATATATATATATATATATATATATATATATATATAATATATATATTTATATATATTTATATATTTATATGAAGGCGTTTCACGGCCGAAACGAAAAATTACATTGTTTCAAACGTTGGTCTCTATTCAGTCACTGCTACTGACCGTGCCAAGAAGTCTTTTTCCCAGAAATATATATAAATTCGATGCTGTATATATATATATATATATATATATATATATATATATATATATATATATATATATATATATATATATATATATATATACAGCATCGTATTTATATATATTTCTGGGAAAAAGACTTCTTGGCACGGTCAGTAGCAGTGACTGAATAGAGACCAACGTTTGAAACAATGTAATTTTTCGTTTCGGCCGTGAAACGCCTTCATCAGAAAATCCTAGTAGGTTATTCTGAATAGTTATTCTGATGAAGGCCGTTCCACGGCCGAAACGTCAAATTACATTGTTTCAAACGTTGGTCTCCCTTTAGTCATTATATATATATATATAGCTAGCTAGCTGACATGGCACTATACAAAACATACCTGCGCCCGTCGTGCGATATCCGTGCAGGGACCACCTGTGCCGTACGTACTTGTACATGCGTGATTTTGCCGCTGGCTGCAGTCCTCGCAACAGCAAAAACATTTCCGTCATTCCAAAGAAAGTAGAGGCACGGCAAAAAAAAACGCGATAGTGGCTTTCGAAGCCTTCGTCACCGTGCATTTTGTTTTGAAGGAAAATTCGCGCATAGCCTGCCAGTTACGGGAAAGTGTTTCTGTCCGTAAAAATTTCATGAGTGCAGACATGCCGGCCATTGTAAGGAGGTCGGGAAAAGTAATGCTATAAAGACAGGTCCCCATTCAAAAGCGCTATAGCTATTAAGCAGATACTGAAAACAGCTGGGCCTACATTTTTGCGTTTGTTTGCTTTTTTAATTATCGGTTCACCGAATAAACCTTCGAATAAAATAGATTTCTCTTTCTGACACTTATTGATAACTTAGTTTTCAGTATTCAGTGAACACAAAAGGCTTCATTATATAGCACTGTGCAAAAAAGAGAAAGTTATTTACTTAAGGAAGAAGTAAATATGCAATTTCTTCAATATATAAACAAAATGAACAACACTGCATGAAAGGAAAAATTTGTCCTTGCATTTCAGTGCTGGTTCACCTTGAGTGTTCTTGATATTGTGTTTTATCATGCCCAGCAATTTCTTTCCTACATACGAAAAATGAGGTAGCTCAGCCTTGTTTAATATACAAATCATAGAGTATAAAAAATATGTGCTTCCTTATGATTAATTTAGTTTCAGCGTCAAGTTCCACCACAGGCTGGTGTAGAGAACAGTGAAGCCACAGTTAGTGAAGCCACTGGAGCATCTACTAGCCAGCTAAGAACTGCAATATGTAGTAGCCCAATTTGGCTGCCGCATTACACTTGTCTTTGTTTCTTTATAAGCTAGGAATTGTAATCAGTTACTGTGCAACAGCTCCACTTAATAGCATTACTATAACATAACACGTGCCACAAACAAGCAATGTAATCTTTTTAATGCTCCTGTGCTGTGGACAGTCGTTTAAAGGCATAAGGGAAAATAAGAGTAGTCCCACTGTTACGACGCCAACAATGCACACCATTCTGACTCTCTGTCCGCGATCGTGGTCCTTTGCTTCCTGGATATGGCTGACAACGGCATATAGCGAGCAGATGATGTTCAGAAAAGTTAGCTGTACAACTCAGTCATGCTTGTTTGTGGCTGTTAAGAATTTCAGCTAAAGAGAGGCCTTCCATTGCTTTGCAAGAGCATCAGCATTCATAAGAAAATGGTAGGAGTGCTGCTATACACGCCAGTCTAGAGAGCATGCCATAAGTTCACAACTTTCAGATAATTGCATCTGCCTTTTTTTAGGAGCCAGTTCGTAACTGCATGTGTTCTGCAACAAGGAACACGGTGGTAACACAAACCACAAAGCCGTGGCATGATGTGCCCAGAACACCGCTACGACGGTCTTCTGGTAAGTAGGATGCACTCCGCAACTTGGTAGGGGATTCCAGCCTGAAAAGGCTGGAAACCACTACTAGTCAGGTAATAAGTGCAGAAAATTGCTGCAGCTACACAGGTAAACTTCAGCATTAAAAAACTTGTTCCTGCCAGGCCTCAGACCGAGCCACATGCAATGCTGCCTGCCCTGCTGTCGCCCATACCACCCAGTGCAGGATGCGTCAACACCACAGAAACAAGAGGCAGCAAGTGTGGTGTCTGAGACAGTGGTCAGCTTTGATTGGGTTGGAGTTAAACAGTCAGCTGCAGAGCACGACACCACATACATGTCACCATTGGATACAAGTTTCGGCAGATATGTGAAGTGTATAATTAATATTTTAACAACTATACCAGCATCTGCTCCTGTCACAGAAAACTTATGGTCACTGCTCGGCAGCTCAGCCTGAGAATGTGTGATTAATTCTTGCCCTTAGAGAACCAATTTTGATGCACGCAAAATACAGAAGGCATCCACATGCCGAACCATGCGAGAGCGCATTTAAGAGCTCCAATTCACTGCAATAATTCTATGCCCTCACTATGGTGCCTTTTTCTTTCCCGTTTTTCACTCCTTTCCTCATACTGCACGAATGGTATCCGTTCAAAGTGATACACGTACTGTGCTTTCCTCTTTGCTCATAGCTAATTTATGTGTGCATGTACTGAAGTGCAGTATGAAATAAGGTATATGCAGTGTTTGAAGATAGGTTGGCATGTCAATTACTTCAATAGGTGTTGAAGTCTTAATAATCTCAGCGTTAGCGCCAAACGGGCCTATGAAACGTGGAAGCCACCAGGAGTGTTCACATTGACAACAACCATTTTGCATTGTAGGAGTGCACTTATGAAAACCTCGGACAAGGGCAGCTGAATGAAAGGTCCAACCTTTGTATTGCAAGGAAAAAAATGTACCCTGAGTGCATGCAATTGGAATGCAGTGGAATGCTATTTATTTTCAGTTTACATGAAGATGCACCTGTTCAAAGTGAACGAAAGTTCATTGTATTTGACAGGTGCCTGCGAGAGCAAGTGGGCACCTACCGCACCTGCTGCCATCTGCAGCAGTCACTTGACTGTGGAGGGCACACTGCTCACAGTGCAGGCTGTGTGTGCACTAGGCCATAGTTACATCTGGGAGAGCCAGCCACATGTGGGTGATAAGGCAGCTGGCAACCTTCCACTGGCAGCGCCGATACTGTTCTGCGGATGCCTGGTGCTTGCATCACTGCGTTGCCTGCGGTCCATCAATGAGCAGACTATCTGCGGGAGAACGCTACAATTATCAGCGGGCCTACTTGCTGTCCGCTGTGAAGAAGGTAATGGCTGCATGCTGTACAAAGCTCTGTGCAACTTCATAGCCCGCCTTAAACACCAGTTTCATCGGAGAAAAACATACAAAAACAATAAATCAATCAGTAATGATGCAGACTAGTTTATTTGTTCTCTGGAAGGAATTTGATGGAAGTAGTATAATAAAGCTATAAGGATGCATGACTGTGTATAGCTGCAACTGAGGCTCCACATGGACAGCTTCCATTCAGCATTTATAATTAGTATGGCAGACCATTTTTGAAACCAAAATAAGCGTTGGAGCTAGCACTATGAACCTTGGCTCTTGGCTGTCAGATTCTGATGCCGTATAATGATATGACATTTGAAATGTCCTGGTTTCATTGTTCATCAATGCAAAAACGTATTTTATTTCCAGGATTTAATGATTCACAATTTGGCACTGAATTTAGAAAAAAAATTGTATTGGTCGCTCCTTACAGCCGCGTTTTCAAGCAGTATTTACCAGCGTATCGTTATGAATGAGGCCCCTAACTTTCTGCGGTAGAAAATTAAAAATTCTGCTAATTGAGAACAAATAATTGCAAACTTTGGCGCGAGGTAACAAATAATGCTGAAAAATACAATCTACAGCGTGAATTGTTTTCAAGCTTTTAATGGTAGCTAAAACAACCTTCGTCATAAGACTTGAGAGGAGCTTTTCAGCGGCCTTATGGCAAAGGACTATGCGCAAGTGCCGAAGAGGCGGCTATGGATGAAGTAAGAAGGTAGTGTGGGTAGCTGAGAAAGAGAAGGCACTAAAAGACTTGAGTAGAGTAAGAAAAGAAAGGGCAAACAGGTGCAGGACTGGGCTGCTTTCAATACCGAGTAGTGGCAAGAAGGCAGTGATGTCCACTGCTGCCGCATCAGCGGCCACTACATGTATTAAATCTATTGTAGGCTTCACTTCTCTATCCAGAAAGGTAAACAGTGGCGCCGAAAAAACACACAGACACAGTAGAAGAACGACTTAGGACGAGCACTTCTCTCTATTGTGGAATGCGACTCTTAAGAATCGCCTCCTAAGTTGCATTCCATCTGCATTTTTTTGGCCTCTCGGCTATGCCGTGACATCACAAGGTCCCGTGACCTAAATTGTAACGGACGGACGCGAGTATTAACCATTAAAGACTTTCGCCTTAATAAGATAAATCAGATATTTGTTATCATAATGCCATTCCCGCTGATCTACTGTCAAAATAATAGCACTCAAAAGAGAACGTGGCTAGTAACAATTTATGCGAAAAATGCTTAGTCCGTGATTTTTTATGTAACCGCAACAAACCAGGGGCCTTAGTCATGACTGTAAAAACCCTAAGATATGGAGTCTATATTATGTGCTGAAATATGGGGCTCATGTAAGTCCCACAAGTGAGCTGTTTATTGATTAAGGAATGAAATGAAAAGTATGTGTTGTCTTGCATGGAGCTTTTTTCAGGAGCTGCAGGCAACGCTCGCAGAACTGCAAGGCGTGCAACTTGAACTGGTTGGTGACGGTCGCTGTGACTCACCAGGGTGCAGCGCCAAATACCTGACGTACAGCCTTCTCGCCATGAAAGTCGGCAAAATTGTCTGCCCGGAACAAGTTGTGGTTAAAGAGGCGAGTCTTCGTTACCTGTGAACAAAGAGCAATGCAATCATGTCACAATGCTGAAACAAAGATTGATCACCTGGCTTGTTTGTAAAATTCCCTTGATTTAAATTCCACCGCCACCGCAAAAAAGAATTGGAGCTGCATTACAAAAACGCATTCCATTTAGTTAAAATATCAGCAATCATGCAAGCTATGCATAACCAGGAAATAAAAGAGGCATATGTAAAGGTTTCCAAAGAGGCCTACAGACTGCACAGTAATCATGCTCGTTTACAGGAAAAGTTCAAATAGTAATCAGAAACATACAAGCTCACAAAATTCTTTCACTGATTACTGCATGTTTACAGAGGAATGAAAACTTGCTACAAAATCTAACGAACAGCACCCTGGCAACCTTTTATTTGCTAATGACAGTGCTCTGTAAGTAGTTCAGGGGAGGTAAAGACAGTTTTAAGTGAGTAGTCAGGTATCAGAAGTAGAAAATAAACCTGTCTTGGTCAAGTAGCAACTACTCACCAGGCATACAAGAAGGAAGTCACCATGGAAGTTACATAACTATAGGGCACTTGAAAGACCCCTTAAAGGGACACCGAGGAGAAATTGAAGTTGGCTTGTATCGATAAAATAGCAGCTCCTGATCACAAAAACGCCACTCTTACTGAAAACAAAGCTCTTGTAATGTAGAAAATAGCAAGAAGCAAAATACAGGTGTCGCCGCCACAGGCCAATCTCGCAAGTACAAGCGTGATGACTTCCTAGGACAAGAGGCGCCACCTTGGAGGAATTTTCCTTACTTCATGGAAGTCACGAATCCCTGAGGCTGGCAAAGTAAGGTTGCGCACCGCACCGGTAGCCGTCAGAAATCACGGAGTCTGCGTTTACGTCACGTATCACGTCACTCCGTTCTGTGACGTCATAAGAGTTCTCCGTGTCGTCATAAGAGTTCTCGAGTTTGAATCAGAGCGGCGGGAAAAACTTTCTCAACTTCGAATCCAAATTTCTTTGAAATAAATGCATCACCAGGGCTTATGGGGAACATATATTTGTGTTTCAGTTGTAAGACACTTTTGGATTACCTGTGCAGCTCATCGTCTTCTTCCAGGTGGGAGCCGTTCTCCCGCATCGTCCAATACACCACCCTGAGAACCTCAGTGGTGCAGCATACGCTCTGAAATGCGCGATGCTGTGTCACGCACCCTTCCTTGCACTCCGCAACTACTGCCGGAATGTCGCGGCAGCAAACTTGCTCCAGGGGCGTCGGCATTACACCGCAGAAGCCGCAACTGCACCTGCGTTAGCCCTGAATGTTTATCTGCAGAACATAGCTCGACGGGCGACAGCTCAAAATATTGAAGAAAGCAAGCACTCACGCTAGCTACTTTTTGCCATTTTGTGACTTACAGAACTTGTACAAGTAAGAACATGCGGACGATTATTCCCAGATGCATCAGTACCCGTCAACAGCATCGCCACCGCCGTCGTCAGGAGAGTCCGGTGATCCCGCCGACGGATCGCTTTCGTCGTCGTCGAAATTCAACGCCTGGTTTTCAAACGGCCTAATCTTGTATGGCTCGAAGCCCATCTCAGTACTCATCTGTATCATGCGTTGCTCGAGATAGGGGTCCATAACGAAGATATATGAGCGAATCTTGTCGATGGCAGACGATGCGATGATGCGTCAGGCTTGAAGCGAGCGAGCTAGAGAGCGCGGCTACCGGAAGTAAACAATGGTGACGTATTCGTAGGCGGAGCGTCGCGCCAGCTTGAATTCTTTATTTTTTTATGGCTCCCTTTTGCGCAAGAGTTGAGGGGGGGAAAGGCGGACTGACATTTTTAATCATCTGTATCTCTGGTAATGCGCAAACTACGTCGAAAAATTTTGCGGGAGATTGATGGGCGGTTCAGTATCTACCAGTGTTCTGGCTTTTCTTACCCTCGAAACATCGAAAGCAAGCTCCGGCACATTGGTCTCAAGTGTTCCGTGCTGAATAAAAATATTGTTTGAAATCAGTAACTAATTTTATTGTGGCATTTATTGCGTAACACAAAGGTCTAAAATACGGCTTCCAAAGGACTACCACATTTAAAATAGGCTCCCTCATCAATTAAAATATACTCGTCTGGGCAGCAAATAAACCTCTCTTCTGTACGTGAGTGTAAAGCAGGTATTAAAAGGAGCATTAATACTCCTTGATGATTAAAACAATCACTACAAACAGAACCCCTTTCCTAAGATGAGTAAAATTTGTATTCCTTTAAACACCAAAGGTACCTCTCCGCATGTCAGAGTAAAGCAGATACTTAAAGGAGCACTAATACTCCTTGATAATAAGAACAGTTACTCCAAAAAGAACCCCGTCTTGAGAGCAGCAAAAGTTTTACTCCTCGGGGAGCACTAAACATCCGTCCCCACACTGCACTCATTCACGTGGCCAACGGATCGTGAGTGTACACGAGTCCTAGTCCAATCGTTTGTGACTTGCTGGTAAAGCCACTGCGGTCGTGACATGCAGGAAACAACAGGAAACACAGAGCCATCTTCCACATACTTTGCGAGAGCAGCGGCTTCAGGGATAAATGCAGCATTTTGTGCACCGTGCTTGGCGCTGTTGGTGAATCAGTTCGTCAAGCGTGTTTATTTGCGCCTCGGCCTAGAGGGCGCGAATTGGGGTAATTTTTGAGAACCCCAGTAAAATGTCTTTAAACCCCAGTAAAACAGTATGTATGACAATCACACACAAACATCAGCCACTCGGATTTGACTACTCATTACAAGAAAACAAACTTAATCGAGTAACAGAATATACATACCTCGGAGTGACAATTACTTCAGACCTGCGTTGGAACACTCACGTACATAACATTGTTGCTAAAGCAAATAAAAGATTAGGATTCATTAGGCGGTCACTTAAGCATGCTACACAGGATACTAAGCTTACGGCTTATAAGATGCTCGTACGCCCGATAATGGAATATGCGTGTGAGGTGTGGGATCCCTACACTCAAACACTTGCAGCTGAACTGGAGCGAGTGCAGCGACGTGCACTTCGCTTTATCTATTCTCGCTTCCGAAGACAAGATCAGGTAACCCCACTTTACACTTTAGCGAACTTGCGCCCTCTTCAATGTCGCCGGAAACAAAAAGGACTCATTCTTTTCTATAAGATTATGAACAACATGGTACATATCGATAAGCAGCAATACATTAGCGAAACTACTTCACGTATCACTCGGGGTAAACATTGCAGACACGTAAAAGAACAAAAGTTTTCTAAGCACTGCTACAAGCATTCCTTCTTCCTGTCCACGGCGAGAGAATGGAACAGACTGCCAGAGAATGTGGTGCTCGCATCGGGTCTGGATATGTTCTCTGCCGGAGTTCGTGATTGTTGGTATAGTGCCTGATATAATGCGCCCTGCATTTGTGTTGGGCATGGTGTTTTGACATTGTTTTCTGTTTCGTTGCAGCGATATTTTTGCGCATTTTTATTTGTTGCTTAGAGGTCAGTTCCATTTTTTGATATGTTAAACTTGGCACCGACTGGATGGTGCTGGTGTTTTGTTTGTCGTGTTCCGCCTTTGTAATCTGTACCCTGTATCGCTCCTACCTTGGTCCTGACCGGACTGATAGTATCTCTAATAAATAAACAAATAAATAAATAAACCTGGTATTAACACCTATTGCTCCTCACCTGCGCTGCTCGGCTGGCTGTCAACGTCCTATTGCTGCTCGATGACTTCACCCCATTTTTTCTAGCCATCACTCGGATTTTCTTTACCATCTGCGAACATACGCTAAGATAATAACACACGCGGGCGAATTAACCCCAGGACTAGTATGTTTTCGCTTTAAACTCACTGTACAATTACGTGTTTGTATCGTAATTGCCCCAGTGTTAGCTGGCCAGTCATCGCGAAGAAAAGGATACAATTCAGAGTTTATTCATCAGAGTGAATAATATTGTGAGAAAAAGACGACAAACTGTGCAGTGGCACGGGCAGGAGCACTCGCGCTAGGTCAAAAACCAATAAATCACCTCATTGCCATCGATCATCGCGTCTCTTTCTTCGGCTGGCCTCCACGTAACATTTGGTGGAGGTGTGGGTTATCATCGACATGCTGGTCCTGGAGCTTCGGTGTCCTGCATCAGCCGTCGTCGTCGGCCGTGAGTTCTTGCCCTGCGTCGCTCAGATGTGCCCCAGTCTTTCAGACACGAACCTACCTCGCCGTTGTTTTCCCGCCCTGTACCCAACCCAGACCACTAAACACGATGAACCGAATCCGACGCAAGGACCTGACTTGCCGACCCCACCGACCCAAGATGCCGCTTACATCTGAAGACACCGTTCCCCTGCCCAGGGCGTTTGGCGCGTCCTGGGACCTCGGCCGTCGGCTCATGGCCACCTGCGGCCCGGAATCTTCTTGGACCAGAAATCATTCAGCCATCCCCTTCATCGTGGCGGCCAGCACCTCACCACCTTCTCGTTCCTGTCCAACCATCCTCTTAAGCCCGTAACCACTTCGCGCATCTCTTTGTCACCGATCGGGACAATCGCGCGGTGGACTCGGGTAGTGTGACGAAGAAGACGACGAACTGTGCAGTGGCGCGGGCAGGAGCGCTCGCGCAAGGCCAGCGGCCATTAAATCACCTTACTGTCATCGATCATTGTCTCTCTTTCTTCGGCTGGCCAAGATGTAACAATATTATTATTATTAATAATAATATTATCTTAATAACAACCTAGCATGCCACCGCAGCGGGGAACGCTGCGGGAGCACATCCGCCATGAATTCGAGAGTTGCTAGGCCCGTATGTTGGACCTGCATTTTTAAATTTTTACAGGTGCCTGAAGGTAGTTTTGCTTGCTGGAGCAGCTCTCACATTTAGATTTTTTACTGGTAGTGCAAGAATATGCATTTTCAACAGTGCGCAATGCGGACGACGCCCCGCTGGGCATTCCCGCCTGGCTACGGCTTTTCGGGCATAATTTCTGGTGCTTCTTTTTATAGTGTTTAATCAGCTCAGGTTACCTTTATCGTCTTCTTGCCAGTGATCGCATGATCGCTTGCGCAGAGGTTTCAGTGTGTGTACATATATAGCGGGGCGTTTGCCAGTGTGGCATAGCCATGGAGAAGGAGAGCGAATTTGCTGCTCAGCGGCAATTGATGCTCAGCGGCTCAGCGTAGCTCACGCTACGGATATCCTGGCATAGCCGAGCTGAGCCACTGCTGATTTTTTACTGGTAGTGCAAGAATCTATATTTATAAATAGATCTTTATGCCACAGACACAGTGTCGCAATAAAATAATGTACAACCCCAGGGTTACAGCCCTCACTGCTTTCAATTAAGTGCCTAAGCAGAGTTATTCTTCTTTAGGCTAAAAGCTCTGGTATTTGTGTGCTTGTTAGCGTGTGTGAAGCTTCCTCTCACCAGGATCAACCACCGGTCGAAATGCATCATCCATGTAGGAGCCTTCAAGCACCGCTTAAACCAATAGCGCACAGAAATACACCTGCATGCTGACGATGACTGAAAATTGTAAAGGGGATCCCAAGAGCTCAAACCCCTCCATTCCATTTGCATAGCGCTGTCTTGCCAGTGCTGTTTGTATGGCCAATCACGAGGAAGCACCGCCAAAGCAGGAGCACAGCAGCGCAGCAAGTGCCCGTTCGGACCGTTTTCTCCTGAACCAAAGTAACACTTGGAATGTAGTACGGTCACCGTTCTCCGTGCTGGGCAGACTGGCGCCGCTTTTCTCACTACTCATTAAACTCACCCGAAACTTTACGATTTTACCCTTGAAACCGGTAGCCCGTCATGAAAGAGGCTTGGTCAGTTCAAGTAAATTCCTACAGCAACACTTATATGAACAAATGCTTAACCGAGCAAAACATTTTACAGGAAGTGCTATAGAATGAATTACAACAAAATACTTGCTTTACACTTTTTGTTTTGATTATTCAGTTGACGAGTAATCACTCGTTATCCTCAACTCAAGCGCAGGAAAAGAAAGCTATACAGTTTGCAACGAATCTTTGTACCTAAAGAAAAATTCGTCCTGGTCCGGGTTTCGAGCCCGGGACCACCGTTTCTCCGAGAGAGTTTATAGACCTACTATATCCGAGTAAGAATTTCAGCCTCACAAAATATCAGGGACTGCAGATAAAGTGGACTGATCGTAGGCAGATAAAACCCTTTATAAGGTGCAAGCTCTACGCATGAGTAACATAAATTCAGATCGTAAAACTCCACTCGGAATGATTATATATTGAATGACAGCACTTTCAATCCATTTAGACCAATTGGTTCTGTAGAAGAAAATAAAGAGACACCTGTATAAATGGCTTTGAAAAAGTCCTCAAATGTGCTACGTATCAATATTTCTCTCTTTTACATGTGAAGAAAGCCACCATCTGAATTGCAATTTGCTAGGAGTATTTTGAAGCACTTCAACGAAGTAAAAGACATAAAACATGAGCAGACTTTGAAATGTACCGTGTCAACCTGTACACGCTAGCTTTTAAGAACACACAAAACATCAACCAGCTCATTATCTGAAATGTAAAAGCACACTAAAGCATCCATTTCCTAGTAGATGAAGTAAGTGGGAAAATATGAGTCCCGCCGTCCTACGAGGGTTTAACCTGCCTTGCTTAGCGTTCTGGCGAGTTGCCATTGAAATCTCGTAATCTTTGAGCCTCTGGACTCTTAGTCAAATGCAGTATCCATGGTTGGCGTTTCGTTTTGGAACCTTGTAGAGCACGTGAACTAAACCCAATAGGGAAAGTGATCCTCTAAAAACAACCGATTAGCTTTTTCAAAGAAAAGTGGTAGGTCTAAGCTTAGCGGATGAACACATTGATGAGCGAGAGCGGACTGGCATTAGTGGCCCAGAATTCTAAAATCATAAAACAGTACGGTGCAGCCAGCTCGTGGTTGTCCGCTCGTCGGCAGGGAGCTCCAGCGTCGCCTTCGCCCTCCTTCCTACATGCCGTCTTTGAAAAAGGGTGGCCTCAGCCAGCAAAGGATAGAGTTACATGGAGAGATAGCGGAGACCTTGCCTTGCAGTTGGCGTAGCCAGACAGATGATCACACAAATGTAAGCACCTGGGCATTCCAATTTGACATTCCAGTTGGAATGACCGACTGATACCAACTGGTTTTAGATAAACTAGTGGAAGCCGCAATTGGACCCAATGGTTTTCTTCGCCTCGGCCTGCACCTCTCGCTTCACCTCCGTTCGCGGTCAGCGCCATACGACACCGCCGCTTTGTACCACATATATAGGTTACAAACAACTCCCACAGTTACAGCGCAAAAGACGCTATCAAAGAATGAGGTAAGACAAACATGGCCCACTGCGAAAAACAACTCCGAGTGAGATTTCACTTCTGTCAGTAGGCATGTACTACCTACACATCTGCGGCACATCTGGCCCGATCACCCGTAGAAGGTTCGATCATTTTTCGAACAAATGGCTTCACCGCTGCTTTAAATGTTTTTTCTCAGTAAGGAGCTTTAAGAACGAAAAAAATATTGTGGAAGCTCCAAAATGCCGAATTGTGCCAGCCGCAGGACGCTCGCTGAAAGCCTATGCATCGTGCAGTGCCACCTTCCCAAGATTGCGGCGCGCTTAATAAAACAGTCTATTTTTGAAGGGCGTTGAATGCTGTCTATCAGTTTGTGCCGCCGTTCAATCTTCCGTGAAGCGCGCCCGCTCGACTCCCTGGTTCGGCACCATTCGCCTAGCCAAAGGACAAGCAAGGCAGCGAGCGCCAGTATTCGGGACAGCTCAGCCGTGATCGTCCGGTAGTCGGGCTGCCGCAGAGCGCTGTAAACAAATTGTGTTTTAAGGCGAAAGCCTTCCTTGCAATGTGTACAAAAAGGAAACGTGTACAAGAACTGCCTGCTCCACCTGGCAATAAATAAAACGAAAAAATAGAAATTTCGACGAGGATGGAGGTTCGACCCACGCGGGCAGGGCCCAATGGATTAGCAGGCCATCGCTTAATTCACTCTGCCGCCTAGTCCGAATAAACGAGGCCGTTTTAGAAGACATATGTCGTAACTTGGAACCAGATATAGGATATAATGAAGGTGTAGTATGTCCTACATTGAAACTAAAACTAATTTGAGAAGCGAGAGGCAATCGCTCTAGCTCAGCTGGACGACACAGGCTTTGGCCTTGATGCACGTAAGGAGAATTAAGTGCTCCCCTCTATTTTTGACTTTTTGTCTCTGCCCTGCATTTGTGTACTTTAGCTGCATAGCCTTCTATGCATTGTAATCTCCCACTTGTGTTGCTTTGCATGTGTGACACTGTGTTGTAGATTATTTTTTAAGTGTTAATGTGATAATTAGAAATTCCTCTCTATCGTCTCTTCGCTGCATAAACTTTGTTTTGTTTGTCAGGCGCCGGCCACTTCTCTGGCTGGGCACTGGCGAAAGCTGGGCACAAACCGGCAACACCTACTGTCTCTTGGAAGCTGGTTTCTGGCTGAGCTTGCCACTCATTGAGCCCTAGACCACTAAGGACACGCGCTGAGGTTGTCTACGAGTGCACGCGGCAGGTGCGCGAAGGTGACAAAAGGAAACAGGAATAATAATGTTCATATAGCTCTGATATATTTCGTTTTTGTCATCATTATCAGCATTACTACAGCCGCTCCAGGGCAATGGTCTCTCTCATGTTTCTCAAATTAACCTTGTCTTTTGCCAGCTGCGCAGACTACTTCCGCTAATCTAACTCTCTTCTTGCCTTGTCTTGGAATTCACTCCGTCACCCTTAGGGACCCGCGGTTGTCTTGCCTTCGCATTACATGCGCAGTCCAAGCCCATTTCTTCCTCTTGATTTCGCCTAGGATGTTATTAAGCAGAGTTTGTTCCCTCACCTCTCTTCCTGCTTCGGGTCTCTCAACGTTGCACCTACAATTTTTCTTTCCATAGCTCACAGCCTTGTTCTTAACTTAATCCGAACCCTTTTTGTTAGCCTCCACGTTTGTGCCCCTTAGGTGAGTACCGGTAAGATATAGCTGTTGTATACTTTGCGCTTGAGGGCTATTGTTAAACTGCCATTCATGATCTGAGAGATCTTAGGCGAGATCGTGTCTCCCTGCCTGACACCCTTCCTTACTGGCATTTATTGCTGACTTTCCGAAGGATTTTGGTAGCGGTGGAACCGATATATATATATATTTTCCAGTATTCTCAAATAAGCCTCTTCTACATCCTCATTCAGCAATGCGAGCATGACTGCTGAGATTTCCATCCAGCGAAATGAATTCTCGTAATCAATGCCTGCTATATATCATCATCATCATCAGCCTGACTACACCCACTGCAGGGCAAAGGCCTCTCCCATGTCGGTCCAATTAACCCTATCCTTTGCCAGCTGCATCTACCCTTTGCCTGCAAACTTCCTAATCTCATCCGCCAACCTAACCTTCTGCCGCCCCCTGCTACGCTTACTTTCTCTTGGAACCCACTCCGTTACCCTTAAGGACCAGCGGTTATCTTGCCTTCGCGTTACATGTCCTGCCCAAGCCCATTTCTTTGTCTTGATTTCGACTAGGTTGTAATATTTAGTCGTTGCTTATATTCTGCGCATTTCTGTACCACATCACTGATAGTGTGAATAAGGTCTATTGTCTGCTATCGTAAGAAAGCCTGCCCGATCAATTGGTTGACGGAGTCTAAAGTTTGCCCTGATTTTGTCTGGGATTACCTAGTAAATGCCTTGTAGGTAACGGGTTGTAAGCTGATCGATCTGTAACTTTTCAAGTCTGACATCTCCTTCCTTCCCGTAGGTTTTCCTACAGCTACAAATATGCCCCCTCGGCATGCAGTTACTAGATACAGACAAGTTCGGGCGAAGTTTCTCTAATCTCATTCGCACGACCTCTCGTAAAATGGGCTCTTTTGCGCGCCTAAACAAAGGAGAACGGTTTACGCCTTCTTTATTTGTTAGCTGTTATGATTGCTCAGCGGTTATAGTGCTCATCTGCTCATCCGAAAGACGCAGGTCTGATCTCGGCCGCGGCAGTCGCATTTCGATAGCGTCGAAATGCCACAGGCCCGCGCACTAGCTGTGCAATGTAAGTTCACGTTAAAGAACCCTAGGTTGTAGAAATTATCCGAAGCCATCCGCTACCGCGTCCCTGAGTAGCTTTGGGGCTTTAAACCCCCATAAATCATCTTCATTAATCAAATGGGATAAGCCTAGCGCACCTTCGCGAGCCTGTCGGAAGAGATTCTTCTGGCTTGTTCTTTTCTTAACAGAATCCCGATTACCACCGCGAGCCTCTGCTCAATTTCTATACATTTAAGCTGTAGCGGTTGTCATTATCACTGAAGTTTTGGTGTTCCATTCTGCTCGCCCAGATCAACCGCACTGTTGCTGTCATGGGTTACTTTAACCAGTGCGGAGCTTGCCATCGCAGCTAGCCGACCGCCGTGTAAGTGTCTTTGAGCTTTTCGAATGCTATCTCTACTTGCCTCTGACATTGTCTCTACTTTCCGCACTACTTAGGTTAACACCAGGACCACGCGGCAGCGATGCTAAAAATTTGCTTCCGATGAAGCCATCTACAGGTGTAAACACACCAGAGAGCGTCGAACAAACGGTTCCTTGTCTAGTCTATATGCAGTGCTTTAGTAACGGCAGAAAACAAAGGAATCAGTTGTTCGAAACAGACATTAAAATCTGTTCTTCATTTCTTCAACATTATTTTTAGTACTGTAGCCCTGTTAGGTACGTTTCCAGAGTTCGGGCACACGTCCCTGCGTACTGTATTTGCCAAGAGTAACCGAACAGCCGAACCTGCAGCCGTAGCGGGCGCGCAGCCGAGCGACGCCGCTGCGGCCCAGGCCGCTCCCGGCTGCTCCCCGGCTGCGACTGAACACTGCATGACGTAGGGCCACGCCCTCGCTCAGTATGACAGCTTTGCAAAGGCGCGAAATTGATCGCACTTATCATCCATGGACGCAGGGCAAGAGCGCAGGCCTACGTTACTCAGTTTGCACTCGCACCCAGGGAGCAGCAGCCGGTAACGGCAGGGACCACAGCGCCGCCGCTCGCCTGATGCTGCCCGCTGCCGTCGTGGCTCCTCGCTTAGTTCTGGCAAATACTTCTGGACTTATTTACTGGCAACCTGGCAGCCTGGAAACCTGCTAGGTGGCAGACCGCCCACCTGCCCACCGTGATTTGGGAAACCTACCAACTGTGGAACCTGGCAAAGCTACATCTGGGTGAAAGGCACACCTTGATAATGGCCTTCAAAGAAAATGGCTGTAGGATAAAACTCTTTATGTCACATGCCTTTACGGTAAACGCCTAGCGGTCAAATTCTTTAGGCAAAGGCCTTCATGGTGAATGCATGGCGGGTAAATCTCTTAAGCTCACAGGCTTTCGTGCTTAAGGCCTTTAGTGTAAAGTCATGAAGGTCGAAGGATGCATTTCCATTCACAGCAAGGATCTGAAGTGCCCACCATAACCAGCTCTACGGCGCGAAATCTTCACTTAGCCACACTAAACTATATGATAATCTATACAGCAGATCAGGGAATGGAAAGAGGTGCTCATTATACCATACATGACGGAACCCAACAGTCACCGAAGCCAAGGAGCATAAAGGATGTTTTTTTTTCTTTTTTTTGTAGCGAAAGCTTCACTACTCGTTCCCGTAGCTTCTTCGACGTGTGTTTCATGACCACGTGACGTCGCCGAGCTGCAGCTGTGCCAAAACCGACAATGATCGTGTGAAAGGAGCATCCCCGACACAACCCAAGGTGTCTGGTGTCTACAAATTTATTAAGAGGACCCGTTCAGCCAGAACGGAGCAGTCACCGGCAAACCCAGAAAGCGCAGCGCCGAGATCCGATCGCGTAGCCGTCGAATTCTGATCTGCACGCGCACGCAGAGCGTTTTGGGGTATGTCGTCTTCTTCTGGAGCCGGGCACAACGCGCTGCACGCTGCACCCCCCCCCCCCCCCCTTGGTAGCGAGGAAGTCGCGAGGGAGACGATCGATAGGACAGTGAGAAAGCGAGGTGGCATGCAGTGTGAAACGGGGACGTCAGGGAAAGTCCGTTCGCAAAGCGAGAACGAGGCCTGGTAGAGCTGCCTGTAAAGGCCTCAGGCTTCGGGCAGTAGGCCAAGGCTGAATCGTAATGGCCGCGGAAGAGGCGCTGAGGCCAAAGGCGAACGCACTTGACGCGGGGTATCCAAGTGTGTGTGGCAAGGGGCAGAAAAGCCCCAGCGGCAACAAAGGGAGTCTGAAAGAGTGCTCTAGATAAGTGACGTGCCGGAGCAACAACAGCACGGCGAAAGCAGCGTGTAGTGGGTCGGCCGCGAAATGTGATGGGTGTCTGGAAGACAGCTATCGGAAAGGTGTGGCTTAGGCGGGGCCACTGCAGTGCATGCTTCCGATACTGTCCGATGGACTGAGCGTGGCCAGTAGTGCTGTCTGTGGGCAGCGAGGTCGTTGCGGCAAGCATAGAGGATGCTGCTGAAGCCACACCACCTTCGCAGGCCGCGACATTCGGTACCGGCGGAAGGAAGCCTAAGGTGCAAGGCTCACGAGAAGGCAGGATTGTCACCGCCACTGAGCCGAGATGCGAGATCGGCTCAAGGGCTGTGTGAAAGCACATACCGGGTGTTGAGTGAGACTGAACGGCTGCAGTGGCTTCAGCATAGGAGCTCGAAGCAGAAGTAGGCGGGTCGTCCGGCTCCTCGACAGTGGGAGTGGCAGAACACAAAGGCGTCGCAGCCTGTGAGAAGGCGTCGGATGGTGAGACATTAGGAGGCAGGAGTGATGGAAGAGGTGCTGGAGTTCTTTACAGTTGGTGGGGTCGTTACTTGCAGTTTACAGCGGGATCGGACAGGCAGGGATCTCGGAGGAGTCGAAGACTCCAGGCATGCTCTGCTGCTGTGCTGGCCATGAAGAGTTCGTCCGGGGCAAAGGACAGCGGCACATTCCAAGCAGGGTCGTGACTTGAGAAGGTGCAGTGGTGAGTTCGTCATTCATAATGCGCATTGGACGAGCAGCGGCGACGAGACTAGAGGGAACGGTCTTTCCTTCGGAGTGCCTCGTAGTGCCGAGACTGGGATGAGGCGGCAGCGCGATGTGCCCGCAGGAAAGTGTCGGAAGGCTGCTTGCCGATATCGCGGCTCAGCGCTGCGATGGGGGCGAGTAGCCGGCCTAAGCAGTCGCCGGTAGCTTATCTAGCAGGTGAGACAGGAGCGGAGGAATAGTGAACCGCAGGCAAGACGTCCATGAGCTGGTCAGCCATTTCGTCGAAGGAGGCGACGCCTGCTGTCAACACGCGCAGAGATTCGCGCTCGCAAAGAAACGCGCACAGACGCTGAGGAAGACGTCGCAGGAACAGTTCTCGCAGCAGAAATGCGTCCACAGAGGGAGAATAGTTCGCAGCAAGGCGCACCTTACGACTGAAATGCTCGGTAGGCTTGCGGGCGCCGTGTTCATTCGGGTGAGGCAGGTGTTGCAGGCAACGTTGCTCCGATTCACAAGTGCGCCGGATGAGCGCTGTTCGTAAATGGTCGCAAGGGCGATCAGCAGCCGGTGACGGCAGAATGTATCGGACGACCGTAGCAGTGAGACGAGGGAGAGCTCCGATCACATGATCGTACATGTCTCTCTCAGATTGATGCCGCTTAGGCGAAAACTTGTATTTGATGGTCAGGAACCACAGTTCCCAGTCCGGGGGCCACAATTTGGGCAGCTGGAGCGCGGAGAGAACAGAAGCGACGAGGCAGTGAAGTAAGCTGTGGCCATCGCTTACAGGTTTTGAGGCAGGCATCAAAGGTAGCCGGGGTCCCCAGCTACGTGCAGTGGTGGGCAGATGCAGGCGCAGGCCGGGAACCGAGGCGGGGCAGCTCAATGTCTGGAGCCACAAGTTTGTGGAAGGAGCATCCCAGACATACCGAAGCTGTCTGGTGTCAATAAATTTAGTAAGACGACTCGTTCAGCCGGGAGGGAGCTGAGCCGCCGGCAAGCCGAGAAGACGCAGCGCCGAGATCCGATCGTGAGGCCGTCGAATTCTGATCTGCGCGCGCCCGCCGAGCGTGCCTGGGTATGTCGTCTTCTTTTGCGGCCCGGCACAATGCTGCACGCTACAAGCGGGAGCTGCGAAAGCAAAGAAAAGGCGCATAACTGGCCCCTGAGATAGTGGACACCTCAATTGCGCTTTGAGGTACGTGGGTGTGGTGAGAGAGAGAAGTAGGCGGCAAGCATTAGCGCAGACAACGTTGCGGCAGACACGCGCAACTGCAGCAATAGGCCGCAGCGTTCATTAGGTGACCAACCTCTCACGATCAACCATTAACTGCCACCAACCAGGGTTGCAGGGTGGGCGCGCTGCCTATCCATATGCGGAACGCACTCAACATTGCAGACGCCAAGCCACGTCTACTTGCCAAATACACCACAGTTTTGCTCTGTATCTGGGCCCATCCGCTGTGGTGCCTCAGTGCTTTAGGCGCTCAGCTACTGAGCCGCAATACCTGGGGTCGAACTCGACCGCTGCGGCCGTGTTTCGATGGAGGAAAACGCAAACACGCCCGTGTGCTGTGCAATGTCAGTGCACGTTTAAGATCCCCAGGTTGTCGGAATTATTCCTCCACTGCGGCAGCTCATTGTTTCCTTCCTTCTCTCGCTCCCTCCTTTATTCCTTCCCTTAAAATAAAAACATTAAAAACATGACCTAGTTAAAAACGATAAGATCGGAGAAAGAACGATAACAGGCATGACACGTGGTGTAAAGGGCCAAAGAAACATGACTGATTAGGATCTGAAAGGATGACGACCAACCAAAGAGCATTAAAACAGTAAAAATCCCGAACAAAGCACGTGAGACAAGAAAACCATCTAAATGGCTTTGTGCACTCAACTTTTCAGATTAAACTGGGAAAAAACCACAGCACCTGTACTCGTGTGCGTATCAGGAAAACTTCACTAAAAACGCTTCTTCGCTTTTATACCAGAAGATAGAAGCATCGCTAATGGCACTCAGCCCGTTTTCCTAATAAAAAATGCTTCTTTTGATTCGCGGGACACTCCATTCTGGCCTCTACCTAAAACTTCAGTTCTTTCAAGAATGAGCCCGCAGGTGATTTGCTCACAGTCCTTACAGTGAAGAGGCAGATTAGAACCTGTTCTCGTCCCCATCTAACGCTCATGCTCCCTCCTTTCATTTAGGCAACGCACCGTCTGTCCAATATACACTTTCCCCCAGGCGAGTGAGATTTGATAAACAACTCCATTGCATTCTACGTACCTACAGGCATGCCTGGTTCCGCAAGTTTCTTTCCTTTCTTTTTTCTGAGTTTACACGAGGACATAATGAGGTCAGCTTACAGGGAGGAGAGAATACAACTGGAGCCTTGAATTTTGATGCAACTTTTTTCAGGTTATGGGCAACGCGGTGGGAGTAGGGCACCACTTCTTGCCTAATTCTGTCCTCAACAGGCATAGGCTGTTTACGTTCCACGCCTTTTATACTGTGAAAAATGGACTCCACTACACTAGTCAGGACAGACTGAGGGAAGCCTGCATCCTGAAGCCTTACCATCTGCAACTGGAAGCCCCTTTCCATGGTAAGACAACAGGATTTCGCAATGGCGGCGTTTAAACCAGACGTAGCAATGGCTTGCTTCACTGCCTTAGAGTGTGTCGACTCATATGACAAAAAACCTTTATGGGCACGAGGGTGGTACATCCAGCAAATTTTCCCTTTGGTTATGGAAAGTTCCAGGTCAAAAATTGCAGTTTATCACTTCCAGGTAGCTCCTGTGTAAATTCTTAGCCTTCTCCGTTTTCACTAATAATTCCTAAAACCTCGTTAACTGTGCCTTTGTAGGACTGTATGTCCTATTTTTTTATTAGGATTAGAAAATCATCGACGTATCTGAAAACTCTCATTGCCCTATTCTTGTTCAACTGCTCCTTCACACTTCGATCAATCATTGAAAGGAAAATATTGCTCAGAACCGGGGCCACACACGACCAATACAAATCCCTTTCTTCAGTATAAGCGATCCACTTTCAAACTACAATTGTTGCATTAAAATATAATTCTAACAAAGTCATGAAATTCCCTACTGACACACCAGCTGCGTTTTGAAAAGATGTACACACGCTTTCTCCAATGCATGTTTGAACAGCTGTGAGCAATTCTTTATGGGGAATGGAGTAGAAAAGATCATTGGCATCAACAGAAAAGAAATACACAATTTGCCGATTACCGTCAAGAATTTCGCGCTAACGTTTGTACAAAAAACTATGCACCAACTAGCCCGGCAACAAGTGTTACTTGAGTACCTTTCCAAAACTGTGGGCCCTTTTCTAAGTTTTTCTTCACCTTCTTCGCAAATGTCAGCCATCGTCACCCACATATCATTGTCTGCCGCGCAAGACAAATAACGTTCTGCATCAAGGAGGGATTGATACCCGGTGAGATCATCGCTCTTCAGTGCAGTCCGTCCTTCCTTCGGGCACGTAAAACGTCTGTGCAGAATCCTGCGGTCCGAGCTGTGGAAACAAGTACGGCTCTTTCATGACTGGCTTCGTGACGTCTGCCATAGACAAGACCCTGAATGGATAGCAGAAAAAAATTCCAGGCACATAACAACCTCGTGGCACAGACCACTGAATTCCTGCGGCGTCATTTCTTGATCAACTCATCGAGAACTCCGGGAAGGAAGATGGCAAGTAGCGGTTCTCTGAAGGTGCTGGGTGATGTTGAACTCCCGGAGGATGTCGTCAAGGTCTTGAAAAAAGGACCGAAGTTCAGTCTAGAGCCAACTACAGCGGCTCTTGAGATCCTTGCTCTGAATAGGCGAATGGCAGGGAAGGCACCGTTGGAAGATCGTGAGCGATGCCTGCTGGAAGGAGTGGATGCGCTAGCCAGAACGGCTTCCAAGAGAGCCAGTGGATATGGGTCTACGGTCAACAGAGTGGTGAATATCTTCAAAGAGAACGACATACGTTTGCTGCAAGCCGACAAGGAAGATATTTTTGTGGTAGTGCCTAAGAGAGTATATAATGAAAAAGCGTGCCGTGCAGTTGAGAAAAACTTTAAACGGTCCGAACTCAATCCCGTGAAAGCTAAGTCAAGAGCCATCGCCCTCTGCAACGAATTGAAGCTGTAAAGGTTAGCAAAGTCTATAAGTGACTATAAGGGCAAACCTCTTGGCATGTTTTTTACAGCTAAGACCCACAAAGAAGGTGTACCATTCCGTTGTATTGTAAGCGAAAGGGGATCTTGGCAACGCCTTGTTAGTCAATTCCTGCTGAATCATCTTAACCAGCTTGGGGTCACTGATCCTTTGGCAACAAAGAACTGTTTGGATATAATTGAATTTCTTGACGGTAATCAGCAAATTGGGTATTTCTTTTCTGTTGATGAAAAAGATCTTTTCCACTCCATTCCCCATAAAGAATTGTTCACAGCCGTTCAAGCATGCATTGAAGAAAGCGGGTGTACATCTTTTCAAAACGCAGCTGGTGTGTCAGTAGGGAATTTCATGGCTTTGTTGGAATTTTATCATAATGCAACAATTGTACAGTTTGAAAGTGGGCCGCTTATACAGAAGAAAGGGATTTGTATTGGCTCGTGTGTGGCCTCGGTTCTGAGCAATATTTTCCTTTCAATGATTGATCGAAGTGTGAATGAGCAGTTGAACAAGAATAGGGTAATGAGTGTTTTCAGATACATCCATGATGTTTTAATCCTACTAAAGAAACAGGACACACAGTCCTACATAGGCACAGTTAACGATGTTCTAGGAATTATTAGTGAAAACGGAGAAGGCTAAGAATTTACACAAGAGCTACCTGAAAGTGACAAACTGCAATTTTTAGACCTGGAACTTTCCATAACCAAAGGGAAAATTTGCTGGATGTACCACCCTCGTGCCAAAAAAGGTTTTTTGTCATATGAATCGGCACACTCTAAGACAGTGAAGCGACCCATTGCTACGTCTGGTTTAAACGCCGCCATTGCGAAATCCTGTTGTCATACCATGGAAAGGGGCTTCCATTTGCAGATGGTAAGGCTTCAGGATGCAGGCTTCCCTCAGTCTGTCCTGAGTAGTGTGGCGGAGTCCCTTCTTCACCGTATAAAAGGCGTGGAACGTAAACAGTCTATGCCTGTTGAGGATAGAATTAGGCCAGAAGTGGTGCCCTACTCCAACCGCGTTGCCCACAACCTGAAAAAAGTTGCATCAAAATTCAAAGTTCCAGTTGTATTCTCTGCTCCCTGTAAGCTGACCTCATTATGTCCTCGTGTAAACTCAGAAAAAAGAAAGGAAAAAACCTGCGGAACCAGGGATGCCCGTAGGTAAGTAGAATGCAATGAAGGAGTTGTTTATCAAATCCCACTCGCGTGTGGGAAAGTGTATATTGGACAGACATGGCGTTGCCTAAATGAAAGGTTGAGGGAGCATGAGCGATCGATGGGGACGGGAACAGGTTCTAATCTGCCTCTTCACTGTAAGGACTGTGAATAAAGCACCTGCGGGCCCATTCTTGAAAGAAATATAGTTTTAGGTAAAGGCCGGGATCGAGTGTCTCGCGAAAAGAAGCCTTTATAATTAGGAAAACGCGCCTGAGTGCCGTTAGTGATGCTTCTATCTTCTAGTATAAAAGCGAAGAGACGTTTTTAGGAAAGTTTTCCTGATACGCATACGTGTACAGGTGGTGTGGTTTTTTCTCAGTGTAATCTGAAAGGTTTGGTACGCAAAGCCTTTTAGATGGTTTTCTTGTCTCAGGTGCTTTTTTCTGGATTTTTATGGTTTTAATGCTTTTTGGTTGGTTGTAATCCTTTCAGATCCCAGTCAGTCATGTTTCTTTGGCCCTTTACACCACGTGTAATGCCTGTTATTGTTCTTTCTCCGATCTTATCGTTTTTAACTAAGTCATGTTTTTAGTGTTTTTCTTTTATCGCTTTTATGACCCCATTCATCTTTCTGACGTTTGCTGCAGCTGATAGGTGGTGTGACGGTGAACCTATATATGATGCGTTTCTTTCAATAAAAATCACTTGTCAGTAGCGCGTTGTCTTGTACACCTTTCTTGTGATTGTATCTTATTTTGCGCTAACGTTTGTACATAGAACTATGCACCAACTAGCCCAGCAACAAGTGTTACTTGAGTACCGCTCCCTTACGGCGCGGTTCTGGTTCATCAATTTATGTGAGATAGTTACTGCGTCATTTCCTCGCTTGAAAAACCGATTTTTATTTTCATGTCCATGTTCAACAGAAGTTCAGCCGCATTTAGATTTTATTTGTGCTTTTCATCAATGCGGGAATAATAAAAACAGAAGAAAAGAAAACCACAAGCCGCAGGCAGGATCCGAACCTACAACGTGCGCGTCCGATGCTCTACCAACTGAGCTACGCCGCCGGCTGTCCAATATTCCGCTTCCGCACTTGTTTACGTGTAGTTTAAGCGAACCTTGAGAGTGCTCATGAGCGCCACCCTTGCCCTCAGCGGCTGACGTAGTACGTCCTGCATTACAGTGAGTGCTACGTAAGACCGCGATCACACGATGAGGGCGGAAGGTGTGCGAGAACCCTCTTTTAATACTGCCAGATTCTTACAATTTTTATAATACTTCCAGACTGCCAGATTCGAGGCCCTCTTGCGCTCGTCCCGTCCACTTCTCTGTTATGTCCTTATGTCTTCGAGCTACCAACACTTCATCATCTCGTTAAACTGTTCAGCAGACATGGGGAATGAAAAGAGGTGCTTGATATGACATACATGACGGAAGCGGAAAGCCAACGAAGGCAAGGAGCATAGTGGATGTTTTTAACGATAGCTACGTTACGGTAGTATTTCGAGCCTTCAGCGTGGCGGCGCCGCCACGCTGTCACGTGGTTCGTTACGTGGTGCGGAGCAGCTGCCCGCGACGTGGTGCCATGGCTGATCCCGTGGTTTGTCACCTGGTTGACCACGTGACCAGCCACGTGGTGCGGAACAGCTGCTGCTGGCGGCGCTGCATCACTCCAGGTTTAACCGGAGCTAAACCACCGTGATTTTTTTAATACGTGGTTTTCATCAATGGGAGAATAATAAAAGCGAAAGAAAAAAAAATTCGGCACCGTTGGTATCCCAGCTCACGTCCTTCGAATTTCGCATCCGGTGCTCTAATAACTACCCACTGTGACGGCTATCCAATGTTCTGCTTTCAGAGGTGTTTATATACAGTTTATAAGATAAGTGTGATTGTTCTGGCTATTGGGTAACTGACATTAACTTTCATAGCGCAAAAAACAGCGACACGGAGAACACAAGCGCTACCTTCCACTGAACACTTTATTGGCGCTTAGAAGGTTTATGAAGGTACAATCAAGAGCTGTGGGACCACATGAAGGGTTATCAAGCTGACGAACAGAGAACAGACATCTCGAAATGCAAAAATTAAACTAAATTAGCTACAACCGAAAGAAAACCTGAAAACAATATAAGCATGTTTTGCAAGTTCGCACAGTGTCCTGCATCCAAGATGGCAATGTCTTTTGTTGATAGTATTAAGGATGGACTGCTTACATATTTTTTAATCCCAACTTTTTCTAGAGCAAATGCTCCAATTGTCTCTCTTCTTGTTTTATCGCCATTTTTCTCTATAACTACGAACTCTTCGAAGCTAGGTTTGCACTTGGGAAGACGGAAATGACGTGCCAAACGTCCGGATCCCTGGGCCTTAAAATTCCTGCTGTGCTCAAGTAAGCGCTCATTTAGACAACGACCCAATTGGTCAACGTACGACTTGCCACACGAAAGCGATGTATAGTACACGATGCTGTCAGTGCACGGTACAAACGGACTCTGATGCTTAAACGAACAATGATTGCGATGAGGGGTTTCAGGGCTGGTGGCTTTGCACATGCAAGACAGTTTCTCAACTGCATACTTACAGATCTTCATTCAGCTCATAATTCTACTTCCGTTTTTTCAGTTGCAAGTTAGCGCCCGTCCTGTATCCCTCTCGTCCTCGTTTGTCTCGAGCTAAGCCAACCTGCAAATCACAACATGCTGCAACCTTTTTTGCAACCATTTCGAGATTGTGGGACACCTAGTGGATATGCGGCATCACTGCTGTTTCAGTAGCGCCCTGTCATTCGGCTGTAGTTTTTGTGTCCTTTACCGCCTGTGCAGGCCCTCTTCAACCGCGATCACTACCTGTATCAGATCACGAGCTGCCAGAAGGCAACTGACCAATTTGTCAAAACTGATCTTCATTAAGCAAGTGCATGAGTTATTCACTGCATTGGATAGGCATGTCTTCACCACACTTCTCTGCACCATCTTCACATTTATTTATTTATTTATTTATTTAATTATTTGAAATACCCTCAGGGCCATACGGCATTATAGAGGGGAGTGGTTATACAATGTAACAAAACATATAAATATCAGCACAATATTACAGAAGGTTGCTAGTTATAGAGTGTTAGCTAATGCATCTTGAAATAAACGGTGATCATCAATTAGTGCCTGTGGTGCGGGAAGGTGATTCCACTCGTCGGATGTCCGGGGTAAAAAGAAATGAAAGTAGGTTTTCGTTCTGCAGAATGGTATTCCAACCTTGTGGGCGTGATCCATGCGTGATGAGTTGTACTGTGGGGGTGAAATAAGTTCTTCGCGTAGAAAAGAATGGTTAAAAAGTTTATGAAAAAGGCGAAGACGAAGTGCTCGACGACGGAACGCAAGAGATGGCAGACCGAGAATAGATTTCATGCTGGTTATGCTTGCAGTTCTGTTGTAATTAAAGAGAATGAATCGAGCAACTGTATTTTGGACCATCTCAAGTGAGTGCGTTGAGTTCTGGTGATAAGGATCTCATATCAATGCTGCGTATTCGTGTTTAGGTAAAACTAGTGTTTTGTACAGTAAAAGCTTCAACTATGATGGGTCTTTAGCAATGTTACGACGAAGGTATCCAAGTGTTTTGTTGGTGTTGTTAACAACATGTGTGACATGAGCAGTCTAGGTAAGGTCATTAGTAATGTGAACACCTAGGTATTTAGAAGAGTGTACAGAGCCTAGGGACAAACCGTTAAGGTGATAAGAGGGCAAGTTATTAGTCACTCGAGACATACGCAGGAATTTGCCCTTGTTAACATAAAGGTCCATTAGCCACGGTTGACACCAGGTAGCGAACACTGGTCAAGTGACTGCTGAAAAATTTTTGTAAGTGTGGCGGAAGAATAAACACTTGTATTTTTTAAGCATTTGGCATTGATTAGGTCGCAGACTGGAGCAGCGGATATTTTTAGAGAGTTTATCAGGTCTGCAACACCATCAAGGTCTATTGTGACAGGATACATGGGCGCATAATCGAATGACACTGTGCCAGGAAGCGGGGGATAGCCGGTGATAGAAAAATTGGATGTGAAAACCTCGTTTAATACGGAAGCTTGCAATTCGGGGGGACTCGTAGCTCCAGAGTTGTTAACAAGAGATATGTTATTGCTATCAGTCGGGTTGATGATGCGCCAAAACTTTCGCGGATCAGTGCATAGCATGGACGAAAGTGTATATTGTAAAAAGTGTTCTTCGCCTGTTTTAGTGCTGCAATATATTCACGTGAAGCGATTTTGTACGCAGTCCATCGGCCACAGTTAGAAGAATGTTTTGCAAGTTTGTACATACGCATTTTCCTGTACTGCTCTTGGCCACATCACAAGCATTCATAATGCATCAAGGACTGCATTCTGGCGCAGTTGCTTTTCAAAATGGATATGCTGTGTCCATTGATTTTTTTTTTAATTTTTTGTCCTCTTATCCTACGTCAAAGTTCTTCGATTGGAACGAGGAGGTATATCTGCAAGAAATGCAGAGTGTATTGGCTCTTGTATGTTAAATAAGAAATATACCAGCCAAGAAAGACGGACACACAAGGAGCTAACAGCACAAGACAACGGCTGGAATAACAACTCAATTCTTTATTGAGTACAGACCGCCGAGTAATCTCAACGCGTGCGCCAAGACAGGGCAGACACTCCAACATGGTTATTCAAATTATCAAATTATTTTATCGTCAGCGCTATCGCTGGCGATCTGAAACAAGCATCGCGATGTCCAGCTTATTGAAAGGCCTCAAATATTTCACGGGCCTTCTGTGTTATTTCATAGCAGAGAATGGTGACATCAGAGAAACGCGGGGAAAATTTACCGGGTCATCTACTGCAGTGCCGAGCAAGATTGTCATCTTCACCAGCACCAACTTTTGTCCTGTGCTTACCCATCCTCTCGTTCACACAATCACGTCTTGTACTGCCCCGGCCCTTAAAGATCATTAGCATGCAAGCCTCGACATTGCGCTCCTTAGTGCTCTTGGGATTAAAGCCGTACTAAGAACATTCAGATATGCAGACGACTGCATTGCAGTGCTTCGGAACCGCGACAGAGATCCTTTTGGGGCAGCAGAAAGCACTATATTGCAACATAGTGGCGACGGCAGTCGAAAGAACGATGAAGACGGACAAAAGTTCTAAAAGAAAACTGTTTATGGGGCTGACTTGCGCCCACAATGGACTGAATTACTCGGGGGCGGCGAAGCGACAAGCGTGCCCAGCGGTCGTCGAACAAAATGCCCGCAGCTGTCGGCCGTGCTCACTCTAAAGCTGATTGCGACCTTTAGAGATAAAGCGTGCAAAGTTACGAGAACATTCCGGAACAACGCAGAATCAGCTCTGCCTGGTTGCGATCAATCGAGATAAATGTAGTCGCGTCTAGCGTCGCAAACAAAGCGATAAAGTAGCGTGGCGGATGATTTGAAGAATGAACAAACACTGCGAAGATTCGCGGCATTACTCCCCTCTCAAAAAAGCATCGATCCGATGCATTAAACAAATAATGCGGCTAGCAACAACTAAAACAGATCGTGCGAAAGTAAACACAGAGTGTGGAAATGCAGCGTCCTTTAGCACACATTACAGGGCGTCAGACAAACGACATGGACAACCTCTGGACGTACGCGGCGTCGCTGGGATGCAGTCATTGGGTCAGGGACACGTCGTAAGGGTGACTTCACAATCCAGTTCACAGAGCCCACGAAGAACCTTGTAAGGGCCGAAATAAAGGCGCAAAAGCTTTTCACTCAATCGACGGTAGCTAATGGGCTCCGTAATCGGGCAACCCTTCGAGCTTCTGCGAGTTGAAGGTAGGAGGCGACGTTGACGTTCTCTTCTTCGGTAGCGTCGGCCAGCCTGGCGTCCAGTGTGGTTTTGCCTCCCTGCAATGGACGAGCCTAAAAGGCGTCATCTTAGCAGTCTCCTGCAATGCGGCGTTGTAGGCGAAGACGACGTAAGGCAGGATGGCGTTCCAGCTCTTGTGTTCGGCATCGACATACATTGCGAGCATATCGGCGATGGCTTTGTCCAGGCGCTCAGTCACCCCGTTGGTCTGCGGATGGTATGCAGTAATGCTCCGGTGGCTGGTTTGGATGTAACGCAGGATGGCTTGCGTTAGTTCTGCCGTGAATGCTGTTCCCCTGTCCGTGATGTGCACATCTGGGTCGCCGTGTCGCAGAAGAATGCGCTTCACAAAAAATTTGCGACTTCTGCTGCTGTTGCGTTAGGTATGGCTTTTGACTCGGCGTAGCGGGTCAGGTAGTCGGTAGCTATGATGATAAAACTTATTTCAAGACGTTGACTGTGGGAAAGGACTAAGCAAGTCCATGCCGATCTGCTGAAAGGGCTTTGAGATGGGTTAAATGGGGTTCAGGAATCCTGCTGGTCATGTGGTAGTGGTCTTCGTCGCTGACAATCTCGGCAGGTTTTCACATAATGTGCGACATCGGCAGACAGTCGGGACCAGTAATATTTGTCTTGAACGCGGCGGAGGGTGCGAGAAAACCCGAGATATCCCGCTGTCGGCTTGTCGTGTGAAGCCTCTAGATCTTCTCCGCGGAGACCAGAAGGTACAACAAGAAGGTGGGCTGTTTTGTACGCTGCGAAGTTTTTCTTCATGAGGGCATCGCTCTGTACACAGAAGGAAGAAAGTCCTCGCTTGAATGGGCTGGGGGGTGAAGAAACTTTGCCTTCTAAGTGCTCGATGAGGCGTTTTAGGTCGGGGTCTGAACGTTGCTGCTGGACAAAAGAGCTGGAGCTGATGGGTCCCAGGAAGGCAGCCTCATCGTCGTCCGGAGGCGGCGAATCTACAGGGGCTCGTGAGAGGCAATCGGCGTTAGAGTGCTTTCGTCTGGACTTGTAAACGACGGCGACGTCAAATTCCTGGAGGCGCAGACTCCATCGAGCGAGGCGGCCGGAGGGGTCCTTGAAATTGACAAGCCAGCACAGCACATGGTGATCCCTGACTACCTTGAACGGTCGTCCGTACAGGTAGGGGCGTAATTTAGACGTAGCCCAGATAATGACAAGGCACTCCCCCTCAGTCGTCGAATAGTCAGCCTCGGCCTTGGAAATGCAACGGTTAGCGTGTGCGATGACTTGATCCAGCCCGTCGGTTCTTTGAACGAGGACGGCGCCTAGGCCCACGCTGCTTGTGTCGGTATGAACCCCAGTGTGGGGGTTTCATCAAAATGTGCGAGGATCGGTATGGACTGTAAACGACGCTTATTTTTTTTGAAGGCTTCTGCTTGCAGGGCTTTCGATTTAAATGGCACGCCGGACTTCGTCAGGTATGTCAGGGGCTCGCCGATGCGGGAAACGTTTTTCACAAATCGTTGGTAATATGCGCACAATCTGAGGAATCTGCGCACTGCTTTCTTACCGCGGGCGGTGGAAACGGTTCAACAGCAGCTGTTTTCTGCTGGTCTGGACGTACTTCTTGCCAACGATGTGGCCTAGAAACAGGAGCTCTTCATGCGCTAAGTGGCACTTCTCTGCTTTCAAGGTTAGGCCAGACGACTTTATGGCGTCTAGTACTCTTCGAAGTTCTTTGAGGTGTCCTTTGAAGTTAGAGGCGAGGACAATGACGTCATCTGAACAAAGCAGACAAATTTGCCACTTCAGGCCTGCCAGTACTGTACCCACTACACGCAGAAACGTCGCTGGTGCGGAACAGAGACCAAATGGCATCACTTTGAACCCGAAGAGCCCATCCGGAGTGATGAATACCGTCTTCTCACGATCTCTTTCATCGACCTCAATTTGCCAGTAGCAGCTCTTGAAGTCCATTGATGAGAAATACTTGGCGTTGCAGATCCGGTCCAGTGTGTCGTGGATGCGGGGGAGAGGGTAGACGTCCTTCTTTGTTATGTTCTTCACGCGGCGGTAACCAACGCAGAATCGAAGTGCTCCGTCTTTCTCACTAGAACAACCGGTGCCGCCCATAGGCTGTTTATGGCTGGATGACGTTCTCGCGGCGACACACGGTAGGGGCTTTGACGGAGAGGTCGGTCGTGTTGGCGGGTTATAATGCGATGCTTGGCAATCGGCGTTACTCGTACCTTCGGCGATGACGAAAAACACTTTTGCTTCGAAGCAAATTGCATATCTGGTCCTGCCTGTTCCGGGGCAGCGCTGGGTTGATGTGAAAAATGGGCGAGTTCTCTTGGTGAGGCGAATATTCTGGGGAGTGGTCAGAGAGGCGAAAGAGTCTCGTACGTATGATAGTTCGTCGAAGAAAGCAATCGTCGCTCCTCTGTTATGTGCCGGTATTCTTCGCTGAAGTTAGTCAGCAGTACTTCGGCCCGGCCATTGCGAAAATGTGTGATTCCTCTTGCGATGCTTATTACTCGGCCTAGAAGCAGCTGCATGTTCTCCTCGATGATTGCTTCAGTGTTAATGGCTTTCGTGGCGCCTACGCTCAAGATAGCGCTTGAACGGGGTGGGATGCTCACTTCTTCCTCCAGGACACTCAGGGAAACGTGATTTTCCAGAGTTTTCATGGAAGGAATAGCCTCGTCCATCGAAAGCGGGATCTGCATGGAATGCAGTTCGATGATCGCCTGATACTCATTAGGAAAATCCATGCCCAAGATCACTTCGCGGGACCATTGCGGTAGCACAACAAAGGACGCAGGATAGGTATGTCCTTTGAAAGTCACTCGCACTGTGCATCGCCCTGATGGCGTAATAAGGTGGTCCCCTGCGATGCGAGATTGTGGGCCGTCCCAAGCGGTCGTGACTTTCCTCAGCTGCGCAGCGAATGTTAGATTCATCACCGAGTAATCGACTCCTGTGTCAACAAAAGCGGTAACTTTCCCGCCGTCGATAATAACTTCTAAGTCAGATGCCCTGGCTCTTGGATTGCCATTCGGCCTCGGCGTCGGATCACGGCTTCGTCGCCTATGCGAATCGTTGGTGGGGCGTGTCGTCGAAGCTGTTCTGTGTGGCAGCGTAGTTTTGAATGCAGTTCGCGTCCTGCTCTGGGTTGTCATTTTGTGCGGCGCCGGTGCAGCCAGCGTAAAGTCTTCATGCGGCGTAGCGGGTGCATCGTCTTCATGGGGCGTGGTCGGTGGAGGTTCTTCGGTGTTTCGCTCGTGAGCAACCTCACCTCCAGAGGTTGCTGTCTTTAGTTTGTTCATGTTGTACCTGCAAGGGTTGGAGACAAAGCTAGAGAGGAGCGGACTAGGCTTCAACCTTTCTTTTTTCAAGCAAGGGGAATTGATTAAACAGTCATTACCGGGACTAATATACGCCGATGATACAGTGCACATTGCTGACAATAAGGAAGATTTACAGAAGTTGATAGACATATGTGGTACAGAAGGAGATAGATTAGGTTTCAAGTTTAGTAAAGAAAAATCTGCAGTCATAACATTTAATGATGAGGTCGGCGAGTATAGAATAAAGGATTTCACGCTAGAAGTAGTGGAAGAGTACAAGATATTGGGGTGGCGATAAATAATGGTGCTGAGTATCTGACAGGGCATGAAAACTTTCTAATGAATGAAGCTAGTAGGAATGCAGCTCTCAAAAAAATAGGGAACTGTGGAATTACAATAGGTATAATGTGGTAAGAGGGATCGGGAAAGGGGTGATGGTTCCTAGCCTGATTTCGGTATTGCGGTCCTATGCATGCGACCAGATGTTCAAGCAAGGTTAGAAAGTAAACAACGTGGCGTAGGGAGGATAGCTTTGGGAGCACATGGCAATACACCAAATCAGGGGGTACAGGATGATATGGGATGGGCGTCGTTAGAGAGCAGAGAAGGTGGCGGTAAGATAGCATTTGAGGAGCGATTGAGAAAAATGGGAGAAAAGCAGTGGGCGAGGAAAGTTTTCAGATACCTGTACATGAGGAATGTTGATATGAAATGAAGAAAGCGAACTGGGAAATTGACAAGGAAATATCTGGGCATAAGTAGGGGGGAGGGGGCAAATCAGGAATTATTGGTAAAGAAAAAGGTTAAAGAAACAGAGCAAGCTCTGTGGAAAACAGGAATGGTGACGAAATCAGCACTGGGAACATACAGGATTTTTAAGCAGGAAATTTTCAAAGAAAATATCTATGATAATTGTAGGGGCAGCCTTCGTTGTTTGAGGTCAGGACGGGAGTTTTGCGGACTAAGACGTATATAGTCAGGTACCACGAGGTAGACACGTTGTGCGTTGCGTGCGGAGAGGAGGAGGAAACGACTGAACACTTGATACTTTTCTGTAAAGGGCCTCACCCTACAGCGGAAAGCAGCAGAGCTGATTTATCCAAGGCATTGGGATTTAAGGACATTGAAGGGAAAGTAGATTTTAAGCGGGTAGAAGTAACCAAGCCAAGGTTATCTGATTGGCGGCTAAAATCAAGAGAAGAGCAAAATTTCATAAGTGATGGTAGGTGGCTTGAGCCGCCCGATTTAAAGGGTTCAGCCGTATCCATCCATCCATCCTACGGGGGCTGGGAGACCTTCCTCGTACAGCGGCTGTGTAGCTGCGGCGTAGCGACGCAAAGCGAGAGGTTGACGGCGATTGTGAGCGCGAAAGGCGGTTTGGCGTGTACTCCTCTCGACGCAAGTACTCGTCGATTTCCTGCGGACGTTTGCCGAAGCGTGGTCGTGGGGCGTCAACGGCCAATTCTTGATGACTGATACGTCGGTACGGGCAGTGACGAAGAATATGGCCGGCCTCACCGTAATGCAAGCACAACTACCGGTTGTCGGAAGTCCTACAGGTGTCGCATTTCCTGGGGCTTGAGCGTCCCTCATAGGCTGGGCGGGCGAGGGCAGGGAGGCGACGTTCTGGAATAAGTTGTTCATATCTGAGAGGACGTACGGGTGGTCGTTGGGGCTGAGGAGTGCGTGCTGCAGCAACGTAGGGTAATGTGCTCGGATTCTGTGGCCGTCGGGGTGCCAAGTTCCTGTTGCACTTCTTCCCGTACCACATCCGTCAGAGTCGCTGCGTGTGGCTGTGGGGAGGATGGCAGTAATCAGCGTAGCTCCACTCGGACGATTTCGCGGATAACTTCCCGCAAGCTGTCGCTGGTGGTGGCCGGCGTGACCGAACGGATTGCACAGACAGAAGCGGCTGTACTGCCGCGCCCGGACGTCGAGGGTCTTTTCGATCGTGCAGGCTTCTTGCATGAATTCGTCGACTGTTTTTGGCGGCTGGCGGACGAGGCTTGCAAAGATTTGTTCCTTTACGCCGCGAATTAAAAACCAAACTTTCTTTTCCTCGGTCATCTGGGGGTCGACGCGGCGAAAGAGGCGCTTCATCTCTTCCACGTAACCGCGGACGGGCTCATTGGGAAGCTGGATTCTGGACTCGCGGAGTCGTTCTGCTTTCTTTCCTCACGACATTGGTGAATACCTTCAAAAGTTCCTTCTTGAAAAGCTCCCACGTCATTAGGGAAGACTCGTGGTTTCCATACCACGTGCGTGCTGAACCCTCCGGAGTTTCGCCGCATCATCCCAATTGTTGAATGATGCCACGCAATCATATTGGTCCAACCCTTCTTCGCGGTTTTCGCATAGGTATTCATTGATAGTCTGGGTGCCCGCGGCTGCTGCGATATGATCGAGGCCGACATCTTTGGCGAAGCAGTAGTGCTCGTAGCGGCGTCCTTTCGCTGTCTGGTGCGGCCCGGCAGGGTCCCGAACTCAGGCTGCTCTCCCTGGAAAGGACGGCTGGCTCGGTAAACTGCTGGCTCGTCCTCCGGTGCTAAGCGCTTCGGGCTGGCTTCACGACTTGAAGGGGGCGTCCTGGACATGGAAGGCTACCCAGCACCTCTACCAGATGTCACGTAGGGGTGACGGCAGTCGAAGGAGTGATGAAGGCGGACAAACGTTCTTCTAAAGAAAAGTGTTTTTTGGGCTTACTTGCAACCACAATGGCCTGAATCACTCGGCGGCGGCGAAGCGACAAGCGTGCTCGGCGGTCGTCGAACAGAATGCCCGCCGCTGTCGGCCGTGCTCAGCTTTCGAGATAAAGCGTGCAAAGCTACTAGAACATTCCGGAACAACGCAGAATCAGCTCTGCCTGGTTGCGATCAGTCGAGATAAATGTAGTCGCGTCCTGCGTCGCAAAAAAAGTGATAAAGTGGTATGGCGGCAGATTTGAAGAATGAACAAACACTGCAAAGATTCGCGGCAATATGAACTTTTTGCCAATATCTTAATGTGCAGAGCATCACAAATGGGCTTCCCGTTCAGTGGACCATTCAATTTATTGATCTAGAACTGGTACCCTTGGACCGCATTTACCGGTTGTATGAGTCTAGGGGTGACAAGGTCTTCCTGCCCTTATCGTCCGCGCTTACGAAGCTGAACAAGGGAAGTATGGTGAAGACATGTCTTTCCAATGGAGTGAATAAGTCTTGCGCTTGCCTAATGATGCCCAGATTTAACAACCAGGTCGATCGTCTTCTGGCAGCTGCTTATCCTAGGCACTTAGTAGTTGCAGTTGCAGACTGGTGACATACGCAGGTCAAGGAGACAAAAACTACAGCAGTACGAGTGGGTGGTAACAAAACAGTGGTGATGCCGTATATCAACCAGGCGTCATGCCCTTTAAAAAAGTTTAGCCAAAAAGTGGGCGTGAAGGTCTCAATGTATGCACCGGAGAAACAGTCCCGCATGTGCAAAGGCCAAGCGCCCTGACAATACTCACCAGAGTCGTTGTTTCGATTAGGCACCAGAATCCGTTTTTACCGTGCACTCGCAACACGTGTACAAGATACCGTTTTCTTGCGCAAGTCGCACAGTGTCCAAACGGGCCTTTGCCAAACCGAACGCTTAGGCGAGCACAACGGTAATATTAATAAGATAGGGCGTCGGACATTTGGCATGTCATTGCTGTTTTCGTACGCTTAAACCTACCTTTAAGGAATGAGTAGTGGTATAGAAAAATAGGCTTAAAAGAACAAAGATAATTGAAGCCTTTGAATCGGAAAAACTTGGGAATGAAAATTGTGTAAGCAGTCTATCCTTGTCACCATCAAAAAAATTTATTTTCTTTATTGGATGCAGGGTACTGTGCGAGCATGTGAAACGCTCTTACATGTTTGTAGTTTTTTTTGTTTGCAATTATTTTTGTTGTTTGCTTTCGAGATGTCTTATTTCACATCATCATTCTAACAATCCTTCATGTGCCCCCCCCCCCCCCCCCCCCCCCTGCTGGTTGTACGTTCACAAACCTTCTGAGCTCCATTAAAGCGTTCAGTGGAAGTTAGTGCTTCTGTTTTGTCTTGTCCCTACTATCAGCGCTATGGAACCTCTTATGCGTAGGGTATCCTACATATAAATACTGCTAAAAAATGAAGATTGTGCAGACGTCACCGTAGGTCAGTTAGAAAATCACCTCAGTGGAAATTCGGAAGTCGTGTGTTGTAATCTCACTGGCGGCATGTGGTAGTTTTTCTCCTTATATTTATGTCCCATTGATGGAAACAAGGAATTACAAAAGGACATCTCTTATGCTACTTGGTTTTGGTGGTTGTTGACGTCCGAAATGTATGTCATAACGAGCACCTGTTTCCATGCTCTTGTCTTCTGAATAGTTTAGCGAGGGCTTCAAATCTGACACTCTTGAAACTCTTGAAGTCATAGGCAACATAAGAAGGTTCTCGCACACATTCCTTTGTTATCGTTCGATCACGTTACTACGTGACACTCGCGGTAATACAGTAGGCACTACAGTCGCGATCACAAATACCCGGCCCGCGGCTCAGGCGCAAGGAACGGCCGTCGGGTCGCACCGCGGCGCTGCCATCTGAATGCGTGCTTCCTGCGAGGGTGCATCGGGCGTTCACAAAACTTCGCCTTCACTCTGCTCTGGACGCGTCACACGATTGACAAACTTCAAATGCGCCTTTAGGCGGTTTCACGGCTGACGGCAGGTATGAAGGAACACGCCTTTACTTTGCCTCGTTTGCCGCGCGGCAGCCTCCTTACAGCTTTGCTCTCTTATGCTCCGCGCGCCCATGCGTGGTGTGCCTTGGTGCGCGATGCGCGAGCATTGGGACGCTCAAGAAATAGGGCAGAAAATGTTAATGTCGTGTCGAGACCCCGGTCTGTGAACTCGATGAAGCCCTGTTTCGTTGCTAGTCGTCTGTTTCGTTGCTAGGATGGATACATACAGTTGGCGCAGAAGGGGGCTTTGACATTTTTAAAACCATAAATAGACGATTTTAAAGGAACGAGCTGTTAATAAGGGTTAAGCGCACATTGCTGCGCACTAATTTGAATATATATTTTATGCGCGATCACCTAAGGAAAAGCGACTGAGAAGCACTGTTGGTAAATTAACATTAAATGGTGTTGCTGCTTCCTCAACGGCTCCCGAAAATAACGACGATGATTCGTGCCAAAAAGCATCATCATAGCCTGACTCTGGCCAATTTACAACTGTCGCCCGCTGGCCAGCTAAAATTGGACCGACGCGCCCGGGCCGCACCGAAGAACGAAGGAGTGCTTGACGGAAGAGAGCGCTCACGTCTCTCAGGACTTATCGGAATTTTTCAGTAACCGTTCATTCACTCATTTGAGAGCTTGAATGCACTTGTGCCACCCGCTTAAGAGCCCAAAACTGGAGCGCGCCGTACACGGAGGCGAGACGCCCGTAAATATGAGATGCGAACCGAACTGGGACACTACGCAAGCGTATGCGCCGCGCGCTTAGTCGACTGCCGAATGCGCGTCTGCCAAAGCCGGTCGGCGCACTGTGGATACGAAATGTTTGAGTCGGCGCTAGCGCGGCACTGAAGGTCACACGCAGAACGCACTGCAGAGCCCCCTTTCGTACTTACCACAGCCGTCAATCATCTGAACGCCGCACTTGAAATTTCTCAGTCGTATGGCGTGTCAAGGACAGAGTGAGCCCGAAGCTTTGTCGTCACTCAGTACACCCTCGAAGCGAGCGCCCGACTAGACAATATAAAGCAACGACGCTCTTCAATGTGCGGTGCTGCCGTCTTCGTTTCTCATCGCCCGCCGGCTCCCAACGCTGCACACAGCCCGGTTTTAAGAGAGTGAGCTCTTAGTAATCACGTTTCGAGATTTTGTGTGGTCTGCTACCGGACGGACGGACGGACGGATGGATGGACGGATGGATGGATGGATGGATAAGGCTGAACCCTTTAAATCGAGTGGTGGCTCAAGCAACCTAGCCATGACTTGTGAAATTCTACTCTTATCTTGATTTTAGCCGCCAATCAGATAGCCTTCGCTTGGTTACTTCTAGCCGATTAAAATCTACTTTCCCTTCACCGTACTTAAACCCCAATGCCTTGGGTAAATCAGCACCGCTGCTTCCTGCTGTAGGGTGCAGCCCTTCATAGAAAAGTATCAAGTGTTCAGACGTTTCCCCCTCCTCTCCGCACGCAACGCACAACATGTCTATCTCGTGGTACCTGACTCTATATGTCTTAGTCCGCAAAACCCCCGTCCTGGCCTCAAACAACAAAGAGCTTCCCCTACAATTATCACAAATATTTTCTTTGGCAGTTTCCTGCTTAAAGATTCCATATGTTCCCAGTGCCGATTTCATCAGCATACTGACTAGCGCATACACAGACGGGGACCAAAGTAAGAGTAAGAGACAGGACACACGATAGCCCTTGTCAGCATCCCGGTTTTCCAGAAAGCTCTTATTATTTATTTAACTTTTTCTTAACCGATAATTGCTTATTTGCCCCCCTACTGCTGTTCACATATTTACTTTTCAATATTCTAGTTCGCTTTCTCCATTTCGTGTCAACATTCCTTATGTACATTTATTTGAAAACTTTCCTAGCCCACTGCTTTTCCCCCCGTTTTTCTCAATCACTCCTCAAATGCTACCTTACCGCCACCTTCTCTGCTCTCGAACGACGCCCATCCCATATTACCCTGTACCCCCTGATTTGGTGCATTGTCATGTGCTGCCAAAGCTAGCCTCTACGCCGCGTTGTTTGATTTCTAACCTTGCTCGAACATCTTGTCATGTACACAGGACCGCATTACCGAAAGTCAGGCTAGAAACCATCACCCCTTTTCAGATCCCTCTTACCACCGAATACTTATTGTAATTTCACAGTGCCCTATTTTTAATGGCATTAGTATTGCTACGAGGTTTATTAATTACATATTTTTCATGCTCTGTCAGATACTCAGGACCGTTATTTATACACACCCCAAGGTACATGTACTCGTCCACTACTTCTAGCGGGAACTCCTGTATTCTATGCTCGCCGCCCTCATCATTAAACATCATGACTGCAGATTTTTTCTTACTAAACTTTAAACCTAATTCTATCTCCCTCTGTACCACAATTGCCTTTCAACTTCTGCAAATCTTCCTTGTTCTCAGCCATTAGCACTATATCATCCGCGTATATTAGTCCTGGTAATGACTTTAATCCATTCCCCTTGCTTGAAAAATACAGCTTGAAGCGTAGTCCCCTCCTCTAGTTTGGTCTTTAACCCTTGCAGGTACAACAGGAACAGCAAAGGAGACGGGATCCACCATGACACAGGATCCAACAAAGCAACCACCATTAAAGCCCCCAAATGAAGCAAAAGTAACGCAAAGCTTTGAACTTGCCGGGTTCCCTCCTCTCCTAGTGCGTCGCCGGATAATCGAGCCTCCCATTGGCCGAGGCGCCGTGGTCACGTGTTAGCGCGCGCTTTTTTGCTCCGCAGCAGACGCCGGCGCCATTGCCGGGGTAGGAGTGGCGCTTCGTTTTCTTTTTGCGCAACAGTTTTGGCGGGAAGTGTTTTTCCATCTTTGACGGCGTCTACGCGTTGCGACGATGCCGAGCGTCTGTTGCGCGTGTGGATGCAACAACCGAGGAGGCAGGGGAAAACATTTTTTGTAACTCCGTCCGGAAAAAGCAAAGTGGCTCGCCGAAAGGTTTGACTGCACAGGATCGGCCGGGCAAACTTCGATAACGTCCTGGATCCGCCACTTTGTGAGGTGAGTGGGCGTTCTTCAATTGTCAGTCGTGTTTTATTTTTTCGGGTGATTTGGTGCGAAGCGCGAGCGACCGCAGTCTTTCATCGAAGTAAATGCTGTTTGGCATAGTTGTAGATAGACTTCTTCGCTCGTAGGCTACGAAAGCTGTGCTTTTTGTTGTCTTATTCCCACCGTGCCAGCTCTGCTAGATTCTGCAGGTGCATATTGCGCGCATTTCGTGGCGTGTCAATGTGGTTGCAGTCAGACTCGTTCGCAGGCTCGACTCGAAAGTTACGCTTCATATTGTTTGCGCCCCTCATGTTTACGTTGCTCGCGTTGAAGGTCTAGCTTTTATCTTGCACACTGCTGCAGGAATTTTTGTCGAAATTGGACTCCTCCGCTTACCAACCCCATACTAAAGGGGCGGTTCTCTGTTTGACACCCGCTGTACATGCTGCTCGCTATATATGTCTAGCTCTTATGTTGTGCGCATGTCTTGCCGTATTTGGGTCGTTACAGATGGACTCCTTCGCTCACGAATTCGATAGTAATATGGCGGTTCTTGCCGTTTTAGCCTACGCTGTTCATGCTGCTCGCGGTGCAGATCTATCTTTCATGTTTGGCGCATCGCTAGACGTATTTGTTTCGTTGCAGTTGGACTTCGTCGCTCACGAACTCGACGCCAAAGGTGTGGTTACCGCTGTTGAAGCCCCCGCTGTTCATGCTGCTCGCTATTCCTAAAGTAACCAACTTGTTTTCTTCTGAGAGAACTGAGTAAATTAGAGTTCTATTTTTCTGCATTTGAGTTTTTGTTGTTGTTGCTGCACGGTACTTCGACCGAAAGCGATTAACTGCGGCGGTCCAAACTACTGCGCGTTAGGCATCGAGATTACAAGAGGTAAGGCACTGTTATCTTACAAGCCATTATTGCATATGCTGATCCAAGACGATAATCACCTTAACAAGCAGCATTCGAATGACTCATGCGGCGCTGTAGTTGCTCACAAACCAGCGTTTAAATGCCTTTCTTGGTTGCTGCTAATCAACCCAAACTATTAACCCTGCATCAAAATTCTGATCACAACCATGTTACAGTGTGAAACTCTAGGGCTTCATATTCGCCTATTTACAAACAAACATTACGTGGCTACCGTCAGTCGGATGTTTTTAACGGTAGCCTGCGTGGTGTCCGAGGTATATTAACTCCTAAATAATCTGGAAGCGTTGCTGCACGAAAATAATTGAAATTAAGACGAGTAATCACCTGCTCACTGACTAGCACAGCCAGTTGCACGAGCGAACACGCCTTTGAGAGAATATATTATAGGGACATTATACCGCCATCCGTTCAAATGAAGCTTAGGCCGCACATCTAGTCGCACGTCGGTCCACTTTCTCTTTGCGGAGTTAAATTTTTAATAAGATTGGGCAAAAGACGCCGGTTCAAAAACAGGACTCCGAGACAGTCACGATTGTGTCGCGAGCTCGCTCGTTCCACTTATACCGTATATACCGCGATTAAAGCGATCGCAGTAAGAAAAGTTCCGATAAAGCAGTGCAACGTGGGTCGGGGCAGTTATTTGGGTAATATTTGTACCTCCCATGCCATGCGGCCGAATAAGAGGCAGAAAATGCAATAATAAATTCATTCGGGCGAGCTCTCCACAGCGTGCCAAAACGTGAGTGTTGGAACACAACGCGCTGATATTCACTATAGTACGGATGGATGGATGGATGGATGGATGGATGGATGGATGGATGGATGGATGGATGGATGGATGGATGGATGGATGGATGGATGGATGGATGGATGGATGGATGGATGGATGGATGGATGGATGGATGGATGGATGGATGGATGGATGGATGGATGGATGGATGGATGGATGGATGGATGGATGGATGGATGGATGGATGGATGGATGGATGGATGGATGGATGGATGGATGGATGGATGGATGGATGGATGGATGGATGGATGGATGGATGGATGGATGGATGGATGGATGGATGGATGGATGGATGGATGGATGGATGGATGGATGGATGGATGGATGGATGGATGGATGGATGGATGGATGGATGGATGGATGGATGGATGGATGGATGGATGGATGGATGGATGGATGGATGGATGGATGGATGGATGGATGGATGGATGGATGGATGGATGGATGGATGGATGGATGGATGGATGGATGGATGGATGGATGGATGGATGGATGGATGGATGGATGGATGGATGGATGGATGGATGGATGGATGGATGGATGGATGGATGGATGGATGGATGGATGGATGGATGGATGGATGGATGGATGGATGGATGGATGGATGGATGGATGGATGGATGGATGGATGGATGGATGGATGGATGGATGGATGGATGGATGGATGGATGGATGGATGGATGGATGGATGGATGGATGGATGGATGGATGGATGGATGGATGGATGGATGGATGGATGGATGGATGGATGGATGGATGGATGGATGGATGGATGGATGGATGGATGGATGGATGGATGGATGGATGGATGGATGCATGGATGGATGGATGGATGGATGGATGGATACGGCTGAACCCTTTACATCGGGCGGTGGCTCAAGCCACCTAGCCATGTCTTGTGAAATTTTACTCCTGTCTTGCTTTTAGCCACCAATCAGATAACCTTCGCTTGGTTACTTCTAACCTCTTAAAATCCACTTTCCCTTCACTATCCCTAAACCCCAATGCCTTGGGTAAGTCAGCCCCGCTGCCTTCCACTGTAGGGTGAAGCCCTTTACAGAAAAGTATCAAGTGTTCAGCTGTTTCCTCCTCCTCTCCGCACGCAATGCACAAAGTGTCTATCTCCTGGTACCTGACTCTATACGTCTTAGTCCGCAAAACTCCAGTCCTGGCCTCAAACAACAAAGAAGTTCCCCTACAATTATCATAGATATTTTCTTTGACAATTTCCTGTTTAAAGGTCCGGTATGTTTCTAGTGCCGATTTCGTCAGCATCCCTCTTTTCCGCAAAGCTCTCTCTGTTCCTTTAACCTTATTCTTAACCGATAATTGCTGATTTGCCCCCTTACTGCTGTCCAGATATTTGCTTCTCAATTTTCTAGTTCGCTTTCTCCATTTCGTGTCAACATTCTTTATATACAGGTATCTGAAAACTTTCCTAGCCCACCGCTTTTCCTCCATCCTTCTCAATCGTTCCTCAAATGCTATCTTACTGCTAGCCTCTCTGCTCTCGAACGACGCCCATCCCATATCACCCTGTACCCCCTGATTTGGTGTATTGCCATGTGCTCCCAAAGCTAACCTCCCTACTCCCCGTTGCCTAATTTCCAGCCTTGCTTGAACATCTGGCCTCATACACAGGACCGCATTCCCGAAGGTCAGGCTAGGGACCATCACCCCTTTCCAGATCCCTCTTACCACCTCATACCTATTGTAATTCCACAGTGCCCTATTTTTCATGGCAGCTGCATTCCTACTAGCTTTATTCATTACATATTTTTCATGCTCTGTCAGATACTCAACACTGTTATTTATCCACACCCCAAGATACTTGTACTCATTCACTACTTTTAGCACGAACTCCTGAATTCTATGCTCGCTGCCCTCTTCATTAAATGTCATGACTGCAGATTTCTCCTTACTATACTTGAAGCCTAATCTATCTCCCTCTGTACTGCATATGTCTAACAACTTCTGCAGGTCTTCCTTGTTGTCAGCCATTATCACTATATCGTCCGCATATATTAGTCCCGGTAATGTCTGTTTAATCAATTCCCCTTGCTTGAAAAAAGATAGGTTGAAACCTAGTCCGCTCCCCTCTAGCTTGGCCTCCAAACCTTGCAGGTACAACATGAACAACAAAGGGGACAGAGGACATCCTTGTCTAAGCCCCCTCTGTATCTCTACAGGCCCTGATACATTTTTTTCCCATTTTATGAGCACTCTGTTACCTCTATATATATCTTTTAAAGGATTAATTACTCCATTTTCCACATCCAATGTGCCCAATATGTCCCACAAATGCTCCTGAGTAACGTTGTCATAGGCCCCCCTAATATCCAGAAATGCTAGCAATAAGGGCCTATGTTCCTTTTCCGCCATTTCTATACACTGTGTCAATGAAAATAGATTGTCCTCCAACCTCCTTTATTTCCGGAACCCATTCTGTGGTTCCCCTAACACCCCCTCGTTCTCCACCCAAGCCTGCAGTCTATCCTTTATAATTTGCATCACCACCCTGTAAACCACAGATGTCACTGTTATGGGGCGATAGTTACTTACGTCTGCTTTGTCCCCCTTTCCCTTATATATCATGTTCATTCTACTTAATCGCCATTCATCGGGGACTTTCTCATCCACTATCATTTTGTTCACTACCTGTATTAATGTTTGCTTGGATAAGGTAAGCTCGTTCGGAGAAGGGTAGGTCGAAGGATTTTGTGACTTCGATGCGCTGATAAGTTTTGCGTTTTATTTCTTTCCAGGTGCCTCGGGCCATGTCGCGAGAGGCGAGGAACGTGACACCAAGTACTTTTATGCCACCTACGCATTGGACCCTACCCACCTACCCATCGGGAATTGATCATTAAAAGATCCAAAGCGTAACTTCGGTCTTTTAGCTGGATTGAGACGTGCACCTGACAGGCAGCTGTAAGTGTGAAAGAGCCTCAGAAATGCCCTATAGCTAATTACAGCTATAGAGCATTTCTGAGCTATAGAGCATTTCTAATAAACAGAGAAATATCGGCATAAACTGATAATTTAACCTCGTCCAAGCCTGGGAGAGGAAAGCCCCGTATCGACTTGCAACTTTGAATTTGTTGCAACAGCGGTTCTATACAAAGGACGAAAAGAATTGATGACAGTGGGCAGCCCAGGCTTATTCCGCGGCTCACTGGAATGGGGTCGGTTATCTGATCGTTCACTGCGAGGCTTGCTGCTAAGTCGGTGTTCAACGATCTCAAGACCTCTATCAGATGCCCTGGGAAGCCAGAGCAGTCTATAGCCTTGAAAAGGTAGTCACGCTCAATGCGGTCAAAGGCTTTTTTTTGATCTAGGGAAACAAAAGCTCCCGAAATCCGCGTGCACGTATCAAAAGTGAACAAATCGCTGGTTAAAGCTAGTGACGAAAAAATTGTGCGTCCGGGCACACAACATGTCTGTGCGTTGCTTATTATGTCAGAAAGAGCTGGGGCGCGATTACGGATCAGTCTCAATCGAAATTGTCTCAAAAAGTATATCATTTGGCTCTCTCCTATTGGTCGGCGGCCATTTTGATTTTTTTCGTCACTGACTGACGTCGTAAATGGCGCAAAAGTGGTGACGTTGGCCATCTAATTATGCGAGCAGATTGAGACGATTTTTTGAGACTGGAAAAAGTAGTATCAACACGTTTGAGACAGAAAATGGCGGCTGTTTACATCGTCGTATACGCGGGTGACCGCGCGAGAAACGGTGTCGGAGGGTGCATGAAGACGACTTTGACGCGCGGGAGAGTTATTTCGAGGAGACTGCGCAGTGTCTGTGCGACGAACTCGCCGTTAAACTGGGAGGTGCGCGGGTGAGTGCGCTGTCAGTGGAGCGGCAGTGCTGTGCGCGCTGCGCTTCTTCGCCTCCGGTGGGTTTCAAGGCGCCGTTGGAAATGAAGAAAACGTCGGCGCAGCCCAACCGACTGTGAACAAGCCTTTGCGGCGGGCAGCGGAGACCAATGTCAACGTTGGGTAACAGAAGGGGGGTGTTCGCTTTCCGAGGAGACCCGAGGGGAAGGCGGCGGCGAAGGAGGGCGTCCTTTGCCTAAACGTTCGCCGCGGCAGTATCTCCGGCGTCGTCGGGTGTGTCGATTGGGCACTCATCACTATCAAGGAGTCTGGGGGCAGTGCTGCGAACGAGCCGCAAGCGGTTCTACGCTGCGGACGTAATAGTGAGTATACCTCGGCCACTGTTTTTGACCGCATGAGTTCAAGTGCTACAAGTGCATGAGCTACAAGTGCGGGCCTCGGCAGCGAGAGTGAGTACGGGCTGTGCTTGTTTTTTCTCAGATCTGTGGCGCGAACATGTGCATCCTGGCCGTGGACTCGCGCTGACCCGGATCCTTCCGCGACGCGTTTGTCTGGCGGCATTCCGAGGCGGAGGAAGGCCTGCTGGACGACGGTGATTTTTTTTTCTGGGTAAGCAGTAAAATAGCCGTGTCACCCGTCGGGCGAACTCAGTCACATCTATTGAGCTCCAGCACTATGCATTTGGCCGGATCTGCTAAAGCTACAAGAATCAGTCTGGACAGTTACACAAATGCAGACACTTTACAGTATGATACAGTGTATTGCCACCCTTTCCTTTTGTTAAATATAATTGCAGCAGAAACACAGGACACATATTACATTGTTGAAATGCATAGCCTTTCCTGTTGAAGAAACCAAAGCAAAATGCACCTGACAGCGCTTGTGTTTTGTAGGCAATCATAGCGCATCATTTATATGAATATGGTGGTAAAAGACTGACCTTACAGTAGTGCTCACTTATACATCTAAATCCTGCATGTATGTATGCTCTTGAATGTCATATTCAGCAAAGCCTGGATGTGGGCTACTTGGCGTGAGTTTTCTACTGTATAGCAGAGTGTCCTGTAATGCTGTTGAGATCACTGAGAAAGGACATGCTTAGCTGCATCATTTTTTGTTATGCAGGAGACTATGTCTACCCACTGGAGCCATGGCTGCCTGCACCAGTTGCATGACATTACAGACCTGACTCAGCAGAAGGCCTGTACAACACGCCACATGCTTGCACACAATTTGTGGCTGAGCGCTGTATTGGTGTGCCGAAGAGCTGCTTCCGTTGCTTTCAAGGACACCGGATGCACCAGTGCCAGTGGAAGTGGACAGTGCGCATCATCACCGCACGTGCTGCACTTCACAGCCTCTGTTTGGATGTGCCCATATCAGCAGAGGGTGCAGGCGACACTACCTCTGACCCAGATAACAACGGGCCACCTCTAAATGGTGGCTGCCTCGTACAGACAGGATCCCTCCTCACCTGCCTCCTGAGAAGAGCATACGGTGCTGTACTTTTGGCCTCTCTAGGACGACCCGTCTCCAGAGGAAGGCGTACCGAGGGATGGTGCAGCGGCAGTTGCGATGGAAAATCTAGCGTCCAGAGACGACTCACCATGCTGGCATAGAGAGTCATATCAGGCACTCTTCCCCTGTTGCCACTGTCATTTCCTTGTGTCATTGCACAACACACATCTGCAAGTGTGTGAGCAATTGTGTGATGTGATTGTGCCCTTGGCCAACCTGTGTGCAGCGAGAAGCCAGCAGTGCCAAACAAGTGCCCCCACCGGCTGCCACTTCATTTTCAGTGTGTTTGCTAGTATATCTTCCAGTCCCTCAGCAGCGTGTTGCACAGTCTCTTCCTGAAGACGGAAAAGGTGTTGAAGCAGCTCGCCCAATTTCTGAAAAGCATCATTTTGAACTCTCTTTTGTCAATGCTTATGTCAGCCCACCTGCCCCTTCTCTGCTGTCTCCTTCCAGCTTGGTGGAGTGCCTGTGGTCATTACCTGTGTGACGAACATGCATGAACCAAACGTGTAGTGCTGGAATAAGGCATGAAATATTTGTGATGCTTGTTGGAATCAAAAAGCTGTTTTTTATTGCATAATACATTCAGTAAGCGAATTTATTTTTTTAGGCACAGCATTTGACACGAGTGTTTCTATTGCAGAAAAAGCCATGTACACACAAGCATACATTACCTTGATTTACAAATGCCATATGGCACTTCCAAGTGCAGTTAAGAAAAAAAATTTTGAAAAATTGAGTTCAAAGTGCATGTTTTCTTTCATACAGAGGCTACCTGTACAATAAATATGGCATAGTACAGTGTACATGATGCATTTTCCGGACTACAAAACATTTCGGTACATATAAGTAGTGTAAATACCAAAGCTAAGCTTTTAGCGTAATGGTGTGTGGCTAGGGGTTTCGCTCTGTGCTAAAAGCTGTACCTACTGCAAGGAAACCGCTGTACAACAATGCATAATAAAGATTGTAAGGTGCAGTGGCTATAATGACTGCTGAATGACTAGAACATCTTCACTGATAGACAAAGATGTGTAAACATCACAGACACATCAAGGAGATGGTGTGTGATTAGAGGTTAGTTTACAATCACAAATCATGCAACACCGTTACTGGAAATGCTCTACAGCTCTAAGAATATACAGGCAGCTCCATTGTGGGAAATTTTGAGCAACCGGTTATTGCCCCATAACTGACACCTAGCTTGGTTTGCGTAACACAGGGCTATGAAGTCTTGTCCATGATGACACGAGACGGTGACAATGCCGAATGGCCGGACAAGCTCCTTGTGCTATCATATAATATGTGTGATAAGTGCAACTGCTGTCAAGCTACTTTTCGCCTAGGTATTTAATGTCCTAGTCATTTTCAACTGGCTGTTCCCTTTCAAACTGGAGTGGCTTGTATACAGGGTGTCTCAGATATGATGGACCATAATTAAAAAAAAAAAAAACAAGTGGTCTTCCGACCTGAAAGGAAGTGCATGTTAGAAGGTATGCAAAGTATTTAAAGCCCTTCAAACACTGCCCTCACCAAACCCAGTTATACCAACATCACTCCGCCTGCTGAGCAAAATACAATATTACACATCACTGCCCTGTCCTACCTACCTCACTGCCCTGGATCATATGCAATTCAAGCGCTGTGTACCAGCAAACATGAACAAACTTGCTCAACTTTCTGCCCAGTTGCAATTAGCCTCTATACAAGCAAACTACTTCTTTCCAGGTTGACCCTGGATCTACTACATGATCAGTAAATAACGTTAATGGAACAAGCTCGTTCTCTCCTCGGTGACAATAGCAAAGTTATCAAGTCAAGTGCTTCCTTTCTCTCTAAACAAAGTGGAGCATAAGCATCACAATTTCTGCATCTTGCACAGGAAAAAAAAGAAACTACGGCAACAACTGAACATAAACCGAACGGAGCTACAAAAATACAAACGAAACATCAAGTGCTTAGCCCGATGTGGGCGGCAACACTTGGTTACGAGGCAGAAGAGTGCTGCCACAGAGGCAGGCCGTGTCGGCTCTCATTTCCCGCACCGAGATTGCAAGCTATCAGCAGCTGCACCTGTCTGTCGGCAGTTGCTTCTATGTGATGATTCATGGTTTTCTGGTATTTTCTAAAGAAAATAAACAGAACCACACGTCACTCGGCGATCGATAGGCGCCGACCGAGAACACAGACTAAAGTTGTCTTCGTCGATTTTCGAGCCGAGCGCTGCTTGTAAGTTGATCTCGGCAGGCCCGTAGCATTCACTGCCTTCAATCAGATTTTTCTGCGCACTTAAGACATCCGCAAAGTACCTTGATTTTAGACGACACGCGAAAAAACAGGAACTAGCCATGGAATCAGCTGTTTTCTTGCAGGACGCCATGTTCACGTTATGCCACTGCCAGCGCGCCCTCATGGCAAGAGAAGTTAACCTGCAGCAAATTTAATTGCAAAACTGAAAATGCTTCTAATTTTCCCTCATGTTGTTGAGATTGCAACACAGTTTACTACCAAAATAAAACATGGCTTGTTTTCTTCATTGCGTTTTTGTTCATTTTCAGACTAACATGTTCACGCTATTCCGCTGACAGCACACCTTCGCGGCAAAAAAAGTGACTGAACAGCAAACTTAATTGCAAAAATAAAAACACTGGTTCTTTTGCTTGGTGCTGTTGGGGTTGAAATACAGTTACTTAGCAAAATAAAACATTACTCGTTTTTATTCACTGCGTTTTTACTGCAAAACATTAGTCTACGGTCCCTTGTCGTGCGATTAGTGGTTTCGGGGCGGAGCCCACCGCCTCCTTGCTCCGCATTGGCCGATTCGGCGGTCGGCATTTCTCGGTGTCGTCATTTTGACGTCACTGTCTCAATATTGAGACAGTTTTTTGAGACTGATCCGTAATCGCGCCCCTGGCGTTATGCGGTGTGCTAATATTGCAGCTAGTATTTTGTAATCGGAGTTCAGGAGCGATTTAGGCCTCCATGCTTTTGGGTCGGAAGGCACACCACAACTCTTAAGAAGGAGCACTATACCACTCTCGCGAAAAGATTCTGGCCGAAACCAGTCGACAAGAAGGCCACTGAGGATGGACAAAAGATGCGATTGTATCTCCGTGAAGAATGTTTTGTAAACAAGTGGTAGCCCGTCTGGACCGGCTGCAGCGGAGGCGTTCGTTCCCTGGAAAACCAGGCGAAGCTCTTCCAGCGTGACTGGATTACATAGGCTGACGCGGTGATCTTCAGGTATGCAAGCTATCCCTGAGAAAAATTCACGAACAGCTGCTTTTACATCGCTTATGCCTGTGCTCTCACTATCTCTGCCAGCTTTGGTCAGCTTGTCACGCCAACTAGCTTTTAAATCGTCCCAGCTGCGTGGCTGTGCGGGATGACTGCATGTTTATGCGAGCGCTTCGCGTAGGATGGCCACACTTTCGGGGTCATGCACTAGTGTCATGTCCTTTTTCCAAAAATTATTGGATGGGGCGGGCTGACGAAAGTGCAGCCTCACAGATACTGGAAAATGGTCCGTTATGAGCGGAACATCTGGCGGAAAAGCCAGAACTTCGCAACTAGTGACATGAGTAGCGAGAATTGGCGGAAAGTAGAAACGATCGAGCCTGCTCATGTTCGAGCCGCGTTGCTATGTGGCAGCTAACTCGTTACCATGTAGTTCAAGCCATTGCTCTATAAGGTTAAAGTTATGGATAAGCTGCTTCAAACCTCGCACACCAGTATACGGCAGGCCTTGTCTGCGACCGCTTACATCCCTGTAAGAATCCTCGACGCAGTTAAAATCCCCTGCTATAAACGTTGGATAACTATCTAGCACGAAAGAATCGAGAGAATCGAAGAACTCGGATGTAAAAGAACGTTGGGCTGGAGCGTACACTACAATTGCTCTCACTCGCCTTCCATGAAGGTTAAAATCCACGGCTAGGGTGCGACCATCAAAGCCATACGTGCAGTGAGCACCGCGGGGAAATGTGGCTTGAGAAAGACAACTCCAACGCCAGACATAAAAGAATCCGTAAGTGTAAAAAAGGCGTCAACACAAAAGCGCGAACGAAAGGACTGAACATCATACGGGGAACTAAAGTTGCATGCTTGTAGGAAAAGAATATCCGCGTCCTATGCACTGGCAAAGCCCACTATCTCCCTCTGCTTATCCAGGTTTCTAAAGCCCCGAGTATTCAGAGAAAGAAAGTGGACCGCCTCCATTGCAAGAAACGCACACGCGAATATTCTCGAAACAAGGAAAAAGGAAAAACAAAACTAAAGCGATTATTCTAGGGGGACTTGTGCCCAGACTGCATCGGGGCACTAGGGATCTTGCGGGGCTTACTGGTGTTAGGAGAGCTGTCGCTGCCGGCCGTCTCGGGGTGTGCCCGTTTCATGGTTGTACGGTCGAAGTCCATGGCCTCGTCACCCGCGGGTGAGCCAACGAGGGGGCCGAGTGCATGTTTAGCCCGCGGGTGAGCCAACGAGGGGGCCGAGTGCATGTTTAGAGTCCATTTTCCGTGATTCGGTTAAAAGTCTGCTCATGCGCACGTTCTGTACGACACTAGCCGGCATGTCATGCCTGCCTGTCGAGGTGTCGCGTCTTGTTGCACGGGTACCACGTCCAGCTGACTGTCGACGTGGCTCGGTGAAGTCCTGACTGCTGTCACCGCTGGAGCTGGCCTCACTTGTCGGCTAAGTTGTAACGGCCGGTTGCGGAGTGCTCCCGCCTGTGTTCTCTCCGCTAGACTCGTCTGATGTGGTTGACTGGACTGCAGGGAATTCATCTTCTGGTTAATCGGTTTCCTTGGTTCTGTGTGCATCTTCTTCGCCTATCTTCTCATCGAAAACCAAATCTTCAGGGCTGGAGGCTTGATCTGAATCGCCCCCAGGCATGTGTAGCAGGGGTAGATACGACCTGCACTTCAGCAGCCGCGGCTGCCGCGAAAGATCGTGGTCGTACACAGTCAACACTGGCGTGTGCCCCGGCGCACCTTCGACATGGCACTTCACACCCCTAAGTGGCACCTCGAGCAGCGGGGGTTGTGGCAATCTCGTCCAATGTGGCTGGCAAGGCGTCATCTTGAACACAACTTTTGCACACCGCGGTAGTCGCACATAACAGTGTGACCTTGGACGGAGATAAAGTTTGGGATCGGAGTTTTCATTTCAACCCTCGCCACTCTTATGCCTGTGCTGATTCCAGGCCGGCCCTTGAAAACAGACTGATAGACTTCCTGTACGTTACCGTACGCTGATAAGGCTGCCGCGACTGAAGCGTCAACAACACATAAAAGTACTCTAAAGACTGAGACGTGAACAATCTCGGGTCCAACACTAACTACAGGTACCGACACTCCGTTCAGAAGAATAGCTCTCCTGTTCTTGATATTTGATCCTGCGTTGTCCGATGCAGCCGCAAGGCCAAACTTCACTCCTACCAACTTCCAAGGCATCGATGATGTCGTCGACAGTGCTGCCTTCAGGTACACTGAGGAAGAAGCAGTGCGCCTTGGGCGGCGGCTCAGCGAACGCCATCGCGTGGCAGGGCGGCTCCCACGGCACGAGGCTGTGGTGCCCGGGCGGTTGGAAACTGGGCGGAACTGATAGACGATCCGGCGGGCAGAATCCACGGCCCGCCTTGAAGCTGAAGATTGCGGCACAAACGGGCAGAGTAACAGCACTGATCGCCGGTGACCCAGCACCAGGTAAGTGTGATGAACCAGTTTCTTAACATGGCCCTGGGTCCACACTGGGCATGAGGAGATTGATGCACTGACTCCAAAATGATTGTGAAGTGATTTAATTAAAGCATCTGGCTCGATGCCGCTTACGGGACAGAAGCTGGGCTCGTCGTCGCCGGGGCTGAGTCAGCGTGGTGTGGCACGGGCTCGATGAATGGCTGGTTGTCTGCAGCGGCCGGGCTGGGAGTTCTTCGTGGCTGTGCTGCCCTCGTTCTCGGCTGGTCGTTGGATGAGCGGCCAGGCGTGGAGGCGCGTTGGCGAAGGTCGAACGTTAGCGACGGCTAGACCCCGGGCTCAGGTCAATGCGCAGCCCCAGGCTTCTGCCTCGCTCCGTCTCCGGCCCTCTCGTCCACTCGCCCCGATCGCTGTCCCCCTTCCTCCCGTCGGCTTCCGCTTTTAAAGCCTTTGCTTCTTTCTTCAGCCGTGGCCGCGTCTTTGTCCACTCCCCCGTGGCTCTCGAGGGGTGCATAATGACGGGGACACTCAAGCGTCGTTCGACAGGGCCGTCGACGGTTACCATATAAGGTCATGTTTCTCCGCCACAACCAAATATGGTCATGTCTCTCCGCTGCGACCCGACGCCAGGACGGCGCGGCCAACCGTCTCAAGGAAAAGTCACTGACCGGCTCGCCGTAGCACCGGTGCATGTGCACGAATCGTCACATCCGCTCCTTCTTAAAAGGAATGTTCATTGAACATTAGGAATTCGTCATGCACACACACGCCGCGCTGTTCGGGCCAGTATCCCGCACAAGTCACTCCTTTCTTCCCCACGAGCACCGAGCCAGAGCGGAGTTTCAGAACAATTCTTCACCGTAGATACCACTCGAGGGCACAATATAAGACCATAATTAACAGTATGTACAACATCTCAAACAAGAGAACGAACAAAAAATGAAACTAAACGAAGCGCACTTGTAATGTACAAAACAAGGAAATGTAGTCTTAGCGAGGTACCTCCCTGTCCACTACTCGGTTACGGAGGTAGTACCTAGCGGCTGGAATACGTCTGCCAGGTTGGAATGCCTCCTCCTCGAGAAGGGCGCCTCCGAGCTGCGACTGCATGAAGCGTTCCAGTTCATCACATGGACTGAAATTTTTGTGCCGGCCGCTCTGACCGCTTTTCTGCAATGCAGGGTTATTTAAAATGGCGGGCTCCGTGCGAAGGTTATCCTCCCCCTCCTGTTCCCTTGGGGCAGCCGTTTCAGAAAGAGGCGAGCATGTTGGTGCTTGCTTTAACCGGTTAGCATGGACCACAGCGGTTGAGGCCCCTGCGATCTCCCGAATCCGAAAATTAACCGGCCATAGCTGCTCTATTGAAGTTGATAGTTCTTCAGCGCAACGGCACGTTTTTAGCCAAGGAAAAGTAGACAGAAGACAGAAAAGAAGAAGGACGAACAAGGACGAACACAGCGCTGACCAAACTTCTGTCAATCTTGCAGCTTCACTTCTGAGGTGATGAAACCGTCTTGAAGCAATACCAACTAGCCCAAGAACTAACTCTACTGAAATAGCTGCTCTACTATGCGGTAAGGTCCTTTCCATTTGGACGTTAACTTAAGGGCAAGCCCTGCCTTGACCTGCACACACTCAAGGTATACGCGGTCTCCCACCCTGAAAGGAACCGCCCTAGCCCTAGGGTCGAACCGCCTTTTTCTTTTGTCGGCTGCTTCCCGTAATGCTTCGGCTGTTACGTCATGGGCCACTTGCAATCGAGACGTCAGTTCGGCTCGATAATCATCTACTGACCCGTATGGCACCCGTCTCTGTCCATCAACCACCGCATTCGGTGTGTCTGGGTCGCGACCGTACAAAAGGTAGAAAGGGGAGTCACCGGAGCTCTCGTGCACCGCCGTGTTGTAAGAAAAAACAGCAAACGGTATCCAGAGGTCCCAATCCTGTTGGTCTCGCGAAACATAATGGGATAACAGTTTGCTTGCTGTTTGAATAAGCCTCTCCACAGCACCGTTACAAGCCGGGTGGTAAGGGGTGTTCTGTCTTTTGTCAATTCCCAGAAGGTTATACACATCTTTCATCAACCTCGACACAAAGTTTGACCCTTGATCCGTTAACAACTGCCGCGGAACGCCGTGCCGCAGAACCACTGTTTCTACAAAGGCACGTGCCACAGTTTCTGGTTTTTGGTCGGGCAGTGCTGTTATCTCAGCATACTTAGTTAGGTGGTCAACGCACACCAGTACATATTTGTTTCCTGTTGTCGTAGTCGGAAGTGGGCCTAGGATATCCATGCCAACCCTCTCAAAAGGCGTCAAGACTTCGTCGAATTCCTGAAGGGGGGCCGGCCTGCGGTTTTTCGGAGTTTTTCTTTCCAGGCAAGAACGGCAGTTAGCGCAGTACTCTTTGACATCTGAACGCATGCCCTGCCAATAGTAGTAGCGCTCCAACCTCCTTAGCGTCTTCATTACTCCAAAATAGCCCGCGTATGGGGCATCGCGAAAAACCCTCAAGACGTGCGGCACCATTGACTTTGGTACCACCACTCTTTCCCACACCTGGCCAGCCTTCCTTCCTGACCGCGTAGGCCGGGTGCGCTTTCGTAGGGTTCCTTCGTTGTCAACAAAGTAACAATTGTCGGGATCCCGGGCGATCCCCCCAGAAATGGCATGAAATGTTTTCTCTAGCCCTTTGTCCTTTCGCTGCTCGGTGCGGAGATCGTTTGTATCTATGGCCGGACAAAACTCATTCATGGTGCGTACCAGGTTAGCTCGACTTAATGCGTCCGCGTTAGTGTGCACCTTGCCTGGCTTGTGTTCTATCTCGAAATCGTATTCCTGAAGTTGCAGATTCCAGCGCGCGAGGCGCGAGCTCGGATCCTTCACGTTTAGAAGCCACTTAAGGGGTTGGCAGTCGGTCACTAGCCTGAATCTGTGGCCATAGAGGTAGCACCGAAAGTGCCGCACGGCCCAAACCACTGCAAAACACTCCCGCTCAGTGGCACTGTACCGCTGCTCGACTGGACTGAATTGCCGGCTCGCGAAAGCGATAGGGTGCTCCTTGCCGTCAAAATTCTGAGACAGCACTGCACCCGCTGCAAACTTCGAGGCATCAGTCGCTACAATGAAAGGCTGGCTGAAGTTTGGATATCCTAGCAAGGGAGCGGTTATTAATTTTTCCTTTAGTTCTTCGAACGCCACCTCTGCCTCCTCCGACCATACGAACTCTATGTTTTTTGCTGTTAGTGCAGTCAGTGGCTTTGCGATTCGGGCGAAATCTCGCACATGCCTTCGGTAGTATCCGACTAAGCCAAGAGACTCGCGAACGCCTCGAACTCCAGTTGGTCTAGGGAAGTCGCGGACGCTACTTAACTTTCCCGCTTCAGGTTCTACGCCGTCTGCGGAAACGATATGTCCAAGGTATTTGACCTGCCGCTGTAGAAGTTGGCACTTTGAAGGTTCAAATTTTAAGCCAGCAGCTCGCAATCTGACCAGCACTTCCTCAATGGCCTCCAAGTGTTCGGCAAAGGTGCTGCTGTAAATTATTATATCGTCCATGTAGACAAAGCACCTCTTTCCCAGCAACACGGCCAAGATTACGTCCGCAGTTCTCTGCCAGACTGCAGGGCTGTTAACAAGTCCCATCGGCATGCGTCTCCACTGAAAGTGGCCAGACGGGGTGTTAAATGCGGTTTTGTCGACATCGTGTGGATCCATTTCGATCTGCCAGAACCCCGATGCGAGGTCGACAACTGTAAAATACTTGGCTGACCCAAGGTGCGCGAGGGTTTCCTGCACCTGTGGCAGCGGGTAGGGATCTATCCTTGTAACGGAATTCAATCGCCGGTAGTCTATTACCAGTCGAAATGAACCATCGGGTTTCTCAACTAGAAGTGCCGGTGCCCCCCACGGCGACTTGGAATGCTCAACAATGCCTTTGTCGATTAGCTCTTGGACCTGCCTATCCATTTCCTCTCTTTGTGAGTAGGGAATTCTATAGGCCCGTTGGTACACTGGTGGCGAGTCGCCAGTTGTAATGCGGTGTTTAATCACTCCGCACTTTCCCAGGTCTAGCTTCGATGCAGCGAACACATCCGAGTAGCGCTGTAGGAGACCCTCAACTCTTCCTCGCTCTTTGCAGTCGATGTGAGAGAGGTCAAACTGCAGGTTCCCTTCTTTTCCTTTCCTTTCATTGACGAGGCCCGTAGTGCAAATCGGGGTACCCTGCTCATCTACCTCAGCCGTGGAGAATGTAGGTATGTTTTTGTTTTTCGGCAGGTGAAGCTCTTGTTGCGAGTAGTTACATAAGCGGAAGGAACCCTTTACTTTGAGTCAACCGTGACCAAACAGCCCGCCACACCCAGTCCTATTGCGAGCCCCTCTATAGGTTCAACGACTCCTATGTGTCCCTCATCAATCTGAGCTGACATAGCTCCCACACAGATTATCTCTGACCGAGGCGGCACCACTGTTTCTCTCGTTGTCCTAACACTAACGCCCGCGTGTGTTAGCGAGCCCTGTTTCGCGCTCTGTTCCATAGTCCACTCGTGCAACGTACTCGGCCTCTCGATTTGCTAATGGGACCAAAGCCCCGCGACAGGAAAGGAAGTTCTGGCTTAATATGAGATCGATGCCATGCTGCCGTAACAGGTCCTGACCTACGAGGCCCGATATACCATCCGGCAGCGACACAGCATCGGAACAAATGTAGCTGGGATGGTCAAAACTTTCGTTCCCGATTGTGAAGCGCAAAAGGTACAGTCCTCCCGTGCCGAGGTCAGCTCCTGTGATGCCCACGAATCTTACTTTCGGGGATTCTCGGGCCTCATGCACCTGCCTGTCTCCCTTCCTTGTCAGCAGATCAAAAAACTTTTGCTTAAGGAGCGTTATCCGGGAGCCAGTGTCAACCAACAGATTGCAAGTGACCCCGTTTACCACGAATTTGGCAATCGGGCAGGATTCTCCAAAAACGCTTACAATAGCACAGCTATTACTGCTCTCCCCCCCAACCGGCTCGGCTGCGGGGGACTCTACGCGTTTTTTGACACAATATATCTTTGTTCCATCCCCGTGTTGGTCGGCGCGCGCTGCTGCCCATTTGGCGTACCAGATTCGCGGTTTAGCTCGGGACAGTATCTGGCAACGTGTCCGTACCCTCTGCAAGCATAACAGCGAACCTGCCTCCTTTCACGGTTCCGGAAATTGCCCCTGTTATTTAACTGTAGGCCTTCCGCGAGGAGCGCCTCCAGCCGGTCTAGCCTATCGGTCAACTGAGTAACATTCGCGTCGGCGCTTGCACTTTTTGGCTCTGTTACAAGCCGCACCTTCTCACTGGAGACAAGCAACTCATTACGCTCCTCGTCTACAGCTGCCTCTACCGCTCCTTCAAAAGTAGACGGCGCCTTAGACAGAACAAACCTGCGCACCGGATCCCTCAAGCCAGTGATGAACTGGGACGTCATCTGTTCCAGAAGCAGCTCTCTGGCGTGCTTTTGCTTCGAACTATCAGGCCCCGGTTCTCGCGCTAGGGTTTCGTTCCCAAGGAAGCGAAGGCGGGCGGCAAACGCTCGTGCGTCTTCCCTCGGCTTCTGCCGAGCGTCGAGGAACCGCCTGAGCTTTACGCTAGAAGCTTCCCTGTCGAAATATTTAAACGCTAGCTTTTTAAATTCAGCCAACGTGCCCGCCTTCCTGACTCCCTCATCTCTCCAGGCAAAATCATGTGCTGCCCCTGACATGCGACATTTCGCCATTCCCAGCTGTTGTGCATCCGTTAACCCGCCCATTTTGCACACCTGCTCCAACATGTCAAAAAATTCAACAATAGACGGCCCCTGACCGTCGCCAGTGAATCTCTCCACCATGTTTGCTAATGCAAGTACGCTTGCCCCAAAGGGCTGTGCACTCGAGTGGGCTTCTTCCATATTAGACCAAATATAGTCAGTGCCTCAAGCTCTTCTCGCCGGGGGTGCAGTCCAGCTTTTGCCCAATGATTTAAGTGTGGACCCCACTTCTGACACCAATGTGATGAACCAGTTTCTTAAAATGGCCCTGGGTCCACACTGGGCATGAGGAGATTGATGCACAGACTCCAAAATGATTTTGAAGTGATTTAATTAAAGCATCTGGCTCGATGCCGCTTACGGGACAGAAGCTGGGCTCGTCGTCGCCGGGGCTGAGTCAGCGTGGTGTGGCCCGGGCTCGATGAATGGCTGGTTGTCTGCAGCGGCCGGGCTGGGAGTTCCTCGTGGCTGTGCTGCCCTCGTTCTCGGCTGGTCGTTGGATGAGCGGCCAGGCGTGGAGGCGCGTTGGCGAAGGTCGAACGTTAGCGACGGCTAGACCCCGGGCTCAGGTCAATGCGCAGCCCCAGTCTTCTGCCTCGCTCCGTCTCCGGCCCTCTCGTCCACTCGCCCCGATCGCTCTCCCCCTTCCTCCCGTCGGCTTCCGCTTTTAAAGCCTTTGCTTCTTTCTTCAGCCGTGGCCGCGTCTTTGTCCACTCCCCCGTAGCTCTCGAGGGGTGCATAATGACGGGGACACTGAAGCGTCGTTCGACAGGGCCGTCGACGGTTACCATATAAGGTCATGTTTCTCCGCCACAACCAAATATGGTCATGTCTCTCCGCTGTGACCCGACGCCAGGACGGCGCGGCCAACCGTCTCCAGGAAAAGTCACTGACCGGCTCGCCGTGGCACCGGTGCATGTGCACGAATCGTCACATAAGTAATAGAAAACAGCACATCTCGCATTGAAACGTATAGCCCCATCTACAATGTTTGCATTCGTTCCGTTATATATACTCGAACAGCAAGGGGCACCCATCCGGGTACAGTTGTGTAGCGAACTTGCTTGGCTAATAAAACACTATGGGTTGTGGTATAGAAATAAAACCACAAATAAATAATAGATAGGATTTGTATACATTCAATTACTAATTGAAGCGTTAGCATATCGCACCGCAAGCCGAATTCTAGGCCCACCTTGACCGCCCAAACGAAGCAAATTTTGTGTGGGACGTATCTCGAAGGAGCATAACTCGACAACGAATAGACGTGCATTGTCATTTATCTGATAGGTGGCACCAGGCGTCCATCACTGCGTAAGGTGGAAAAGGTGTGTTACTTTTCCGAAGCGCTCAGGCTTTTCTTCACTGGCCGCGCTTTATGCGGAAAGACTTTCAGTTTACGCATGGCCAATAAAGCTAACGCTCGTTACTTCAACGTCTTCCAGACGGTGGCAGCCTCTTTCGTCCCAGCGCCCGAAGGCCATCCGCAGGACTGAATGCTGGCGTGTGTTTTGGGGCTAGCTGCGGGCGTCACTGAGTTAGGAAATCTTCGTAGATCATGTTAAAAGCATTGGTGACGCTGAAAGCTACTTCGTGGGTATGTTTTGGTTTCGATTTATGCAGTGTGAATAGGTCGTTCTGATGCGAAACAAATTTTTGTGTGGATTATTGTGTGGCAGCGCACCCTCTGGCTGCGCTGGGTGCGCTGCCACCCAGTGGCTGTGCCGCTACGCTCTCACGTGGTTGGTCACGTGGTGCAGAGCAGCTGCCGGCGGTGTGGCGCCGTGGCTGATCAAGTGTTTAGTCACGTGAGCAAGTTCCACTCGGCTAGCTGTAGCTATCGCGTCACTCCAGATGTAACCACAGCCAGCTAAACCACCGCCAATTTTTTTTTCAAATTATTAGTGTGGAACATTATCAGTGTGATTACTGCATGCCTGAACGATGATCGATGAGGGAGCATAAGAAAGCGAACTATATGTTACCGGTTGGATCCGAACCCGCGACCTGCGAATTACTTTGCTCTTCCAACTGAGCTATGGCGGCTTAGGCGTTTTTTGCTTTCAGTGGTGTTTGCATGGCTTGAAACCTGACCATTGGCATGCGGGTGTTTTTGTAGCGATAACTACACTACGCCAGCCATTACGCATGAGCCATGACACCACCGCTCCGCCAGCTGTGCGCATGCGCGGAGTGACCTCATAACAAGCAGATAGTGTGCGCGCCGCATGCCTCGCCGTTGCGCCGACGGCGCAGCAGACACAGCCCGCCTCGTCAGTTGTGCGCATGCGCGGAGTGACCTCAGAGCACGCAGCTGGTGTGCGCGCCGCGCGCCTACATTACAGTAGCATTTCGAGCCCTCAGCGCGGCGGTGCTGTGGTCACCATGGCAGCTGCTGGTGGCACGTGGCTCCGACGAAACAGAGGGGGGGGGGGGGGGGGAAGAGGGAGAGTGAATCCACGCCCAGGGACGAAGTTGTAAAAAGAACGCCCAGTGAACCCCAGCGGCGAAAGACTAACATTGCAATTCGACTGAGCGAGTTCCACTCGGCCAGCTGTAGCTATCGCGTCACTCCAGGTTTAACTAGCGCTAAACCACAGCCATTTTTCTGTGTGCTTTCGAATTTATTATAATTCAAGCGTGAAAAAATGCACTAATAATTTCCCACTGACTAATATAACAAGTTAAAAAGATAGAAAACCATTCCTACGCTTTTCTGGGTTCAGTGGCTGATCGCTTCAGTCATGTAGTCATAACAAGCCCCTATTTTGCCTTCCTTTGCCTCCTGAAGAAGGTGGAGCAGAACGAGGACAAGCGAGACAAACAAAGACGAGCGCTACTTACAACTCGTCTTTGTTTGTCTTGCTTGTCCTCGTTGTTCCGCGCCAACTTCTTCAGTATGCATACCAACCAACCAGCCCAACTTTCTGCTCTCCTAAGTTCCTTTGCCTCCTCAATTGCAATCGAGGGCCTCGGTTTTGGTGCTCCTGGTGTCATAGGTACCATAAGAGGGATTTCACAGTTTATTCTCTCCCGATGCACTCTTCGATAACGTTCCATTTCACACTCGCATTATTTCAGGGCGTAACATTTCTCCCATCGTGAAATAGAGCCACTATTGTGCATTCCCTCATCGTTACGTTTCACGCAACATAAATACCTCCGAAAGTACAAGACTGCAAAGCGACCGCCGTACCTAAATCAATGGAGCACCGCACACAAAACTCGGAGGTCATGGGTTCAGATCCCACGGCTGGCACGTGATTGTTTTTTCTTTTCCTCCATAATCAGTTATCTTTGAGCAATAAATTATTTGCTGCCTCATTATTTTTCATTCATCAACAGAAGAAATAGAAAAGATAGTAAATATTCCCAAGCCCAGTGTTCAGCTTTGTTCCCATGTTTCGGTTGAAAGCTATTTGTCCGTCACTTATACGAAGGTGCACCGCCAGGTAGATGACGCAGGCTAAAGATTCACCAAGCCAGTGGCTATCCTCAAAGCTTGACAGAAGGGTATGCTTTCCTTGGGTGCAGCAAGTCCAAGTAAGGTATCTCGGACAAGCGCTAAGAAGGGCTCATTAACTCCTCTTTAAGTTCTGTGAAAGTTGGCCTCTGTGATGCGAGCTCTAAACCAGTCCCACCCAGGCTCGTTCGGGTATCAGCTTGTCAGGGGCAGAGCATACCATTCCTAGAAATTCTGGCTAGAGTACATCCAGGATTTTAAAATAAAGTAGTACCTGATAAGTGCACAGTCACACTCACAACGCTATACGCCGCATCCGTTTAGGAATCTCACAATGGCTACTTCTTCAGCAACATCGAATCGTTAGAGGGCCGTGTTGTATCTCCTTAGACAAGTCGCACTTCACGCGTCGAAACTTCAAAAGCAATCATCGAAACAGCAAACCTGTCATGTCGCTTGAAACATGTTTATTTAACACTTTAATGCACTTTACCAGAATTCAACACTTCAGATATAATTTCTTCCAGTCGCCCAATGTCATGATCCACGATGTGATCATGTTTTGAAAGTCAATGCGTAACTTAAAACTAATTTTTTTTTACCAACTCATTGCTTTATTTATTTATATATTTCTAAATGTCCCCACAGCGCCCTGCTGGGCATTATTCCGATCGTGGCGTCTAAGACCTTGCAGAAGCCGATCGCCGCGACGCAAAACTGTAGCGACGTGCGTTCTTAATTTTTCTCACAGTTTGTACATACATTCTTGCTCCTTTGGTCTTAAAACACCTTATTCTTGTCTTTTATTATTTGTTAAAGTTTAATTCCTTTTATGTGGTATGAATTATGCGTTTTTGCTTCCCATCCTATTGATAACCTAAAACAGGAATAAATAAATATTAAATAAAAACTGCCCTGTGAGATCCTACTGCTTCTTGAAAATCTCTCGAAATGATAGGCGAGGGAAAGTGTTTTAGTGGAACTTGACAGTAGAACGCCTTACGAATAAAGCACAATGAAAGCTCTAAGCGTTTTACTCGCATAAATGTGGCACGCTATCTGTCCGAATGCCGCCAGCAAAGTTTCAGATCGACCCGATCGCAAACGTCAGTCGCCAGACACTTACCACCGTCATGTTGTGGAGAGTGGCGCCGGTAACGTGGTACCGCTTCGGTTCGTGAAACTTATGGGCAATCACGTCGATCCCTGCTCCGGCGTCGACCGTTATATGGCTCTTGTAGTACTTGATGTAGCACGTGAACTTCTGATCGGGGCCCGAGGGTTGTGGAACCTTAATCTCTACAAACAATTTAGCCTGCGTGTCGTAGCCCTTTGGCTTCGGTATGTTACGGGCGAGAATCGGGAACTGGGTAATCTCCACTTTTGGCCTAGGGGGAGAAAAAATGAGGGCGTTTTTGTTCAATAAATTTAGGTACAAAAAAAAGTATTCGCAACAAAACGTTTGACAGAAGAGAGAAAGCGGACTACAAACCTAAAGCGTACGTGTGAATGACGCATTTCTGCAAAACGGACAAGAGTACAGTTCGGTTAGAATCTTTCTGTAGCCTGATCAGTTGGTGTATCTAAGAAATATTGACAATTTGCCGTGCTTACAATGACGAAATGGGTACGGTGCCATCCACAACACTCTAAAAGCGAATTAAAAACAAAGAGTAGTCTTTATAGTGATAATCAGCCTAAATAAGTACACGGCCGGACAAGCGATACCTAAACGACATCTGAGTAATCTCGTGTTGCGTCAACCTTAAACTTAGGTTTTGAGTTGGCAGTTTAGCGTTTAGACATGACACGGGTTTGGGGGGATGCAGTAGTGAAGATTTCCGGAATTGTTTATACCACCTTGGATTCTTCAACACGCCCTAAAACCACATAGCGCGAGGGTGGTTATCTATTTCGTCTCCACCAAAATGCTACTGCTACGGCCAGCATGGAACCCGGGAACTTATGATCAGCAGCCGATCAGCGAAACCACTGATCCACCTCGGTGCGTTGAAATTTGGAGTAAAATAAAAAGCCCTATGTAGCCTGCGGAGAATGCAATCCGAATCTCTACATACGCTATTATAGAAGCTGTAGAGGTGTCCTCCATATTCATCATCATCATCATCAACCTTACTACACCCATTGCAGGGCAAAGGCCTATCCCATGTCTCTCCAATTAACCCTATCTTTTGCCAGCTGCATCCACCCTTTGCCTGCGAACTTCTTAATCTCATCCGCCCACCTACCTTCTGCCGGCCCCTGCTACGCTTACTTTCTCTTGTAATCCACTCCGTTGCCCTTAAGGACCAACGGTTATCTTGCGTTCGCATTACATGCCCTGCCCACGCCAATCTCATCCTCTTGATTTCGACTAGGATATCCTTAACCCGCGTTTGTTCCCTCACCCACCCTGCCAGCTTCAGGTCTCTTAACGCTACACCTATCATTTTCTTTCCATGGCTCGCTCCGTTGTCCTTAACTTAAGCTGAACTCTTTTCGTTAGCCTCCATGTTTCTGCCCCGTAGGTGAGTGCCTGTAAGATACGGCCGTTTTACACTTTTCTCTTGAGGGAAATTGGTAAACTGCCACTCATGATCTGCGATAATTTGCCATATGCACTCCACCCCATTCTTATCCTTCTAGTTATCTCCCTCTCATGATCCGGATCAGCTGTTGTACACTTTTCTCTTGAGGGAAATTGGTAAACCGCCACTCATGATCTGAGAGAACATGCCATGTGGGCGCCACCCCATTTTTATCCTGGTGGTGTGGGCTCGGTAGCGGTGTGGGCTCGGTAGCTGTGCCATGACACAGCCTCCTCATCCACTGATTTTCGCTATGCAGGTGCTCGTGCCTACCTTCGCATACGTCTTGCCAGCGCTCTTAAACTTTTCGTGGGTCGTCCTACCAGAGCTGGAAATGCCATTCTACAATGGGAACAACCGAACCTTTGCTTTGGGCGCCTCGGAAGCGTCGATAAAAGCCGCGCCCCCTCACTGGATCCTCGACACCGGATGGAAAGCACAAGCGGCAGCGACAACATCGTTCCTGCCAGCGCATAAGAAGCACCGCTTCCCGCCGGCGCTTTGTGGGCTCGGTAGCTGTGCCATGACACAGCCTCCTCATCCACTGATTTTCGCTATGCAGGTCAGTAAACCATATTGCCTTTTTGCAAAAAAAACTAGTAACTACTGTCTGCTACAGCTGCCGAGCCTGCAGTGTTGCATTTTTGTCGCTGATGAATGTTTTGGTGTCATAAAATCCCTCCTGCTCTTGTCGGGCGATATTGAGACGAATCCTGGTCCTGATAAATTGGACCGTATTCTTGCTAAGCTGGAGACATTGTCAGCTGGTCAAGACCAAATAATAACCGATGTACAGGACCTTAAGCGTCAGATGCGTTCTATTGACATAACAATTTCTGATTTGAGTAAGCGCGTAGCTGACCTAGAAAGTGTTTTCCAGGGTTTATCTACTCTCAAAACCGATCTACAATCTGCCCAATCTGTCTCCGCAAACACTGCTGCTCTTGTTACTAACCTTGAAGCTCGGTTAGATGACACCGAAAATAGGTAACGCCGTAACAATTTGATATTCTATGGCCTTTCGGATTCTAATTCGCGCGAAACGCTCGTTGAATCGGAAGAATTAATAATCCACCATTGTCAGGACAAATTACAGATAACCTTGGACACAAGTCAAATTGAGCGTGCACATCGTTTGGGCCTCTATGAGGAAGGCCGTCGACGGCCGATTATAGTAAAATTTTTGTCCTCTAAAACAAAAGAAACTATCCTCTCAGAGGGACCCAAGTTGAAGGGCACCGATTTTAGCATCGGAGAAGACTTTTCCCTTCCTGTTTGAAAAGCACGCAAACACCTTCTCGCGTTTGCAAAAGCAGAAACCGGACCGTTCTCCCTGCGGTACAAGACACTTTTTCTCGGGAAAAAACGCTACACCTTTGATGCTGCCACAGAAACGGTTACCGAAATAGCATAGCGCTTATCTCGCTACCGTCACAAATCTAATATTTGCTATACCACCCCTCGAGAGAATATTTGCCTGTCGGTTATCTATACCAATATACGCAGCCTGCTTTCAAAGACCGATCTTCTGTCCAGTCTCATGTCTTCAAGGGGCAGCAATCTGCTCGTTTTGACAGAGACATGGCTGACTGACAGTATAAGCGACGCTGAAGTTCTTTGCAACTTACCAAACTTTAATCTTTTTCGTGCTGATCGCACTAGCTCTCGGGGGGGGGGGGGGGGGCGTTTTTATTGCTACAAGCAATCAGTTACAGTGTTCCCACATCAACATCACATCAGACCTCGAAATACTATGGCTCCTTTGCCGAGCCACACGAGTATCTATATTAATTGGAGTTTGTTACAGACCCCCTCATAATAGTCCCGAATTCCCCCGTAAACTGCAGAACATTTTAAACGAACTTAAAACTAGACACCCTAAGGCACACATCCTCCTTTTTGGAGATTTCAACTATCCTGGCATAAATTGGTCTACTCCTCATCAACCTGTTTTTAGACAGGATGAATCCCGTGCATTTATGGATGTCTGCCTAAACTTTAACCTAGCGCAACTAATAACACAGCCTACACGCATCGCCGGAGATACTGCTAACATCCTTGACCTCATACTATCTAGCTACCCCGACAGCCTCAACGCTATCACTTACCTCCATGAAATCAGCGATCATAAAGTTATTCATGCATGCTTTAACTTCTCTCCAATGACAAAAGAAACTTCCCAAAAAACAATTTCTCTTTACAACAAAGGAAACTATGAGGCCTTCAACGCGGAATTGGAGGCCTTTTTTCCATCTTATCAGGAATCATTTGACGAACAAGACATCCACACAAACTGGTCAATGTTTAAGCACAAAATGAATGAATTGACTAACAAATATATCCCCAAATGCAGCTTCCGCGCTAACCACCAGAAACCTTGGTTCACCAAGACTCTTGGAAGATTAGAAAATAAAAAGAACCGCCTCTTCAGAAGTGCCAAACTGAGCAGAGCAGACTGCGCATGGGAAAAATATTACGGTGCTGAAAAGGCGTATTTGGTCGCACTAAAAAACGTTAAACGTTCCTTTTATCATATCGACTTGCCAAATATACTTACAAATAACCCGACTAAATTCTGGCAGCTTCTAAATCCCCAATCTTCGCGCGTTGTTACCCTGACTGACTATTCTGGACGTGTTATTTCGGACTTTGAGTGCGCTAACATATTTAATTCTGCCTTCGCATCTGTATTCACTAATGAACGAGAACCACCACCCCTCATGACAACCAATGACCCCACAACTGCAATGCCAACCGTTACGTTCGCAGAAACCGGCATGTCCCTTCTAATAGATAAATTAAAATTTTCTTCATCCACCGGCATTGATGGAATTAACACAAAAGTCCTAAAGAACACTCGCCATGCATCTGCCAAGTTCTTATGCTTACTGTTCGCGCAGTCTATTTCAACGGGTATCATACCCCACGACTGGAAAGTGGGGAAGGTCGTTCCAGTCCACAAGTCGGGTAAAAAAGATTCGCCACTTAACTACCGCCCCATATCACTAACCAGCATACCCTGCAAGCTCATGGAACACGTCATTTACTCTTTAACAATGCAGTTTCTGGACTCAAATACGTTCTTCCATTCATCACAACACGGATTTCGTAAAGGATACTCCTGTGAAACGCAATTAGCTATCTTCGTTCATGACCTGCATGCCAACCTTGACGCTAACCTCCAAACCGACGCAATCTTCCTCGACTTTGCTAAGGCTTTTGACAAGGTACCCCACAACCGCCTATTTCTGAAACTTTCCTGCCCAAGCTTGCATCCTGACATACTAGCATGGATAAAAGAATTTTTGACTCACCGTTCCCAATCAGTCGTCATTAATAATCAAATGCCTAACTTATTACCAGTTTCCTCAGAGGTGCCCCAAGGATCCGTCCTAGGGCCTCTTTTGTTTCTAATTCATATTAACGACCTACCTCAGAAATTAGATTGCCATATTCGGATGTTTGCCGACGATTGCGTTATTTACAAAACAGTTACTGACTCCGTTAACCAGCAATCCCTACAAGATAACCTAAATCTGGTACAAAACTGGTGCAACGACTGGCTAACGACACTTCATATAAACAAATGCAAGTATATATCTTTCAACCGTCGCAGTAATCCTCTCCTGTTCCCCTACTCTATCTCTAACGTTCCTATCGACCCTGTTCAATCATATAAATATCTCGGTGTTCATCTTAGTCATGACCTCACGTGGAATAGCCATATCGCGAACATTATTTGATCTGCTAACAAAACGCTTGGCTTCTTAAAGCGTCATCTCCACTCTGCCCTCCAGCATGGTAAGCTACTCACATACAAATCACGAGTTCTATCATAATTAGAATACGCATCGCCCATCTGGTCTCCGAAACAAGTATACCTTACTAACTCACTTGAATCAGTTCAAAATAGGGCAACTAGATTCATTCATTCCTCATACTCTTTTGATATCAGCATATCAGCTCTGAAATCGCAGTCCAATCTACCTACTCTTGCACTTCATCGCCACATTGCTAGTTTATCCCTATTTCATAAATTATTTTAATCCGAGCTATCACAGGAACCCTATATCTGCCCTCCCCCACCGCGCTTTTCTCTTCGCACCGGACATCGGCAGCATGTATCTCGGCCACGAGCACGCACAACAACTTTTTCTTCATCATTCTTTCCCCGGACTGCTAGCGACTGGAACGGCCTTCCCCATGAACTTGCTGCCATCACATGCCAAACTATGTTTCTTAACCAAATTACGCGTTTGCTTGCATCACGATAATCATTTTTCTTTGTATAACTCGTTCAAGTTTTGTGTACTTTTTCTGTTGTTAATCTATATGTGTCCCACCTCTTATGTAATACCCTCACACGAGGGTCTTTAAGGGAATAAAGTGAAGTGATGTTTTTCTTTCATGATCCTGATCAGCTGTCACTACCTGCACTGAGTAGACAGGCCGCCATCAGAATCTGAACCTGGCAACGTTTAACGCTAGAACTTTACCTATTGAAGCTATTGAGGAACTAGCGAGAATTACATGGGATGTGAAAGGGCTTAGCGAAGTTAGGAGGACAGGTGAAGCGTATACAGTAATAAAGGACGGACACATACTGTGCTATCGCGGATTAGAGGATAGACGAAAACTAGGTGTGTGATTCCTCATTAATCAGGATATAGCTGGCAACGTAGAGGAATTCTATAGTATTAGCGAGAGGGTAGCAGCTATTTTAATTAGGCTGAATAGGAGGTACAAGCTGAAAGTGGTGCAGGCTTACGCGCCTACATCCAGCCATGATGACCAGACCGTTGAAAGTTTCTAAGAGGACGTAGAATTGGCAATGAATAAAGTAAAATCACAGTATACTGTACTGATTGGCGACTTCAATGCGAAGGTGGGAAAGAAGCAGGCTGACGACCACGCGGTGGGTGACTATGGGATAGGCACTAGAAATAGCGGGGGGAGATATTAGTCGAGTTCGCAGATAGAAATAATTTACGGATCATGAATACCTTCTTCCGCAAACGAGAAAACAGGAAGTGGATCTGGAAGAGCCCCAATGATGAGACTAAAAATGAAATAGACTTCATACTAGACTTCATACTCAACCTGGCATCGTTCAGGATGTGGCCGTCCTCAGAAATGTGCGCTGTAGCGACCACAGAATAGTAAGGTCTCGAATTAGCTTAGACTTGAAAAGGGAACGGAAGAAGCTAGTGAAGAGGAAGTCCATTATCGGGTTAGCCGTAAGAGGGAAAGTACAGGAATTTAGGATAGCGCTACAAAACTGATATTCGGCTTTAACTGAAGAAGACGGTCTTGAGGTTCATACCGTTAACCTTCATATTGCTTTCAAGCAATTGGTGCGCTCTGACCTCTACTGGCCTCTCACAGCCGACATAAGGTTTAATGCATTATCATTACTAATCTCACTTTGGCCAAATCTGTCATTCTTATTTGTGATGCCTTGGCTATAGCCTCTAGGGCTCTGTCTATTGCCCTCCCACAAACACCCTTCGCCCATCTCCCCCTTGAGAAGGAACAGGAAGAGCACTCATACTGGCCGCTATCTTCAATTTAACTACCTTTCCCTAGCCTCTCACATAAGATCAGGGGTTGCCTCGCTTTTTCGTCGAGCAGACCGCACCTGCATAGAGCCAGAGGACGTGAAAGCCGACCGTCAAAGAGTTCGCAAGGACCTCTCCGAATGTGGCTACCCGTGTATTTCGTCAACGCTGTTGAACGCAAACTATTGCGACATCCACGATCTGACATTGGCCCAGCCGCCAAAAAGCGTGCACCTGTGCTATATGTGCCCGGGATCAGCGAAACCTTGGCGCGCATCTTGCGATCCTACGACGTTGAGGTGTCACACGTGCGGGAGAAAAAGTTGCGGCAAGCCCTCGTCACCGTAAAAGACTGCCTGCCAAAAGAAAAATTTCCGGGCGTAGTATAGAGTATACCGTGCAGAGACTGTGACCAAGTGTATGTGCGTGAAGTGGCAAATTTGCTAAAAGGTTGAAACAACGCCAGTATGACATTGCAAACAAGAAAGCTTCTTGAAATGCACTCGCCGAACATTCTGAAAGCAGGCAGTAGGATATAGATTGGAGCAACGCGCGCATTGTAAAAACAGAAAAGAATCTCCAAAGCCATTTATATCTAGAATCCTTAATAATTAAGACAACCGAACACACTCTTAATCGCACTGACGAGTCACTTCCTAGTGCATGTGCCCGCTGCCTGGGGCACATTTTCAAACCTAAATAGCCAGTCTTTCACATCTGTACCTGTTCGTGAACAAGGCTCCCGCGTGGGAGCTGAAACGTCATTTAAGTGTCCATTTTTATTTGCTCGGTGTTCTGCCTTCTTCTTCCTAGACTTTTTATATATCATAGAATTTTTTAGCCATCTGCTCACATAGTTTCAAGTGATCAGATGCCCTAAATGCGTCCGACTCAGTTACTTGTGCCATCTGATGTGCCTTTTGTTTTCAACGATTTCCATATAGGGCATATTCTCTGTGGCTTTGTTGCAAGGACCAATTAGCATTAATGATAGTTAGTAGTTATCTGCTAAGTTTTCGTCATTATTCCAGACTCCGGAAAGAGACCAGAGCACCTACTTTAAATATAGTCTACACACGATTTTATCAAACTGTCGTTCAAGTACTCCTCTCGCAGGACGTCATCACTGGCACTTTCAATTGGGGATGAAGCTAATATGCTTTTAGATTCTCCCCCATAGTCTTTAGTTGCACTTCACGTGTCTACGTTAATATCACCTGCCCGAATAAAGTTCGCGACAGATGCATATTTGCATATTACCTTTTCCTGTTCGGCAAGGACAGTTCTGAAGAGATTAGTGTTAATTTCAAAAGCGCAAGATCATTTGATTTGATTTTCATCATCGTTTTTTTCCTTTTTTCGGACACAAACATTGCACCATTGCGCATCCATGTAAATTCTCAACTCTTTTACTTTCTTTTCCTTGGTAGCCCACATTATTTAAAGAGAAGTTTCTGTTGGGCAAGATGGTTTATGTTCCGGAAAGACGACGACGACGACTGAGACCACGAGCGCGTGACACGTGAGAAAGCCTGCAAGCTACAATCGCTGCTGGTTCTGGTCGCTGTTCTGTTGACGTGGCTCAGCTACCCAGGCTGCGGGGCAGTGGCTAAGTACCTGGCGGTGTTGCTCTAGCTTGCTAAATTTCTCCTTTTTGTCTGTGCCTGTTCGCTCCTGTTCTTGGGTGATTGGGTGCGGGACGAAAGTTTAATGTCTACTTCTTCTCCTGGCCAGGGGTTTTCCCCTTGGTCGGCATCTCTTCCTAAAGACCAGCTCCCAATCGATCTCTTTCTCCGCAGCGGTGTTTCAAGCATTCCAGTCGCATTAGTGCCTTCCGATGGAAGCGCTATCCGACTGAACAACCCGGAGGCCGTGCAGGCGGCCCTTAGGTCAACATCGCAGGATTTCATGCACATTACCGACGTGCGGCAGTTCGGCAGGGGTGGCATTTTGTGCAGGTCGCCGGATAAAGCCTGTATTGAAGACCTGCTGAAGTGTACGTCATTCGCCAACCACCCGGTGAGCGCATTCATTCCGCCTCATCTAGCATGTTCCAAGGGCTTGGTCCGAGGGGTCGACTCTCGATTGAGCCCTGCGGAAACGCTTGAGAACCTCTCGCCTGCGGGAGTGATTGCTGTCCATCGATGCAGCAGGATGGTTGACGGAGAAAAAATTCCTACGGAGTCCGTAATTGCCACATTTGCAGGAATATTTTGCCCGTCAGAGATTAAGGTGTGGCCATTGGTTTTTCGAGTAGATGCCTTTAACTCTCGGCCCCTTCAGTGTCAAAACTGCTGGTGATTTGGCCACAGCGGCAAAGCCTGCAAATCGGCCTTACGCTGCTGTGCCTGTGGGGAACGTCATTGCAGAGAGGAATGTCCTGAACAGCAAGAGAAATGTTGTTTGTGTAGCGGTGCTCACTCTGCTGATTCGCCTGACTGTCCTGCACGAGCACAAGAAGTTCAGGTGCTCGAGCTTATAGACAAGCGCAGATGCACGCGGAGAGAGGCTTTTGCCGCAGTCAAGGAGAGAACCTCAGCCTACTCTAGTGTGGCCGCCAAATGTCCACCCATAATGGATTCTAGTTGGTCCCAGGCTATTACAGCGGCAGTTGAGAAAGCTGTGGCAAATGCAATGGATCGCATTATGGAAACCGTGTTCACGTGCATTTCGCAGGTCATAGCTGCTCAGATGACCAATCTTCTGCAGGCGTCCACCGCTCCGCTCTTGTCTTCTTTGGCTTCGGAAGCTACCCCTCCTTCTGTAATTATCGATTCCGCTCCACAGGGTCAAAAACAATGTGAGCAACAAAAGACCTCTCAGGCCTCTTCGCATAGCGTTATGGACGCATCCTCTATGGATTGTATGGATATGGAGTCTGATCTCCGCGCCCAGAAACGAAGTGGGTCTCCTCTGAATATTGCAGGTCCATCTTGCCCCCAGTCAAAGACAAAGAAAAGTAACGCAAGTCAAAAGGCTAAGACCAGTATTCTAGAAAAGGCAGTCGCGGCTGCGGCACTTCCGCCAAGATAGGGTTCTTAAGTGTACTCCAGTGGAATTGTCGATCTATATTCTCAGCTTCAACAGATTTAAATTGCCTATGCACTCAGCTTCTACCGGATTTAGTTGCTTTACAGGAAACATGGCTAACTTCAAATTTCACTTATCATCTCAAGGATTACCATCCGTTCCGGCTTGACCGGTCATCACGAGGGGGAGGGTTGTTAGTGCTCATATCTACAAAGTTTTGCCACAGGACATGCATTTCTTTTCAATATGCGGACAATGACTGTGAAATCCTTGCGGTTGACCTTAGTGTCCCAGGTCAACAGCCCTTTACGGTAGCTAATGCATATTTCCCTTCTGGTGTGCGGGACACTCGGCCCCTTGACTCACTCATGTCTAGTAGCCGATCTCAGGTTCTTTTACTTGGCGACTTCAATTCGCACCATGTGACTTGGGGGTTTAAAACAGACAGCTTTGGTTCTAGACTATTTGATTGGGCTTCTGGCAATAACTTGATCTGAAACAATTCCGGATTGCCTACGTTTGTCCGCAGTCAATGCCGCTCTGCCTTGGATTTAACTTTTTCCTCCCCAGGAGTCTCTGTTATGTCTTGGGCGCCTGTTGACTGTGCAACAAATAGTGATCATCTACCGATTAGTTTCAAGTTTGCGTGTAAATTAACTCTTCCTGAGCGACATCAGCGCACGTTAATAAATTATCATTGCTTTAAAGACGCGCTACAATCAGCCCTCCAAATCACTTCAGACACTCGCGCTCCGAGAAGTGCCGAAAGCAAGGCTGCACATCTATGTTCGGTACTGGACCATGCAAGGCAAAAGTCTGAATTTTTGCTTAAGATCACAAAGGGTGCAATCGCGAACAATTGGTGGAATGCTGAGTGCACGCGTGATTATAGACGACGAAAAGCAGCTTGGAAGAAACTTCTCATCAATCAATGCCCAAAAAATTGGCTGGATTATAAGTATGTTGCAGCAACATTTAAGCGCACTGTCGCCCGTGCAAAGGAGGAGTATAATACAAATCATTATGATTTCCTTTCCCAATCAGGAAATAAACGAGCTTTATTTAATTTCCTGAGGCGCAACAAGGTGATTCCTCCGGCTGCCAACATTGAATCCTTTGTTCAGTCCCCTGCTGACATCGCAAAGGCCTTAGAGGATATTGCGTGTGGCCTAGAGCTTCGCTTTACATCTGCTTTACCTCCTCCTACTATATTCACATGCACCTCAAGTGATTTCACTGAGGTCTCTATGCCTGAGCTGTCGCAAATTGTTCTGCGCTTATCCCCAGCGGCTCCTGGCCCCGATAGGGTCACTTCATCTATGATCAAAATATTGTTCAATGAATCTCCTGCAGACCTGTTGGCTCTAATTAACCATTCTATTAAAGGTCCTTGGATACCGCATGAGTGGCGTCTTGCTGAAATAGTTCCATTGCTTAAAAAGCAAGGGGAGGGCTTAACTTTAGACAATATACGCCCTATTTCGTTAACATCGAACCTTGTGAAATTGGCGGAAAGGGTCCTTCTCAGCCGTGTCATGTCATTCATTTCAGAAAATGCTGTATTGAATCCATGCCAAATTGGTTTCAGGCCGGGTTGTTCAATTTGGTGTGCTCATACTGACCTTGAGAGTCGTATTAAATTAGCTCGCAATAGAAAAACGTTTGCTGCGCTTGTCACCTTGGATGTCAGTAAAGCATACGACAGCGTGGAGCACTCGACTCTATTACTAAGATTACAGGAACTCAACTTCCCAAGCTATTTTGTAGCCTGGATATCTGTTTTCTTGGAAAATAGAGAATTTTACTGCTGCCAAAATGGTGTTTCCTCAAGGAGATTCCCACAGACCAGAGGTGTTCCGCAAGGATCAGTTCTCTCACCTGTTCTTTTTAACATTTTTCTAAGCTCAATTCCATGCATTCAAAATGTGAAAACTTATGTGTACGCCGACGATATTGCATTTTTTGCATCAGAAAGTGACATTCACACTCTTTATCAAACCCTACAAAATTACCTCAATGTTCTTGACAACTGGCTAGGAAGAATTCATCTGTCCCTTAATGTGAAGAAATGCGCATTGTTAGTATTTCCAGTTTCTGTTCCAGTAAATATCTGCCTGGTCTATAGAAATAACATAATACCTCAAGTTCAGACGGTGAAGTATCTCGGTGTAATATACGACTCTACTCTCTCCTGGCGGCCCCACATTGAGCAAGTTTCTGCAAAAGGAGTTCGGGCCATTGGCATCCTGCGCAGGCTTTGTAGTGCTAGGTCAGGCATGAGAAGGCATACGCTTCTGGTGATTTATAAAATGTACGTCCGCACAATATTGGAGTTCGGGTGTGTTTTATTCTCAGGAGCTCCTGCCTATAAACTTCGCCCTCTTGTGCTATTGGAGCGTGAGGCGTTGCGCCTTTGTCTGGGGCTTCCAAAATATGTCGCCAATGCTGTTCTGCACCTTGAGGCGCGAATGCCTTCGTTATCAGCTAGGTTTCGCCTTTTAACAGTTCAAACATTTTTAAAATTGTGCGACTCACCTCTTCACGCTTCCAGTATAATATTTCTTAGTCAACCTTCCGCCTTTTTTAGTGCTGCCTGGTCTCGATTTCATACCCCGCAGATATGTTACGTGCAGTCCCTCCTTGATCGCATAAATATTCATTTCACAGATGTCCGCCAAATATTTAACAACTCCTCATCTGTCCAGATTGAATTCGATGATATTTTCCCATCGAATGCAAAGCTGCAGCCCTTCCCACTTCTTCAGGGTCTATTGCAGGACCACCTAAGGTCCTTTCCCTCTCATGTTCTAATTGCTACTGATGCCTCGCAGGATCGCGAAAAGGCAGGTGTGGGAATTTTTTCGCCTTCACTGGATTGGTCTTTTTCTCTCCGTCTTCCTGACTTCACTCCAATTTTTCTGGCTGAATTATTAGCAGTAATCTTAGTCTTACGAAAATTAGAATCTACAGTTTCCCAGGTCGTGGTTATGACAGACTCTCTGTCCTTATCCTCACCCACTGACTCTCGGCCGTTACGCCTCTTTAAGTTCCTGATTCCGCTCCATCTAAATTCGGTAAGGTTGCTTTGGGTACCCGGTCACATGGGCTTTCACTTAAATGAGGTTGCAGATTCCTTAGCAAGAGCCTCTCTCAGCGGCCCAATTGTTGCTGTCCTGCCATCATGTGCATATACAGCTGCGGTGAGGTTTCGCAGCTACACAATATTTCAGGAATGTGCTGCCTCGGCTCTTACATCATCTCCCGAATATCAGCATCTTCTGCATCCTTGGAGTAGCAAAGACTGGCGCTCACGCAGACTAGAGGTCTCTTTCACGCGCTTGCGTTGCCGGGTTCCCCTTCTAAATTTCTACCTTCACAGATCTGGCCTGGCAGCTTCCCCACTGTGCCCTTTTTGTGCCGAACCTGAGACAATAGATCACTTCCTGCTGTTCTGCCGCCGCTTTTCTCATTTGAGGGAGAGTATTTTGCAGATTCCATTTCATCAACTGGGCTTGCCTGTGTCTTCCGCGGTTGTTCTTTCCATTGGCGCTTCTTTGCTTGGACGAAGCGACAGGAATGTGCGCTCTGCTGTGAAAAATTTTCTTCAAGAAACGCAGCGACTCCCATTCTAATTTCTTTTTCCCGCCCTCAATCAGTACGACATTGCAACATTACAGGCATTGTGTACTATTATGCACATTAAGCAATTGTCCCGTCTTTGATCTTCAAGTTAACTGGACCCCTTTCCTTCCCTTTTCCAATCTCTCAGACTACATACTATTACCACTCCTTTTCCCGTCAAAACTTTCCTGTATCCAGTAATTAACCGCCTGTGTCTTGGCCACTCCCCCGTAGTGGGTATGTGCCAGCAACATCTGAGGCCTTCCTTCCTTCCTTCCTTAGAAGACGAAGCTAGAAAAGGGCGGACTCTTTCCTGTCGCCCATTAAAGCGCTTGTTTCTTAGGTCATCTTTGAGGTTCATCGAGACGTGACACTGGTGGAGGCGCTGGGTTGCACAGGACTCCGGCAGTCCACAGCGCTTCCCGAGCGTTGACATTCCTGCCCATTGGCCTAGCCGCCGCATTCTAGGTCTATCCCCGGAGTACACCCATCTACCGGGCGGTTCTTCGAGCGTTCAAGTTCGCCAGGACCACTTAGCCATGGCAGACGCCATAATTACGCCGGTGACTCTCTACAACCCCAAGGTGATATTAATTGGTTTTTTCGGGGAAAGGAAATGGCGCAGTATCGGTCTCATATATCGTTGGACACCTGAACCGCGCCGTAAGGGAAGGGTTAATGGAGGGAGTGAAAGAAGAAAGGAAGAGAGAGGTGCCGTAGTGGAGGGCTCCGGAATAATTTCGACCGCCTGGGGATCTTTAACGTGCACTGACATCGCACAGCACACGGGCGCCTTAGAGTTTTTCCTCCATAAAAACGCAGCCGCCGCGGTAGGGTTCGAACCCGGGAATTCCGGATCAGTAGTCGAGCGCCCTAACCACTGAGCCACCGTGGCGGGGCACAACCCCAAGGTGCCGAAGTGCTTCTGCGGGGATGCGTTCGAGGATATGCAAGAGTGGCTCGAACAGTTAGGAAGGGTCCCCAAGTTTGACCAGTGGAGCCCAGACCAAAAGCTCTCGAACGTTTATTTCGCTCTTCGAGACAGCGGCAGAATTTAGCTTGAGAATCACGAGGCCAGGTAAGCAACAGGGCGCGCCTTCCGCCGGCAGCTAGTAGAGACCTTTCCGAGCCCTGGCCGTCGCGAAAACACGCTGCGCCTGCTTGAAGCGCGTATCTAGATACCGAATCAGGATGTCGATATGTGCGTGGAGCTCATGGCCCGCCTCTGTTAGCGTTCCAATGCGGATATCAGTGAACAAAAGAAGCTACGGTATCTCCTGCATGGCATCAAGGAGCAGTCGCTTGCGGCTTTAGAGCGTAACCCGCCTACGATCGTCAGCGACTTCGTCGAGGACGGCACAACCATCGAGTGTGCCCTCCACAGACGGTATCGCGAGCAGAGCAGGCCGTCCGACGGCGCTCCTACGAGTACGGCGCAGCTGACAGGTACTAATCGGATTGCTTTGCGCGAACTCATCCGGGAAATTATCCGTGAGGAGCTGCAAATGTTCACTGCTCTGAAGGCTCAAACGGCAATGGCCATCGCAGAAATCGTCCGAGACGAACTTCAGAACGCCATGTCACAGGGAGGCCGTCAAGATTGCCCAATGGTGCTGTCCCTCTCACGGGTTGCCCGACCACCCACAAACGCAACGGGCTCCGACCACTGGAGACAGGAAAACCTTACCAGGGGTCAGCTACCTAGGACCCCTCCACGACTTTCAGTGTTTGTCTCGGACCTGCCAGCTACTTGCCGTCGAGTATTTTTCGTGGTTTTTCAGACATCGGAAATATGCGTGGTGGGATCCTGCCAGCAGAGGCTTAGGTCGTCAGCCTATCGTCCCTCCGGCCCTCGGCAGCATCATCTTACACCTCCGGGGGAACCCACCTGTACTTCCAACCAATCAACCATAGACTTATTTCCTCCTCTAGCTTGCTCCACGCCTACTGAGGATGGAGTGTTCAAGGCTGCGCTGACCGGTCCACAGAACAAGAATGTGCCTTAAGGGAGATGAATCGGGCCTCCTCCACCGGTACTCCACAACATCGGCGGTTTCTGCACTGGTCGTTCTACGCCTCCCTACCTCCGCGTCCCGCAATGGCAACTACAGCCCCGCGGTCAGCCTTGAGGCCGCTTCTCCGAGGCACCGATTCCGAGAGGCCTGGCTGCTGTAAACCCCCGCGCAAACCTGGCCTCTCCATAGCCAGAACCTGGCGCGTCGGTTACCAGACGCTCACGCCCCGGCGTGCCGAGGCGAGTATGTATTTGTAAACTTTTTGATCTTTTGACATGCCTTCCGCGCGGGATTTCGTGGGTACAGCGTGGCGTTTCTCCTGGCCTGCTTCCGCTCAGGCATCGGACCACACAAGCGCGACTGGCCCTCACAGTCGCTGCCACTCCCATGGGGTTTTGCATCCCCAGAGGATGGGCCCCGGCCAACCCATCCCCGCTGCTGACGTTGCACCGGAAAAAAGCCTAGTATCCGGAACTAGACCGACCTGTATCCGGTGGCGGGGGCGAGGGGCCACGAGCAGGCCGCACAGTCGGATTCACCTCCCCCCCCCCCCCGGCCTCTCGACATCAAAGTTGATTCGATTGAAGATTTTCCACCTTCCGTGTCACTTAAAAGCTTAGAGAATTCCTGATCCTTCTGAATTTTAGTAGAAAGATGACTGATTCCAACTAGATTAATTTTTGAAAGACACGTCGTTTAGGGATCGGCTCGGTCCCCTGTTCATAGTGTCACTATGGGTGAGCCGCAGCTTGGTCTTTTAAAAAAGCCAAGTCCGTAGTCACACCATAAAGAAGGGACCGAGCCGGTCCCGAACCGACGTGTTCTTCAAAAATTAACCTGGTTAGTGTCACTCATATTTCTACTGCAATAAATTTCCCAACCAGGCAGACTTCTGTTAAATGTTTTCTTTTGAGACTTCTGAACTTTCACGGCCGCTTTCTCCCGAAGTACGCAAATTTCCTGAAGCCTCTGACAGAACTTTTGCCTACCAAAAAAATCCTGCAGCGCCACTTACTCATGAGTAAACTGATGACGTTGCATCTACATTAACTGCTGCCAAAAAGGCGCTCGCAAATTCGACCTTGCTCATGCATCCAGTTCCTGACGCTCCATTGCACCTTGTCAGCGATGCATCGGCCATTGCCGTCGGTCCAGTTCTCAAGCAGCATCTCAGTTTCTGTAGCGTAAGCTACACTGGCCGAGGCTGAGTAGTTTCGCGTGGCTCCTGGAGAGCCGTGCTGCGCATGGGCGAGGAGCAGTGAAGGCACACGGCGCACAGCTGGCGCGCCGGAGCCGCCGCCGAGCGCGCCTCGCCGGTCTGCGCTTCCCCTGGAAACCGCACCACGTGACCAACCGCGTGAAGATCCACGTGACCAGCCACGGCACCGTGCCGCCGGCAGCTGCTCCGCCCCACGTGACCGACCACGTGGTCGACCCCCCGCATCCTCACTGAATTAAAAATACCCTGTGTCGAGGGTGGGAATCAAGCCAGGGCCTTTGGCGTCTCAGGCGGAGACTCTGCCACTCCGCCATGACGGCTCAAGGTCTAACGGTGAATAAAGGCGCATGTAGTGAATGCGCGCCTTTCATATATTAACTTTTACGAATCAGTTGTCGCCGCGCTTACGCTACGTGTATCCTTGCCTAACAGGACTAAGCCATCATCATTTTTCGCATATTTCTCACTCCCGGTATACGACGCCGACATCAGCGCCGACGACGACGCATGTCTTCGTCCGACACGACTCGTTAACGAACAAGCTTACCTCTGGAAACGTACCATTCCTCTGCGCGAAACAAGCTAGCCGGAATAAACCAGTATAATGTTATTCGGATGTTCTTCACGATTACCAAATGTTTACACTCTTTTTTTTACTCTCAATAATGAGCAGTGAAAGTGCTTGCTGCTGTTGATTGCAAAATGTGATGCGTGAGTTCTTTCGGCAATTTATTAACGCGACAATACTAAAAGTTCGTCTATGAAGAAAAAGTATATATCATCTTGGTGGCGTATTCTTCTGTACACTTGGCACCTGACAAACTGGAGAGAGGGAAATCTCTTCGCTTGTAAAAGGAGATACTGGACGGAGTCTGCCACGGGAAGACTCTCCCGACGCCTTTCTGAAAAATGGCATTGTAAATTGATTCAAGAATAATAACCACGAACCACTCAGCAAAAATAAAGGGACTAAGAAAGAATCAGCGAAAACAAAGTGACCAACAATAGCTGAAAAAATTACCAGTGGCTTAGCTCGGCTATTCCAGGATATACGTGGCGTGAGCAGCAATTTCGCTCTCTTTCTTCATGGCTATACTACACTGGCAAACGCTCCGCTATATGTGTACCCCCCTCATTCCTTTGCTCATGCGCACAAAATAAGAGGCGCTATCAAGCGGCTCCTGCGCAACGTCAGACTTGGCTACTGCGCAACGCAGGCGCGCAGCTGGGCACGCCCCGGCGCCATTGCGTCTGCCGCGGCTATGACGCACTTTTTGATGACCGGCGAGGCGAGCGCGCGCGGCTGCGGCGACTGCAGCGCGTCAACTGTGCGCCGTGTGACGTAACTGCTCCTGGCGCATGCGCAGCACAGCTCTCCAGGAGCCACGCGAAACTGCTCAACCTCGGCCAGTGTAGCTCACGCTATAAAACGTGAAGATATCTTGCAGGGGCTGAGCAAATACCACAGCAAAAGTGCTTAGCGCTTGATCAGCAAAATTACGGAAAGCATTTCAAATTAGCGAAGAAGTCCACGGCACAGTACTCAAGAAAATATAAAGGGTAGATAAGAAGCAGAAAATATGCAGTTTAAAGCAAGGCGAATACTTAATACTAACGCAGTGTCATGGAAGGATGGCAATTTCAGCACCCCGGTAATTTCTGCTCTGACATTATGCGTAACTCAGTTGCTTGAGCGCACTACTGCTTGACAAGAAAATGAGAAATAACACCACCCTTATATTGCTTGATTTCGTTCTGCGTGCACTATGAGCCAGTTTTAGCATTTTTATGCTGGGTCATCATTATCATTATCATCCTGGCTACGCGTAGTGCAAAAGAAAGGCCTGCCCCATGTCCTATTCTTTGCCAGTTGGGGGCAACCTATCCTGCAAACTTCTTAATAGAGGCTTATAGCTGAGAATATTTACGTTCCGATTCCGCTGGGAGCCGCCCAGTGTAGCGCCAGTAGAACGTAGCCTGAGTAAAAAGTTTTAGCGCAGCGCCTAAAACGCCCGAATGATCCTTATGGAATGGAGCAATGTACTGCCCCATCTATTGGTGAAAAGCGGAGTTCCGCTAAACAAATCGCGCTTGGTTTTACTATACTAAAATTGCTCAAGTTATTATCAGTCCTTGTAGTATATGCTCGATATACGATATAAGCTGGGTATAGTATACCCGATGAGCCCGACGCACCATCATTGGCAATGGAGGGCGCCATATTAGAATAACGACGCTCGCTCGCTGGGAGCCCTCCGCTGGGATGACCAAAGGAGCGGGCGAGCGCGCAGCGGCGTAAACCCGCTGGCCGCCTCAGCGTTCTGCGCATGCGCAGCGGCGTCGACTCTCGTCCGCTCCGCTCCGTTGGCCGCTGGCCCGCTCTGCTAAAAGTCTAATCTCAACCACCGACCAAACTCTTTGCCGCCCCTGCTACGCTTGCCTTATCTTTGAATCCACTCCGTTACCCTTAAGAACCAGTAATTGTAGAAATAAACATACAATCGCCAAAATTTTACAACGAAAGGAAACACGACGTTACGGGGCCTCTGTGAGTTCAAGGTGGTGCCTTTTGATCTCTGTTCCGCACCAGCGACGTTTCAGCGAGTAATGGATATATTACTGGCAGCCCTGAAGTGGCAAATTTGTCTTGTATATTTAGATGAAGTCGTTTCCTTCGCCTCGAACTTTTAAGAGCAACTCAAAAGAATTCGAACAGTTCTAGACGCCACCAAGCCGTCTGGCCTAACCTTGAAAGCAGTGAAGTGCCACTTTGCCTATGAAGAGGTGCTGTATCTAAGCCACATCGTTAGCAAGGAGGGAGTACGCCCAGACCCGCAGAAAACAGCTGCTATTGAACAGTTTCCACCGACGGCCGTTAAGAAAGCCGTGCGCAGATTCCTTTGACTGTGCGCACGTTAACAACGATTTGTCAAAAACTTTTCCCGCATCGCCGAGCCCATGACAAAACTGACGAAGACAGCCGTGAAGTTTAAATGGGAAACGCCGCAAGCAGAAGCCTTCAACGAACTTCAGCGTCGCTTACAGTCCCTACCGATCCTATCACATTTTGATGAAAACGCAGATACCAAAGTTCGTACCGACACAAGCAGCGTGGGCCTAGACGCCATCCTCGTTCAAAAAAGTGACGGGCTGGAGCAAGTCATTGAATACGCTAGCCGTTCCCTTTCTAAGCCCGGGGCTAACTATTCGACAACTGAGGAGTGTCTTGCCACCATCTGGGCTACGTTGAAATTACGCCCCCGCCTGTACGGACGGCAGTTCAAGGTGGTCAGCGATCACCACGAGCAGTGCTGGCTTGCAAGTTTGAAGGACCCCTCTGGCCGCCTCAGTCGATGGAGTCTGCACCTCCAGGAGTTTGACGTCACCGTCATTTTCAAGTCCGGACGCAAGCACTCTGTCGCCGATTACCTTTCACGAGCACTTGTGGATGTACCGCCGCCTGACAATGTGAGGACGCCTTCCTGGGATTCTTCAGTACCAGCTACTTTGTACAGCAGGAACGCTCGCACCCCTGCCTAAAACGCCTGATCGCATACTTGGAAGGCAAGTTTTCGTAACCCCCCGCATCATTAAAGCGAGGACAATCTTCCTTCTGTGTACAGAATGATGTAATCGTGAAGAACTTCGCAGCGAACAAAACACCATACCGCCTTGTTGTACCTTACTCTCTCCGTGAAGAATTTCTACAGGGTTCACACAACGAGCCGACAGCTGGACATCTCGGGTTTACTCGCACCCTCCACCGCATTCAAGACAAGTATTACTGGCCCCGACTGTCTGTCGATGTCGCACATTTTGCGAAAACCGGTCGAGATTGTCAGCGATGAAAGACCCCTCCCACCCGAAGAGCAGGATTTCTGAAACACATTGAACCCCCCTCAAGGTGCTTTCAGCAGATCAGCATGGACTTTCTTGGCCCTTTCTCAAAGTCATCGTCTGGAAGTAAGTGGATCATCATATCGGCCGACAACTTGAACCGCTACCTTGAGGCAAGAGCCCTACCGCACGGAACAGCAGCAGAAATCGCCAAATTTTTCGTGGAGTGCATTCTGCCGCGACACGGCGCCCCCGATGTGCTTCACGGACACTGGAACAGCATTCATGGCGGAAATACCTCAAGCCATTCTGCGTTACAGCGAAACCAGCCACCGCAGGACTGCTGCAAACCATCCACATACCAACGCACTGACCGCGCGCCTGAACAAAATCATCGCCGATATGGTCTTCATGCATGTCAATGCCGACCACAAGACATAGGACGTCAACCTGCCTTACGTCGTCTTCGCCTACAGCAGTGCAGTGCAGGAGACCACCCAGATGACGCCTTTTAGGCTCATTAATATTAGGGAGGCCAAGACCACGCTAGATGCCATGCTGAACGTAAAATCGCAAGAAACAAGGACATAAAATAAGACAGACAACACGAGCGCTCACTTCCAACTGACTTTATTACATGCAAGGAACGGAATTTTTTTACTCTCGGTAATGCCTGCAAGGCATTACCACACAGTGGTGAAGGGTAGATAACAGTCATCGAGCGTCACACTTGAACGATAAAACATAGGACATCTTTTTTTGTGACAGCAGAATTGATGGAGCACTTCCGCATTCATCGCCAGCTCGTACTATCTCCAAAGCCTTAACAATTTCTCTCGTAATTTGACATTTGTTCCCGTAAAGAACTTTGCATTTGTGAAAAAGAGGACGACAACCCTCCTTTTCTTTGCTTCTGCATTTTAGACATTTTGTCTCAAATGCAAAAGCAAAGGAAAAGAGGGTTGTCTTGTCTAAAATGGGTCGGGCGTGCTGGCCGGTTATAATGCAATGCTTGGCAACTGGCGTTTGTCGGACCTTCGGCGATGACGTAAAACACTGTAGTTTCGAAACAGATTGTGGATCTGGTCTTGTCTGTTCTGGTGCAGGGCTGGGTTGATGTCGAAAATAGGCGAGTTCTCTTCCTCAGGCGAATCTTCTGCGGATTCAGCGGAGAGGGCGGAGTCTCAAACGTCGGATATTTCGTCGAAGAAAGCAATCGTAATTCCTCTGTTAATGTGCCGATATTCTTCGCTGAAGTTAGCAGTATTTCGGCCTGGCCACTGCGCAAATGTGCGATGCCTCTTTGCGATGCTGATGCCTCGCTCTAGAAGCAACTGCATGTTCTCCTCGATGATGGCTTCAGTGTTAATGGCTTTCGTGGCACCTACGGTCAGGATAACGCTTGAACAGGGTGTGACGTTCACTTCTTCCTCCAGGACACTAAGGGCAAAGAGATTTTCCAGAGTTCTCATCGAAGGGGTGGCCTGGTCCGTCGAAAGTGTGATCAGCTTGGATCACACGTAAGTGGTTCTGGTTGTTGGTGAAAAATTGTGTGCAGGGCGTGCAACTATTTCATGGAGAACACCTTCGCCGCACTGCACAGGGTTGGGGGAGGGGAGTTAAATAGATAGAATAGAGGACGGGTCCGGGGAGGAAAGGACGGCAAGAGCACGGCAAAATGTGGCACGAGAAACAGCGGGTGGGCACACATTGCGAAGCGCGCACTGGTGTGAGTCAGAAGACGCCCATGCACTCATTGATCACAGTATGTTTCTGAGTGCAGGAGGAGGGGAGTGGAGACGCCAAAGAGTCTCTGGAAAGGATTTTGCGGGAACACACAATGTAGCGTGCGTTGGTGAAAATTTAGCGCACTGGGGCACAATGAACAGAAGGTTTGTGTGCACGGCACGCAGCACAAAGCACTGCGGTGACACTAGATGCGCCTGCGAAGGCCTGCCTCATCGAAGAATGAGACGAGAGCGAACAGGGCAGCTTTCCTTTTTGTAACGATGCCTCAGTGAAGACTAGGTCGCCGGCAGTGGCCGACGGCAGGCCAAGATTGCTGTATTCGGTGCGCATTATGGAGCGCACGTTAGCCTGAGCGGGGCATTCACAGAGCAGGTGCTCAACTGTTTCTGTGTCTCCGCAGTCAATACAGTTTGTTTCGGCCTCTCCCATGAGGCGGTGGCGTCGGTCTGCCGTGCAGACGCAACCAATCCTGATGCGCAGGAGTAGAGAGTATGCCGCGCGTCCGAAGGCAAGGTACGGGACAGCCCTTGGGAGCTTGCCGGACGCGACGCGGGGGTCTGGGTGGCAAAGTGCAACCTTTTGTGGTGGAGCCACTGTACACACATTGCACTGCGATCCGGATGAAGGAGTTGCGAGACAGCAGCACGAGAGTCACTGAAAATAGCGACTTAAAAATTTGGAACGCTTCACGATTTTGCGTGTCACCCTTGCGCAGGGGCCATGCTAATCTTCTCTGTATCCTTCCAATTTTAGCATGTGTACTTTGGAAGTACAGGGATCGCACGTCGACAATAGCCTGATCCTCATTAAGTAAATTCATGCCCAAGATCACTTCGCGGGAATATTGACGTTGCACAACGAAGGTCGCAGGATAGTAGTGTGCTTTGAGTCACTCGCGCTGTGCGTCGTCCTGATGTCCTGATGGCGTAATAAGGTGGCCCCCTGCGGTGCGAATTTGTGGGCCCTGCCAAGTGGTCGTGACATTACTCAGCTGCGCAGTGAATGTTCCATTCATTACCGAGTAATCGGCTCCTTTGTCGACTAGAGCGTTAACATTCTGGCGGTCGATAACCACTTTTAATTCGGACGTCCTGGTTCTTGCGTTGCACATCGTCCTGGAAGCCGGCTCACGGCTTTGTTGGGCATAAAAATCGTGGGTAGAACGTGTCTTTGAAGCTTTTGTCAGTAGCGACATCGTTTTGAAGACGGTTCGCGTCGTGGTCGGGGTTGTCATTGTATGCGGCATCGGCGTGTCGGGGGCAGAGTGCTGCATGGTCGCAGAGGATGTTCGGTGTTTTGCTCGGGACCAACGTCGCCTCCAGAGGTTGCTGTTTTTAGTTTCCCCTACGATGGCTGGGAGAGCTTCCTCGTACCGCGGCTGCGTAGCTGTGGCGTAGTGACGCAAAGAGCGAAGCAGACGGCGATGGTGAGCGCGAAAAGCGGTTCGGCGAGACTCCTCTCGACGCAGGTACTGGTCGATTTTTTGCTGACCATAGCCGAAGCGTGGTCGTGTTGCGTTAACGGCGTATCCACGTAGACCGATACGTCGGTACGGGCAGTGACGAATAGTAGGGCCGGTCTCGCCGCAATGGAAGCACAACTACAGGTGGTCGGAAGTCCTACAGGTGTCGCATTTCCAGGGGCTTGAGCGTCGCTCATAGGCTGGGCGGGCGAGGGCAGGGAGGCGGCGTTGTGGAACGAGTGGTTCATCTCGGGGAGGACATGAGGGTTGTCGTTGGGGCTGAGCAGTCCTTACTGCAGCGGCGTAGGTCATGGCCTGGGTTTCTGTGGCCGTCGGGGTGCCAAGTGCCTGTTGCACTTCTTCCCGTACCACGTCCATCAGAGTCGCTGCTTGTGGCTGTGGGGAGGATGGCAGTAATCGGCGTAGCTCCTCTCAGAGGATTTCGCGGATAACTTCCCGCAATCTGTCGCTGGTGGTGGCCGGCGTGTCCGAACGGATTGCACAGGCTGAGGAAGGACGATTGTACAGCCAAGCTCGGACCCCGACACCGGCTTTTCTGCGACACGACACGGGCCCCTTGGACGCTGTCGCGTTAAAAAGTTATATGACTTTTCCGAACCGCTCAGGGTTTTCTTCACTGGCTCCGCTGAATGCGGAAAGACTTTCGTTTTACGCATAACCAATAAAGCTAACGCTCGTTACTTCAACGTCTTCCAGACGTTGGCGGCCTTATTTTTCTTTCCAACAGCCTGCTGCGTTGTGCTTAGCTTCGATGAACCATCTATAAACAAACCTTAAGTTAAGATGCACCCTTTTTGATTGCCTCCCCGTTTCTGCCACATAGGTGAGTAGCGGTAATATACAGCTGTTGTATACTTTTCTCTTGACGGATATTGTTAAACTGCTATTTATGATCTGAGATAACCTTTCTTACACGCTCCACCCCAATCTTATTCTTCTAGCTTTTTCTCTCTCATGATTCGGTTCAGCGGTCAGTACCAACCTTAAATAGATGTAATCACGTGCGACTTCCAGCACCTCGTATCATATTATAAACTGATGTTCCCTCACGAGACTACTGCACTTTACTTTGGTTTTCTACGTGTGAATTTTTAGATCCGCTGATTGATCTTGCTAAATCATTGAGATTGCTTTTCGATATTCAGGTATTATGAACTTACTCTTAGCCCCAACTGTTTCCGATACAGGCCTCAGAACCCCTTCAGTAAAAAAGCTGTGAATAGCGTTGGAGAGATAGTGTCTCCCTGGCTGACACACCTCGATATTGGAATTCACTTCCTGCGTTTATGAAGGACGATGACAGCTCTACAGTCATTATAGACATATTACAATATTTTCACAAGGATGTTCACCCTTATTCCACAACGCCTGTACGACGGCTGAGATTTCCACTTAGTCAAATGCTTTCTCGTAATCAATGAAGGCTATATGCGGGGGTTTATTACATTCGGCGTGTTTCTCTATCACCTGACTGTCAGTGTGAATATGGCCTATTACGAATATGGCTTTCACCAAAGCTGCTTGACGATTTGGTTGATTGAAGTCTAAGGTTGTCCTCATTCTATTAGCGATTGACGTAGTAAACGTTTTGTAGGAAAATGAGAGCGGTCTAGAAATTTTTTCAAGTTCGTGACGTGTCCTTTGTTGTGAGTTAAGATAATGCTGGCGTTCTTCCAAGCTACTGGTACGATCGAGGTTATAAGGCAATGCGTATGCATGGTGGCTAGCTTTTCTAGCACAATCTCCGATCTGTCTTTCAACACTGCTGTCTCCTGATTCTCAGCAGCTGCTTTGACTCTTGGCATTAGTCCTAAGGCTTTCTTTACTTCTTTTTTTGTCACCGGTGGGATGTTCCATTACTTTGTGCTCCTGGCTTGCACATTAACTTCCTGATTTTGTTCGCAGCTGTTAAGGTTTATGTAGAACCCTCGGCTGCTTAACAATCTTATCTATATTACAATTTTCATTGACCCCTTTGCCTCTTAAAGCACACATCTGTTTCCAATCTATGCCTAATTTCAACTTCACCACCAGCTTAGGCTGCCTCCATTCTTTAGAGCATGCGCTATTCTGTCCATATTAAACTTACTTATGTCGGCTACCTGGCGCTTATTTATTAGCTTTCGTACAGATTACAGTTCTCTTCTGTCTGTAGGGTTAGATGCTTTCACACTTTGTCGTTCCTTAATGAGATCGTTCGTCTGTTCCGATAATTTGCCTGTGTATTTGGAACCATCCTACTTTCTAGATGCATTGTGCACTCTTTAATGATAGCTGTCAGATTACCGTTCATTGTTTGAACGTTAAGGCCTTGCTCCTCCATTAATGCCGAATATCACTTCTGCAGCGTTTTCCTTAATCCCGCTACATTCCCCCTTACCACTATGTCGTTATTTGACTTCGACGGTTGTTTATTATCAATCTGTAAGTCTTTTCTGAACGTTGTAGCTTGGAACTGTTAAATATGTTTCATGTTTGACTGCAAGGTATTGTGATAGAAACGTATAAAGATGCGTTATCAGGACATATTCAATGGGTAGCAGTAGGCTCAAAACGTTCATTTATTTTTTTGTCTGCAATTGTAAAAGTTCTTGTTCTCATATTTTAGCAATGTCAATAGAGCCATTGTAATATGAAGCTGCCTTATATTTTAAGGAATCAGCCAACGGTGAAGCAAAGTGTTTTATGAGTTGGGGTGGTTCTGCAAAAGGACGCTTGAAGCAAGAGAATATAATTGAACGAGAACGAAGGAAGCGCTCCATGCAGGACCTTAGTGTAGCTAATATACCGAAACGCTAGTGAATTGCTTCCGGAAACTCCCGGTGAATTGCTCAGTCATCCCGCCAGCTGGACTGGTCCTCGAGGCTAGGCCTAGAACCACCGGGGATGCGCTGGCAGAGGTGACTTCGCCCGCGTCGGTCACCACTGCTTCAGCAACACCACTTTTGACAACTGAGCCTGGGTCCCAGCCCTTGGTTCCTGCTCCCGGTCCATCAACGGCAGAGCACATCCCGCCTCCTCGAAACGCACTTCTGCCCGTGAGCAATCCGCCCTCTGGGCGGAACTCGACAATGGCTGCCAAGCCTCAACTGCTGGATGGGGCTTCAACTATGCAGCTTGAGGAGAGGTCTTCAATGGACCTGTTTTCAGCACCTCCATCCGTGCCACCGGCTAAGCGCAGTTCTCAAAAGCGCCAGGATTCGTCTTCTGCCAACTGCAGCTCAAAAGGCAAGAGTTCCTGCCCAGCGTATGCCAACCAGGTGGCTGTGCCGGCATCGGGATCGGTATCGTATAAAGTGGCCATTAAAGTTTTAGCAGCCAAAAGAATGACAGACGTTCCGAACAGGATTCTTCAGGCGAACCTGGAAGAGTGTTTTGGGGCCAAAGGTTTTCGTGGCTTCACGTATAGAACGAAAGCTAATACCATCACTGTGTGGCTCCCGAGTTTGGCAGCTGTGGAGCGTCTCCAAACGCTCAAGAGCATATCGATTACAAGCGAGATCTCAGTGCCGATCAGGGTGTACCTAGTAGAAGGTTCGGACCTACAACGCTGTGTTGTTTACAACGTCGACGTTGCCGAAGACAAGACGACCGTCCAGCGTGAGCTGTACTGTCCAACCCACCGTGTCATCCAAGTGCGGTATATGGAAAAGGGGCGCTCGTGCATCGTTACACTACAGGGCCCACCAGCTCTCCCTGAACGAGTTTAATACAATGGCTGTCTTCTGCGGCCTCGCCCTTACAAACCGAGTGCTGTCTATTGCTACTGCTGTTTCAGACCTGGCCACATGCGCCGATCATGTCCTTTTGCAACGCAAGATGAGGCTCGGCCACAAGGCACACCGTCTTACAGGTGAGGACTTTGCAAGACTAATGACCACAAGATCACCTCTCCAACTTGACCAACAAAACAGAAATCAACTGAGAAGGTTCGGCCTGTGATCCGTAAGCAAGTGCCTCCGAATGAAAACAGAGCCCCGATACAGACATCCAACAGGTTTTCGGCTCTTCAGTGGGAGGAAGATGACTGGCCGGAGCTTTCTGAGCCCAATCTACCTGCAGCCCCTGCCCAACAGTCGTGCAGTGATAATGTGTACAAGGGCCGCCGTCGCCTTCAAGCTACACAAAAGCACAGCATACTGGAACCTCTGCGTGAGGGCATGGCAGCAGTTGACGACCAAATTGCACGCCTTTTAGCCGAGGTCTGTAAGCTACGGAAACGCCGTGAACTGCGTGCTCGCCGTAGACAACCAGCGGAATCCCACTTCACGCCAATCAGTGCTGCAGCGCCTTCGACTACGTCCAGCACTCGTGCGTTTTTCGCAGACTCTACCAGGTCTTCTGCAGCACTGCAGGATGACAGAAAAACACTCCTCCTCCGATTTATGGTAAACAAGTTATTTAACCTGACATGAGTTCTATTACAACGCTTGGAAGCCTAATCGAAAATGGCGAGTACACGTTGTTGTGGTGTGCTCCAATGGAACTACAGAGGCCTCCCCACAACGCTGATAGAGCTCAAATCTTTACTTCGCATGAACAAGCTCCAGGTGTAGGCCCTGCTACTGCAGGAGACCAATGCCTTGCCATCAATTCCGGGCTTTAATAGATACATGTCTCCTTCAACGAACGACCATCCTGTGCACACTGCTGCCCCTCCGGGAAAGGTGGCGGTGACGTTGGTGCACGTTTCCCTCAAGCTTGCCTCTCTCTAGAAAACTAGTGCACCTTATATCAAGAGGTAGTCGCAGTGGCCGTGAAGCTTCCCACGGCAACTGTTGTGGTCGTGTCATACTATGTAAGACCCGGAGGTGGAACTCGCTCCCGCATTAATCTGGGATCATTATAAATACTACGACGACAGCACCCAGGGTGGCTTCTTTTAGTCGGTGGTGACTTTAACGCCCCTCATCCGGACTCGGGGTACCCCACTTCAAGCCCCTGTGGTAGGCGTGTGCGGGACGCATTCGCGGATGCGCTGTTTGTTTTACTCAACCATCCAGATTCAGCAACGCGGACTGTGCACCGTGCTCGCAGTCCAACATATGCTCCGGACCTTACGTGGTGGTCAGAACCCGGGACTCCATCGTGGCACCTGGAGCCAGACTGCTGGGGTAGTGATCACCATCCTATCATCATCGGTCTCCGTCCGGATTACGCCGTAGTTGTTCTGTGGTCAATTGGGACACGTTTCGCACCACCATCGAAGATCTCTCTCTGCATTCATCTACACTACTTGTGGACTGCTGTCACCTGGACGGACGTGAATCGCCCGGCGCCGGATGTGCGTCTGCTTAACCTGTGGGCTGCTCGCCGACAAGCAGAGATGGCAGCTTACCGCGACTCGACTACCGCGCATGCACGGACAAGGCTCAATTACCTTACTGCCAAGGCTCGCAGATATGAACGCGATCTCTCGCGACAGCAGTGGCATAGGGGTGGAGCAGTTCTCGACAAAGTCATCGAATGCTGCTCTCTGGCGAACATTTCGTGCAATGGAACATGGTTCCCGTCGTCCTGATGCAGCGCCCACAACATACTTCGCAGCTAACTTAGCTCCGGATGGTTTCACCAGGGAGGCAGCGCGGAAGTTTTTCCCCAAGTATGATGTGTTGTAGGGTCATAGGAGTCTCCTTGGCTGCCAGTCCAGCATATGTCAATAAGGTTCCATCTACAGCCGACGCCGAGGGAATTGCAAGCCCATTTTCAATGCCCGAGTTGCTTGCACCAATAGACAAGGCCCGTTGGAAGACTGCGCGCGGTCCGGAGCCCATTCCGTGCGAGGTTTAAAAGAACTTAAGTTCCGCTGTACTGCCTCCAATCCTCGCCACCATTAACAAGGTATGGATAGAAGGCGTCGTAGCGGAAACCGGAAAATCGGCTATTGTGATCCCCACACCAAAGCCGGGGAAGCCTCCGGCAGACCTCGAAAATTTCTGGCCTATATCGCTTACACCAACATTATACATGTTATACATGCTTACCGAAAAAATGTTTGCCACACGACTGTCGTGGTGGCTTGAGCACCATGGTTTCTACCATCCCGCCCAAATTGACTTTCGTGCGTCCATATGTACAGAACATGGGCTGGCTGTCTTGGCGTCAGCAGTTCTGGCCTCAACTCGTAGCCACAATGTACGAACTGTACTTGCCAGGGACGTTCAAAAGGGGTACGATATCAGTCGTGCTTCCATCCTGGAATCGCTTGACATGCTGTATTTCCCCGTTAGAGTGCGCAATTTTTGTTAAATCCTTCCATGAAGGCTGACACTGACATACACCTCAGTGCTGAGTCCGTCGGATCATTTGATCCTCTTTGCGGCGTTCCCCAGGGGTCAGTGTTATCGCCAACATTATCTAATATTCCTTTTATCCTTCCCTGCTTGGCGCTTACATGATGTGTCTGAGAATAAGTTCTTATTGTATGCTGATGACATAACGGTGTGGAGCACCCACGACGACCTGATGACTCAAGCCGCAGGCCTAAAATCAGCCATAGGTATTACGTCGACTTTTGCTTCTTCAATTGGTCTGCAGCTTTCAGTGAGCAAAACAACATTCGTGTCACTCGCCAATCGCTGGGGGCGCCGTAAACTGGGTGCAACACCAATTCGTCTCCATCTATCAGGAACTCCAATTCAAGAAAGTTCGACAGTAAAAATCTTGGGCTTGACTATACACGAGGCTATGTCGGGCTAAAAAGCAATCAATAAGGCGTTGGGTCTGATTAGACGCATTGCTCCTAAAACAGGCGGAGCCCGCTCTCATGTTGCACGACAGTTGGTGCGGGCGGTTGTGCAACCGCGCCTCGTTTACCAAGCCCAATTGCAGCATTTGACGAGAGCTAAATGGGATCGTCTAGAAGCTGTTAATCGAGAGGCAATGAGGGTCATCACTTCTTCTTCCCACATTACCCCGATCGTGGTGCTCTAAATACATGCGCAGTTGAATACACTAGATGAGCTGGTGCTGCAACGAGGCGATGCTCGCCGCCTTAAGTCAAGCCTTACAAACATAACGTGTGCACTCAGGGCATATGCTTCATCGCACTCCATTCTACAGCCGCCCCCGCCAGTTCTTCTTCCCTGGCGTTTTGTGCAGCTAAGCGACAACAAGCCGACTGATCTACGTCGGGCATCATCTACCTGCGCGGCATCGTCGTTTCGCGGACGAATTACAGAGCAAGACGCCAGTCTGCCGCATGGCTCTATCGTTATGTACGTTGACGCAAGAATCCAGGCCTGCGAAAAAACAACGGCAGTTTCTAGTCCTTGCAAGTCTGCTCTGACCATAACGTCAAGGTTTCGCCTCTCACAACCTCCTTCCTCCTTCTGTGCGGAGATGTTTGCGGTTCAAGAGGCTTTGTTCTGTGGCTGCCGTTCCCATGCTACCCACAGCCCGCATTGTCATTCGCATCGACGCCGTTCACGTCACACGCCTACTGTGACGAGTTAGTCGCACCCCAGAAATCTGCCAAGACATCCATCGTCTAACGGCACGCATCCCGCAGCAAATCCGTATTGAGTGGGTCCCGCGTGACCTCCAGAGCGCACAAAGCCGCGCCGATTCTGCGACCCGCCTTTCGACCCCAACCTCGTCTTTGCCTCGAATCCTCACTCTGGATGACATCACCCTCCGTTTAGCAAGAAAGGAACACCTCCGGCGCCGCACACGTGCTCTAATCCCTCCGTGTGCGGTAACCCTACCCCGTGTTCTTACCCGTGCACAGGAAGTTGCGCTTCGGAGGATATGGGTCGGGGTTGCCCCAACTCCAGCTGTGACACGCAAGTGGCTGCATTTGAAATATTTATATCCCCGCCCCGGGTGTCCAGTCTGCAAGGTCAGAGACTGTGAGGCGGATATCGACCACCTTTTGTGGGACTGTCCGGCGCTGAAGCCGACGAGAATTTTGCACCTGGCGGCAGTGGGTCTCTCACCGGACAATCCGGGTTCCTATATTGCCTGGGCACAGGGTCTATATCATCGTTCACTTCTTGATTTCATCAGAGCAGCCTACTCTTTTTCATTTATTTAAACATCTTACTCATCGCTCATTACATAGTTTTGATGCCCTTAGGCAATAAACATCGCTTGAAAAAAATACAGTGAAATGCTGTTTTTGCGAATGAGTACTGTATGAGTCTTACCTTTTGTCTGAATCCGTGGTTCCGGTCATTTCAATGTAAGCGCCGAGAGTCAGCGTGGGCGAGAGGTTCACAGGATGTGTCTGTGGATATATAAAAAATATTGGGGAGTTACGTGGAGGAGAGGTATACAAAAATACTATTGAAATATGAAATTTATGGTAGGCAGCGAGCTGTATGCAGCTGAGGTATTCTTGAACCATTAAAAGTTACACAGAAAAAGTTTAATGCTTATCGAACCCCCTCTTCTTGCTCATATGTGAATTTCACCTGCTAAATTTTGTGATCCGAAAGTGGAACCAACGGGAGAATCTATTCCGGAATATGCAAGGTAGTTTTAGATTGGTAGTGTAGCTTTCTTAGGCCCCTATGTCTTCTCTATGTCCTCTTTTGAACTGAGTGCACAAATTAACAATAAATCAAGAACAAAAAGTGACGCCGAGGCGCCGTTTGGCGCGCAAACGGGATATTAGAGCTTGTCAACGTTCAGCGCGACACGTGAGCGAAGAAAAAAAAAATCGAACACACGACGAGCGGTGATTATCAACACAATTTTTAGATTTTCAGCGCTCGTTGTGTCTTCCTCCGTCCTTGCGTTCTGTGCGTCGCTGAATTCGAAGTTTAGAAGCTATCAAGAAGCCCAACGATTTTAATATTTATAGGATATTTACTCGCTTATAGGAGATTTACTCGCTGTTTCGAGCAGTTTTCGACCACGCGAGACAGCGAACAATGAACTGTGGCATATTTTCGCTCATCGAGGTTTCCTCACAAAGAAGATAAGAACAGTAAGCGTGATGCTATAGGAAGGAATAAAACAAGCAGTTCTTTATAGAGATTTTTCAGGAATTGTTTAACAAAACTGTGCGGCAATAACATACAAATAGAAATAGCATCTGATCATCGCGGATCTTGCAAAGAGCAGACCATGACATGTGACACTTAACAATTTTCTTCTATCTACGGTATTAAGGCGCTATAAGAGGACACTATCACGATAGCAGAATATCTACAAAACGTACTGCGTACCAAAACAGTTTCAGTGAAAGTTTCTAGTGTTCAGTATTACATAATTATCATGACCTTTAAAGGGATTGTTCACTATTTTTGACGAACCGTGTTACTGATTTCTTTATTGTGCGCCCCGACATTTAGGGTGATATAAAAGCATACGTACTTTTCCAATCACCGAAATTCTATGACACGCAAGACCTATGCGTCATATTGTAAGCATCGAAATTTCTTCTAAATGTGCGTTGACAAGACGTTGCTTCACCATGAACATAAATGATTCTGGAACATTACCTCACTCGATACTGCCAGCCAAATGCGTACTCACTCTGTCCCATTGCAGATGCAAGGAAATTAACAGCATTCACAACAGAACATGTTTACAACTCCCATACAAGCGCTATACGACAGCTTTGTGGCTACTATAGGCACTCTGTCAAAACAGCGCACAAAATTGTCTGCAATAGTGTACTGTCGCGGTGTTATAACAGCGTGGCAGTTCGCACTTTGACACTTTCGGGTGAAGCATCAGCTCTTCACGTGCAGTGCACTAATTGTCATGAGCCGCGCCTTCTTTCGAAAAGTGAAATGTGTCAAAACGTTCGACTGGAAGAAACTTTCGAATGGAACTGTGGCTGGTAGGCCAAAAACAATTCCACACTCGTAGCCCATCGGAACATAGAACGACGAAACGAAACTAGGCAAGCAGCTTATATTGAAGCTGACGAAATGCCAGCAGAGGCACGCAACGAAGTCACAAGATAGCTAAACCAACAACTGCCAGCCAAGGCCTGCTGCTAGCGGCAAGCCTAGTAAAACTAATTGACCTTGGTCAAGATGGTTGCTTTAAGAGCCACTCGGAGCTGCTGTTGCTGTGATAGAACAGGAAAAATGTTTTTTTACAAAACAAGCCTTGTACTATGAATCAAAATTTCGCCACTATTGTTTTTTAAAACGAAAAACTAGAATGGTGTTTTCAGTGGTTTTCAACCACAAATATATTCCCTAACATTTTTCTCTTCGCATTTTTCCACTCAGCCCATTTCAGCGTTTCAATTTCAGTGCCCCAGCTGCTGTAGCTGTCACTTAGTTCTACACACCATCCGAGCCCGGCCTCCGCCACACAAGTGAATAGACTTTAGGTGATATTTTACAGCCTTACTATTTCTGCCCGATTCATGCCTTGAGTGATGGTCATGTTGGTGTTTTAACAACCAGAGCGTGAGACGGAAAATGAATGGTTATGATACGGCAGTGAGCGAGAAAGAAGGTGAGATAGGCGGACAAAGGGTGACGAGACGGGGAGTGGCACCAATTTGATGACAGACACTCTGGAGGACCAAACATGGGATATGCAGCAACATAGTGTGTTGAGTGGGCTTGGCGGCTGTACCATGAAGCAGACCACTAATCTGCTTCTGTTCACGATGCATCTCCTCGCAGCAATCGTCATACACGCGCTCCTACCCGCTCTGATTTCGACTGGGGTGGTATGAGCGCCGTCAGACCCACTTGGTTACCATTGCCGTGATATGCAAGCCCGTTGCCTCACCGCCATCAGCAACTCAAACCTGCCAGCGTCATCTCTGAAACCCTGGACCTTCCCGGAACCTTGGGCACACCCATCCTCTTCGACGGCACCTGACACACTGTCTATAAAAGAGCAGCGATGATCTGGTACGTCCTGTGCGCTTCATGGCTGTACCGTGAAACAGAAAACTAATCCGCTTCTGTTCATTATGCAGGTCAGTAAACCATACGCTTTGCAAATAAAACCAGTAATTACTGCCTGGCGCAGCTTCTGAGCCGTCAGAGTTGTGTCGGTGTCTTTACTGAATATTTAGAAACTACACGCGTCCTGCTACTATTGTCCGAGGACACAGAAAAGAATACGGGACCTGCCACTACAGAGGCGGTGCTTGCTGAATTAAAGAAGTTGTCCTCGGGTCAGGCTTCAATACTCAGTGACTTTCAAGACATCAAAAACAAGCTAAGAACTACAGAAAAAACTATTGCTGACCAAAATTCAGAGAACTGCCCATTAAGAGAGCACCCCCCCCCCCCCCATTACCAGAATCTGGCTATTTATAAAACAGATTTCGCTAAATAAGGCGTGCAATGCAACGCAGGAAATAGTACACAGGTCATGCGAGATCTGGAGGCCCGATCTGAAGACGCCAAAAAACGATAACGAAGATGCAAAATTATTTTTTACGAAATTTCTTAACCGACACCAACCTAGTCATCATTCGCCACTGATCCGATCAACTGGAATTGACTTTAGTGTCTCGTAGTGGTGACTGCAATCCGGAGAACGGAAAGGCAGCGAAAATGCGTCTAAATTATTGTTTTTATTTAGGCTTACTTGCGCCAACAATGAATTGATTCACTGGGCGGCGGCGTAGCAACAAGCGTGCTGGGCGGTCGTCGAACAGAATGCCCGCCGCTCTCGGCCGAGCTTTATTAAAAGCTAATAGCAAATTTTCGAGATAAAGCGTGTAAAGTTACTAGGCTATTCTGGAACAACATAAAATCGGCTCCACCGGCTCGAGTTGGCCTTCGTGGTTTCACCTACGTTGATGAATTTGTGCTCCCTGAGTGTTCCAGGGACTTGATTCTGGGGATCGACTTCCTGCAAGCGAACGGTGCTGTGATTAACTTTCAGCACGCATGTGTCACGTTCTCAACAAAACAGGACGTGGCCTGCTTTCAATCCCGATATCCCTGCAGCAACACTCTGTGCATTGTCGGTAATGACATCACGATGCCGCTATGGTGCAGTGTCCTGGCACTCGTGCGGAATGTCCTATTTCACGACTACGAGGGCATGGAGGACGCCCATACTTCACTGCTGCTTGAGCGGGGACTTGCCCTTGCAAGAAATTTCGTCCAGCTATGTGACGGCCGTACCCACATCCTCCTGACCAACTTTGTAATACACTCTAGGGGGCAAGTTGGTGCATGGTTTTGAAAAAACGCGAGACGCAAAACGGACAACATAAGAGGTAGACATGAAACAAGCGCGACCAGTAACTGTTTATTCACTTAGGAAGCGAGTGAATATACAGTCAAAAGGCAAAGGCAGAGACAAACTTTGCCAACGAATATCAATCAGCACCTGGTCAAAGGCCCGGCTGTCACTTTCCTCCACGACGTTGCTGAGGTCCCAGGTTTGTGCACCGTGGCAGGCCCTACTAAAGACAGGGCTGGCCCACACCATGTTCTTCAGTCGGTCAAAAGAAACCCGGCCCTGCCATCGGCTCAGAAGTATCTTCTGTTGGAACGCTTAGCAGACTTTGCGGACTGTTTCGCTACGTGCTCGAAGGTCGCCGAACTCCACTCGCTAACCACCGTATCATCACTGGTGAAACTTTGCGACCCATCTGCCAGCGCCCATACTGTGTTTCTCCGATAAAACGAGAAGGCATTTAGAATCAGGTTGCCACAATGCTTACAGACAGTGTCAATCAGCCGCCCACAAATCTATCGACATTGCCTGTGGCTCTTGTAAAAGAAAAATACAAACGTCTGCGCTACTGTGTTCACTGCAGAAGACTTAATAACATGACAAAAAAGGATGTTTACCCGCTCCACAGGATTGATGAGGCGCTCGAACGATTGTTGTATGCCCGATACTTCCCGTCTATACATCTGAGGAGTGGGTACTGGCAAATCAAAGTGGACGAAAGAGACCAGGAGAAGGCGCTTTTTGTAACCCCTGAAAGCCTGTACAAGCTTAAGGCGCCCCCATTTGGCGTGCACTCAGCGCTGGCCACGTTCCGATGCATGGTTCTCTTGGGGTTGAAGTGGTACTCCTGCCTGATGTACCTGGACGATGTCGTTATGTTTTCGACCACTTTTGGTCAAACTTAGCTGCAGTTGCGCATTTTGCTAGAAGCGCTAAATGCCATGCAACTCGCCATAATCCTGAGAAATGTATTTTTCGCTTTGAGAAACTTCGCTTCCTTGGTCACGTTGTCAGCGAACAAGGTGTTCGCCTGGACCCTGAAAAGACGGCTGCCGTCTCAGGTTTCCACGCCCAACTGGTAAAAGTGCCGTTCACCGGGATTTGGGCCTGTGCTTCTATTATAGACGCTTTGCTGAATATTTCTCAAGACTCGCAGAACCGTTAATTTCACTGACTCAAGCGAACAAGAGTCGGCATTCGTCGAGCTTCGCGGCCGTCTAAAAAGTACTCCGATACTACGCAATTTCGACGAACAGGTTTCCACGGACATCACGCTGATGAAAACAATTTTAACATTTGTGCGGTACCGACACAGTGACAAGACGATGAAGAGCGGGTCATCATTGTGCCAGTCGAGCACTGACGAGCTCCGAGACCAATTATTGTACGGAGATGAAAGAATGTCTGGCACTGATATGGACCATCAGCAAGTTTGGAGCGTAGCTGTACGGGCGACCCTTCCGTGCTGTAAGCGGCCACCACTCCATATGCTGGCTGGCGAGCCTCAAAGACCTCTCAGAAGGCTTGGCTAGAAGCAGATTGCGCTTGTAAGAGTGCGACGTAACAGTTGTCTACAATTTTGGACATAAGAATCATGACGCGGACTGTTTGTCACGCGCCTATCAAAATAGATCCTGAAGAAACCGCCGATGATTTTCCTTTCCTGGATGCTGCTAGTACCGCCCAAAAGGCGCAGCTTCAAATGGTGGGCTCGGAGTTAGCTCCGCTCATCGATTGCCTCGTAGGCATCGCCGCTCGCATTCCGTGTGGTTTTCTTTGTGGGCTCCACACCTTCACTTTACAGCCTGGTGTTCTCTCCAAGCGCAACTTTGTCAACAGCGAACAAGCGTTCCTGAGAAGAAACGCGTCATCACAGCTGCGGCCTGACATATTCAGTGCCTGTAATGATGCACCATCCGGCGGCCATCTTGGATTGAGCCGTACTCTCGCACGGATTAGACAAAAGTAGTATTGGCCCAGGTTACACCCATCGGTGTGAGCCCACGAAAAACGCCCCTGGCGTGACTGCCGACGTCTGAAGTCTCCTCTAGTAAAACCATTCGGATTTCTTCACCCCGTCGATCCAAACAAGACCTCATTCTACCAGGTGGGCATAGACCTCCTGGGTTCTTATCCGAAGTCCTCCTCTGAGACGCGTTGGATAGTCGTTGCGAGTGAGTACGTGACGCGGTACGCTCAGACCACGGCCCTCGTCAAAGGCACTGCTGCCGAAGTCGCGCAGTTCATTGCCCACAAAATTTTCTTGTGCTATGGAGCCCCCGTCGTTGTTGCTACTGACAGGCAACTGCTTTCACAGCTCGCTTAAATCAGTCCGGGATGAATCTGACGCACACCAGCCATCGACGTGCTACGACGTATCAGCCGCAAACAAACGGGTTGGTCGAACGACTCAACCGCACACTAACTGACATGCTATGTATGTATGTTGACGTCGAGCATTGAACTTGGCAAACAATTCTGCCATACTCACCGTTTCAATACAACACCGCCCTGCAGGAGACAACCCAACTGACCCCCTTTCAGCTTGCCTTCGGTCGGCACGTGGCCACTCCTTTGGTTAGTATGTTGCCCGTTGACCCCTACAGCGGCTCTGACACCTCGCCGCAGACTTCATTAAGCGTGCTGAGGAAGTGCGGCAACTGGCACGCCCGCGCATTAACCATCAACAGGAGACTGACGCCCCTTTCTAAGTCACACGCCTGGCGACTTTATGTTGGTTTGGACAACGGTTCGTCACCGCGGGCTTTATGAAAAGTTGCTGCGCAGCTACTTCAACCCTTACGAAGTAGTGCGCCGTATCAGTGATGTGACGTATGCAGTTGCTCCCGCCCCAGCGGCTTGCTCATCGTGCAGGTCACACCGTACTGAAGTAGTGCATACAGTGCGCTTCAATTCTTACCACGACAGGCCACCTGACCGAACAACGGTTGACTGCAGCTGTGTAAGCCTTCTCGCTAACTTTAAACTCCTAGCCGCATCGTGTCGCTGCAGCAGAAGAGGGATGCAGTGATACATGCCACTGCAGAAGCAGAAGCAGCTCATGCTTTAGTAGAGGGAGAAGTTGTCTCTCGCTCGCGCGCTCGGACAACAACTTTGGGACCGCCGGGACCGCTGAGCTTCGGTGGTTGTCCTTCGCATTGCACGTTACAATATTTGATGTTACTCTTTGCCAAGTCCCTCGCCACAGGCACCAAGCCTGATGACTGAAAAGACGAAAATAAAGTTCCAGTCTACAAATCCAGTCGTAAAATTGACCATTCAATTATATATCGTCCTATCTCATTCATGGAGTACTGCAATTATACAGTTCCTGGATGCTAAACAAATTTTTCCTCGTTCATAACATAGATTTCGTACCGGGTATTCTTGCCACACACAATTAGCAGCATTTTTCCAGTATCTGCAAGGCAACCTCGTCTTGAATATCTATACTGACTCCATTCTTTATACTTTGCTAGGGCATTCGAGATAGTTTCCCATCGACAACCATTATTAAAACTTTCTCAGCTATATTTTCACTTTAAAGATTTAAAATTGATTGAAGAATTCCGAGCGTGTTGCTTTCAGTCGGTTGCTAATTTCAGCCAGTCATCTCATCCTGCCCACGTATCTTCAAGCGTACCTCAGAACTCGGTTCTTGGTCGTCTTTTTTTTCTAACGTACATAAAGGAGTTGCCGGTGCAGCTTTTCAAATCAAATCAAATGAAATCAAATTTTATTTCAGCCTTGAAAAGGTACACACAACGGAGGCACAGAAAAAGCTGTAAGATACAGCTTCACAAAGCCGCTGCCCGCTTTAGCTTGGCAGCGGCTTGACAGCAAAGGCTTATAAAGCAAAGACAGTTGGTTAGCTTATTAACAGGTATACAATAACTAAACAACAAAATAAAGTGAAACAACATTATACAATACTGAATCGACACTCGCACTCGACAAACACAGATCGATAGCAAAGAAAAAGAATAAACATATTCTAGATGTCAACGCACATAGCACGCAAAGATTTTTTTGACGAACTAAAGAGGTCAAAATTATTATATGCATATGAATTTAACAGGGAAGGAAGAGTGCATTGCAGGCGTTCTCTACCTGAATTTATTCGAGGAGTCGGCACCACCCAAGTCTCCGCATGCCTTGTCGTGTAGCTGGCTTCTCGTGCGTGTAATTCAGCAAGGTTACGTGGGTAGTTTACATTCCTACGTGTTTCAAGTTTAAACCGGATACTTAGACGATATTTATACAAGTTGTGAGTTTTTACCACACCACTTTCTAAAAAGAGATCTGCACTTGGAGAGTCCCAGGGGACATTGTAAATAAGACGAAGGAACTTTTTCTGTAGAATAAAGATACGTTGAAGACTGCTATCCGTGGCTGTACCCCACACTAAGTGGCAGTAGTTTAAATAGGAGCAGAAAAGGAAATTATAGAGGAGTATCTTTATTTTTCTTGGAATAACATATCTCAGCCGGCTTCTGACCCCGGTTGGTCGAGACCGCTTCGTTGCTATATGGTCCACATGGCGATCCCAAGTCATGTTGGAAAAAAAAACTACTCCTGGACATTTAATTTGTTCAACCAAATCTATACACCGCGAGCTTAGTTTAATCTCGATGGAGGAGGGAAGCACTTTATTTTTAGGACGAAAAATAGCAGCTTCTGTTTTCTTATCATTTATACGCGTAGATTTGGATTCAGACCAATATTGTAATTCAGTCAAGGTGTCATTGCATTCCTGAACAAGGAGATCAAGGTCCTTTCCAGTACGAAATATACTTGTGTCATTATGATTCGCGTTGTTCGCGCTCCCGAGTGTTTTTAAAGCTACTCTGCAATATCGTTACTTTAAGTTTATCAAAGTCGTGGCCTTTTTCGCGGAGGTGTCTCGAAAGTGGGAGGCCAGGGAGAGATTGAGTATGTGCGCTGTGGTTATTAAATATTGCTGGGAAGGAATTGTCTGTTTGGTCAATGTATTGCATCTGACATTCGCCACACTCGAGCATGTAAACACCATTACTGGAATCGCAGTTTAAGTCCTCTCGGATAACATGTTTGAAATCTGAATGAGTACTTTTAGTCAGGGCTGTGGTTTGCATGTGTTTGCAAACTTGCAATCTGCTCTTTCCGCAAGGTGTGCAACCCACCGGCCTCGGTTTATTAAGCGTTGAGTGCACAAGGTGTTTTTGTAAATTTTTTGGCCTTCTGTATGTTACCTGGGGGACAATTGGAAAATTATTTCAGAGCCACTCACTTTGTTCTATGATACTGAACTGTTTTTCAAGGATTTTGTTAATATTCGGTAAGTTGTCGGTGAATGTCAGTACTAGATTAGAGCGATGCGGTGTTGGCGGGAATTCCGCAGGGATGTGATTACGGTTAGTAACTTCCGCCCTTTTAATGGCATCGTTGATGATTGAAGACGGGTAGCGCTGTTTCTTTAGAATTTCGCCCATGTGTTTAGCATTTTTTTGAAAATCTTCTGATCGAGAGCAAATGCGTTTGAATCGAATAGCCTGTGAGTACGGAATTGAAGTTTTGCAATGGCGTGGGTGTCAACTGATGAAATGAAGAAACTGTTGTCTGTCTGTGGGTTTTTTATAAACGCTAGAGATTAATGCACCCCTGTCAACACGAACAAGCACATCAAGGAAGTTAATGCTATTAGTTGAGTACGTGTGTATGAACGAGATATTTGGATGTATGTTGCTGAATGAGGTGATAAACTGAATTAGTTCTTACTCTGTTTCTGCCCAAATTATGAATATGTCATCAAGAAAACGTTTGTAAAAAGCCGTTTTGGTGTGATATGAGGAAAGGAAGTCTGATTCAATTTTGTTCATAAATATGTTGGCGTAATTTGGTGCCATTTTCCGTCGAGTAAAATAAAAATGTTTCCTTAAATGAAGTGTATACTTCAATGTATATTATTTTACCAGTCAAGTACATCATGTTATCGCAGATATATATATATATATATATATATATATATATATGTGTGTGTGTGTGTGTGTGTGTGTGTGTGTGTGTGTGTGTGTGTGTGTGTGTGTGTGTGTGTGTGTGTGTGTGTGTGTGTGTGTGTGTGTGTGTGTGTGTGTGTGTGTGTGTGTGTGTGTGTGTTTTAATTTGTAGTTCCAATCAATGTGTAAAGAAAATTACTTATAAAGCAGCAGAAAAAACAACCGTGCCGCCGGTGGGATCCGAACGCACAACCTCCGAATATCGTGTCCGGTGCTCTACTAACTGAGTTACGGCGACGGATGCCCAATCTGCTCAGCCTAGGTCACAGCGAAAAGAAACGCCTATGAATTTACAGCAGCTTACCGAGTCAGTCTGGGTATTGGGGGGGGGGGGGGGGTAATCTATAGGCTTATTTTTATGACCAAAAAGCATGAATTGTGTTTTCTTAACACTCAATTCCAATTTGTTCGCTGCAACCCAAAGCATAAGTTCATGTAGCCAAGAGCTGGAACGACGCTCGAGTTCGCTACATCAGAACCGGAAAAGAAAAAGCTCGCGTCATGTGCATATAAAACGATGGTAGAATAAGTTGGAGTGTTTACTAGGTCATTTATATTGTTAGACTGGGGACGGAGCGAGCTTTTTCGCCACTCGCAAGTATGGCGGTCACTCCTCCTAAGCCGAAGATGCGCGATGATCATGACAGATGAAGGCCAAGGTCGTGCCCTGTGCTTGCACTTTCCTCCCCTACAGATAAAAGCGACTGGCCTGGGCGCACGTCGGAGCGAAGTACGGCGACGGGGGAAGGGCTTTAAGCGCGAAACATGGACAATCTCTACACCTCGACAACGACGGTCATTGACACGATGGGCAGGGGCAGTGCGATCGTTCAAGGGCACATTTGTTCGATTACAGTGTACGGAACAATATAGCGGCTGAGGAATTTTTCACACAAGCCGGGGGTGCCCATTGGAGTCCGCAGCAACACTTCATCTTCAGGGAAGAAACACGCAGCACCGTGCTTGAAGTCATAGGTGCTTTTCCGGGAGGTTTGGTAGGCGTCCGTGTTCAGGCCGGCAATGGGGAAGCATTAGGCAAGACGGGAAGTAAATTCGTCATAGGAGAGTCCGGAAGAGGGGTGGGAACAGAGAAGAAAGGTGTTTCGAGATTTTATAGCAGCGGCCACCGGAAAATCAAGCCGGCATCAAGGGACCGCCTCAAGAGCAGCAGCGACAGCGAAACGTGCAACGTCTAAGTCTTCTATTATTTGTGTGCAGGTTAGTTCTAACACTACTGTGTTTTCTTTTCCTCTTGTAATACTTTTCTGCTGTCGCTGCTGCTGCTCTGGTTGTAACTTTTTATTGATAATGCCTCCCTGCTCCGAAATAGTATTTTCTTAGGACCGTCTTACTTGCCAAGTATATAATTCTCAGCGTTGTTCCCGTTTGTCACACCTGTCACATGCACTATGTCGATTAAAAAGGCCACACTTTCTCAAATTTAAACATGAAATAAGGCAAGGGCTTAAAGTGTTTCGCGAATCACTAGAGAGGGATTTGCGCAATGAAATCCGGGATTTGAAAGCTGAACAAAGGAATCTTGTGCAGAGCCGTGACATTGCTCACGGCAGTATTGATGAACTAAAGAAAAAACTGGAATTAAAGTCTTGAAAAAAGAATGTCTTGCAAAAGAAAAGGAAGCCCTCGGCAAAAAATGTCTCGCAGCAGAAAGTAAAATTCAAGATCTTGAAGATCGTATCGTGTCTTCAGTGCAGTATTCTCGGAGGGCAAACATCGAAATTCAAGGCGTCATTCAGAAAGAAAATGAAAGCATGACAGATTTGCTTGTTAGGATTGGCAGTGCTGTGAAAGAACCGATAGCGGAAAGTGACATTGAAGCCTGCCACCGGGTGCCGACACGAAATGCTAAGACCAAAAGCATTGTCGTGCAGTTCAAGACACGCTCAAAACGGGATGCTGTCTCGAAAAAAGCCAAGAAAGCACGGCTGACAAATGACGACCTCGGCCTTGACAATACCGCACCTGTTTTTGTAAACGAGCGCCCATGTCCCGCGCTCAAGAAACTACTTGCGATGACTGTAAAAAAGAAACACGAACACAAATGGAAATCAATTTGGGCGTATAGCGGCAAAATCTACGCATAGCAATCGGATGGCAGCTCGGCAGTGTTGATAGCACAATAATGTGATATTGAAGGCATTTTTGGTCATTTGGAATAGGACTTGTTCTTTCTGATAACAACGCAGATTAGCTAGCACGTCATGGATTCCTCTATGAAGTACAAAGAATTCATTTTTCCTAAAGATGTTGAACCTCCTGCAAAATCTTGCGAATCTGTTCTGCACAATAATGCATGGTCTGTGATTGGAAAAGAAGATGTTCTTACCTCATTTCTGGATGATTTTGGGTTTAAATTTAGTATTGTGATGTCAGAGACGTGGTATCGCGACGGATGTAATATGTTGAGATTACCAGGTTATAGGGATTTCTTTTTAAATCCTACTGGCAGACGAGGTGGTGGTGTTGCAGTTCATGTTAAAGTGCACAAGAACTGTGAAATCTTGCCTAACTTTAGCAAAGTAACCTCCGACTTTGAAATAATCACCGTACAATGCAAAAATGAAACCATCTCTGTTGTATCTCGTCCACCAGGAGGTAAAGTAAAAACTTTCATAGAGTTTTTTGAGTCATTGCTAGACTATGTATGCAGCAACAACTTCCGCCTTATCTGCGGTGGCGATTTTAACATAAATATACTTTATGATATAAACACTACTCGACAATTTAGGACTGCGTTATATTTCTCTGGTTTTCTGTACCTACTCACAATATCTACACGAGTCACAGTCACTACTCAATCCGCACTCGACTTTATTTTGACAAATATTAATACTAAAGTTCATACCTCTGGCACTCTAACTTCTGACATAAGTGACCATTGCACTGTATTTATGACCTATCAAACAAACTGCACTCAAACAAGGGAACTCAAAGAACCCATTATAATTCAATATATAACGCACGACAGTTTAGAAATGTTCAAACAAATCCGAATGATGCATACGGTGAATTTATTAAAATCGTTGTGGATATCTATGCAAAGCACTTCCCATTGATAACACTTAAGTCATCAAGGAAAACGAGAAAACCATGGATAAACCGGGAACACCTCAAATTGATTAGAACGAAAAACCGCCTTTATCATGATTTTCTACGTTCACGTTCTGAAGCCGTCCTAAAGGAATTTAAGAAAACAAGGAATCAAGTAAACGCGGAGGTTAAACGTGCGAAGACTGCTCATTACCAAAAGCCGTGTGCAGATATAAATAAGCAACGACCTTGTGCTGCATGAAAAATTATAAACAATGTCATTGGACGGAATGACTCCCGTCCAATTCCGAGAAAGATAACTATTAATGAGCGTGAACTTGGAGATCGCGACATAGCTGAATACTTCAACCATTGTTTTGTAAACGCTACAACACCGAATAGTACTCCCTCAGATACAGTTACCCTAGCTTATAGCTGTGCTGAAAGCATATTTTTTGCTCCTACAGATGAAAATGAAATATACAGCACATTCATGATCCTAAAGAACCGTAGATCATCGGACACTAACGATATTCAGATTAAACCTGTTAAGTATGTATTAAAATTGCTAACGTCTGCCCTTGCTCATGTTTTTAATCTTGTCCTTGAGACAGGCATATTTCCAACTTCCATGAAATGTGCGAGGGTATCTGCGTTGTACAAAGGCGGTGATGACAACCTTGCGTCCAATTACCGTCCCATTTCTGTCGTCGCAGTAATTTCGAAGGGATTGAAAAAAATTATTCTTTCTCGCGATACAAACCTTTATGATAACACAGTATTTTGACAAACTCACAATATGGTTTTATAAAGAGGTGGTCGACTGAAGCCGCCTTGTTAACCCTGAAGGAAATAATTTTGCAAAATATTAATAATAATTTATTGACAGCCGGAATTTTCCTCGATTTTAGTAAAGCGTTTGACACCACTGATCACAGTATTCTCATTAGTAAACTTTCATCATATGGAATTCGTGGTACCGCTTTGGTTTTAATTAAATCCTACTTAAAAAATAGGTACCAGCGCGTATGTATTAACAACCAAAGGTCATCATTATCACCAATAGTATGTGGCGTGCCACAAGGAAGTATATTGGGGTCCCTTTTATTTAATACTTTTATCAATGATATCGTAAATATCGACACCACAGTAAAATTCGTACTCTATGCTGATGATAGCACCTTATTATTTCTGGGAGTAATATCAGCGCACTAGAGTTAAAATGCAATGATATCCTTACTAAACTATCGGCATGGACTAGAGTAAATCAAATCAAAGTAAACCCAACTTAATCCAAAGCCGTTATTTTTCGTGTTCAGAATAAAACAGTTCCTCCGGTAAATTCATTCGTTTTTCAAGACCGGCATATAGAAATAGTCAGCGAGCATAAGGTTCTCGGTGTGTATTTTTCTGCCCATCTTAAATGGGAAGCTCATATTGTTTATATCTCTAGAAGACTGTCTGCTGTAACTGGCGTAATCTCACGCTGCCGTACATTTCTTCCCACAAGCGCTAAACTACAAATATTTTAGGCTCCATTTCTTTCTCATATTAACTACTGTACACTGGTATGGACAACAACAACTAAACGAAAAATTAACAAGCTTCTCGTTTTGCACAGGAAAATTGTTCGTGTTATCGCAAACACCGAACCAACATCGAGTGTTAATATAGTTGAGGGTTCAACGGAAACCCGTCTGGCGAGGGAAATTCAGCATATCCTTTTAAACGAACACTCGCCAAAGTCATAAAGGAAAAAAACAACCGTAAGAGAATTGACGTTTCGACACCACTACGGGTGCCTTGTTCACAATGGGATGAAACGTCAATTCTCTTACGGTTGTTTTTTTCCTTTATGACTTTGGCGAGTGTTCGTTTAAAATGATATATCGAGTGTTAATACCACAATAGCATCATTGAATATGATCCGTGTAGATAACATTATGAATTTCGTTTTTTACAAACAACCAACTTTTCTTCCACAGGTATGAGTAATTTCTTGACACAACTTGCTTCCCTTGAATAATGCCGCGAATATTTGCAGTGTTTGTTCTTTTTAATGCGATGCTTGGCAATTGGCGTCTGTCGCACCTTCGGTGGTGTCGAAAAACACTCACTGTGGCTTTGAAGCAGATTGCGGATCTGGTCTTGTCTGTTCCGGTGCAGGGCTGGGTTGATGTCGAAAGTGGGCAAGTTCCCTTGGTCAGGCGAAACTTCTGCGGAGGGGTCGGAGAGGGTAAAGGAGCCTCGTACGTCCGATATTTCGTCGAAGAAAACAATCGTCGTTCCTCTGTTAATGTGTCGGTATTCTTCGCTGAAGTTGGTCAGCAGTACTTCGGCCTGGCAATTGCGCAAATGTGCGATGCCTCTTGCGATGCTGATTCCTCGGTGTAGGCGCAACTGCATGTTGGCCTCGATGATGGCTTCAGCGTTAATGGCTTTCGTGGCGCCTACGGTCACGATAACGCTTGATCGGGGTGGGAGGCTCACTTCTTCCTGCAGGACACTCAGGGCAATGTGATTTTCCCGAGTTTTCATCGAAGCGATGGCTTCGTCCGTCAAAGCCCCTATCGTGTGTCACCGCGAGAACGACAAGCCATCCGGGACCAAGTCGAAGAAATGCTTCGCGACGACGTCATCCAGCCTTCAAACAGCCCATGGGCGGCACCGGCTGTTCTAGTGAGAAAGAAAGACGGCGCACTTCGATTCTCCGTGGATTACCGCCGCTTGAACAACATAACTAAGAAGGACGTCTACCCCCTCCCCCGCATCGACGACACACTGGACCACCTATGCAACGCAAAATATTTCTCATTGATGGACCTCAAGAGCGGGTACTGGGAAATTGAGGTCGACGAAAAAGATCGCGAGAAGACAGCATTCATTACTCCGGATGGGCTGTTTGAGTTCAAGGTGATGCCATTTGGTCTCTGTTCCGCACCACCGACGTTTCAGCGAGTAATGGATACAGTACTGGCAGGTCTGAAGTGGCAAATTTGTCTGGTATATTTTGATGACGTCGTTGTCTTTGCCTCAAACTTTGAAGAGCACCTCCAAAGACTTCGAACAGTTCTAGACGCCATCAAGTCGTCTGGCCTAACCTTGAAGGCAGAGAAGTGGCACTTTGCCTACGAAGAGCTACTGTTTCTAGGCCACATCGTTAGAAAGGAGGGAGTACGCCCGGACCCGCAGAAAACAGCTGTTATTGAACAGTTTCCACCGCCGGCCGATAAGAAAGCAGTGCGCAGATTTCTCGGACTGTGCGTATATTACCGACGATTTGTGAAAAACATTTCGCGCATCGCCGAGCCCCTGACCAACCTGACGAAAGCAGACGTGCCGTTAAAATGGGAAACGCCGCAAGCAGAAGCCTTCAAGGAAGTTCAGCGTCGATTACAGTCCCCACCGATCCTTGCGCATTTTGACGAAAACGCCGATACTGAAGTTCATACCGACGCAAGCAGCGTGGGCCTGGGGGCCGTCCTCGTTCAAAAAAGCGACTGACTGGAAAACGTTATCGCATACGCTAGCCGTTCCCTTTCCAAAGCCGAGGCTAACTATTCGACAACTGAGAAGGAGTGCCTTGCCATCATCTGGGCTACGTCAAAGTTCCGGCCCTACCTATACGGACGATCGTTCAAGGTGGTCAGCGACTACCACGCGCTGTGCTGGCTTGCCAATTTGAAGGACGACTCTGGCCGACTCGCTCGATGGAGTCTGCGTCTCCAGGAGTTTGACGTCACCGTCGTTTACAACACCGGACGCAAGCACTCTGACGCCGATTGCCTCTCACGAGCCCCTTTAGATACACCGCCGCCGGACGACGATGAGGACGCCTTCCTGGGACCCATCAGCCCCAGCTCGTTTACCCAGCACCTCCACCAGATGTCACGTAGTGGTGAAGGCAGTCGAAGCAGCGATGAAGACGGCCGTTGTGACTTTTCTCAGCTGCGCAGCGAATGTTCCATTCATTACCGAGTAATTGGCTCCTGTGTCGACTAGAGCGGTAACTTTCCGGCCGTCGATAGTCACTTCTAAGTCGGAGGTCCTGGCTCTTGCATTGCATGTCGCTCTCGGCGTCGGGTCACGGCTTCGTCGCGTATGCGAGTCGCGGGTGGGGCGTGTGGTCGAAGCTCTTCTGGGTGGCGGCGTCGTTTTCAAGGCAGCCTGCGTCGTGGTCGGGGTTCTCATTGTGTGCGGCGTCGGTGCAGCGAGTGCCGGTTCTTCATGCGGCGTCGCGTGTGCAGCGTCTTCATGGGGCGTGGTCGGTGGAGGATCTTCGGCGTTTCGCTCTTGAGCAACCTCACCTCCAGAGGTTGCTGCCTTTAGTTTCCCCCACGGGGCCTGGGAGACCTTCCTCGTACCGGGGCTGCATAGCTGCGGCGTGGCGACGCAAAGCGCGAGGTTGACGGCGATGGTGAGCGCGAAAAGCGGTTCGGCGTGTACTGTTCTCGACGCAGGTACTCGTCGATTTCCTGCGGACGTTGTCCGAAGCGTGGTCGTGGGGCGTTAACGGCAAATCCTGGAAGACCGATACGTCGGTACGGGCAGTGACGAAGAATATGGCCGGCCTCATCGCAATGGAAGCACAACGGCCGGTTGTCGGAAGTCCTCCAGGCGTCGCATTTCCTGGCGCTTGAGCGTCGGTCATAGGCTGGGCGGGCGGGGGCTGGGAGGCGGCGTTCTGGAACAAGTGGTTCATCTCGGGGAGGACATGGGGGTTGTCGTTGGGGCTGAGCAGTCCTTACTGCAGCGGCGTAGGTCATGGCCTGGGGTTCTGTGGCCGTCGAGGTGCCAAGTGCCTGTTGCACTTCTTCCCGTACCACGTCCATAAGAGTCGCTGCTTGTGGCTGTGGGGAGGATGGCAGTAATCGGCGTAGCCCCTCTCAGACGATTTCGCGGATAAGTTCCCGCAAGCTGTCGCTGGTGGTGGCCGGCGTGTCCGAACGGATTGCACAGGCTGAGGAAAGACGATTGTACTGCCAAGCTCGGACTCCGACCTAAAACGCCTCATCGAGTACCTGGAAGGCAAGGTTTTTTCACCCCCGCTTCATTCAAGCGAGGACTGTCTTCCTTCTGTGTGCAGAACGAGGTCCTCGTGAAGAAGAACTTTGCAGCGAGCAAAACAGCCTACCTCCTTGTTGCACCTGCGTGTCTCCGCGAAGAAGTTCTACAGGCTTCACATGACGAGCCGACAGCTGGACATCTCGGGGTTACTCGCACCCTCCGCCGCATTCAAGACAAGTATTACTGGCCCCGATTGTCTGCCGATGTCGTATACTATGTGAAATCCTGCCGAGATTGTCAGCGACGAAAGACCCCTCCCACACGACCAGCAGGATTTCTGAACCCCATTGAACTTCCCTCAAGGCCCTTTCAGCAGATTGGCATGGACTTGATTGGCCCTTTTCCAACGTCAACATCTGGAAATAAGTGGATCATCATAGCGACCGACTACCTGACCCGCTACGCCGAGGCGAAAGCCCTGCCGAACGGAACAGCAGCAGAAGTCGCCAAATTTTTCGTGGAATGCATTCTTCTTCGACACGGCGCCCCCGATGTGCTCATCATGGACAGAGGAACAGCATTCACGGCGGAACTAACGCTAGCCATCCTGCGTTATAGCCAAACCAGCCACCGGAGGACAACTGCATACCATCCGCAGACGAACGGACTGACCGAGCGCCTGAACAAAACCATCGCCGATATGCTCGCCATGTATGTCGATGCAGAACACAAAACCTGGGAGGTCATCCTGCCTTACGTCGTCTTCGCCTACAACACCGCAGTGCAGGAGACTACCCAGATGACGCCTTTCACATACAAAAAAGTCCTATGGGCGTCTTAAGAAAAAGCTATGTCCGTCTATGGCCTTTTATGAACGCCTATAAGCACCCATAGAGGTGCTTATTGACAGCTATTGAAAAATATATGCCACTAAAGCTATAGCTTTGGAACCATACAATTGTCTTAAGCTCTCTATAGAAAAATATATCAGCCTGTATAGACAGCTATAGAAAGAAATAGGAAAGGTCTATAGCTATTTGGGCCAAAATTTTATAGCCGGCCATAGGACATTTTTGTATGGGAAATTTAGGGTCTTCCATAGCAGGGAGGCTAGGACCACGCTAGACGCCATGCTGCCCAACGTTACAGAAGAAGAGAACGTCGACGTTGCCGCCTACCTTCAACGCGCAGAAGACGCTGGAAGGCTTGCCAGATTACGGATCAAAGATCAGCAGCGGTGCGACGCCAGACGCTACAACCTACGAAGACGCAACGCGGAATAAACGCCAGGAGACCAAGTCTGGGTGTGGACGCCCATTCGCCGCCGTGGATTGAGGGAAAATCTTTTGCGGGGCTCTTTCCTCCCTTACAAGATTCTTCATCGGCTAGGTGAACTGGATTATGAAGTCATCCCTGACGCAATGACTGCATCCCAGCGACGCCGCGTACGACCAGAAGTTGTCCATGTAGTCCGTCTGAAGCCGTATTATGCGCGCTAAAGGCCGCTGCATTTGCATTCTCTATTTTCGCAAGATCCGCTTTTTTTCCTTACTAGTCGCATTATTTGTTTTAATGCATCGGGTCGATGCTTCTTTGAGAGGGGAGTAATGCCGCGAATATTTGCAGTGTTTGTTCGTTTTTCAAATCGGCCGCCACACCACTTTATCGCTTTGTTTGCGACGCAAGACGCGACTAGATTTATCTCGATTGATCTGCAGCCAGGCAGATCTGATTTTACGTTGTTCCGGAATGTTCTAGTAACTGCGCTCTTTATTTAGAAAGTTCGCTAACAGCTTTAAATTGAGCACGGCCGACAGCGGCGGGCATTCTGTTCGACGACCGCCGAGCACGCCTGTCGCTTCGCCGCCGCCGAGTGATTCAGTCCATTTTGGGTGCAAGTCAGCCCAATAAACAGTTTTCTTTTAGAAGACCCTTTCGTCCGTCTTCATCGCTGCTTCGACTGCCGTCACCACTACGTGACAATATCGTACACAAACAGTTAACACTCGTTGTACTGAGACTTGGTCCTTGCCACAGTTTCAAACCGATTACAAGCTGCAAACCTTCGCTCACAATCTGCTATTTTTTCTTGTTAAATATAAAGATACTGCTGGATTTAGTCTAAAACTACTGCGTATATACTTTGTGAAAATGTAATCTGTATTTATTCTTATGTCGTATGAGAAAATTTCGGTTATTATTGTACTCTTGTTTTTATTGCATTCATACATTATTGATAAACATTCTGTTAGCGTGTTGCTGTTGTGTTGCTCTCGTGCATACGATGTATAATTTATTTTCTATTTATTTTTGATGACCACTTCTGTATTGTTCATTAATTGTTATTTCGTTCTGTCTGCTGCTGCCATCTAATGGTTTCCTGGGCCTTCGTCAAGCTGTTCGTACAGCTTTTAGCCCAGGTGACCATCCAGATACTTGCTGGATAATAAAATATGATTTGATTTGATTTGAGGTAGGTGGGCTACCATACACAAGAAAAAAACAGAGATAAGCTGGTTGTTCGTTGCACGGCAGTATTGTAGGCAAATGTCACGAAGGGGAGCATGGCGTCTCAGTTGGTGTGGTCTGTGTGGATATATGTGGACAACATATCAGACACGGTGCGATGAAACCGTTCGGTGAGCCGATTGGTCTAGGGCTGAAGCTGTTTAATGGGCGGTTGTGGAAGCATGAAGTACTTCGGCAAGAATACTGGAGAGGAAGGACTTGCCGCGGCCACTGGTAAGGACACGAGTAGGTCCATGGAACAGAAATATAGCGTTGAGGAAGAAATTGGCGACCTCGAAGGCAGAGTCGGACGGAACGGGGTCCGTTTCAGCGTTCCGGGTTAAGTGGCAGATGGCGGTGACAATCCAATAGTTGCACGTTGGCGTTAGTGGTAATGAACCGTGGGGGTCAATCCCAACGACTTCTAAGGGTGAAAAAAAAGACAGGGAAGGGGTTGTAGAAGGCCGGCAGGAGGAGACGTGGAGCATTTGCGGCATTGGCAAGGGATACAAAATGCAATATATTTGGCGACAGAGGCTGAGAGGCCAGGCGAAAAGCAACGGAACTTGATACGGTCTTAAGTTCTCCCGAATCCTAAGTGGCCGGCCATGGGGTCATCATAAAGCGCCTGAAAAACTTCACGCCGAACAGAACGGGGAATGACAGGTACCCAGGAGTGACCCTGGAGGCTTAATTTGTGCCAAATAACGGTGTGTCGACCAGCTTGAAACGTTAAGCTGGGGACGTGGCATTTAGAGGCCGCGTAGCGCTACTCAGGCGATCGATGAGATTTCCACAGTAAAGCCCGGAATACATGGAGCGTTTTTGAGGCGATTTTCGCCCGACGGCGCTGATTTGACGCCCGGCGTCAAGAAAAACGCCCGCCGCCGCCGATCAGGAACGGCTAGATTTTGACGCGGCGTGCGCGCGTCAGACGCTACCGGAAGTGCCTGCCGGACTCACTTCCGTCTGTATTCGGCGGCAGCGGCCAGCCGTCTCAGCGTCCCTTGAGCACTTCGCGCGCGTTATTCACCCTCCTCCTTTCTTAATTGCCAGATGGGGTGCACCTAAAATTTCCTCTTTATTTTCTGCTTGTCTTCTATGTCCCTCATCTTCATGAGCAATAATCTTTTATTTAACAGCAGAAGACGCCGATGTGCCCCCATGGACACTGGCCTTGGTCACAAGAATAGAAGCGGCGTGTTCTCCCTCGCAGTTATCTCCCTGCTTGCCGTCCGCTCGAAGTAAATGAAAACTCTTTTCAAAACTGGTTTTCAGCAACGAGAGCCACAAGCAGTGCACAGAACGAAGCTCACATATAGTGTCTGCCCAATCCGCACCGCCATTTCAGTCGCACAGGGTCGCCAGACGAAACAGTTCTGGCCAACTCTCTCCGCTGAACATCCACAAAAATATCGAGACAATACTAAACATACCTGAAAATGTGTATAGACATAACTGTAGGATATTTATTGCCTAATTTATTAATTATAACACAAGCAAACAACATATAAGCATTGATCGTTCATTTAGTGGTGGCCAAAACATTTTTGCCTTGTCTGGCCACACTGCGGCGGCGTTCGCCACTTGTACGCCTCATGTAGCCTGGCCAGCGTCCCTCTGACGCGTTTTTTTGTCTACACGCGATAATCGCAGGAGAAAAACGCCCCATGAAGCCCCCGCTTAAAGGCTCTATTATACTCCGATTCTCTCGGCGCGTGCAAGCGCGGCGGTTGCGGTCGGACACGTAATGTTTGGGACGCTGCGTCGGGCTGAAATTCGCCTCCCTATACTAATGCCGCGTCGACGCGAGACAGGCGGCGCGCATGCGAAGAAATCCATTCATCCGGCCTGCTGCCTCCGAGTAGCGGCTGCGCGCTCCGCAGACTACATTTTGGATTGTGCGCTCCGGATCAAGTGATTTCGCGCAATTTGTTTGGGCTGTTAGGATGGCTTGGTCGTATGTTGCGCGACGATGCTCGCGCACCGACTGCGACGAAAGCGCAAGCGCTTCATGTACATCCGTTCCATTTTTGCAATCGTCCTTTATTTGGCGAGTATCACCGACTTGCACACGAGCAGCAGAACTATGACCCGGACTACCACTTCAGGCACTTCGGGTATATAGCGTGATGCTGTTGATACTTCTTTGCACACTGAGCTCCAGGCTGTGAAAGGTGCGGTCGCAGCCTGGAGTGCCTATTCGCTACCAATGCAAAGAGTGAGAAAGGGATCTAATGCTGCTGTGCATGCAATGCTACTTGCTTCGAATGCCACTTGCAGAATGACTAAGGCCTCATTCGACAAGTTGCTCAATTTGGTGTACTACAAAATTCTCCACGCGCCTACCCAGAAGAGGCCCACCTACCCTGCAGAGAGGCTGGCAGTCATCTTTCGGTAAACAGCTACATGTCCTCGTTCATTAATAAACAAATAATGCAAGGCATGTCAGGAATCACAGTAGAACACGTTCTTGGGCAATTTGGTGCATAGCTTGAGTAGATGAAGCGCACAAAAACACAGCACACAGGAACGGAAGACACGAGACAGGCCCTACTTGCAACTGTTTATTTAAGTCAAGTATGGCTTATTTATAGCCAAGAAGAAGGCGTGGAGGAAAGGGGACAAAAGCAATATAACAAACAACAGGTAAATGACTAGTGCGAGGGGAAGGATACTACAGAGGGGAGAACAAAAGTGATTCAAATCTTTCTAAATTTATCTAAAATTATACTTTCATTCTTATGAATGACCAGCGGTGGTGTGCTGACACAGGAACTCCCGCTTTTTTTAATCCGGTAGGATTCTAGCAGTTCACGGGCAGTCTTATCTTTACTCCTACATTATATCTGAGTTTCTTGGAGCTTCGCTTCACAAATTTTTTGCTCTTCTTTACCACAGTCCTTGCAGTGATGCGGCAAATGTGATCCGGTGCTGGTTCTTAGCAAACGTTTATGCTCCGTTAGGCGTCCATTAATACATCAGCCTGTCTGGCCGATGTACACCTTTCCACAAGTCAGCGGGATGCAATAGACTACCTCCCACAGCCCATTTCAGAAAAGGGTTTGCATGCTTAGTTTCACAATCTGCTGACTGCATTATCATTTCCAATCTTCCGACACAGCGATGCAAGTTTTCTGGGTGCAGAGAACACCACCGGGACTTTGTATTTTACAGCAACATGCTTCAGATTATGGGCCACTTTGTGGGAGTATGGAATGACCATCGGTTTGATTTTCTTTTCAGATACTTCACCATCCTCGCTCTTTTTTCGCTTTCTTTTTTTACCTTTTGCAGCAATGCTTCCGTCACAGAGCTAATCCCCAGGGAAGGAAAGCCTGCCTGTTTAAGCTTTTTTATCTGTGCGTCAAAGCTTTCCTGTATATTATGACAGCACGATTTCTTTAGAGCAGAATCAAGGCACATGATGGCAATGGCACGTTTCGCTGTTTTCGAGCGCGTCGAATCATGCGGCAACAATTCTTTGCGGGCACGAAGAAGATACATCCAGCAAACACCTTCGTCAGTAATGGTTGCGTCAATATCTAAAAACTGTAATTTGTTTTCCTTCGCATGTTCATATGTAAAATCCAAGCCCTTAGCATGTTGTTTAAAATCCGATAAAATATTCTGCACAGAGTAAGTCAAGGGCGATTGTTTAGTCAATATAATGAAAAAATCGTCAGCGTACCTAAAGGTCCTCAGAACTTTGCCTGCGTCAAATGCCCCCGATAGGGTTCTGTCAATGCCCGCAAGAATAATGTTGCACAGTACGGGAGCTACGCATGAACCAATTCATATACCATGCTTTTGCACATACATTTGACTCTGAAAGGAAACGCTTGTCGAACAGAAATAAAACTCTAAGAGGGCTAGAAAGTTATCTACAGATATACCGGCAGTATTTGGGAAAGAAATCATGTCGTTCTTTTCTATGCAAGCTAAGACAGATGCCATCAACTCTGCATGCGGTATAGAGTAATAGAGATCAACCACATCTACAGAAAAAATACAACCTAGTGAGTTGTTCTCCCGCCGAAATTCAATGACTGCAAGACTGTTTTTGACTCCAAATGTATCTTCCACAACCAGGTTATATAGCTGTTCTAGGAGGTAGCGGCTAACTTGATTTTCCCAGGCACCTCTTTCGCTCACTATGCACCTGGAAGGTACACATTCCTTGTGTGTCTTCGCAGTGAAGAACCCATCCAAGCTATTGCGCTTGCTGTCCTGAATACCTTTTGCGAGCTTCTGTAAACCGAGTTGTTCACATAAGGAAATTAATAATAATAATAATAATAATAACTTGTTTATTTCCATCAGTGATGGGGGAGACTGCGGATAAAAGCCGCTTGACAACAAGCGACTTGACTGAAGCCCGCAGCCTCCCTACAAAGCAGGCAGCGATAGGACAACAACAAAAAAATAAAACAAAGAACTCGCAGAAAGCACAATATTCAAAATTAATGCACGCACACTTGATAGTCACAACAGGTAAACATAACAAAAGGCAAGATAACACTTTTAGTTGTTATTGTAAGCAAGGATTGTTAATGAAATGTTGGCGTAGGGTTCGTACAGAAATCGTATGCAAATCTATACCTGATTTGTGAAATGAATTTAAAAGGGTTGGCAGTGTGTATGACACTTTTTGCCTGGAATAATTTACCCGCGCAGTGACCACTTTCCACGGTTCTGTGTAACGGGTGGTGTAGGAATGTGTGTTTTTATCGAGATCTGATAATTCATGAAAAAACTTGAGATTTTCTTTCACCTCCCGTTTGAAAGCCAGACTTAACTTATAGTTATAAAGATTAAACGCGCGTATTATGTTTGCTTTCGAAAATAGCTGTGAAGTATGGGAATGATACGGTACATTAAAAAGTGCTCGAACAAATTTTTTTTTGAAGTATATGTATTCTTTCAAGATTTGTACGTGTCGTGGTACCCCATACCAATACACAATAATACAAAGAAGAAAAAAAGAGAGTATTGTAAATAAGAAGCTTTATATTGAAAGGTAATATAGCTCTGTGTCGCGCCGTCATACCAACAACACGAGATAGCTTCCCTGACACAGATTCAATGTGCGCATCCCAAAGCATATTTTGTGTGAAGGTAACTCCAAGTATTTTAACACTACTATCTATTTCGATTTTTTCGTTCTCGTAAAGAAGGGTGATTAGACTGCTGTTTATTTGCTTCGATTTCGGTCTGAAAATTACGGCTTTTGTCTTTTTTGTATTAATTTGTAGACTGTTTGCTGCGGACCATTTATGAAGGGATCTTAGAGCAGAGTTGGCTTTATTCTGAAGGCTACTAGGTTCAGGTGATGAAAAAAATATACTAGCGTCATCAGCGTATAAAATGTATTTTGCATCTCTGTAGATATGAACTAAGTCATTTATATAGACTATAAAAAGGAACGGGCCAAGAATACTGCCTTGAGGAACACCTCTGTTGATTTGTTTCAAATCTGAACGGCAGTTCTCTATTTGTACATATTGATGGCGATGATCTAGGTACGATTTTATGAGATTTTGACTGTGTCCTCGAACGCCGTAAGTCTCAAGCTTTTCAAGTAATATGGAATGATGGATGCAATCAAATGCTTTAGTGAAATCTATGTAAAGGCCGAGCACAAAATTCTTGTTGTCAAACTGCGACAGAATAAATTCTTTTTGCTCAAGTAGTGCTAATTCCGTCGATCGGCGTTTTCTAAATCCAAACTGGGCAGAGGAAATAAGATTATGCTTATCAAAAAAATTAGACATTTGCATATGTATTAGCTTCTCTAATCCCTTGGATAGCACCGGTAAAATGGAAATAGGCCTGTAATTTTTGATATCGTTTACGTCACCTTTCTTAAACAGGACCGAAACTCTTGCAATCTGCATCCTCCTCGGAAAGATAGCGCTCGCCAAAGACATATTAAAGATACAAGTGAGATATGGAGAAAGAATATCGAGCACATATTTGATTGGCCGGACCTGCATGCCTTCTACGTCGCAACTTGAGCTATTTTTGAGTGAAAGGAAAACTGACTGTACCTCAAGTTCCGTAAAAGGGCGAAAAAAAAGTGAAAATTGATTTCTATCAGGCAGTAATGTCGAAATATCAGTCGATGCACAACTATTGGAGTAGCCCACAAAATAATCGTTAAACGTATTTGCTAGAGCAATTCCCGATATTTCTTTGCCATCAAGAAGTAGCTTTTCTACACGCGGAGATGACCTGCGACGATTCAAGAGGGTATTTAACTTCTGCCATAAAATATCAGGTTTATTCGAGCAGCTGTCAAATTCGGCATGAAAATAGAATTTCCTATGCACTTTTAGTTTTCTGTTCAGTTTGTTTCTAAATGATTTATATTCCTTTAATACGCATGGATCCTTGGTCTTAATAAACTTGTGGTAGAGTGCATTTTTACAATTTATTTGTTTTAACAATTCGGGAGTTATCCATGGCTTTCTTATCTTTTTACCCACTCTAAACTTCTGTTCTGGGAAATGGCGCTTATATATTCGAGAGATCTCATCAATAAGCTTGCTGTACGCGATGTCTACGTTATCTGTTTCCAGAATTTCCTTCATGTCGCAACACTGTAACTCAGCTCTGAAACTATCTAAACCAGTCTGTGTAATGGTCTGGAGGGAAACGTACTGATGCTTTTTGTTTGATATAAGATTATGTTTTCTTAACAGAAAAAATATTGGAAGGTGGTCACTTAGGTCGTATGATATTACACCACTAGCAGCGTTTGTAGAATCGGCATTTGTAATAAACATATCAAGCAGTGTTTCGCTTTCGGTTGTGATCCTAGTTGGCGCACGGATGACATTTTCATATCCGTTTGAGGTTAAAATGGTTAGCATGGCCTTTTGCGGTGCAGAGATGGTCAACATGTCAATATTGAAATCCCCGGCAGACACCAAGTAATTACCAGTTTCTGAAGTAAATGACAGCAGTTGCTCATAAAAAGAAAAGAAGCTAGAAAGGTTTCCATGTGGTGGTCTGTAGCAAACAGAAAACGTATAGTCATTCACGCAAGCTGTTATAATTTCAAAATCATCACAGCAGATACAAAAGTCGGAAAGCAACTCGCAGTTCACATGCTCTCTTAACAACAGCATTACACCACCGCCCCGACGATTTGTTCGATTCACACTGTACGACCGGTAGGACGGAAAATTGGGCAGCTCGCGGTCATCCCTGCACCAAGTTTCACTAAGCATGACTGCATCAAACAAAAAATTAAAACCAGTGATGAAGTCATATATGTCGGTTTCTTTGCTGTACAGCGAGCGAACGTTTAGGTGAAGGCATTTCAGTGAAACAGCATGGTGACTTGAGACAAAGGTGTTTAACTCATGCGGAAGAATATGACTGTGACTAGCCATTTTTAACAAAAATTAATCTTGACACGGTCTATAGTCAGCAGGCTTAGGTTGGAAGGTCTGACCTGTGACGCACTACTACCACAGAGTCACCGTCGGCTTTGCGCAGCAAGATTTTTCCGTTCCTGTGCCACACGTACTTGCACTCGTTTTGTTTGGCCCAATCCTTAGCCTCTCGAAGCAGTTGCCGGCTTTGACTGGTCATGTTTTCTTGGATGAACAGGTTAGATTTCTCTTCTTTTAGTTTAGATCGGTTATTCAGCCATTGATCTCTGATAGATTGCCTGATATACCGAACGATTATACCTGGTATTTTTCCAGGTTTGCATGGGAGGCGGTGAATAGCGGCGACGTCTGTTTCAGCAAGTGCAGGAACCTCAATCAAACTGGCAACAGAGTTTACTTTTAGAAGCAAATTTTCATTCTCAGAAACACCAACACCGTGAATTTCTAAATTTAGCTTCCGGTTTCTCCACTCTAAGTCGTTCAAATCTGCCTCAAGTCTTCTAGTTGCATCGTCACAAGCGCGAGTGTTCTGTTCAAGGTGTTCTAGCCTTTTCCGTATTTCTTTCGATTCTTTTTCCTGTGCAGCTAGTCGCGTCAACATTTCGTCGTACTTGTCCGACATGAGCTGCACCGACCGTTCGATGCTTGGCACAGTTTCTTTGAGCGGCAACAACTCGTCCAACTTTTGGCTTATAACAGCTAGAATAGACCCGACATTTTACCTTTCCAAGTTTCTGTTTAGTGGTCTTGAAGTTCTTCTTGATAGCCTGGGCTGCTTTTTAGTTGAACATGGCTGACGGCAAGACGACGAAGCCTCCTTGTTTGTCGGCCTGCAGGAGTCGTAGGTCATTGTCGTTGAAAAAATCAACGACATGTTTCATTGGAGATCGTTGGAGAGGCCCGTTAGTAGGCACCGTCCTGACGAGGCTGTCAACACCGTCGAGCAAGCACCTTTCTTTGTCCTCCTCATCGCCTTTGTTGGAAATCCGTCGATTCAGGGAGAGGAGCTCATGTTCCGGGATCCTCCGCTCAAGGCTGTGTACTTCGGACCCTTCTTGAGGACTTCAACGATTGTCACATGTATTATGGAGCCTAAATTAAATTTTAAATGAAAAAGGTGTGAAGAAGACGACGAATATTAACCGAAGAATTCATTCGTTGGGGTGGAGAGATATGTTTGGTGGAGATGCATTCGGTGAGGCGGACAGAGATGATTGGTGGAGAAGAGAAGACGACGACAAGGCTTACGTGGACCAACAGCGAGGCTATAAAAGGGCGAGTGAGAGCGAGGCACAGGGGGGAACAGCAGACAAGCGGAGGCTCCGGCAGGTCAGGGACACATCGGCTGGAAGAGAGCGACGCCGGCTACTGCTCCGGTGAGCTCGCGTTCTACGACATCGCATCGTGGACTTCCTGCCGTGCCTGAGCCCGTTCCAGGGAGTAAACAGAGGACGCTGCCACCTGCTACGGCCAGGGGTGTCTCCAGCGCTGTTGCCAGCCATCCGGGTGGTGCCCTCACGCCAACAACACCGGCATCACCTCCACGGGCGCTTGCACCGGGAGCTTGTACTACGCACCTAGCGATGCCGCCAGCGACGCCGCCAGCGACGCCAGCCCAAGCACGTCGAACGCCGCCAGCAACGCCAGCCCAAGCACGCCGAACGCCGCCTCGACGCCGGCTACGGGAGCCATACAACGCCGCAGTTGCACCGAACCAACCGTGAGCACGAACGCCGACCGCTAATAGTAGAACACTAGTAGTGGACGCTGGTGGCAGTGTGCCAGGGTCTTGTGTATCTATAGCCTTTGCGTTTTGTGTTAGTTTTGTTAGTTTTGTGTTCTAGTGTGTGTGTCACGTAGGGTGTATTAAATGTGCGTTTGTGTGGGTACACCCATCGCCCAGTCCATTCTTTCACTCGGAGTGCTCTCCGGAGAGATCCGTGACAAAGGTAAGTGGCGAGCCTGTGCCAGGATTCATTTCCTTTTTTTCTTTTTGCTTTGTCTCGGGTCTTTCCGATCTCTCGACGGCAGAAAGGATGGATTTGGCAAAAACAGAACTGGCGCTCAAGCTGGGGTTTAGCAAAGAATAGGCGATGCGTGTCTATGACGAGGAGGCAAAGAGGCAGAGAGATTAAAGGGCGCAAGCACGCGCAGAAGCTCGTGAGGTAGAAGAGCGAGAAACATTACGGGAAACATTACGGGTGCAAGAAGTGTCGAAGACCCCGATCCCGAGTGGAGGATGCTCACGTTGAAGAACATCCAAAGGAGGAAAGGCCCGCGACAGCTCAGACGGGTGCAGTCAGTTTCTCGTCGGCAGTTGAGACAAGAGCTCAAGCGACAGCCCTAGCAACGCAGCGTCCGCTCTCTAATGCTGTTGCGATGTGCCTGAGCGTAACACCGGCGAAATTGCAATTAGGCAAAAAGAAGACCCGAGCTTGAAAGCCTGCTTCGAACGAGACGGGGGAAAAGTGAAAAGAAAGAAGTGTGGTACGTCCTTCAAATATCAATTGGTAAATGGCCTTCTGCACAGGGAATGCATATTTAGTTCAGGAAGGCGCGTCCAACAGCTGGTGTTACCAAGAGATATGCGAGAGACCGTGCTACGCTTAGGAAATGACGCCATTATGGCCGGACACAAGAGTGTTCAAAAAACGGTGCCTAGGATAACCGAGGAGTTCTTTTGGCCGGGTGTTCAGAGTGACGTTAAGCCCTTTGTTCGCTCATGTGATGTGTGCCAGCGCACATTTCCGAAGGCAAGAGTTGGTCCAGCACCTCTGGGCAAGATGCCAGCCATCGACCTACCGTTTCAGCGAGTGCCGATTGACATTGTGGGGCCGATCTCTCCAGTATCCGCCAAAGGTAATAGATTAGTGATTACTCTGGTTGATGTGGCCACTCGTTATCCCGACGCTATTCCACTGATAACTATTGACAGTATCCAAGTGGCGGAGGGTCTTTTGGAAATGTTTTCGCGTTATGGGTTCCCGAGGGAAGTTTTGAGTGACAGGGGCTCGAACTTCACATCGGAGCTAATGAAGGAGGTTAACCGACTTTTGTCAGTAATACAGTTACTGACGACGCCATACCATCTCATGTGTAATGGGCTTGTAGAGCTGTTCAACAGCACCCTCAAAATAATAAAAATAATAATTGGTTTTTGGGGAAAGGAAATGGCGCAGTATCTGTCTCATATATCTTTGGACACCTGAACCACGCCGTAAGGGAAGGAATAAAGGAAGGAGTGAAAGAAGAAAGGAAGAATAGGTGCCGTAGTGGAGGGCTCCGGAATAATTTCGACCACCTGGGGATCTTTAACGTGCACTGACATCGCACAGCACACGGGCGCCTTAGCGTTTTTCCTCCACAAAAACGCAGCCGTCGCTGTCGGGTTCGAACCCGGGAACTCCGGATCACCCCCAAAACATGATCAAGAAAATGTGCCGGGAGAGACCTACTGATTGGGATAGATATCTCCCAGCTCTTTTGTTCGCTTACTGCGAAGTACCACAAATGAGTATTGGTTTCTCGCCCTTTGAGATGTTGTATGGGAGAACCGTTAGAGGTCCACTTACAATACTCAAGGAGCTGTGGACTAATAAGCAAATTGCATCAGGTCTCAAGGCAACATACACATACGTTCTTGAGTTGCGGGACAAGTTGGAAGAAACATGCAGGCTTGCACATCAAGGTATGGAACGGGCGCGCGAATGCTATAAAGGCTACTATGACAAGAAAGCCACTCACAGGAATCTGAATCCAGGCGACAAGGTTCTAATCTTGCTACCCACGGATCATATTAAGTTACTGATGCAGTGGAAGGGCCCTTACCTTGTGACGCAAAAGAAAAATAACATGGATAATGAGTTATTGATAAATAACACCAAGAAGGCTTTCCATGCAAACATGTTGAAAAAGTACGAAGAAAGAGATCCTGTTCAGTGCGCCCCCAAGGTAGCATGCTCGGTAGTAGCCAAGGAGACAGATGATGTTGTCGAGATGCCCACATGCAGTGGGAAGAAAACTGTAGGTTGGGATAAGGTGCTAATAAACCCCAATTTGAATGAAGCCCGAAGCTCACAGATAAAGGCCCTACTCCAAAGCAAAGAGGATGTGTTTTCAGATGTGCCGGGCAAAACGGATGTCATATGTTGCAGACTAGATCTCTCTACAGATAGACCAATCAACGTGAAGTAATACCCACTACCTTTAGCAGTTCAAGAATCAATATAAAAGGAGGTGCGGGATATGTCGAAGCTTCATGTGATTGAGAGGTCGTGGTCAGCATACATTGCGCCCCTCGTGGTTGTCAAAAAACCCGATGGTACTAACCGACTGTGTGTAGATTTTCGTCGGCTAAATGACATCATAGTACCCGATGCAGAGCCCTTACCAAGAGCGGACGTGGTGTTCGCTAGGGTGGCTCACAAAAGGTTTTTCTAAATTTGACTTAACTAAAGGATATTGACAAATACCAATGGAAGATTCGTCTAAAGAGAAGCCTGCCTTTTCGTGCTCGGCGGGTTTATTCCAATTTAAATTCATACCTTTTGGTGTGAAGACTGCATCTGCAATATTTACGATCCTGATGAAGGAGGTTTTGGATGGGCTCCAAAATGTAGAACACTATATTTATGACATCCTGGTGGCAACAGATACGTGGGAAGAGCATGTAATTACATTGGAAAAACTATTTGACAGAATTCACCAAGCCAGATTAACCATAAAACCGGCGAAATGTAAGGTGGGCTTTCAAGCCATTTCTTGTTTTGGACACAAGCTGGGGATGGGCCGCATCGCGACGAAAGACATCCTGGACAAAATACAGCAGGCCCAGACACCGACGACCAAGAAGGAGGCACAATCGTTCCTGGGGTTAACGGGATACTACAGGGACTTTATTCCCGGTTATGCCCACATAGCCGACCCGCTTGTCGAACTCGCTAAGAAGGGGGCAATCAATAAGCTGAATTGGACTGCTGAACATGAAAATGCATTTGTGATGTTAAAAGGGTGTATGGCAAAACCGCCCGTTCTGCTTGCTCCGAATATGGATAAAGAGTTTGTGCTTCGCACTGATGCATCAGACAGAGCTTTAGAAGCCGTACTCTTGCAAGAAGAGAATCGCGTGCTACATCCGGTATTTTTTGCAAGCAAGAGATTATCGGCTAGTGAACGCAACTACTCCACCGTTGAGACGGAATGTCTAGCGGCAGTGTGGGCGGTAAAGAAATTCCACATTTATCTTTATGGGAGACATTTTAGCATTCAAACAGATCATCAGCCGCTTGAATACTTAAGCAAGGCCAAAATGAACAATAGTAAAGATATGAGATGGAGTTTGGCCTTGCAAGAATACTCATTTCAGGTGGAATATATTAAAGGCAGAGATAACGTTGGAGCGGACTTCATGAGTAGAGCCAACTGAACAGCTCTAGGTATCTCTTGGATGTATCTTGTTGTTGTTGCTGCTGTTGTTGGTGTTGTGATCATACAAGGGAGTGTGTTGTGGTCACGAACATGTTTATTAAGGACTCTTTACTGACAGCGGCAGTGGTGTGTTAGTGTTCTGAAAACGCAATTTGGTATGCTGCGTTCGTGGTGTGCGTTTGGTGTGTGCTGGACCTCTGCGGTGTGTTGAGTGCTGGGTCCAGAATCGCCACAGAAGATAGTCGGTGGGCTGGATGGCTTGAAGATGAGTATGACGGGAGCAGTTTTTCATAGAAAAACTCTTGAGAGAGGGGCCCTTGTCACATATATTAAGGAGCCTAAATTAAATTTTGAAGGAAAAGGGTGCGCAGAAGACGACGCAAATTAACTGAAGAATAAAGAGGAAGAAAAAGCATTCGTTGAGGTGGAGAGAGATGATTGGTGGAGACGCATTCGCTCAGATGGAGAGAGATGATTGGTGGAGAAGAGAAGAAGACGACGACAAGGCTTACGTGGACTAACACCGAGGCTATAAAAGGACGAGTGAGAGCGAGGCACAGGGGGGAACAGCAGAGAAGCGGAGGCTCCGGCAGGTCAGGGACACATCGGCTGGAAGAGAGCGACGCCGTCTACTGCTCCGCTGAGCTCGCGTTCTACGACATCGCATCGTGGACTTCCTGCCGTACCTGAGCCCGTTCCGGGGAGGGCGCTACCACCTGCTACGGCCAGGGGTGTCTCCAGCGCTGTTGCCACCCATCCGGGTGGTGCCCGCACGCCAACAACACCGGCATCACCTACACGGGCGCTTGGACCGGGAGCTTGTACGACGCAGCCAGCGACGCCGCCAGCGACGCCAGCCCAAGCACGTCGAAAGCCGCCAGCAACGCCAGCCCAAGCATGCCGAACGCCGCCTCGACGCCGGCTACGGGAGCCGTACAACGCCGCAGCCGCACCGAACCAACCGTGAGCACGAACGCCGACCGCTAATAGTAGAACACTAGTAGTAGACGCTGGTAGCAGTGTGCCGGGTCGTGTGTATTTATAGTCTTTGTGTTTTGTGTCAGTTTTGTTAGTTTTGTGTTCTAGTGTGTGTGCCACGTAGGGTGTATTAAATGTGCGTTTGTGTGGGTACACCCGTCGCCTGGTCCATTCTTCCAGTCCGAGTGTTCTCCGGAGAGATCTGTGACAGCGATGTCTTCCGGAATATATGCTCCCCCCAGAATCTGAGGAGCCGTGCCGCCGTCTTGGACTTCTTTGCTTCCTTTGGGTAGGAAAAGCAGAGTCTTTTGCCACAAGAATTCTGTGGTCTGCGCTGCTAGTTTCCGCAGAGACTGTAGCTCCATGCCGGCGATGGTGATAGGGTCCAGAGAAAAGCACATTAAACAATGCCATTCGTAGAACACACGAACCTGTCTCCATAGTTCGCATCGTAAGATCCGGTACATCCTTTTAACATGACCAATGGAGGGTCTCGCGAAACCAAACAATGCGGCGAGTTCACAAGGTATACGTCCCTTCCTGCTGCAGTACCCATAAACCCTCAGTAGAATACGTAGAACAGCACAACTGATGAGGACCAAGGACCTGAAGAAGTACGTATGATGTGGCGCTTTAGCATGTCGGTTACATTGTCTTGAATAGTTTTGCACTCAGTAGATGACGCACGACAAGGGTGGCGGCGAATGAAGCGCGAACCGTCAGTGTGAATGTGATGCGTAGCCGCGGTGGTTTGGCCCAAAACTTTTGACTGGGTATCAAAAGAAGCTGTATGCTTGGTCACTATTGCAAACATTTCTGCTTTTTGGGCAGGTGTGAGACCAGTGCTGATAGTAGCGGAAATATACGCAAGAGAACAAACATGGGTCGAAATAGCGAAGCTTGATGGGAGCGAGGAAAGAGCAGTGAAAGGTTGAGCGGTAGCCACAGAAGCGACTTTATTGCGTGTGCTTAGACGAATGCGCTCCGTCGTAGTATTGAAGGCATTTAGAAAGGCAGACCCATTGGTGAAGCGATTGAAGGATTCGGTGAGAATACCCCTGGGGAGAAGACGGGGGCTTGGTGTGTCGAAAACGTTCCCAGCGTATAGGTGGGCGGAAGCAACGGAGATGACATCTTCGGAGCCGAGATAAAGTAGATGGTCAGCAGTGGTAATCTAGTAATGAGAAGGCACTCCAGGAGCGTCAGAAGGGTCGGATTCAGCAACTTGCAAAGTAGGATGGCAGCATATAATGACAGCTTGCACGGAGTGGAGGAAATCCCAGCCGAGTATCACGGGGTGAGCACAGGAGGGAATGACAGCGAACTCGACGTGGTGCCAGATGCCGTCGATAGTGACGCGTGCTGCACACAGTACGGAAGGATGCATTGATTCTTCATTAGCAGCACACAAAGCAGAGCTGATAACGTAAACAGCGGCGCCGGTATCAATCAACGCTTCTACAATACTGCCTACAACATCGAAGGTTAACATGTTCAACGGTGGCAGAGGAGAAATTGAAGGGTGAGCGGGCGACGCAGCTTTACCTCCGGAAACTGCACAATTTTGTTTTCGGTGTGGGAACTAGGTTTCTGATAGGCTGGACGTACAGGCGATGAGTAGAAGGGGAACGGGGACGGGGAGCAGCGGCACGGCGACCAGACGTTCGACAAGCGGTCGGGAGAGGTCTACAGAGAAGAGAAGCGGAGAGGATCTTTGGGGAGAAACGTTGGGCGGTAAGGACCCGATGAGTATTTGTCGTCGTGATGAGGAGCATTAGCGGCAAACGTAAGGCGGTAACCATACGATGAGTATGGTTCGTATGGTTCGTGTTTGCGGAAGTGACAAAACTGGTTACGCTCGACGCGCTGACGCTGAGGATAAGCCCGGGAAAAATATCCGCGAATTCCACAGTAGTGGCTGATAGGAGAAGGCTGAGGAGGGCGGCAAACCTTTGGGTACACATTGGATTGCTGAGATAAGGAGGCGACTGTCTGCTGGACGGGTGCCGGATGTCAAGGATAAACGGGAGCAGCAGGAGACACAGCAACCTGCGCATATGTGGGCACACAAAGGGGTACAGGTGGTTCGGGGCGAGTGACGGAAGCGAGCTCGTCATTGATGAGATCACGCAATGCCGAGGTCGGAGGCCGATGCGAATGGGATTCCACTAGTGGTGAGGTGGAGTCGCGCAGCTCATCTCGGATGATGGAGCGAATGAGAGAGCGCAAGTCCACATCGGTTGAAAGGCGGGGGTCCCAGGCGTATTGCAGGCAGAGCGACTGAAGGTCACCAGGACGGTGAAATGTGGAAGGGATATCGTGGTCTGAGGTAGGCTTCTGGCTAGCAAGCGCATTAAAAGCAAATGATCCGATGCCTTTAAGAATAATATGACAGATCCGTTCGCACTCCGACATTGCATTGTTGACACGTCGACACAGGCCTAATACATATTTCATGTAGGACGTGTAGGATTCGCCGGGCAGCTGGACACGCGCATATAAATGTTTTTGTAGATGTCTGGGCTTGCAACAAAGGTTCGAAAAATTTGCCCAAGTTGCGAGGAAAAGTGGGTCCAGTCCAGGATAGCATCCTTGTGATTGACGAACCAAGCATTTCCTACAACGGTTAAATAGAATGAGACGTTAAGAAGCTTCATGGCAGAGTACCAACGATTACAGGCATTCACTTGGATGTACTGGTCAAGTGAGTCCCCGAGGTCGTCACCACGATGACCCGCAAATGTAGCAAGTTCGCGCTGAAGAGTGGTGACGATCCATGTCGGGTGTTCACGTGGCTGAGGAGCAGCGGTTGCGTTGGAGTCAGGATTGCTGGCAGAGGGATAAGCATGAAAACGAAGCGCACCAGCTGAGGCACCGGCAATGCCAGCGGAAGTGTCATTGCGGTGTTGGTCCACGGTTTCTATCGAGGGGGATGGTCCGACCAGGATACGACCGGAACGTATCTGCAGTGTTGCGGCGGAGAGGGCGCAGGATCGAGAGCAGCCTCCACCACTTGTGAGACTGTGGACCGAGCGAGCTTTATCGCCACTCGCAAATATGGCGGCCACTCCTCCGAAGCCGCAGATGCGCGATGATGAGGAAAATTTACAGACGAAGACAAATGTTGCGCACTGTGCATACAATATATAGCATAAAAAGAAGGGGCCGCTGTATAGAACCTTGAGGAACTCCCAAGTTTATTATTTCTGAGTCGGATACGGCCTCGTTGAGTCTCGTGTATTTAGTGCAATTAGACAAGTAGATTTGTAGTAACCGATGGCGTGTTTTGCACGAATATTATACCTGTGTAACTTATGAAGCAGAATGTTGTGCTTAATGAAATCGAAGGATTTGGTAAACTCAAGAAATATACCAAATATTGTAAAGCTTATGTTCAATATTACAAATCAGAATATTTTTTATTTCGAAAAGACCTGTCTTGGTGGATTTTCCAGGCTAAAATCCGTATTGCTCCTTACAAATGAGAGTATTAGAATGCAGGGATCCGTATACCTTGGTGAAGATCACTCGCTCTGCAACTTTAGAAAATAAAGCCGTATGGAAATGGGACTATAATTTTTGACATCCTTCTTTTTTCCTCCTTTATAATTCACTTTTACGCGGGCGGATTTCATTTTATGCCAGAACTCACCTGTAAGAAGAATTCGATTACAAAAATGTGTACGAGAGGAATGCTACTAAACAATGGAGCAGCTTCTATTGAAAGTGGAGCGATGCCATCTGGACAGGCGAGCATGTATTGCGTACTGAATTAATTATGGAAAGAATATGATCTATAGACGTGGTGGATAAAAATATTGAAGTTTGACACGCTGGAAACGAAAAAGAATCGAATGATTTGACAGATAAAGGAAGGTTATACAAAGTCGAATTGCCTAAATTAAAAAAATTGGGCGTTGAGTTGATTATCGAGTGAGACATTGCTATAGAGAACTCCATTGACTTGCACTTCTGAAGAAAAAACATGTCTCTTTTTGCCGATAAGCTTATTGATGGCTTGCCAAATTGAGCTAGTGTTATGCATTGAAGAAATCTCGCGGTCTTGCAGTCCGCATTGCATTCACCACTACTTGACAATATTCACGTAGCCTAGTAATACAACATGCATGTTATATTTACTGGTAAATTCTAAATAAGACTCACCAAACTGAGAACACACAGCCACAACGCTAAGAGGGGTGTGGTACACCACCGTTATAGCTATATTATGATAACGTATGGTAACAACTCCAAAATGGTCAATCAGAAGTGAATAACTGTACAAAATTTCAAAACGTAAGTGGTCCATCATGAACAGGAACACTCCCCATCCACGTTTGCCAACCCTGAATTGTGACACGTACACGTACCCTGCAATAAGTATGACATCCTCCGGACTGCTGAACCATGGTTACTAAATGCCAGAAAGTCAAATTTGTACACCACAGCTTTAATTTCGCCATCAATATGTGTTTTATTTTTAGAGCTTTGAGCATTTAAATGGTAGATTGGACAAGAGTTATCTGTAGAGTGGCAATCATTTCTGAGTAAGTCGTCGAATGTGTTAGTATTGAAATTATACATGGTAACAAAAAGATGATCCTAGTGTAAAAACTTATATATGAGGCCAGACTACACTAGCTTGTCAATATCTTCCTCGCACCCAATCCTGATAGCGCTAAAACCTGCTTCCTTACGAATGTAGACTTTCCCTTTCTTAGTCTAGACGAATTCACAACCCTTTTCGTTGGCTGCGGATTTCGCGAGCCAAAACAACTTTTTGTTTAAAGCAGTCAAGCTGTCAACAAAGTAGACACCGTCCTTAAAGCCTGAACGCTGAGCTATTGCAATGGTTTCTGCTGATCTCTTCGCAAACCTGATTAATAGAGCTGGCATAGTGTTTGGTCGAGCGGGCACACAATGTAGACCTTCGATATCGCTTTCTGTAAGACATGGCAAATCAAGTTGATTTGTGCGGTCGTTCACTTTCTCCAGCAGGTTTTAATTTGCTCTGAGGGATAGCTCGCAAACTTCTATGTTCTCGCAGTGGCAGTATCGCTCCATATCTTTCAGTTGAAGTTTCAACTTAAGAATTTCCTCTGTGCCTATTTCATCAGCCCTCTTCCGATTAGCATCAATCTTTCTCATTCCTCTTATAATTGTAGCAGCTGATCATATCTGTCTAACATGCGTTGGATAGATTTTTCAATTTTAGTTGCGGTTTGTTTCAATTACGAAAGGTCATCCACCTTTTCCTTGGAAAAGGCTTTTTCGCCATACCTTAATATTGTAGTTCTTAGCTTTGTTGATGTTCTAAGTAAGGGCAAACGGACGTCATTTTGCTCGATTTGAAGAAAGTTCTTGACCCTATTTCACGCGGCAAACTAATACACAAACTTAAACCTATTTATTTATATTTATATTCTATTTATACACAGTACCTACAGCGCCCTCATTGGGGCATTATTGTAGGGGGGAAACATCATAAATAAGAACAAACATCTAGTACATAATAATTTAGGCAAATGATGCGGTCTACACAGAAAATACAATAAACCCATGCACACGGAAGCAAAAACAAACAAACAAAATAAAAACCATTGTATAAAGGCAAACATACCCTAAACACACACATACACACAAAAAAGATACATTTTAAATACAGCACTGCTTAAAACATAATACACTCAGACAAGAATTATTGCACTTATATTGACAGGTGGCTTTGCAATTCGGTCAGAAACGATGTAGGAGGAGCAGTAGCGACCCGCGAAGGGAGACAGTTCCAATCATGCACTGTTCGTGGGAAAAAACTATATTTGAATACGTTTATACGGCAATTGTACTCGCGCACCTTAAGTGGGTGGTCAGTGCGGGCGGAAATGTAGCTGGGTTCATTAATGTATTTCTCTTTTGGAATTCCTGTTTTATTATTAAGCACATTATAAAAGAAAGAGAGTCTCAAATATTTGCGCCTGTTTTCAAGTAACGGCCATCCCAACTTCTCGCGCAAACCCGAAGAACTTTTTTGGAAATTGTAATCGGCGGACACAAACCTAGCAGCCCGTTTCTGGACGCGCTCCAGCTCCTCAATATTCAGTTTTGTATCCGGGTCCCAAACCGCGCAAGTATACTCAAGTATCGGACGTACAGTAGACATGTATAATGTCTCCTTCAGCGTAAGGGGAGCGTCCTTAAAGTTACGTCTGAGAAAGTTTAATGTGCGGCTGGCTTTAGCAGATATGTAATTTACGTGTGTATTCCATGATAGGTCAGTAGAAAAAAAGACTCCCAAGTACTTATAAGTTGAAACTGCGGATAATTCAGTGCTACCAAGGAAATAGTCTGTTTGGAGGAATTGTTTCTTTTTTGTAAACCGGACCAGATTACATTTGGAGATGTTTAGCGCCATATTCCAGTTGTTGCACCAAAAGAATACAGAGTTGAGGTCATGCTGTAGTGAAATTGCATCTGCTTCAGAAGAAATATTGCGGAAGATACAACAGTCATCAGCATAAAGTCTGATTATACTTGAAATGTTACTAGTGAGATCATTTATAAAAATGAGAAAAAGAAGAGGGCCCAAAACCGACCCCTGCGGAACACCTGAAGTTACACCCACACTTTCCGAGCTGACACCGTCGATAACCACGCACTGTCTCCTTTCCGCAAGATACGCCTCAATCCAGGATAAGAGTGAGGTAGGAATATTTAATTCTGAAAGCTTCTGTAACAATAGGTTGTGAGCAACTAAATCGAACGCTTTTCGAAAATCTAAAAATATACAATCTACCTGACCCGCGGAGTTTAAGGAAACAGAAATGTCATGTGTGAATTCCACGAGCTGTGTTTTACATGAGAAGCCGGACCTAAATCCATGTTGTGTCGAACAGAAAAAACTATTGTTTTGTAGATGGCTAATTAACTGAGTATAAATGACATGTTCCAGTGTTTTGCACGACACGCTCGTCAGCGATATGGGCCTATAGTTACATGTTTTAGTTTTATCACCACTCTTATGAATCGGAACGACATTGGCACTTCTCCAGTCAAGGGGCAAAGAAGAATTCTCTAGCGATTTCTGAAATAATGCAACGAGATACGGGGCAACTGAAGCTGCACAATTTTTCAAATCGTAATTGGAAATGTTGTCAGGCCCTGGTGCTGATGTAACTTTAATTTTCTGTAATAAAAGCATGATCCCCCGTTCAGAAATTTCTACGTCATTCATTCTGGTCAGGGTGCTGGAAGATTGAAAGTGAGTATGTGTATTAATGGGATCGGAAAACACCGATTGGAAATAAAGATTGAAACTTCTCGCTTTACCTTTTGAATTCCTTCCAAAATCAGTTGCGTCTAGTATATCAGGCGCAGAGACCCTGCTGTTTCTCTTATTTCTAACGTATTTCCAGACTGCCTTTGGGTTTGTATTTAGCTGTTGGCCTAGTGTGCTGAAGTATGCCCTTTTCGGTTTACGGATTTCTTTCGATATGTTCTTTGTTTGCTTTTTCATCTCGGAGTACAAAGTTAGTGCGGGCGTATCACAATATCTGCGAAAGAGCCGTTTCCGCCGGTTGATCATTGCCCGCAACTGTCTATTCATCCAATGCATATCGTCACGACGCTTGGCTGAAATCAAGCGGGATGGGATGAAAGTCTGCGTCAGTGACAAAATTTTAGTTTTAAACAAGTTCCAGAAGGAATCAATATTCAGGGATGGCTGATGTGAAAGAAACTCAGGAAAAAATGCGTCGAGTTCCTGTGATAGCGAAGCATAATCCCCTTTTTCATAAAAGACACTTTGTGTGGTTGGGTGTGGTGGGTCTTCATAGCATTACAGGATACTTTTGCTAAAACTACATCATGGTCGCTTATGCCTGGCAGCGTTATGACAGACGAGACTAGGCTAGGGTCATTGCAGAAAAACAAGTCTAGCACATTAGCACTGGTAAGGCCGAGTCTGGTAGGGGTATGAACAAACTGAAATAATGAGTGAGCACCAATTACTTCACGGAAAGCGGTATACAAGAGGAATGCAGTGCGAATTACTGGTTTAAAACAAGACCATTCTACGCTGGGCATATAAAATCACCGGCAAGGATAATATGTGTTGCGTCTAAGGCTAATAATGTGTTGCTAAGTTCAAAAAATGGCTGTGCGCAGGTTGAACCGGGCGTCCTATAAAAAGAGCCAATTGCCAAAGAAGTACCATCGCCCAGCCGTACCCTGCACCAGACAGCTTCACAGGAATCGTTGTCTAAGTTAACAGACACGCTTCTCAAATTGCTATGAACGAGGAGGAACACACCACCACCGCGTACATTGCGATCCTTACTATACGTGGTATAGGATGGAGGAAATATTTCACCATCACTTATGTTGCTGTCCAGCCATGACTCGGTTCCAATTGCCACATGTGCGTTCTTCATTTGTAAGATTGAGAGGAAGAACGGACACGTGTGTGTCCGTTCTTCGTGTGTCCGTGTTTCATTGCGCTGTTTCTCCCCTAAAATGCATTACCAACTAGCCCGGAACCTAGCCCCTCTTTGTTTTTTAGACTGCGGCAATTAACAACAATACAGACAAGTTCATTTTTAATAGCAGGTTGTGGGCTAGCTAAAAGCCTCGGTGATGGCTATTGGTTTACACAAGTGATATCGTCTGTTTCAATGTTGTACATATAGGTTTTGTTGTCCAGGTTTAGCTTAATAAACCGCAGTTTCAACTTTCCGCCGCGTGCCTTAGCAAACTGCATGAGCTTTTTTCTTTGTTGCCGTACTTTGGCCGAATAGTCCTCGCTTATCGCCCAGTCAGTATCTTTTAGTTTGGCAGCATTTGAAAGAACACGATTCTTTTCTTTAAAGGACCAAAATTTAACGATCAGGGGTCTGTGCTTGTCGGGCGCATATCTTCCTAGTCTGTGCGCTCTTTCAATGGCAGCGGCGTCAACGGAAAGTTTTAACTTTTCAGCGCAAAAAGAGATAATTTTAGTCTCAGATTGTTCCCACGATTCGGTTTCTTTGTCATGGATGCCGTAGAATATTAGGTTGTTTCTTCGTGATTGGTTCTCCAGGTCATCGTGCGATGACTCGAGGGCCGTGCACGCGACAGCAAGTTTCTGGGAACTTTGAGATAATCTTTCTACTTCAGGCTTTAGCGGGAGCACCAGTGACACATTATCTTCAACGCTCTTGACTTTTTCTGCGAGTTTTGTTAGTTTTTCTTCGAGATTCTTTTGCTCAAGCCGAATGGAACGTAGTTCGTCCAATATTTCGGTCTGTTGCTCTTGTATCACAGGTATTGTCATGATAGTATCGAACATCTGCTTTTCCTGCTCAGCAGACAGAGGCCCAGGGATTTGCTCAACGTCTCCCGCAAGCAAAAGCTTTCTTTGAAACAAACCTATGTATCCTGAACAGCTCGCGGACACGTCGTACAGAAGGCGTAAAAACATGCACACAGCAAAGTTGGGATCTGGCGTCGACTTCCTAAACGGTTTGCCATTAACAGAAAGGTAATAGTAACAAACCTGAAGAAGAACAAGATGTAAGCGGATACAACAGCTGCTTATGTAGGCCATGCTTGTGCGGAAGGTTCCAGGGTTGCCAGTCGATGAAGCGTTCGAGCGCCGGTAGCGCTGTGAGGTCCAACGGCAAAGCGTCACCCAAAAAAGCCAGGTCAGCAGAACAGACTTGCTCGGTAGAAGCGGCTCCGGTCATTGGCAGGCACGTCGACATCGCGGCAGCATCGAAAATCGCCAGCATTTGCAGCACCTGAAGAAGAATAAGATGTAAGCGTCTGGCTGCCATGTCGGCGCCAGATCCCGGTGTGGCTGGGTACAACAGCTGCTTATGTAGGTCATGCTTGTGCGGAAAGTTCCAGGGTTGCCAGTCGATGAAGCGTTCGAGCGCCGGTAGCGCTGTGAGGTCCAACGGCGAAGCGTCACCCAAAAAAGCCTGGTCAGCAGAACAGACTTGCTCGGTAGAAGCGGCTCCGGTCATTGGCAGGCACGTCGACATCGCGGCAGCATCGAAAATCGCCATCATTTGCAGCACCTGAAGAAGAACAAGATGTAAGCGTCTGGCTGCCATGTCGGCGCCAGATCGGGCTTCCTTCTGTCATATTAACTGGGCTTCTGGTTACTTTGTTTCTTGCCCAACTTCGCATTGAAGTCGCCCATCAGTACAGTGTACTGCGATTTTACTTTATTCATTGCCGATTCTACGTCCTCATAGAAACTTCCAACAGTCTGGTCATCATGACTGGATGTGGGTGCGTAGGCCTGCACCACTTTCAGCTTGTACCTCCTATTCAGCCTAATTACTATAGCTGCTACCCTCTCGTTAATACTATAGAACTCCTCTACGTTGCCAGCTATATCCTTATTAATGAGGAACCCCACATCTAGTTCTCGTCTATCCTCTAATCCGCGATAGCACAGTATGTGCCCGTCCTTTAGTACTGTATACGCCTCACCTGTCCTCCTAACTTCGCTATGCCCTATCACATCCCATTTAATTCCCGCTAGTTCCTCGAACAGCACTGCTAGGATAGACTCACTAGATAAAGTTCTAGCGTTAAACGTTGCCAGGTTCAGATTCCAATGGCGGCCTGTCCGGATCTATATAAAACTGTATATATAGTTTGATCATAGATCCGGAAAGGCCGCCATTGGAATCTGAACCTGGCAACGTTTAACGCTAGAACTTTATCTAGTGAGGCTATCCTAGCAGTGCTGTTCGAGGAACTAGCGGGAATTATATATATATATATATATATATATATATATATATATATATATATATATATATTGTCACCGAAAGCCGGCAGAAAAGGCAGAAGGGCACACCAGGACTAGCCAGGCAGACACACTCAGCGAACCAACGCCCGAGCCGGGAAGACAAAGACCAGCGGTGCTGTCCCACTGCATGGCTGCGCCAGTAAATGGCTAACACTGTGGCATTGCCCTTCCTCTTGGAAAGGGCATTGTCCCGATGCCGCGGAATCACGGAAATCCGGAATAAAGTCTGTGGTGCCGGACTTAGCAGAATAAGTCCTAGCGGGCATGGTAGGGCTTCATCCTGGCAACGGATGGATGGATGGATGGATGGATGGATGGATGGATGGATGGATGGATGGATGGATGGATGGGATGGATGGATGGATGGATGGACGGACGGACGGACGGACGGACGGACGGACGGACGGACGGACGGATGAGGGATGGATGGATGGATGGATGGATGGATGGATGGATGGATGGATGGATGGATGGATGGATGGATGGATGGTTGATGGATGGATGGATGGATGGATGGATGGATGGATGGATGGATGGATGGATGGATGGATGGATGGATGGATGGATGGATGGATGGAAGGTAGAAGCATCCAATTTGAAACGGGGCAGTGGTTGTTGCCACTATGCTCAGTCTTTTCCTTTATTTTTGTTTACTCAGCTGTAAGTTGTTAATACAATTCGCCATTTCCTTTAAAAAAACCTCTTCCTACACTTTACAACTAATGTCACCTCTCTGCTTTTGTACCACCAATCCTCCAATCGCTTTTTGCTAATTTCCACCGCAGATTTATTTATATGACTATTGTTATGTCTAAACCCTAAAGCCTCAGGAAGAGTGACTGTGTCTGCATCGACGTCGGGAAGAATACCATAGCATTTTAGGATGAGGTGTTCTATTGTTTCTACAGATTTACCACACACAGCACAAGTGTCTTCTTCGTTAAATTTTTTTCTGTAGCTGCGCGTTCTAAGACACGCTGACCTAGCTTCAAAGAGTAGGGCACTGCCTCTTGAGTTATCATAAAACGTTTCCTTCCTGATCTGCCTTTTCCAGCATCGATATAGTTCTACACTATGCATCTTTTCCATTGAATCTATCCAATTTTTACCTTCGGCGTTTTTAACCTGTCGTTTAATGCTCTTTCTTTCTCCTTCCTCGTCTCTGGTAAACTTACTGGCCAGCTTTCTAGTTCGTTTCCGCCACTTTGTGTCAACGCTCTTTCTGTACAGGTTTTTAAATACCTTAGCTGCCCACCGGTTATCATCCGATTTCCTCAGGCGTTCTTCGTATAGTGCTTTACTCTGAGCTTCTCGTGCTTCGAACGTTGCCCAGTTCATATCCCCCTCTACTGCCTCGTTTGTGGTTTTCCCGTGAGCATTTAGTGCTAATCTTCCGACAGTTCTCTGATTTGCTTCATATCGCGACTGAACTTCAGCCCTTAAGCATAGAACCGCATTCCCGAAAGTAAGCCCCGGCACCATTATTCCTTAACAAATACCTCTGAGGACTTCATACCTGTTGTACCCCAACAGTGCCCTATGTTTCATTATCCCGACATCTCTTCGCCCTTTTGCTATGAGAGACTGTTCGTGCTTTTCCGTGTACATATGCCCGTTGTTTGCCCATACCCCGAGATATTTGTATTAGGCCACCAGGGGTATTTCATGGCCTTGTATTGTAAGCTCCTGATCAGTTGTGCCGTTGAAAACCATCACACCTGACTTAGTTGCGCTAAAACTGAATCCTAGACTGTCTCCTGCGTCTACACAGCAATTCAACAAAGTTTGCAAATCTTCCTGGCTATCTGCTAACAGTACAATATCGTCCACATACATTAAACCCGGTAGTCGTTGCTTAACAACCTTTCCGCCTAATGTGTATGACAGATCATAACCTAGATTGCTTCCTTGTAGCATTCTTTCCATACTTATCACATAAAGCATGAACAGCAGCGGTGATAGAGGATAACCTTCCCTTAATCCTTTGTGTATCTGGAGAGTTTTTGTACTCTTAATTCCTTCCCATGTTATTTCAAATTCATTTTCTCGATATATTTCCTGTAGAAAATTAATTACTTGATGACTGACACCTTCACCTTTTAATATGTTCCACAGGAGTTCCCTGTTCACGTTGTCGTATGCACCGCTTATATCCAAGAATACTAAATACAGAGGTCTGTTTTCCGCCTTTGCTATTTCTATGCACTGGGTAAGCACGAACAGGTAATCATCTAAGCGCCTACCACTTCTAAAGCCGTTCTGAAGTTCTCCAAGTATTCTTATTACATTGTACCCATGACTGCATTTTTATCATCACCGCCTGCATCGCCAGCCTGTATGTATCTGATCTTATCGTAATCGGTCGGAAGGATTTTATGTTCGTCTTATTGCCTTTTCCATTATGAATCAAATTCATTTTACTGTTTCCAGCTGCGCAGAATTTCCCGATTTTAATGATTACCTGGAATAATTTTATCAACGTTTCCTTGCCTCTTGGACCAAGTTCAGTAATTCGCTTGATTGGAATTTCGTCTATCCCTGGGGACGTACATCTTGGAATATTCGCTTCCACCTTTTTTCAGTTAGGATTCGTCAGTTCCACGCTGTTTTCTATTGTGCGTTCCTGTGTTGCTCCCTCATTTGGGGTGATTACTCTATCGTCTTTCTTAAATGACTCAGCTATAACTGATGAAATGTCAGCGAGGACCGGCATTTCGGCTGAAACAACCTCATTTTCCGGAATGCGCGTAGTGGAAGTTTCCGGAGTTCAGCGTCGAGGTGTTCGTAGAGACGGGGGTCAAGCAGAGGCTGTTCTGGGCGTCGGAAGGGGGTCGGAGCAGGTGGTAGTTCCGGTTGAAGGGTCAAGTCGGCGAGCGGAGGATCTTGTTCGAATTGCGGAGCAACGGGGGCCCTACCCCTAGAGGTCGCCGTCTTCAGTTTTCGCGGCGTGGACTACGGGACTGTCGGATGGACGGCTGGCGGCCTGGGGAAGAGACCCTACGGGGCGACGGCGACCTGGACGGACGCTGTGGCGAAGGCGCAGGTAGGACGCTGGCCGACAGGTACTTCTCGATGTCACGGGGTCGTTCACAATAGCGTGGCCTGGGTGCGTCTGGTGAAAACCCTCGCAGGCCCATCCGACGATACGGGCAGTGGCGCAATGTGTGGCCAGCTTCACCGCAGTGGAAGCACAGGGGCCGGTTGTTCGATGAGCGCCACGCGTGTGCTTTGTTGAGGGGTTGTCTTGCGTTGGAGAAAAGAGGCGAAGTCGAAAAGCATTGATGCGGTGTAGAAGGAGCAGGGCAGTAAAACACCTGTGGTGCTGGCGCACAGCTGCGCAACGCTTCACTGTACGTCATGACATACGGCTCAGGCAACGGCTGGGGACAGCCCATTGGCTGCACCGCTCGACTGACTTCGGCACGAATGACATCCGAGATGGCTCCGACACCCGGGTATTGCTCGACAGGGCGAAGCTTCCGTAGCTTCTCGCGCACAATGCTCCTGACAAGCTCACGGAGAGCCTCACAGTCGGTTCCAAGCAGCGGCATGTTGGCGTCCATAGCAGTTATATTCGACGGACGGCCATAATGCCCGAACCTCTGCTGCAAGGCGCTCTATGCTCATCGCCTCCCGAGCAAAGTCAACCACTTTGCTAGGAGAGTCGCGCACAAGGCCTACGAAAAGCGGCTCTTTCACTCCTCCCATAAGATGACGCACCTTCTTTGTTTCAAACATGGTAAGATCTGCGCGGTTGAAGAGCCGCGTCATGTCTTGCACGAACATGGTGACGCTCTCATTTGGCCACTTCGCTCGGGACTGCAGGGCGACTTCAGCTCGCTCCTTCCGTTCGTTGCTGCCGAAGGTGTCGAGCAACAGTCGCCGGAAGTCTTGCCAGGTGGGGATAACGGATTCATGGTCTTCAACCACGTCTTCGTGGAGTCTTCCAGGACAAAATAGACATTGCTTAGCTTGCGGTCTTCGTCCCACAGGTTAAACGCAGCGGCTCAGTCGTAGCTGGCCAACCAGTCTTCCACGCCTTCGAAATTGTCGCCATGAAACGACGCGGGAGTGCGAGGCGCATGAAGAAGCAGCGGCGAGAAACTGACGGCATTTTGGGTGGTCTGACTTGTCGCAGTGGACGTCATTGCGCAGGGTCGTGCCGTCGGGGGTCGAAACTTAGGAGTTTAGCCTCGCAAGCGGCGGCTTGCCTTGTGAACAGGTGCTGTGTCCACGGGGTGTAGCTGGGCGCCGTCGGAGGCTCCCGGGAGCTCTTCGTGCATTGGAAAATATCCAGCACCTCCACCAAAATGTCACTGAAAGCCGTCAGAATGGGCAGAAAGGCACACCAGGACTAGCAAAGCAGACACATTCAGCGAACCAACGCACGAGCCGGGGAAGGCAAAGAGCAGCGAGTGCTGTCCCACCGCATGGTGGCGCCAGTAAATGGCTAACACTGCGGCAATAAAGAATGTTTTTAAGATATTACCCGCGCAACTAATGCTTTACTTTGAATTCCTGACAAACGTGCGGGTACAGAAAGGAAACAATCACTACAAGTTGCATCCCAAGAATCTCGAGAACTTACAAACACAGACAAGGAACAGTTTTATTTTATTATTGTCGGTTAGCAGCATCCTTTATAAAAGGGAGATTGTAAGCAATTTCCGCTTTTTTTTTTTCGGAAAGCATTGCCTATCTAGCGAAAAGTTATTGAACGAAGTGGGCCCTCGAAGGAAATTTTCGTGCTAGAAAGAGACCTTTCAATTAAGAACCTAACAAGCCTTACAGTTATGAATGATTAAACTTAAAAACAGCATAAAACGAAACCGTTGTCGCAAACACGTCGTTCAAAGCAAAAGGCATTCGTGTTTCTGTGGAGTACAGTCCAACTGAGCTTGGCTTTCATATAGAGATCACGAAAAAACAGTCCTCAATTTTCATACTATGCAGTTATGAGCAGCCTTCCACGTACAGAAATTTAATGAAATGGCTGGCTGTTTAGCATTGCCAAAACTCGATGGGACACCCAAATTTCGGGAGCAACGCAAATTTTGGGCGTGTACGAGGTCGGTTCCGAGCATGGGTGAACTCAATTTTCAATTTTTTGGGAGTGGGCCAAGCCCATATTGGTGGTGTTCCAAGTCTGTTCAGGAAGTGAGTTCACTTAAGTTTAAAATTTTTGCGGTGGGCTACGCAAATTTCGGGGGTGGGCCAAAATCATTTTTGGAGAGAGGCTAACTTCATTTCTAGATTAGGCCAAGCCTGTCCTTCACCCGAGCACACCCACATTCACCGGCTGTCAAATTCAGTCAAGGTCATTGCATGGAAAAATATTTGGGTGGTGCTTGCCATATGTCGCTATGGGCCACGTTGGAGATGCGCCATAAGTATATGTTAGCAACCCGCCATTCAATTTTCCTTCATTTCATTCAAAGTCACTTCAAGGACAAATTTCGGTGGTCCATGCCTTACTTGGGTATGGGCCACGTTGGGACCTCTCAGGAATCCACCTTTCAATTTTCGTCGCCTTTAGCCGAGGTCACCTATTTGTCAAGTTTCGGGTAATGCATTTTATATTTGAGCGTGGATTATGCCAGGATATGCCATAATCACATCCCCAACCTTGCCAAATCACTTTACACCTGTTTTTACAGACCCTTGCGGTAGCTCAGTGGGCAGCGCACTTGGCTACTAAGCCGAAGCTCCTTTGTACGAACACGGCCGCGGCGGCCGCGTTTCGATGGAGGCGAAACACATAGGCGCCCGTGTGCTGTGCGATGGTCAGTGCACGTTAAATATCCCCAGGTGGTCGAAATTATTGTGGAGCCCTCTACGACGGCACCTCTTTCTCTTTTCGTTATTTCACTCCAAGCTTCTTTCCTTTAGAGCGTGGTGCGGGTTTCCGCCGTGACGTGAGACAACTACTGCGCCATTTCCTATCCTCAAAATCCAAAACCAAAGGTTTTTACAGCCGCTGCAAATTGAGTCACGTTACCCACCACGAGGCTGCAATCATACCACGGCTTTCGCCGAGACTGCACTTAGAATTCCTTTCGCACTAAAAAACGTACTGTCTTGCCAGACAGTCCCAAAAATGATGCACATTTATCGGAACCATCCATTTGTTCAAGAGTAAAATTCACAGTAGGCTCAATGACGTGCTTACTGTGCAGAAGCCCTATTCCAATGAAACGGCAATTCAGACGCTCCTGTTGTTGATATACAGCGCTGGAGGTCGACAGAGAAAGAAAGGCTATCCAAACTACATGCACGCACACTATTGTTGTCACTTGAAGCCGCCAATGCACTTCTTTCAATCCAACCTACACTTTTTACTTTGGCACAGCGAACAGGCTCGAATAAGTGGAGTGCCCGTCAAGGCGCACGCAGGTTAAACTGAGAGTCGACAAATGGCAAAGTTTTGGGGCCTCTCCTGAAGCGGCGCCGCGAAGAGGAATATCAAGGTGGACACCAGTCAGCGGAGAAGCCGGCGAGGCCGTGATGAAAACCGCTCTCGAACCGTGGCTTGCGGGCCACAGCGATGGGGTATGTATCAACAGGGCAGAGATGAAGGCCAAGTTGAAGGCAATCCGCGTGCAGGTATGCCAGGACGCAGCACTTTATGAGAACTTTAAAGGATCTAAGTGAAATAAACAAAGCAAACGTACGGAGGGCTGTCGCTGGCAGCTGAGGCGAAGAGAGCAGCGGCCCCATTCCGGTGGGAACTTTCAGGCCATTGGCTCCCAGTTATCGGCAGCCTTCTGTTCACGTGCCCTATGGCAAAGTAAAAAGAAGGCTCCCATCGCGGTGCAAGCCACCGTTTTATCGCCGGAACGCGCCATGAAGTAACTCGAACCTTTGTTCCACATAGCCGTTTCGCGAAAAAACAAGGAGCTGGTTGCTCCAGTAATAGTAAATGCTCCATACAGTTTCTCCTTATAAAGTAGAAAAAAGGGCTGCGAAAATACACGTCCCACTTAAAGAGCCGAAACGAGCCTCATTGCGGATAAAATAAATCAAACAAAGGCTTTAACCGGAAACTATGTGGTACCACGGCAGTTTATGTGGAACCGAGATTAAGACTGTATAAAATGAATTGACACAGGTTGCTGCAGCCGGTAATGCGAAATTCGACCTCAGCTCTTCATGACTGGCAGGTGGCGCGTTACGCGGGTGGTTATCCTCCGGGATCCTGCCGTCACAGTCATCTTCCAGACAACGTTTCGCTCTGCTACTTGTACTGCCTGTTCCGCCGACGTCTACGTCCCGCTAGCCAAGAACGAGCGCATAAGAGCTAGGCTTCAAAATCTAAGGGGCATGGAACAAGTGATCCGACAGGAATGTGTGAGAACAAGTGGACTGCATGAAATCTATAGACTCGATTGCATGTTTGCGCGTACGAGACAAACGACACGGCCTCATGTCACTCTCTCCGAATGCGAGGTCCAACACTCCATACTTGCCGATAGGAAGCCTGGAAAGATTATCCTTGTGCCTAACCGATCACACACACACAGAAACGGTGACCAAAAGTGTCTTGACGAATTGACGCCGAAAAATAATTGTTGCGGTACATGCTCGTGACAAATTCTTTCGGCTGCATGCACGCATCTTTGCGTGCGGGCTTCTTTCTAGGCCTTCCTCATTGCTGCATCTTAATGCTGTTTACGCTACGCGTTCTGGACCTCTTGTGACTCAAAGTGGCGCTTCTTGGGGGCTGCGTTGGCGTGATTGTTTTACCCGGCCGAACTCTTTGGCGCTGTCGGCGTGCGTTGTTGTTCAGATCGCAGAGAACGACGAAGGTCCGCCGCACTTGGTCCGTCACTCGTGAAAGAAAATGCTTCCACCTCATCGACAAATCAGCGCACATGTCATTAAGGACATAGTACACGATTCATTTAACTACGAACGACGGCGGAACACCGTGTGACATGATCGTTTCTATGATACGTGGCCCTGCACAAGCACTCCGGTCTCGTCGTCATCTGCGGCGGAAGCGCGCTTCACGTGGCACCCAATGAGCCGAGTACCCCTCATTTACACATTCGGCTCCCTACCAGCGGAGCCGAACACATAACCACTCTTTCTCCTCCCCACCTCCGGCTTTCCTTCTCTCTCCTAACCCTCTCTGTACCCCTTCCACTCTTCGTTATCCCTGAAACCTTCTGTATTCCTTGCTTACCTCGGCGGCCTCAGTCGACCGTCAGCTTTTTCTGGATATGTGCCCTCGGGAGCGCTCTGATTAAACGTGCAGCATGCATGTCTCCCTGCGAAATGTCGAATAAGCATTCATTTCCTTTGTCAATCGCTTTGGCAAATGAACGGACTTGCAGAATATTTTTCTCCCAGACTTTTTTTTCCCGGTACGCTCAAAGGGACTTACCAAAGCCGAATAACGACTGTGAATATTGTGCGGCGAAACACAGGCGCATTTCCTATTGTTTTGACCGGCTGCCGAGCACTGCTTCCAGCTCTCTATACGATGATCTGTCAAAACTATGACAGCTTCCGACCAGGCTAACTGAACCCTCATCGTGCGCCCTGCACTGGAGGCAATGACGCCCGCGGTTTCTACCTTGCAACTACCGGATAGCACTGGCAGATGAAGGCCGTAGTTCTACGGGAGGTTGTAAACATGGCCGTACCTTCTGATAGCCTCGTGGAAAACAGCAAAGCCAGCCTAGACCCTTCAATGATCGCGGCTGCCACTTCTATTTCCCGCTGCTCCCCTCGATACCCGTACCGCAATCCTGACTAATGGCGCACCACTGATGATCCGGCAATTTTTTACGTGCTCGCGCGTCTAACAGATTTCCCGTCTCTGCCGCAGCCCTTGGTCCTCGCCACACCGTCTCTTCTTCATCGACCGCAGCAGCCACTCCGCCCAGCGGCGTCCCTCACCTCGTACCGATCCTCTCCGTGACGATCCCGCTCCGAAAGCTCTGTGGTCGCACCGTTCACCATCCCCGCAAATCCACCGCTTCCGTTTTCTGTTAGTTGCCGCAACTCTTCGCCATGCATCTCCCCCAAAATTTGAAAAATTATCAGATGCAGACCGCGGCGATGAGGCTGCTTAATTGACCCAGCCTGCAGATCCTCTTGCCCAACGTATTCTCTTGAATGTTCTTGTGAATGGTGTCCCCGTCCTTGCCCTTATTCACATTGGTGTCCAAGTGTGTCCTGAGCTCATCTATTTAGCGGCTGCCTAGAGAAAGATTTAACGCCAGCCGCCACGTCTCCCGTTCGCGTCTCTGATGGCAGCACCACTGCCGTGATTTGAACGTGCACTGCACGAATCAGCATTGGCTGATATCATATTCATATCATATTCCAGATAACTCGAGTCCTGACCGGGTGACCTCAGGACGAGATCCTTCGATTTGACTTTTTAACAGCCTCTTCAGTTATATTTGACCGTTCCTATGGCATTTTGCAATTGGACCTCCCTCTCTGCTATGACGACTCCACCACCTAACGTCACCCTCAATCCACCGAGTTCGCTCTTATCATAAACCTTATCAGTGCCATCACTGTTCAACCGGTCTTGGCTCACATCGGTCCTCAACCTCCGCGGAACTTCAGACAACGCGAAGAACCATAGCATTGGTGCCCTACTTGCCCAGCGGCAACGCAATCAGATTCGCATGATATTGCATACGCCAGCCTTATTCTTTACTTGCCATAGCGCAACCATTCTATCACCGAGCTTTAATGCCTCGCCCTAAATTGGGCAATTGCCAAATTCTGCCGTTACTTGTTTGGGCAACAGTCCTCTGTTATAACAGATCACCACCCCTCATGGTGGCTTTCTTCTTTCAAAGACTCTACTGGTCAGCCGAGGCGCCGCGCTCTTCGCTTTCAAGAATTTTCATTTTCTCTCGTCCACAAGTCTGGCTGCTTGCACCAAGACCAATATTGGTTGTCCCGTCACCCTGTCGATTCGCCTTCCTACAGCGAATGTGTGACTGACGCCTGCATTCTCTCTATATCAGACTCCCGCAACATTGATTAAGATCAGCGCTTAGGTTCCAAGCTACGCTCCCTCATCGGCCGGCTCACCTCCAACCGAGATTATGCTTCCTTCGCCCCGTTCGGGCTCCACGAGCACATCCTCTATTGGCTTGGAAAAGATACCACGCTTGAAACAAAGGCTTGGAAAAGATACCACGGAAAACGCACACGTGAGATACATGAGCTTACCTAAATCAAAACCGTGGCGGCACGTGTCAGCAGCTCATTCATCAACATATTGCAAAAGAGAATGCCTCTCTAGACAAGTGATCTTATATTACTTTTAACCTCTTAACTCTCTTACATAAAGTGCATAGCCACGTCCCTTTGTTTACCCGGCCGAATGCCCATTGTCCATCCTTTACCTACATCTTGTTGTTTTCATTCTCTCATTTTATCCTTTTATCCGGCCCTTTACACAGCCCCTGATGTTGACTAAGCCGACAGCTTGCCTCGAGACTACTTATGTGTGTGCACCTTTCGAATAAAGATTAGTTGTGAGTCAGCGCCTGTGTTGTACGTGCCTCTTCTCGTCCTTTGTTTGCGCTCTTTCCTTTTAAGCAATGTTAAGCCAACTAGCCCGCAACAACACCCTTACTTACCAACGTATATTTGCTGACGTGTACATAAAGTGACATTTTCGAGCGTGCTATTAGGCTCCCGTTCACGGCTGAGCGGCGTTCCTCGACGTCGTTGGTGCAACCGAGCGCAGAGCGCAGCGGAGGATGAAAGACGTTGACCTCGAACAGAGTGCGAGAAGAAAAGCGGTGGCGAAGGGTCGGCAATAGAGAAAAGTCAGGTTGCGCGGCAGCGACCCGTGGTACCAGAGTAGCGCACGTCGTCGTCTGCTGGCCGATGTCGCCATTGGTAAGGTATATATCGCTTGCCTGAGAGGGTACCAGAGTAGCGCGTGCTGTAAATGCGATGGCCATTCATCCAAAGCGAGGCTACTCGGCGGCGGAACGCTGTGCACACTGGCCAAGTCGAAACCCAGAGCCGCCCACTATTGGAATTACATGTTCCGTATGCGGTCACCTGCGTTTCTAGTAGTCCAGCAGCTGAGCTTATAAAGCGCATTAACGAGAAGCGCAACCCCATTGGCTAGTTGATTTTACCCGCTCACGGTTCTCTTTTCCGCATTTCCTTGTCTCATTCACTGCTGCATTTAATCCCTTCTATCTCTGCCAGCCGTAGAACACATTCTCGATCAACAGCTCCAGCTTCCGTGGCCTGTGCACATTTTTACCTCGTTTGTGCTGCATATGATGCATTATTTCCACCCACATGACACTGTATGTACCGCTTCGACTTGATAAATTAGTCCAGATCCGAAATTTACTAACTGACGTATTGAAATCTGACCTCTGCTTCACAAGTAATTTCAGATCAAATGCCAAATTGCTGGCTTAATTGCTGCCTGCGTAAACTAGCTATTGTCCTGGATCCTAAACTAGACTCTAAATCAAAACTTGACTCCTGCGTGTTGCAATAAGGCTTGCTTAGGGAGGTCGACGTGTCCCAATTTTTGCTGTAGTTAGTGTGGCTTCTTTGATTTTTCAACGAAGCAGCCTATTTTGATGGGGAAACAATCATATGAAAGTCTCTTGTAAGACCTGACCAGATCCTAGCGTCACCACGTTTATGGCAATAAAAGCAGAAGCGTAGAGGAAGAGAAGGAGGAACTTTTATTAGGTATAGTGTGCTTGCCTTCCTCAGTGGGTCCCCCAGTCCATGGTTGCATGCACCGCCGCGATCCGGCAGGCCCCCAGATATTGACATTGTCAATATTGCAATGTAAATATTGCAATGTTGACATTTTGCATGCGTTTCGCAATGACGCGGTGACGTCATCTTCGTGGGCGGTGTTAGCACTCGATTTATGAGAGCAGCCTTCAGCATATGCGCGCCACGTCTGTGACGAAACACACTCCTGCATTTATGCTATCAGCAGAACTGTGTGCAAGCAAGATTCGCTGAACCTTTCTTACTTAAACCAGCACTGCTGATGGAAATTCTAATCAACACGCAATGGCAACGCAACAGTTTCTTTGAACGAAGTACATATAGTTCGCTGAAGAAAAAAACGCAGCTTACGGCTAGCGCATGTACGGCGAAGCTCTAAAATTGCAAAATTTTAGTTCGTTTTGGTTTGGTTTATTTTGTTTTTTAGGGGTTTAACATCCCAAAGCAGCTCAGGCTATGAGAGACGTCGTAGTGAAGGGCTCCGGAAATTTCGACCAACTCCAGCTCTTTGACGTGCACTGACATCGCACAGTACACGGGCCTCTAGAATTTCGCCTTCATCGAAATTCGACTGCCGCGGCCGGAATCGAACCCGCGTCTTTCGGGCCGGTTTAGTTAGTTTCACAAGATAAACGGGGTAGAGAACTTTCACTCACCACGTCGAAAATCACGTCGTTGTCTTCTGATGTTTGGTGGACCTCGAACACGACTCCACTGTCGCTTTCAATGAAGACGTTGATTAGGCCAATTATATTGTCTTGTGCTCTATCAAACATGCCTTTATTGTCGACGTTGAACTGCGCAGGAAGAAAGAAGGCGACTGATGGACTATTTTTATAGGCTCTTGATCTGGTTCCACTTAAATTACAGTTAGTAACAGGAGCTTAATGAACCTTTTTTGTAAGCTCCTGTTATGAAAACGGAACCGACGTTCCAGACATAAAGCTGAGGAAATATGTGGATCAACGTTTCAGTTAAGCGAGCAAGGTTTAAGTGTGCATAAAGCTCCACGTAAATGTATCTGGAATATGCGTTCCACGTGCAAACTGTTCGCGAGTGTCGACATATTCGGCTGTTTCACTGCTCGGCGCCGCTGCATGGCTAGGCTGCCAAACCTTCCCTGTTGTTCAGCGTCCTCACTACGTGTTTTGGGCCCTGTGGACAGTTATGTGAAGGCATGTTTAGGCATGAGTGAATTGCATCAAGAGAACTCTTTGTAGGAAGCGCAGGTTTTCGTGTACGACATAGCTTGGCCATAGATATTCTGAGCAATCTCAGTGGTCGGTAATAAAGCTATTGTATGAAAGGGAGCTGCAGTGTTTACATTAACCTACATCTGCTCGCATTTGCATACGTGTGACAAGTGACTAATGTTCGGAGGACATATATTAGTGCTGAATTTCACACTCAGCTGCCGAATCATTAGCGACCACCACACGAGAGAAGAACTATTGCGGTTAGATGAATCGCCGTATACAATAATCAGCATTGTATTGTTTAGCGGTGTTATGGAGAGCTTATATTTAAAAATTGAGGTCAAGTTGGGAAAAACGTGCTTTGAATCATGTATTCCCCAGCGATCAGCTGTTTAAAACGTGGGTGTGTTTCCCAAGGTTATGGTTGCTGGGAACCATAAAGAAAATTCTCGACGAAAACAAACTTTCAGCTACAACGGCGCTTTGCAACTTTTCCTGCACTTTTATTTTTAAAAATGAATGCACATAGTTTTTAATGCGAAAGCATTATATGGTTATGTCGCGCAAGGAAAAAGTGTCTGCAATTTTTGTCGACGCGATTATGTTCTTCTGTTGAGGTAAATGTGCAAAATTTTGATTGTGTTAGGTAGTGCGTTAGTGGATCTTGAAATAGGAAAAGTTTTGGGGACGAATTGTAATTCATTAAATTGAAGCGATGAAATTAAAAGCTAAGTTTGAAGCACGTTTTTCGCGAGTGATTCGATAAAAATGTTGTAAATGAGTGAGAAGGGTTACTTGGTATAAAATAAAAGTAAAAAGTAAAATTAAAACAGAAAATTTAGACAGCTGAGAATTGAAAAGAAAAATAAAATTTTAAACAATAAAAATAAAAATTTTCAAAAGAACAACGCAGGGAGAAAAAGGGGAAAGAGAAAGGATTGTTCATTTTTGTACTTAAGCAATATTAACTGCAATCTTGTTATTTTTTGGTATAATCAGCGGCCGGAATGCAAAATAAACAAAGCAGTAAAGGCAGACCTTATCACAATCAGGCACAAGCAAAACCGAGCGCTTCTATCGGAGCAGACAAGTTTTTGCATGCTAATTACGATAAATATGTCGAGAATTGCACAACTCAGACGACGAAAATCTTCATCAGCTGCATGAATTATAAAACGGGCACTCAAAGCAAAGAGGTGCACGGCGTCAGCAATAAGCCTCCCACACAGACTTTATTAGCACTGAACTGTTCGTGTTCATATCTATGAATTTTTTTACATCGCTCGCTAACATCCATCGCCTATTTGGGCTACATCATGCAGCTGCGTTCTTTATCACGTGCTTTTCGTGACCTCAATGTACGTATTGGAATTAATATTGTTTAAAAGGCTCAAGGGCATACAACAGCAGCAGCAGCCTCACTCGTCTAGATTTCTCTTGGCTGAATGAAGGCAAAAAGCTCAACGGTAGGTACAACAACAGTTCGCATGGACCGTCATCAAGAGTTAAAAGTAGCCGCATCTACTTTCAGACCAATAAAGCACTCCACCGAACAGCAATGAAAGCTGGAAACCGGCAGCTGGTCACGTCACCGCCAGACAGGATGGCCTTTTCGAATTGAAGCTACCTTACGTTAGCGCACTCCACGTGACAGCAATGGAAACTGTCAGCTGACCAATTCACGCCCAGAGAGGATCGCCATTTCGCAGTGGAGCTGCCTTATTCTGCCCACGACAACTGACAGCAATGGATGCTGGCAAATGGCGACTGGTCACTTCAGCCCCAGACAGAATGGCCCTTTCCCAGCGGAGCTACCTTACGTTAGCGCACTCCACCTGACAGCCTTGGAAGCGGGTAACTTACAGCTGGCCACTTCACCCCCATACAAAATAGCCTTTTCACAGTAGAGCAACCTCACGTTAGCGCACTCCGCCTGACAGCGATGGAAGTTGGCAACTGGCAGTTCACCACTTCACACCCGGACAAAATGGCTTTTTGGCAGTGGAGCTGCCTGACGTTAGTGCACTCCACCTCACAGAAATAGCAACTGGCATCTGGCCACTTCACCCACGGGAATGGTGTCTTTTAGCGGTGGAGCTACCTGACATTTGCGCACTCCACCTAAAAGCAATGGAAGCTGGCAACTGGCAGCTGGCCACTTCAACCCCGGACAGGCTGGTGTTTTCGCACCGAAGCTATCTTACGTTAGCACACTCCACCTAACAGCAATGGAAGCTGCTCTGCAAGAACTTTCCGTTCATTTACGGGAAAAAGCCGAACGTGGTAAGCCCCGTGAGTCGGCGCAGCGATAGGTATCACTTCAAAATCGCTTCTGCTATGTTACTATTAAAACGCAGAATTAAACTTTGAGCGTTTGATTCTTTGCACGTATGAGCAGGGCCCTGTGGTAAAACAGTTCAAACACATCATGCACACTACACGCTCTATATCTGCTTAAAAAAAAAAGCAAGAAGTACGCTACACTTTGTCGAACTTCATTCTTTCGCGGAGAAATACAGCTCGCAGTTACGCTACGGCGCGCTCGCGCCTGCGCGGAGTGAGCGACGCATGCGCAGCAGCGTCGTTTGCGGCAGTCAAGGCGGTGGGAGGCGCCTGGAGCTGTCAGAGATGTTCCGAAGACATTTGACGTGGGCCATGTCGTGCTGGAAGCATACCTTTGGGCTGCAAAAGTCCTTCTGTCTTCCAAGGTACGTATACATTCAGAAGACCATTATTAGAGATCGCCTGACTTCAATGCTGTCGTGTGTAACGCAAGCCCTTCGCGCCAATTGAAGAAGTGCGCAGCTTCTGCTAATGAGAAAGCGAAAGTTTTCTCGTCTAAATTATGCTCGTGTTATAAAAACGCCTTGCTTCGAACGCCGGCGTACCCTGCAGGCATTGTAGAACGAACAGATTTTCGCTGGTGCAGGTCGCACGTCTCGCCTGTCGGCGCTGCGCTGCTCGCTAGCACAGACACGAAGGCGGAGAAATTCGCCGCCGCCGCCGCCGGCTGCCTGAGCCGGTCGGTTTCGAGAAGAGGGGCGCAGCGAGGATGCGCCATGCGGGAAATCGGAGACGTTAAGAGGGTCATTGTTTGGAATCCATAGCTCTTGGGCTATCGATCGTGCTTGGTTTGTGCTAGAGTCCCACCCAGCGCGTCTCCCTACCAAGCTACAGAGCGAACGGCGGTCGTCTTTACCGCGCCGCCTCAGCACGTCGCTTGTTCTTTTTCGCGTATATGAATCCTTCTCTTTATTCGGCAGGTAGCCTAGCTGCAAAGCAATGCTCTTAAACAGCCAGCTGGAGATTCAATTTTTTTAGACTGGTGGACCTTAATCCTTGATTGTGTCGAGATTTTCTGTAACGCGTTTTGGGTTGAAATTGGAAGCTGGAAGAGTGTGGTATGAACTGACATTTTTTTCAACCACGAAATTATACATAGAGTGATTTGTCCCGTGCACTTGTGTTTTCCGTATCCGGGTATTTCGCGTTTCCAAAAAATATAAATGTGGTTTGGACCTAGAGCACATATTGCAGATGCATTAGCAAATGCAAATGCAGTTCATTTTATGATTCTTATTTTTCATTAGGTCTTATACACATAGAAACATAATGTTCCTTTTTTAAAATAGCGTATCTCCTCCATACACTGCGCAATTTGATGGTGATTCCTTAATTGTTACTGTGTAACAGTTTTGAAGAGCTGATGACAGTTTCTTGTCTTTGTAGCAGCCGTAACGTTTAGGGTGCGATCCTTTTTACGGAGCCGCCGCGGTGGCTGAGTGGTTATGGCGCTCGGCTGCTGGCCCGAAAGACGCGGGTTCGATCCCGGCCGTGGCGGTCGAATTTCGATGGAGGCGAAATTCTAGAGGCCCGTGTACTGTGCGATGTCAGTGCACGTTAAAGAACCCCAGGTGGTCGAAATTTCCGGAGCCCTTCACTACGGCGTCTCTCATAGCCTGAGTCGCTTTGGGACGTTAAACCCCCATAAACCAAAACAAACCTTTTTACGGACCTCTGCTTTAGTTTTCTTTTTTTTCTAGCTCCAATTTACTTTTGGGTTAAGTTTGTCAAGTCTTGAGTTATTGTGATGAATGGATTTGTGCAGGTTGTATTTGGGCACTAGTGTCAAAGCCCAAGTGTAGCTCTTATTGCCTTAAACGAAAAATTCATATGATCGCTAAGGAATCGAAAGGATCACTAAAGTGTCCACTGCCCTGCAAGTTTGATACAATATGCTGGATTCCATTGCAATGGTATGTGTTTTGCTGCTGTAAGGAGCCAGTGCTAGAAGGAATAGTGCTTTCTGTAAGCATGGATTCAATCGTTTCCTTCCTGCATTCATCGAATGCACTAACTCATTCAGTTTTCGCAGTGCAAAGTGTGTCTGCGGTTATTGCTTGTGTAGGACATTGTTACTTTTTCTAAAAATATGGACAAACGAGGTTCGTCGCTAATGTCAGCCTTGTATGCAGATTCCTATGGAGGCATCACTGCGGACGGGATTAAAAGGACACGGAGGAGAAATTGAAGTTGGCTTGTATCGATAAAATAGCAGCTCCTGATCACAAAAACGCCACTCTTACTGAAAACAAAGCTCTTGTAATAGCAAGAACCAAAATACAGGTGTCGCCGCCACAGGCCAATCTCGCAAGTACAAGCGTGATGACTTCCTAGGACAAGAGGCGCCACCTTGGAGGAATTTTCCTTACTTCATGGAAGTCACGAATCTCTGAGGCTGGCAAAGGAAGGTTGCGCACTGCACCGGTAGCCGCGAGAAATCACGGAGTCTGCATTTACGTCACGTATCACGTCACTCCGTTCTGTGACGTCATAAGAGTTCTCCGTGTCGTCATAAGAGTTCTCGAGTTTAAATCACAGTGGCGGGAAAAACTTTCTCAACTTCGAATCCAAATTTCTTTGAAATAAATGCATCTTTCGCGCCCGGAAAAGCGGCAACAAAGCCATGAAATGCCGAACTATCAGATTTTGCTAACAAAAAAAAATGATAGAGTTCTCCTCAGTGTCCTTTTAGCATTGTTACTTGGTGTAGCTGGTTCTCGGAAGTGGTAATGTATCTGCCGAGGTATTGTTTGGAATGTTTGGTATCAGGAGCCTCAATATTATGGATGGCTTCCACGTGATATCAGTGGCACCATGCTTGGCTCCCATGAAGCTTTCACAGTGCAGTTGGGAGCACACAGATTAGACGAAAGAACATGCCTTTGCCACTCTTTTGGCCCACCGTTATAGTAGTCAGTGTGTCGCAGGTACAAGGCATGCACTGTGAAGTAGGATGGCTGCATTTTTGCAGAGCTTACTACACATTTTGAGGAACCCCACTGGATAGAAATTAATGCGAAACTCTGTACAGCAGCATGTCTTATGGGCCAATGTTGATTTAACATGAAGAAAAATATTAACCATTTTGGCGAGAGACCACGCACTGCTTACGCAATCTTGCACTGTTAAGGAGCACAGCGGCAGTACAGTGAAGAAAATTATATTGGAGTAAGTTAGGGGAGGAGAAGTGCAGTGTAGATGCGTGCAGGACCACTGATACTCATCGAAATGCCTGCCTTGTACTTATTGTGTAGTAGATTGTGAACCATGTGCGTGGCATTTTTAAAGGCTGCCTTCTGTAATATTTGCTACAGAATTCTTAGAGAGTAGAGACATTTCCGGCTGAAATTTGCTGTCATGACTTGGGATGTTCTAACTTGACTGGTAATTCCACGAAAATTAAGTAGTTCGAAATATTTTTTGTTTGACGTTTTCTTGGTGTGTTTGTCTTTTTAGTAGTGCGTTGCTTTTTAGGTGAATTTAAATATCTGTGTGCATGTCTGTCTACATGTCTGCTTGATTTTCACATGGAGTTTCAGGTGCATATCAGTTTTCATGATTGCTTTTTTTGGGGATGCCTTACCATTGCTCTGTTGCTCATTGTAGTCAACAAAAAAAGATGCATAAGTATGGCAGTAAATAATTATATTCGCATCTCTTATAGCCTGAGTCGCTTTGGGACTTTAAACCCACATAAACCTAACATATTCATATTCACTGTTAATGATTTGTTTGTCTTGAGGGGAGGGGTAATTTAAATTATGAACTATTACTTTGAAGTAATGCCTCCCTGAGAACAGATAGAGTGCTGCACATAGTATAAACGAGCATGGGTGCAGAGATTCTGTTGCGTGCTTCCTCCTTTTTAATATTGCTTAAGGCATCAGCGTCCGTGTATGACCACTTGTATTCTTCTAAACTGTTATCTAAAAAATAGTTGCAATTTTTTCTGTCATTCGGTTCCGGTTTCAAATGGCGTAACAATAGCTGTCACATCTATGTTTAATATAGTTAACTTGTGAAATAAAAAGCAATATAATCGCTGCATCTTAATTTGTTGTCATTCTAGTTGTCGAGGCAGGCTGACTTTAGCATCATATTGAATGAAATGAGGCACGGATTGTTGCTGTTTTTAGTGCCTCATGTGATATATCCTAAGCACCTGTTGAAACCGTAACATCATTAGAGAAAAATTTATTTATCGGTTATTTTTCAGCCTTAAGACAAAATGCAGTTACCCGCATGCACTAATGCAGAACCGTATGCAGAAACAAATTAGAAAGAATTGTTTAAGCTACCTTTAGTACTAAAACGTTTGCTTTGCTGTGGCAGCAACAATCATTCTTCCTTAATCTAGCATCAATTTTATGAAGGCCATGTTTTCGTGCTATCATCTTGTATGCAGTCATTGTTTCAAAAGTAACATGTGCTGTTTCTATTCATTTCATTTTATCTTCCCATATTTTTCCGCTCCATGTTTGGCTGGCAGATAATGTAGCACTTCCCCTTCAGACTCCTAGTAATGCAGACACTTGACATAGTTGATGAAACACATTTGAAAACAGTGAAGAAACACGGGATAATGTAGAGAGCAGAAAGAATAAGTGCAGCCTTGCCAGCTACTTCTGTTGGAAAGCCTTCCAACTAAGCCTTCCAACTAAGCCTTCCAATCAAAAACGGTTTGTGAACATTATTATGGCTGGCCAATAGAATTACATGCACAAATGATACACATTTTCTGCCCTCCACCTACAGTGCAGAATATGAAGGTGCAGTGTTTGGCATGACATGCTGCTTTTTGGCTTACTGACAGTTGACAAATGCACAAAAACCAGACAATTTGCAGAGCACCATGGTAAAAACATTCACTTTACACTTATTTGGTACCCTTTTACATTATATGACATTGCGAACTCTCTCAGTGTGCATATTGCCGTGGTCGGCCAGACAAAAGGCTGTTTAATGCGGCCAGAACACTGCACCTGACCATTCCCCGCACTATGATCAGGTGTTACATAGAAAACTAATTTTCAAAAATACGATTTTTGAGGTAAAAACATGGCTTTCACAGCGTAGTACTTCCAACAGTGGCACACCAAAAAAGTGGTGATTGATCTTGGGTAGTAAGCTGGTTAATTAATTGCTAATAATTAACTTTTTAATTACTTGGCTGTTTCGACTACTTACGTGCACTGGATGGGTTTCTTTGCCTGCATGCTATTAAACTGCGCATGTATTTTGGCACGATGTAACCAAATTTTGGGGGCCACAGCGCCGAGAGTAATCATGTCTTCGAAATTCTAAAAACTGATATGGCGGTCGCTAACGACTGGTTACAAATCTCTAATTGCAACCAGGTGCCTAACTCTAATAGTAAAAATTAATTGCTAAAAGTTAATTAACCACCTTACTAGTTAAAATGAATCACAGGTTTTCGGACGTCCGCGAACAGTGGCAAAACCATGCTGCAAAAAGCATATTTTTACCTCAAAAATCCTGTTTTTGAAAATTACTTGGTCTTCCCTATAACACCCGGTATAAAACACCTATGAATGTGTAATACCCATCCCATTTGTGGACAGACTGCGTCATGTGACCAAACTACTTTATCATGAAAGACTCGTGTAGCATTCTTCAATTCGTGACGTGTTCATCCTATTTTTCTTTCAGGCAGCGTTCACCAATAAACATCTTGGCCTGCATTTTGCACTGCTCTGCTGTATCGTGACATCTCCATTGGGAAAGTGAAATTTTCGTAACAACTGCCAAATACTGCCAAAATATTCACTAGCAAGTCAGCCCTTTATAACAACCCCAGAATGAAAGCACAGTCAGCTTTCATTACCAGACTAACTAACCACTGTTCCCTCACACATATGCTGACTTATTAGTTACAAAACAGTTGGAGAGCATGCAGCTTGGGCACATTAGGCAGTATTTCATGCAATGATCTGCATACAACTACTCAGCGCTTGTTTTGTCCCCTTTCTCTGTCCATCGTCCGTTCCCGCTGAATTTTACCGCCAAAATGAACTACATCCAACTCACCCAACTCACCATTCTTCTTATACAACTACTAATCGATGTAATTGACTATCCTGTTAGCTCTGAGAATGGTCTTGGCGGATAGCAAATAGACCAAGCTCATTTATAAAAATCGTGATAAGTGGTAGGTTTTCTTATTATTAATATCAGTTGTTTTTCTCTAACAATCTTGCCTTGTCTGCAGCATTAGTCCAAATAGGTGCACCGCATCGTGTCTGCTTCTGGGCCATGAAGAGAAGTTTGTTTTTCATCCCAGCCTTCCATATGTGTGTGTGGTGGAAGAAACTTTTAACCTCACCTGTCTCAAGCTTGGGATTCCCAAAGGTGATAGTGAGCTCGACTACATGGCTTACATTTGAATTCCTTTGCCTGTATGTTTTCCATAAAGGCAGTTGTTTCATCAATGCAAGAAAAGAGTATTAGATACGACACAAGGGCAGATTTATGGGCAGCGGAGGGGTTGCAGAGCAGTGTGGACGACAGGGATGAATCTAGAGTGTACACACATGATGCTGGGAGATGTTTCCACTGTGCTTCCTGTAGCGTTATTCTTAGTGAAATTAGAGTAGAGTATGACTCTTCAGTAGAAAAGTTCTTGCTTAGGGATATATGAGACACCTCCCGCCTTCTTGAAATTCACATGGCACATTGTCTTCAGTGTATGCAGAGGGACAGCTCTTGGAGTTTTTATATGTGCCCATGGCCTTTTCTAATCATGCAGTAATTTTGCATTTGCTCATGTTCTTACTGCTAAAGACATTTTTCCTCTGATTGGCAGTCTTTTTCAAGGCAAGGGCAGTATTATGCTTAAATGTGACTGCTCCAATTTTCTATTTTTTTGTGCATGAGTATGGAATATAGGAATAATTTATTTTAGGATCATTTGGAGGAACCTTTTTTCCAGCAGTGGAACATTTGGCTGGCAATAATGATGGTGAACTTAGAGGGGTGATTCATTTTTTACACATTACCTACTTGTTTTTTGATACTCAGCGTTGTTAAGGTTATATGCTGCAGTGTAATTATTGTGGTCGTTGTTGCTTTTTATTCATCCTGCACAACTAAGTCCTGGGACTTAGTTTTGCACTAAGTCCTAAGCACCTAACTAAATAATTGTGACACGTAAGTTAGCTTTCTGCTTGTGCCAATAAAACACTTCACAAATATGTCTGCACAGCACCTGGTGCAGCATCACGGTCGAAATGCGCAAGTATAGAGGATGAAGAAAAGGCAGTTTCTAACAAAGAATAGGAATTTTTTGAACGACCTTCCTGAGTGCCCTCACCGGCAGATTTAGTAGTACGGATCAAGTGGTGCTATTTTCAGGTAAATAAGAACTGCGAAAATGCAGAATATTGAATGCACTTTGTGTCAAGGGATGCTAAAAAGTCGGAAACCACACTTTTGAACATCCATTGTACACCAGTAAAGTTGACCAGGTAGTGAGTAGTTTGACCTTTTTTCTTAAGAAGAGTGATGCCCATTTAAATTCATGGCTTGCATATTGCCGCGAATATTTGCAGTGTATGTTCGTTTTTCAAATCTGCCGCCACACCACTTTATCGCTTTGTTTGCGACGCAAGACGCGACTAGATTTATCTCGATTGATCGCAGCCAGACAGAGCTGATTCTAAGTTGTTCCGGAATGTTCCAGTAACTTTGCACGCTTTATCTCGAAAGTTCGCTATCAGCTTTAAATTGAGCACGGCCGACAGCGCGGGCATTCTGTTCGACGACCACCGAGCACACTTGTCGCTTCGCCCCCGCCGAGTGATTCAGTTCATTTTGGGTGCAAGTCAGCCTAATAAACAATTTTCTTTTAGAAGACCCTTTCGTCCGTCTTCATCGCTGCTTCGACTGCCGTCACCACTACGTGACATCTGGTGGAGGTGCTGGGTAGCCTTCCATGTTCCGGACGCCCCCTTCAAGTCGTGAAGCCAGCCCTAAGTGCTTCGCACCCGAGGACGAACCAGCAGCTCAGCGAGCCAGCCGACGTCTCCAAGGAGAGGAGCCTAAATTCCGGAAACTGCCGGACCGCACTAGACAGCGAAAAGACGCTGCTACGAGGACCGCAACCTCGCCGAAGATGTCGTCACCGATCATACCACAGCAGCGGCGGGTGCCGCCAACTTTCAATGGATCCCTAGGCGAAGACCCTGAATAATCTTTGGATCAATTTGAGCGCGCGGCGTCATTCAACAAGTGGAATGATGCGGCACAAATAGAACACGTGTTCTTCTAACTGGATGACTCCGCATGCACGAGGTACGAAAACTACGAGTCGTCCCTTACGACATGGGAGCTATTCAAGAGAGAACTATTGAAGGTATTCACCAGTGTCGTGAGGAAAGAAAAAGCCGAACGACTCATCGAGTCCAGGATCCAGCTTCCGAATGAGCTCGTCCGCAGTTACGTCGAGGAGATGAAGCGCCTATTTCGCCGCGCCGACCCTGGGATGACCGAGGGAAAGAAAGTTCCGTTTTTAATGCGCGGCGTAAAAGAACAACTCTTTGGCAGCCTCGTCCGCCAGCCGCCAAAAAAATTAGAGGAATTCATGCAAGAAGCCTGCATGATTGAGAAGACCCTCGACGTACGAGCTCGGCAGTACAATCGCTATTCGCCTGCCTGTGCAATCCGTTCGGACACGCCGGCCACCACCAGCGACACCTTGCGGGAAGTTATCCGCGAAATCGCCCGAGAGGAGCTACGCCGATTACTGCCGTCCTCCCCACAGCCACACGCAGCGACTCTGATGGATGTGGTACGGGAAGAAGTGCAGCAGGCACTTGGCACCCCGACGGCCACAGAACCCCAGACCATGACCAACGCCGCTGCAGTAAGGACTGCTCAGCCCCAACGACAATCCACACGTCCTCCTCAAGATGAGCCACTTGTTCCACAAAGCCGCCTCCCAACCCCCGCCCGCCCAGCCTATGACCGACGCTCAAGCCCCAGGAAATGCGACGCCTAGAGGACTTCCGACAACCCGCCGTTGTGCTTCCATTGCGGTGAGGCCGGCCATATCCTTCGTCACTGCCCGTACCGACGTATCGCTCTTCGAGGATTTGCCGATAACGCCCTGCTACCACGCTTCCGACAACGTGCGCAGGAAATCAACGAGTACCTGCGTCGAGAAGAGTACACGCCGAACCGCTTTTCGCGCTCACCATCGCCGTCAACCTCGCGCTTTGCGTCGCCACGCCGCAGCTACGCAGCCGCGGTACAAGGAAGGTCTCCCAGCCCCGTAGGGGAAACTGAATGCAGCAACCTCTGGCGGTGAAGTTGCTCACGAGCAAAATGCCGAAGATCCTCCACCGACCACGCCCCATGAAGACGCTGCACCTGCGACGCCGCATGAAGAACGAACACTCGCTGCACCGACGCCGCACACAATGAGAACCCCGACCACGACGCAGGCTGCCTTAAAAACGATGCCGCCACCCTGAAGAGCTTCGACCACACGCCCCACCCGCGACTCGCATACGCGACGAAGCCGTGACCCGACGCCGAGAGCGACATGCAATGCAAGAGCCAGGACCTCCGACTTAGAAGTGACTATCGACGGCCAGAAAGTTACCGCTCTAGTCGACACAGGAGCCGATTACTCGGCGATGAATGAAACATTCGCTGCGCAGCTGAGAAAAGTCACAACGGCTTGGGACGGCCCACAAATTCGTACCGCAATGGGCCACCTCATTATGCAATTAGGACGACGCACAGGGCGAATGACGGACAAAGGACATACCTATCCTGCGCCTTTGTTGTGCTACCGCAATGCTCCCGCGAAGTGATCTTGGGTATGGATTTCCTTAATGAGCATCAGGCAATCATCGACCTGCGATCCAAGCTGATCACGCTTTCGACGGATGAAGCGATCGTTTCGATTAAATTTCGGCAAAATCGGGTTGCCCTGAGTGTCTTGGAGGAACAACTAAGCGTCCCACCCCGTTCAAGCGTTATCGTGACCGTAGGCGCCACGAAAGCCATTAACGCTGAAGCCATCACCGAGGGCAACATTCAGTTGCTTCTAGACCGAGGAATCAGCATCGCAAGAGGCATCGCATATTTCCGCAATGGCCAGGCCGAAGTACTGCTAACTTCAGCGAAGAATACCGACACATTAACAGGGGAACGACGATTGCTTTCATCGACGAAATATCCGACGTACGAGACTCCTTCACCCTCTCCGACCCCTCTGCAGAAGATTCGCCTGACCAAGAGAACTCGCCCACTTTCGACATCAACCCAGCCGTGCACCGGAACAAACAAGACCAGATCCGCCATCTGCTTCAAAGCTACAGTGAGTGTTTTTCGACATCGCCGAAGGTGCGACAAACGCGAATTGCCAAGCATCGCATTATAACGGACCAACACGTCCGACCTCTCCGTCAAAGCGCCTACCGTGTGTCACCGAGAGAACGACAAACCATCCGGGACCAAGTCGAAGCAATGCTTCGCGACGACGTCATCCAGCCTTCAAACAGCCCATGGGCGGCACCGGTTGTTCTAGTGAGAAAGAAAGACGGCGCACTTCGATTCTGCGTGGATTACCGCCGCTTGAACAACATAACAAAGAAGGACGTCTACACCCTCCCCCGCATCGACGACACACTGGACCGCCTCTGCAACGCCAAATATTTCTCATCGATGGACCTCAAGAGCGGCTACTGGCAAATTGAGATCGACGAAAAAGATCTCGAGAAGACAGCATTCATCGCTCCGGATGGGCTGTTTGAGTTCAAGGTGATGCCATTTGGTCTCTGTTCCGCACAAGAGGCGTTTCAGCGAGTAATGAATACAGTGCTGGTAGGCCTGAAGTGGCAAATTTGTCTGGTATATTTAGATGACGTCGTTGTCTTCGCCTCGAACTTTGAAGAGCACCTCAAAAGACTTCGAACAGTACTAGACGCCATCAAGTCGTCTGGCCTAACAGAGAGGCAGAGAAGTGCCACTTTGCCTGCGAAGAGCTACTGTTTCTAGGCCACATCGTTAGAAAGGAGGGAGTACGCCCGGCCCAGCAGAAAACAGCTGCTTTGAACAGTTTCCACCGCCGGCCGATAAGAAAGCAGTGCGCAGATTTCTCGGACTGTGCGCATATTACCGACGATTTGTGAAAAACTTCTCGCGCATCGCCGTGCTCCTGACCCAACTGACGAAAACAGACGTGCTGTTTAAATGGGAAGCGCCGCAAGCAGAAGCCTTCAAGGAACATCAGCGTCGTTTACAGTCCCCACAGATCCTCGCGCATTTTGATGAAAACTCCGATATTGAAGTTCATACCGACGCAAGCAGCGTGGACCTAGGTGCAGTTCTCGTTCAAAAAAGCGACGGGCTGGAGAAGGTCATCGCATACGCTAGCCGTTCCCTTTCCAAGGCCGAGGCAAACTATTCAGCAAATGAGAAGGAGTGCCTTGCCATTATCTGGGCCACGTCAAAATTCCGCCCCTACCTGTACGGACGACCATTCAAGGTGGTCAGCGATCACCACGCGCTGTACTGGCTCGCCAATTTGAAGGAGCCCTCTGGCCGACTCCCTCGATGGAGTCTGCGTCTCCAGGAGTTTGACGTCACCGTCGTTTACAAGTCCGGACACAAGCACTCTGACGCCGATAGCCTCTCACGATCTCACGAGCCCCTGTAGACACACCACACCGGGCGACGATGACGACGTCTTCCTGGGACCCATCAGCCCCAGCTCTTTTGCCTAGCCGCAACGCTCGGACCCCCACCTAAAATGCCTCATCGAGTACCTGGAAGGCAAGGTTTCTTCACCCCCAACTTCATTTAAGCGAGGACTGTCTTCCTTCTGTGTGCAGAACGAGGTCCTCGTGAGGAAGAACTTTGCAGCGAGCAAAACAGCATACCTCCTTGTTGTACCTGCTTGTCTCCGCGAAGACGTTCTACAGGCTTCACACGACGAGCCGACAGCTGGACATCTCGGGTTTACTCGCACCCTCTGCCGCTTTCAAAACAAGTATTACTGGCCCCGAATGTCTGCCGATGTCGTATACTATGTGAAATCCTGCCGAGATTGTCAGCGACGAAAGACCCCTCCCACACGACCAGCAGGATTTCTGAACTCCACCGAACCTCCCTCATGACCCTTTCAGCAGATTGGCAAGGACTCGCTTGGCACTTTTCCAACGTCAACATCTGGAAATAAGTGGATCATCATAGCGACCGACTACCTGACCCGCTACGCCGAGGCGAAAGCCCTACTAAACGGAACAGCAGCAGAAGTCGCCAAATTTTTCGTGGAATGCATTCTTCTTCGACACGGCGCCCCCGATGTGCTCATCACGGACAGAGGAACAGCATTTACGGCGGAATTAACGCAATCCATCCTGCGTTACAGCCAAACCAGCCAGCGGAAGACAACTGCATACCATCCGCAGACCAACGGACTGACCGAGCGCCTGAACAAAACCATCGCCGATATGCTCGTCATGTATGTCGATGCCGAACACAAAACCTGGGATGTCATCCTGCCTTCCGTCGTCTTCGCCTACAACACTGCACTGTAGGAGACCACCCAGATGACGCCTTTTAGGTTCGTCCATGGCAGGGAGGCCACGACTACGCTAGACGTCATGCTGCCCAACGTTACAAAAGAAGAGAACGTCGACGTTGCCGCCCACCTTCAACGCGCAGAAGGAGCTCGAAGGCTTGCCCGATTACTGATCAAAGATCAGCAGCGGTCCGACGCCAGACGCTACAACCTACGGAGACGCAACGCGGAATACAAGCCAGGAGACCAAGTCTGGGTGTGGACGCCCATTCGCCGCCGTGTATTGAGTGAAAAGCTTTTGCGCCGCTATTTCGGCTCACACAAGGTTCTTCGTCGGCTATGTGAACTGGATTATGAAGTCATCCCTGACGCAATGTCTGCATTCCAGCGACGCCGCGTACAACCAGAAGTTGTCCTTGTAGTCCGTCTGAAGCCGTATTATGCGCGCTAAGGGCCGCTGCATTTCCATGCTCTATTTTCGCAAGATCCGTTTTTTTCTCTTACTAGTCGCATTATTTGTTTTAATCCATCGGATCGATGCTTCTTTTGAGAGGGCAGTAATGCCGCGAATATTTGCAGTGTTTGTTCGTTTTTCAAATTTGCCGCCACACCACTTTATCGCTTTGTTTGCGACGCAAGACGCGACTAGATTTATCTCGATTGATCGCAGCCAGGCAGAGCTGATTCTACGTTGTTCTGGAATTTTCCAGTAACTTTGCACGCTTTATCTCGAAAATTCACTATCAGCATTAAAATTGAGCACGGCCGACAACGCGGGCATTCTGTTCGACGACCGCCGAGCACGCTTGTCGTTTCGCCGCCGCCGAGTGACTCAATCTATTTTGGGTGCAAGTCAGCCCAATAAACAGTTTTTTTCAGAACTTCATCGCTGCTTCGACTGCCGTCACCACTACGTGAAAATATTAGTGATGCCCCAAGACTTTTGCGGGTCAGAATATTTTTGGTGCTTACATTGACATCAGCATTGCTCAACTGAGACACCTGCTGTTCATTTTGCAGTGTGTTGAAAGTATATTGCTTTTTGAGATGACTGGTTTGCCCAATGTAAAAATATCTACAACTAAGAGCACTGTTGTCAGTGTGGTCACTGTTCATCCATCAAACCTGAAAACATGGTTTGCACTATGGATGTACTTTGTGACTTCATCTAGAAAGGGTACACAGGTAGGGTCATTAGTAGGGAGCTCTGGAGGCTCTGCTCTTTCTACCCCTTTTCTTCTCTTTGATGTTAGTGGATGCAGCGCTACAGCGTGTTTTTTTCTATTGTGGTAGTTAACATGAATGGATACACTTTTTCGTGCAAAATATCATGTCCTCTGTAGCGGCTGTCACAAACAATACAAAGTGATTCTTTCCAAAGCATTGTGCTACTGTCAGTTTTTCTATAGGTGCTCTGGTAGTTGCAGGTTATGTTTAGGGCATTTTTCACAGTCAAGAGCTAAAACTCATTGCATTTCTGTGCATTACCTGCAGTACTGAGAAGTTTCCTTCTTTATATAGGTTTTCTGATTTTTTGAACTGTTTTTCAACCTTCGCGGATTGTTCATAGTTTGTTATTGCTCTGTAATCCTCAAAATAGGAGCTTGTCTTTAAAATGTTTTTATGAACATCTGTCATACCTGCCGCGGTGGCTCAGAGGTTAGGGCGCTTGGCCACTGAGCAGGAGCACCCAGGTTCGAATCCGACCGCGGCGGCAGCGTCTCGACCGTGGCGAAAAGAAAAGGTGCCCGTGTGCTCTGCGATGTCAGTGCACATTTAAAATCCCCAGGTGGTCCAAAGTATACCAGAGCCCTCCACTACGGCACCTCTTTCTTCCTTTCTTCTCTCAGTTCGTCATCCCTTCTCTTACAGCACTTTTCAGCTGTGCCCAGATGTGTGACAGATACTGCGCCATCCTGCAGCTGTGCAGATTGGATGTTGTGTTTTAAAAAATCCCAGAGATTCTCATGGCCTTGTACAAATAGTCTAAATGCTATATATATTTATATATATATATATATATATATATATATATATATATATATATATATATATATATATATATATATATTGTACTATTGTATTCATGTGTACACATAAATTTGTTGCGCGCTGAGACAAATGAAAGTAGAGGCTTACATGTTGCCATTGCAATCATTTTTTGCAGTATCCTTGAACAAGTTTTTTGAAGCTTCCGGGACTACTGCCAGAAGTTCGGAGACCAGACAGCTTACTAAGCAGGTGAGGATAAGCAGGGATAAGGATAGCCTGCATGACATAAAAAAAGTAGTGCAAGCCTCAACTCTGCACAATTTTTAGCTACTATCAGTGTCAGCCTTACTGTCTCACAATGCGGGACAAAGGCGTCTCCCATATCGCTCCAATTGTCATGCTCTGCGCCATCTACAGCCACTTAGTTTTCGCGAACTTTCTAATCCCTACCAGCCACCTGCCTGATGCCCCCTGCTGCACTTTCCTTCTCTTGAAAAGCACTCAATTACCTTAAAAGGGACCTCTATTTGTTTATGTCATTTTCTCAAAAAGTCAAATTGGGCTCTTGTCAATTTTGTGAATGTATTGCAGCTACCTGATGTTAGTGCACTCCACCTAACAGCAATGGAAGCTGGCAATTGGCAGCTGGCCACTTCACACACAGGCAGGATGACCTTTTCGCATTGAGCCTTCCTTACGTTAGCGCACTCCACCTAATTGCAATGAAATATGGCAACTGGAAGCTAGCCAGTTCACACCGAGACAGAATGAACTTTTCGCATTGAAGCTACCATACGTTAGCGCACTCCACCTGACAGCAATGGAAGCATGCAACTGGCAGCTGGCCACTTCACACCTAGACAGGATGACCTTTTCGCAGTGGAGCTACCTGACTTCAATGCACTCCACCTGACAGCAATGGAAGCTGGCATCTGGCAGCAGCCGACTTATCCCCGAGACAGTATGGCCTTTTCGAATTGAAGCTACCTTACGTTAGCGCACTCCACGTGACAGCAATGGAAGCTGGAAAATGGCAGCTGGCCACTTCACAACCAGGCAGAAGGCCCTTTTCGCATTGAAGCTACCTGACTTCTGCCCACTCCACCTGACAGCAATGGAAGCTGGCAACTGGCAGCTGGCCACATTACCCCCAGACAGGATGGCCTTTTCGAACTGAAGCTGCCATAGGTTAGCGCACTCTACCTGACAGCAATGGAAGCTGGCAACTGGCAGCTGGCCACTTCACCTCCAGACCAGATAGCCTTTTCGCATTGAACCGACCTTACATTAGCGCACTCAACATAACAGCAACGGAATATGGCAACTGGAATCTGGCCCCTTCACATTGAGACAGGATGCCCTTTTCGAAGTGGAGCCACTTGACTACAGCACATTCACCTAATAGCAATGGAAGCTGGCAACTGGCTGCTGCCGACTTCATCCCCATATAGGATGACCTTTTCGCATTGAAGCTACCTTTAGCGCACTCCACCTGACAGCAATGGAAGCATGCAACTGGCAGCTGGCCACTTCACACCCATAGAGGATGACCTTTTCGCAGTGGAGCTACGTTACTTCAGCGCACTCCACCTGACAGCAATAGAAGCTGGCAACTGGGAGCTGGCCACATCACCCCCAGACAGGATGTCCTTTTCAAATTGAGGCTACCTGACTTCAGCACACTCAAACTAACAGCAATGGAAGCTGGCAACTGGGAGCAGGCCACTTCACACCCATACAGGATGACCTTTCGCAGTGGAGCTATGTTACTTCAGCGCACTCCACCTGACAGCAATGGAAGCTGGCAACTGGGAGCTGGCCACATCACCCCCAGACAGTATGTCCTTTTCGAATTAAGGCTACCTGATTTGAGCACACTCCACCTAACAGCAATGGAAGCTGGCAACTGGCAGCTGGCCACTTACCACCCAGACATGATGACATTTTCGCAGTTGAGCTACCTCACTTCAGCGCACTCTACCTAACAGCAATGGAAGCTGGCAACTGGCAGCTGGACACTTCACACCCAGACAGGATGGCCTTTTCACATTGAAGCTACCTTACTATAGCGCACTCCAGCTAACAGCAATTCAAGCTGGCAACTGGCCACTTTAAACCCAGACAGGATGGCGATCACTATGATCTGAGCACTACCTTTACTGCCACACACAGCACAGCCCCCGTCGCACTGTCGCACACACCAACTGGGACGCTTTTCGGTACGTCTGGCCTCAGCGACCTCCGAGCCTCATAAACGACATCGACACATGAAGATAGACACTGCTCCGCGACGCCGCCAACGCCACCTCCATGGCCACCCAGGAGGAGGATGGTCCCACCCCGACGCCAAATTCATGCACATATGGGAGACCCAGCGCAGCCTCCACGCTAGCTGGCTCCAACAACACAGCCGCCCTCACAAGCTTCACCTCGCTCCCCTCGAACGAGAGATCGAAGTCTACTCTGCCAAACTCATACAGGAGCAATGGCACCAAACTTGCGACGGTCTCAACGGGCAGTTGGAATGCAAGAACACGTGGCTTATGTTCAAGCACTTGCTTGATCTGACACACACCAAATCTGCACCCTACAAGAACCACAACCTCGTCATACACGCGTTTCAAGGCACCAACGAAGAACTCCTTTTTACCTTGAAAGACAAATACATCAACACCTCTACAGAGATACCCATCCCCTCGGAATACACGGGATCTAAGAAACCAAACATGAAAAGAGACATCATGGCATCGGAAGTCCGCGCCACCCTGAACCACATCAAGGCTACTGCGGCCGCCAGCGACGACCGCATCACAAATAAGATGCTATGCAACAACGACAACCATTCACTGAAAGCACTTGCTGACCTTTTCAATCACCCCTGGCATGAAGGTCGCCTTTCAGACTCCTGGAAGCATGCCAAGGTAATCTTCATATCCAAACCAGGCAAACGACTCGAGGTGGGCAACCTCCGGCTCATCTCGCTCATGTCTTCCCTGGGGAAGGTTATGAAGCACATAATTCTACACAGACTTCACACCCACGTAGACAAGGAGGGCCTCCTCCGCCCACCATGATTGGTTTCTGGGCTGGTCTGTCCACCCAGGACATCTTGTGGCAGATACGACACGACATATTCGGCCCGGGTCCTAACCGGGCCACATGCACCATTCTCGGCCTCGACGTCAGTAAGGCATTCAACAACGTGCCACACGCATCTATACTGACCAACCTCTGCCAGATGAATGTAGGCACGCGCACGTTAAACTATATTGCCAACATTCTCCACAACCGCACGGCAGAACTCCACATTAGAGATCTCTGCAGCGACAAAATGACCATGGGCACCCGGGGGACACCACAGGGAGCAGTCCTGTCCCTGTTCCCCTATAACATCACTATACGAGGCCTCGACCACACGGTAAGCTTAGTGTGGGTACCTGCGCACGCGGGAAACCCTGGGAACGAAGTGGTCGACCGTTTAGCCCGAGGCCTAGCCAACCGGGCAGCCGACCCTCAAACCCCGATGGTCTAGCCGAGGCCCTTCTTTCCTATGCGGAAATCACCAACTTCTCTACGAGGAGACAAGACGCGTGTACCCGCCTCCCCACCCCGACCTCGACCTAGCGCAAGCCACCATACTTCGAAAACTGCAGACCAATTCGAATCTCGGTCATTCTAGGCTGTACCTCATCACTGACGGGGAATATGATCCCATCTGTCCTAATTGCGACCACGGAGTGTTTTCCCCTCAGCAACCACATCCTCTGGGGGTGCGAGGGAAACCCGCCACCACAAACATTACTTCCAGCTCCCTCCTTGGAGGGTTGGATCAAACTTCTTGCAAAACCAGACAAGAAGACAACTCGCACTCGTATCGTGGGCTCAAGACATCGCCCCCACCTGGGGGCCACACTCGGCCCACTTGCCCTAACTCCCAACCCTCAAGTGGGAACTAAAGTTGTTCTCTCTCTCACTCTCATATCTCGGTGGACACGTGAACCGTGCCCTAAGGGAAGGAAAATGAATGTTTGCATTAAGAAAAGTAAATGATGTTTGTCTCACATTACGCCATTTCCTTTCCCCCAAAAAATTTTCTTTATGAATTTGGCTTTCTGAAATTGTCTGCAGGGTTTTCGTGTCGTTTGGAACCGGATTTGGTTCTGTATCTTCGCATAAAAGGATCAAGAATATAGTTGTAAATATAACCGAAGCTATATTAAATATATACTTTCGTGTGTGAGTACCTTTAATGTCGTTCCAAAGAAAGCAAGATGTTTAACAAATAAAAAAATGCCTACTACTGAGTGCGTTTCAGTATGGCTATCTATGAAAACCCCCTGTCGCTCGACCACAAACGTAGTCAGGGAGACGCAGCTTTCCGCTTTCAGCCAGAGTTAACCAGAGCTAAACCACCCGCAATGTATTCGCAATGTAGCTACCTTACATTAGTGTACTCCATCTGACAGCCATCGCAGCTGGCAAATGGGAGCTAGCCACTTCACCCCTAGACAGGATGGCCTTTTCGCTCTAGACCAACCAACCTTACGTTAGTGCACTCCACCTGATAGTCAATGGAAGCTAGCAAGCAAATGGCAGCTTGCCCAGCCCGCACCGCCAGAAGGCACAAAGGGCTAAAGTATATTAGGACATATAGTAGAGTGGGGCAAAAAATAATTAAAAATAATATTGCCCCTAGTAATATCGTTAATTCATTCATGCGCGTCACTAATTAGATGACGATTCGTTTGGATATTTTAATTTGCTGTCATCCGCACCACTAGCCGGTGGGACATTAAGTGTCCCACCAGCGCAGCATCATCGCCCCTTTATTTAGTAATAGCGTTGGTGCCAAGATTGGAGACCGTATTTCTGCTGAAGTCTTGGCAGCAGTACCACTTAAATCCATGATAGTCCGCCGAGCGCACAGGACCGCCGCAGAAGTCACTGAGTCGACGAGAGGAGACCACAATGCATAAAAAGGAGTTCTGTCATTGGTCGTCGAACTTGCCTAGGCTGCTCGTGCGTTTAGTACACCGCGGGAATCCAGCGTTCTCAACCTGCGGGCCCATGGCCCGCAGCCACGTGGGTGGCGAGTCAGAATTCCACCGACGGGGGCCAGGCCATCTACACCACACTAGACAAGAGGAAATGGTAGCCTTTTCTAAGCGGTAGCCTCTATATAGGGCCCTTAGCCTGGTGTGTCAGCCAAACCAATCTCACATGAGCCCTGATTGTGGTGGCTACCTTCCCAACCAAGAGATCGTGTTCGGCGGGACAATGCCCCTCGACTGCCGCACAGCACACTGGTGCCGCGCCGCCGGCGTGTGATTTCAGGGCGCGCCGAATCATTGGAGTCGAAGACAAGAGGGTTGCAGCAGCCACAGACCCGCACCTCCGAAACGCGTCCCTGTGTCGCCTGGGTCGAAAGCTTTCGGCCGGCGGAGAGAACTCGTCAGGTTTTCAAGACGCACTAAGCCATACCTCTGCGCGGATAACGCTAAGCAAGCCCGCGCAATGAACTTGCCGAGGGAGCGCTTCTTTGAATTTCTTCACGTTGATCAACTTTCATGGTTAGTCATGAGGATTGGTTATGGTTGTCATGAGGATTGGTTGTCTTATGGTTGGTGTCTCGCCACGTGATTAGGATTTTTATTTGTACTATACACAGACACATACACACGCAAGCACACTGACACGCCATTGCTCCCCATGTTTTCGTGGCCAGTTTTGATCAAACACAATTTCCTTAATCGGTGCCAATTAAGTGTGCACCGGCGTCACTTTCAGGAGGTACTCGGTTCGATCACTAGTGCCGCCGGTTACCACGGGTTTTCTAATGGGCACTAGATTTCCCCAAGCTAGGTGCTTGGTTCTTCTGGGGTAAAATGCTTGCAAAAGGGCATTTTGCCACCTCACCTCTCCCTCGATAGAAAATCTAATCGCGAGGAAAAATACCCGCCCTGTGCTCTAAAGCCCAACGCAGTTATTTTTTATAATAAACTGCACATCTCCAACCAAAATTTTAACTTTAACCCAACGTTTAAAAGCCGACTCGGCTCCTTCACCAGGGATGACTGAGGGCAGTAGCTAGCGTCTTTTAAGTATGGAGGGGGGGGGGGGTGGGGGTGAAAAGAACAGTTGTGTCGAGAGTGGCGCGGGGGAGGGGGAGGGGGTTTAGGCCGGTCTTTGGGAACAGGCATTGGCCGCCGAGAGAAAGAGCCCAAGGCATTGTCTACCAAATTCTTCTGCCGACTGCGACGCAAGCTAAATCGGCGAAACCAAAAATTTCAAAGAATTCGGCAACATAAGAACGACGTCCGCAAATTCGCAAGAGCGCAATCCAGTAGCCGAACATTCCGAGAACTCCGACCATAGAAACAACTTTGAAGAAACCCGCATCCTTGGAACCGAAACAAATTACCACAAGAGGCTCCTTCTGGAATCCTGGCATATCCAAACCACCCCGAACAATATCAACCGCACAAAACGAAACCTGCCCAGTATATGCCCAGGGACTTCGCTCTTCAACGCAACGAAAAAAAGTCGCCATTCAGCAACTTCCTGCAGTGCGCCAGCGTGACTAACAGCCTAAACCCCCTCCCCCGCGCCATTCGCGACACCGCTGTTCTTTTCACCCCCCCCCCCCCCCTCCCCACCATACTTAAAAGACGCTAGCTACTGCCCTCAGTCACCACTGATGAAGGAGCCGAGTCGGCTTCGAAACGTTGGGTTAAAGTTAGTTTTGGTTGGAGATGTGCAGTTTATTATAAGTCTTCAAGCCCAACCAGACAGGCAAATCTGTCAAAATGTTTAGTCTTCAAGTTATTATTTATGACTGCTGCTAAAGCAGCCTTCTGCCAGCAGTTCAAGGTTCGAATAGAGGTGTGGGCTCTGTCCAAAGAACTGCAAACGACAGCGTGAGCGTGAGAGGGAGGTGTCGTCGCGGAGACACTGTGGCGCCAAGAGGATGAGGTGAGTTGGACCCTGTCGCTGTGGTCGCCAACCTCTCTGCGGGTGCGGAAGGGGTATGTTGTCCTTACGCAGCTGAAGCCATTCCGGTAAGGCGTTCGCGCGCCAGGTGACAGCGCATCGATACTCTCCTGTTCGTACCACTTTGGCCGTATGGTAGCACCTTTAGGAGGCTGTGAGAATGTTCGAAGCTTAGCTTGGCCCGCGATGGACTGCATCGGGGTTTACGAAGGTTATCCCAAGCGCGCACCAGTGAAGAAAGTCGGGCGCCAGGCCGGGAGACGATTGGACCCATTTTTACCGACGGTTGTCCGGCGGTGAGTCTATGCCTAAGCATAATTACAGTGGCGAGAAAACGCCTCAGTTTATAATTTCAACAAGACTTCGGATGTTTACAATCAATTTGGCTTGTTCACGGTACGATATTTCTGCCCGTGTTGCGAACCGACTCTAAGCGAAAGCTTAAATCGCGTCTTTTTCTCCACTCAGTCTGGTTCCAGACAAGATTCATTTATACAGTAACTAGGACATAAGAGGAACGTTTTAAGTTGTACTTATATGAATGGAACCGACGTCCTCTGTAGGTAACTATAGAAATGTCGAACAACTCTCCAGTTAAACACCGACGCTTTTAATTAGAACACAAAGCTCCACAGAAACGCGACTTTCGACCTAATTGACAGCCTCCCTGCTCGGTGTAGCTGCACGACTAGAACGGCCAACACCATTGGTTGTTTAGCGCCCTTACACTGCGTATTTCGAACACGGCGGACACTTATCCGAGCGCAGGCTAAGGCATCACTGAGCTGCATCAAAAGAACGCTCGGCACGAAGCACAAATTTTCGTGGATGTCATTATTTGCCTCAAAATATTCTGAGCAACCTTAGCGGTCAAATATGGTGCTATTTAAGACACGGAGCTGTAGTGTTTGCATGACCATTTCCTGGTATTTCATACACCATTAGCTTTGATTTATTTTGCACGGTAATAGTCTTGTGCTGAATTTCATTCTCAGCTGCAAAGCACTAACCACAACTACAAGACAGAACAAAAACAGACATAACATGAATTACAATGTAGAATAATTAACATAATATTGTTTATCACTGTTATGAAGAATTTAGGTCGCGGAAAAATGAGTTCAAGTTGTTGAACACTTGCTTTGAGTTATTTATTTTCGACAACACTTCTCTAGCAACATAGCTGCATCTGCCAAACTTATGGTTCCTTAAAACCTAAAAGGCCCTTTTTGACTAAGGCGCCCATGTGCTGTGCGATGTCAGTGCACGTTAAAGATCCCCAGGTGGTCTAAACTGTTCCGGAGCCCTCCACTACGGCTACTCATTCTTCCTTTCTTTCACTTCCTTTCTTTCACTCCCTCCTTTATCCCTTCCCTTGCGGCGCGGTTCAGGTGTCCAACGATATATGAGACAGATACTGCGCCATTTCCTTTCCCCAAAAACCAAGTATTATTATTTTTACAAAATAAAATTTCCACCTATGGGGCCTTATCAATTTCTCAGATTTTCATTTAAACGGTCTACACGCAGCTTATCGAACCCGTAGTTTAGTGAAGAGCCGAAATACAAAGTAAAGAAAGCAGAAATGGCAGACCTTGTAATAATGAGTTAAATCATAAGCAAACACTTATATCGTAACAATGTAAAAAATTTACATTCTATATACGGCCAATGCGAGTCAACAATTGTACAAATGAAATCGTAAAAACATTCGTGAGCTTCACGAACTGCAGAAATAGCACTAAGAGCAAAGTGGTGCCCAGAATAAATCTCTACACGGGTGTTTTTAGGGATTAACTGTGCTCACATCATGTAAAAAAGTTTTTAATCGTTCATTATCCTTCTTGAACTTTTTGCTACGAATATAGTCACCTGTTATTTTATGCCTCTTTCCTAATCTCAATTTTTGTATGTGAATGAATATCGTTCAAAGGCTCGAGAACATAAAATGACCGCAGCAGGCTCATTAGTCTCGCTTCCTTTTGACATATAAAAGCTGAATAGATTCAGCGGCAGTCTCCACAAAAACTTGCTGGGACCGTCTTTACCTTTGAAAATTAGTGACCTTCACTTTCTCACCAAGAAAAGAAGAGGCGTGCAAAAAAGCATCCGCTTAAAGCAGTAGAGACACCTAATTTTTGATTGCATCTTTTCTTCTCTGCAGTCATGCGGAAGACGCTACTAATCATGAATCACCAGACGGTATATGCCAATGACAGATAAATAATTTATAGCCGAATTATTCTGTCGTGCTGTTTCGGTTTCACTTCCAACAGCCGAACGATGCTTGTGCCGTCAAAGTGTGGTTGTTTTAGTGAGGCATGCAAAAACCGCGATATATTCGCTGCTTCATCGTTTTAATTCACTATAGTGCTGAAGTCAGTCTTCTTGAAGAGCGACAATAACAACAAATGTTCAATCAGTGATCATATTGACGTTTTTAATACCTCACATGACCTAAAACAGCACTTTGACGTCACCCACATCGTTAAGCTGTTGAAACCGAAACCGACAGAACACGAGAAAGAAATTCGATTACAAATTATTTAATGGTCCTAGGAGAATACCACATGGTAGTCCATGTACAACAATGCCTTACGTATCATAATAAAGAAACAAAACGCCCCAAAAGCTAGGTGTCTATAATCCTTTAAAATCGCCGCGCCCAAAGGGCATACTAACCACACTGTGAAGACGCTGGCCAAGCGGCTCTCAACCACCGAAATCTTCTTTAAATTATCAGATGAGTCGTTTTCTGGACCCTCTTATTTTACATAAGCACAGCTACAAATAAACTGCAAACAGTGGCGTGTCGGTGTGTGTATGGGTGTCGTATTCACTTATATTGTATTCATGCGGCGTAACACTACACCAATCGCCGAGTTCCGCGCGCCTGCTGAACATCGCTGGGAATGAAGCCTTGCACTCGGTAAAGTATATTCCGTCTGAGAAATTTGCCCAAATACATTGAGCAAAGGAACTCAGTTCGCCATTTGCTGCCGATTCCCTGATGAATTACCCCCTCTAAAACGCCATTTATAAACACTCTAATTGGCTTTTGCGGAAAGGAAATGGCGCAGTATCTGTCGCACATACCGGCTGTTGCATTTGGGTTGCAAGCCCCAAGGGTAGCGTTGGCCTGGCGGCCTGGGGCAAAGCTGGAAACATCCGAAGGTCCCGGCAAAGGATGAGTCGACTGGCAACAGAACAACTTGTTTATTATGGCATCGCAAAAGAGCAGCCGGTCAGGGCGACCACGTTACTCGAAGGAAGGAATCGAAGTCTCTCTCGGCGTCCGGGGCAGCGGCGTTTTATACCATCGGAGTCGAGGGCAAGAGGGAACGGCTTGGGAAGAGTCATCCGATACGGCGTCGCTTCGACATGTCCAGACGTGACGGGCGCGTCCGCCAGGCCGGCGCCGGTCAGACCTCCTCGCCTCCCAGTTGGGGAGCTCCTCTCCCCGGCTGCCGCGCTTTGACAAGCGTGGGCAAAACATGCACACACACACACACGCACGCACGACGACACGTGGCACTGAAACCTGCCTGGACGCGCTTGGCGGGAGGCGTTGCGGCAGCGATGAACGAAGCCGCGGCATCCGGTGCATCCGCGCCGGCTACACCGCGCGCTGTAGGCGAGACGTAACAGACCGCCCCGCCGGGAGAAGGAGATCCCGATGGTCAGGGGACTGCATCCGCTGTCCAGAGGGATGTCGCTCGATGATGCTCGTAAACGAAACCGGTCGTCCCTCGACGTTGCTTGAGCGCAGCGCACAGAGAAGGCCTCGTTCTCAGGTTCAGGATCACACAGGGCACTGCAAAGTCACTTCAGGAGAGTTGCCATTTTTGTGCTTGTTCCCAGCAAGCGTTAGAACTACGCCGAAACGCAACCGCTCAGTCAGCAAGCACGAGACAACCCTCACTAAGCTCTGCCAGGCTCTTTCCCCTTTTATACTACTGCCTAGTTCCTTACAGTAGTCAAGCAGCACTCAGAACGCGTCCACAAATTGGAAAATTGCACTAGAAAGCACATAATCACTTTGAAACACTAAACAAAAGCAATATGTTAAAAATCCTGCCTCAGGAAGAAAACATCAGTAACCAACAACTTTGAGGCGGATTCCTACGTTAGGGGCTTCGACTTAAGCCATCGGCGTTACCGTTGAGACTCCCCTTTTTGTAACGCACCTCAAAGGAATATTGTTGCAAAGCGAGGCTCCAGCGCAGGAGGCGGCCATTTTTTGGAGAGATGGTCTGCAGCCATTGGAGAGGGCAGTGATCCGTCTCAATGATAAACCTCGAGCCGGCTAGGTAGCATGACAATTTCTGAACGGCCCACACGAGACACGCACACTCTTTCTCGGTGGCGCTGTACGCCTGCTCACGACAGGTCAGCTTACGACTAGCATACAGGACGGGGTGTTCCACTTCTCCATTGTCCCTTTGGCACAGTACAACGCCCATGCCTCGCTCACTAGCATCGCACTGAACAACGAACCCTTTGGTGTAGTCTGGCGATCGTAGCACAGGTTGGCTTGTTAGGGCGCTCTTTAAGGCGCTAAAAACTCTTTCCTTTGTCTCGCTCCAGACGACTGTTTGGGGCTCTGTTTTTCTTAGAGCATCCGTCAGGGGAGCCGCGATATCGGAGTACCTGGGGATGTACCTCTGATAGTAGCCGGCGACACCTAAGAACGACCGAATATCGGTCTTCGTTCGCGGTTGCGGGAAGTCTCGCACAGCGGCCACCTTTATTTCAGAGGGGCGGCGACGACCCTGTCCAATCACGTGACCGAGGTAGACAACCTCGGCCTGTGCTAATTGGCACTTGGGAGCCTTGACTGTCAAGCCCGCTTCGCGCAGGCGGGTTAGCACTGCCCGCAAGTGTGCCATATGCTCAGACCAGGATGCGGAGAATATCGCTACGTCGTCTAAATACGGTAAAGCGAATTCTTCCTGCCCCGCAACACTTTGTCCATGAGGCTTGAAAAGCAGTATGGCGCGTTCTTCAAACCAAAACTCAAAACTTTAGGACGGAATGTTCCCATTGGTGAAATGAACACCGCATACCTACTAGCCTCTTCTGTAAGTGGAACCTGCCAATAACCCCTGACAAGATCTAGGGTGGAAATAAACTGAGCGCTACTAACTTTCTCAAGGCGCTCCTCGATGTTAGGAATCGGATAAATTTGATCCTTAGTAATGGAATTAAGCCTGCGGTAGTCGACGCAAGGACGAGGTTCCTTGCCCGGTACCTCAACTAAAATCAAAGGGGAGGTATAATCACTCTCACCGGCCTCAATAACACCAAGCTGTAGCATTTTCTTTACCTCAGCCTCCATAATATCGCGCTGGCGGGGTGACACCCGGTACGCCTTGGATCGTACTGGCTCTGGGGAGGTAAGTTCTATATCATGAGTAAGGACAGAAGTCCTACCAGGCCTCTCAGAGAACTGACCTTGAAACTCTTGTAAGAGTTGGTGTAGTTCGGTTTTCTGCTCAGCCGACAGCGGTGCTTTAATGATTAAGTCACTAATGACCTGATCGGTGTCTTCCCTGTTCGTAACTGAGCCTAGTCCCGGAAGCTCGACCGGAAGCTCTTCTAACTTTCCCTTGTCGGGCATTTCCTCTCCAGTACCTGGTGCCTTCAGCGCTACAGGCTCAATTTTATTCAGTTCGGACGTGCTCTGAATATCAGCTTGCTGCGCCTCCGACCCTTTCTCATTGCTCGACAACGTCGGCCCCGCAACTACCGCCTTTGCAGCGAGCTCCCGAACTCTCGGTCTGGTTAAGGCCTGAACGCTAGCCTCACCAAACAAAAGCCCCTTCTCGCGCAGGAGGTGATCGGACCTGTTCGAAAAAAGATACGGGTACTGGGGGGGCAGCCTAGATGACACTACGGCCTCCGTCTCAAGTGCTCCGAAAGGTCCTTCAATAAGCACTTTTGCTACGGGCAGACACACGCTATGAGCTTCCAAGGCTTGCTTGATCCATGCGCACTCGCCCGTGAACATATCGGGTTCTACGTAAGAGGGGTGAACTACATCCATTGTAGCTGCGGAATCACGAAGCACTCGGCACTCTTTCCCGTTCACGAGGAAGTCTCGCATGTAAGGCTCGAGAAGCTTCATGTTCTCGTCAGTGCTACATAATGACGAACACACGACTTCTCTTTTTGTTTCTGGACACTGCGCCGAAAAGTGACCCGGCTTCTGGCACGTATAACACACGCGCGCTTGCCTCGCCTCGAACCGCTTTCTGCGTTCGGCTTCGGCTGCCGCCGTCTCCTTACGTTCGGTCGGACTGCTTTCACTCGCATCCGCACTACGCGTGTCCCCCCTTGCTCTCATGGGTGTGAACTTCGGCCTCTCAGACTTGGAGCCAAATTCACCCTTTTGACCGTCCTTAGCTCCGCGAGCCCGACGCGTCACAAACTCCTCGGCTAGCTCGGCGGCTTTAGCCACTGTACTAACGTCTGGCCTATCCAAGACCCAGTACCGCACGTTCTCAGGTAACCGACTATAAAACTGTTCCAGCCCGAAACACTGCAGAATTTTCTCGTGGTCACCAAACGCTTTCTCTTCTTTGAGCCACTCCTGCATGTTTGACATAAGCCTGTAGGCAAACTCTGTATATGACTCATTTCTGCCTTTTTCATTTTCCCGAAACTTCCGACGGAACGCCTCCGCTGACAGCCTGCACTTTTTTAGCAGACTCGATTTCACTTGGTCGAAATCCTCTGCCTCCTCTCTCTTCAAGCGAGCGACTACGTCGGCCGCCTCGCCGGGTAACAAAGTGAGCAAGCGCTGTGGCCACGTTTCCCGAGAGAACCCCTGCTTCTCGCACGTTCGCTCAAAGTTAACCAGGAACAAACCAATGTCCTCTCCAAGCTTAAACGGCCGCATCAGGTCAGTCATTTTGAACGATACCCGTTCTCCTGCACCGTGTGCCTGACTTCCATTACGAGCGCGTTCCATCTCTACCTCGAGACGCTTCATTTCCAAAGCGTGTTGACGGTCGCGCTCTTCTTTCTCTTTATCTTTTTGCTCTTTACGTTCGCGCTCCTCTTTCTCTTTTTGTTCTTTACGTTCGCGCTCGTTTTTCTCTTTTTCTTTTTGTTCCCTCTCCTCAATCGTCTCAAGGCATTCCGACAGCTCGTCATCCTCAGCCTCCAACTCAAGAATAGCCCTTAGCAGTTCTGGTTTTCTGAGTTTGTCTGAGACATCCAGACCCAACTCTCTTGCAAGCTCCAGCAATTTCGGTTTGCGCAACGACTTCAAATCCATGGCTGCTCCGAATGCTGCTTTCTCTACTGCCTACTATTGTCTTGCCGCAAACTAACCCGGCAGCAACGACAACACAATTACCAGCTCTGTTTCTGACACTAACAAAAGCCTGGCAAAACTCAGAAGAAGAAAGTCCCGCACTCACCAAACCTCGCAGCCACGAATTCAGCGCAGTCGTTCCGCTGCAGGCAACCAGTCATCACACAGGGCTCGTTGCACTGCTCCCGGATGGTCGTTGTGCTGCTCAGCATACAGTTGACCGCATATCTTCGCTGCTGGCCTCCGTTGTCGGGATCTCACCGCTGGCAACCAGTTGTTGCATTTGGGTTGCAAGCCCCAAGGGTAGCGTTGGCCTGGCGGCCTGGGGCAAAGCTGGAAACATCCGAAGGTCCCGGCAAAGGATGAGTCGACTGGCAACAGAACAACTTGTTTATTCTGGCATCGCAAAAGAGCAGCCGGTCAGGGCGACCACGTTACTCGAAGGAAGGAATCGAAGTCTCTCTCGGCGTCCGGGGCAGCGGCGTTTTATACCATCGGAGTCGAGGGCAAGAGGGAACGGCTTGGGAAGAGTCATCCGATACGGCGTCGCTTCGACATGTCCAGACGTGACGGGCGCGTCCGCCAGGCCGGCGCCGGTCAGACCTCCTCGCCTCCCAGTTGGGGAGCTCCTCTCCCCGGCTGCCGCGCTTTGACAAGCGTGGGCAAAACATGCACACACACACACACGCACGCACGACGACACGTGGCACTGAAACCTGCCTGGACGCGCTTGGCGGGAGGCGTTGCGGCAGCGATGAACGAAGCCGCGGCATCCGGTGCATCCGCGCCGGCTACACCGCGCGCTGTAGGCGAGACGTAACACGGCGGACACCTGAACCACGCCGTAAGGGAAGGATAAAGGTTTATAAAGACTTCGCTGCCTAAAACAACGTTTATAGATACTTTTTTTTCACTTTCATAACTCCTCCTGTCAAAGTGGGTGCTGCTTGTACCTGGCCAGTGAGAGGGCGCTGCAGTCGAGGGTTGCGTGGTCGCCGACACGTGCACAGCTCCTATCCTGCAGTTGCTACTTGGCCCGTGTGCTTGTTTGTATTTTCTTTTATGCGTTGAATATTGCAATCACTCAGTTCAGCCCTTGGGCGCGGCCGGGCAGCCACCATTGACCTTTAGCGCAACCACATGACGTGACGTCACTACAGCCGCAGGAAAAGCTGGGCCCCAACTCGCGCGGTCGCACGCGGCCTCAGCCACCACCTGACTCCCGCTCCTCCCGCTAGGGGCGCTGCGCTATGATTAACGTCACGGCATATGTATAAAAGAGCTGCGCTCCTTCGCCGGGACAGTCTTATACCCCTGTCACACGGGCATTTCGAGGGCCTTCGAACCGATAGTCTATCGACTCAAAGGCGATCGAGCGCTGCTACACGGGCAGTTTCAATGGCGATCGAGTCAATAGCCTATCGAGTCAACGGAGCAGCACGGAACTCCATCGAGATATGCAACGCATTCTTGGATTAACCAAGCTGAGCCTGGCCATTTTTTATTCTTTTTTTCCTGTGCACTCTGCAAACACGTGGTCCCTATCGAGAACTACATTGCGCTCAAAGCAACAAACGGCTGCTGGCCGTGAATCAGCTTTCGAGGCCGACGATGCCAGTGTTTCCCTGCATAAGCACGGTAGAAAGCACGATAAAACTGGCTAGAATGGACCAGCTGTTCGGAGATTTCTTTGGTAGCTTGCTGGATTCTCTCGTTAAAAAAAGAGGCACGCATGGTGTTGGTTTCCCAGAGCATGCTGGCGTGTTCAGAGCTCAATTAATTAACTTTTACTTAGTGAGACGCAGCCACTTTTTTGCGCGAGTGAAGTGCTTCGGAAATAGTGGTGCCATTAGAGCTCAAATAAAATTAAAAGAAGGTGTAGCTTGTCTGACAAATTAGTTGACAGTAAATTGGTCAACAATGATCTTTGGTGTGTTTGCGAATAAAACTTCTCTATTTTGAACAGCAAGGACCTTGAGTCACTCTCTGGTGAAATAATATTTAAATTAGCATATAAATATTCCATTTTCAAATACTTTATTGAATGCAAAGTAGTACTCCACAGTGTGTATGGCGAATGCTTTCGAAAATTATTGTGTACAGGTTTAAGGCAAGCATTCGGCTGGACCACATTTTGCAACTTTTTTATATGCACTAGCAAGAATGTTTTTCTGGTGGGCTAGTTGATGCTTCTTGTTCATGAATAAATTTAGCTTTACGTAGTAAGAACTGCAAAAAAAGTGATTGCCACCCGTTTCTTGAAAGCACAAAGTTCCTCGCTACGGCTAGAACCAAAACAGAAAGAGAACTAATTGAGGCCGTCTTAATTGCAAAGAATGCGAGCAATTCTGTGAGCCCACCGTCCATTCTGCTTTCGAATAAAGAAATCTCGTCTTAGAAAGTGAGACTTAAAACTGCCCTTTTTAACCCTGGTTTTAGCCTTTGTCATTTTCGCGTCGCCTCTACCTTTGTTTATTTCTGTTTCCTCAATTCACCCTCAGTTTCATGGTTTTATACTCGTTGTTAATCTTGTTTCGTATCATTCATATGGTTTCGTTTTTATGCTTTTCTGCCAACTTTTTGGTGGTTGCACTTTAATTTTATATTGTTGTTACTGTTGGTTTCTCGTCTCATCCCTTCGCTTAGTAAGTTTTCAATCGTAATGCATGGCTAGGCCGTCTTCATTTTTGTTCTCTTTGAATTTTTGGTTTCACCGTCAGGTTTTTATTTTCCTCTCTCCTTTTATCTAGGTATCAAAGGTGTTTAGGTATGCATACACGTGGGGTCTTTTAGACTGGTTCTCCAGACTGGCTCTGCCAAACTGTTAAAGTTATCTCCTGTGTTGTATCCTGGATGAGTCATGTGGTGAGTTGGTGCGTATAAAAGGAATGCTCGAAGCGTTTTTCGAATAAAAGTTGGAAGTCGACGCTCTATGTGTGTACGTGTTTTTCTTGTCTTTGTGTCTTTGTCCTTGTTTCTTTAATCATGAACGAGCACTAGTAAGGTCCGGATTAACTTCCCAAAGCAAGTCCGCATATCAGGCTGCCACGGATCTCCCCGGAGAACACTCGGACCGAAAGAATAGACTAGGCGACAGGTGTACACAAACAGACGCACATTTAATACACCCTACGTGACACACACACTAGCACACAAAACTAACAAAACTAACGCAAAACACAAACACTATAAATACACACTACCCGGGAACACTGCTACCAGCGTCTACTGCTAGCGTTCTACTGTTAGCGGTCGGCGTTCGTGCTCACGGTTGGTTCCGTGCGGCTGCGGCGTTGTATGGATCCCGTAGCCGGCGTCGAGGTAGCGTTCAACGTGCTTGGGCTGGCGTCGCTGGCGGCGTCGCTGGCTGCGTCGTACAAGCTCCCGGTCCAAGCGCCCGTGGAGGTGACGCCGGTGTTGTTGGCGTTGAGGGCACCACCCGGATGGGTGGCAACAGCGCTGGAGATACCCCTGGCCGTAGCAGGTGGTAACGTCCTCCGTTGACTCTCCGGAACGGGCGATGCGAAGCCTTAGAACGCCAGCTCACCGGAGCAGTGGCCGGCGTCGCTCTCTTCCAGTTGATGCGTCCCTGACCCGCCGAAGCCTCCGCTACTCTGCTACTGCCCCGTTCCTCGCTCTCCCTCGCCCATTTAAGCCTTGGCGTTAGTCCACGTAAGCCTTGTCGTCATCTTCTCATCCTTCTCTTCTTCACCACACCGAATGCTTATCCACCAATCATCTCTCAGCACGTCAACGAATGCTTCTTATTCATCTTGTTGTTATTGTTGTTAGCCTATCAAAAGATGGCACATACCCACACTGGGGGATCGGCCAAGAATCGGGTGGCTATTCACCTGAACACAGTTAACAAAACGGAAAAGCACGTGGGAGCGCAACACCGGTGAATTTTTCGTCATGAACAGAAAAGGGATGAGTGTTTTCATTTTAAAATTTTAAGAATAATAATAAAGAGAGGGATTAAATATTAATGATTTAGTCAAAATGTAATAATTGATAGAAAAGAAAAGGTTGAAACACTTAGCAAGGCAGTCGGTGAGATTCTATCAGGAAATTTTGAACAGCGGTGCAAACAGATCTGTGGCTGAACCCAAATGTGGTGGCGCCAAATGATAGCAAGAGCGGGCTGCTCAAACTAAGACCAAGATGCTGCAAGGGCTCCTCCAGCAACCTTTTTCTCAGTGAGTTGAATCGGCGACAATACAGCCAAAAATGTTCAATAGATTCTGGCTCACGGCAAAATGCACAAAGGGGAGAGAGCGCCAAACCCGACTTGTGTAAATAGAAATTTAGAGGGGGGATGCGGCAGCGTAGCCTCGTCAGTGATACTTCAAGCTGCCGAGAGCAACAAATTTTCCTGTTCCAATAATATTTAAGGTGCTCATAATCCGCCGATGTTAAAAGTGATGTGTCTTGCGTGCTTAAAAACGCACGTCGCCGAAATATTGATGCTGTAATGTAGGCTGTAGCCGGGATGATTGGCAACACGGGGCCGCTGAGGGAAGCCTTTGCGAGATTATCAGCAATCTCATTTACTGTCACACTGCTGTGGCCGGGAACCCATACTAAAGAACAAGGCTCAAATGCGGAGGAAGTAGGGATAAGAAAGTTGATAAAATGGGACCGTCAACCTGTGCAGCGAGGGACGAACACAAAGATAAAGAATCAGTAATTACTGCAACTGCTGTAATAGAGGGGTCTAGCTTGCGTAGAGCAAGTACAACTGCTAGAAACTCTGCTTGAAAAATAGGGGTGAAATCTGGAAGGCGCAGAGAAAAGGACCAGTCTAAATGGGAGCAAAATATTCCCACACCTGCTTTTTCATTGCATTGCGATGCATCAGTGGCTATTGCTATATCGGTTGATAGGGTCCTCAGATGATCTTCTAGAAGGCCATTTAGAATACTCGGTGGCAAAAGTTTTGCATTTTTTGGGAATATGTCGTCGAAAACAATGTGTATAGTGGGCCCATTCCGAAGCGCAGGAAGGATATCATAAATGTTTACATCTAAAGGCTGAAGTAATCTTTGCACAAACACAACCTGAGGGGAATTGAAACGAGACCAGGGGACACCAAAAAAGGAGGTCGGCAGAGAACAGAAAATGCTTTGGGAACGGTGGAAATGGGATTCATAGATCCTGAGGTAAGTTTGCACAGTTAAAAATTGAAGTCGTGATAAGAGAGACGGAATGCGGGCTTCAAGGTACAGCACATTGATAGCCACAAATTTTGGAAGGCCGAGGCACATGCGAAGTGCTTCCCTCTCTAAAAGGACGAGAGGGCGAAATTTATATGTAGCCGAGCCTGAAAACAACACTGATCCAAATTCTAAAATTGGCCTGACATACAATATGTAGATCATTAATAGCGCATCTCTGCGCATGCCGTACCAGTGATGACATAATCTCCGTAACATGCCCACGGCACGAGCCCCTTTCGCCGCGACATGGTCAATGTGAGGTCGCCAGGTGAGTTTGTTGTCATAAATGACCCCTAGGTATTTTAGGGATTGAACCTGCGGTATTATTTTTATGTGGCAAGTGAGAGAGACCACTACAGGAGTGAATAGAGGGAAAACAAGAGTAGCGCACTTGCCAACATTTAACTTCAGGTGTAATGAGCTCAACCAGTGCTCAAGTGTATTCAAATATGACTGCAACAGACCATACAGAGAATGTATATCCGGCGCAGCAGCAAAAAACGCAATGTCGTCCGCATAGACGTAAGTGCGTACATGGCGGTGGAGAGGAATTGAGCTTAACAGAATATTAAAGAGCACAGGAGAAAGAACAGCTCCTTGCGGTACACCTCGCGTTTGTCTAGACCTCTCTGAATGAACACCATTATGGACGCAAAAGAATTCCCTGTTATGAAGAAATGCAGATATCCATGCAACTATATAATCTGGAAATTGAAGAGACTGTAGCCTATGTATCAGGATGGAGTGTTCTACACTGTCGTAAGCTTTGGCGACATCTAACGTAACCAAAGCCGCGACCAGGCGTTGACGACGAGCAAGGAGAATTCTGCTCTGAAGATCAGCATGTACATTCTATATCGAACACCGTGGCCGGAAACCGAGTTGGCACAGGCTGAGTATACTTTTGTGGTCCACAATGGCTGACACCCGAATTAGTAACAACCTTTCTATCAACTTTACCACGTTTGATGTTAAAGAAATTGGCCTAATATTATCCATTTCATAGCCTCCGCCCTGATTTTAAAGTAAAGGGATCACCTTGGACAGCTTCCACTCAGAAGGTATCCAAGCGTGTTTGAGAGAGTAGTTTATTAGGTGCAATAAGGAGTTGGGAGACTCTTCAAATAGAATCTTGAGCATCTTTGTGGTAACACCATCAGGGCCAGGAGCAGCAGCTGGCATTCTCTGGACAACTTGTGAAAGCTCTGATAGACTTACTTGTGAGGCATTATAATTTGGTACGACTGGTGCAAACAACAATGGTCGCATAGGTAGTAAAGACGTGAACCGCTTTTGCAGGCCTGTGGCTATTAATTCAACCGCCTGGATAGCTTCTACAGGTGACATAACTAATGACTGAAAATTATGAGAGGACATGAGCTGTTTCCTAGACCGTAGAAAACCGAATAGTGCACGTCGGTTGCCCGCTTTGAAAGATAATCTAAGTGTTCTGAGTCATATTTTTCCTTTGCGCGAGAAACTGTGCGTTTAAAGGTGGCTGCAATAAATTTATAATCACTCCAGTTATTCGGACATTGGTTATGAAGAAGCTTTTTCCATGCTGCCTTCCTCCGCCTGTAATCTCTTGTACAGTCCGCATTCCACCAGTTAGAAGAATTCCCTTTTATTGGCCTCACCAGGAACTCCGACTTTTTACGGCTTTCCTCAGTAGCCAGACATATGCTTGCTGACTGGTGGACCTCGGCGATGTTAGACACTGGAGCAAGGGCAGGACGCAACGCCGTCTGAAATCTGTCATAATTTACATGTGACCGCAACTGAGAAGACGCCGGAGTAACACGACATATGATATCAAAATGAATAGGTATATGATCACTTGAAGTGCCGCTATCAACTGTCGACCAATACGTTACGCCAATTCCAGGACTAATGAACGTGAGATCTAAAACAGATTGAGTGTGTGAGCGAAGATAAGTGGCCGATCCTGAATTTAAGCACATCAGGTTGTGAACAGAAACCCAGTCCCAAAGGCGCTTGCCGCATGAATTAGTCCTAAAACCCCAAGACACATGGTGAGAATTGAAGTCCCCAGCCACGAGAACTGGGTTTTTACAGTTTACGAGTAAAAAATCCAGAGGTCTAACATCCTGGACTCCATTGGGGAAATAACAATTTGCTATTGAAAATGAAGGGCACCCAGGAAGTACAAAGTCTATTGCCAAAATCTCACAGTCAGGAGACATTTGTTGAAAAGATACCACAGCCCTGTGGCAAAATTTTGAAGAGACTAAAGTTAGTAAACCCCCGCCTCTTGACTGGCGGTCTAGGCGAAATGACCGATAATTTTTGATATGAAAATGTTTGTCGGTTGAAAGCCACGTTTCTTGCAGAATTATGACATCCGGGTTAAGCTGAGTACAAAGGCAGTGTAAATCTGTGGAAGCGGAAAGAATAGAGCGACAGTTCCACTGCAGAACTCGCAACGACGCTATGGTTGCGAAAGTCTAGTAGCAGCAACTGCCTGCTCCAAAATGGTATCCTTGGGTTTAGTGCCAAGCTGCTTCTTCTTTGATTTGGGCTGGGTGCCCTGAGAAGACAACGAGTGAGACATGGGGGACCCACTGTGCTTAAGAAGCCGCGCATCAGGCTCCACCATCTCGGAATCATACATTATATCAACATCCCTCGAAGTACCCGAGGTAGGTACAGCGGAAGTGACAGAAGTTTGTTCCTGGGGTTGTGATGCAACTGGAATTTGAGACCGGATAAGAGGAGAGGGAATTGTTGTCGAAAGAGGTGCCAAACTAGCCTGCACGGCATGTGTAATCTGAGTCGCTAGAACATTTGTAAAGCACTCCGACACACTTGCGACAATCTTTTCTACCATTTTAGACATCGAAGCCTCCACAGCAGCCGCAATTGCCTGGGACAGCGTTGAGTCTAGCATGACACCTTGCCGAGCGGTCACATCGGCATAACCGCGGGCACGTTCTTTGACCTCTGAAATAGCGTCACGGCGCGAACAGCGTTTCCTGTCAATTATTTCCAGAATTTGAATTTCCTGAGCTCGAGAGGGACAATTTGAGTAGTTTGCAGAGTGTGCACCACCGCAAAGGCAACACTTCTCATTCTTCTCAGTGCAGGTGCTTGTTGCATGACCATCCCCACAGTTGCAACACCTCAAGTTAGATTTGCAACCGCCAGCGCTATGTCCATAACGCCAGCAGTTGTTACACTGCAGAGGCCGAGATGATAATGGGTCTACCCGAAAAATTAGAGGCCATGCCTTGATTTCAGAGGGGCAGGAAGTGCCGGCAAAGGTAGCAATCACTGATTCAGTGGGCATCCGCACGTTGTTTACATCCCGACTACAGCGGTGCACAGCAACAACACCTGCAGCCGACAGAAGCTCAAGAGTCTCTGCCGGAGACAGGGAAGAGTCTACACCCCGTACAATACCTTTCGTGCACGCCAGATGAGAAGGGATGAAAGAACTTACCCGAAGGGAGGCAAAGGATGAGGAGTTTAGTAAATCTCTTACACAGGCGAGGTCTGGCGATCTGCACAGAATCCCACCGCGTCCAAACTGGCGAACCTCTGAGATTGACTCATAATGAGAAGTCGTCGACTGGAGAGCAGCCAGAACAGCACCAGGGTTGTTCATCCTGATAGCACCACCATCCTTAGGCACCAGCGCGACAGGGATACTGCCGACACCACTGCGCAAAAAAGCTTCCAACGGTAGGAGATCAGTTGACATAGAAGCCGACCAGAGGGAACTCCCCTGGCCGGGAGACTGGGTGGACATAGTCCGGGCTTACTTCCTTACCGCGCAAAGACGCAGAGAGAAAATGCCACAATCAGCCACCCGAAACTTAGCCGATCGTTCCCAGCAGAGCAGAGCCGTCGGGGCAGCGATGAGCAGGACGAACGCCACTGGGTCGAACGATGTCCTCCTAACAGAGCCAAGAGCACAGGATCTTGGTTCTCGTGCAGCTCAGGCAGCCAGGAGGAGCCCGTTATCAGAGGACACCCCCTTCTTTAGTCTTCATCTTCTTTAGTCTTCGGTTAATCCACATCGTCTTCTTCACATCTCTTTCCATCATAATTTTATTTTAGACTCCCTATTATATGTGACAGAGGGGCACTGTTGATGAGGGCTTCGGATAGTTTTTTTACCATCTGCGGCTCTTTAGCGTGCACCAATATCGCACAGTACAGCGGCCTCTTGCATTTCGCCTTCACCAGTATCAAACTCGCGGCTTTCGGGACAGCAGCCGCAGGCCATGGTCACTCAGACACAGCGGCGGGTTTTTCTTGCACTAGTCCCAAGCAGCATATGTAATCGGCCCAATATTGGAAGTATATTGGCAAATGCTGGTCCTGCAAAGGACCAGTGTGAAAATTAGAAAATTGGTTTCTCGGGAAAGGAAATGGCGCAGTATCTTCCAGACATATCGGCCCACACCTGAACCACGCCATAAGGGAAGGGATAAAGAAGGGAGCGAAAGAAGAAAAGAAGAAAGAGGTGCCGTAGTGGAGGGCTCCGCAATAATTTTGACCAATTGGGGATTTTTAACGTGCAATGACAACGCGCAGCACACGGGCGCCTTAGCGTTTCGCCTCTATTGAGACGCAGCCGCCGTGGTCGGTTTCGAACCTGAGAATTCCGGATCAATAGCCGAGCTCCCTAACCGCTGAGCCACCGCAGGGGCCCGTGCGAAACAATCTTTTTCAAATTTGGGCAAATCACCTGTACTCCTTTGGGTATCTTTGCAATAAAACGTAAAATAATTTTGCGCGAAATGCGTGACCCTCAAGCCAATCGCGAAAAACTGGTTCGGGGGACATTTCAAATGTATTGAAGTAGCAAGTTTCGATTCATCTCAGGAGAAGCAGAATAGAAGCATGCATTTCGCCATTGCAGAAAACAGACGCTTGTGACAGTGCTTAGAATGCCGCTCCTAAGTTTGCGAACGCGCAGACTACAGATATATTATCAAATACCTCCGGGTAAGAGCCGAAAACAAAACACGGCAGTCACGCAACGGCAATTCCAGTGCGAGTGCGAGTGCAAAACGCTTCGCGCTGATAGACGACGCTCACTCTCCTAGTTCAACCCGTGACTTTAGCGCTGCCGTGGCGGGGACGGCCACAGGCCGCCTGCTCCCTACGGGCGCTGCGAGTAGTTACGGAACCAAAAAGTTATGTATCAACGCTGGTGCAAAATTTCAGGCGGTGTGTTGCAAATACTTTGTGCGTGTGATAGCGCTCTTTCAGTTAATACCTTGTGAGCAGACAAACTTTGTGTGCACATCTGCATATAGAAAATTCGCCACAAAGTGCGAAACTGCACTCGCACATTACTTGTGAGGGCAGCTGGAATTATCCCATATAATTGACATAGACTCCAGGACATGAGCCTCCATAGCATGTCAATCTTGGTTGAACGCGGACACCCAGTTACACCATTCTTTTCGTCGGTGCCTTATATTATTTATTTTTTGCAGGGCGTATAAAGCAGTTTATAATGTACTAAGCGCTTCAGCGAAGGTGAACTAGTATTTTTATATTTGGGCATTTGAGCAATGAAGGCAGCTTCTGCGGCATAATAATTCCTTCATTGGCACGGAAGTCAGAAAACAAACGGGTGAATGATGTCACCTATTTAGGGGCTGAAATAATTTTTATTGTGTTGAGATTAGGTTTCATTGGGTGATTTTGATTGGCCAGAGTTTCGGTTCCCAACAACATGGGTGAGCTCTCACCCGAGGCGACCCAACTGAAAATAGGGCTAATCTGTGCTCCCTAAAGGGGGTGACGGATGCGCCGCGGGGCTTACGGATTTCGGGAGTGGTGAACCGCAGCCCGTACCAGCTAGTCTACAGTTAAGGGGCCCTAGGAGGGGCTGGTGGTGGCCATCTTCCTAGGACCCGAAGCCAGGCAGTTCGTACACCATGGCAGCTCATGGATTGGCTGTTGTGGCTAAGCCTCAAGCAGATTCGCTACAGGGAAATCCCCGTTGACTAAAATCATCAGGGGTAGGGGCGTCCCTGTGTAACCCGAGCCCTATCATCACTCGGGAGCGCTGCTTGGGTCTGTCCTCGTACCACTTCCGGGAAACCAGAGCCATCTCTGGGAAACGCTGAGGCCTACGGCCGTTTCAGTAGGCTAAGAGAACGAGGGCGAAGCGAATGCAGAACTGGCGCTTGCGTCCTTTGTGAGTCTGTGAGTAGTACCGCTGTGAGACCAATGAGGTATGGGATGAAGCCAACATTCGCGCTTCTAGTACGTACGCGGTAAGTCCTGACTTTGTACACCACGGCCGGCGTCAAATCCAAGACGCTTAATAAAACTTGGTAGAATCAGGCTCTCGCTTGGAGCGCGGAACGAAGAGATTACCAGAACTCAAGGGCACTTCGGCGTCTGGCAAGGGTTTGTAGCACGGCAACGCAACACGAGGAGTAGCGACCCCGCCCATCCGATGCTCGTGGCTTGGACCCACACACGATCAACGGGATGGCAGTAGTGGATCAGCCCGCCACGCTCGGTGGGACGGCTTTTGAGCACGATGATGACCAAACCTAAATTTGTACAAGAGCAGTCCCTGGTGGGGGGGGTCCACCAGTTGTTGAGCTTGCTCCAACTTATGGGACTCGCTTCTTGGGAAGTGGTCTGGTCCCGGCCTACTCCGTGTATGGCTCGGGGGGGGGGGGGACTCTTTGGCACGCCAAAAACGTCTTGCACCGAAGCGTGGCCTTGTGGTATAGCATCCGCTCGCATTCGGGAGGCGCTGAGTTCGATCGCCAGTGCCGCCGAGGACCCACCGGCTTTCTAATGGGTACAAGGATTCACACGGCTTAGTGCTTATCTATTCTGGGGTGGGATGCTTAGGAAAAGGGTCTTACCACAGTTGCCTTGGCGGATCAGAGATAAGTTCTGCCGTCAAGTAACGTTAAATCCGCCTCGAGCGGTAGAAGCCCATTTGTGGCCCTTTTATTGATGGCGCAGCATGCTGAACTTCTTCTAAGACTGGGACTCACATTCTCATCTGCTTAACTCCCGTAGAGCGAGCTAAGTTAGAACTCATCGAACGCCAAGATCAGCTTAATCTCTAATCTGAATCATGAACCACCTTTGCAGGCTTGGTGTTCGAAAATAGTTTTGACCCCCGTAGGGTGCAGCGGGGTTTACGGAGCCTCTTCCAGGCACACACCCCTGAGGAAGCCGGGCTCCGGGCCGCAAGTAGCTTGTACCCTTTTTACCGGTGGGTAGCCGGTGATGGGTTTCGAACCGACCACCTTCCGCAGCCGAGGAGGACGCCCGAGCCCCTAGACAACGAACACCACCTCTTTATCTGAAAGTTAATGGCCAGATACGTCCGATACGCGGTTAGTTTCTCTCAATGCAACAAGCATTGCGAACAAAACAGATAAACTGTAAGAATGTTTGCTCTCTTTGGATCAGCACGTGTGTGTCAGAACTGAAACCTGGCTACACGAGCAAATCAGTGACGATGACATAGCCCCACCAGGTTATCAGTTATATCGGTGGGACCGAGGATGTAGAGGGGTATTGTTGCTGCTGTTGTTAAATCCTGGTTCGATGTCGACATCGAAAGCCAAATTGCGCGGCATAAAAGCCTTTTTTTGAAAATCAAAGTGAAGGAAACGGCGTTTCATTTGTGTGCAGTTCATCGTGCTCCGGATGCTGATGAAAGCTGCTTGAGTAAATTGTATGATCAATTGTTGTCGTTACGAAACAAGAATGTGTTAGTAACGGGCGACTTTAATTTTCCTTTTTTAAATGGAAACAATCTGCCTTTTGGATTATCTCATACAAGTGATATTATCCTTGATGTTATGCTTACTCTTGATCTTGTCCAATTATTTACTTATTGTACTCGCGAAACATCAATTCTTGACCTGCTGTTTATTAGTGAAGGATTTAGAGATGAAACTGTTACAATTGAACCCGCCAAATCCGACCATAAGTTAATTTCTTTTTCCTGGAAGGTTGAAAAATCAAAAACACATGCGCTTGATGTCGCTACAGTTAAGGAATTTAATAGAGTTGACGATGTGGCAGAGCGGGCAGAGTGGGTGAGGGAACAAACACGGGTTAATGACATCCTAGTCGAAATCAAGAGAAAGAAATGGGCTTGGGCAGGGCATGTAATGCGAAGGCAAGATAACCGCTGGTCCTTAAGGGTAACGGAGTGGGTTCCAAGAGAAAGTAAGCGTAGCAGGGGGCGGCAGAAGGTTAGGTGGGCAGATGAGATTAAGAAGTTTGCAGGCAAAGGGTGGATGCAGCTGGCAAAGGATAGGGTTAATTGGAGAGACATGGGAGAGGCCTTTGCCCTGCAGTGGGTGTAGTAAGGCTGATGATGATGATGATGATGATGACGATGTGGCGATTATTGACAATACTGAAGAAAATTTTGGGATTACATTTGATGATGTTGAAAGCTCTTGACGATGGTCCGCTAATGTGCTTAGGCATTGCATTAAAAATGACGTTCTAGAAAGAAAAATATTTAAAAGGCAGAAACTACCATGAGTTACTCGTGAAATTATACACATTAAGCGTAAACTTAAGAGATATCGTAAGAAGCGTGAGACGTCAACGCCACTGTTTAAAGAAATCAAACATGACCTACTATCAAAAGTGAGATGCGCCAGGACTAAATATTTTTCGCACTTTAGCAGGGTTTCTAAAGACTTATCCGCGGAATTTTTGGCGGAACTTGAGTAAACCCAAAGATGTACTTACTGAAATAAAAGTTAGCGACATGATTATCCTGGATGTTGCCAAAAAAGCTCAAAATTTTAATCAGTATTTCTACGAGGTGTTTCAGAATTAGATGAATATGAAATAAAAGCAGCGGCTGCACCAGAGGATGGCATTGAAGTAAAACGCGAGGGTGTCCTGGCAATGCTCTTGAAATTGGACACCAAAAAATCCGCTGGACCCGATGGTCTTCCGAATGTATCTTTGAGGCGATATGCAGAGCGAATATCAGGTTGCCTCACAGACATCTTTAAGCTGTCATTAGCAAGTGGAAAAATTCCTTCAGATTGGAAAATATCACGTGGTTCCCGTATATAAAAAGGTGATCGATTGTAAGTTTCAAATTATCGTCCTGTTTACATAACATGCAGTTACTGTAAGGTATTGGAGCATATTGTCGCCGGCTACCTGCGAAAGTTCCTGAGTCATCATGATCTGTTGTCTGATAATCAGCATGGGTTTAGGCAGTGGTTATCCGCAGGTACTCTGACTGTTTTGTCTGTGCACGAATTTCCGCGGGTGCTTGATATGTGCGGTCAGACGGACGTGGTTTTCTTTGATTTCAGCAAGACCTTTGATAAGGTACCACATGGCAAACTTATCTATAAGATGGAACGTATGGGTGTGCCTCGTTTCATCATTCGATGGAATCAGGCCTACCTTGCAGACAGAGGGCAATATGTGGAAATTAATAAGACGGCTGCAAGTGTTGTTAGTGTTCACTCAGGAGTTCTCCAGGGAAGTGTGCTTGGACCATTGTTGTTTTTAATACATGTCAATGATTTAGTTACGGTTGTTCCTAAAGACGCCATCTGTTAGGTTATTCGCAAACGACTGTGTTGTGTTTAAACAAATTTAATTCGAACATGACCACAGCTCTATACAAAAAGCAGTTTTTGCAATTGAAGAATGATGTCTAGGCTACGGAACTTAATGGTGAAAAAAGCTGTTCTCTTACGTATAACTAGAAAAAAAGACTCCCAGTTTGCTTCCTTCTCATCTTCTCGGCAATATGGTTTTGGAAGTTGAGACATATAAATGTTTAGGTGTAACACTTGACAATAAGTTAAAAAGGTCAGCACACATTACCAATATTTCTACAGCTGCATTATGGGAGCTATGGGTTTTACGAAGAAAGCTAAAGACTGCCCCAGCACACATAAAAAAATTGCCTTACGAGACTTGTGTGTGGTCTTTACTTTAATATGCTTCAGTAGTGGGGGACCCACACACGAAAAATGACATAGTAATGATCTTTGAAAAAGTCAATAAGAGAGCGGTTAGATTTATATACGAAAAATACAAAACGGAAGACTCTCCCTCGAAGTTAGTGATCCCAAATAATATTCATACACTGGAAACCCGCATAAAGATTAATGGATTGATATTCTTGTTTAATAGTTTAACAGGAAAAATAAACTCAAACTTCCAGAGTGCATTAAGCGTCCTGTAGTGAGAAGGACTTGGTCCATTCATGAGCATTCACTTGCTCCCCTTTTGGCCAAAACTAACAGTCTTAAATACAGTTTTTTCCCTAGAACAGGGCAAGATCGGAATTCGCTACCGGCATCTGTTTTTCCCTCACAAAACTTTTCTTACTTCACTACGGCACTATGACACTATGACTTCACATTGTGAAGTTGTTTAAGGATAGTGGTATGGGCCTCATGTTCACGCACGAGGTTCTAAATGAAGGACAGTTGCAGATTCTGGACCTTCGAATGATAAAAAAACCAGACCATTTTTGTTGGAGTTACCATCCGCGTTCCACGAAAAGGCTGTTAAATTTTGCATCAGCACACTCGAAGCTCATCAAGGATGGAATCGCGGTCTCGTGTTTGAAGTCCGCTGCATCAAAGTCTTGCCACCATCGCATCAAGGAAAGTGTCGATTATCAGGTGGAAAGACTGATTAACAGCGGGTATCCAGATTACGTGATCGGCAGAGCCAGCGAAAAGGTTATTCGCTGGGTAAAGGGCCGGGTAAAAAACGACAAAAAAGAGAAACAGCAAACCCGGGGTAGTACCGTATGTGCATCGACTTTCGCACGAGATTAAGAAAATTGCTGGCAGGTATGGCATTCGTGTCATGTTTTCGGCTCCCAAGAAACTGTCAACGTTATGCCCCGCGATTCAAGGAGCTGAGCACGAAGAAAAGAAAAGGAGAATGTGCTGTCAAACAGCTCTATACAAGAAGCAACTTCCTGGAAGCTCTGCTCTGCTGGGATCGATCGGCTAATACCCCTGTCACACGGCCAGTTTTAATCACCCTCGAGTCGAGGGTCTTCAAGATTTTCAATCGCCATCGAACTCGCCGCTGCTACACGGCAAATCTCAATGGCCATTGAAATGGTTCTCGTGCCTTACGCCACGGATGTGTGGCGCCAGAATCGCTACTTTGGATTTTGCAAAAATAACAAAAATATTTGATAAATGTATACTAAATGCTGAAATACACGCATACGCGAAAGTCGTTCAAAACCCTTTTAATTGCCCGTACGCGACGGACATATGCAGACACTGCTGTAGCCACTCTAATACAAGACGAGCCAAAACCCAGCCAATCCAACTGCGTCGGAGCGCTGCTTCGTCAGGCTTAAGACCTGGGAAATCGCCATGATATCTGAAAAACAAGAGCTATTTGTCGCTTGAAACCTTATGCGAGGGTAAGAATGGGCAAATCGAAGGCGAATACAACAGCTTAGAACACGATATTGCTTTGAGGGATTAGCGACGAAGCTTTATCGCTGTGAAGCGGGCGGGCAGGGTGCCGCCATGTTGTCAACGTTAAGTACGCAAGCAACCCAAAATTAATGCGCTTAGTGCGCTCAAAACAAGTCTAATATAATTTTAAAATAATTTTACAGACTGCTTGCATTAAATTTTATGCGAATAATGTTTGTTCATGTTTTTGCACCGTGAATGTGTCGTGTACGAAAGTGCGCTTGGCGCCGCTCGAAGCAACGCTAGCAACCTTGGGCAGCGCTCGAAGGCCCTCGAAATCTCGATGGAGTTCTGCGCTACTCCGTTGACTCGATAGGCTATTGACTCGATCGCCATTGAAACTGCCCGTGTGGCAGCGCTCGATCGCCTTTGAGTCGATAGACTATCGGTTCGAGGGCCCTCGAAATGCCCGTGTGATAGGGGTATTAGTTTCGAGTGGCTGGTTGTGGCATTTTCTCTCTGCGTCTTTGCGCGCTAAGGCAGTAATACCCCTGTCACACGGGCACTTGTAAGGCCTTAGAAATTAAGGTCCTTTGCCCCAAAGGCGCGTGACGCGCATCTACACGGCAAAGCGTCGAGACCTTTGCGATAAAGGTCCGTAGCAATCTTAAAGTTGCTTGAAGGAGCAATCCAGACGGCAGCGCCAGCTAGCGAGCTCAAAGAATAAAAAATTGACGCAATTTTTAGTTTTGAAACCGTAAAAAAATATCTAATTTATCTTATTTAAGGGTTAATTTTGCGTTACAGTGCACTTAACCGTAGAGGACGCTATGACATCCACACTGCTAAGAAAGGACTTGAACGCTTTTCAGCAGCCGCATCGACACACACGTGCTTGCGCTTCTCGCTTTGCTGTTTTTTCTTCGTTTGCTCTTTGTTGTGTCCGTGTTTTTCGTTTGCTTGTGTTTTCTGTTTTCCCGCTGGCATGTAGTTGAACTCCTTTATATATTTAAAGTGATTTGTTTTTAACCGTATTTAATATTAATTTTGTACAAAATTTTAATGGAGGCAGGTATTATTGAGGCCTCTCAGGCAACAACCGAGTTAGGCGGGCAGAAGTGCGCAGCAAAAAAAAAAAAAACGAGAGGACCGCGCACCCACTGGCCGGAGCGCGAAACCTGGGCACTTCTCCGTCTCTGGGAAGACCACCTCTCAGAACTGCGCGCGAGAAACGGAACGGGCCCGTTTACGAGGCCATGTCTGCTTCACTGGCCGAACAAGGCATCGCAAAGACAAAGGAGCAGGTGCACTCAAAAATATAAAACCTGACAACAGAATATCGGTGAGTAGTGAACATAGTCAAGTGCTACTTTTATATGTACCGCGGATTTATATTAGATGCCTAAGTGTCGCGAAATTTTGTGCTATGATAACCGCGCGGCAGCTTTCAAAACATGCGACAGGTGAGGCATAGTTTTGACTCACATTATGCGTGAGGGGCTGCTGCATTGGGTTTGGGGCAGCTTGCTTTTCACACAACGTGCAGTGTGCGAAAATGCGTACTTGCCGCAGTTGCCTTGTTTATTCAGTAGCAGAAGTTAAAATGAGCATTTGTACGAGATACTCTTTTGACTACCTGAGTGTTGGGATCGTAGTGCTCATGGGACTGTTTGCAGGAGGTGGTCACGAAAGCACACTGGCCAGGGTGCCATACCCTGGACATTCTACTGGGAGCTGCACAGATTTTGGGGAAGCCTGCCAGTAAATGACCGCTCTTTGGTGGAAGGGAGCAGCTGCCAAGCTGTCCGTACAGTCGAAGAGGTATTTTCTTGGAAGAATATGAATCTCGATCTGCAAGGACGACTTCTCAACATCGAAGGCTTTGTATCATTTATTTTGAATGACAACACCTTTACATATGTTAGGACATGAGGGTGTATCAAACATATGAATAATACAAGATTTGTAAACTTTTATTGGTTGGAGTCTGAAGCCGCACTGCTCAACAACAAACCACTGTTCCTAAGTTGCTCATCGAAGGCTTTGTATCATTTATTTTGGATGACAACACCTTTACATATGTTTTGACATGAAGGTGTATCAAACATATGAATAATACACAATTTGTAATTCACGCTAAGTGGCAAGTTAAAAAATACCGGCAGGTGATCACGGCTATGTTTGTTACTGAGGTGCAGCGGACAGAGGCTCATTTCGGTTGTAACACTCTTGTAATGGCGGACAAAAAGATAACACCTTTACATACGTTATGACATGAAGGTGTATCAAACAATGAATGCAAGACTGGTACATCATGCTAAATGCCAAGTTAAAACTTATCAGCAGGTGATCACAGCTCTGTTTGTTACTTAGGTGTAACGGACACAGGCTCATTTCAGTTGTAACACTCTTGTGACGGCAGACAAAAAGATGATTTACCACTGTAAACATAAATATGTTTTCATGGACAACACTTATCAGAGCCCTGAAAGAAAGCATAGCTTGAGGGTTATTTGTTCAATTTCTTTGCGAGCATGTGCTTGACCTCCTGTTAATGTTTCATCATTGTTTCAAACGCTCTTCATGCAGATTATCTCCGCCATGGAGACCGGCAACATACATGAAAACTCATTTGAGCTTGAACCAACGGCTGAGGCAGCTGGCACATCTGCTGCAGAAGAACCTGCACAAGAGCCTCCACCACACTTGCGGGGCACAGCAAGCACTACCAAAGTTGTGGCTAGTACCAGCCGCCAGCAGTGGAAGCGGAAGCGACCACTTTCGGCAGCCCAAGAAACCCAGCCATGTCTGCTGGAGCAGCAGCGTCTCCTGCGGCAGGATCTGAAGGAGTATAGAGGAAAAGAGCTTCGGCTTTGTGAGCGACAAGTAAAAGCCGAAGAAGACCTCGTTCAGGTGCTTAAGGACTTCCTGAACAAATGAAATGTATAAATCTCGGCTTGCATTCGTGTACATGCTACTATTGGGCCACAGGCTGCGTGAAAGGCACAAGGCAGTGTTGCGATACAGTACTGAGAGCTGTGCAAGTTTAGCAACAAAGCGACAAAAAGTACCTCAGAAAAGGCAAGGGCGAAAGAACAAGGCAAAATTGATGTGCACTGTCTTGCACTAGCAATAACTAATTGTGAAAGTACTGACACTGTATACAAAGACATTTGTTCACACAAGACGCATATTGACACATATATCCATATCAGTGCTTGTGTGTCTTGCACGAGGTTAACCATGTTCAGATCATGCCACGTCAGAAATCGTCCTGAAGCAGTGCTTCTCACACCAAGGAAATTGGGTGGGAAACCCCACTAAAGTCAGTTAATTAACCTGGATGTTAGACATCTAGGTTAAGAAGTTGACGTGGTGATTGGGGTAACCCATTCTTCTGAATTTGTTTGTGCAAGAAAACCACTCCTTCAGGAAGGTTTGCAGTGGAAGGTAGCAAGACACAAAACTAGACCTGCTGCAGTCCCACATTGGCACCAAATGCTACCTAGGATTAGGTATGCTGCTTAGAGGTGCAAAACATGGGCAGCACTCTTCTTCATGTTAAGCGGCCTTCTACTGCAGCTGCTGAAAGTAATGCACAAGAGCTGCCCGAACACTAGCCCCACTATCAACTTCTAACTGCGTTGTATGAGTAGGCTGCTCAAAAGCTCTTTCATGCTGAGGAACCTCATCCAACCATTGCTGCTGTAGCCGGGCACCAAAATGTTCACACATGTTATTAAGTGTACAGAAGGCTCTAATAATCACAGGCACATGCCTGATCTTGCACTGCATTCTTTTCATGGTGTATCGAAAGCGGGCTTTCATTCTCCCAAAGGCATTTTCAGCAATCCTTCGTGTTTTGGACAGATGGTAATTGAACAGTCTTTTTTTCTCCTGTAAAGTGCCATTATGTGGGAAGGGTTTCATGAGATCCCCTGTCAGGGCAAATGCCTGGTCGCAAAGGATAATCGGGGGCACAGCAGTGCCATTAATCACTGTGACCAGCGTCTTGAACAGCGGCCCTTCAACTGTTTCAGCCAGATCCGATTGACTGTACACATGGGAGTCGTGGCATCGTCCTGGGCTGCCTGCAGAAACATGCCGAAACCGGTATTTATGATCCACAACGGCCAGAAGGATGACACTGTACCTGCACAAAAGAAAATAACATTTTGTATGCAGAAGGTCACATGATGGAACTATTTAGCCTGTATTTAAAAATGGTAGATCAGAAGAAGCCTAATGCTGTATCGGGTCGTCTACTTCTTCAGGACATCGAACGCGAGTAATTTTCACATCCTCGTGGCTGTGCAAAACGCATGAGAGCAGTGACAGCTCCATGCCCTGTCTGCACCTGCTCAATAGTTTGTGAGCATCTAATAGAATTAGCACACATATTCACCTTAGATGTGGACAACAGTATACATGGCTGTGTGTGGATGAAGCCGAACTTGCATACATATAATTACTGAAAATAACATTATAAATAGAGGTGACAGGCTGTAAAGGTGATATTAGATTGCGAAGGATTTTTTTAGATCCATGGAAATTAAATACACGTTGAAATAATGCTGCAGCAATGTAAGTAGCCATGAACGTAAATTCACATATTGTAAAAACTACCTTGTTTAACATCAGTTATGCCAGCTACGCAATGCACTAAGGAAAAACCAAGGGAAAACCAAGAAAAAAACACTTGCCAGCCTTTGTAGTTCCTATAGTCCACTGCATTCAAGTGAGGTGGAGACACCGGGAAACGGCAGCCATCCCAGGCCCCCACTGCTTGCGGGAATCCTGTTATAGCGTAAAACTCGCTAACATGTTCACCCATCTCGTTTGGTGCCATCATTCGAACCCACTCCGGTTCGAGCACATCCACCACAGTCTCGGCAAACTCCCTATATATAGTGTTCACAGTTGACCGCCCAACACCAAAACTATAGCTACCACCCGGTCTTCGGCAGCTGAGCAGAGCTTGAAAAGGCCGATGCCAATTCTCTTATCTACACTGATGGCCTCCCGCATAATTGTATGTTCACGCTGCATTGCAGGTCGGCACCGCTCCACAAGGTACCGAAAAGCAGCCGGGCCAACGCGGAACGCCTGTCGAAAATGCTGGTCTCCGAGGTTCGGCAAAGTATCCTCGAACCATCGCTCATTGCGGGGATACACCCACCTACTGCGGTGCACAGTTCGCGGAAGGAACGCGACGGCTTTGCAATGGGCAATGTTTGCGAGAAGTTGTTCTTCCAGTGCGTCACCGTGCGCCTTAGCCACATCCGCCGCCGCGCGTAATGATGCCACAGCGGCAATCATCATGGCAATTTCACACTTCTTTCTAACGTATTGCGATTCCTGGCTCATGATTACGGCAGCACGCTAACCAGGCACAACCTAATTTCTTTGAAATACGCACAAAGACACAAGCAACAAAACACGCTTCTCGCACACAACGAGGAGCCTAACGGAAATGTGCGCCTACCGTGGTCGGACCGAGAATGATGAAAAAAAAATTGTTTCAAAATATTCGTTTCTCACCCTCAGAACGCTCGTTTATTATCGCGATAGCTACTTTTTCTAACATAAACGAAAGCACTCTTATCTGAAGTGCTACCGTCTGCTTTAATTTCATAATGTTACTAGCGCCGCTTCACACACAGCGGTGACTTTTGGCATTCACGGAGGCCGCGTTCTAGCTCCTTTCGATTTGCCGTGTAGCAGCGTCGCTGCACCTTTTCGGTTTTCCTCCTTTAGTGCAATAAGACAACTTTACGGCAAAGGCCGAGAAGAAGTCCCGTGTGACAGGGGTATGCGCCCGGGCTATGTCGACCCAGTCTCCCGGCCAGGGGACCTCCCTCTGGTCGGCTTCTCGGTCCCCTGATCTCCTGCCGTTGGAAGCTTTTTTGCGGAGTGGTGTCGGCAGTATCCCTGTCGCGCTGGTGCCTAAGGATGGTGGTGTAATCAAGATGAACAACCCTGGTGCTGTTTGGGCTGCTCTCCAGCCGGCGACTTCTCATTATGGGTCGATCTCAGAGGTACGCCAGTTTGCACGCGGCGGGAATCTGTGCAGATGGCCAGACCTCGCCTGTGTAAGAGATTTGCTAAATTCCTCGTCCTTTGCCTTTCTTCGGGTAAGTTCCTTCCTCCCTTCACATCTGGCATGCACGAAAGGTATTGTACGAGGCGTAGACTCTTCCCCGTCTCCGGCAGAGACTCTTGAGCTTCTGTCGGCTGCAGGTGTTGTTGCTGTGCACCGCTGTAGCCGGGATGTAAACAACTTGCGGATGCCCAATGAATCTGTGATTGCTACCTTTGCCGGCACTTCCAGCCCCTCTGAAATCAAGGCATGGCCTCTAATTTTTCGGGTAGACCCGTTATCATCTCGGCCTCTGCAGTGTAGCAACTGCTGGCGCTATGGACATAGCGCAAGTAGTTGCAAATCCAACTTGAGGTGTTGCAACTGTCGGGATGGTCATTCAACGAGCTCCTGCACTGATAAGAATGAGAAGTGTTGCCTTTGCGGTGGTGCCCACTCTGCAAACTACTCAAACTATACCTCTCGAGCTCAAGAAATCCAAATTCTGGAGATAATTGACACCCGGGTCCGAACCCGACCGCGGCGGCTGCGTTTTTATGGAGGAAAAACGCTAAGGCGCCCGTGTGCTGTGCGATGTAAGTGCACGTTAAAGATCCCCAGGTGGTCGAAAATATTCCGGAGCCCTCCACTACGGCACCTCTTTCTTCCTTTCTTCTTTCACTCCCTCCTTTAGCCCTTCCTTTACGGCGCGCATCGGGTGTCCAACGATATATGAGACAGATACTGCGCCATTTCCTTTCCCCAAAAACCCATTATTATTATTATTATTATTATTATTATTATTATTATTATTATTATTATTATTATTATTATTATTATTATTATAACTGACAGAAAACGCTGTTCGCGCCGTGGCGGTATTTCAGAGGTCAAAGAACGTGCCCACGGTTATGCCGGTGTGACCGCTCGGCAAGGTGTCATGTTAGATTCAACGCTGTCCCAGGCAATCGCGGCTGCTGTGGAGGCTTCCATGTCTACAATGGTAGATAAGATTGTCGCAAGTGTGTCGGAGTGCCTTACAAACGTTCTAGCGACTTAGCTTACACATGCCGTGAAGGCCGGTTTGGCACCTCTTTCGACAGCAATTCCCTCTCCTCTTATCCGGTCTCCAATTCCAGTAGCATCACAGCCCCAGGAACTAACTTCTGCCCCTTCCGCTGTACCTACCTCGGGTACTTCGAGGGATGTTGGTATAATCTATGATTCCGAGATGGTGGAGCCTGATGCGCGGCTTCTCAAGCGCAGCGGGTCACCCATGTCTCATTCGTTGCCTTCTCTGTGCACCCAGCCCAAATCAAAGGAGCAGCAGCTGGGCACCAAACCCAAGGATACCATTTTGGAGCAGGCAGTTGCTGCTGCTAGGCTTTCGCAACCACAGCGTCGTTGCGAGTTCTGCAGTGGAACTGTCGCTCTATTCTTTCAGCTTCTACAGATTTACACTGCATTTCTACCCTGCTTATTCCGGATGTCATAATATTGCAAGAAACGTGGCTTTCAACCGACAAACAATATCATATTAAAAATTACCGTTCATTTGGCCTGGATCGCCAGTCTAGAGGAATGGGTTTACTAAGTTTAGTCTCTTCAAAATTTTGCCACAAGGCTATGGTATCTTTTCAACAAATGTCTCCTGACTGTGAGATTTTGGCACTAGACTTTGTACTTCCTGGGTGCTCTCCATTTTTAATAGCAAATTGTTATTTCCTCAATAGAGTCCAGGATGTTAGACCTCTGGAATTGTTACTCGCTAGCTGTAAAAACCCAGTTCTCGTGGCTGGGGACTTCAATTCTCACCATGTGTCGTGGGGTTTTAGGACTAATACATGCGGCAAGCGCCTTTGGGACTGGGTTTCTGATCACAACCTGATGTGCTTAAATTCAGGATCGGCCACTCATCTTCGCTCACACACTCAATCTGTTTTAGATCTTACGTTCATTAGTCTTAGAATTGGCGTAGCGAATTGGTCGACTGTTGATAGCGGCACATCAAGTGACCATATACCTATTCATTTTGATATCATATGTCGTGTAACTCCGGCGTCTTCTCAGTTGCGGACACATGTAAATTACGACAGATATCAGACGGCGTTGCGCTCTGCCCTTGCTTCAGTGTCTAACATCGCTGAGGCCCACCAGTCATCAAGCATATGTCTGGCTATATAGGAAAGCCGTAAAAAGTCGGAGTTCCTGGTGAGGCCAACAAAAAGGAATTCTTCTAACTGGTGGAATGGGGACTGTACAAGTGATTACAGGCGGAGGAAGGCAGCATGGAAAAAGCTTCTTCATAACCAATGCCCGAATAACTGGAGTGATTATAAATTTATTGCAGCCACCTTTAAACGCAGTTTCTCGCGCGAAGGTAAAAATTATGACTCAGAACATTTCGATTATCTTTCAAAAGCGGGCAACCGACACGCTCTATTCGGTTTTCTACGGTGTAGGAAACAGCTCATATCCTCTCATAATTTGCAGTCATTAGTTATGTCACCTGAAGAAGCTATCCAGGCGGTTGAATTAATTGCCACAGGCCTGTATAAGTGGTTCTTGTCTTGACTACCTTTGCGCCCAATGTGGTTTGCACCAGTCGTGCCAAATGATAATGCCTCACAAGTAAATCTATCAGAGCTTTCACAATTTGTCCAGAGATTGGCAGCTGCTGCTCTTGGCCCTGATGGTTTTACTACAAAGATGCTCAAGATTCTCTTTGAAGAGCCTCCTAACTCCTTAATGCACCTAATAAACTACTCTCTCAAACACGCTTGGATACCTTCTGCTTGGAAGCTGTCCAAGGTGATGCCTTTACTTAAAAATCAGAGTGGAGGCTAAGAATTGGATAATATTAGGCCAATTTCTTTAACATCAAACGTGGTAAAGTTGATAGAAATGGTGTTACTAATTCGGGTGTCAGCCATTGTGGACCGCAAAACTATACTCAGCCCGTGCCAACTCTTCTTCCGGCTACGGTGTTCGATATGGAATGTACATGCTGATCTTGAGAACAGAATTCTCCTTGCTCGTCGTCACTGCCTGCTCGCGGCTTTGGTTACGTTAGACGATGCCAAAGCTTACGACAGTGTAGAACACTCCATTCTGATACATAGGCTACAGTCTCTTCAATTTCCAGATTATATAGTTGCATGGATATCTGCATTTCTTCATAACAGGGAATTCTTTTGCGTCCATAATGGTGTTCATTCAGAGAGGTACAGACAAACGCGAGGTGCACCGCAAGGAGCTGTTCTTTCTCCTGTGCTCTTTAATATTCTGTTGAGCTCAATTCCTCTCCACCGCCATGTACGCGCTTACATCTATGCGGACGACATTGCGTTTTTTGCTGCTGCGCCGGATATACATTCCCTGGTTGGTCTGTTGCAGTCATATTTGAATACCAGTGAGCACCGGTTGAGCTCATTACACCTGAAGTTAAAATTTGGCAAGTACGCCACCCTTGGTTTCCCTCTATTTCCTATCGTGGTCTCTCTCACTTTCCAGTTAAAAATAATACCGCAGGTTCAATCCCTAAAATACCTAGGGGTCATTTATGACACCAAACTCACCTGGCGACCTCACATTGACCCTGTCGCGGCGAAAGGGGCTCGTGCCGTGGGCATGTTACGGAGATTATGTCATCACCTGTACGGCATGCGCAGAGATGCGCTATTGATGATCTAATTTGGATCAGTTGATCTGATTTGGATAGAATTTGGATCAGTATTGTTTTCAGGCTCGGCTACATATAAACTTCGTCCTCTCGTCCTTTTAGAGAGGGAAGCACTTCGCATGTGCCTCGGCCTTCCAAAATTTGTGGCTACCAATGCACTGTACCTTGAAGCCCGCATTCCGCCTCTCTTATCACGACTTCAATTTTTAACTGTGCAAACTTACCTCAGGATCTATGAATCCCATCTCCACTGTTCCCAAAGCACTTTCTGTTGTCAGCCGACCTCCTTTTTTGGTGTCCCCTGGTCTCGTTTCAATTCCCCTCAGAAAACGTTTGTGCAAAGATTACTTCAGCCTTTAGATGTAAACATTTATGATATCCTTCCTGCGTTTTGCAATGGGCCCTCTATCCACATTGTTTTCGACGACATATTCCCAAAATTCAAAACTTTTACCACCGAGTATTCTAAATGGTCTACCAGATGATCCAACTGAGGACCCTACCTACAGATATAGCAATAGCCACTGACGCATCGCAATGCAATGAAAAACAGGTGTGGGAATATTTTCTCGCATTTAGTTAGACTGGTCCTTTTCACTGCGCCTTCCAGTTTTCACCCCTATTTTTCAAGCAGAGTTTCTAGAAGTTGTACTTGCTCTACGCAAGCTAGACCCCTCTATTACAGCAGTTGCAGTAATTACTTATTCTTTATCTTTGTGTTCGTGCCTCGCTGCACATGTTGACGGTCCCATTTTAACAACTTTCTTATTTCTACTTCCTCCGCATTTAAGCCTTGTTCATTTAGTATGGGTTCCCGGTCACACCAGTGTGACAATAAATGAGATTGCTGACAATCTCGCAAAGGCTTCCCTCAGCGGCCCCGTGTTGCCAATCAACCCAACTACATCCTATATTACAGCATCTAGATTTCGGCGACGTGCGTTTTTAAGCACGCAAGACACAACACTTTTAACATCGGCGGATTATGAGCACCTTAAATATTATTGGAACAGGAAAATTTGTTTCTCTCGACAACTTGAAGTATCACTGACGAGGCTGCACTGCCGCATTCCCCCTCTAAATTTCTATTTACACATGTCGGGTTTGGCGCTCTCTCCCCTTTGTGCATTTTGCCGTGAGCCTCAATCTATATAACATTTTTGGCTGTATTGTCGCCGATTCAACTCTCTGAGAAAAAGGTTGCTGGAGGAGCCCTTGCAGCATCTTGGGCTTAGTGTGAGCAGCCCGCTCTTGCTATCATTTGGCGCCACCACATTTGGGTTCAGCCACAGATCTGTTTGTACCGCTGTTCTAAATTTCCCGATAGAATCTCACCGACTACCTTGCTAGGTGTTCCAAACTTTTCTTTTCTATCAATTATTACATTTTGACTTAATCATTATTGTTTAATCCCTCTCTTTATTATTATTCTTATAATTTTGAAATCAAAGCTATCATCCCTTTTCTGTTCATGAGGAAGAATTCACCGGTGTTGCGCTCCCACGTGCTTTTCCTTTTATTAACTGCGTTCAGGTGAATAGCCGCCCGATTCCTGGCCGATCCCCAGTGTGGGTATGTGCCATCTTTTGTTAGGCTAACAACAACAACAACAACAACAACAACAACATGTATCACCGTATGTCGCATGCAAAGTGGGCACAGTGTACAAGATCCCCATGTCGTGCGGAAAAGTGTACATAGGCCAGAGTGGTCATTGTTTGAATGTGCGGCTGATGGAGCATGCCAGAGATTTGCAAAAAGGTAACGCTTCAAACAATATGGTTCTTCATTGTCGTTACTGCAGCAAGCGCAAGAAGAAATGTTTTCCCTTTTTTCCAAAACGTGTTCTTTTTCGTCACCGAGATCGTCTAACGCGAGAGATAGTTGAAGCCTATCATATCGCGGAAACGGGGCATACATGTGTTAGTGACCCCTCAGTTGGCTTGTCTGATGGGGAGATTAGTTTTTTGAAAGAGCGACTGAAAACCGCGTGTTAATTTTTTCCCTGCTCATCGGTCGGCATGTGGCGTGCGATTACTCTGGGTTTGTTTTGGTTTTGCAGTATATATATAGAAGCCTCTGAATAAAAATTCTTGTAGTTGTGACTAAGCACTGTGTCCCCTCTGTGTCGTTGTTTGTGAGTGCCAGGATTTATCATCATGAACGTATACCAACTAGCTCAGTTTTCTGCCCTGTTGCAACTAACATAGGTCACCGGTTCAAATCGCTGGTGCAAGCTAGACTAACTGAACTGGTAACTTCGTCCTGCACGAAAAGGTTTGGTTCATTGTTTATGAGGGTTTAACGTTACAAAGCGACTCAGGCTATGAGGAACACCGTAGTGAAGGGCTCCGAAACCCGAAATCGTATGCCACCACCCTGAACACTCTGCGGCAAAACGGTTGAGCCACAACGTTCATGTGAAGATGTGTAAAGACACAGAATTGAGTACGTAGGTCGCCAGTTCGAATGCATGCGCGAGCTACGTTCTAACTTAACTAGTAAGTGGGTCAACATCGGCCACGCTTGTAGCCGAATGTGAACTGGCGCAGCATCAAGTAACGAGGAAGCATGAGAGCACACACACGCATACGCACAACTAGCTTTAATGCTCAAGAAAACCAACTTTGCTGTGATCCTATACCTTCATGCTATTTCAAACAATCTCAAAAAGATCGGAGCACGTGCGAAAGTCAGAATAGTATGTTCCGCTCCTGTCAAACTTCCTGCCCTTTGCGAGAAATCCAGCCAAGTCAAGAAAGCGAAGCTGGATTGCATCATTAACCACGAGAATAAATTCGTAGCCTGTCCAGAAGGCGTCGTTTACAAGATTCATCTGACATGTGGTGCCTCCTAGATAGACCAGACAGGTAGGCGCATCAATGAGCGTCTGAAGAAACATCACAGCAAACTACGTCAATTGCTAACTGAAGGCCATCTAACTCAACACTGCAAGTCCTGTAACTGCAGGGAGCTGCTAAAGAAATGCACTGTTGTTTATTAGCACGAAGATCGGCTTACCCGCAAAATTGCAGAAACGCAAGAAATAGCGCGAGCGGAGAAGACCTGCGTTAGCACGGCATCAATCTGCCTAACAAAAAAAGAAATAGCCTTCTCCGAATGTGGGCGCTCTCAGGGTGCCAGGCCTAACTAAGGGGTGTTCTTCGTTTTGTTTTGTTTTTGCCATGCCAGGGCACGGAGCTCGTTTCAGCCTGCTTTTGTGCCTTTGTACCAAGTTTCCTTTCATTCACCTGCCATCAAATTTTAGCCGCGTTATTGTTGGCTTTGGGGTTTTGTTTTATGCGTCCTGTTATTCAGTGAATTCTTAGGTGTCGTTAGCCCTGTTCTGTTAGCGTTCTAGGTTTCATTCTCATGTTTTTCCGCACTTTTTGTCCTCCGTCATTCCGTTGTTTTCCACGACGTGGCCTTCGCTTTGGTTTTTTTCGATGATAAGTTCGTGATTCGTTTACGTTTTAGCCTGTTCTCTTCCCATGTTTCATGTTTTGTTCTTCATGTTTTGTCCACTTTGTCATCGGCGACCGGCATCTTCCACGTACTGCTGTACGGCTTCGTGTGGTCGTCGTGGTGTCTCCCATGCGCGCTGTCATGTTTTGGTGCTTCGCAAATCGTGTCTACGTGCATCACGGTATTGGTTCTTTAACTTTGAATTGCGTTTTGCTTTGTATAAATTCGGCGTAGAAGCATCCAAACATGAAAGCTGAAAGTTGGTGATTGTGCGTGTTTGTGCTCTCCAGCTGCCTTCATTGGTTTATATGCGCCATTCTTCCCTTTAGCCTGTGAGACCAACTTGCTCAATCCTATACGCTTCTGAATGTGGACTGGCTGCGCCATCCAATCTGAAAATGTGGCAGGCTTATTGTGACGCATTTGGGCATTCAACGAGGTTTTCTTGAAGGCGCAGCGCATGTCGTCCGAACTAAGAAAACTCTGGCTACTACCACGATAATACGAACGGGGAAAAGTGAGAAGAATGGTTCTCCCAGAAGCTTCTCCCACTACTACCACCCGTCAGCGTCACAGTGATTGACAACGCGCCATGTTATTCTGTGAAGCAGCATAAAGTGCCGCGGTTGTCTAGCCTCAAAAAGGGCATACAGGCTTTGCTGTCTAGAAAAGGTATCGCGTGGAGCAGCGACATGGCTAAGGCCTAGATCATGCAAAACGTGATTACACAGGTGAGGCCCGGTACCGTGCGGACTGCGCCACTGAAGCTGCTGGCCATCTCGTTATGCACCTACCACACTACCACTGCCAACTGAACCCGATAGAACTCATTTGGAGCGACGTCAAGGGTTTTGTGGGCAGTCTGAACCAGACGTTTAAGCTCCAAGACGTGTAGCCTCTGGTTTGTCAAGTCATCATGCAAGTGCCTGCTGAGAAAAGGAAGAATTATGTACAGCATGTTATCAATGGGGAAGGTGTGATGAGAAAACTGCACCATATCACCGACGATGTTGTTCAGCAAGGACCGGTTATTGTTGTCAATCGGAAGGACGACACAACCAGCAGTGCTAAACAGAGTAGTGCTGAGGACGATTAGTTCAGCCCCTTTAACGCGCTAAGGTGATTTCTTAATGTGCCCGCACTAGTCGAGACCATTCAGTATGATCGTAGTGAGAGTAAGGAAAATGAGAAGGGCATCGTCTCTGATGAAATATGGCAGACGCCGTAGTGGAGGACTCAGGATTAATTTTGACCGCTTGTACGTTGACTTTCGTACAACACATGAACTTGTTTTCCATTTCACCACGATCGACATTCCGTTGCCCCTTTCTGCATTCGACCCAGCTTAATAGTGCAGTGACCACGCTGGAATGAATGAACTTATATGCACATGACAGGAACGTTGGAAACATCTGTGGCATGAGAACAGAGAAAGTCATACGAACAGGAGGTGAAAAAAGTGGGGCCAATCCATTGAAACGGGCGTCCGCCTGTCTAAAAACGAACAAAAGAAAGAATAAAAAGATATCATGCGGCACCTGCTAGACGCAGAAAGAAGCGGCCTTCTTTCTCATGGATGAAGCCACCTGTCACTAATTAGCGAGGCGAAACACAGTCATGTATTGCTCGTCATCCTGATTGGACGAAAGAGCTCTGCCATTCGTGGCGCTGCATAGATCTTCTTAAACCTAGTATAGTTTGGTGTTGTATTGTGTTGCATTATGTTGCATTATGTTGCATTATGTGACCACCTCAGTTATCATGGTAGCCGAGCCGAGGCGGCGCAGCACTGATGATAGTGATAGCACTGCTACAACTCTAATCCCAAGCAGCAACGCATCATACGCTCCTCTAGTTGAATGAAGCCTCAGATTACAACGCGCTTGTGGCCGACATAGTAGAAATTACTCCGCAGACAACATGTGCGCATAGTACTGCAGTCACCTGGAGCCGCCATTGTACTCGTTTCAACCCAGTATGCACTTGTGCTGTATTCGGCACAGCGGGTAGGCCTGATGTCTCCGTCGTTCCGCTGGTACTTTCTCAGAATTCAAGAGAGGGAAAATAAGCGAAACGAAAAGAAACCAGGAATAATGAATGAACTGCGTGTCCTATAGAATGGAAAAATAAGGAGAAGAGTGCAAGTAAAGATTGAAGGCGGAAAAAATGCTACGCATCGAAAGAACAGAACCGCCGAGGGGACGACCAGCGATAACCCGCCTAGCAGCCTGCGCAGAGCGGTGAAGGCGAACGAGCGGCAGCGGGCAAGTCCATGGACTGCCACTTGTAGAAACCAATATTTCTGCCTCCAAGGTCCTCCAATCATTTGAGGCACGGGGAGAAGCTGCAGTCAATCCAGGAACCGCGACTAGTGGTGGTGGCGTCTGAACGGCGCCAGCAGCGAGCCGCCACCGCCGCAACCTGGAAGGGGGAAAGTGCCCATCTAGGCGCGTCAAGGTTAAGTCAACTGAGGGCCAACGAATGACACAGGAGTACGAGTGGAGGAAATAGAGGCCGCCGCACGAAGGGAGAAGCGCATGGACACCTAAAAATTCTAGGGAGACCTCCGCTGAAGCGGCGGCGCGAAGATGTACCACAAGATGGCCACCGGTCAGCGGGGAAGCCGGCTTGTATTGATGGAAGCCCCTGTTGAGCCCAGGCTTGCGGGCGATGGAGCGGCGGTATGTATCCGTGGAGCAGAGATGAACACCAAGTTGAAGGCAGTCGGATGTAGGCATACCCGAGCACAGCACTTGGTACAGAGAATGCAAATGCAAAAAACGTAGACCGAACGAAACGTGGAGGCAATTGAAAAGAGTGCCGGTTAAGTTAAGGACAACGCAGCGGGATATGGAAAAAAAATGATAGGTGCAACGTTGAGAGACCAGAAGCGGGCGGAGTTAGTGAGAGAACAAACGCGGGTTAATAACATCTTTGCCGAAATCAAGAGGAACAAACGGGCTTGGGCAGGTAATATAATGCGAAGGCAAGATAACTTCTGGTCCTTGAGGGTAACGGAGTGCATTCGAAGAGAAGGCCGAAGTAGCATGACGCGGGAGAGTTAGGTGGGCGGATGAGATTAAGAACTTTGCGAGGACACGGTGGGCGCAGTTGGCCGAGGGCAGGGTTAATGGAGAGGCACGGGAGAGGCTTTGCCCTCCAGTGGGCTTAGTAAGCAAATCATGATGATGATAATAAGACTCTACGAACATAGGGCAGCCGCCCCCAGCTAAGTTAAAGCGAACGGTGGCCGCTCTTCGGGGGGGGGGGGGGGGGGGGGGGGGACTCTCACGCCACGGAAAAAAAGTAAATGTACCTCGCGCCCAGTGGTCGCGTGCACAACGGCGGAAGCAAAAATCAGTCTCCCCGCACGCCGCACGCCGCCTTTTTACCTTGCGAGCAGTGACCTAGCTCTGTCTGGGACGCATCATAAAGTAGCTTTAACCTGTGTTCCACATAACTGTTTCGCGGAAGAACAGCTAGCGAGCTGTCTGTTCCAGCAACATTAACGTGTTTCATGTAAGTTTAACTTATAAAGGCGAGAGAAGGCTGCAAAATGTTTTCCATTTAAGAAAGCTTCAATGAGCCTCGTTCCGGACAAAACAATTGGAAAAGAGGCTTTGACAAAAACTTATATGGAACAGCGAAAGTTTGTTTGGAACCGAGATTGAGACTTGTGCGCCTGCACATACTTGATCGCCAAAAGGCGCAATAGCTGGTATAACCGGAGCACTGGAGACACTAAAACTTGCGAACGTGAGGTGCGAGTTCAAAGTACACGACGATTAGCTTCACTCAGTATGCCTGCACGCTAACACTTACATTTGTATTCGTCACTGTCATCAAAATCATTTTTTCCAAACGAAACAATGTTTTGCATATACTCCCCTCTTGCGCGCTCACGTCAGGTGCAGGAAGCTTGCTTGCATGTCTACAACATTATTCGGTATTCCACAAGGTTAAACTTCAAAGCGTCCGCATAACCATCTCAGCATGCGCATGTATGCATTAAAGCAAAGGAACCATTTTACTGCTGCAAGCGCGTGCGGGCATGCCATAGAGAATAGGGTGCCTGGATGGGCCAGCGCCGCTTTCAGGGTGAAGACGCCGCTCTCGGCGAGAATACGTTGGGTCCCACTCTCCCGTTCAGCTGCACTGAGTGAGCTCAACGCGGCGGCACGCCGTTTCGAAGAGAAAACTGCAGCTGCCGTGTATAATTCCGCATATGTTGTATTCTGCTGAGACAGAGCTCTACAGATATTGTTTGAACAGTGAATCAGAGGTAGTTACTCTAAATTATGCTATCTTTTTCAGTTAATCTGCCGAGAAAGTCGACGCCTAATGAACAGTCCGTGCACTCATGCGTGTTGGTTCTCTTCTCTAGCGTTCTTTTCGCGCTGCGTTCCTTCATTCTAGCATTCTTACAGCTTGCGTACCATATTCTAGTGCAATCTCTTGACCGGGATACTCCCTATTTCAATATTATATGATTACTTATTTCGAGCCATGAAATAATGCGAATAGGGGCGTTTTATGGTTACTAATTGAAATATTTATCAGGATGCAAAGATAAGTTGTACAGTATACCTCCGTCCCCAGCAGAAATTGTTCTGGAAAACAAGCGTTTCGCATGCCTTACCTCTCATACTTTAAGCTTTACTGTTGGTCAGGCAGTCTGGTTTGACCTGCGATTGGCAATTTTTTCGGCGTGCGCTGTCACGAGTAAATCCAAATAGCTGGTGCACTTTAACAGTGTAGGCAGAACACCCGGAAAGACAAGTCCTCCATAACTTGGTCTCCGACTGCTGCATCACACACGCAACGAGTTCACTTCAAGCAAAGGGGCGCGGTCCGCTTTCGCCTCAGTTTTGCAAGTTTTGTGCGTTCTCCACCGCCTTTCTTTCGATTATAGGCGCCTCGTCGTTACGCGTCGTGGCCTTTCTTCTCCCGATTACAGCCGCCTCGGTACACACCGCACGTTCTGCACCACGCTGTCAGAAGTCGCATAGCACACGGGCACCTTTGCGATGTCAGTACACGTTAAAGATCCCCAGGTGGTCGAAAATATTCCGGAGCCCTCCACTACGGCACCTCTCTCTTCCTTTCTTCTTTCACTCCCTCCTTAATCCCCTCCCTTACGGCGCGGTTCAGGTGTCCAACGATATGTGACAGATACTGCACCATTTCCTTTTTCCCAAAAACCTATTATTATTATCATTATTGTCCACCAGTCCACAAGCGCTTGCACTAGGCCAAGGCCAAGGAAGTCAAGAGCGGCTTATTCACAAACTGGTGACAAAGGCGTTTCGCAATAAGGTAGCCGTATTATTTATGCGGTCTTGCGGGTATATGAAGTTCTCGTCGCAGCGTTTTGTTCAGTTTATTATTTGTTTTATCTTAATGCCACAAAGGCATTATAGCCGCTCCCCTCTCTCTACTACTTTGCGCCAGCTCACTACGAATATCCTGGCGCCAAAGCAATCTTTTGTGCGTCGGTAAGCAAAGAAGGCGCGGCTGCGTGACGCAAAAGAAATGCGGTTTTTAACACGACAGCGTTAAGGAGCTCAAGTCGCAGAAAAGCCGGTGTCGTCGGCGTCGGCTGCGTTGGCCGTGAGCGAAAAATGGAGCATCTCGGTGGACACCTGAACTCCGCCGTAAGGGAAGGGATTTTCTTTCCTTATACGGCACGGCACGGTACGGGTGTCCAGTGATAAATGTGAGACTGGCGTCATTTCCTTTCCTTAAAAGAAATTTTCATTTCATTTTCCTTTCCTTACGGCCTCACGCACCGTGCTGGCTCAGTGGTTAGGGCAGTCGGCTACAGATCCGGAATTCCCGGGTGCAAGCCCAACCGTGGCTGCTCCGTTTTTATAGAGGCAAAACGCTAAGGCGATGTAAGTGCACATTAAAGATTCCCAGGTAGTCGAAATTATTCCGAAGCCCTCAACTACGGCACCTCTTCCTTTCTTCTTTCTCTTCCTTCTTTATCCCTTTCTTTGCGGCGCGGTTGGAGTGTCCAACGACATTGAGAGAGATACTGCGCTATTTTTTCCCAAAAACAGATTATTATTCTTATTATCAATATTATTATTAATATTATTACTTTTATAATTATTATTATTATTCCCTAACGGCCCGGTTCGAGTGTCCATCGAGATATGTCAGACAGGCGTCCTTTCCTTAAATTGTCCAACGGGCCATGTGTCGCGCCTAACGTGCGATGGCGTTCCGTGCACCCTTTGGCAACGCTGCAACACGCTGTCACCTCTTTCTTCCTTTCTTCTTTCTCTCCCTTCTTTATCCCTTCCTTTGCAGCGCGGTTCAGGTGTCCAACGATATATGAGAGAGATACTGCGCTATTTTCTTTTCCCAAAAACAAATTATTATTATTATTATTCTCTTACGGCCCGGTTCGGGTGCCCATCCATATATGTCAGACAGGCGTCCTTTCCTTAAATTGTCCAACGGGCCATGCGTCGCGCCTAACATGCTATGACGTTCCGTGCACTTTTTGGCAACGCTGCAACACGCTGTCGCGGTGCTAAGCGTCCAAAATTCTTTTTCCCCACTAAACTCTTATTTTTCTTCCTTTTCGTGTCGCTTTTACAGAAACCACAACTGTGCGAAAAAAGGCTCTTTTCATTGCCGTCACGCAGCCACGTAAGTAAAATTCGTCACGCGTGTTTCTTGGCAACCATATCCTATACATTACCTTTTTTCTTCTTTCGAAGACAGCAGCAGGAGGGATGAAAGCTTGTCAGTCGGGTTCATTAGCTCGCGTCTCCCAGCGTGCTTTACCTCAGATGTGCTTTTACAGCTAGCTCAGATTCATTCCTAAATGAGAAATATATTGCCTTTCCCGATGAATATCGAGTGAGACAGCAAGCAAGCGTCTCCTAGCAACTGGAGGAGACGGTTGCTCAGAAGCGAGTAAGGGGTTCGATCCCAACCGTGGTGGCCGCGCTTCGACGGAGGCGCAACGCAAATGCGCCCGTGTGCTATGCGATGTAAGTGCACGTTAAAGATCCCCAGGTGGTCGAAATTATTCCGGACTCCTCCACTATGGCACCTCTTGCTCTCTTTCCTCTTTTACTCCCACCTTCCTCCCTTCACTTACCACGCGGTTTGGGTATCCATCGAGGCATGCGAGACAATTACGGCGCCATTTCCTTTCCTCCAAAACCAATTTTCTATTTTTTCCCTGTGTTCCTCCGGCTCCTCTCTCTTAGTTTACCCTATTATGGACAATGGGATTGAAAATAAACAGTTATTAGGGCTGATTTTTCGATGTCTCTTTGTTGATCAGTGGCTTCTGATTATTTTCTTCTGGGTTTTAGAGAAAAATGAATTGTTAAGATAAATTTGACCTCGAATAAAGCGGCTTAGTCACTACGAATTAGTAAGATGTCGTCGCATCGCGTCGCCTACGTGTAGTCAACACCTTTCAAAGGGAAACCCAAACTGAATTATTTTGTTGTGGCACAAGCCACTAAGGAAGCAGTTCAGAAAATATGATCATTTGGTTTTAGACGTACCCTCAAATTTTCACTTCAGAGCAGTGAGGCGACGGATTACTTGGAAGAGAGATTTGACACTATTACGTGGAATTTTTTCACATACGGTGCAGCAACAACAAAAAGCCGGAAAAGTGGATGTTGTCGACGCAAAATTATTATATTTCGCAGGTCATGAATGCTCCGCGCTGCTTCTATACAAGAGAAACTTGGGACGTTGTGAACAGTCCTTACGTTCAAAACAACAAAAACAGCAAAATTATATAGAATTCTGTGAGCCTAATAATGTCCATATTATCATTTTCAAGGAACACAAATAACTGCTGTCCTTTTAAAATGCAGCCATTGACTGGGAAACACAGCAGTCCGTCTTAACCTTTCGATTATCGTGTAGTCGGAGCGAGTGCATCACGCATAAAATACGCTCAAAACTGCAAAAACACTACTGCCACGAGTGAAAAAAGTATGCACTGTCTATTTTCAGATCAGTAGCATTATTACTGCCGCCACGCGACCGCTCAGAAACCGTGCGAGGCGCATAAGGCACTGCACGCCACTGACCCGTGGGACACAACATGCCGCTGCGAGAGGGAAATGGCCGCGCTGGGTTGTACAAAGGGTGTCCCCACCCTGAAAGCGGAGGCAAGCGGGCATCCAGGCCCCCTAATAGTGTTACGACGAAGTGGCAGTGGAAGACGAAGTGGCCTCCCGCGTGAGAGGACGAACGAGGAAGAAGAAGAAGCTGTTTGTTCGTGTTGGTGCTCCCTGCTAGGAACTTTTCATTCTAACCCCAACACTTGTAAATAAATGTAAATAGTATTTCCCCTTAACAATAGGGAGGAAGCAGCTGTGTCATCTGTCGACATCGGCGCAAACTGCCTCAGCGCCCAGCTTTGCCTTTGCGGGAGTGAAACAAGGACAAGACGCACAACCAAGAGCCTTGTTTCTGTGGAGGAACAGGGAATCGAACCAAGGTATTTCGGGCTTCAAAACTGCGAGCTGAGCACGCGCAGAACACTCTACTGGTGCGGGCGGAATAAAACTGGATGCGTTGTGGTCTTTCACTTCGTGAAATGTCTTTGTGTACAAATGCGTACGAATAATTATGAGTATGCGAATTTTCAAACAGGACCCGGCAACAAACGCGTTGTACTCTATAAAGCATTTCAATTAACTGACATAAGCTGTGACAAGGTAGCGTCATCTATGCAGTAGGGATGAAAGTAAAGGCTAAAAGTTTGCGCTGAGGTACCATAGGTGGTGGTATGATCGCGTTCACTTTCAGTTTGGGTTCGTGGAGTAAGTTCCTAAGCGGCTACGGCTATGAGGGACGACGTTGTGGAGGGCTTCGATAAATTCGGTGACCTAAGGATAGGGTTAATTGGAGAGACATGGGAGAGGCCTTTGCCCTGCAGTGGGTGTAGTAAGGCTGATGATGATGATGATGATGATGAAGGTTCTTTAACATGCACTGACACCGCGCAGGGGTTCTTTATTTGAATTTGTAGGACTGGCAGCCGCAACCTTTGAAGACGTCAACTGGTCCGAACGCGGAGACCAATGATAACTCGAGTGTTTTCCCTATGTGAGCGACAGCATGGGTTAAACCCTTCGCGACCTCTTCGGGCTTCAGATGGGCAGGCAACGGCGACAGGACCTGTGTGCATCGTTTTATGCGGGTGTCAATCATTGCAATGTCATGAAACCCGGACCGCCCGAGAGCCTGTGATGTACGCGTCTGTGCGCTGTGAGCTTCTGCTGCCCTATGGGAACAATCTAGAATCTTGCCCTGGAGATCAGCAGCTGGGATGCGTAGGGCAGCCTTCTACTGCTCCTTTCAACTAATATTGAGGGATTTTGGCGGGTGGGTTATGAGCACAGCAGCGCATAATGCGGTTGAGGCTGGCTCTGGCCGGGAAGCAATTACAAGCTGAGGAGGAATAGACTGGGTGGATGAAGTGGCGGAAGGTAGGAGTCGGACAAATTCGAGTCTGAAGATGACGCACCAGAATCTCGCGATACCGAGAGGTTTTGCAGTGGACAGGGAGGTATACAAGGCGGCCGAGGCAGTAATGGTGACATATGCCATGAAAAGAAAGAAGGCGGTCTCTCGCAGTAAGTTGGCCAGCGTGGCTGAAGGCGGACTCCTTGGCCGGCGCCAGAACGTTGAAACCTCGGGTACAGATGTGACCCACCTCGCTACCAGCTAGGCCCGCGTGTTGGCGGGTCTAAAAGGTGATAGAATGCGTTCGAGGGTGTTTAAGGAGGATGGACAGTGCTGGACGGGATATCCGACCTACGCCGAAATTGTGGATGGCTGAATTTGAATCACTGACGATGGCGGTAACATCGGAGGGGTCAGAGCAAGAGCGAGGTCCGCTTCCCCGACTCCCCCGAAGACGCGGCGTGTACAGGGGCAGCCGTTTTAACGTAACTGCTGGAATCATAGGACAGGCCGGAGGGATATTCAGCCGCATCGACATAGAGCAGGTCCTTAGCAGTGGAAAGGCGTTTTTAAAAGGCTTCCGCCCGATTTTGACGTTGTGGATGGTACACAGGGTGCATGCTTTTGTGTAAAGGGGGGGATGCGTAGGTGTTGATGAATATGATAGGGTATGGTGTGCATGGACTGAGTAATCAAGGTAAAGTCGATATGCAGGGAGTGAAGTATATGCCGACCAGTTGTGGTACAGGCAAGAAGTGGATATTGTGACGTGAGATGAGCCTCTTTCGCCGCTACACTTCACAACAGCGTCCCTCGTAGCCTGAGTCGCTTTGACACATTAAACCACCATAAACCATAAACAATCTTAGGGAGAGTGTTAAGGATGCCGGTTTGAAGAAGTCGTTTGATGAATATGCATTAGAGGGAATACCAGGAGCTATCTGCGGACACGACGGAGAATATCCACGGCGTCGATTTTAGCATGGGAAAGGTGAAGAGGTGAAGGTACAGTAGTGAGTGCGTAAATCTGTTCAAGACAAAGACCTGGACCAGATGAAGTTTCCACTCACGGGAGACCTCCGTTAATATTTGACGCGCGCCTTATGAGGCGAAGGGTGTGATCGAAAGTTGTATGAAGGGTTCGAAGACTATGAGTGTTAAGTCGGTTGGCCTGAATGAAAGCGCTAAGTACCCGAATTTGAGAGACCTTTATGATGGTCGCTGTGGTCAACTAATGTGACGTCAGCAAAGACGGAGACTTCCATCAAGGCCTCTAATTCTGTCTTTTAACTGGACTAGCTGCGGCACGTTTTGTGTATGCCGGAGTTTGACCTTCAGACCATCAAGTTCATCTCTTCCTTACGGTGAGCTTAGGGTGTTCACTGATATATGTGAGACGGTTACTGCGCCATTACCTCCTCCTCAATACCGATTCGGATGTCTATCAATATATGTGAGACAGGTACTGCGCCTTTTTGTTCCTCAAAACCACTTTCAAAAAACCAATCTTCAATTTTCTTCGAAAGCAAAGCAAAGGCGCGTAACTGGCTCCCTGGGACAGTGGACACCTCAGTCGCGCTTTAAGCTTCGTCGCGGTAGTGACAGATTTACTCTGCATGCGTTGGCATTCACAAGACCAGCCGGGGTGGCTCAGTGGTTAGGGCGCTCAGCGACTTAGCTGGAGTACCCGGGTTAGAACCCGACCGCGGCGGCCGCAATTCAATAGAGGCGAAACGCTAAGGCGCCCGTTTGTTGTGTGATATCACTGCACGTAAAGATCCCCAGGTAGTCTAAATTTTTCCGAAGCCCCTCCACTACGGCACCTCTTTCTTCCTTTCTTCACTTACCCTCGTATTCACAAACCAACCTTTACCTTGCTTTCTAGGTCCTTATCTTTGCGACTCGTTTCCGGGTTTCACAAAGCAACCTCATCCTAAACTGTACCTTTCTCCGCCGTTTCGGTTACTGACAGGGCGCGTTCGCAAAGGTAGCCCCTGGCATACCTTTAGCAGCTCCTTTCGTAAATTCAACATGGGCGCAGAGTACGGCGACCGCATTTTCCGATTTATCAAGTTCACAGAGTTAATGGAAAAAATCGATCTGGACCAAGTACCCCACCGTGCGAATCCGAGGCTGCGAGTGCTGAGGTATCGCCAGTATCCGATGGAGTGGTTCGCAGAGTCGTTTCTAGCGAGGTACCGCGTTTCGAAGCCTGGCGTGTTGCGACTCTTGTCTGTGCTGCTGCAGTACCGCTACCCTGACGGACGATGTTGCCCCGTTCCGCCGCTGCTGCGACTGCTTACCGCCCTTTGCTTTTACGGTGCGGAAACCTTCCAAGTTCTCACCGGCTACGTCCTCAGCGTAACATTCAGTCGTACCGACTGTATCCGCCGTCATCACAGCCACATAGTTTCCGGCATTCGTCAAGTTTTCCGAAGCCCAAGATATGCACCAACTAAAGGGCGATACTGATGTGCGAAAACTTTGCCGCCACGCCGCGCCGCGCCGGTCGCAGTTTGCAAACGCCGCTCCGCTGCAAGCTGAGACACACCGTAGACCATATACGCTCTACTCAAGCTGCGTCCACACCCGGTATCACGCTTTTCTGCACTTGAAGTTTGCAGCAGAACGGCAAAACCGCCATTTTGTCAGAAAGAGTAGCATGCTATACTCGAGCAGCGACGAAGCATGCCGGCGCAAGTAGCCAGCTTTCAGCTTCGGTGCGGCCCGTGGGTGCGCCGCACGACGAAAAGCGCCTGGCTGCACTGATCGTCGATATGCCTATACCTCTTTCACATCGAAGCCGCCTGCGCAGTAAAGAAGGCCCACTCTTGATATCACTGTCTTTTCAACAGCATCACCACAAAATCAACTAAAAATATGGTCCATTTGCACGAAACTTTCGGCACCAAAGCTGGCGCACGCCAGGCGAGCCGGACCGGAACGGCGGGCCAGCGGCAGCTGCAAGAGGGTTCTCCGAAAAAATTATCTTGTATTACCCTTTTTCCTTTTACCAGCTCCTCAGTATTGACCAGTGCTCCAATAAAATGATATATTTTTCACACTTCTCTCAAAATTGGCGTCAAGAACAATCTTGAGCTCATTTTTTTCATGCCGGCTTAGGGATCCAGGCTGGCCGGCCGGCCTGCTGGCTTGGTTTACTCAAGGTTCGCAACAAAAAAGGTTCGCCTTGGTCGTCGCTAAGCCTAGCTGGTTTCGCATTGTTGCCGCAACTCAGGGCGCTTCGGAACTGGCCTGAGCTATAATAAAGATGCTACACTCGCCACCCCTTTACTCTGAGCCCGACCGAAAATAAAATAAAGATATGCTTCATTTCCTCGATGCCCTCAGTAGCAGATCTAGCAGGAGACAGGCGATGCGTACAAGACAGCAGCAGCAAAACTGGCAATGGGATGCCATTTCCTTGTATCATAGTTTTCACTTTGACCAGCCACTCGGTATCGACCAATGATCCCCAATAGGTACATTTTTCACGTTCTGCGCGAAAGAAAAGAAATGCGCCCAAACCCAACACACCACGATCGAGGAACCGAAAATAAACAAAGCTTCTTGTAATGATGGCTTCCTCGACTCGTGTCATTTAACCGAAAATGTAAACTCGTGTCATTTACCCGAAAACGTAATCCTCTCCTCTTCTCGTATAAAATCTCGCACGTCACGGTAGAATTAACTCAGGCTTATAAATACCTCAGCGTAACATTGTCTTTGTAGTATTTAGGGACATTAGCCACGTAGTCCACCACTGCTGTATGTTATCCAGGTCATTTTGGAGGATGTAAGCATCCTCGGCGTTAGTTATGGGGCGGTAGAGTACGCAGTCATCCGCGAAAAGGCGGATGCTAGATGTTACTGTGGAAGGCAAATCGTTAATGTATATTAGAAAGAGCAAGGGGCCAAGAACTGTGCCTTGGGGAACTCCTGAAAGAATGTGTGAGTAAGATTATGAGAAGCCATTAGCGGAAACAAATTGCATGCGGTCAGTTAAAAAGCTTCCAATCCAGTTCAAGACACTAGGATGATTTTTTAACAGGGACATTTTAAGTAGAAGGCGGGAATGGGGCACTTTATCGAAAGCTTTCTCGAAATCTAGAAATAGCGCATCAGTCGGGATATTGCGGTCAAGATAGTAATGTATGTCATGCAGGAACAAAGGTAATTGGGTTTCACATGAGCGGTGTTTCCGGAATCCGTGTTGGTTTGGATGAAAAAAGTTGACCGATGTTAGAAATGTGGCAACATTAGAGTAAATGACGTGTTCGATTATCTTAGAGCATACACTGGTAAGCGAAATGAGTCGATAATTAACTGGGGATAATCTGTCACCTTTCTTAAAAACTGGAATCACCTTCCCAATGCGCCAGTCATGTGGAACGGAGCTTGTATCAAGCGACTGTTGAAAAATGAGGGAAAGAATAAGACTGCAAACATGTCTAGTATTATTTAAGACTTTGGAATTAATTCCATCGATTCCGCAGGAAGATGAAAATTTTAGCGAGTCGATAATATTAACAATACCATGTGCGTTGAAGGTGATGCAATTCATTGGTAGATGCGGCAAAGGCGCGGGATCAGCGACATCACGAGTTTTTTCATTAGTAAAAACTGACGAGAATGCATGGTTCAAGACATGGGGTACGTCGGATACGCCGACTGGTGAACCAGTGCTGTCAATGAGAGAAATAGTATTATCAACATCGGGGATCATTGTTTTCCAGAAGCGCTTAGGGCTGCTTTGTGACATTTCAGGGAGGGTAGTGGAAAAAAACCGGAGTTTAGTTTGAGTAGCGAGATCGGAATATTGCTTGGCAGTGGCGTGGTATTTGTTCCAGGCACATTTGGTATTAGATAACTTGGCAGAACAGAAAAGGCGCTTTTTCTTATTATTTAAACGCTTTAGTGTAACATTAAACCATGGAGAACGTTTTCGCTCTGTTATGCTGATGGTGGGGATGTAAAGTCGAATCAAACGCAGTATTTCTGACTTGAAGAAAGACCAGTTCGACTCAGAAGAACGTAAGTGGTAGGTAGAAGCAAAATGATGATGGGAAACAAGAAGGTCACGATTCATGCTATTGTAATCTCCTTTGTCGTATAGCGTTAGTACTTTTTTGGATTTAGGAATTTTGGTAACGCTGGTAAAAAAGGTAGTGTGAAGTACAACGTGGTCACTAAGGCCCGTAATGTACGAATGAGCACTGAATTCGTCAGGGTAAGTAGTTAAAATAAGGTTAAGAATGTTTAATGTATGGTCAGTCGTGCGGGTTGGCTCAAAAACAATTTGAGAAAGGTCGATAGTTAGGAATGAGTCTAATAATTCACTACATGCCTGACTTCTTGTTAGTGTGCGGGGCATATCATTCCAATCTATGGACGGAAAGTTGAAATCGCCAAAAAGAAAAATGGGGGCGCGGTGGGTAAGATGAGATTACCGAATCGAGCGTGTCATGAAAGAGCGTTATGAAAGAACTGTCCGTATCAGGCGGTCGATAGCATATACCGATGAGTACGCGAGGGGATGAAGCATGACAGCACACCCAAATCATTTCCAACGAGGATACTACGTTAACAATGGAACAGTTTAGAAGGCGCTGGGCAGCGATAAGAACGCCACCGCCACAGCAGCCGTCAGGTCTGTCTTTTCGGAAAATATAAAAGTCAGGAAGTTCGGGCAGGATTTTGGAATCTAAGATTGATGAACTTAGCCATGTTTCAGTCAGCAAAACGACGTTACTGGATGATGCGCTGATAAGACTACATAAGGAATCACGCCTGGGTATTATACTGCGAATGTTAGGGTAAAAAAGGGACAGATGATCGCTTTTGGACAGTACGTTACTGCTGAGGGGAATTCGTGGCTGCTATGTTTTACGTTCGAGCACCTTCTCAGCGGTCTAATCAAAGATGTACGTTTTACCACTAAAGACTAGCCTATTGTGACGGAGCTTGTAGGGGATGTGGCTACCTTTCCCAAATTCAATGAGGCGTTTACTGGCGAGTCGGGTGTTAGGAGAGAAGTCTTCGCTGATTGCGTAATCAGTCGATTTAAGCTTATACGCTGATGATAAAACACGTTCTTTGTCCTTGAACTGCAGAAATTTAACTATGATTGGCCGGTGCTTTTCTCTTTTGAATGTGCCCAGACGATGCGCTAGCTCGAAATTATTGCTTTCAATGGTTATATTCAGTTTCTCCTGGCAGTGATCAATTATTAACAATTAAGAATCACTCCAGCTTTCATTTTCCGCATCTTTGAGCCCATAGAACACCAAATTGCTTCGGCGAGACATGTTTTCAAGGTCATCCATTCGGGCAGTCAAGGTATATACCTGAGCTGAGCAGTTGGCGGTAATGCTTTGTATACTGCCAATTTGAGATCTTACGTTTGAAGTAGACTGGAAATCTGTCTCAATCTTCGCAAGCCTAGTGTTTAGGTGCGCAAATGCTTTCTCATGCTCTTCAAGGGTGGACTTAATAGAGCCTAGCTGCTCAAGGATTGCTTACTGCCCGGATTGTAAAACTGTAAGCGCGGCAAGTATATGATTGGAATTGTCAGCAGCAGAGGAGGGGGAGGCCCTGGATTTGTTTCCACATCTCCGGCCAGCAATAGTAGTTTCAGCAACATGTGGGAACAATCGTAAAACATAGCAATAGATCGCCGTGGGCCCGGCAGCACAAACAGACAGCGGTTACTGGAGCGCTTGGAGTAAAGGCAGTGATAATTCATTACCTGCGTAACGAAGAAGCGAAGGCAGTTAGGGCGATTCATTTCTGTAGCGCCGCCGAGCCCACTAAAGCCCGGAATACATGGAGCGTTTTTGAGGCGATTTTCGCCCGACGGCGCAGATTTGACGCCCGGCGTCAAGAAAAACGCCCGCCGCCGCCGATCAGGAACGGCTAGATTTTGACGCGGCGTGCGTGCGTCAGACGCTACCGGAAGTGCCTGCCGGACTCACTTCCGTCTGTATTCGGCGGCAGCGGCCAGCCGTCTCAGCGTCCCTTGAGCACTTCGCGCGCGTTATTCACCCTCCTCCTTTCTTAATTGCCAGATGGGGTGCACCTAAAATTTCCTCTTTATTTTCTGCTTGTCTTCTATGTCCCTCATCTTCATGAGCAATAATCTTTTATTTAACAGCAGAAGACGCCGATGTGCCCCCATGGACACTGGCCTTGGTCACAAGAATAGAAGCGGCGTGTTCTCCCTCGCAGTTATCTCCCTGCTTGCCGTCCGCTCGAAGTAAATGAAAGCTCTTTTCAAAACTGGTTCTCAGCAACGAGAGCCACAAGCAGTGCACAGAACGAAGCTCACATATAGTGTCTGCCCAATCCGCACCGCCATTTCAGTCGCACAGGGTCGCCAGACGAAACAGTTCTGGCCAACTCTCTCCGCTGAACATCCACAAAAATATCGAGACAATACTAAACATACCTGAAAATGTGTATAGACATAACTGTAGGATATTTATTGCCTAATTTAATAATTATAACACAAGCAAACAACATATAACCATTGATTGTTCATTTAGTGGTGGCCAAAACATTTTGCCTTGTCTGGCCACACTGCGGCGGCGTTCGCCACTTGTACGCCTCATGTAGCCTGGCCAGCGTCCCTCTGACGCGTTTTTTTGTCTACACGCGATAATCGCAGGAGAAAAACGCCCCATGTAGCCCCCGCTTTAGCGATTCGATGGTTTGGTCGGGCCTTATGTAGCCAAATCCAGGGGAGGGCACGGTGATAGTCGCAGATAGCGATGACGGTGGCCAGGGGCTATGAAGAGAATGCAGCGGAAGCAAAGTATCCGTAGTTGTAGGCAGAGCCTCGCACTTGGCTGCCCAAGCTTGAACTTGCAGCCGTTGTTCAATTTCGGTATTGGCATGCGCAGAGGGAAGCACAGGCAACGGGACGACTGTCGATGATGTGCAGGCGGACAGCACTCCGAGGACAGCGAGTGACGGGGCCAGGAAAGTGGGGTGAACTGCGTAACAAAGAAGCGAAGGCAGTTAGGGCGATCCATTTCTGTAGCGCCGCCGAGCCCACTAAGCGATGCGATGATTTGGTGGGGCGTTAAGTAGCCAAATCCATGGGAGGGCACGGTGATTGTCGCAGATAGCGATGACGGTGGCCAGGGGCTATGAAGAGAATGCAGCGGAAGCAAAGTATCCATAGTTGTAAGCAGAGTCTCGCACTTGGTTGCCCAAGCTTGAACTTGCAGCGGTTGTTCAATGTCGGTATTGGCATGCGCAGAGGGAAGCACAGGCAACGGGACGACTGTCGATGATGTGCAGGCGGACAGCACTCCGAGGACAGCGAGTGACGGGGCCAGGAAAGTGGGGTGAACTGCGTAACAAAGAAGCGAAGGCAGTTAGGGCGATCCATTTCTGTAGCGCCGCCGAGCCCACTAAGCGATGCGATGATTTGGTGGGGCGTTAAGTAGCCAAATCCATGGGAGGGCACGGTGATTGTCGCAGATAGCGATGACGGTGGCCAGGGGCTATGAAGAGAATGCAGCGGAAGCAAAGTATCCATAGTTGTAAGCAGAGTCTCGCACTTGGTTGCCCAAGCTTGAACTTGCAGCGGTTGTTCAATGTCGGTATTGGCATGCGCAGAGGGAAGCACAGGCAACGGGACGACTGTCGATGATGTGCAAGCGGACAGCACTCCGAGGACAGCGAGCAGACGGGGCCAGGAAAGTGGGGTGAACTGCGTAACAAAGAAGCGAAGGCAGTTAGGGCGATCCATTTCTGTAGCGCCGCCGAGCCCACTAAGCGATGCGATGGTTTGGTCGGGCCTTATGTAGCCAAATCCAGGGGAGGGCACGGTGATTGTCGCAGATAGCGATGACGGTGGCCAGGGGCTATGAAGAGAATGCAGCGGAAGCAAAGTATCCGTAGTTGTAGGCAGAGCCTCGCACTTGGCTGCCCAAGCTTGAACTAGCAGCGGTTGTTCCATGTCGGTATTGGCATGCGCAGAGGGAAGCACAGGCAACGGGACGACTGTCGATGATGTGCAGGCGGAGAGCACTCCGAGGACAGCGAGCAGACGGGGCCAGGAAAGTGGGGTGAACTGCGTAACAAAGAAGCGAAGGCAGTTAGGGCGATCCATTTCTGTAGCGCCGCCGAGCCCACTAAGCGATGCGATGGTTTGGTCGGGCCTTATGTAGCCAAATCCAGGGGAGGACACGGTGATTGTCGCAGACAGCGATGACGGTGGCCAGGGGCTATGAAGAGAATGCAGCGGAAGCAAAGTATCCGTAGTTCTAGGCAGAGTCTCGCACTTGGCTGCCCAAGCTTGAACTTGCAGCCGTTGTTCAATGTCGGTATTGTCATGCGCAGATGGAAGCACAGGCAACGGGACGACTGTCGATGATGTGCAGGCGGACAGCACTCCGAGGACAGCGAGTGACGGGGCCAGGAAAGTGGGGTGAACTGCGTAACAAAGAAGCGAAGGCAGTTAGGGCGATCCATTTCTGTAGCGCCGCCGAGCCCACTAAGCGATGCGATGATTTGGTGGGGCGTTACGTAGCCAAATCCATGGGAGGGCACGGTGATTGTCGCAGATAGCGATGACGGTGGCCAGGGGCTATGAAGAGAATGCAGCGGAAGCAAAGTATCCGTAGTTGTAGGCAGAGTCTCGCACTTCGCTGCCCAAGCTTGAACTTGCAGCGGTTGTTCCTTGTCGGTATTGGCATGCGCACAGGGAAGCACAGGCAACGGGACGACTGTCGATGATGTGCAGGCGGACAGCACTCCGAGGACAGCGAGCAGACGGGGCCAGGAAAGTGGGGTGAACTGCGTAACAAAGAAGCGAAGGCAGTTAGGGCGATCCATTTCTGTAGCGCCGCCGAGCCCACTAAGCGATGCGATGGTTTGGTCGGGCCTTATGTAGCCAAATCCAGGGGACGGCACGGTGATTGTCACAGATAGCGATGACGGTGGCCAGGGGCTATGAAGAGAATGCAGCGGAAGCAAAGTATCCGTAGTTCTAGGCAGAGTCTCGCACTTGGCTGCCCAAGCTTGAACTTGCAGCGGTTGTTCCATGTCGGTATTGGCATGCGCAGAGGGAAGCACAGGCAACGGGACGACTGTCGATGATGTGCAGGCGGACAGCACTCCGAGGACAGCGAGCAGACGGGGCCAGGAAAGTGGGGTGAACTGCGTAACAAAGAAGCGAAGGCAGTTAGGGCGATCCATTTCTGTAGCGCCGCCGAGAACACTAAGCGATGCGATGGTTTGGTGGGGCGTTAAGTAGCCAAATCCTAGGGAGGGCACGGTGATTGTCGCAGATAGCGATGACGGTGGCCAGGGGCTATGAAGAGAATGCAGCGGAAGCAAAGTATCCGCAGTTGTAGGCAGAGTCTCGCACTTGGCTGCCCAAGCTTGAACTTGCAGCGGTTGTTTCATGTCGGCATTGGCATGCGCAGAGGGAAGCACAGGCAACGGGACGACTGTCGATGATGTGCAGGCGGACAGCACTCCGAGGACAGCGAGCAGACGGGGCCAGGAAAGTGGGGTGAACTGTGTAACAAAGAAGCGAAGGCAGTTAGGGCGATCCATTTCTGTAGTGCCGCCAAGCCCACTATGTATACTATATCTAGTATATCTTAAACTGCTTTCTATAGTGCAACGAATCTTTGCAGTATTTGTTCATTCTTCAAATCTGCCGCCACGCCACTTTATCGCTTTGTTTGCGACGCAAGACGCGACTAGATTTATCTCGATTGGTTGCAGCCAGGCAGAGCTGTTTATACGTTGTTCCGGAAAGTTCTAGTACCTTTTGCACTCTTTATCTCGAAAGTTCGCTATCAGCTTTAAATTTAGCACGGCCGAGAGCAGCGGTCATTTTGTTCGACGACCACCGAGCACGCTTGTCGCTTCGCCGCCGTCGAGTGATTTAGTCCATTGTCGGCGCAGGTCAGCCCAAATGAGTTTTCTTCTGGAAGAAGTTTGGTTTGGTTTATGGGGGTTTAACGTCCCAAAGCAACTCAGGCTGTGAGGGGCGCCGGAAGAACCTTCGTCCGTCATCATCGTTCCTTCGACTGCCGTCACAACTACGTGACATCTGGTGGAGGTGCGGGGTATCCTTCCACGTTTCGGACGCCCCCAGACCCGCGCGCTTAGCACCGGAGGACGAGCCAGCAGACGTCTCCAGGGAGAAGAGCCTGAGTTCGGGAAACTGCCGGTCCGCACCAGATAGCGAAAGGACGGTGCTACGAGCACCACTACCTCGCCAAAGATGTCGACACCGATTATACTGCAGCAGCCGCGGGGGGCCGCCAACTTTCAATGGATCTCTAGGCGAATACCCCGAAGAATGGTTGGACCAAAATAAACGCGCGGCATCATTCAACAATTGGGAAGATGCGAAACTCCGGCACGTTTTTTTTCGCACTGGAGGGCTTAACACGCACATGGTATGAAAACCACTAGTCTTCCCCAACAAGGTGGGAGCTATTCAAGAAGGAAATCTCAATGGTATTCACCAGCGTCGTGAAGAAAAAAAGAACTGAACGACTCCTCGATTCCAGGATCCAGCTTCCGAATGAGCCCGTCCGCGGATACCTTGAAGAGATGAAGCGCCTCTTTAGTCGCGCAGACCCCCAGATAAAAGAGGTAAAGAAAGATCAATTTTTAATGAGTGGCGTAAAGGAACAACTCTTTGGCAGCCTCGTCCGCCAGCCACCAAAAGCAGTCGACGAATTATTGAGAGAAGCCTGCTCGATTCTCGACCCTCGACGTACGGGCGCGGCAGTACAACTGCCCTTCCTCTGTCTGTGCAATGTGTCCGGACACGACTGTGGTAAATAGGAGACGGCCCCGAAGGGACGGAACGGGAAGACGCTCAACGTGGGGCAACGCGACACCCGCCCTCGCGCCGGGTCTGACCAAGGTCACAAGTGGCTCTCTCTATCTCTCTTTCCCCCGACTGCCCGAGGCCAACCGCTCGGGATGCCTTCTTTTCTCCCCTTCCCACTGTTCCCTTTTGTATTCATGTGTTTTGTGTCAAACTTCGACCCGTGTAAATAAAGTCAGTGTGAAAGTGAAAGCCACCGAGAGAGCGTCGTCTTTGTGAGGCTCCCGCGCGCGCGGCCCCGCCGCCCGAACGAGTCTTACGCGCAGTTTGGCTTTAATTAGTGCGGCTCAGTCGTTACTTGCCGGGGTGTCAACGGTCGCAGTTACTAACGTTCAGAAGAAATAACATTTTTGGTGCCGAAACCCGGGAAACTTAGTTAACAGTGATCGAGAACGCCATGGAACGACTCCAGAAGAAGCAAGCCGCACTACGACAAGCGATCGACAGGATCATCACAGCAGCCACCACGCTCCTACAAGAGCCTGCAGTCCACAGCGATGAGCTGGAAGAACAATTTGACCTCCTTGTCGAGCAATCAGAAGAACTTAAAGCAGTTAATGAGAGCATCGAGAAGAGGGTAGACCTGCAGGAACTCAACGCCGAATTGGCAGCCGTATCTGTCTTCAGTGATAAAATCAGCGTCACGAAAACACGCATCAAAAGAGCCTTACGTAACCAAACCTCGAGCGAAGATAGATCGACAACTCCGTCAGTAACGGGGGCTCTTCCCGAGCCTAATTCGCAGTCTTCAGTGAACACCGGCATCACCACGAGCCAGCTACCGTCAGCAACTACTAAACTTCCGAAGCTGGAAATCGCTAAGTTCAGCGGAGACTTGCGATCATGGCAGAGATTTTGGAATGAGTTCGAATCAACAATTCACAAGAATGAAGTTCTTTCAGCAATCGCTAAATTCCAGTACTTGACGAGTTACCTCACAGGAAAGGCGGCTGCGGCTATCGAAGGGCTATCCCTAAGCCATGAAAACTACGCAGTAGCGATCAAGACCCTGACGGAAAGATTCGGGAAAGAAGACGTCATAATCGAAGAACACATGTCACGGTTGCTCGGTGTTCGCCCGGTACACAACCTCCACGACACGGAAAGGCTTAGGCCCCTTTATGATGAAATCCAGTCGGGAGTCCGAAGCCTCGAGGCACTGGGAGTGACATCGAGTACGTAAGGCGTGCTGTTGCTGACTGTCTTAAGGAAAAGCATCCCTGATCAGCTGTGCCTTGAATACTGCCGGAAGAAAGCTACCGCTAAAGCCAGTCCCCAAGACGAACTCCAAGATTTCCTAGATTTCTTAAGAATGGAAGTGGAGAGCAGAGAACGAGCACAGTACAGCAGCCGCCAGTCGCAGAGCACTGTTGTCAAACCGAGGGATTCAAGTCTAAAGGGAAAGACACCTTCCGCAGCAGTCTTCGCTGTAAAAGGCAGAGAGTCGCAGTGCTCATTTTGTGGTGCAGAAGATCACCTTCCGCAGGACTGTGGGGTCAGCGTTCCGCTAGAAATGAAGAAGGAAATCATGGCCAAAGAGAGAAGGTGCTTCAAATGCGCGAAAAGGAACCATCGGGCAACCGAATGCCGATCAGCCAAATGGCTTAAGTGCGCGAAAAGCTCCGCCCGGCACGCTACAGGCGTCTGCGAGTTAAACAGGCCGACACCATCTCATGCAAGAAACGTCCCTGCACCTCTTGAGACTACCGTGCAGTCATCGTTACAGATGGCACAGACTAACTCCACTCCGAGCGTGCTCCTGCAGACAGCACAAGCCTGGGCAGAAGCGAAACAGAGTCGCGCCTTGGTTAGAATACTGCTCGACGGTGGCAGCCAACGAACTTTCGTAAAAGAAGAAGTTTCCCGGCGTCTTAAGCTTCGAGTGGTGGGCGAAGAACGTCTCGCCATTCACACCTTTGGGACCACGAAGCCAAGCATCAAAACGTGCAATAGAGTCGAGTTATGGCTACGAAGCCGGCATAACGACAACATAATTCGAGTCGAGGCCCTCGAGGTTCCTGAGATTTCCGGGGACTTTCTACAACCACCGGACGCCTCCGCTATCAGCCTGGCTGCAGACCAAGGGCTCCAGCTCGCTGATCTGGCTCCTGGTGACAATCGACAGAACACCGGCGTCTGTATCTTGATTGGCACTGACCTATACTGGGACATCACCACCGGAAAAGTCAAGCGTGTCAGCGACAAGCTCGTTGCCGTGGAGACCATCTTTGGGTGGACACTACAAGGTATAGTTTCTAAAACAACGGTGACGACGTGTTTGACGACAACCACCGGAGTCATGCGCATCTTGGTGACCACCCAACAGGACAACGACGTCCTATCCAGGCAGCTGAAATCATTTTGGGAGCTGGAACACCTTGGGATAGTCGACAGAGAAGCCACAAACAAGGAAGACGAAGTTCCTAAAGACTTCCAAGAAACCGTCACTTACAGAGATGGTCGTTATCAGGTGGCCCTGCCCTGGAAACACAATGCTTCAGATTTAGCTGACAATAAAGGGGTAGCTGCGCAGAGGCTTCGGTCATTAACGGCCAAGCTGCTGAGAAGTGACGACATCATGCAAGCTTACGACCAAGCGCTGCGAGAATACCTGGTTTCCGGACACGCCGAGGAGGTCAACGAAAATGGTGAGTCCCCAAAGGGACCTATTTATTACCTCCCGCATCGAGGCGTTGTCAGACCGACAAGTGAGACAACCAGGCTGAGAGTTGTTTTCGACGCGTCCTCGAGCGCACAAGGTCAGCTCTCGCTCAATGATGTTCTGTTTGCGGGACCAAATTTGAATCCAAATCTCTCAGACATCCTAATCAGGTTCCGAACCCACAGCATCGCTATCATGGCAGACATAGAAAAGGCATTCCTCCAGGTGCAGCTCGCCGAAAGTGACCGCGACGCCCTGCGTTTTCTGTGGTATGAACGAGCGCCCAAGCAGTCGGAACCTCTGCCCCCTGTCAAAGCGTATCGTATGACGAGAGTGCCGTTCGGAGCAACATCGAGTCCCTTTTTGCTTGCGGCAACTCTCAAACACCATATAGGGTCCATGCAAGACATTTATCCCAGCACTGCGAATGTACTCAAAAATGACCTGTATGTGGACGATCTAGTGACGGGCGCTAAAACCATAGGGGAGGAGGAACGGATCTGTGAAGAATCGCAGTGCATTATGAACGAGGCCGGCATGCATCTGCGCAAGTGGCGATCGAATGCGGCAGAGCTTACAACGATGATATTAGAAAGTGATAACGCACGAGGCAGCTTGCCGGAGCTCACGACGACAAAGATCCTCGGTGTCGAATGGAGGCCTCACGCTGACGACTTCGTGTTTGAGATGAACACCCTAATAGATTTCTTGAGAACGCGGCAGGATACGAAGAGGTCTTTGCTACAAGCGTCAGCGCGTATTTTCGACCCTTTCGGTTTCCTCGCCCCGATCTCCACTACAGCGAAGATTTTGTTTCAAACCCTTTGGGAGCGCGGTACAGACTGGGATGAGAAGCTGCCAACAGACGTATTAGAGAAATGGAACAGTTGGTGCCAGCGGCTTACTGAGCTTCGCTGCATTTCAGTGCCTCGCAAAATCGCCTTGAAGGGAGAACATGCCGAGCCGGAGCTACATGTTTTCTGTGATGCCAGCCCCAAAGCTTACGGTGCCGTAGCTTACGTGAAGACAAAAAATGAAGACGGGAGCTTCACTGTATCCCTTTTGATGGCGAAGTCAAGGGTGGCTCCGTTAAAGCGCTTGTCATTGCCGCGGTTGGAGCTAATGGGGGCTCTAATTGGAGCTCGGTTGGCCAAAACGCTTATTCAGCAGATGAATGTGGCAGCTCTTTCAGTCCATTGCTGGAGTGACTCGACTGTTTCACTGAGCTGGATAAAGAGCTCTGCTCTGAGGTGGAAACCTTTCATTGCCAACCGAGTGCAAGAGATTCAATCTCTGACGGATCCTTTAGTCTGGAGGCATTGC